>NC_138101.1:75087663-76483080 GCF_964146895.1 Miniopterus schreibersii | reverse complement strand
CATCAGAGGAAACCAGAAGCTGTGGAGTGTGGAAAACTTCAAACAGAACAGTTACAAATAGCATCTAACATTGGTCTGCACCAGAGACCATCCAAAAGATTGGGAGTCCTAGCAGATCTAACTAATACATAGAAACAAATCCAAACAGGCATCTAAAATGGGGAGACAAAAAAACAAGCCCCAAATGAAAGAACAAAAGAATTCTCCAGAAGAAGAGCTAAATGAAATGGAGATAAGCAATCTTTCACATATAGAGTTCAGAAAACTGATCATAAAGATGCTCAACAGCATGAAAGAAGATATAAAAACTATGAAAGAAATTAAGAATGACATAGTAGAAATAAAATAAAATAAAAATATTGGATGTAATGAACAGCAGATTATTGGAAGCTGAGGATCAGATCGGTGAAATAGAAGACAGGGTAGAAAAAAATCACCCAATCAAAGAAGCAAAAAGAAAAACAATTAAAATACAAGAGGACAGTTTAAGGGAGTTGTGGGACAACATGAAATGTAACAATATCCACAACATAGGAGTACAAGACTATCTAGAAAGGAAGCAAGGGTTAAAGAAACAAGAAATAATGGCAGAAAACTTCTCTAACCTGATCAAGAAAATAGTCAAACAAGTTCACGAGGCACAGAAAGTCCCAAGCAAGAAGAACCCAAAGAGGCTCATGCCCAGACACATCATAATTAAAATGCCAAAAATTCAACACAAAAAGAGAATCTTAAAGAAAGCAAGAGAAAAGCAAGCTGTTACCTACAAAAGCAAGCTCTCATAAGGCTGTCAGCTTATTTCTCATCAGAAACTCTACAGGCCAGAAGAGAATGAATGGCTTGAAGTATTCAAGGTAATGCAAAACAAGGATCTGAAACCAAGGCTACTCTATCCAGCAAGGCTATCATTCAAAATAGATGGCAAGTTAAAGAGCTTTCCAGACAAAAAAAAAAAAAAAAAGGCTAAATGAATTTATCACCACCAAACTAGCATTGCAAGAAATGTTAAAGGGACTGCTGTAATTAAAAGTAGAAATAGAGAGAATGAGAAACATAGGCAAAAATAAATAAAATGGCAATAGATAAGTACCTATCAATAATAAATCTTAGATATAAATGGATTAAATGTCCCATTCAAAAGACAGAGGGTAGCTGAATGGATAAGAAAACAAGGCCCAAATATGTGGTGTCTACAAGAGACACACATCAGAACAAAAGACTTATGCAGGCTGAGAAAGAAAAAAACTTCTGGAGAACTTTAAAGTTTGACAGCAATACAGTCATAGTAGGGGACTTTAACACCCCATTGACTTTACTGAATAGGTCTTCCAGATAAGAAATCAGCAAGGAAACAGTGACTCTAAATGACACCCTAGATCAGATGGATTTAATTGACATTTACAGAACATTCCACTCCAAAGCTGCAGAATAGGCATTCTCCTCAAGTGCGCATGGGACATTCTCAAAGATAGACCACATGTTAGGACACAAAACAAGTCTCTGCAAGTTCAAAAAGACTGATATCATATCAAGCATCTTCTCAGACATTTACACCATGGAATACTATGCAACTGTAAAAACTAAGGACCCCCGTACCCCTTGAGACAGCATGGTGGGAGCTGGAGAGTATTAAGCTAAGCAAAATAAGCCAGTCAGAGAAAAACAAGTGTTACATGATCTTACTCATATGTGAAATCTAATGAACAAAATAAACCAATGAACAAAATAGATCCAGAGACATAGAAGCATGGAACAGACTGACACTGACGAATCTCAGAGGGAAGGTGGGGTGTGAGTGGGTGGATATCGAGAGATTAACATAAGAATTTATATGCATATATGCATAACCCTTGCACACAGATAATAGTGGGATATACGCCTGCAGGGAGGGGTACAGGATGGAGAGGATCAATGGTGGGAAAAAGGGGACATTTGTAATACTTTCAACAATAAAGATAAATTTAAAATAAAAAAATAAAAGGGGGGAAGGAAACTGGGACTGGATGATTTGGGAAATTTTCAGCCCTCTAGCTTATAAAAGATCCTAAATTATTATATTTTCTATCAAAATGCATGCTTTAGAGAGAAAGCCAAAAGTGTGACTAGACAACCTTTGCTCGTACCTTAAAAGAATCAAAAGATCAGAATATTGCGTCACATAAAGGGCTGCTTACGAGATTAGACATGTATCGGAAGGATTCCTTCAGCCATTTCAACAGAAGCAAAAAACAGAGATAGAATTATCCAGGGAAGACCTGTAGGGGAGTCTCAACTGATAGAGGTTATCCCTATGACACACACACACAGGAGACCCGCAAGGTTTTTGAGAATGTATGTCAGTAGACGCCCTGCCAGCAGGCACTGAAAGAAACACAGAGAGAAAACAAAATGGGGGGGAAAAGAGACCATCATTTTCCTTAAATTCTACAGGCATGAAACAGGCTAATAAAACAACTTAGCTTTAAGCATGTTCTTCCTTTCATGAGAAAGAAAGGATGACTCCAAGGGTGGAGCTGTGGGCCCAGAGGGCAGAGCCTTGGAACACAGATAATTCCCAGACCTTGAAATCAAATGGGGTTTTCCCAGTTGGATTTCAAAATTGCCTGAGACCAATGACTCCTTTTTTTTTTTTTAATTTAATCACCTCCCTTTTGAATGAAAATGTCTATAATTGTTATTCTATGTCTAGCCCAGTATTGTATTCTAGGAACAGCCAACTTGTTTTCTAATTCACAAGTCCAACAGAAGGAAAAAAAAAAATTTGTCCCTCAATGGATTATATGCAAATTCTTACCATAACTAATTTAGATTATGAGATTTGGGACTTTTGAGCTAATAAGACCTAGATGAGAATACTGCAATGGGTTGATAATTTTAGGGACATTGGGAGAGGATGAATGTATTTTGCTTGTGGGTTGGGTGTGAAACTTTGGGAGCCATAGGGTGGACTCTTGTAGTCTGAATAGCGTAATTTGTTACAGCAGCAGCAATAATAAATGAATGCTTCTACTCTATTGTATTTTGACTATAACTCTTTTTTTAACCTTTTATATGGTTGTTGTCAGATTTACAATATGTGTCTTCAAAAAAATATATTATCACTTCACATCAAATATTATAAGACCCTTAAAACAGTATACTTCTCTTCCTCCTGCTAGTCCTTTATGCTATTGTTGTACAGTATTACATTTTACTTCTAAATATTATAAGTCCCATAATAACTTAGGATTTTTGCTTATAAGAGTCAATTGTTTTCAAAGAAATTTAAAAAATGAGAACAAAGGAATTTTATATGTATCTACATATATACTGTTTACCATGCTACTTATTTCTTTGTATAGGTCCATGTTATCTAGTATATTTTTCTTCTGCCTGAAAAACTCACTTTAACATTTCGTATAGCACAGAACTGCTAGAATCAAATTCTCTCAACTCTAGTTTTTCTGAAATGTTTTTTTGTGGGTTTTTTTGCATTTCTGTTTTTAAAAATGATTTGTTTTGGCATTTTAAAGTTATTCTGTTGCTCTCTTGACCATGGATCTCAGATAGGAAAGCTTTAGTCGTTTCTATCTGCGTTTGCCGGTGTGTAATGTGTCCAAGGAGAAACATAATCAACATCATTTCCCTCCTTCCAAAATGTTAAATACTCACATTCTCTCCAAGTTCCAATATTCCTTGCGAATATGATAGTGCTGTTCTGTTTTTAATGTCATCTTATATATTATTTCACAGACTTTTATTTTAGATTCTTTCTTTTTCCCTGCTAGAAATAAACAGAAATTTTTTGTAGGGAGGTTGGTTTGTCACCATCTCTTTCAATTTGTAGTCATTTTAAAAGTTTGTTTGTCCTTTTTCTTGGAATATATTCCCAATTTTCAGTTACTTCTCCTCAGAACATTGGACATTGAAACTGCTTTTTTCAGTTTTTCTCTGTTTCCTTTGAGAACACAGTTGTTTTTTAAATTGTCACTTCTTCAAAGCTAATCTATCTTTTGTCTCTAGCTGGTTTTATAATATTTTTTCTTTGTCTTTGGAGTTCGGAGTTTCATTTTTATGGGTCTGGTTGTGTTTTTATTTTTTAATCAGGCCTAAGATTCAGTGGTATCTTTGCCCCAGGACTCTAGTAAAGGAGCTTCTTAACTCAAGGTGGAACAATGGGGTTCGAAAAAGGGTAAGTCATTTAAACTTTTAAAGGATAAAAATAATATGTTGGAAAAAGCCAAAGGAGAAAATGGAAAATCCCAGTGTAACCTTCAGACACGCTCACATCCACCCAAGGAGAAACAATTGTACACCTTCGAATTACATTTTCTCAACTTGCATAATGATTTCCCATGAACAAACTACCACAACCTACTTTTGCGATGGCACAATTCAGTCTTGCATTGCATCCAAGTGAGTCACTCCTGCATGAGGTAGGCAAAAGGTTTATAGTTAGAACACCATGACCAACAACAGCTCAAAACATTTCATTACAGGAATCTAATTACTCATCCTAGAGATCCTGCCCTGATGTAAAATAAATGAGGTTTCTTTTCTGTCTATGTATCTATACCTAGGAAAGTTAACAAGTTAGTTGAGATGGCACTTTGTAAATGCTTAACAAAGTAGATACTGCAAAATTATCCAAATGTAACCTAATAACTCCTAATAAGCTTTTTTGTGCAAAACACTCCATAACAATGTGAAGCCCCTCAAAAGTAATAATATATAAAATGTCATTTTAATAATTTTACTGTCATAACTAATGTAGTTTAAGCATAAAATATACTGCACCTCAGTATGTATTCTCATTTCCCAGAATATTTTGTTGTAATGTACACATTTTGAAAAGAAATTTCATTGACATGATAAAAAATCATCTCACAAGTAGGAGTCAAGTACTTTTCATGAGGCAGTGATGTTAATATTTTAGTTATGTTGAATAGTGTGTAAAATCTGCATTGGACTCACTTTACTTGCTAAATTTGTATCTGGGGAAAACTATTCCAAATGCTTCAGAATGTTGTCCCACCTCTGTCAGTTTTATCATTGAGTGTTTTTTTGGTTTTTTTTTTGGTGCTCACAAAATACTAGATATTTCTATCAGGATTTTTATTTCAAATAACAACACAGAAAATAGTGCCAGCCCTGCCCGGCGTGGCTCGGTTGGTTGGAGTGTCATCCCACACACCACCAGGTAGCAGCTTCCATTCTCGGTCAAGGAACATACCCAGGTTGCGGGATTGATCCCCAGTTGGGGTGCGTGCAGGAGGCAACCGATTGATCTTTCTCTCTCACTTCGATCTCTCTCTCTCTTTCTCTGTCTCTCTCTCTCCCTCCCTCCCTCTAAAATCAATAATAATAAATAGATAAAATAAAATAATGCCAAACCCACAATTCACAATTGAAATTGGAATGGAACACAACTTTCACAGTGTTAGATCTGAAGAGGCTTAAAGATTCGTGGATTCAGGTCCCTCTTTTCACAGAATTGCAAATAAAATCCAGTGTTGCAAAGTTAGTAACGGCTGGCTTAAAACATAAGTGTTTTTCTACTCAGCACTCTCTGTTTCGTAAACCATATCCTATCATTCTTTTTTCTTTTTCTTTTTTTTTTTAATATATCTTTATTGATTTCAGAGTGAGGAAGGGAGAGGGAGAGAGAGAGACAGAAACATCAATGATGACAGAGTCATTGATTGGCTCCTGCATGCCCCCTACTACACACAACCCTGGCATGTGCCCTGACCGGGAATCAAATTGCCATCTCCTGGATCCTAGGCCGCTGCTCAACCGCTGAGCCACGCCCGGCTGGGCATGCAGTTAGTTATTAACAGGACTGGAGTTAAAATTCAAATTGCCAGACTATCTGGCCACTTGTTATTAATTCTCCTGTTTTAAGAGACAACGAAGTAGTATTAAATCATGTGATTTTTAGACACACACCCCCCTCCAATAAGTCTTTGGAAGGTTGTGTTTTATTTCTAGTTCAAATGAATGATGAGATGACTGTCCTGTTTATTTTATTTCCAATACCCAGATGACAACAGTGTACTGATTAAGGCCTCAAACTGTTTTATTTCATTTTTTAATCCACTCTGTTACCATTATCTGCAAGCAGAGTTACATTTACAGCATTTCAAACCTGAGGAGTAGTCTGTTGCATAATGATCAGAGTTCAGTTAGCACATCCCTGAAAACTGAAAACAAGAAAATGCTACTTCTGCTTACAAACATGACATCAAAACATCTAAATTATATTGTGAAAATACTTGCAAAATGCTTTTCCTTTCCCACCATGTCTATCCTGCTTGATTTTTAAATCGGATCTTTGACTCAAATGAGCGAATTCTCACAACTTAGATTCAGCCTGTGCTAAAGTTTTAATTGCCCTGTCAAAACATAATACTAGCATATTGGTTGGTTTTACACTCTATTTTTTAATACATGAAGCTACCAAATATGAGGAAATTCTTAAATTTCCTTGTGAGTGATGATTAGAAAAATTTGCAAAATTTGAATGTGCCCTGACGAGCACAATGTTCGCATTCTTATAATCACAACTGTTAAGTTAGTTTTCCTTTACCCAACTGCATTTCTTAAATGTTATGGAGAGTCAAAAAATGGTTTTTTTTAAATATAGTTTATTATACAATTTTATATTATATGCAATCATTCAAAAACATGTCTAGAGAGGAAAGTTATATGAAACCATCAGATACAATGAATAAAAAGTCAGGTTGGCTATCATTAAAAAAACAACAACAACAAAAAAAAAACCCCTGAAGTCTTTAGTAATAGAAGGACCATGTAATCCTAAGCCAAAGACCCTTATCTGGTCCCAGAATCTTGACTCTTGAAGCAATTGTGTAGGTGCTTATATTAATTTCCTAAGGCTGTTAAACCCATCTAATGAATCTGTCATTCCAAATTCTGTACTTTTCACTTTTAGAATTTTCATTTTATTTTTACAGTGTTTATGTATCTATGACAATCTCCCATCTGTTCACTCATTATTACCATATTTTCTTTAATTTCTTGAAAGTCTTATCTGCTAAACCTGACATCTTGGTCTTGAGTCAATTTCTTTTGATTTGATTTTTTCCCCTTGAATATAGATCACATTTTAATGTTTTTTCAAATGTCTAATAATTTTAATTCTATACTACAAATTATAGATGATATTTTAGGAACTCTGAATTTTAGAGGCTGTAGTTTCCTCAGAAGAAGGTTGATTTTTCATCTAGGAGGCAATTTAATTTCTGGCTGATCATTATGAGCTTATGTAAATATGGTTTTAACTTTGCTCTTGTGGCTCTCTATTGGTTTTGCCCATTTTCTAATATGAATCCCTTAGTCTTGAGACTAAGATTTTATTCCTAAGGCAAAGTCCTTCTGGATTTTCAATGAGTTCTTGGGGTGTTTACCACGCTTTTCTAACTTGGCAGATCTCAAATTCCAAACTCAATTTCCCCTGTGTTGGGTAAGAGCTAAAATCTCTGCTCAGCTCCTTCAGTCTTTCTCCTGCTCTCCTTTGAATTTCTTGTATTCCCCCTCATGAATGCACAGTGCCAGCCAAAGATCTGCTGAGTATTTTAATGCAAGTTTTGATGCTCCTCTCCTCTCCCTCTGCTTAAAACTCCCTTCCTTCATTTCCAAATATTATAGATGCCCTGAACGCTATCCTCTAGACATCTCAAATCAACTGCACTTTCTTGTCCAGTTCTAGATGCTGTAGTTTTCGGACTGGAGATTACCTTTGGGGGAAAAGCTCTATAACCATGGCTCTATCCCAGTGTGGCTTCCTTCTTTAAGGATTGAATCCCCTCCAGTTTCTGCCTTCTTTTGGTCCCTTTCCAAGACTTTCAAGTAGTTATTTTTCTTCTCTTTATTTTTTTAGGAATTTTAAGTTGCTATCTATAGTACAGTTACTCCCTTACAAGCACTTACACCATTATCCCTTCTGGACTTCTCTTGAATGAGAAATAAACATTTATGCTATTTAATCTACTATCCTTGGGTCTCTGTTACTATAGAGCCAGGCCTAACCTTAACAGACACAGTTAGGGTCAGAATACCTCTCTAGAGAATGGAAAATCAGTCTCATGATGAACTTGATATAGGAGGGCAGAGTGGGTTCTGTGGGAAGATAGGTGTTTCAAATGCCAGTTTGCTAAAACTGAAAAAAATAGCCAGCAGAAAGGAAGGGGGAGGGGGAGTGGTTTTGCCAGTTTTAGCAATAAAAGGTTCTTATAAAATTATCCCATTAGTTTGAACCAGAAAAACCCTAAATGGGGCACTAGAAAGTGTTTCTCTTTTTTACACATGCAGTGATATAAATTTCAAATTTAGAAGATGTTCAAAACATAAAATATGCTGTCCCAACATCATATTATCTATTCCAACTATCCATGTGACCAAGTATTGGTTAGAAAAACATGCTTACTATCACTGCAGCCTTTCAGAATACGAGATGACTCTTTGGCTATAGTTTCTTTTTTCTTATATATTGTATTTACTTTTGTTTTTACTTGCCTGAATACGTTAGCAGCATGACTACACAGAGTGATTTGCTCTGGACTACATATGAAGATCAATAGATGAATACTGATACACCGAATAACCTTACCTGGGATTCCCAATATGACCAGAAACAAGCCTGGATTCAGAAAATTAACAAAACCATTGGCTGGTGCTATATCCCTGACATGAGGATAGAACACCCTCGAAGTTTTTACCCCTTAATCACCTTCTACTTTTCGCCAGACACTGGAAGACAAAGGAACACAAGACAATAGCAGAGAACTGGATGATGTTGTCATGATTGAAACATGCAGGTTGTGAGAGAGAAAAAGTGACATTAAGGAGTTGCCTGTGTCTACTGAGCTGTTTTTCGAATTTGTTACTATGTAAGTAGGTAATCTGAGTTGACTATATGCAATCAAGTCTGCTTCCTGAACAGGCTGAATCCCTGCAATAAATTTGGGAAAGCTCTTTATCAAATTGGAATTTCTTCATGGGAGAAGAACACTATTTTTAATAAGTTGAGAGATAAGGGAATGCATTTCCTATTAGACAATTTTTTTAGCTTAATTTGACACATATCTACTGCCCTACAGTCTCCTAAGCTTTTGCCACTATTGCCACTTTGTATTAAGGACGGTTGCTAACAGAGTTCTGTACTGGGTCATGTTTATTGACATGTTCCTACCTACCCATAACAAAATCACCTGGTAGCCAGAAAATCCCCCACCTCCTCTCTCTTCACACACTCCACACACACCCAAATAACACCAGGAGACTGTGTGTATTTTTTAACTCTTCGATTTCTGTCAGAATTGGAAAACAAAGTGCCTGGTTTATCATATTGTATAAAACCATTAGAAAACATACACGTTATCATTAATTTCATAATTCTTCCCCCTGCCCACACTGTCCGCAGCCTGCCAGGTTATCATCTCTGCCTGCTCGGTGCTTTAGATCCCGCCACCTCTAAAGCAGAAGCCAAGCCTGCAGCAACCACGCGGGCATTCCTTCAGTCTGCCTGTGAGCGTTAATTGCAATCCCACCCCTTGAAGTACTGCCACAATTCCTTGCTCCACTGAGGAGTCTTTGATATCAACCTACTGCTCTTGGAAAGATTACAACCTGTGCACTTGGATTCCTCTAGTCAGGGCACACAAGAACACCAGGTATGAAAGCAAAATTGCTTTCTCTGCAGCTTGTGAACTCCACACCTCTCAATTCCCACATTAGCCGTGCTGCAAACTGAGGAGCGCGCTTGTCTCTGAAATGCAGAGCTTCACGGGTAGTTTCAAAGCGAGTTTTCAGCGCTGGAGAATCAATGCCTTGCATAAGGTTTCCAGGTTACTGAGGAGTTGTGATCTTTATACATTGACACTTCACCCACCACCAGTAAGATCTGACCTTTGAAACATTTTATTTCCAAAATAAAGTACCTACTTAAATTGTTTATTTCACATTAGTTTCTGCATTGCCTCTTTGAAAAAATGGAAGTCATCTGCAAGAGAGTTGGCTAAGGTTGGAAGGTGTGTTTTCCCTGCTGCATATGACATGGACCTGCTACCTTAGGGTAATTAGAAATATATCAAGAACGAGTGAGTAATAGGAGAAAATATCAAAATGCCTTCCCGTGTTTGAGGTGTCTATACAGTTTAAAGGAATTTAAATTATTTTTAATTACTTGGAAATTTTAAGGAAAAAGGTATTTTTCTGGAACAATTCCCAATTTTAAAAGGTCTTTATTTCACCATTTGACTGAAAACCAGTAGTAATCATCACAATGTCTTTGTTCAAACATTAAAACCTCTAGTACCTGTTAACCAGATGACAACAAGCATATTTAGGTACAATAGAGGCCACATGGTTGCTTTGGCAATTAGCTTTTAGATTTGTCTCTAGCACATTAGTTCTCAAACTGGGGTAGTTGGAATATTAGAATCCCCCAAGATGTTTCTTTTTCAGTGCAGATTACCTGGCTATTTCTCAGAGCTCCCAATTCAGAATCATGGAAATTAGAAGCTCTGAAATCTGCACTTTAATCAGCAATCAGGTAATGCTTTCGAAACAAACTCTAAGGGTCATCTTAAGAAGCATCTTACGGCACAAAAAGTGAAACCTGCTTATATTTAAAACAAAACAAAAAATTAAGAAGTGGAAGCAAAGTGACATTCAGTTGGGATTTTCCAGATAAATGCATAGCCAGTAAAAACCTACTGTACTACAATTTAAGGTGCCAAAGTTGCTCCAGTTCTATTTGGTATGCCTGTTAAATTTATATTGAACAATAAAAAATAAAACAAACAGGCAAAAATGCAGCAAAATATATCCTTGCATTCTTATGTTCAAAGTTAGTGATTAGTGATTGCTTTTTTTGTTTGTTTTTTAAGACCACACAGCAAGTTAGGGACAGAAGTAGGAGTGAGCCTGGCACTATCAATATTCTTTGGGATTTTATAGCTCTTTTCATCTTCAAAGCGCTTAATAAAATTCTCTAATTAGGCTCACGTGTTCTGAGCCGCACTCTCTAATCGTCCGACAGCATACCTGCTCCTCCTACCCTAGCTCTGAGCAACACGCTCTTCTTAATCATGACTAAATTAAAGGAAAAAAGTGTTTGTAATAATTTTAACTTAATGAATGACAAATCTGAACATTTCTTTAAATACAAGTCTAATTGCCTGGACCCTAATCTATGTTAGCAAAGTTTGGCCATTACTTAGTCAAAGCAAAGATAAATTTTCATTGTAAAATTACCTACAATTAAATGCAGTGGTTACAATAGTTGTATTTCTGACCAACCTAAACTGTCATTCAAAATAACTTCATTTTATTTCCTTGAAAAAATATTTTAGCTTTACATATCCTTACTATTTTAAAATTCACTTTTTAGCTAGCTGTGTTTTTAAGTAAACTTTTAGGTAAGTGTGAGTTAGGTTAGCCTTTAATATGAGATCTAACCATGGCAATTGAGACATCTGTATTTTTTTTTTTTTCTGCCTCTAACTAGTTGCTTGACTTTAAACAAGTCACTTATTGTTTCTGAGTCTTGAGTTCCTCCTTTGTAAATTAAAGAGGCTTCTTCCAGCTCTGTGACCCTAAGAGTAATTGTGTGCATCTCAGCACATCTTGTATGCATGGGCGCTTGACTGTCTAAAAGCCCCTCTAGTACCTTCTGTCATCATCAGGTATATGCAGAGCTTGAGTATCAGAACTAGCTCCTTGGTCATGAGGCATTTCATCCCTCAGCCGTGACATGGCCAATTAGGTAGCAGTAGAACAGGTCAAAAATATAAGCAACTGAATGTAAGTCTTTTCTAAAACATCTCTTTGGTTTGAACCAGTGTTGTATGGAGAGAGACTACGGTGTCATCTAATGTCTATTGAGTCCTTGGAAGGCTTCCTTTCTGTCATCCTTTCCCCCCCTCCACCTCTAACACAGGCCTTCTTCAAAACTAGAGTTTCTTTCTCTTGTTAGCTTGTTATGAAAACAGATGAAAATAAATTGCCATGTTAAGCTTTATCAAGTACCCCAAACTTCCCATGAGGGGGATGCTGTACCCTTTTTTCAGATCATGTGTTGAGATGGGAGGAAGGTAAAAGCTGTTTTGGGGGATGTGTGGGTGTTAGGGAAAGGGACATGATTTCTGTCAAACTTGAGGAAAGAACGAAGAGAATGTGAATGAAGAGGAAGGAAAATGAGAAAAGCAAAACTTGCATGTTATCGTTTAGGAAGGGGAAAGCTGCCCATGTGATACCAACAAAGAGTAGATACAGCCTGGTCCTGAAGACCTGTGATTGTAAACAGAGCTCCCTGCATTTGCAACCTCTTGGGGGCATATTCTTTTCTGGCCTAGACTGTGTACTGAAAAAAAGGAAATTATATATAAATGTGTGTGTGTGTGTATGTGTGTGTGTGTAAATATATATATACATATGATAAATAGATAGATATAAATATTCCAACAAGTCAAAGTTCTCTAGCTCTATGACTGTGTGTGTGTGTGTGTGTGTGTGTGTGTGTGTGTGTGTACTGGTGAGGTGAAACACAGAGGGAAAAGCAGAGCATGAACACCTAGAATAATTTTACTTTAAAACAAATATGTTACTGAGCAGAAAGAGAATAGAAGAACTGAATCTTCCTCTTAATAAATGACTGCAGCTTTAACTGTAGCATAACATAATATCTGGACAGATAATAGTGTTTGCTGTTGATTCTCTGAATTCTCCCTTTGACAGCAAACCTCGTTGCTCAGGTATCTTAGGTTGGAGATAGTCTGAACAAATACTGGTAATAACCTCAGAAACAAAATAGGAATTCAAAATATCCCCATTCAATGTTTTACTCATAGTGGAATCTTTTGATAGGAAAAAAATCACTGTGATGGGTTCATGTATTAGTCAGCTCATGAAAGTGTTACACTTTCCTTTCAGGGGAATGTTAAGTTATGGTCAGTACTGGTGCTTCAGCCAAACACTTCTCCACAGCACATCTCTATTCATAGAACCTAGTCTGTGAGCAGTGATGATTTTAGGGCAATCGGATTTTGCCAATCAGGATAGAAGATGCCAATTTGAGTTAAAATTTAAGACAAAGAGCAAATATACTTTTAGTAAAATTACATCCCATGCAATATTTTGGGCATATTTACACTCAAAAAATACTTTGTTTCTGAAATTCAAATTTAACTGAGTGTCTTGATTTTAATCTGGCAATCTTAGGTGGTTTTCAGGAGAAATATGAATCATCTTAGCCTACTCTCAACAATGGATCAAATTGAAATATGGTGAGAAAGTTTGTCCCTATGCCACCTTTTCACATCATTGTCTTATCAAAAAGAACAGACAGCCAACAATTTCCTATAGGTTTGCAAATAAAATACAGAGTATGTGAATATGACCTATAACCCAGTTTCATCATTATAAATAATAATTTCCTAACAAGGAGATGGTGCTTATAAATTATAGAAAAGTTGCACATTCCCATAATATCAGGTTTAAATTCAGGTTTAAATGAGTAAAATGAATGATTTGCTGATGCTTTGTTTCATCACTATCTGAATGTAGATGGAATTTACTCATTAAATTTCATTCTAAAAGCTTTAATCTTCTACCTTCCAAACAAAATCTAGAAATAAGGGGGAGAAAATACTCAGTTAGAAAAAAAGTAGTGCATAAATCTCTTCTAAAGAGTCTTCACCAGTCTTCTACAGCCCCTAATTCCCATGGTCCCTCATTAGTCTCAGTAGATAACTTCCCTTTCAGTGTGAGAAGAGTTGCCATCAGTGTTCCCACTTCTCACTTGTCTCCTCTGGTGCTTAGGCAAAACTACCTGTGTCCAGAATCATTGCCTCCTCAGATTGTCCTCAGCACCTGTTGTTTCCAGCCCATCTCCCTTTCCCTACAGTTAAGAAGAGGCTTTGCCACATCCTTGCCTCGTGTGCTCCTTAACCTCTACAAATCCTGACCTCAGCCTCTACTCCTCTCCCAGAATTCCCTGATAATCGCCCAGTGTTAAATCATCTAGATATTTGTATTTTATTTTACTACCCTTTTTGCAAATTTTGACACTCAACTTTTTTGGTTTCCTGACAGCACTTCCTCCTTATTTTTCTATATCGTTTACTATTTGTTTTCAAGTTCTTTTGTTGCTTTGTCTTCCACTAAGTTTATCTTAAATTTGTGTTTCCTAATGTCGCCTTCTGAGCCCCATTTCATAATAATGTGCACCTTATCCCTGCGTGATTTCAGTTTTTCCCATTGCATCAACTACCATGTGTATCCAGGACAGAACCTATGAATTCAGGCTGGGTTGACAGCTCAGCTCTGCCACACCCCAGCTGTGTCCTATATGGAAAAATCACTAAGTCTTCACCTCAAAAATAAAAACAGAATTGTCAGTATTCTTCAGCCACAGACCACTGGGCACAACACTGCAGTTTGTTGTAGCAACAACATAGACTACGGTGAACAATACAGTGTCTAAGCAAGAGGGTGTTAGGAGAACCTAATATAGGAGGTGGGCTTGGTTGAGTGATTGAGGGAAGGTTTAAGGAAGAGTGGATATGATCTAGATCAGGTGTTGTGGGCAATAAACAAATAAATTTAAAGAGCCAAATATTTGCCGTGAGATTTAACTTGCACAGAATCACATGGTATATATTTTTGGAATTGTGCAACTGAACACTAGAATGGTTGGAGTAGCAGTGAAGGACATAATTCTCATAGGCTTGCTTTGGAGAAAACAAGAAAGAAGGATGGGAGAATTGACAAAATTGTTGATGTTTCAGATACATGTTATAAAGTACAGATGATTCTCTAAGGTGTATCTGACTTTGTCTGAACAATACAAGTCTAGAATCACATGACAAATCCAAAACAGTAATTTCTCTGTCAACAGTTAAAGTTCTTGTCTTTCTGTCAGTAACTTACTACTTTTGCTTCCTTGTTTTCCCCTAAAATAAAGTAAAATTTTTTTAAAAAAGCACAATAAAGCCCAGACATAAACCCATGCTTTTATGGTCAATTAATATTTGACAAAGGAGTCAAGAACATACAGTGGGGTAAAGATACTCTATTCAATAAATGGTGCTGGGAAAATTGGACAGATATGAGCAAAAAAACAAAACTAGACCACATTCTTACGCCATATAAAAGAATAAACTCAAAATGGATTAAAGACTTAAATGTTAGGCTTGAAACAATAGAAATCCTAGAAGAAAATATAGGCAGTAAAATCTCAAACATTTCTTATAGCAATGTTTTTTTCTATTATATCTCCTCTGGCAAAGGAAACTGAAGAAAAAAATAAAGAAATGGTACCTACATCAAACTGCAAAGTTTTTGCACAACAAAGGAAAGCATCAATATAATGAAAATACAACCCACTGAATCGTAGAATATATTCACTGATATATCTGATAAGGGGTTAATATCCAAACTATATAAAGAACTTATAAAACTCAACACCAAAAAAAGAAAACAATCCAATTTAAAAATGCTCAAAGGACCTGAATAGATACTTCTCCAAAGAGGATATACAGATGGTCAACAGACAGATAAAAAGATGCTCAATGTCACTAATCATCAGAGAAATGCAAATTAAAACCACAATGAGCTATCACCTCACACCTGTCAGAATGGCTATCATCAATAAATCAACAAACAAGTGTTGGCAAGGATGTGGAGAAAAGGGAACCCTCATGTACTATTGTTGGGAACCCAGATTGGTGCAGCCACTGTGAAAGCAGTATGAAGTTAAAGCAAAAATTAAATAAAATTAAAATAAATTAAAATAAATATATTTTTTTTAATTAAAAATGGAACTGCCATATAATCCAGTGATTTCACTTCTGGGAATATATCCAAAGAAACCTGAAACACTAATTCGAAAGAATATATGCACCCTTTTGTTCATTGCAGTGTTACTTACAGTAGCCAAGATTTGGAAGCAGCCCAACTGCCCATCAGTAGATGAGTGGATAAAAAAGCTGTGGTACATTTACACAACGGAATACTACTCAGCCATAAAAAAGAAGGAAATCTTAGCTTTTGCGACAGCATGGATGGACCTGGAGGGTATTATGCTAAGTGAAATTAGCCAGTCAGAGAAAGACAAGAACTATATGATTTCACTTATATGTGGAATCTAATGAACAAAATAAACTAACAAACAAAATAGAAACAGACTCATAGATACAGAGAACAGACTCATAGATACAGAGAACAGACTGACAGTTGTTAAAGTGGAGGGGGGCTGGGGGCTTGGTGAAAAAGGTAAAGGGATTAAGCAAAAAAAACCAAACAAACAAACTCTGACACAGACTTCAGAGTGGTGATTACCAGAGAGAAAAGGGGATGAGTGAGGTAGAAGAGGGGGATAGAAGGAGGCTTGACTTTGGGTGGTGAACACACAATACAATATACACATGATGTATTATAGAATTGTACACATGAAATCTATATAATTTTATTAACCAATGTCTCACCAATAAATTCAATAAATAAAACACAATGGTGCAGTTGAGACATACTCAATGGGAACACACTTCAAAAGGGTTTAGCAGTGTCAGTTAGAATTTATTTCAAAAATTCCCCAGTACATGTTCTATGCTCTATACAGATAAGTTGGTGTTATATTAGGTTAAGAAACCTCTGCCTTGAATTTTTGGATCAATCTAAGTAATAAATTTAAGTAATGAATTAGTTATCTAATGTGAATGTAAGTACAAATGTTTCAAAAAATTAATGCTCCGTTGAATTTAAACATTAGCTCCTTGGTGATTATTGAATTCAAGCCCTCTTTTCACAATTGAGCATACTGAAAAACAGAAAAAACTCTCAATTATTCATTACAACCTAGGATCTTAATAAAGTGAGTCTGTTTCTAAGTGAAGATTTATTTGATTATAACGTTTTATATTTTGCATATTTGTAATGTTTATTTGGTCTAAATTCTTAAACCATCAGTCCATTCTATAAAAGATGACTTCAGTGACAGACTTGATCATTTACTTATCAAATATCCAAATGGCCATATTAGAAATAATATTTATTGACTGTTTTCTAGGTGCTAAGTGCTATGTTAAGCATTTTAAGTAAATTATTGCATTTAACACCAACAGTAACTCTATGAAATAGGCAACACTATTTTTGAAGTTTTGAAGATGAGGAAGCTGAATCTAGCAAGTTTCAGGAACGTGCCCCAAGTCACAGAGCTTGTAACTAGCAGAGGCAAAATTTGAACTTGCTTCGCTTACTCCAGGGTCTGAGCTACCGAAGAGAAAATTCTATTACCACTATGAGAACCTGAAGTTTGTGAGGCCATGTCAACACGTATATTTTCAAGTAGCACTGAACTATTTCTCAAGCACTTTCTCACATTTTCAACTCAGTTCAACACACTTTTTTGGTCATCTGCCCTCTGTAAGGCCCTGTACTAAGTGATTATGGATAGATGCTACCCAGAGAAGTGAAGCTGGGTGACCGAACTCTAGCCCCCTCTTAGCTCATGGCTAGAAGCTAAAGTAGAAAGAGTGTGATGGTGAGTTCCCCTCCTTAGAGCCAGTTATCTTAAGAACAAGAGAATATGATCTAATCCAGTATTGCTCATTAGATGTCTATGTGCATGGAATCCATAGACATCTTAGATAAATGTTATCTGACATTTTTAGAGAAAGGAGAGCAGTATAAAGTTTGTAACCAGATCTAAATGCAATGGTAAAATACTTCAAAGAGAAGTTCTCTAACTGCTTCTCAAAATAACCATAATGGTTAGTGATTTTTTTTTTTGGAAGAATTTGTTCATCAGTATATTTTTTTCTTCAAGCACTATGAAAATTTGAACTAAGTGTAGTTTTCAGTTGTAATAAGGATCTCAGCTTTATGGGCCTTGACAATTTTTACCTTTTGTTCAAAATGGTTTTCAAACTCCATTTTTAATTTTGGAAGATTTGACTTGGGGTGGAGAACACACAATACAATATAGACATAATGTACTATAGAATTGTACACCCAAAACCTATATAATTTTACTAACCAATATCACCCCAATAAATTCAGTAAAAGATAAAAAAATAAAATGAAAACCTTTTGAAAAAATTGTCTTGTTTTCTATTTTTAAAAATTTTGAAATTCAGAATAAAATGATAGTCTGTTACAAAGAAGCTTCTGAATTGTATTTAGATAGAATTTACCTTTTATTCCCAATTAAATAATTATATATCCAGATATAAACTGAAGTCCAATTTTGACCCCAATAATTGCTTACAAATAACAACAAAAATGTAACTTTTTAACCATTGTTCAGTTAAGGGATATATCAGTAGCGTATCTAGAAATGTTGATTAGATATGTGAGAAATGAAATACATGTATGCAGATTTGTAGAAATAAAAAGTATCTCTAATTACTCTTTAAAAGATTGTTCTGACACTGCAATTGACTTTGCAGTTTTGCACATATGAACCTTGTTGCTCTGCTTAGCAGTTAAGTAAAAAATATACATGTGTTTTTAAACTAGAAGTAGCTCCCAGTACATGAATATTCTTCCCTTGAACAATCTTGAATGTAAACATAAATATTTGACATGATTTGATGGAAATTGTTTTACACAGAAAGCTCTTAAAATGCTCACAAATGTGTAGAAAATAAAAATAGTATGGATTTGCAGATTACAACCTAAATATTTCCCAATAGGATTCAAAGCAACCTTTTCATTCACTTTTGCAAGAACATCAGAAGACTATTTTTCACCCAGCTGGTTTCCTCAATAATGTAACCTTCTTGTAAGTCACCTGTGAAATAGGAAAATGGAGATTTTAATCTCAGTGTCTACTCCCAAGCTTGCTTACAATCAGACTCACATGTCCACAAAGCAAGGACTATTACTTTTGACTCTCACAACTTGTGCAGTTCATTAGTTTGTTTGTTTTTAATTATTAAACCTAAAACATAAAAGTCAAACACAAGTAAAACAAATTCTTAAAAAGATGAAAACACCAACAAAATAAAAAAATAAAAGCAGACAAAAGTCTTCTTTCTATCTTTAAAGATCATTCTTAAAGATATAAAAAAAAAAGTTGAAGCCATTTACAGGAGCACTGGTTAGATGCAATGTAGCAATTTCCAAAAAGGTGTTTCGTGGGCATATAAAGGGGCATTTCCTAAATCCTAACGTAACAATATCAGGGATGACTATCATTAATTGATTGTAACTAATGTCTTAAGCCATGCACACTCACTATTTCTAGACCTCACTACAACCCTGTGAAGTAGTATGATTTATCTCCATTTTCCAGATCAAAGAACCAAATGTAAATGCCTTGCTCAAGACCCTAGCGCTAGTTCGGGGCAGAGGCCTGAACCCCAGTCAGTATAACCACGAGCAGTACTCTCCACATTCCAGGATGCTTCTGGTGACACACAGGCCATGTGTTCCTGGTGGTCACAGGTCAGCGATGATTATATGCAAGTGAACAAGCAATCCGAAGAGAGAAAATTTTGTCTCTAGCTTGTGTGTTTGTTGCCACCATTTTAATTTCTTTTATCTCCCTAATCCAAAGACCATATTGTTTACTAACCAAAGTGAAACTAAAACAATGTATTTTGTGACTTCATCACATGTTTGATTAATAAAATGCCCAAACTAGAATTGGTTACTTTATCCCTTGAGACATGTCAAAGCTCATTTAATTAAAAAAGATAAAATATAAAACAGGGTCATTTTTGTCATCTCTTAAAAAAATCAAAACCTGCCTCAGCACTCGGCCTTTAAGCCTCATGTTTAATCATCAGTTGACAAAGTCGTCATGTCAGTTAGATACAGATGCCACAACCTCTGACTCTTTTGAATTTATGTGCTATCACAAATTCCCCTTCGCTCAGAAGACCCAGGACCCTCACCTAAGGCATCAGGGAAGCTTTCACTTTTGATTATTAAATTTATTTTGCTGTAAGAGATCAGACAGACCACTAAGGGGAATGAGAGTAAAGGTATGTTTCTTTCAGTAAAGGGCAATGAACATATTTTCACGAAGAATTAAAAAGTAAGTCAGACACTGAACCCCTGATTGGTCCTTGGCCACCACCTTGGTCATCCTCTGAAACCTTCAGGGTAGGTATAGATTCTTGCTAAATTTAGCTCTTGCTTGATAAATTCTTAAGATTTGCTTAAGAACTTCCCACTCTCCTCTCCAACACACTCAAATGCATATCCGCATACTGCATTTTGTCCTAAGAATCGTGTAGAGATAAACCATAAAGAGGGTAATATGGGGAAAATTGTACCCAGATTCTATATTCCTGGCAGAACCGATACATAAGTGTTGAGTGCTGCTCTGTGGAAAGGTTGTTCTAGCTCACACTTTGGTGATGCAATAGCAGTGATTATCACATGCCTGGCACAAATTTGGTGCTAAATTAAACATATGCTAAAGGCTTAGGGACCAGAAAATAAGCAACAGTAAGAACAAAAATGAAAATATACATGTGCTGTTACTTCTGTTCTTGTTTTCTCCCTAAGCAAGTATCGTTATCACCTATCCCAGAGATTAAAAAACAATGATAGTGACATGCCAGCTAAATTAAGGCTATCTTTCTGTTTTAACCCTATGTTGAATTTGCTGCCAATAGTAAAAACAAAAACAAAAAAATCGTATAAAAATCAAGTATCTGGTGATCCTGGACCTCAAATTCCCCATGTCAGCAACAGGCAGGTTTAGAACACAGCCTGCCCACTTTACATGGAAACATGTTCTCCAGATTACCAGAGCCCTACGTCCCACTCTGTGAGTCTCGAACAACATCCACCTTATCCCTATATATATATTTTTAAATTTTCTTTCATTATCTGCTGAATTGCCCCTGCCAGAATCTTGAGATGGGTTCCCTCTCCCACCTTTATTTTAAACACACACATATAAGCATCTAATCTACAAAAGAGCTTTGGGAGGTCAGACCCTGAAGCCCTGAAATTGAAAATAAAACCTGGTATATGCATGCTTTTGAATTTATTTTCTTTTTTAGGAAGACAACTTATCATTTTAATCCATTGCACTAACCCTATTATAATTCACTAATAAACATTAAGAGGAAAATAACAACTATAATTTGGATAATTTATTTAATAAGGTTAACCAATGAGTCAGTTATAACTTGGACCATTATTCACTTATGTCAAAGGGCAAAATGACAGCCAACATTTAATCAAGTTGCTACAGGAACTGGCACCACTCCATGTGCAGTTTGGCATCTACACTCAGATGCCTACATATGGAGCTGAGTTCAAAGCTGGTATCAAGTGACCTCACATGTCATAGCTGTGACAGTAGCTACAATATTGTCTAAAATTAAGATTCTATCTACTTTTTCTTCCACTAGTTTTCGAGTATCAGAATGGAAATGTATCAATAGAGGAAAGAATGCTGATGAGAAGGGGCAGAGGAGAACTGTTTTGGAGATATTTTACACATTACCAATGGTTTGTGAAAGTTGACTTACAGAATGAATTTCTTCTATAATAAATATATTTTATAAGCAACAATTCTTCCTTCACAAACTCACATTTTTGAAAAATTAGATGAGTTTTATAAGATCCTTCAGGGAAGAAAATTTTAATGACTCAGGAAAAAAAAACACTAGCACTACCCTTTCCCTACTCTTGAAACAGTAAATTTTGTAAATTCTAGCTAATTTAAGATTACATTGACTGCATATCCTGTGGTTTTTCTTCTTCTTTCTGAGGAAAGGAGTGGAGAGGGGAAAAAGACATTTACATTGAGGCTTTTCCTTCAAATTGTCAGTTGATAAACATAATTTCTCCGTATTTTTGCTTCACTGATCGGAAAGGCCAGTAGTTAATGGCCTTTTATTACAAACTTCCTTTAGTACGCAGCTCAGCAATTAGGCGTGGGCATGCTCCGTGACCCCTCGCTGCCTCGCCACCGGCTTTGATCAGAACTTTGCTCGGTGACACACATCTAATAACCAGGAGTGGCATGAACTGAACCATCAAGACCTTGATTTATCCCTCAACCCACATCCTTGGCCAAATAGGGGTGTAATTAGCTATTATGCCAACTGCCAATATAGCCTGACCTTATGGTCAGGTTGAGGCAAAGACAAAACAAAACAAATCAAAAACCAACCAGAAAAAGAGGCGTCCTCTGTGCAGACAAAACCATGAAGACAGCACGGCAGGAATCACAGCCTCTGAGGCTAGCCGGTCGGCACAGGAACTTGGGAGCAAATGAATTTTGCAATCAGTTTTGTTGTTTTGCTTTTTGCTTTGCCTTAAATGAAGTGTTTTATTTAGTGCAATGGAACTAAAAAGAGCAAAGGGATGCTTGGAATGAAGAGTGTAAAGGACAATGAAAATTCCTTTCCAGTAACATTCCAAACTGTATGATCTAAAATTATGAGCATGCGATTGGGGATAGCTCATTCTCAGTATATACCATTCTCAATATAAAAGAGCTGAGGAATAATCCCAATTTTTGTTTTTTTAATCATCACTAATGAACATAGGAAAATGAAATGACTCTGACGTGTGCTTCCTGCCCCAACAGTACAACCCCAAGGGCAGCGTAAAACAGGCCGGTTCCCAGAGCACAGACTTCTACAGCAGTGGGCTCAAGCTGTAACGCTTCACAGATCACCCGGGGATCTTGTTAAAATGCACTCTCTAGTTCAGTAGGCCTAACAAGGAGCCAGAGTTTTCTAACAGGCTCCCAGTGAGGCAAATGCTGCTGGTCCTGGAACCACACTTGGAACAGCAAGGTGCTAGATAACCTCAGAGCAGACATGTCTAACCTCAGCCTGGTCCCAATGTGTCATTTGATTTTGCATTGAAATCTGGAATTTCCTGTTGCCTCCTCATAAGCCATTTGGAATGAGCTCTGAAGAAGATAATTAAGAACCCTTCCTTAGAAACACTCACAAATAAGATGTCATGAGATAATTTATAAAGATTCATTTTTCTTATTATGGTAGAAATTTTAGAATATATAAAAATGGCAATCAAGAAAACAAAATCCACTCAGAATCTCACCTTTCAGTAATGGACTTTTAAAATATTAATGGATATTTCTCATTAGAATCAAAGGTACTTACACATTTTGGGCCTAATTCTTTTCACTTAACATTGTATTATATATATTTTCTGTGTCATTCATTTTTCTTCAAAAAAATCAATAAATCAATAAATCAACCAATAAATAAAGGGTTTAGTATTCTGTCCCATGGAGATACTATATTTTATTGAATGGTTTCCTTTCATTCAACATTTATGTTGCTCTCAAAATGTCCTTAATTAAAATATCACAGAAACATAGTGATAAGATTTTCCAAATATCAGCCACTGTTACAACTTACTTTCTATAAGTTTTTGACTGGAAAGGTTGTTTCTCACTCACAAGAAAATTCTCTCATGCTTTTTATTTTCCATTCACTAAAAGAATATTCTCCAGAAATAAAAACCAATGCTTTACTGTTTCTAGTTCAGGTAGAAAAACACTCACGACTGTTTTCCCACATATAGTAACCTAGATACATCTTCACTGAAACTACTAAGAGCTCTTCCATTGTTATTGATTACATTTCTTTCCTTTTAGCTGTTACTTTTCTTTAATCTATGTTTCAAAAATACTCCATTTTCAATTTAAACAAATGGTGCTACATTAAGCCAATATTTTAGAATAAAAATCACCATAATGAAAGAGTAAATTTTATCACTTATGCTTCCTGTGGCCCCAAGTACTACCACAATTGAATTAACAGTCTCTCCCATCTACTCCTCCCCAAACGCATGTAGCCTTCCCCTCCTACCCCCTCTCACCTCAGAGAAGGGCTGGTAGTTTTGCCATAAATACAAACAAAATAACCTGATGATTTCAATATGAACTACCTCAAAATAGTCGCATTTGGCTTTATATTAAGATTCTGTTGACTTCAAGTGATAAAAATACAATTTGTACTAGCTTTAAAAGAAGTGGAGGTACAGTTTATTGACTTATGAAGCTGGGATCTTCAAAAAAGAGGGTTGGCTTTAGTAACTGCTGGATTTGGGCATTCCACGAATGTCATCAGGGCTTCCTCTTTTATTCTTCCATCTCTCGGTCTCCACTTTTCTCTGCTTTGGCTTTATTCTTAGACAGGTTCTTCCCATTGAACCATAAATATAGCCAAAAAGTCTAGGTTTCCATACCCAAAAGAAGCAAGTGTTCCTTCCCTGAAAGTTTTAGCCAACCACACCCCCACCACAAAAGGGCATCGATTGAGTGTCATCTTTTAGTCACATTCCTATTTCTCAACCAGTTTTGTGGTTAAAGGATTCAGTATTGGGCTTGGCCATTTCCTGGATCCTGTACCTGTCCCTGAAACCATTGAAATGGTTACTACCACCAAACCACTTTGACTGAGAATAAAAGAATATAGCTTTCTGAGGAAAAAAATTAAGGCATTATTATTAAAAGAAGAGAAAACAGATATTGGGAAAGCAAACTAACAGATGTCCACTGCAGGTAAGGTGACCATACTTTTCAGTTTGCCCAGGACCATCTTGGATCATGCCTGTTCCCCTAGCATCCTGAATGGTTTAATATCTAGAATGGTCTCAGTTGTTTTTAATGTATGAGTATTAAAAGTCAAAATCAAATGTCAAGATACATTAAATTAACCTCTACTCTGTAGTGTGTGCAAATCTACTATGGTGTATTCACTTTATTGTTTGGTTATACTTGTATATTTTACAATATACCTTTTGGGCAGCAATAAGCTCAAAAGCAAAGTCCATATTTAATAAAAAACTAATTATTGAATTTCTGTTCCTCAAAAAGTTGATAATGAATGTCTAACTGTCACAAAATGTTTTAATGCATTAATAGTTCTCTGTGAAGACCATAGTGATATTACTGAAAAGATATTTTCTATTACCCCATAGGAAAAATACAAGACACCACTCTGAAGAAACATAATAACAACTCCAAATTTGAGAGTTACACAGAAAAACTGTGTCTAAAAGAGAAAAGCTTAATGTGTGCTCTTGGAAAAATTATGCATATATAACCCTCTCAGAAGCATGACTTTTCATTTAGATCAAATAATTATTTTCTAAATTAATTTTACTTATTTTGAATTCCAAATTTTCTCCACACATGCAAAAGTGATGTGTTAGTATTTTGGCTCTGTTTGCAAGAAACTAAAGAGAAATCTGAAAAAAAGTTAAATGATAAAAGTTTTATATCAATGTCATCAGCTGTTTCAAATTAAGACCAATTATTTCCAACATTAGTTTAATTTTTTATCCCACTTTCAGATGGAAATTTATTTTATTTAGGGCAAAACATTGTATATTATTATAAATGTTTCCTAAATTCAGTTGAAAATTTCAACACTAAAGATAGAGCTATTTGGGTTTTTCTTGTTTGTTTGTTTTTTTATAATATATCTTTATTGATTTCAGACAAAGGAAGGGAGAGGGAGAGAGAGAGATAGAAACATTAGTGATGAGGTAGTCTTCGATCGGCTGCTTCCTGCATGCCCCCAACAGGGGATCGAGCCCCTAACCCGGGCATGTACCCCGACTGGAATTCTAACAGTGATCTCCTGAATCCTAGGTAGATGCTCAACAGCTGAGCCACACTCAGCCTGGCAGAACTATTTGTTTTTAAGGTGATAATACAGTTACAAAGTCTAGTGAAGTATAGAATCATGGTAAAAGAAATGTCCTTACATATGGCCAAGAGACATACGAGAAAATGCTCCACATCGCTGATCATCAGAGAGATGCAAATTAACACCACAATGAGGTATCACTTCACACCTGTCAGAATGGCTCCATCAACAACCAACAAACGACATGTGCTGGCGAGGGTGTGGAGAAAGGGGACCCTAGTACACTGCTGGTGGGAATGCAGACTGGGACAGCCACTATGGAAAACAATATAGAGGTTCCTAAAAAAATTTAAAATGGAGCTGCCTTTTGACCCAGTGATCCCACTTCTAGGAATGTATCCTAAGAATCCTGAAACACTAATCAGAAGGAATATATGCACCCTGATGTTCATAGCAGCACAGTTTACAATAGCTAAGATCTGGAAACAGCCCAAGTGCCCATCAGTAGATGAGTGGATAAAAAAACTGTTGGACGTTTACACTATGGAATACTACGCAACTGTAAAGAAGAAGGGTCTCTTACCCTTGGACAGAATGGAGGGACCTGGAAAGTATTATTCTAAGCAAAATAAGTCAGGCAGAGAAAGACAAACATCACATGATTTCGCTTATTTGTGGAATCTAAAGAACTTAATAAACTGATTAACAGAATAGATTCAATGGCATGGAAGCATGGATCAGACTGACGAATCTCAGAGGGATGGAGGAGAGCGGGTGGTGGAGGGGGAGAGAGTAACCAAAGAACTTATATGCATATATGAACAACCCAAGGACACGGACAATGGTGGGGAGAGGGTCTGGGGAGGGAGAAGGGACGGGGTGGAATGGGTCATTGGCGAGAAAAAGGGACATTTGTGATATTTTGAACAAAAAAATAAAAATAAATAAGTAAATAAAAATAAAAAAAAACAACAACTAATGTCCTTACTAAATTAAGAAATCTATAGAGCAATGACATTCTACCAAATTTCTTAAAATTTGGTAACCCAAATTTCTTAAAATCTATAAATACTTTTACCATACATTGTTTTTATGATGAAGCCAGTGTTGAACAATTTACCATGGTTCTAAACCTTTGATCTTTTTTTCTGCCTTCATCATAGGATTCTCAAAATGTTTAAAATTTTCAAGAAACATATTAAAGCCAACCTGTGTTCTACAATTGTATTACACTTTTGTAAATGAGTCATGTATATTTTTGTTGCATTTTGTTCAAAATCAGTTGGGAAACTTTAAGCAATGGAGCAACAAAATAATTTGCCTTCTGAAGATTTTAACAACCTGTAATTATTGATAAGAATATTTGTAAACAGGAAGATGTGATTAAGTGTTGAGAATTGAAGTGTGCACAATATTTACTTTTAAAGTTTTACAATTGTGCATTGTGATACCTCAACTTGAAGGATATACCTTAACTAAACATTTTGAAAAATATTGTTTCATCACCCTTTAGGGATATTAGAGGGAAGTTTAGAAAACTTTAAAATTCAAAGTTAATAATTTAATGGTGAGAATTTTGAAAACTGTGCCTGGCCAGAGAAACACTCATCTAAGCTTTGGTCCAGGTTTTAGGTATTGTCAAGGCCATCATTCTGGTTAACAAACACATCTTGTTCATAAGACTGAGATTTTCGTTGATAATTTATTTTGCTTCCATGTCAGTCACACACAGTCACAAAATCCAAGTTCTTTTTCATTGTAAAAAGAAACATATTAATCTTGGAAGTAGGTAATTGACTGTTTTAAAGACCGGAGAATTAATAGATGTTACCTTCATATATTTCACCACTGGTGCAATCTCAAAGGAAAGAATGAGAGAGTAGGTACATTTGTTGAACTTACTTTGGCAGCAAAGAGCACTTTTTCTGGCAGTGATCATGTACTTAACTGATAAAGGGAAAAATATGTTTGTGAGACCACATGTGAGCATTAGGAGTCATTATTTTCCTTGAAATCTTCTTGGGCCCAAAGGAACTGCTAGTTGCCATCCAAACTGCAAGCCAAGAGATGTTTTGTCTATAAGACATTTTATTGATTGAAAAATACACCTTTACATACAGATATTGATAAATATTTCTTGCAATATTTAGTTATTTGTTGCTAAGTAATCAGAATATTCAACAGACAATTGTCTGATTTTTTTTCTACACAACAATAATTTTTATTAAGATACAAACACTTTTGTATCTGCAAGGGCACAAACTGTTAGGTCTCAGAAGAAATTTAAAGCTAATCTAGCCATTCACTCAATTCTAAGAGAATGTATTGTTTTCCCAGCTTTAAAAAAAATCAGCTCTCTCTGTGACACCATCCCAAACCCTTTTAGTCAGAAACAGGTGAAGCAGATAATGTTATAAAATAGCCATACTGGATGAATTTCATGAGCCATTGACAACCATGACACAATCCAAAACTATTTTACAAAACATTTACATTTCTCAAGAATTAGTTTCATGAGTTCAGAAGGTTTCTAGTGGAAATCTTTCTGAGAACGGGTCATGAACTTTGAATAATGTCAAGAGCTCTACCTCCGAATGTGGTGACTAGTTTGACATTCTGACAGTGCTCTCATTTGCTTTGTGGCTGTGCAACTGAAAACTAGCAAATAAAAGTAAGATGTATAGACACCTTAGCTCAATGCAATCATCTCTATGGAATAAAACAGGATCGTGTGTTAAATGATTTTATCCCTGGGTGTACCTTGACTCCAGTAAGCTATAGTACCTCTTTCTTTTTGAAATGTAGGTCAAGCATTTAGCTAAATATGTTCTCTTCTCTAGTTGCAAGAACAGGTGTCTACAAGTGTAGTGAAACCCTGTCTCTCTTTTTGTCACAATTCTCCTCTAGAATAGGTAATATACATGACCAAGAGAAGAATACGCTCACAGCTTAGGTGTCCTCCAAGGAGTTTTCTTATATAGCTGCCTCTGAGCCATGGGCAGGGTGGATGTTGAGTGAAGAAAGATAAGAACAGAGTTACAATGCAGAAGAAAAGTCAACTCTCAGCTCTTAAAGATTCAACTGGGCTTTCAACACCTGAAACTAATATAACCAATATAAGATTATATATCAACTATATTTAAATTAAAAAATAACAAAAAAGCTTGTGACAGAAACAATGATTTGAGAGTATTTTGAATCAAAAAATCCTGAATTTTATTTTAGTATAAAAGCTGAAGTTCAGGTCATAAACAATAGACTTAGGGACTATATGTGAGGATAGAAGAGCCAGTTTTCCGCCTTAGCCTTGATAACTATACCATAATCTAAGGAGATACAGAGTCGGCAAGGAGCACGCTATTAAAAGTGCCTGAGAAAGTTCCTTGGTCTGCCCCCTACCCCTGCAAGGTCTCCACCCAAAAGAAGCGGGAAGTGGGCTTGCCAAGAGGTTTGGGAGCAACCTGAAATCCAGCTGTGCTTCATTTCCTCGGAAGATCTTTTGGGAAGGGGCTGTGGAGGGGGAAATATCTCAGTGAGACTCTTCCCATCTCTATCGTGTGGCAGCAGAACAGAAGCAAGCATGGGATCAGCGAGGGTACAAAAGCCTGAGAGAAGTCCTCATGTTTTTTGGAGCTCCAGAATGATGCTGAAGGCTTTCAAAATGCCTCATCCATAAAGAAACACCGGAGCTATTCAAAGGACTTCCCAACTCTTTGTCACCAGGTGATCGCCAATGCCTCTTCCAAATCTAATATTCCATGACTCCCTGGTAGATACCCTCAGCAAGGTCTAGGAGTGAAATAAAAAAATTAAAGTTAGGCGACTGAAACAAATATTAGCTAACTCTTTCAGTTGTATGGCACGTATCACCCTGCTCTGGCTGTAGCTGTTTATTTCCTGCCCTAAAAATGTGATGGAAATTTGAGACTGTAGATTTCTTTCTCTGCATGCCCTGTGTTTTATTTCCCTTTGCACTGTCATCTGATATATTGCCACACTCCTTAGTTGGCAGTTTGGGGCCTTCACTTCTTCCTTTTCACACCCAATTTCTGCTAGGAAATCCACCAATTCCCCATTCCTTTGGCAGTGCAGTGAGCCAAGGAAAGATGACCTTCAGGCACTTGGTGCCTTCCCATTTTGATACAAATTACTAAACTGCATATACTTTCATTGGTGTAGTGGGATTAGCGCTCTGTGGCAGGACACAAGGAATGCAGATCAACTCAAATTTGTTAAAACAGTGGTCCAAATCCCAAAGGGGACAAATGGCCTTTTGTGAAGTAATTTGGAAGTATCACATTCCACCCTTAAAACTTAATATGCCCTGTTATTATGCGATTAGTAGAGTCAACTGCAGCTGTATTTTTACCTAGCTCACATTCTTTTAGGACATTGCAAATCAGGCTTTGCATGTGGTTCTGAAATAGCAACAATTCTTCACCATCTATTGATCTATCGATTAGTAACCCACCGAGTGTAGCAGTGTCACAGTGCTGGGGTAAAGTACACCACCACAAGTGGGACATAAAGTGCTCACCAACACCCTAGCCGATGGTTTATGCAATATGTGTTAACACTATAAATGATGAATATTAACTACAGTATATATTAAAATAAAGAAGTATTATAAAAACATGCAAAGTTAGGTATTGCCCTGCCTGTATTTTCTTTTGCGTACACAGAATGGAATTCTGTGCTGTTTTAGACTACACTCAGATGTTAGTGTTTAATAAACTTGAAAAAAGCTTTAGAGAGACGTTCCCCAGATTTGTGCAATGCAATGGGAATGGAGGGGAGAAGGTATGTCTGATGATAGTACCCTCTTTGTGTGAATTAATGAAATTAAATGTAAACCAGCTACTCAAAAAGCTTTACTCTGGCTGTCACTATTCTTCATTAAATGTGTCTTTGGTCAGCTGTCAAGGTATGACACTTCATGCCAATCACTGATATCAAATACACAAAGAAAACTCCCCGATGACTTTCTAGTAGGCTGCATGCATGCTAAGCCCACCTCTGCCTTGTGCCTCATTTTATACCAGTGACCCCTCGCAGCACGGAGGAATTACTACATTGCATTGTCAGTGTGCTAGTAAAACAACCTAGAAGGTGCCTTGTTAAAAATCTTAGTGAAAGTGAGTAGGCATCATGAAACTTAAGTCAAAAGCAAAAGTTGGGTGGCAATTTCTGACAGGGAGCAGCACCCTTGAACCTGCTGCTGATGCCTTTCCCAGCCAACTCTTGCACAGCTGCTCGTTTCTGAGAGTGCGCTGGGAAACGAGTCCAAGTCCCACTCAGCCTCTTCAAGCTTAAGGTTGCTTCTTCCTGCTTTTTCTCTTCAATATTTGGCTTATGCTCCTGTGTCAACAGAGAAAGTCCAGATTACACAATAGTGGGGGTTTTTTAATATATTAAGGCACTTGGTCAAGAACTTAAACTTTTGAGTGCCTTCTGCATGACAGACATATGCCAGCTGCTGAGGGAACAGCAAACGGACATAGGCGGTCCTCTCTTAGCGTCATTAAGAGGCACACTGGGCCCAACAAACTGCTATCACTGAGATTCTTAAAGGAAACTAGCAATCACAGGTTTTCTTTAAACAATGAAATATTTATTCCAGACACAAAAGATAAATGACATCTTCCCTTGAACAGAGGATATAAAAGTTTTAGGTAAAATCTGGACATGAAAAATAAAAGGACTCCATTCTCTGGTGCCACTGTTTGATGCTTACAGTGGACATATCACTTGCAAATTTGGTTTTACTGCTCAAAATTAATTAAGATACAAGCATAGCAAGAAACTCAGGAGCGGTGAGATCCTCAGATAATACATAAGACTTGAGTGTTTTGTTTTTTCCTTTTAAATATACTCTGTGACATTAGGACGAAAATGAGTAGTGTATTTTAAGATGGCTACTTAACAAACTTATCTATTTGTTCACCTGTCAATCAACAGGAAGCATTGCTCAATCTCACTCAATCCGGGATTCAGAACCAAATTACAAAATAACTTTGTTATTGTGTTTCTTCTAATTGTTGTTGTTATTTTAATCTAGTCCTGTTTCTCTTCATGTTTCTTATTTTTTCCTTTGTCTTTGGTCAGACATCATTATCGATCTTTTCCGTAGATCTTCAACAAAATCACCAGATCTCATCAAGAAGAGTCGCACCTAGGAAATGTGCATGGTCTCATCTGGAAGAGGCACATGTCATTCCCTCCACCACCTGACTGTCTAGAATTTAGTCATGTTACCCCCATCTGGAGCAAGGGAGGCTGGGGAGCCTATTCTAGCCTTTTAGACATAGGCTTGGCACTTATATTTCACAAGGGAAACAGGCAAAATGGATTGTGGGTTATGGTGGACAACTGTAGCCTCCACCACAGCTGCCATGCTTATGTCATCTTATAATACCTGTTACTGACTGTGAGGAGCAGATAAGAAGATAAAAATAAACAGAAAATATTTTAAATGAAACATATGAATTTTACATGACATCTATTTCATTAGCCTGCTGGAAATTTTAATCTTATATGAAATTAGGATGCAGCACAGACCCAAAACCAAATTATTTAAGAATTAACATAACCCACTTTCATTTATTCCCTTAGATCTTGATTATGAAAAACCCTGAATGTGTCTTCCAAACCAATAGCTATGTAATTTAAAATTTAGGGAAAACAAATGTAAACATCTAAAGTGAATTTTTTCTAGTCTTCAATGCGGAAACCTATTCTCCACAAGTAATATTACATCGCTGAGTTCAGTAATCCTGGGAAAGGAATCAACTTCTTTACTGTTATAACTTCCTCCATTAGGCCACCTTCATCAAATATACAAAATGCAATGTGCACAGAAAAATGATGCTGTCATTTTCACGGCACTGTACATCAATTTTGTTTTCCAGATAAGCTCTATATGAACTTAATGGAAAAGAGCAGTTTTTTCAATGACAATGCATGACAGAAGCCGAAAGGTTTTAAAGCAAACATACAAATGTGTCATCTAATAGTCCATCAACCAGCCCTTGTCACACTGATAAACCTTTATCTCTCTTTCCCAGATTTTAATCAGTAGCTTGGTTTGCATGTTTCTTGTGTCACTGCAGCAACCAACCTAATGGGGATTCTTTATGCCCTGAGAAATCAACTCATTTGGGCCTAAATGAAACATTTCACTGTGTTGTTTTATCTCTCGCTCTCTATTCACATTAACATAATAGCTTTTAATTGGATTGGATTTGTGATTAGAGACAGCAAAGGTGGCATTCTCTCAGAGGAAATTGACTGCAAGGCAAACTGCTGAGACTCCATCTGGGAGCTTTTTTTTTTCAGCTCTTGCCTCAGGGAAAGATGGCCTGAGGAAAGAGAGCCTCAGGGAGTCTCCTGATAACTCATTTCTCATGAACAGTGGAAGTCCATTACATTTTTCATAAAGGTTTACACACTCAAATGTCTGCAATATTTTATTAGCATTCAAATGCATATTCCCTAAAATAGAGTATGCACAAAAGGACATGAAAACATGGGTGAATTGTTCTATAATTTTATAGGTGGAGGAGACTTTCCTAAGTATGACACCCAAAGCAGAATCTAAAGATCAAATGACTACCAAATATGATTACACAGTAATTAGAAACATATTACATCTACATATCAAAAAACAGTATAAGTGAAATTTCGAAAAGCTGAGGAAATATATGTACAATTTATTTTATTGCCAAAGAGTTACTATAAATAAATTCTAACAAATTAATACAAAAAATACAAATGACACATGTGAATAAATTATATAAAAAGGAATTCACTAGCCCTGACCAGTTGGTAAGGCATCGTCTCATGCTCTGAAAGGTTTCTGGTTCGATTCCCAGTTAGGACACATGCCTAGTTGCAAGCTCTATCTCCCGTAGGTCGTCTGCAGGAATTCAAGAAGCAGCTGATTGATGTTTCTCCCTTTTTCTCCCTCTCCTTTTCTCTCTCTCTAAACATCAATTAAAAATCTTTCAGAAAAAAAAAAAAAAAAGGAATTTAATAAAGAAGTACAAATGGATCACTTGTCAGGTATATATAAATATCTAATCACTATGCTGTATGCCTAAAACTAATTTTTGTATGTCATCTATAACTGGAAAATAAAATTATTTTTTTAATGGGAAAAAACCTGCCTAAGTGACACAACAACATTATGGTATTTGTTCAGAAAGGTTTGAAACAATAAAAGTAATTCCAAAAATAAATAAATAAAGGAAGAAGTATAAATGTCCAATAAGCACATAAACACACACACACACACACACACACACCTTATTCTTCAGGACTGAAAGATGTTTAAATTAAGATAACATTTCTTACCTTTCTAAATAAATTGTTCAATGTTTCCAGAGAACAAAGTATAAATACTTTTCAACCTTCAGCATACTTTTCAAAATTAATTATAGCAATTTGACAAAAATTAAAATAAGGAAATACAGACTGGAAAACAGTAAGTTAAACTATTTGCAGATTTATGTATTTATTTATATAGAGAAAATTGTAAGAAATCTACCGAAAACTATTGAGCTAATAAATAAGTTCAGCAATGATGCAGAATGCAGGATCAATAAACAAAAATTAATTGTATTTCTACATCCTAGCAATAAAAAAAATTTAAAATTAAAATGAAAATCGTTTAATTTATGATAGTGACAAAAAGAATAAATTACTTAGAAATAAATTTAACAAAAGAAGTACAAGATTTGTATATTGAAAACTGCAAAATATTACTGAGAGAAATTAAAGAAGACCTAAATAAATAGAAAGACATCCTGACCTCAGGGATATGAAGGTATAATATTGCTAAGATGGCAGGGCTCCCCCAAATTGATGAGAATCCATGTCAAAATTCAAGCTACTTTTTAAAATATAAATTGAAAAGATGATTCTAAAATTTACATAAAGATTCAAGGAATCCAGGAGCCAAAAAAAAAAAGGAATTGGCAAAGAAGAACACAAGAGAACTCACATTTCAAAATTTTCAACATTTACAACCAAGATACAAATATCAAGACACTGTAGTACTGGCTAAGCACATAGATCAATGGAGTAGAGTTGAAAGTCCAGACATAAATTCTTACATTGATATTCATTAGTTTGACAAGGAAATAATGTACAAGGGACCAGAGAGTATCATATCCCCCTTTAACGGTACTAGTTCTATGTTCTCCTCAAATGCCAGTGCAAAATCCTCCTCACTTTTATCCAAATAACAGCACAAGTGTGTCAGAGAAATCAACTCATGCATATAGGTTCCTCCCAACTCCAACACTGCATGAGACACACTCAGAGTTACCTCTGTAGGTAATCATCAGAAAAGGAAAAACTAGAAATATTTAAATTCTTATCCTGTTGAAAGATTAAAAGCCAGAAATGTAACAAAATTTACAAGTCAATAGTTTCCAAAAGTAATTATGACAATTAAGTTCCATGTTTCATTTCTATTTTTTTAATGTATTCACTTATTTATTTTACCCAAATGCACATTCTGGACCAACTATATATCAGATGCTATGCTAGACACTAGGGATATAAAAGGAGTATTATCCAGTCTCCATCCCTAACATACAGTTTAGTCATGGCCAGAGAGTTCATTCATTAGGCACATATTGATTTCCACCTAGATCAAGAACTAGATATTATGCTTGTTTCTAAGGACATGAAAACATTTAGGATACAGTCCATGCCTTTAAGGAATATATAGTCTTCTCTAAAAGTGATGAGCAGTGTAATTAGATAGATGGATGATAGATGATGATGATAGGTAGATTGATGATAGATGATACAGATAGATAGATGATGATAGATGATAAATAGGTAGAAAATAGATTGATAGAGAGATAGAAATAGGTATGTGTAAATAAGTATAATAAAATTGTATAGATGCAACATAATCATCTTTACAGGGTTTGATGTGGTTACTAAGGATGGCATGGTTAATTCTATGGAACAAAGAGAAGGTTCGAGAAGTTTGAACGTACTCCCACAGTCAATAATAGCAAGTCTCCAACCCAGAAAGAACAATTTTCTTTTGCTCTAGCCTGTGGTCCAGAGAAAATAAATACCATGGACTTGATGTCTTTACATTGCAAGCAACATTACTTCTACCCTGTAAAAAGTAATAGCAGCTATTAGGGAGAGTTTTTCTAAGCTTTATTTGCAGTTATAAACTAAACAAATACTTATTAAAAATGGCCACTTAAAAATGTTAGTTTTATGGATGTTTATAATAATCAAAGTCAAAAGGATTAACAAGCCTAAGAGGAAGGTGATAAAGAATGGTAAATTAATTTGGTGTCTTACAAAGTATGAACAAACTCTAAGTATTTACATAATAATAATAGAAATAATAATAACACAGGCCATGAATACAAGATACTTGTGTTTTTACTGCATTTTACAAAAGAAATAAAAGGAAGTGTATTACAGACAAGTGAGTGTCAGGCTATCAGTCAATGTCTCTAACTGAATCAAAGCCAAATGGAAGTTATCCACCAAGGGTCCTCTCTTTCTGCTCTCTTACCAAAGGCTGTGCAGGGTTCCCCTTGGACAATTGTATGAGACAGGACCCTGATATTTCAAAAGAATGCCATTTCAAGCTTATTTTTAGCAGAGGCTGGCCTCCCTATGCATTAGTTGCAAATTGACTGCTTCCCAATAAGTATAATTTGTGATTCCCAGGTCCTCTGTTCATATATGTTGAATCTACAAAATTCCTTTAGATAAATCCTGTTCAGGTGGGTTCAATAACCATAGCAGTAGCTGTGGTTAATCATACATCATCCACCTGTTCACTAAAGATGTCATGACAAGCCAACAACACAAAGGGACCGTGTCAGCTCCTATGTGAGTAAATTCCTCATGTTCAAAATGTAGAAAAATGTCAGCAGATTCTGATGGTCATGATGGGATTTTCTTAATATTCTAAAAATTGACATCCAGTTTTCTAAAAACCTAATGATATAACTGAAGGAACAAGAACATGTTTTCTGCGACCTACCACTGAAGGGTTCATTTATATTAAGAAAAGGCTACTGTTAGGAAGGTGATAATAATCGCCACCACCTTTTTGAGTGTCCATTTTATACTGTACTTGGCACTCAGGTAGGCACTTCACATATGTCTCGAGTACACTACATTTGGTCCTTAAAACAACTCTTTAAGGGAAACATTACTATCTTCATTTTACACAGAAGGGAACAGGTTTGAAGCATGGAATAAATTGCCTAAGGTTGCACAGAAAAGTGACAGAGAAGTTTAACCCTAGATCCCTCAAATCCCAAAGCAGGTTTTCAGAGAGTATACATTATTTCTGTATCACTAATAAGTGTTGGAGTTTTGGTTATTTGTTTTGTTTTGTTTTTGTGTGTCAGTCTTGTCTCTCATGGCCTGAGTGTTATCATCTGAAAAATAGGTGAAGAAAAAAAATCACTACACTGAAGATCTTCTAAGTAGCACCAAAGGAGCTGCAGAATTCCAGTCATCATAGAATTGCTTAGCGGTGGTGAATACTAACTTGCAATAACCATCACTGCTTCTTTTAATATTCTAATATCCAGAATTCTAAATGTGGTCATAAACTGAAAGATAAAGGCTATGAATGAAGGCAAGACTCAGTGAGACTTCACAATATGTTCTATCTGACTTGATCTGCATGTTTACAAAATGACAATAACTACAGAGTAAGGATTGTGACACAATGACTGTTAGCCTTACTGTACTTTAAAAAGGTCCTTGATAAAAATAATTTTTTTAATTTTAAAAAAGGTCCTTGACAACCAGGTCTGCAAATATGAAATGGTCTCTGATAAAGTCAACATACAGATCTTTCCAAGTTTTCTCCCTACTATTCTTACTTCTGCCTTCTAGCAGTTTCCTTTTCTACCTGACAGTGTAGCAAAAGTTTCAAGGCTGCTTGTACTGTCATATTGCTTTGATGTTTTATTTTTCTATAAAGATTTATCTTTCAGGAAAATAGCCTTTTGTCAACAATCAATTTAAAAAAATCAAGCTTAAAATTTTCCCAGGTTTTCTGCATTCCCTTCCCTTAGGCTAAAGTCATTCCCAACACGGTGTCCCTTCTGTTCCTAATAAACTTGTGTTTGCCTTTGTGATGCTACTTTTCCTAGAAGAAAAACCAAAAGGAAGTAGAATGGGGAAGATAGGGGTATTGCTAGAGGGGTATTATTACTCTTAATGCCACACCTCTAAGATCTACTGGATTTTCTCCAGTGGATGTTCAGTCAGCCCCAAAATCTCTCAATCCGTGTCTTAGAGGTTTTACTAGTTGTTCCATTATATGAAAATTGGACACCCACATGCTCCTTCTGTTCATTTACAAATTTTCTCCTGAAAAATAATTCCTTGAAACTAATGAAAAAAAATCAAGGCTCTTGGAATCTTTTTCTAGTTCAAGTTTTTTGTTTTTACTATAAAGCAAAATATAAAAATATAAAATCCAAGGTTTGACCTCTAAATCTTTATTATCATGTGGATTCTAATTTTAAAAACTTACCTGTAGATATTTTTCTCATTTTTCTCCCTCTTGTTTCTATTATTTTTGGTGCCAAAGCTTTTTTGTAGCCTTTGCTGAAAGTTATTTTTTATTATTAAAATACAGTGGTTTTTTTTTAATTTATCTTTATTGTTGAAAGTTTTACATCGGTCCCCTCCACCCGCCACCCCCCTTAAAATACAATTTTGAAGACTTCCAAACTACCCTTTGTTTTGTTTTGTCAAAAAAAAAAAAAATCCTTCTACCTTCTAAACATCAGTGAAGAATCAATGGGACCAGGACAACTGTAGCTCTTTCCCTGGAAGGTTAGGTGGCTTTCCAGTTCACATTTTGGCTTCTGTAGTTGGGGTGGGAATAAAAGTCTGAGAGGGATCCAGGTAAGTGATCTTGTAAAGTGGACCTGGTTCTTGATAGGTGGTGTAATTTGACAGCAAGTGCAAAGAGTGGAAAACAGGATTTTCATGCCTAATAAATCTTTCCCAAACATTTCATCAAAAGGTTATCTTGACAAAAAGGTTTAAGCAATAAATAGCAACAGTGAGTAAGCATGTTATTACCAATGGTTGTTTTCTTTTTTAATGCCAGGAGAAATGTCAATAAGGTGTTTTCTTTCAATGAAAGAGTTATCTCAGTCCTTCATCCAGCTTTGTTCCCAGGTAGGAGCTTTGATTCAAGGTGTGCATTCAGAGATACTTTGAGAACTCAATTGAAAGTATTATCCTATCTTCCCATTTTTATGACTACAGATTACTACTGAGGCACTTAAAAGAATCATCAGTTAGTGTGTCCATTGTGGTACTGCACAACCTAGAGGTAAGAATATAAGTCCCAGGAACCATTATCATCTTCTTCCCGTTCATTTCTTCTTAATAGAACAGCAAATGCTGATCCAATGGGTCATATTTCCAGTTCAGTGAGTAAAGCGATAATCTCCAAAATTATGTCTACATACTTCCAAACAACCACAAGTTTATAACAGAACCAAAGTTATTGAGCACTTAATATATACCTGGCTCTGTGCTAAGCACTTTACATACATGTCTTCATCTAATTTTTACAATATCCCTAAGAGGGAGATATCATTGATCCCATTGACAGATGAGAAAAGTAACAGTTAAGTCACTTGCCCAGAGTCACAAAGCCATTAAGTATTAGAGCTATATCACTTATGCTCTCAATCACTACAATTTTCTGTCTTCAGTGAGTCTACAATCTAGTTGAAGAAATAAGACATTGCCATGTGAAATGCTGACACACACACACACATACAAAAAATAACATGCGCAGAGGAAAAAAATAGCAAACTAAATAATACATTGGATTATATTACTATTACTAAGAATTTGGAAGAGTTCAAAAAGAGGATTTCTTTTTAAATCATTGAGGTACATTAAAAAAAATTTCTAGGAATAGATCCTAAGGAACCCCAAACACCAATTGCAAAGAACTTATGCAGTCCTATGTTCACAGCAGCACAATTTACAATAGCTAAGATTTGGAAATGGCCCAAGTGCTCATCAGTAGATGAGTGGATAAAAAAGCTGTGACACATTTACACCATGGAATACTACGCAGCTGTAAAAAGGAAGGACCTTTTAGCCTCTGGCACAGCATGGAGGGAACTAGAAAGTATTATGCTAAGTGAAATAAACCAGAGAAAAACAAGTACCACATGATCTCACTTATATATGGAATATAATAAAAAATAAATAAACTGATGAACAAAGTGGATCCAGAGACATAGAAGCATGGAACAAACTGAGGGATCTCAGGGGGAAGGCAGGGAGGGGGGTGTGGGTAGGGAGAGACCAAAAAAAAGAAAAAAAAGAAAAGAAAAATTAAATTGGGTTGGTTTTTGTGAGTCAGATGGAATAAATAGATCAAAAGTATTTCCAGTGTTGTACCAAGGATCTTGAGGCCATGTCAGTCCTGGAGAATGTATATACACTTCCACTTAGGAAGGTGTCACACTTTCCATGGAGGAAATGTAGTTCCCCTTATGGAGCTCTACTAAAGTTAACTTTGACCCTGTAATTGCATTTCTAGAAATCTTTCTGAAGGAAATAAGAGATTGAGAAAAAAATAATAGTTTGGGAGGTAAGGGTGGCTTAAATGCAGAAGTTTATTTTCTCACAGTTCTGGAGGCCAGAAGTCCAAGATCAAGATTCCAGAGGGCTGGTTTCTTCTGAGGCCTCTTTCTTTGACTTGCAGATGGCTGCCTTCTCCCTGGGTCTTCACAAGGTCTTCCTTCTCTCTATGTCTGTGTCTCTTCTTTTTTTTTGAGAGAAAAAAAATTAATTAATTCAAAACATTTTTATTGAGCACTCGACTTGTGCTGGCCAGTGGCTGGACCCTGTGACCTAGCAGTGAACCAGGCCAGGAAGTTCCTATTAGAGTCTCCAAGAGGGTTCATTGAAGCATGACTTATAACAACAAAAAATTGGTTTCAAACTCAATGTCCAACAATCAGGAATGTTTAAATAAATGTTTAAATAAACAATTTAAAATATGTATTTATAGTTATGTCTAATGAGTGTGGTTATTTCCTGATGGAAATATTATCTCAATTTTTTTTCTTATGTATATGTCTTTACATTTTCTAAAATGTGCATGTTTTATTTTTATAACTAGAGAGAATATTTTTGAAATAATATAAAAACAAGAATTAAATAACCTGTTACCAATGCCTTACGATTTGCTGCCCATGTTTCCAGTGGTATCAGAATAAGGAATTGTCATGTTTCCTTACATTGAGGATCTCTCCCAAGTTTCTTCAGAATTCTAGTTCCTGTCTGTAGAATTAAAGCCCATATTATAAAAATACAGCAGAATTATTTTAGATGATAAGATTCTGTTAATTCCATCTCTTGTTCAGTTGGTGTATCCAGAAACTGGAAGCCCAGGTTCCACCTCTGAGATAATCTGCAATGAATCAGGCCATCCAGCTTTATGGTTCCATGTCCATCATGTCTGGGCAGGAGACAAATAGCCCTTCAGCACATTTACAAGGTAGATTGTGAGGACCTTGCAAAGCTCAGGAAACCACAAGTCACATAAGAACTAGGACTGAAAAAATAGTGCAGGCTTTCTAAACCCTCTTCTTAAAAACAAAGTGTTTAATAGCTACAATATTTCTATAAACATGCTCAACACATAGTAGGTATTTAATAAATATTAATATTTATTCCCCCTCCTTATTTACTTTAATCATATATTAAAACATGTGTCTATAAACTTTTATAGTTGAGTCAAATTGTCAGAAAAGTGGAAGGAATGTTTGTATTGCCATTGTGATAATATTGTTGGGGGAAGTGGAGGCCATTAAAGGTTGGGATTTTTTTTCCTTTTTAATGACCTAATAGTCAACACAGTACAAACACATCACATGGAACTATATGGAAAGAGATGTTAACTGATAAGAGTTAGTATTTACAGCTGATTTTTTTTTCCAATGAAGGAAGAGAATTTGAACTGAGGAGGCATTGGGGGTGGGGGCATAATTAAATCAGGCTACTTCTTCAAAATTAGGGTTGGAAGTCTTGCTTCAAAAGGAATTTTGTTATGCCTTGTTCTCCTTTTCATATTCAAACATTGGAACCAGGATTGAAGTCCTGGATTTTTCTGGTGTCTGCTTTTTAAAAGATTTTGTTTATGTTAAGGCTTAGGTCACATTAATAGGTATGTTTTAAGGAAAACATTACCTCTGTGTGACCTCTGGGATTTGAAGGTGAAAATTCAGTCACTGGAAAAGAAGGCATCCTCGTTGTCATAGATGAAATCTCTAATCTTAAAGACAATTGTATGTCATCCTCCTGTGAGTGTCTTCCTACAGCAATATAAAAACAAAACAAAAAACAGTTGAACCAAAGCTGGAGCAAAGTAGGTTCTGATGGATCGTGATTTAACTACAGAAACATGGACTGCTTAAAAATAAACATGTTGAAAGAAAATAAATAAACTAGTGGAATTTTATAGAAGCAGCAAAACATTTTCAGTGATCCTTCAGGAAATAGGTTCCAACTCCCCCTAACCACCCCCTCCCCAATTCTTAAGTTGTTATTATAAGCTAAGCATTTTGCCTCCAGAGGGAAGAATAAATTTGTGCTGGTTATCATATATCAGAATTACACAGGACATCATCTGTTAATGATCATTTATTCCCAGCTACTTGAAGAATAATACCCAGTAATTATAGCAAATGTAAGTCAAATAGTAATAGCATACTTTACATAGTATAGTAATTATAAGTTATGTCCACGCATCTGGGACAAGGGTCTTTTATGCTTGGTATTAAATCTGGGCTGCAATTTATTCATAATACCATTGCTGGGATTGAAGAGAAGAAGCTTGCCTGGAGAAAGGAAGCTTGTCCTCCTTTCACATTTCCAATAAGTCATTTGAGGAAAACTGTTCTTCGCATGCCTTGCTAAACCCAATTACCACCAAGACATCATAAACAAATATTCATTGCATTTACAGCTAGTTCTTTATTGCATAATGCAAAATGTATTTTTAAAACTTAAACTGGGAGTGAGCATCTAGATTTCTGCATTCATTTAAAATTTAATTGAAAAAAATCAAGCATATGTTGTGATATTTTCTTATTTGGAGACTGCTGCTAAATGAACAATCATATGATACTCTCAAGTCTAGCAAAAGTTGGACAAAAATTTGGACATCTCTGCCTTTGATATTTGGTAACACTGAAACCTACAAGTTTGCTTAAACAGAAATATACAAAATAAAAGTTTTATAAAATTTAAGCATGAAATGGAACCATTAAAAATCACTTGATGTGTCCCACACAGTGGAATCAGTGAGTATAAGTCTCTAGAGGCTCACATACACTTGAAAGGATTGAAGTCCACTGATGTGTTCCTATCTGAAGTTAATAGGTCCAATAATTATGCATGTGCATAATTCTAGCTTATAGGGGAAAATTAAATTGATAAATCAAAGAGAAGTAATTCTCATTAAAAGGAAAGTAAAAAGTTTTTCAAGGACCATCAAAATTTGGCCCCAGACTACCTCTCAGGTCTACGCAGCAACACCTTCAAGAGCAGCTCCATCCATACTCAAAGAATCTTCCTCCAGGCTTTCTGTCTTGCAACAAAATCACTCTTGTAACAGACACTTCTCTTCTTGTTTTTTCACCTTGTAAATAGAAACCTACCCCTCAGGTTTTAGCTTAAATATCTCTTTCTCCAAGAAGTTTTCTATGCCCCCCCCCAATGTTCACTCGCCATTGATGGACTCTAATAGTATCCTTTACTTTTCCCTGATTGTCCCCTGCATCATATTTCATTGCAACTACTTGTATACTTCTCTACTAATCTCTTCTCATAGAGGACAGGCAGGACCCATTGTTCCAGCTCCACATGAAATGTCTAATACCTACCACAGTGACTGGCACAGAGCATGAGCCCAGTAGGTATTTGTTTTGTGAATGAATGACCCTAGGCCTGGTTTCAGAGAAAAGCTTTAGGGATGGGGAGGACAAGTTTGCAGTCAGGAGCAGAAGAATATTAGGAGGTGTGCTGGGAAAAAGTCAGCGACACTCCAATTTAAGTTTGATCATGTAATCATCAAACAGGTTTGTTTTTTTCACCTTCTCTCCTTTCTCTATACTTCCCTCATCTAATTTTATTTATTAGAGCTTCTCAGAGACTTTTAATATATGCTAATATTTATTATTAGATTCCATGAGGAACATTTTCCAAACATATTTTGCTGACGGAACCTTTTGCTCTAAGACCACCCACTGAGATATCAGGTATATGGGGCACAGGAAACACAATTTGAGAAGATATGCCTCACATAAACCTTGCTGCGATGCTATGTTTTTTGCCTCTATATCTATAAATTGGAAATAAAGTTAGCTGCATTGATCCGTTAGGAACAATAATGTGTTATTATGAATCAAGGCATCTCCTGATCTCATTGACCTATTGCATGATAAGGACTTGCCTAACACCACACAGGCGATGTATTCCTTGAATGAAGAAAGGAAAAGATTCCACATAGAAATGTCTACATATATTCATTAATTTTAATTCTACAAATTTCCAGATTCTCACTTGTTCATCATCAAACAGTATTTATGAAATGTGGTTTATAGACCTGTGTTTACTGTTTAATAAACAATCTTTGAATAGATGATGATCTTCAACAATTTACCTCTTTCTCATTGTCTTTAAAGCTAAACCTCACAATAGAAATGTGAGCAAGTGAAGAATGTACTTAGGAAGTCTTCCGTGCTCTACCCTTGCCCAGTCTTATGTCCTCTCACTGATGCAAGGGACAGAAAATGAGATTTTGCTTATTTGTTTGTGTTCTACCAGATTTTTCTTTCTAGAATAACACTGATACTAAGACAACTAAGCCATCGTGAGTGACCAACTTCTAGCATTCTGGGCAGAATAGAGAGAAGAAAGGGCCAGATGAGCTGATACTATTATGTCCAGAAATAAAAGGAAAAGTAAGCATAAAATTAAGTATAAGCCTGTAATGTTATTAAGTAATTTTAGAGAATCAAACTAAGTTCTCATGGTTTATGCTGATCTTAAGCCTTTGTGATTTGCAATATTTCCACTATCCACTGTGTACAAGGAGACTGGGAGAGACATTTAGGAATTTTTTAACCAAAGAATTCTTGCTGTTTACTCAATGGTGAGAATGGAATAATTTTGAAATTAAGGTGAATCATATTCAAACTAAAATTTTAGAAAATAGAGGAAACACCTGAGGGAAAAAAGAAAAATGGCTATCTGGGCATGAGTTTTTTACATGTTAATTACCAAAATTGATGAAATTGTCATAAAATTAAATAAAAATGTACAGCCAGCCCAAGCCAGTTGCTCAGTGGTTAGAGCATCAGTCCACGGATTGAAGGGTCCCCAGGGTTTGATTCTGACCAAGGGCATGTTGTACCTCAGTTGCAGGCTCAACCCCCAGCCCCAACTGAGGTGAGTACAGAGGCAACCAATTGATGTGTCTCTCTCACATAGATGTTTCCCTCTCTCTCCCCTTTCCTCTCTTTCTCTAAAATCAATAAAAACATCCTCAGGTGAGGATTTTTAAAAATGTATGGCCAATGCTTTGTATATGGTTACTTTTAAATGTAGTAAATACTCAACATTAAAACATCAGTTTAAGTCTAATAGCTAAATCATTGTATATATCTTCTAAACAGTGTGTGTGTGGGGGGGGGTCAGATATGCAGATACTTAGAAACATATAGTAGTTTTAGTTTTATGACTCTATGGTTAGGCTTTTCAAAATATGAGAGTAGCAAATTCTTATAAACTTAGCAGCACAAATCAACATACAGTTATTATCTCACACTCCTATGAGTCAGAAATTCAGCAATGGTTTGCCTTGGTCCTCTGATTAGGGCTTCATAAAATGGCAGTGAAGCTTTTGGCTGGGACTTGGAGCTCATCAGAGGCTCAACTGGGGCAGGACCTGCTTCCACGCTTCCACAGGCTGTTGGTGGAATTTATTTCCTTATGGTAGTAAGATTCACAACTTGCTTTAAAACATCAGTCCAAGATGGAGTCTAATATAATTAATGTAATCACAAGAGTGATATCCATTATCTTTGTGATTCTCTATGGGTCAGCAGCCAGTCACACTCAAAGGGAGAGGATTGTGGAAGCATGTAAAGTCTATCCACCACAGCCACCAAGAGCCTATGAATTGTACACCTTTTAGGTTCTACTCTGGAAAATAATGGATCCTTTTCATTGGTACCAGTGTGAAAAATCCTAGGGAAAGATTCTCATTGGCCCCGAAAGTCAGGGGTCCATGGCTAGACCAGTGTACTGCAGCCAACAACACACAGTGCCCAAGTTATCCAGGAAGACAATTAGGAGAAAAGATAGATCTTGAGAAATGAGGGGGAAGGGTTCAGGTTCCCCAATCCTAGTTATCTCAAACCAGGTTTCCACTAGTTTAGAAAACATGATTCCTTATTTTGCTATGTCTTTTGGGCTTAGAAGTTTGGCCCTCTTCACTTCAATCAGACTGAAGGAAAAAATAAAGAAACCTACAGAGACTGACAGATGCATCACTGTCTTTATCTTGAGAACATGGAGGTAAACATTTTAAGTCCAACAAATAATACCTGAAATCATTTTTCATAGCTAAATAAAATAAAATACTTTAGATAAACCTCAGGGTGTATCTGTTCTAATGTTTGCAATAGTTTAGCAATATCTATTCACTTTCTTCTTAACAACCTCATTAAGGTATATCCATCTTGCTGCAGAGGCAAAAACTAGAATTACAAAACATAACTTATTTTCTCACATTTTTAACCATGTCAGATATAAGTTGCAGAATTCAAATTCAGTAGTTTTTTTACAATCCTTTTTATTTTCCTGGCCTAACTGGGTCTACACATGAGTAGATAAATAAGACCAGAAAGTTAATAAATAGGAGTGGGGGAGGGGTGGTCATAAATTTAATGAAAATGGAACTTCACCACTTACAAACCAAATATTTTTTCTGTATTTGAAAACCATACCATAATCTTGACCTTCCAGTCATTTTAGTTAATAATATTTATTTTTAGAAATCCAAAGCTATTGAAGTTGTAGTGCCTAACTGTAATATTTTCAATTTCCTTATTTAACACTCAAAAAACACTAAAAATGATTCTCACTGAGCTTTTAATGAAAACAGGAAATATTTCCACCACATCATGTTGAAAATTAAGCAAGCATTTGACGATTTGATAAAGAAGTACAAAATGTTGAGTTCTGTGACATAAACTTTAAGAAATGGTATAAAATGAGAATAATGAGAAATTTCTAGAAAAACTGCTTTTGTTTGTTTTGGATGTTAAACCAGGAAAGCAAATTGCCAAATAAGAACAGAAGCATAAATTAGTTCAAGAGACAGCTAAGACATCTTTATGGAAAGAGAAAATTGATGGATCCCGCCTCGGAGCATGGAGGTGGAGTTAAAGGGCTTGAGCTTGTCTTCTACCAAGCAATCCTTAAAGCCAATGAACACTAATGTCTCTAAAAAATGTCACTTTTCAGGATATCCCTTTTTATATGCATTTGTCAGGCAGGGGTGAAGTGGGAGGGCAACCCTTTATTGCAGCGGCCAGTCTGTCAGAGAAAACTAGACTTCCTGGAACCAGGATCTCAAATATTAGTATAATTGACCCAACCCCTAAGGTTTCAAGTCAACAGTGCCCTGTAGTTAACACTGTGGGTATTTTTTGGGATGAAATCAAAAAACAAACCATGTTCTCAATATGGTTACTCCAAGGAAAATTTATCCTTGTTGATTTAGGCATATTCTAAACATTTTTGACACACAGAGACATAAATTCTTAGATTATAGAGTTAGCAGGCTGTTTAAAAAACAGTACTCTGGAAAAAAACAATCTTCTGATTTGTGTATTGTGAAAATGCAATTTTAGGGACTTCATGAGGGAGGTGTAGTCACACAGATCTTTACAAATTTTTGGTTAATAGCAACTTTAACCATCTTCCAAACCCCAGGCCCCCAACTCCAATGAAGTTGATTATAGTTATCTTTTGAAATAAGAATAAATGGTACTCTGCTGATTCATAAATAAGGTACCCAAATAATATAATGATGATATCTGCTTCCAACTCCTAACTTTCTTCCAAGGAGGCAACATAAGGAAGTAGTGATGAGCATAGACTTTGCAATCCAATTACAAAAGTCTGGGTGGGAATCTCAACTACTTCAAGTTGGCAAATAACCACTTTTTTTAAAATCTGTAAAATGAGCCTAAAACTAGTACCTACCAGCTATGGGGATTGCCTTAAGTAATGTATATGGAGTGCCTAACACATAATGAAACTCAATTAGATTAAGTTATAATTATGTCTATGTTCCAGGTATTATTTTATTAGAAATGTTTTGTTTTTGTTTCATGTAGTCCTGAGAGCAATCCATTCACTTCACATATGAAAGAGACAGACGCAGCAAAGATTAATACTTTGCATAAGGCTACATGCTTAGTAAATGGCAGAACCAAATTTAAACTCCAGTCCGTTTACTCTCAGAGCCTGTTGTCTCCTACTCAAGATAGGAGAAGAACAGAGTTTTGTTGTTGTTGTTTCCCCGAAGGCCAAAGAATATGGTGTTTAAAAGAAAAGAAGGAAAGAAATCCAATACTCCATGGTTCTTCTGCTAGACTATGTTAAAGCTAAGCCTGATGTTTGGATCTAGAAAAATAACAAATCTGACTAGTGAAATAACTTTCTTTCTAGTCTTTTTAACACTGTTTGGCTTTTTTCTAGGTAACTTAATTATGCATACATCCATTCATTTTTTCAACAGTTGTTAAGAACCTATTATGCACTTAATGTAATCTAATGGAGAAAGTTGACTTCTGTATTTACTAAGGACATAAATTTTAGATTGTGAAGTAGAGAACTTTCAAAAGAAATGCAATTAAATCAGGTTAGAAAGCAGTTTAGCAATTCAACAAGAGAGGTGTGTGTCATCTGACAAATAATTTGGGCAAGTTAGGTAGTGGATAAAAATTCAACACCCATTAGGGCAATCAGGTTAGAAATTCAAAACAAAGTTTCTCAACCAGGATCAGCGTACTGATATTAGAAACGCAAAGGAAAAAGTGATAGATTATTTAAAGAAATATGTCCTCTTAGAGTTTTACACAACACTGGTTTACTAGTCAATAAATTGGCAAGACCATACCCTAAAAATCTACACATCAAAATGGATGTTTCCAGATTGCTCAACAAGTACACAAGAATTAATCATAGTTACAGATTCAGAAGCTTGTTCCCAAACCTTAAATGTATATGTATCATTTGTATTTTGAGAAGAGGGGATCATATGTCTCTCAGCATATGAAGTACTATATATAGTAGCTGTTGGGCAGTCATCTGTGTGACATCAATATTGAATTGTCTTGATGTATAATCTTCAGTTCTATTTTGGTAAGAGTCATCTATTAGGCATTTTAACAAACTGGAAGGTTGTACATAAAAATCTGGCCCTCTCCCTTACCTTCTCACTTCCAAGCAGCTGTGGTTGCTCTTAACTCTCAACTCCTGTTCCTCAAGCCAGAACATCTGTGGGTTTTCCATGGAGTTGTATCCACTGAGCATGATGTGGACCAGGGTCTGACAACAGTCTCAAAGCTGTAAAGAAAGGAAACTCATACCATGCAGTTCCCATTCCCCAGTGTCAACTTGCCTCCTCATCTGCCTGCTTCGGGCTTCCTTCCAATGCTCTTAGAGATCTTTTTTATGTTTTATCTAGAGTATATAGTTTTCTGCAAGAACGTGAAGCCAGTAGGAACTTACTGGCTATAAACAAAAGCAGAACTCCATACTTGAAGGTCATAAAGCTAAAATTTCACTATTAATTTTTTTTAAGTGCTTCAAGGCTATTAAAGTGAATACTCCCTCAATACCTTTTTTTTTTTTTTTTTTTTTGACTGAAAATGAGAAAGTCTTTGTCTACTACAGGAAATTTCCATACAGCATTCAGAGAACTTCAAAACTGGAGAATCGTTTTTTATTTAAGACTGATTCATTTTAAAAACCCAATCACTACTAACTTTGGGTGGTAATCACTATGGCTAATGTGAGCATTGTGAAAGAGTCTTAAGTCATATCTGTTACAAATATCTTGGAAAGATAAACCAGAATTCAGGGAGTTTCAACCATCTTATTTGCCTAATCTGCTTACCAGTAAAGGTTAAAAAGTCAGCCACACAGAAATATCCATTAAAAAGGGAGGTCTTGAAATCATGCAACATGCTTACAGACATTTATATCATAATTTGTAATCTAAGATTGACATGTTTGAGCTTAAAATTAAGAATTAGAAGATTGATATTGAGAACCAGATGAAAGAGGAAGTACCAATTAAAAACACTTGTCAGGCTATCCTTTTGTTACTAGTTTAGAAGACTTTAGTCTCAATTTAGCCTTCTTTCAGTTAATAGAGTACCTAACCTAGGATTATAACATCTAGAAATTTGCTATTTACCTGATTAAGGATATGACTCCACAAATTATCTCTTTTTGTGAAACAAACCTACTTTTAAATTCCTCCTCATGATTCTTCATCACTGATAAAACTCCAATATAACAATATACATTATTTATTCCATTATAGTCAATTATTGTATTTATCACTACAAATAGATCTATGGCCATAACAGAGATGTACTAGTATTGTTTGTATATAAGGGATACATTGAAACACTTATTTCTACTGCTCAAGTAATTGGAAATGTCATTTGAGAAACAAGCTTTAAAATTAAATAAATCCAACAAAAATATGCAAAGCCACCTTAAAAAGATACAATTCATTCCAGGACAGCAAGATTAGACAGTAAATGGACTGTATATATTAATATGCCCATAGAGAGAGTGTGTGGACAGAAAGATGTTGCTCAACTCCTGGGGCAAAAGGAAGGGAATCAATCACAAAAGTGAACCTTAGCAATGTCTGCTCAAATAGGGCAAGTTTTGGGTTTTTTTTAATATATCTTTATTAATTTCAGAGAGAGGAAAGGAGAGAGAGAGAGAGAAACATCAATAATGAGAGAGTCATTAATCGGCTAGCCCGCAACCCTGGCATGTGCCCTCACAGGGAATCGAACCCCGATCGCCTAGATCCTAGGTCAATGCTCAGCCATTGAGCCATGCCCGGCCAGGTTAGGGCAAGTTTTAAGCAAAGAAAGATTTATTTCTTAATTTCAGGAAAGATTTCATTTTTTTTTTAAAATCACTTGGGCAGCCCAAGGCCATAACCCATAAGACCACCCTGATATCAGATATATCCCAACTGTAAAGATGGGTATATATCAGAAAATCTCATTCATTCACTCATTTGCTCATTTAACAACTTTCTACTGAATGCCAACAAAATGCTGATGCAGGGCAAGAAGCTGATCATATGATGGTGAGCTAAACAGACAGAACTCGCATTCATTAACCTTTCACTCTGTGGAATTATAAGCAATAATTGAATACTCACAGCTAGAATATAATTACAGATAGTGGGAAGTTCTAACAAGGAAATGTTTAGAAGATAAAAATATTGCCCTTGCAAATGTGGTTCAGTGGTTAGAGAGTTGGCTGACGCGCTGGGTTCCATTCCCAGTCAAGGGCATGTACCTGGGTTGCAGGTTCGATCCCCAGTCCCAGGTTGGGGCACATGCAGTAGACAACTAATTGATGTGTCTCTCTCACATTGATGTTTCCCTCTCTCTCTTTCCCCTCCTCTCTCTTTTCCTCCCTTCCTCCCTTCTACTCTCTCTAAAAATCAATGGGGAAAAGTATCCTCAGGTGAAGATTAACAAAAAAATTAATTTAAAAAATATTAAGAAATGGGTTAAGAAGGTTTTGACACATACCCCAAGATCACACTATTCTAAATTGATGGGCTGGGATGTGGTCCTGAAGAATTTTGTCTCCAGAGACCACTTTTGTGAATTACATATATGTCAGCAAACATGCAGAGAATGCTTCTTTAACCTGTTTTTAGTAGGTCTTTTATTTTCAAATTAGTTCTTGTTATCAGGCCAGCTCTGATAGAGTTGCCTAGTCTCTGGTCCTTTATTTTCACCATTCATTTAATTTTTTTTCCCCACAAGCAAATCCTGAAACCCAGGGTCAGATTCTCTGTTATAGCTCTTCCAGTTCATGACCCATCCTTGACACTATAATATAAAAATTCCACACTGAAGAGATTGGATTCATAATGTTTTCTCTATAGTGGTTTTATCCTGTGTATTGGTATCAACATTATAAAGTCGAGGGAGAGAGGAGTATCCATTGTACAGGGAAATAAGTAAAAACAGTATACTCCCCAAAATGCAACAAAAAGCATTGCTTTTCAATCCATGTGTAGAATTTTGACACTAAAATAATTCTTTGAAAAATTCAGAGGGAATGTAGCCCATTAAGTTTCTAAAAAAATCCTTTCTAGATTCACTGAAGTCTAATGTATGACAAGCTTCATTTCAAACGTGCTTTAAAAACATGATGTAACTCTGACAAGTCAGACTTTGTAACTTGGCAGAGGCAAAGTTTTTGAAATGTATTTATGTATGTGTTGGGTGTAAACTGTTATTGTACTGGAAAACTTCTTGAAAGGGATTTTTATAAGTCTCATCTTGTCTCTCTCAAGTGGCTGTTAAAAATAGAGTTTATTGGCAACTATTTTTCCTTGTGTTAGAGAAGGATTAGCTTAATCCTGGTGAAATATCTTAACACTTCACTATATTCAATTTTATACAATTTAACTTTTATTATTCGCCATACTAAAACAACTGTATGTATCCTAAGTGACTCAAAAGTTATACATTTGTCAGGTTTGTTTTTACAGACCTATAAAAAAAATGCTGTTCTCTAAACGAGGTTATTTTTTGCTTTCCTATGTACATCTGAATTACTTTAATTTTGGATGAATGTTTATTTCTTTTTATTTTCATAAAATATTAAAGTTCCTCTACATACATAATACAGCATGATAGAATTAGTCAAGCAAACTTTCTGATCTTTAGTACAGTGTGTAATATACAAACCTATTTGAGATCCTCCTTTTAAAATAATCATATTTAGATTTAGGGCAGTTAAGTGTACTAAAGCTGTTCTCCTTTCCAATTATAAAAAGCCCAATTATGACTTTTTTCCCCTTACTCCCATATTCTGGGCCAGTTTAAAGCTAAGCTAAATTGACAAAATATGTCCTAATACTCCATCAGCCCTTTCAGCTTCTTTTCTTTTCCTTCCCTTCTCATTTGTAAATATCCATTGCCCTTCCAGGAACAAAACCTGATATCAAGAACTAATCTGTCTTTGTCACTGATAGAACAATTTGAATTTAGGTTTATACATCCTCTCTGACTGAGGTATTTGTCTTTAAAACTTTATCTCTACTCTTCAAATAAACGAATATGTCCTTGGTAAAGAATTCCAAAGAACTGTTCCTCACTTGTGTAAAGGCACTCACCTTGTAGAGACATGATCTGAACCCTGGAGCATCCAAGTTCAATGACACAGGGAAGGAAAGAGATGGAGGAGTCACACTGGCTCTTAATTGCCTCCAAAGTCATCCCTCTTCTCCCCGATCTATTGGCCAGGACCAGCCATATCTAGAAAATGAGCATCTAGACAATGTTCGGTGGTGTCTTCATCAAGACTAGATATGGCTCTTCTTGATCTGGAGATATATGAACTAAAAAAGACACACTTTCCCCACACACTCACTCTTAAAAAGCCACAGTAAAGCAATGACAGGATGACTCCAATGGACACTCTGAGAGAGGAAAAACAGAAGACAGAAAGCAGCCCTGATCAAAGGCCATTCTGAAATGCTGTTGGCAGGCTGTGCAGCCTCCACCCTGAGGTCTGAAACACACCTTCGTTGGGTTCTTTGCTGCATCCCAGCCTCCCTCTGGGGGTTCCTTCTTGTCCATTTTCCAACTTGGCCACATATGAAGTATGTGTTGGAGGACAGGCTCTCTTGGAAAACTGTTCACCTTTTCAGTCCACTTCCAACTTTGGGGATTTTGATGACACCAAGTGTTTTAAATTTCATAAAGGTTTGTTCTTTGGTGTTTTTCCCCCTCAGGCTCAGTCTCTTTGGCAGTCTCTTTTTCCAAGACGAAGTTGGTTTTCTGATCTTCTTAGTGTGGAAGCATTTGGCTTTTAGCACAGGGCAGTGGATAAACAAGGACCGTCTGCCACAGTTGCACATACATTCAATCCTCACAGCAGTCCTGAGGTTAAAGTGTGGCCCTATTGACCATTTTATAGGTGGAGATGACATTATTGGCAAGGTTAGCATTACCTGCATGCATTTGGGCATATTAATGTGCCCATTTGGTCAGATAGAGGTAACTGTAGGGACAACAGAACATAAAATTTGAAAATTAGACCTTTTCAAAAAAATCCAAGACTTGAGGTCATTGCATGTTTGTTTCTCTTACTCCACATACATTAGGCTTTTAGTTGGCTGATTTGTTTTTAAGCCAATTACTGAGAAGTTACATTTGGTCAGACAGGCAGCTACTTCTTTCATTTGGGATTTACCAGGAGACACTGGATACCACTTATTTGTTAAAACACATACAATTTTGTATTGCAGAGTTAGAACTTATAAAATATGTCTCACTGATTATTACATTTAAGAAAAGCTTTATTTCTTTTTGTCTGTATGGCTTAATTTGTGCAAGCATGATTGGATGTGGCAAATACCTGCTTGTTCTTATTTCTCGCCATGAGTTTTAAACCACTCACATGGTGGGGACTGACACCTCCAGGTTATAGTCAAAAGGCATGGCCGAGGCTTTGGTCATGTCGAATCCTGCATGGTGCATGTGCTACCTCCCCTCAGAGCATAGTTTTGTTTTAGGAATGAATGGCATTGCAGACACCTCCGAAGCACTGACTTAGGTCCTTCCTTACCAACCCTCTTTGGGAGATTCAGTTACACCTGAGTTCCCTACATGAAATATCCACTTGACTCCAGTGAGTTTTAAAGTAATACAACCCTGAAAAAGGTTGCTTTCCTCACTCCCCTCGTCTCCCTCCTCCTCCCCCTCCTCTTTCTCTTTCCCTTCCTCTTCAACAGTATATATTTTCCTTTTTAGCAGAATGTATGGAATGTAGGTTATTTAAATGATGCTGTGGAGGTGTTTTTGAATTTTTTTCTTTGGTGCATTTGTGTTTGGAATCTGTAAAATTCTCTGACTTCATTGTCTTTTGGAGCATTCTACTTTGCTGGGTTTCATAAATGATGATTTTTAAAAAATTTTTGAGAAAAAGTGCTTGCATACCCAGGGATCTCATTAATTCTCCCCATTTCACTTAGTGAGTATTTATCAAAAGGAGCATTCAGTGAAATGTGTTTCTCCTACTCTGCAAAACCCTGGCTACAGAGAAATCTGCATAGTAAATGTGTACCTTGTTTCACTAGGCAGTTAGATGGCTACTGATAAAAGTTAACTATTTTGTATTAACCTATGTTACCAGAGACTGGTTCAGTAGCTGCTCAGCCAAAACAAGTCCCCATTTCCAGAGCTACTCTTTCCTCAAGAAAAAGGCTGTCAGTGACTAAAGAATCATAGTAATTGACCTGAGTCCATACATCGTCTACATAGACACAGGGTACGTTGCATGGCATTTGGTAAAACAAGTTACTCACTGTTCCTCTTTCAACCTATAATGATGGTAATTCAATTAGGTGTATTGCCTGTTATTCAATATGATAACACTGTAAAATTGTTCCTTTCGCCATGCAAAGTTCAGAGTTAGAGAGCCTGCTTTTCTTCCTAAAGCACACATACTAGAGCAGGCTCTCTCGTACTAGAGCAGGATTTCATTATATTTAAAACTTTTTCCACTGTTTACTTTATCACTGGGGTCAGATAAAGGAGCCAGAGTCAGAATTAGTCTCCTGCTCTGGGAGGAGAGAAGTGAAGAGAGAGAAACCCCAGTGGAAATCAGTTGTGGATTTATTTGTATTTCCACAGCTCAGAAATTACAGGAACATTAGCAATGTTGGGAGAAAAAAGCATGGGGGTGGAGGAGTGTCCGTATTTTTATTATTCTTCTTAAAATACACTGCAAATAATCCTGGGATATTTTGGTACAGGATATTTTAAATAGTCTATGAAGCATAAATATTTTTAATCAATCTCAAAATTTTTCACTGTAAAAAAATCTATTTCCCAGGCTGAGCCTACCAAAAGAAATTTATGAACAGTCTTCCTTATCTAACCATGAAAAATGTGTAGATATAGAGCTGATTTTTAGATTAAAAAAATATTTTCCAGGTTTAAGGAATTTTCATTGCAACTTAAGAATCAGATCTGAGTAGATATGATCCAGAGGATGGGCTTGAGTTATTATTTATTGTCTCTGTGATGAGTTACTGAATATGTCTCATAGACAAGTTACTAAAACTTTATCTGTGCATCAAAGATGTTGATGAACAGTAAATGTGCTAGTACATGTAAAGTACTTAGAAGAACCCTGGTACATTACAAGTCTCAAAAAACCAAGCTACTTCACTCTCATTATTACTATGATTATTATGATACAAACTAACATTGAAAGTTTGCCCATACTACGAAGTCTAATTCAATTCATACCTCCATCAAACTCACGATGATATTGGATTTTTTCAGTGAATTCCATGACCAGGTTATACAATTTAACATGCGATTATATATAGTTAAACCTCAACTATGACCATCCTACTCGTGAATATTCCTTAGATATAAGCAGACCACTTCATCTTTCACTTACCAATTGAAGCTCCGGGAATGCCACTCACGCTTCCCTAAATTAGAGTTCTACTCTTTTGGATACACATACACACACATGTGTACCCCTAACTAATTTACATAATCTGGGGGCCCAAGGATAATGACTTGTGCATAGAACCCACTAGAAGCTTAAAAAATATTTTAAGTTTTGATCTGATAACATTGCAGCAATTCTATGAGTCCATATCACTACAGGACCTAGACATTCAGGCCTAAGACATAAATATATACAAAATATTAAAAATGTTTAAAAATATATGTTATAAGCAATAACTTTTTCCTAAAATTGCCTAGAAAATGTCCAAATGCCTCACTTATCACTATTGTTCCCGAGCAATGAAAGCTACAACTTGTTTTGTTCAAATATTCTGATACGCATATTATTTAGATTTCCCTGACATTGTATCCAGTTGGCTTAGCTCAAGGTCATTGATTCTGAAATCACCATGAAGTCATATGGAATGGAATTTTACACTGAACAAAAGAGCCCAGTTGTAACTTTCCCTTGACATTTGCACTTTGTATACAAGCATCTTTTCGATTTATCATCATGGCAAAAATCAGTCAACTTCACATTGTCAGCTTTCTTAGCCTGCCAGGCATCTTGTTAAAAGTGATGAATTCAATTAGTTTTTAAATTTATAGAATGTCAATCAATTTGACACATTTCTTTTTCTTCACCACACTAAATAAAATAACCGTTTTTTTCCCACCCTTCCCCTCTACTCCCCACCAATCAGTATAACAGGGCTTAGGTATCAGCTTTGGAAAGACTTGGATTCAGCTCATTTATTTAGCACTCGCGAGCTAGGTTCCTGGAACAGGTCCCCAGGACCTGCTTCACAGACTGGTTATGAGTATTAAATGAGATACAGAACATACTGTGCTCAGAGCCCACTACCCCACACATAGAAGGACCAAGTGACCAAGAAAATAAATTGCTTAAAGTCATAAACATGAAAACAAAGTTAACTTAGGCTTGAGTGATTTTGGAGATGGTGGTGCTGACTGTGAACCACAGTGGCAAAGATCAGAGTGGTTATGGATCTAGGGAGGAAGGCAACTTCAGAAAATAATGTGGAGAAGTTCAAAAAAATAGTTTTTAAAATTATGGTGGAGCACAAAATAAAGAGTCAAGAAAATGTAAACTCAAAAGTTTAGTATGTACAAGTAACTTTAAGATATATGTGAGTCCTGGGTGCGTAGCTGCTCTATAGAGATGATCCACTGAGGCTCACCTGTGGCTCCACTTAGCGGATGGAATGCAATTCCCCAAAACAGTCATTTCAATGTTTCAGAGAAGAATAAACCCTTATTCCCAGATATAAGAGCACTTCAACCACTCAAAACCAAGCTAGGTGTTGGAAGTATATTTTATTATTAAAACTTATGTATAATTTACATGCTATTCTATAAAATATCTGTGTTCTTCTTAAAGTTGTTTTTAGCCGAAATTTGGAGAAAATGGAAAGCTCCAGGAGCTCCAGCAAGTCTGTTCCTGAAGCTTTGCAAACCCCGTGGCATGCTGCCCTCTACTTCCCTGGGGACATAATCACTGTTTTGGAGCCAACGGTAAGGAAAGACTTGCAATATTGCTGCAAAGCAGATGATAAAAGTATCCAGGGAAAAACATGCCTTTATTTTAGGTCATCGGCAAGTTCCCTTTGGGCAGGCACTCCTTTAAGGGTGGTTATAGAGTTTTAACTCTGTCCTGGAGAGTTTGGATCAACTCTTAAGTGCCTCCAAGGATTGGGCTGAAGTTAGGGAAAGGAATGATGCGCTCAAAAAACAAGATCCCCCCCTCCAAAGTGTGTTGACTATTGACAGTCATGAGTTACAAGCAACTGCAGGTCAGTCAGTCTCCTGTCAGAACTTGTATATCTCTTTGGACTCCTTGGAAGATGTGACCAACTGCTTAGAAAGTGGAGCCTTCTGGTTGCACTGATGTCCATGCACTGCCTAGAAAATTAGGTTGTTCTTTAGTTAAACTAATGAGAAAAATGTTCTTTTTTTGACAGTTGACAGACTTTATTAACCCCAAAATACCAGTCACAACGTGTGCCTAATTATTTTATGAATTATGTTGTGCTGTCACAGACCTCTCCTGGGAGTCAAGCCCTTCTGAGTGTTTTCACTCCTCCCCTGCCTGGGGCTGAGGGAAACACACACACACACACCGTTGCCACCACCAGTCTTGTCTTGCTCACACATCCTTCCTCCTGTGGGGGGTCGTGTTGATCTTTTCATCAGGTGGGTGGTCCCTCTCAGTCTGTCTTGGATCAGTATAGTGGGACACCCAATTTGACTCTAATGATATTTGAAGATATTTCTTAAAATGCTTTCTCCCTGGAAGGTGTTCCTCTTCAACGTGCTTTCTGTTCTTCTCTCTTGCTGCCAAAGTAACAAGAAAAATCATTTTTCAAACAACTGGAATTATTTTTTTATTTTCATTGTGAAACATTTTAAGCAATTTTGTGCATTGGGAATATAAGCTTCTGCTTGAGCCCTGGCTGTAGAATTCATCTTTGAAAATGCTTAGAGCTTGGTAATAGCTCTAGAACTACCTGAATGGCCATCAACAAGTCGTCTGTCCCCACACTCCCACACACAGGTACACATTCAATCATTACAATGTAATTCCCTCTATTCCTAGTCAAATTCTTATGACAAAGCATATGTATTTTATTCACAAATAGAGGATCTAAAATACTAGTGCCATTGAAAGAAGTAATAATTGCCCTAAAATTATACTGAGGACTAAATGGCTTCATAGATCCTTCATCAGACCATGTGTGACAGTTATCATGCTTTTGCTTGCAATTAACAGAAAACCTGACTCAACTAGATTAAACACTAAGGAAATGTTTCAGGTCACACAACAAGGAGTCCAGAGATAGGGAGGTTCCAGTTGGTAAAGCTGGTAGCTGAGCAGCATCAATCAAGAGCAAAATTTCCTCTGTTCATTTGTTCTGCCACCCTCAGTATATTCCTCTCTAGTGTGGGACTTGCCCCCTCATCAACCAACAAAATGCTGCAGCAACTCACATGGTCAAACAACAATTTCAAATTCAAGAAGGGGATAAGAGAAGTCATATCCCTTCCAAGATTCCCTTTTTAAGAGGAAATAAATTTTCAGAAGTGCCCTCTAGAGAGTTCTCGTTTCTATTTTATTAGCCAGAATTTTGTCATACTTGCATCCTATACCAATCATGGATGGGGAGAATGGAGTTGTCCTGATTATCTTAGACTAGTGGTTCTCAAACTTGAGCTTGTATCACAGTAGCCTGGAGGGCTTATTACAACACAGATTGCCAAACTTTACCCTTCTATGTAAAGCACAATGAACACATTTCTTTTTCACTATGGGGTCTTGTTGATCTCCTGGTCCTTATCCAAAAAGGTTACAAAGGTCCTTTCTGCTCTCAGATCCTCAAATCTATGTATATAGATCATGGTATGATGGTTGATCTTATGTTGAATGAACTAAGGGAGGCCCAAATTTCTGGTAAAACATTTATGGGTATTTTTGAGTGTGAGAAAGAGAGAATTTACTCTCTCTGTTCTTTAAAAAAATATATATTAAAGTATAGTTGGGATTCAATATTATATTAGTTTCAGGTGTGCAACATAGTGATTCAACATTTTTTATACCTTACAATGTGATCACCACACTAAGTCTAGTAACCATCTGTCACCATGCAAAGTTATCACAATATTATTGACTATATTCCCTTCACCTCTTTTACCCATCCCTTTTCCCCCTCCCCTCTGACAACCATCAGTTTGTTCTCTGTTTTTATGAGTCTGTTTTTGTTTTGTTTATTTGTGTGTGTTTTTAGATATCATATATAATTGAAATCTTATATAGTATTTGTCTTTCTCTGTATGATTTATTTCACTTAGCATAATACCCTCTGGACCTATTTATGTTGTCACAAGTATAGCAAGATTTTATTCTTTTTCGTTGCTGAGTAATATTCCACTGTGCACATGTTCGTTATTCATAGTATTCTATAGAAGTCTTTATAGTAAGAATTTAGCAATTGATTAGAAAATTATGAAAGTGGGTCAATTGGAATGATTATATACATCTTTATTTAACTATTGATGGACACCTAGGTTGCTTCCACTTCTTGGCTATTGTAAATAATGCTGCAATAAACATAAGGGTGTATATATCTTTTCAAATTAGTGTTTTTGTTTTATTTGGATAAATACCCAGAAGTGGAATTTCTGGGTTGTATGGTAGTCTTTTTTTTTTTTTTTTTAATTTTTCAATTACAGTTAAATTGAATATTTTTATATTAGTCTCAAGTATACAGCATAGTGGTTAGACATTTATATAATTTATAAAGTGAACTTTCCAAAAAGTCTAGTGCCTACTTGGCACTATACATAGTTATTATAATATTATTAATTATATACCTTATACTGTACTTTACATTCCCATGACAGTTCTATAACTACCAATTTGTACTTCTTAATCCATTTACCTTTTTCATTCACCCCCAACCCCTCTCTCATCTGGCACCATCAGTTTGTTCTCTGTATCTGAGTGTTTCTGTTTTGTTTGTTTGTTTGTTTTATTCTTTAGATTCTGCATATGAGTGAAATCATATGGTATTTGTCACTCTCTGTCTGACTTATTTCACTTAGCATAATATTCTCTAGGTCCATCCATGTTCTCACAAATGATAAAATTTCATTATTTTTATGACTGAATAATATTCCCTTGTATGTATGCACCACTACTTCTTTACCCAATTGTCTATTGATGGCACTTAGGCTGCTTCCATATCTTGGCTATTATAAATAATGCTGCAATGAACATAGGGGTGCATATATCTTTTCAAATTACTGTTTTGGATTTCTTCAGATACTATCCAGAAGTGGAACCGTTCAGTCATAAGGTGCTTTTATTTCTATTTTTTTTAGGAACCCCCATACTGTTTTTCAAATTGGCTGTACCAATATGCAATCTCACCAACATCCTCACCAACACTTGTTGTTTGTTGATTGATTGATGATAGCCTTTCTGACAGGCAAGAGGTGATATCTCATTGTGGTTTTAATTTGCATTTCTCTGACAATTAGTGATGTTCAGCAACTTTTCATATGTCTGTTGGCCATCTGTATGTCTTTGTTGGAGAAGTGTCTATTTAAGTCCTCTGCCCATTTTTTAATTGCATTCTTTGGGGGGAGAGTTGGTGTTAAGCTATATGAGTTCTTTATAAATTTTGGATATTAACCCCTTATCAGATGCATCATTGGCAAATATCTCCTCTTATTCAGTAAGCTTCTTTTTTATTTGTTGATGGTTTCATTTGCTGTTCAAAAACTTTTTAGTTCTATGTAGTCCCATTTGCTTATTTTTTCTTTTGTTTCCTTTGCCCCAGATGATATATATGTGTGTGTGTGTGTGTGTGTGTGTGTGCGCACGTGCATATGTGTGTATGGATGTGTGTGTATGGATATTACTAAGAGCGATGCCAAAGAGTTTGCTGTCTATTTTTTATCTAAGAGTTTTATGGTTTGGGGTCTTACACTTAAGTCTTTAATCCATTTTGGATTTACTCTATGGAGTAAGAAGATGGTCTAGTTTCACTTTTTTGCACGTATTTGTCAAAATTTCCCAACACCTTTTATTGAATAGACAGCCCACACTACCCAAAGCAATCTATGCATTCAATGCAACCCCTATCAAAATCTCAATGGCATTTTTCACAGAACTAGAATAATCCTAAAATTTATATGGAACAACATAAGACCCTAAATAGCCACAAAAATCTTGAGAACAAAGTTGGAAATATCATGCTGCCTGATATCAAACTATACTACAAGGCTATAGTAACTGTAAAATCATGGTATATGCATAAAAACCAGCACATACATCAATGAAACAGATTAGAGAGCCCAGAAATAAACTCATGCCTATATGGTCAATTAATATATGATGAAAGAGATAATTGTATTTTTAATGTTTTGAGTAATCTCCATACTGTTTTCCAAAGTGACTGCAACAATTTACAATCCCATCAACCGTGCGCACTCACTAGAGTTTTTTTTTTCCAAATCTTTGCCAACACTTGTAGTGTGTTGACTTTTTGATAATAGCCATTCTGACAGGTGTGAACTGCTATCTCATTGTGGTTTTGATTTGCATTTCCTTGATGATTAGTGATGTTGGGCATCTTTTCATTTGTCTGTTGACGATCTGTATATCTTCTTTGGAGACATGTTTAATCAAGTCCTCTGCCCATTTTTGATTGAATTGTTTGTGTTTTTGATGTTGACTTATATAGGTTTCTTATATATTTTGGATATTAACCCCTTATTATTTTTTTTTTAAATATATCTTTATTGATTTCAGAGAGAGGAAAGGAGAGAGAGAGAGAGAGAAACATCAATGATGAGAGAGTCATTGATTGAGCACGCAACCGGGCATGTGCCCTGACCGGGAATCGAACCCAATAGCCTGGATCCTAGGTCGAATCTCAACCCCTGAGCCATGCCTGGCCGGGCTTAACCCCTTATTGGACATAGCATTTGAAAATACCTTCTTTCTCACATTAGGTTGTCTATTTTGTTGATGGTTTCCTTCCCTTTTTAATTTGGTGTAATTCTATTTGTTTATTTTTGCTTTTATTTCTTTTGCTCAGGGAGACATATCTAAAGATAGTCTAATGTCAAAAAGTTTACTGACTCTGTTCTGGAACTGGGACTTCCCTCTTCTCCTGCTCCCAGGTATTGGAGCTCCTGGTTCTTGGCCTCGGTACTCAAAACTGAATTACACCACTTGCTTTCCTGGTTTTCCAGCTTGCAAATGGCATATTATAGAAGATCTCAGCCTCTATAATCATGTAAGTCAACTCCCATAATCAATCTCCTCTTATATATCCATATATATATCCAATTGTCTCTGTTTCTTTGATTAACTCTAATAGATATGGGATTCTATTATGTACCTCTTTGCTCATCATAAAACTGCCTTAGAGGAGAGAAATAGGCACAAAAATCCTTCTCAAAGCTAAGCATCCATCTTCATTTATTTTTCCCTCCAGATATTCTCCCCTTCTTCTTTACCTGGTGAATCTTTAACCAGTTGAAAGAAGAAAAACTACAGTTCTCTCTGTTTTTATTTAATGGCTGGATCTCCTTTTTGAAACTCAAAATATAATAATTTGATTTTTTTATTCTCTGATTTTCTATGGCAAACTTTCCTAAAGGCAACAGGACATAGAAGACAATGGCAGAAACATAAAACAGATTCATTAAAAATAAAGTGCCACAATAATAAAATTGAAAATTATAACCTATTTCCTGATCCCCAACCAACTAACTGTTCTTTCAATGTGCCATATTTTGGCTTTCCTTGTATATTTGAGAGAGCATTGAGCATAGAATTATATATTCACCAGTGGGAAAATAATGTGAAAGTAGGAAAGGAGAAACTTGACTTAAGATCTTTAAAAAATTATCACTGTTTTCCACCATAACATGTGCCTTTTACAGCACATTTTGATTTTTCAGCTTTCCAAAAGATCTCTAAGCCCAAAGATCAAGCCAAGTGTCTACTGTGCACTTTTTCTCATTAACTGGAGGTGATTCATGGTGAAGAGAATGATGTTGGTAGCTCTCAGAATGAGTTGTAACATAGGTTCTAATGGAGGACCCATGGATGAGATTGTAGGAGTTTTGATGAATTTTGGTGATGTAAAGTCAGGGAGATTTCTAGCAGCTTAACATATGTTTAAGTTTTGTACATTTCTCTACTCAATTGATTAACTACAGTAATGATCTAAAAGCACCAGGAGCATATGCATTTGTCACTCATCGTATTCTATAAAAGTCTTTATAGTTCTAAGTAAGAATATCAGCAATTGATTAGAAAATTATGAAAGTGGGCCAGTTGGAATGGTTCAATACATATGTTAAATGATGTTAAATGAGGTTATATATATATTAAAATACACTCTAAATATTTAAATATAAACTATTAACAACATTATAGCCAATGAAATCTGTTCTCATTTCTCCAATTGAGGTCAAGAATTGGAGCATTCTGATTCAAATGAAAATTTAGATTAATAATATTGCCTCATAATATATTCTGGATTACCATTGTTTAAACAATTAGTGTACTACTATGAAATATACAAATTTAACAATATTTTATACCTGTTATGCTATTGCGAAGATATTTTCTGTACACTATTTTTTAAAGCAGATCACTTTATAAGATATAAATATTCATGGAATACTGTAATATTTCATTTCATTTTGTTATTTAATTTCACTTTCAGAGATATTCTTTTTAATTGCTATAAAATGTTTATATATATAGCATTATATATATATGTATGTATTACTAATGCTTCAAAGCCAAGAAAAATAGAGAAAGTTATACAGTAGTCCCCTTTTATCCATGGTTTTGCTTCCCACAGTTTCAATTATCAGCGGTCAACCATGGTCCAAAACTATCCAGTGAAAAATTATAGAAACAAAAGTAATTCATAAGTTTTAAACTGTGTGCCATTCTGAGTAGTGTAATGAAATCTCATGCCATCTGGCTTTGTCCTACCTGGGAAGTGAATCATCTCTTTTTCTAGCATTTCCTGGCTGCATGTGCTCTTACCTGTATGTCACTTAGTAGCCCTCTTGGTTATCAGGTCAATTGTCATATCACAGTGATTGTGTACAAGCAACCCTTTTTTAACTTAATAATGGCCCCAAAGTACACAAGTAGTGATGCTGGCAATTCAGATATGCCAAAGCAAAGTCATAAAGAGCTTCTTTTAAGTGAAAAGGTGAGTACAGTACAATAAGATATTTTGGGAGAGAAAGAGAGAGAGACCACATTCACATAACTTTTATTACAGTATATTGTTAAAAATGTTATTTTTATTATGAGATATTGTTGTTAATATCTTATATGCCTTTTATAAATTAAACTTTCTCGTAGGTATGCATGTATAGGAAAAGACATAGTATATATAGGGTTGGTTCTATCTGCAGTTTCAGGGATCCATTGGGGATCTTAGAATATATCCCTTGCCAATAAGGGGGCTACTGTACAGATAATTTTTTAAAGGCACATAAACTGAACTTTAATAATTAGTACAGTCCATCATACGTTTTAAAAATGTGTTTTGGCCTGGCCAGAGTGGCTCAGCGGTTGAGCATCGACCTATGATCCAGGAGATTGGGGTTTGATTCCCAGTCAGGGCACATGCCCAGGGTTGTGGGCTTGATCCCTCAGTAGGGGACGTGCAGGAGGCAGCCGATCAATGACTCTCTTATCATTGATGTTTCTGTCTCTCTCTCTCCCTCTCCCTTCCTCTCTCTGAAATCAATAAAGATATATATGTATTTTTAAATGTGTCTTCTCAGATCATTTAGAGAACTCTGTTGTGCAATGGTCAAATCCAGGCTTGAGCAAAGCATTACAAGCACAAAGGTTTGTGCATCTCTTTAAATGTTGACACTTCATCATGAGCTCTCCATTGTCAATGCAACTGGAGGTGTAGGAGAGTGAAGTGGATTCATGAGGAATTAATGAAACATTTCTAACATCTGCAAAAATTATTTTCCATTAAATGCTTTTTTTAAAAACTATAAAATGATAGTCATGACTAAATATATCCAATTATGACAATTCTTATTATTATTAAATTTATTGGGGTGACATTGGTTAATACGATCTTATAGGTTTCAAGTGTACATTTTCATGCATGATCTGTGTATTGCATTGTGTGCCACCACCAAAAGCCAAATCATCTGTCACCATATATTTGGCCCCCTTTACCCTTTACTACTCTCTTGCCCCCCCCTTTTCTCTCATAACCACCATACTGTTGTTTGTGTTTATGAGTTTTATATCCCACATATGAGTGAAATAATATGGTTCTTAACTTTTTCTGACTGACATTCTGTTTATCGTAATATTCTCAGGGTCCATTCATGTTGTCACAAATGTCAGTATTTCATCTTTTCTTACAGCTGAGCAGTATTCCATGGTATGTATGTACCACATTCCCTTTATCCAATCCTCTCTCAAAGGACACTTTGGTTGTTTCCGTGTATTGGCCACTGCAAATAGTACTGCAGTGAACATAAGGGTGCATATGTCTTTGCAAACAGATGTTTCTGAGTTTTTCTGGTAGATACCCAGAAGAGGGATTGCTGGGTCATATGGTAGCTCTATTTTTAGTTTATGAGGAACCACCATACTGTTTTCCATAGTGGTTGTACCAGTCTACATCCCCACCAGCAGGGAATGAGAGTTCCATTTTCTCCATCAATTGTGACAATTCTTAATCCTATTTTAATATAAACAGACACAAGGTGAAGTTGAAGAACTCATCAATAATAGTTAATAAATGACAAGTACTTTGAAACCTGAAGACCCCAACCACCTTCACAAATCCATCAAAACTTTCCATGTTCCATTAACAAAAAGATATTTGGGGAAATATTTCAAAACACAAAATATGCGGAAAAGTAGGAAAATGTATGCATTTACTTTCTGCTTTCCACCACCTTTCTCCCCCTATGAATTCAGAGAAACCAAGACTTTTTATTGCACCTTTAGAGACCCAAGATGGCAATGTCATTTCAAACAATATATTCATTTTTTAAAAACTCCATGATAACAGCTGTGTTTAACATGTTTTTCTGTATCAGTTACCTAAAAATGATGGATCTCTCATATTATACGAGACACTCTCAGATGTACATGTTTTCATCCTGGGGTAGGGGGTAATTTTGAAGTTATTTTAATGTTTTTTAAAATAATATATAGGCCAAAGATAATAAAAATATAATTAACCATTGGAGGCAATCATCTATTTTAAAAATAGATGCTAAAGTTTTCTTTTTGGTTTTATAGCAACTGTTGTTTTTTAATATTTTATATTTGGGACCTACTTTGGAGTTTTTGAGACACCTGAATATTTTAAAATTCTATCAACATTCTCTAGTCACCTTCATATAAAATAATTAACTGAAGAAATATATTCTAAATGGAAATATTTTTTGTGAAAACTAGTAAAACAAACAAAAAAAAGAAACATAAAAATTTGATACTCAGATCGAAGCTTTTTTCTGTGGCTTTCAAGATGCTCCATTGCATTAGAATAGTTTTCAAAACACGTTTCACCTCCTACAAATCCTCTTCTGAGCATAATCTTTTGTTTTAGCCATACAATATCTTTAACATTTCTAATATATTATCCTTCTTAAATAGCTGTTCTCTATTCTAACTGTATAGTGACCATTGATTTGAAATATCCTACCTCTTCCCTGCCCCCCAGTAAATGCTTATCTTTGATTATTTAGAACAGTGAAAATATAATGCCAGGCCATACAGATAATTTCAAATTCCTAGTACCATGTTTTTAAAAGTTTTTTATAAACAGTTAAAAAGAGTTTTTATAATAGCTTTATTAAGATATAATTTGCATACCATAAAATTCACCTTTTTAAAGTGCATAAGTCAATAGTTTTTGGTTTATTCACAAAGTTGTGCAATCTAATTTTACAACATTTTCCTTTCCTCCAAAAGAAACACTGTATTCATTAGCAGTCCTATCCCATTCTTCTTGCCCCAACCTCTCATAATTAATCTACTTTCTGTCCCTATGGATTTGTCCAATCCAGGGTATTTCATATAAATAGAATCACACAATATGTGGCCTTTTGTGTCTGACTTCTCAACATGATATATGCAAGGTTCGTGCATGGGGCAGCATATATCAATCAGTCTTTTCCTTTGTATTGATGAATAACATTTCATTTTATGGATATATTTACCCAGGTATTGTTGTTGGACGTTTGGATTGTTTCCATTTTTTACTATAATAATGATGTTATAAACATTTGTGTTCATGTTTTGGGTGGACGTGTATTAGTCAGCTTGTGCTGTTATAACAAAATAACAAAGACTGGGTGGCTTAAATAACAGAAATTTCCTTCTTCACATTTCTGGAGGATAGAAGTCCAAAATCCAGGTGCCAGCATGGTTGGTTTCTGGTGAGAGCTCCCCTCCCAGCTGTAGACAGCCAGCAACCTTCTTGCTGTGTCCTCACATGGCTGGGAATGAGAGAGAGAGAGAGCAAGTTTTTTAGTGTCTCTTTATACAAGAGCACTAACCCCATCATGAGTCCCTTACCCTCATGACCTCCTCTAAACCCAACTATTTTATTTAAAAAAATACCCATTCCAATATATGAATTTGGGTAGGGTGGACACAAACTTTCAGTCCAAAGCTTAACCCACAAAATCATTAGCAAATAGAATAGTCATCATTTTAAGCCAGTCGTTTTGGCATTTGTACACAACAAAAAAATGCAGCAATTGGTACATCCAGGTGATATGTTCCTGCAACAAACGTAAAAGATGGGCATTTGTCTTTAGGGATGGGGAGCAGAAAGAAATGGAAAAATAGCAAGAAGACTGTTTAGTGGAGTTTGGAGTAAGGAATTTCTTTGGAGGCTGGAAAAAGCAGAAGTCAGTGTTATGTATTGGGGGGGGGGGCAGTGAAACCCTGAAGATCAAAAAAGTACCTCAAAAGTTGTGAATTTTGCTAAAGAGATTCCAGGAAGGAATATCTTTTTTTGGTTTGTTTTTATTTTTTTATTTTTTAAATTATCTTTATTGTTGAAAGTATTACAGATGTCTGTCTATTACCCCATTGATCCCCTCCACCCCGCATCTACCCTCCCCACCCAGGCCTTCACCACACTATTGTCTGTGTCCATGGGTTATGCATATATGCATATAAATTCTTTGGTTAATCTCTTCTTCCCCCACCCCCCATCAGTTGTCTTCTTTTAACTGTAATAAGGTTAAGAGAGAAAAAAGCTAAAGAAGGAACTGTGTCGTGTTTAATTAGAATTTAATAGAAATACACAGTGCCTAAGGGAGTCTCTCCAGTCAGCAAAAAATTCTCCAAGTTAGAAAAAATGGCTTAAAAAACAACAAGGTTGCCAATAGAACTTGACCTTGGGGTCAAGGCTAATTCAAGGATGTAGCTGGAAGTTTTTTGGTGAAGACCTTAGAATGACAGGAGTCAGTAAATCATAGATTTTCCCATCTGGACAAAAGGGCTTCTAACAATCCTAAGGGTAACATCTCACACCATTCCACTCATAGGCCTAAGTGGTAAAGGGCCTGTCTTGAAGAGGTGTGTGCATATGGCTTTTCTCTAATGTATTTAACTATAATCTGATACACAGAAAATCCACAATTTTTTAGAGGAGAGTTTTAGCTGATAAACTAAATGACTTCAAGGTTCAATAAAAGAAGAATATAAGGGAGTTTAAAATTTTATGTGTAAACAATTTAATTTACCAAATTGTCGTAGAAGACAGTAGATACAAATCACATGGTCAAATGTGGAAATATATTACAAATTTATTTTCCTTATGTTTAAGGAATGAAAAGAATATATGTGGCTCATATAAGTAATTAAATTTAATATAAATAATCTATGCATGTTTAACAGCTTTTTGCTTATATCTATAAGTATCAATATGTATGTGTATATCTATACATATATATCTGTATCTATATCTACCTATATATGAGTTTGCCTATCTTTTATCATCATAAAACTACCAGAACTTTGATGATGGTAAAGAAAGTAACTAACCTAGTTAAAATGATTACTTTATCCAAAGCAACTGCTTTAGTAATCCCACACTAACAAGTTAACTTCATTGTCTTTTTTCTCTTTCTGACTGCCACAGCTTGCTCTATAGGAAATGAATTGTCACTTAGAAGGGTATACATATACCAAGTAAGCAGAAACTAAAAAGTTGATATAAAGGTCAGCCATTGTGAACATTACCTGTTCAGCCATTTGTGGTTTATACTAGACAATGTCAAAACATAGCTTGAATGTTATGCCTATAACATGATCCCCTATCTGTCATCTATTTGACATAAACACACTGATTTTAAATAATATCTTAAGCTTTACTAAAAAAACAAAAATTTCAATGACTGTGTCTAATAACCAGTGGCATTTCTAATCATTTGACAATTTTCTTCATATACTCTCATCATTGCAGTTACAAAATAGCATTTAAATTTCCTAAAGTACAGGCATGCCTCTCTTGCTTATATACTCACACCCATGTTAAATGATATGACAAGGTAGTCTTTTTTCATTCTTGTTACCTTAAATACACATGCTACATAGGCATGTTGGATCTCTTTTGGATTCAATAAGTGGGAGTCCATGTTTTTGTGACATCTTCAGGCACCCTTTCAAATATCTCAGCGCTGTGCAACCTCTATAAATGTATGGCACTTGGTGTACTGAGGTGGGAGTCATGCATGTATGCATGTACATTTGTGTGTGGGGGAAAGTGTCGGGGAAATAAAAAAGAAATTTTTATATTAGGTGGTCAATATGCTTATTTTTAAAGCTATTCCACATGGAATCAAAGCCACCCCAACTTAAGTTTATCTTCATGACTCATCTCCTTAGGACACATTAAAGTGTCAAAATTTGTTAAATTCCTCTATGTGCAAAGCCATCATTGTTCCCTTATTAGAATCTGTTGCTTGTCAGAAACATTTATTAACCTAATTGGAACACCCTCTCAAATGAAATCAACCAAAAATTTTCAGCTTATATTTCAATTCCATTTCCAGGCAAGCCTCTGCTAGCCCCTAGTTTCTTCCTCTTCTAGGAACACAATTTTTTTTCTTTCCGAAGCATGTAGCTGACATAGCTTGCCCCTCAGGGGAGGATAATTTGCTCATTGTAGATTAGTTCCCTACAGCAGGTAAGTCTCACCTGGGTCACATCCTTTAAGGGTCTATCCATGGACAGAATTGCATGGAAACTTTCACTGGAATGTGCAGAATTCTGCCCTGGCTTGTCCTGGTCTATGTTGCTCTTTCTTTCTAGGGCTAATTTTCTCTCAAAAGCTAACACCGCTATGACTGTATCAGTAACCTTTTTGCATTTTATTCCATTTTTCTTTTCTTTTTTTTTTTTTTTTTTAGTTTTCCATGCTGTTCATACACAAGCTATAGAAACATAAATTGGCATTCTGAAATTTTCTGACTCAGCTACTGCACAAAACCTCTAGAGAAGTTTGACTTAATCTGTCCAGCTTGGTTTCTACATGAGTTGAATAAACTGGAAAGTTAGTAAATATGTGTGTATGGCAGTGTAGGAGGACTGCTCTTGATGTCACCTACAGAGTATGCACCTAAAATAAGAAATTTGGGCTTTTTGACCAACAAAATATAAAATATTTGGTATCTTATAATGTGCTCAGTTTAATATCATGTATTTCATGTAGAGGCTGAATTTTATGGTACAGTTTCTTCTTGTGTTCTAGTGTACTTTGGCCTTAAAATAAAATGCTCTTAATCAGTAATATCACTAAGTAACAGGTGTTACCATAAATGAGCCTCCTCACACTCAATAACTTTAAACCTGAAGACCATTGTATACTGAAGTACAATATACTCTACGTATGGCTTCAGGAGACCCATGAGTGACATGAATTGCATATGTGTGCATTTGGTGGGAGGAGAAGGTCATAGCTTTTATAATATTGTCAAAGGAGACTGAGTCCTCCAAAAAATAATAACTGTTGTTCTAGGTTAACTGATATTTTGGAAGATATCGAAAATGTAAATGCAACGTGGTAGTTTAAATGATTAAAGATGATACTCTTTTTTTTTTTCATTATCTGTACACGATTATCTATGGCTTTCCTTCTGTATTAATTTCCCATCCTCATTCATCATTCTATTATTCAGCATCACCTAGAATCCACTGTTTAATTAAATCTAGTGTTCTGTGCTTTTTAAAGCCCACTTGAAAGGGAATATGGAACTGCTAAACACTGTACAACTACAGACTCTTTGCTGCTTGAACTGGGTGTAATTTGTGAACGCTGGGAGAACACAAATAAAGTCGTTTCTGACAGGAAAGTGTTTTACAAAACCTTAAAACTAAAGAGTATGTGGAAGAAGCAAACTTTAAAACTCAGAGGCCAGTAAATTAGAAGTTATCCAATGTGTTTGCCTAAATGAGTCAGATTAACTAAACTAATTTCTAAAATTCATTAATACTTTTCTTGAAAGTTTTTTCCATAATGTGTTCATAACTCCTAACATTACAATATGTGTTTCTTGTGTGACGTCTATCATTATGTTTATTGAGTAGTTAAGAAAATTCCATTATAAATCACATAAAAAAAAAATATTGCATATATGCTTACCAAGCTATTTATTTTTCAATTTAGAAGGCAAACCCATTTCAACTGTAATTTTGAGATTGCTATTTCCTTAGTTGAATATTCAGAATTCCTTAAAAGCAATACCCAGAAAATAGTTTTTCCAAAACTTGGCATGGTATCCAGTATCCAAGATGTTCCCAGTAACTTCTGTCTCCTTGAATGCAAACACTTGCTGGAGAGATTCAAAGTGTGAGAACTCACACAATGATGACTGCCTCTTGGCATTCATACCTTCATGTAATCCCCTCACAGAGTTTACCAGAGATAATCTGTGTGACAATAAAATGTCGTAGATGTGACAGTACATTACAGTGCTATTGATTATATTGTCTCTCAACTCCAAATTCACCTTATTTTGCCTGTTCATTGAAAATGAATATGGGCCCTTCAAATACTCTTCCTTTGCCACCTGGCACTTTGTAAAACTTTGTCAATAGAGGGCATTGTAGAGACTTTTCAGAAGGAAATGGTTTTCCCTTCCTTATTCCAGCTGGCACACTGGAGCACCTATGGTTCCCTAGATGCTCTTTCTGCTCTAAGGCCAGCTTCTCCAGCACCAAGCTCTTGAAGAGCAGATTGCTTCTGAGTGTCCCTAGTGAGGCAGTCCAGGGAGAGCTTTCCCCAGAACCTTGGAAGGTAAAAATCCAGCAAATCCCAGAGAGCAAGTACAATGCTGTGGAGACCTTCCTGACATTCAATGAGTCACGGTAACACCTTCGGTAACAAGGTGTAGGTTTCAGCCCTGGGGAGGGGGTCTCTTCCTTAAGTGTTCATTTCTAGAGGTAATAGTTCTCCTTATTTCTTCTGTTCCTATATTCTTCAGAATTCTTTTTACTTATCAGCTAATCCCTCATTATTTCAATACCTTGTTACAGTTAATGATTGTATTAAACTTTCTCTAGTCAACCTGCTGGGTAGTTCCTGTCTCCAGGTTAGACCCAGACCCAGTCACTTCTGGTTTGGTTATAAAAGACACTGTAACTTCTGTCTTGTCACACATTTTCTGGCCATGTGCTTTGGGGAAAGCTGGCTACCGTGAGCTGAAAGGCCTGTGTAGTAAGGAGCTAAAAAGCCTCTAGCAACAGCCATGTGAGGAAGTTTACAATTAGATGCTCCAGCTGAGTCAGGCCTTCAGATGAGACTACAACCCTGCGTGCCATCTTGATTGTAGCCACTTGAGAAACCTTGGCCCAGAGCCATCCAGCTAAGCTTCTCACAGATTCCTGGCTTCAGAAACTAGGTGACATAATAGAAGTTTGTGGTAGTAAGTCACTGAGTTTGGGGATAATGTGTGTAACAAAAGATAGCTAATACACTTAAAACTTATTATTTTTAAATCAAGTTATTTTTAAATAAAATCTTTATAAGGAAGTCTCTTTGTAATCAAGAATTTAGCCCTGGTCAGTGTGGCTCAGTTGCTTGGAGCATCATCCTATACACTGAAAGGTTGTGAGTTCGATTCGGGGTCAGGGCACATACTCAGGTTGCAGATTCAATCCCCGGTCGGGGTGCATATGGGAGGCAACCAATCAATGTTTCTCGTTTCTCTCTCACATCTGTGTTCCTCTGTCTCTCTTCCTCTCTCTCTCAAATCAATAAGCATATCCTCAGGTGAGGATTGTTTTTAAAATTTAGATAAGTCAGTAAAGCATACTTACTCTACGACATGCTAAAACTACTTGACTCAGGGAGCTTATGTGACATAGTGTGAAGGTCACAGGTTCTGTCAGATAGCTGCCAAAGTGTGACCAGCGTGAACTATTTTATTCTGCTGAGCTTCCGTCTCTCAACAGATGACTAATACCATCTACTTCAAACAGCTATTGGCTTGAATTAAATGGGTGAATGAATGTAAAGGACTTAATAAGGTGCTTGACAACGAGCAGACAGTATTACAATTAATACAATAAAACTTTAATCCACATAGAGAACTAAAACAAGTCTTAGCAGGTTGTTTAAAAATAATTTAATCTGAAACATATAGTTTTATGGACTCACCTTCCATCATGCAATGTCAGAATCTTATCACCATGTTGTCTTAACAGTTCATTTCTTTATAATTTCCAGCAGACTATAAGTTTCAGGAAGGCAGATATTATGCTCCTCTTGTTCATAATTGTAGGCGCAGCACCTAGAATAATATCTGACATTATGATAGTCAGATAATAGTATCTGTTAAATAAATGAGGGCTCTATGTCATATGGTGATATACCTTAAGACATTTTAGTTACAATTGTCTTTGGCGGTGTTGAACTGAATGTAAACTATCCTAGTTATTTAAATAGTATTAATATTAAATACTTGTAATAACATCATATCCTTTAATTATAGCAAATGCCACTATAAGTACACTTTGTAATCTTTATGAAAATAAAAATGCAAGAACACTATGTCCTTGAACAACATTTCAGACCTCTTCCCACAATAGTCAATAATTCACAAAGCTTCCTGTGGTATGTTGCTTATATTTTGTGATTCTTTAGCCTTTAATAATAAGATTGAACATTTTTTTCCAAGAAGTTACTGTAACAATTACCAATATTCTAGAACAGTACTCTTTCTTGCTTGACAATGTCTCTCCTCACTATTGGGTGTGAAACAAGTGGCTAATGATGTTACTTCTTTCATTATGTGGAATTTAGTACATTCAGAGTCAAGGACAACATGCCCCATATTTACAATGAAATTATGGTTTTTCTCATCAAAAGGCAAATCCTTCATTTGAAAAACTTGAATGGTTCTTAAAATAGAATGCCAGATGGCTAAATTTAGGTGCTGAAGAAAGTCTAATTCAGGGACACTTTTTGGCACCAGTCCCAAAACATTTTCATTTGATTATGGATTGAATATATTTTCATTTAATTTAAATTATTGCCTCTCTGTATGTTGTTCTGAGATAGGTGAACTCATGTTGGTAGACAAATTGGTCTCAAAATATATGCCACTCTGCTTAAATGATCGCTTTCTGTCGACATACTGAAAAGATGGCCTTATGTCTGTTGACACATTTTCAGTTATCAAGGTCACATAGGTTCATGGTAAAAGGTACATATGTAATGTTCTGCCTTTAATGAATGGACGTCACTGAGTTACAACAGGTAAGTTACACTGCACTGGGATGGCAAAAGCTAGAAAATACAAATTACGTAGAAATCTCCACTATGCCTTGCTATGTTTTATTGTTCTTACCTTTACTTTTTGTTTGTTTTACTTTTGCCGTGTTTGTCTTACTTTTAAAAAATTTTCTTGTGCATCTTCATCTCAGTTTTAGGTTGAAAATAATTGTTAAAAGTATATATTTTTAAGTACAATTAGGTAATTACAAAATAGTCACGGGGATATGAAGTACAGCAGAGGGAATATAATCAATAATATTGTAATAACTAGGTATGGTGCCAACTGGGTACTGGAAATATTAGGGGGAACACTTTGTAAAGTTATATGATTGTCTAACCACTATGCTATACACCTGAGACTAATACAAAATAATATTGGATGTAAACTCTAATTGAAAAATAAAATTTAAATTTAAAAAAGTGTCTCTCTTTACTTATAATTACCATAAATTTATGGTTTATTTCAGGTTATGCTTAGATTTGTTTTTAAAATTATTTCTTCCCTTTTTTTTATGAATTTGAGTTCCTTCGGCCATTCTGCTCTTTCCATTTAAGCCAATCCACTATGGCATTTCTTACAGCATAATTTAGCTATCAGGGTGAGCCACAGAGGGTCAAGTATGTGTATTCGAGGTCAAATGTTGGGCTGATGGTAGCTCTACTAAGCTACACTTCACACATCTGTAAAATTGTGTAATAACAACTGCCCCATCCATTTTGCCTGATTTCAGTAAGAATTATGTGAGATACTGCTCATGGAAGTGTTCCATAAGCTGTAATATTTTCTAAAGCTATGAGTAGAGCGTATGCCCAGCTAATCGACTTATATTTGCCCTTTTCTAGAATTGCACCTTTGTGCACAACGATCCTCTCGCAGCCTGTTACAATTGATGCATCTGTAACATTCAAATTAGACTCCACTTTCTCCCAGAAATCTCCTCTGACTCTTCAGCTCGGTCTTTCAACCTTGAACTTCAACCTCTGACCTCTGACCTTACTAATTGTATTCATCCATTTCTGATTTGCCATTAGGTCCTACCTTGTAGGATTCTTGTGCCCATTGGCAGAGTTTATCATACCCTCTCCCACCCGCTCACAGTGGGTTCCATGTAGTAAACCTCATGCCCTACTGATCACTGCACCTCAAATACACACCTCACAGGGCTCTTGCACACACCTGTGCCAGGTACATAACGTGCCGTATTTTCTTCTTATGTGGCCTCTCCCTTTACACTGCTGATGATAATCCTCTTTCCCCTCTTTCTCTCCAAGCCTCTTGGCATGAGATGCTCTTTTGTGATACATGAAATATTGAAAAATGACTTCAATATTTAAAATTCTTAATTTAAAGCTTATATTACATTTTACTACGGATATTTTAAGTTAAATTTGTACTTATTATTCCTCAGGCTTTGCCTGTATCTACTCAAAATTAATACATTTCTCTAATCAATGAACAGAAAATAATACAATTTGCCATACAACTGATTAACTGACTTATCTGTTTAAAAATGATTCTGGAATGACAAATATCAATTCAAATTTGGGTGCAGATTCTGCTGAAAATAATGCTTGTCAACAAATGCAGTTAATTTTTTCCCTCAGGTACTTGAGAATATTTTTCAGGCCAAACAGTTTGATTGACAATGAAAGGTATGTGGTTTACTCTGCCATATCTTTAGCATCACCTAGAGCTCCTTTGAGACAATGAGTAAAGAGATTGGGGAGAGCAACAATTTACTTTCTGACCATGTTTTCCTAGGACTCATCTTTATTTATTAACTTTTCAAAAATTACCTGAGCATGGGCTTAGGCACAATAACATCATGAAAAACCAAGAACTTGCTGCTGAAATATTCATTATCTTCCAAGAATCTGTTTTATAGACAAAGAAAAATATGGTAACATATTTTTTCTTTTTCTTGTAAACATCTTATGAACAAACATGTTAATTTTGCCATTAAGAATTAAATTGGCATCCTGTACCTCACTTTCTTGCAATAAGACTTTTGCTAAACAAAATATTATGCAAGGAATTTGTTCATGGTAATTTATCTATCTGCTCTTCAAGTTCTATGTTCTCAAAATACTCCATTAAACATAAGTTTTAATAAAGTGCTTGTAAAACACTTTGCAAACTTTGTTTAATTAAACACAATACCACACCTTCATTTTAAATGTAATGATCATAATTTCTTACAGACAATTTTTAATGAGTTTGCACTTTGCTATACCCCTCATATATTTTCTCTCCTTCCAGGCACAGGTGATGAAATTGTGATCAACATTATGAAATTGGATCACAATTATTTCTTTAATCAAAACAAACCAAGCCTTATGCCATAGGTGTGGAAATCCATAATGCTATGCTATCCAATTGCAGTTCTATTTTGTAATCAGCACTTTTGGCCAAACACATGGTGTAAATTATATGGAAAAATGAGAAGGCATGTTCCGTCTCATGCCGTTGCCAGGTATGTTTCATATTTAGATATAAACAATGAGAGAAATTCAAATTTCACAACAGTTGAGTCATTCTGCCGCTGTGAACGCTTGTAGTTTATTTGTAGTTTCTCGTGATTATATTAATGGCAAAGTTGTTCTGTTCACTGGAATATTTGTTTTTGCACTTAAGTTATTATACTCTCACCATGTTACCTGTGCTTATTTCATTCATTACTAAGCAGTAGTTTGATGAAAGCCTCTCTCAGAAAAAAATTCAAACCTCAAATTCTTATCAAATCCCTTTTATGCCCAAAGCATGGAGTGGGCTGGGGAAAAAACAAAATCCTAGACATGATTACAAAGTTGCTAATATCTCATGCACCTGGGATCTAAACTCTAGGAATCCTGTGTGTGAACACTATGTAGTATCCAGGTTTGATACCCTAACTGCCCCAACACTGGTAATGTTATGACAACCCTGCTGCAGAGGTGTCTGAACAAATCAGAAGCAAGCCAAAGTGTTTCTTCTTTCCTTAACCATTTCCTTAAGATGACCTGAGGGTGGCATCTAGCTGATGGGAAGAAATGTCTAACAGTCCAATAGAGTTTTCTGATTTTTAAGTTAAACTACTAGAACATATTGGAGAGTAATCTCCACTTCCATGTGGTAAAAATGATATGGAGGAAATATTTTAAGAATATAGTCACCTTTGCCATTTCCATCTCTCTAGCCTTTGTTTCAACACTGATTTATTGCTCTCCAAACCTTTAAGAAAGAGGAGTTACACAGGATTTAAGAATAAATATTCATAGTCCTGGTCAGATAGCTCAGTTGGTTGGAGCATTGTCCTGATACTCTAAGGTTATGGGTTTAATCCCCGGTCAGGGCACATATAAGAAGCAACCAGTGAATATATATATAAGTGGAACAACAAAGCAATGTCTCTCTCTCTCTTTCTCTGCCTTCCCCTCTATCTCTGAAATCAATAAATAAAATTTTAAAAAAAGAATGACTATTCATAAAATAATGATTGAAATTTTTATTCAACCTTTCCAATTGAAGTTCTTGTGTGAGTAAGTACATATTCTAAACACCTTTATGAAAACAGTCAATCATTGGTGCTTATATAAAAGACTGAAATTTTTATATGGATATTTCTCCTACCTAGCTCTTTTCTAGTCTAGAAAATATATCTGTTAATGTATAGTCCTTCAAATTACATTTTTATTTTCATAATAATCACAAATTAATGATTGTAGTCACAAGTCCATTTTCTTCGAGGAAAATAACCATATGCTTCAATTACTAAAACTTCTATTTCCACAAACTAATTAAAAGGCCTTGTGGTACAGTAATCAGAAAAACAGGTGTTTCATTTAGTTTCTCTCCCTTCAAGGTTGAATAGTTGCAGTTCAAACTTCCCTGCGATTCCTTTAAAGTCAAGGGAAGTCACACAGCTCTACACCGCCAATCGTATGACAATATCCTTCTGTCCCACCCCAGGATTTTGACAGAATATAAATCATGAAGAAAAAGCAAACTATTTTTACAGTACAATATGTTAAAGTATGAGTGGGATTTTTCACAATAGATTTTGGAGATTTTAGCTCTGCTCGAATCCTGTTTACTTTTCCCTTTGATAGATGGAGTGCATATATAATATTTTTAATCTCTGAAGAGAAGTGTCCTGCTATAGGAGAGAGATTCCATTCTTCTTTTTCCGAATGTAATCATCTTATCAAAATCACATCTATAGGACATGTTCCTGGGAGAACAGGGTGCATTACACACAGCTTTCTAATGCACACAGTCACTTTGGACGGCTTCGACCTTATTTCTGCTGTTAATTATTTAGACTCTGACATGTTGCAATAAAACATTTCATCAGGCACTGCAGTCCAGGGAATGATAGGCATCAAAACTGTATTGGTAATGCAAAATAAATGGATAGGGGTTGAAAATAATGAGTTTGGTGGATTACATCTGTCACTGTGAATTATTATTGTTGAACATAATAGGGCAAAGCACTACAAAAATAAAGCTTGTCTTCTCTAGTTAAAGGTGAGACAACTACTTCTAATGAGATACAGAAATTCAAGTGTGAGTTATTAATTATGCACACAAAAGGTTTATCTCCCCTTTCCCAATCTTACATTTTGGTATGTATGTAACTATAGAACAAAATGCTTCCATGGTCAAAGCTGGTGACAGTTCATAGTGGCTTTTGCCAGAAAGTGGAGAAGACATTAAATTTGGCTACATTTGACCATACAGAACAGAAAAAAAAAAAAAAAAAAAAGAAAGAAAAAAATAAAACTTGAACGCATGACCAGGCAACAGTAGGCCCAGATTCTGTCACTGATTCTTCTGCTAATTTGCTCTGTGACACATATGACTTACCTCTGGAACGCAGACCCATCATCTGTAAAATTAGAGCCTTGAACTAAACTGTCTTTAAATTCAACTCTAGCTTCAAAGCAGGTCTTAATTCTTTATACAAAGGATTTTTGTTTTAAATTGAATGAACCTGGTAGCTTTTTCTTTTTATAGGCAGAAGCTTGGTAGAGGACTTTCTTGAAAAATAGTCTAAGTTGTCTTTCTCAGGAAAGCTAACATGAGGAAACTGAATGCTCATTATTCAGGAGAAAGGGTGTCATAGAATATTTTATTTCACTAAGCAACATTGACCAGTCAGAAAAGGGGGAGAGGAAAGTTGAGATTGGGTCAATGTGCACAGAGACTTCTGGGAAGGAAAGAAGAGCAACCCACACACTTTAGATCTGCAGATTTTGAAGTTATGAGCACAACTTGGTTGAGTGTACCTTGAGAATAACTTCTCCTGTGTTGCCCCGGCAGAAAAAGGACACCAACGTCTCTGGAAGAAGGGGGAATCTGGATTGTCAATCAGGGTTCAACATAGGGTGTAAGTCTGTAGGGGGCAGGGCCTACTATTATCTTACCATCATGATAAGTGGTGGAGACAACCCTTGCTGGACCTGTCCATCCTGGCTCACTGTTATGTTGTTATGAATAGCAACCATCACGAGAATATGAACTACAATAGCATTTTCTGCAGTATTAGAAGGAATCAAGAACATCCAGATGCAACCTCAGCAGTTGAAAGCATCTTCCAGAGGGCACTGAAGGAGATCTCAAAGCAGCATTCAAAAATTGTCTTTAACAGACCAACCAGAACTTTTCATTCTCTTCTCCACCAGATATCTGGAAATAGCACCCACCCATTTGGATTGAGTAGTAGCTCCAGATCATTCAGGGGTCAGAGAAGAGGCTGAGAAAATGAACCTTCTGCTAATAAGGTCAAGTTGCATTTCAAAAATAATCAGAAAAAAAAAAATTAAAGTGAAGAATTGGTAACCACAATTGGTGAACCAAATCATTTGTTTTCATATTTCATTAACTTTTTATAAGTACAAAGTAATACATTTTCAGTGCACAAAATTTAGAGATCTTAGGCAATTAAAAAGAAAAATCAACTGTAGAATGTCCTTCAGAAATAATAACTGCTCAAATTTTGAGTCACCCATGCTAGATACAGCTGTATCTATTATAAAAATTGGATCACATTGTTTTGTTTGCTTAGCAAAATATTGTAAGCATTTTATAAATCTGCAATATTATTTCAATGAATATATTATATTCCATAACACAATTTGCCATCATTTTTGAATATTTTTTATTGTTGGAATTTCAAATTATTCCCAATTTTAAAATAATTCTACAATGGATATTCTTGAATGTGCCTTGTTATCCATATCTCTGATTATTTTACTTAAATGGAATTGTTGGGTTAAAATTTAATATTTTATAACTTTTAAAAAGAATATGTAATTGATACTTTCTTCCTAATAATAAGAGTTCCTGCAGTATAATATCTGTTATATGAACCTACTCAAAAGGAGCATTAGAAAAATACAACAGTAATTAAAAAGGAGTATGGCCCATTTGAAAGAAACCAGATGATGCAGCTTGCAAGGAAACCAGAGAGTATTTGAAGAGTTTATGTACAAACCACAAATAAACAGTATTGGGAAGCTATCAGGATGACAGAAGACTTTTTTTTTTCCCTTAAAGAAATAATCATTGAAGAAGATGAAGAGGTAATAAAGTAGAAAACTAGAAATACTCATACATGAGTAGAAAACATAAAGTAATAGAAATTTACATTGCTTAATATAATCTAAAAATGTAATATTTCTCCTTCTGCTTCTCATAGAAGAAAAAGCATGAAAACAATTGAAGGTAAGGAGTTGGAATGAAGGTCAATACCATCATTTTACATAAAAACCTCATGAGGTTTCTGAGCTAGTGAGTGATACAAGTCAACAGACAAATATGTGCAATGTGATAAGTGCTCTATAGTATAAAAGCAAGGTGCCTAGGAAGGTCTACAAAAAGGTCCATTAATCCAAATGCGAGTCAAGAGAGGCTTCCTGGAAGAGTAATATTTAAGCTAACCTTAGTAAGGGAAGAGAATAGAAAAAGTACTCGGAATAAGAAGAATAGGAAGTAAAAAATAAGGAGAGAGAGAGAGAGAGAGAAGAGCAGTGAAGATTGCTGCCACAGAGACAGAGAAGGTATGACTGAAGCACCAAATGCAAGGGATGGGGGAAGAGAAGCATATTTAATGGGTGTGTTAGAGATGAGCACAGACAGATTAGCAGAATTCAGATCTGGAAGGGACTCTCAAACATGCAAAAGAGTTTAGACTTTTTCCTGAAACTAATGGGGGCCATTGAGGATTATAAGGTTTATTTTCAACTGTAGACAGGTCACTCCAGCTGTGTGTGGGGCAGGCAGTGGGTAAGACAGAAGTGCGGGTCAATTAGAAGGCAGTTTCTTCCACTTGCCCACCTCCCAAACTCATGCTTCTATTCTCTGCCCTTGGGGACATGCTCTTAAGAGCCTGGGTTTATAAAGAAAACAAAAGTTTGGATGGAATTTAGCAACTCCTGCCTTTGGAACCTATAAACACAGTCACAAAGACTCAAGATAACAAAGCCTTTTATGGGGAAGGAGGGGAAGGCACACCTATAACCAGTAGATAAAAAAGAACACAAATTAATGTCATAACTTATCAACAAAACCTAAATGTCCTGTTGTGGACTTAATGTTTGTGTCCCCTAAAATTCAGATGGTGAAATTTAATCCCAATGTGATGGTATTTAGAGGAAGGGCCTTAGGAAGTTGATTAGTTCATGAGAATGTAGGCCCCATGAATGGGATTAGTGCCCTTATAAAAGAGGCCAGAGAACCAGCTCACTCTCTCTGGCTTGTAAGGATAAAAAGAAAAGTTGTCAACCCAGAAGACAGCCTCCACCAGAACCTTACCATGCTAGGATCCTGATCTCTGACTTTTAGCCTCCAGAACTGTGAGAAATAAATGTTTGTTGTATAAGCCTTCTAGACTATGGCATTTTGTTATAGCAGCTTGAGCTGAGTAAGATGTTCCCCAGTTGGAGAACGTAGCTTTTTACTGACCCCAAGAAAGAAGCTGCTCATTCAATTTATTAAGTATCTCTGTTCTCCCAGAGGTTACGATCTAATTCCCCAGAGAATGAGTGGAAAGACATGGGAATGATTCCATCCTGTATCCCCCTCAAAAGTATCACTCCCTGCTTGCTGTGAACCAGTGGTCCGGCACTGAGCCAGACGTCCCTCCTTTCAGGGTAAATTCCCTCCCTTCTTGGTGTACTTCCCAAAGAGGCTACACCTTTTATTTTGAGCTTCTTTTACACTGTAGCTTGGAAAAAAAAGTGACACATTATTTTCTTTGCTTCTCTTAGAAGACCTATGGAGTCCTCATATACATGTTCTTAAGTGCCTGACCCAATTTCCTAAAATTCCCAAGAGTTACATGCAGATTAACATCTCAACATGAAACTAATTATAGCCCTTCCCATATTTTGGGTTATGTGTCTTATTTCTTTTTCTCTCCAAACCAAATTACTTCACAGGAGTATTTCCTTATTCATAGGACCTATGCCCCTATAAGTCCTAAATAAATATTTACCACTTGCTATTCAAGAGGCAAACAAAAAGATCAAATATATCCACTTTTCACTCTGAGGAATTTACATGTTATAGCACAGTATGAAGCTAAAAAAGTTCCAGGACAAGCAGAATAGGGAAACTAAGACAGATAGTTAAACAGCAATTTGCAGCCACCTAGTAAATCCTATCTTCCTTAAACCAAGGACACTTAAGGGTAAATGGTTTGCACTTCTCCTCCCCAGCCAGAGGGTAAATAGCTTAAATCACCCTACTCAGGGACACAGATAACAAAAATCCAACTAGTGCCATTTGCCAACCATACCCAAGGACAAATTAAAAGAATAAGCCTCATTTTGGTACATCAGCATAAAGCTGATGAATATTCTATTAATCCTACCTTAAGATCTCCCCTAAATGCCCAGCCTTTAAAATCCCTGAAAATGAATGTCCCAGGGCACAATTCCCTCGCCCCCAAAGGGGAGCACACCAGCGCCATCTCCTTCTTGCCGCCAAAGGGACCCCATGAGACCTGTAACCAAGGGAGCAATGGGCAGTGGCAACTCACCTGGGCTTACCCCCTGAACCTGTCTCCAAGGTCCCTGAACCTGTCCCCTTCTCTCTCTCTGACTTCTCAGTGAGCCAAAGCCACCCAGCCTAGGCTCTCCTGTTACTTCTATGCCCTTCCTTGTTTCATTGTCCTAAGTATATTTTTGCTACAGCTAATAAATTCTTGCATTCTTTTCTACACTTTGTCTTTGATTGAAATCTTTACCTCAAGAAGACAAGAACCAAGGTCTCCTCATTGTCTCCCCAGTAAAATATGTATCTTTTCTTGATATCTATTCTTATTTATTTGTTATTCTTAGAAAATCTCATTTTTTAATGGACTCAAACTTAGAAGTAGAAGCTCTCAGAGAGTCCAGCTTACACTTCTTGGCAATCTGTTCCTGGTATATTTCTTTGGCCTCCTTCATTCTCTTAGCTAAAAGTTTAACACATTCTGCAACCTCTTCATTGTAAAACAGGAGAGAAAGATATTCCTGGTCTCACTGATACTACTCTGCCTCGTCAAGTAGAGCCCAAAAGAGGTAGGAGAATCCAAAAACTTTTTAATTTCTCTAAAGAAGATGATGGCCACTAATATGTTGTGAGAAAGCCCCTAAACAAAGATGGTAAGAAACCTAGCACCAAAGTACCCAAGATTCAGCATCTTGACCCTCCAAGTGTCCTGTAACACAAACATTAGCGTACTGTTCTGAAGAAACCACATACTAAAAATTTATATATCTTTTGATGTTAATAGTTGCAGGTACTAATCTTATTTATCTCAACTCTGTTTATTCCAAAACATAAATAATATTATTTCTTTGTGGTAAATGTCCTTAAATGTTAATGAGATCGTGAGCTGTATAACAGCAGTAGGTTTCCATAGTATACATTTTTCTCTTGAATAATACATATTTTGCTGATATTCTTTCCAAAGCTGTGGAAACAGAGCTAAAGGGATGCTTGTGAGACAATGTTCAGCTACTTGGTTTTACCTAGTGATAGTATTCAGTGTCATCTAGTATCATCCCTTGCTATGTTTGGAGAAAGTGTTATTTGATTGCCAGAGACAGGTCTAACCTAAGGCATTTCTCATTCATAAATGCAAGGCAGGTGAGTCCTCTTAAAATTATACCATCTAAAATGAAACTGCTGATTTCAATATTAATTTAATAAGTTATGCACAGCAATTACCTCTTTAGTTCTGCTACAGTACCTTTCCTTGTCTAGACTTGGGCCAATGATTACATTAAATTTGCTACAAAGACAATCTACTCAATGCATGACTAAAGAAAAGAGAAAGGTAGGAGCCAATGCTTTTCTAGATATATTTATCATGAAAAAGATTAGCTCAGGGGGTGGACACTGGGAACTGCTATATTCTCTAGCGGAAAGGTTGCAATAATAATTAATGCCATACATTTATTTAGAACTGCATACTCGTCAAAAGGTTTTCACATACACAATTTTATTCCATTAATATATCAAAGGCAGGATAGAACCCAAATAACCCTCTGGCTATATGCATCTCATACCCTTTACGTTCTGCATAGGAACAAAATAGCTTTCATGAGCCTTGTCTGCAAAAGAGGGAAGTGCACTGGTGAGTGAAGCACACAAGATCGACCTCATGCCAGCTTCTCAGGAAGACACCATTTCCCTCAGTTATCATACAAAATACCACAAATTGGCAGTTCAACCCAATTATTCCTTTGGGCTAAAAAAAATAAACTATTGATAAATAAATGTATCATTTATCTTGACTCTAAGGTATTTGAACTAGAGAAGCTATGTAACTATTCCTCTTGGACTCTCAACTCCATGGATGGACTTAACATTTATTTTTTAAAACATCTTTATTAGGTAATGTTAATGTAGTAGATGTAGCACATCAGAAACACTGTTTCCAAACTTCAAGAAGCTAAGCTACCATGGTTCTCAGAATAAGTCTCTATCTTTTATGAAAACACTTAACCATATATATTTTTAAAGATATAAAACCATTTAGATATTTTTAACCTGCTAAATTCTAGGACTTTGGGAGATGTTTCCTGATGACAACATCTTTTCTGGAAAGTACTTATTTGCATTCCATCTTGAATGGAAAGTACCATGGAAAGAGGTGCCATAAAGAATGTTCAGGCCAACTATTTATGCTGTGAGAGAATACTATTTGGCTCACTGCATGTTTTCAGAGAACAGTTCTTCACTGGTGATGTAAAGACAGGATTGCAAAATTGGCCCCCAGATGTTGGGCCCAGGCTTCAGGCCTCATCTAGTGAAGTCAGATGCCTGTACTGAGCACAGTCATGAAGCCACAGATATGCCTTATGTTGAGGTATTCTTTAAAAACAAAACAAAAGCACTCTGAACACCAAGCTCCGTGGCACCTGGACAATCTTCAGGTGCACCGTGCCCCTCCCCTGGGTGTGAACTTCTGGCTTCATTTCTTCCTGAGGCATCTCTTTATCTCCAGCTCATCTTTCATCAGTGCTTGTCAGTAGAATATCACGATTCCAGATTGGAAAAAACAATTCTTACGGAGTTAGGGAAATGAAAAAAGTTTCTGGTAATGGAAATCCCCTCCACTTTAAACCAGCATTTTATTCATGTTTGGAAAATACCACTTTGTTGCTGTTTCCATTTTAATCTGCCTCAGTATTTCCTGTTTTAATTTAGAAACCAAATGTGTGACAAATCGGGAGGTTCTTGGGCCAATTCCAAATCAATAAAACCAGAAAGTAACAGCCAAAGAATCAAAGTTGCTGTCCTTGCCAGATTTTATGCAAAATTTTAAAAAGTGTATATAAATTGCTTAAGGTAATTGAACTCAAGAATTTCAGATATGACTGGTCTAAAAGTCAACCAGGGGGAGTGGAACCACATTTCTATGTAATCTGAAGGAGATACATGAGAGCAGTGTAGAAAAATATTTTGTAGATTATATCATGAAAGAAAGAGAATGAGTTGCCTTTTTGACTTACACACCTGATTTTTCTTCCCTTGTTTCTTTCCCCCAAACTCATTCAATCCCTGGGATTCTGTATCTCTGTAATGATAATAAACATGGAATTAGGGAATTTTAGAGATAGAAGGAAACCACATTTAACATTTATTTATTCAGTACCTATTCCGGGCAACACACTTATGCAACACCATTTTACAAATATGTGAAGCCAGTGGTAGATTTAATGACTGTTCTGAGGTCACTCCCTCAATCAGTATCATATCCAGGCCTTCAGGCATCTGGGACTTTTGAATCCAAGGCAGTCCTTTTTCTTCTGGGCCACATCGATTTATCTCCCACAGTCACCTAACTGCATTACACCCAGAGTCAATGTGTCAATAAGACCAAAAATTGTCTTCACTCAATATACCATTTTGATATTTATTTGGAGGAAGTTTGTAAATAAATGAACAAATTGCCTAATTGCTAGCCTGGATGAGGGACTGAACTACATTTTCTAAGAGTTGTGAACCACAAATAACAACAACAACAACAAATGTTATTAAAATTGAAACCAAGAAACATGACACATTGAACTGTTAATCAAAAAAATTCTCAAATCCAGTGACAAGATCTTTGTCTGCAGGCCACGATGGGGAAAAGGCTGGGAGAAAAACTCTTATAAGTGTGTGGTCTTCATAAGGCAACTGATAACTAAGAGTAGTGAGAATTTTCAAATGCTCTTTAGAGGATATAGACAGCCCCATACAGACTCCTTCAAAGTCACAATGACCACTGCCTTCTGATGAGGAGTCAATATATCCCCAGTAATACATCAAATGTATTTCCTCAAAATGAATGTGTTAGTAATTGTAGTTTAAGTTCCCAGGAGGAATACTGAATTTTTTATTAAACATCTTAAGCATTTCAAATATTTCCTATTTGTAAATTACTCTCCCAAATAACATATCATCTTCCCCTTATTTGTTTTCAAAATTCAGCATTATTATCTTATTTTTATCCTTTTCAGAAATTAAAGTTAAGAAATATTCATCAGCAGCAGAGTTTCTGCAATTTCTAGCTACCCACCTAGCAGTAAGCTGAGATGAACTGCCTCCCTTTAACATCCTAGTGAGCCCTGCAAGAAAAACTGAGTCAACACCCATTTCCTGCTAAAATAATTTATCAACTACTTTAAAACTAATTTTCATCCTGGCCAGCATGGCTCAGAAGTTGAGCATGGACCTATCATCCAGGAGATGGAAGTTCAATTCCCAATCAGGGTACATGCCCAGTAGGGGGTGTGCAGGAGACAGCCGATCAATGACTCTCTCATCATTGATGTTTCTATCTCTCTCTTCTTCTCCCTTCCTCTCTCTGAAATCAATAAAGATATATTAAAACAAAAAACAAAAAAAAAACTAATTTTTAACCCTAACTTTGTTTCCTAACATACCAATATTTCTTCTATTAGTTGTATCTATTCAGGAATGCAAACCCATTTTGATGTGCCTAATTATGTAAGGTAAATGAGTTACTAAAATTGTCGTAATGCGTTTAAAATCTAAGTAGAAAGTCTTTCTGTTTAATTATCCACAGAGATATTTCATCAGTACGCATGGCTATTGAAGAATTTATTGAAACATCACAATACTGAGAACAAGCTCATTGACCATATCACAAATCACAGCAGTTTGGGAAAACACAGAGGGTCAAGGCCAGATTTAGCCACTATAGATTTATTGTGGATTCAAAATCTACATTTAAAGATGGCGAATATTTCCACAGATGGGTTTGAGTCATAGAAATGGTGAGAGAAGACGATAGTAATTAAAATATTGATGTGACTGCTTTCAGTATGACTTTGTCTTTAACTAGTCTCCAAACTTTCAAATTGGTGACTGGCACATCCGATCTGGACTCTAGGAACACTAGTGTTGATGACCCCTACAACTACCTCGTGAATTATGCCATCTAGCCTCCCAGTTGCCTAGCATAACCCTTCCATTAAGCATAATAAAAATGCTGTTCTACCTTTAACTTTAGTAAAGTTAATTAATTCATTTAAATAAAAATGCCTTGGCAAACCCAGATGAAAACTCTCATATTGATGCAATCGGTTACTTTTATCCAGATAATTGCCACTTGGGCTGAGAAATTGAAAGCATGCCAACCTAAAATGCTTTTAAAGACTTCAATCAACGTTCTCTACAAAAATGAAGAAATAAAAAGCCAGAGGGTAGGCTCATGGATCTCACACTCCATTCTTAACATTGTCCAGCAACACATATTTATATTACCGGGGCTTGTCTTCCAAATCTGACCTGAGGTTGGCCTCTGAATTTGTATAGGGAAGGGAAAGGACAGGGGCTGAATAGTCCAGAAAAACTAGAAACAAACTGTCTTATTAAATTACCCATATTTGCAACCACGCTTACAATAACACAGATCTGCCAGCTTTCAGATCTAAGGTCTGCGGCTTACTTTCAGACGTAATAAAACAACACAGTAGGTTTTGTCTCACTTATTTCTTTGACTCTTCATGAACTTCCAGATAAATTGATAAAAGGGCTATAAAATATTATTTTAAAGCAAATGTTTACCTCCCAGAAAACAAAGATTTTCTTTTTAGAAGCAGTATTTGAGTAGACTATTAATTCACAAAAGAATTTTGATTTTTGATATTTTTTTAAGCTAAGCATGTATTTATTTAGGAAATTTTGAGTCATTAACATTTTAAAATATAAAAGCATTGTGAAGAGGTGAAGATACTTGAAATGAGATTTAAGGATTCTGTACTTTCACCTTAAATAGCTTTAGTCTCTGTTATATTACTGTATCACTCAAGACCTAGCTGTATCAATAGTCTGAATTAGATCATTCAGTTAATCAGCATACAAAATAAACACAACTTGACTAATTTGGTCATTCCATATAATTTTATCTATAATATGATTATTTTGTTGAATCCATTACATTGAGCTAGTTAATATCTCTTATTACAAGGAGAATGAAATCAAAACTACATACACAGGAGCCTTTATAGTAACCGGTCCAGGGTACATAGCAAGGGACACTTTAGGTAGTGAATGGTACATTTAATGATGTCATTTTTGTACTCAAGAACTAACTTCCCTTGGTTGAAATCCAAGGGAGATGAACCTTAGGACAAGTTCCACTTATAAAACGTATAATAAAAAATATACTAGGAAAAGACTGGGCCTAAAATTGTTATTAATAGATTCCATATAATAAAATGTTTTAAAATCACTTAACAGTAATCACAAATTATCTTAATTACCTTGTAATAATTGAATACTTAATAGAACTAAATATTTCAAATTGTAATTATCCCATTTGGCTCATACGTAAGAAATTACCATTGAGTTAAAAAATATCACCCAAAAACTATGTTACAACAAATTTTATGAAGAATCTTTTGGTTTATAAAAGCATGTTGTCCTCATAAAAAGCCTGTGAGGCAAGGATTTTTCTCATTTTATAATCCATTGTTTTAGTAAACTTCTCAAGCTTACGCTGCTAATAAGAAAGTCCAAGTTTTATCTTTCCCTGTACTTTTGAGATCAATTCCCATAATTACTTTTAAGTTGGGGGGATAACTTTTAATCCTAAACATTTCTCATTTTCATCTTTACACACCCATACACTTTGGTGATAGACAGTCATTAGAGGCTTCTTTAACCCCCCAGCTCCCCAACTTACTTACTTGGGGAAATTACCCAATCTGTATATGTTTCAGGTTCCTCTTCTGTAAATTGAAGATAATAAAACCTACCTGCTATGGTTGATGTAAAAATTAAATGGGATTATATGTTAAGAACGTAATAAGTCAATAAGGATTTTCTCCATTAGCAATGGAGAAAAGAACAAACCATAGTAGGTAGTCACTCTTAAATTCTTCAACTTTCTCCATTTTTATTCTGAAGCTAGGTAGGTCCCTCACAGAATCTGCTATGCTTGCAGCACCTGCAGAGAGAAGTAACCCTATGTTGACCTTGAACAAGGTATGGCCATGAATTGATCTAGAAGTAATAACCTTATTTAGAGACAGCCAGTCCTTGAGGTTGGTTGGTACCCACTAAGATAGTTTTACATAATCATAATGATGTAATCTTTAGACCTGTTGAATTTTGCAATTTTAATGAAGAAACCAGAAATGAATAAGATTGTTTTAGGAGGAATGGACCACTGGGGATAAAAGCATGAATTTTCAAGTAGAAGAGACCTTGGATGAAATCTGATTCTGCATAGCTGGGGACCTTTGGGAAGTCACTTTATTTGGCTGAACCTCAGTTTCCTCTTGTACTTTCATGTCACCTGCCCTAGTTCAAGCCATTCATTGCCTACCCAACTGGTTTCCATGCCTCCTGCCCCAAACCCATCACCAACATTATCACCAGAATGAGATTACCAGATAAAATAGGAAGCCCAGTTAAAATTGAATTTCAGAGAAGTAATAAATAATGTTAGGATAGGTATGTTCTATGCTAGAACATTATTCCTTATTATCTAAAATTCAGATTTAACTGGGTTTCCTGTTCTTTTATTTTATTCTAAATCTGGCAACTATATACCAGTTACCTAACAAAAACATAATCATATGTATGTATATATGTATCTAATAACAACAGAAATTTTCCAGGAAAGATTTTAACATTCAGTGATTGGTCACCCTCTATTAATGCACAAAGTCCTTCTGCACTTAGATATCTCTGTGTTCTTCACTCAGCCATTCAAGAATCATTTATTCAGCGACTAGTAAAGTATTGTATAAAATGTGTGGAGTCACAAAGTGTGAATGTTATAGAAGAGGTGAAACCATTTCCATGGTCAACAGGGCCAATAGTCAGAGTAGCCAATTCCCTTTCCTCAGCCAATTTCCTTTTCCTCCAGGACATGAGGTATTTTGGAGAAATTACTGTTCATCATTAGAGAGTTATCAAAAAGGAGCACCATGAAGAAAGTTATTGTCAAAGGAATTTATACTCAGTGGGAAAGGCTGATAAAAAAGTATCCATAAAGAATTCTTCAAACTTAAATTCACACAAGGGACTGAGAACAAGATAACAGACCTACACTGAAAAGGGTAGAGGCAGCATGAGTTATTGGTGGGCTCTTGGTTCAAACTCTAGGAAGATTCCTGCAGCTCCAAAGCAGATAGAATAAGAGTTAAGATCCATGATCCCCATCCTTGTGCATAATGCACTGGGAGAGTTGATCATCCCCAGGCCCCAGTGTCACCAGTATTCATTTTCAGTCTGCACTTAAAAAAAGTCCCCCTTTTCAATCCCATTCTAAAATACGCTTGCCCACCGTGGTCTATTATGAAATTTCAAAATAGTGTCCCTTAACACTTTGCAAATAGACTGGCAGGGCTTTCTCTCCTATGGAGGTTTGCATGATGATCTGGACACTGTACAAACCAAGAGGACTAGTAATGGGTCCATGTTTGTATCGCTTAGTGAATTGATAGCCAGTACACAGTATTTTTTAAATAGTTAACCTCACTCCTATGCCCCAGCCTATCTATGATATAATTATAAATTCACTAAGGTCATTCATCCCACAGGACTTCATTTTTGCTACTTCATCTTTCAGTGCTGCTGCTTGTTTCTGTTGTCCTCAGCAGACACTCCTGTCACTAGGCTAATTACCAGCATCTTTTTTTTGCTTTTCCTTCTTTCCGAATGGACTCCTTGTTCTCCCACCGATGACAGTCTTAGAAAGCTACAGCCAAACTAGCCGTTAGCTTCTGACCTCTCTGGAGTCGATCTTATTATGGTAATTGCAAGGCTGGAAGGAGCAGACACTAGGCCAATTACACCTGTCCCTGTCCCAATTCCGCCTGGGCTTAAATTACTCCATGGGGTAGAGACCATGATTTGACTCCACTGAACAACTTTTTCTCTATTCTTGTGAAATTTGGAGACAGACATTCCTAATTATGCTTGTCATGAGGACATAATGGCCCAGTATTTCTTTAAATGGCATCATTCTTTATTGAGGAAACTAATGCGCTATATTAATAGATAACTTTACTGAGGTATTTTAAAGCCAACGAATCTTTAAAGTGTGCCTCTTCAAGGTATAACAACGCATAAACTGAAAACATAAAATGTTTTCCTTCACATTTTAGTATTAATGCTACACATAAATGTATGTGAGCATTAAATATTAATAAGTCTTAATAAATATTATATTTGTATATACTTAAATCTGTAAAACTATGCATAGTTAGTTCTATAAATGGATAGCTGTGTGGCATATATACGTAATTATGTAAAAGAATATATATGTGCACATTATAGCTAAATGAACTATTTTTTAAAATTGTATTACATAAAACATTAGGAAGGGGAAGCTTCACATTCATTTGAAAATTAAATGTTGTTCTTGTTGAGCATCCTAGAACACCAGTGTAATAATATGCCTCTATTAATCTAAACTGACATTAATGGCACACACTCTTTTTTACTTTAATTCTTAATAGAATACCCTGTTTACTTTCAAGACCTATGTTTTCAGAAATGCTTACCTACTCCTAAGGAATTATTCTTAAAAAATAAATTGGGAAGCAAAAATATCAGAACTGCCATTTGGCTCAGCATTTTTTAGTCCTTAAAGAGGTTTCTGTGGATGCTCCTAGTTTGAAGCAAGTCCCTTCTAGGAATAAGGATCTTTGAGATGCTATACCATGAAGCTTGCTCACCTTCAGTCCTGGTGTCATTGTCAGTTCCCCTGCCAGTCTTGTCTTTCTTAGAAGTAGACACTTACATGATTCCGGAGAGAGCAGTACTGGGCTCTATGAGCACCCTTCTGCCTTGAATACAAGAGCTTACTCGGTTTATTCTCTTCTCAGTCACCCCTATGAGACGTTACAGGCAAGGTTCTTCTCTAGATTCCAGAAACCTAATCAGAATAATGTAAGGCTATCTCCACAAAGAAATCAGAGCACAGCCTAATACTTTTACTATAAAGTGTCTTCAGTCACAGGCATGTGGTTCCCCTTCACTGAATCCATCATTGCTTTACATCTATTGGAGGTCTGACTCCCCCAACAAGTCATAGCTGAAGATATAAGCTCCACGGCTGGGATTCAGTAACCCCATTACTGCTAATGAAATGACTTCCTCTCTCTCTGCCCGTTTCCTACACTTGGGGTGATAATCACCACCAAAAAGCAGGCCGTTGTGAGATTTAGTGAGGTGAGCATGTACAGGTCTTAGCTCTGTGCTTCAGGTCATATATGTTTGGATTCTGCAGGGTGTGTGCAGTGAAGCAGACCTGAGTGCAAGTCTTGACTCCCATGTTTATACACTGTAGGAACCTTGAATCTATCACTTAATTTACCTAAATGCAGAAGATTAAATGAGATCATGTATATCACTAGATAATGTATATAAAGTTGCTAGCACTTTCTTGACCTGCCCTCCCATTATCTCACTGATCCTCACAGCTTTGTTGTCCTCCCTCTTCCCTTCCTTTCTTTGGATAACCAAGGCATAAACTATACATCGTGTAAGGACCACACATAGTCACACGATTATATTTTTATTTCTCTGGAGGAATATTAAGCTCTTCTTATTCCTCCTGATCTGTCACGTTTATGGCCTTGCCTTGGTCATTTCCTTTTTTTCCAAAGCCGAGACCTCCAAGTTTGCAATTCCTGGCATCAGGTATTGGAAGGCAATTCCATTCAAAATCATTTTCACTCACAATATCTTCACTGATGGATCAATATGGTCAGTTACTGGGGATAATACATTTGCAGTGGCTACTATATCTTATGAAGTCCCTGATAGGGCCCAGAAAGGCACTGTATCAACTAACCAAGGCTTCCGCTCCTACGTTTAGCCTCAGACTTTTCAGAAGGAAATTGAAGCCATCTAAGGGGCAAGTCCCTTCAGAAAGCCTCCCCCAATTTTTCCAGTCCTTCCTTGTTAAAGGCTTAAATCCGTTTATCTAGAAATCATGGAAACACCTTTTCAAATCCAAACAACAATCTAGGGGTGCCTCTCCTTTGAGGTTTTTATACCAGTTGGCAACAATTAGTGGTAGCAACAGAGTTGTCTCAAAACCATTGTGATTGTTTGAGCATATATAGCAGGGGTTCTCCAAGGGTTTGTGGCCTCAGTCATCTGCCAGGCTAGTTACAGCCCAGGCTGTTGAGTCTCACAAGAGATTCTGATTCCATAGACCTGGGGTGATGCTACTGCTGGTCCAGGAACCTCTCTTTGAGAATTATTGATATAAACACCAGGAGTATTTGTAAACCCCTCTTCATCATTCTGTTTCTCAGCTGACCCTCTCTACCACCTTGGTGACTCGGAGCATATGGAAGGCCTTGATCCTGTTGCTTTTAAAGAGACTACTTCTTTGAAATAAATTGTTCCTACTTTAAATGGCATTGATGTCTGAGCTCTGGGGTTGTATAAGAAGAAAAAAAGGGAAAGGACAAGAAATATTATGAAGTGTGCCTCCTATGTTATCATTCCTGGATAAGACTTCATTGATATCAACATTTACCCAAATAAAGTTATTTTCTTAAGCTCAGATTGAGATAAACACAAAGGATAGTGGGGGGGTGGGGGTAATTTTTTAACCCAATAAAGTGCACTTTCTTTTTTATCTCTCTCTCTTAGATGAACAATATGTGGTTGCCTGGCCAGAGCTTGTCATCTGTGTTTATCTCATCTGGTTGTCTGTAATTAGATTGCAGGCCCCTATGGGCAGTAGCTGTGTAGTTGTAATCCAATTTTGTACAGTGCCTGGCACAGTCTCTTAACCATAAAAAGGGTGCTCAATAAATATTTATTGATGATGGTTATCTTTAATTCCTCAGGAAGCTTAGGCAATTTTAGGCCACTCTACTTAGTTGAATGATAATGAAATTGATAAACTATCAGGAGGGAGAAAACATGTTTGGTAGATTTTTGAAAACCAACCCACCATCTCATATTCAAAATGGAGAGGAAGCATGTAGTACCCTAGGGGTGTTAAGGTTTCATGCATTGCCTTCTGCCAAACTTGTGAGAGTGATCTGAGCACTGGAAGAGACAAAACACCATAAACCAGTGAATCTTCTGGCACTTCCCTTGCTGAAGTTTGTAGTATTAGAGGTTTTCTATTCATCTACCAAATATTGTATTACATCAAATAAATTGGTCTATAAAGCCAATATTATTTTAATTATTGGCAAGCATATTTGTCAATCCCCCCATGGTTTTTCTTTGTTAAAATCATGGAACTGGCCCTAGCCTGTTTTGCTCAGTGGTTAGAGCATCGGCCCCTGGACTGAAGGGTCCCAGGTCTGATTCTAGCCAAGGGCACAAAGCTCAGTTGCAGGCTCGACCCCTGGTCAGGACATGTGTGAGAGGCAACCAATCGATGTGCCTCTCTCACACTGATGTTTCTCTCCCCCGCCCCCACTCTCTGTCTCTCTCTCCCTTCCACTGTCTCTGAAAAGCAATGGGAAAAATATCCTCATGTGAGAATTAAAAAAATAAATAAATCATGGAACTAATGTCACTTGTAACATAACACACATTTGGCTGATAATATACATTTCTCTTCCATCTACGAAACATTTCTAATCTTTAAGAATAAAGCCAGACACAAAAAGTAGAATAATTAGAGAACTTTTCCTACATAAAAAAATAATTTAACAGCTATGAAATGCCTCCAAAGCACTCAAAAACTGTAAATGAGCTTGTGCTATGTTACTTACAGGGGGAAGTGAGACAAGAAATTTCATGACCCAGGAAAAGCTGAGGAGTCCTTTTTTTTTTCCCTAGACATGCTTAGGTACAAGGAGAAGGCTCTGCCTAGACGGTGCACTCAGAAAACACAATAGCTGCATTGGGCAATGCACACTTGATGAGTAGCCCAGCCTATGAGAATATTTGGCCATTCTTCTGATATTCCATTGGCTAGAATTTTGGTGCACCACAGATTTGGTGGGCCTTTCCCCTACTCTTCAGTGCAAATATCAGATTAAAGAAATGTGTTATGTAAGAGGTAAAAGGGTAAGAGGCAGAGACAGAGAATGAGGAGTTTAAGAAGAAAGCTTCAGATTGCCCAACATAAACTTGTCCATTCAGAACATTTTTTGGAGAAGTCATAAGCCATTGTATCTTGCACATGATTCCTTTGGAATTCTTTTCTTGGCTCCTGAGACTCATTCACCTTGTGACTTTAAATATTTCCTCACTGCCTGGTTCTTTTGCCTTTGCACCTTTCTCTGCTCTTCCTTAGGGGGAGCTTCTGTTGATTGAAAAATGGATAGAAAAATAGAAGAATTTTTAATGAAAACACTTCACCCAGATCTCTCTTGCAGAGCCAAGATTGAAGTTGTCTATTATCTTTAATCTATTTAGCTTTAAAAAAAGGATTTTAAAGCTAGTTTTCAGTCTCTTTTCTCTTGCTTGTGATCTACCTCTGCTCATGAGCAGTATGTTATCCTTTGGAACTGGAGAGCCAAAAGTCCATTTCATGACTTATGTGGGATTGGAATTTTGGCTTCCAGACACTGCCTTTAGTTTCTTAGAAGTGGAGTTTAACATCCTAGAGGCTGAACTGCACTTTTCCTGGGTGAATTCCTACCATATGAAAAAATAAGTGAAATATGAATATTTGTATGTGTCACAGAGGATGACCAGAGACAATGATATAAGACAAGATATTTAGGAACTGGTATAAAATTGTTCCCCTGAACTTCCCAGGGGCCAGAAACATCTCTTGCACTTTCACCAACTGGAGCCCAGGGTGCCAGGCTGCTGATTATGGCCACTAACTGATTCCATTTCTTTTTGAAAAGCTTTTTATGTCTCTGATTCTCATTTGTCCTTCAATAAAATAAGCAATTTGGAAAAGCTGTCTGCTGAGATCCCTTCTAGCTCCAATAGTTCAGGAAAGCAATACATGTTCATCATAGTGCCCAAAGGGAAAGATTCTGGTCAAAAGCCTCCCTTCCCCCACCTTTTAAAAAAATATATCTTTAATCTCAGCTTCCCTGTGCACTAACTGTGTAAAATTAGTCTTGAGTAAGTGTGTCACCTCTCTAGGCCCCATTTCCTGATCTGAAAAATGACAGTGATAATAGTCTCTACCTGAAGGGGTTATTGTGGGATTAACTAAGATAATGCATGTGGGGTGCCTGGTGCAGAGTAAGAGCTAATAAATCTAAACCATCATTATAATTGTGTTAACATTATGATTATTCTAGGATCCTAGAGCACATATATCAAAGAGTATTGTCAGCAACAAGGGATTAAGAGCACAGTTGTACAGCCACGCTGCCTAGGTCACTGAGATGTCCACACAATGCCTGGCATTAGATTGACAATTTCTATTACTTATTATTGGTCTCTTATCATTAAAAGTTCTGTTGCTCTTGGGAGGTGGGGGATGGGAATTATTGGTCTCTTATCATTAAATGTTCTGTTGCTCTTGGGAGGTGGGTAATGGGAATTTGCAAATTTTTATTTTCAGCTTTATGTTTTTCTGTGCATTCCAAACTTTCTATAATGAGTAGAAATATTTTTTAAAACATAAAAGAAAGCCATTTTTGTTTGTTTTAAATACACTATTGACTAGATCATAGACCAGCCATTCATGAACGCATACTGCTATCTGAAGGATAGGAATCATTTGTTTGTTCAGAGCAAAAGTTTGCCTTGTCCTCATTAGAGTTGTTGTAATGAGGAGTGAGTCTGTATGAGTCACTGCAGCTGGCATCTCCTACCTGGTGTTTGGGCAGGTATTGAGATCTTCAAGTTTCAAACTATGTTTTCTCCCAGCAACCTGAAATTTCTCCCCAGAGCTCAGTTGCTGCAGGGTAAGACCTCGCTACACATACAATGACAAATAAATGTCTAAGGGAGTCCATGGGCAGACTTAAAAATTGTGAGCTCAGCTAGGGACACAAACAGAGATACAGGGACTGGCCACAGTGGCCTGCAGAGACATGGAATGCCCTGTGTCTTCTGCCTGAGGTGATCTCCTGTTCTAGTTGTCACAAGCGAAGCTCATCTTCCCACTAAAGGGGAAGGTAAATGGCACCAAATAATGTCTTCATCACTCTAGATCATTAACGACAATGAAGGCTTGTTAGACAAGAAGGGGGAAAAATCCTAGGAAGAAAGCCAGAAAGAAAATGTTTACAAGGTGATGAGGCAAAGGGTGCCAATCGCTAGAAGTGTAGAGGAATACATAACAGCAAAAGGAAAGAAAAACAATTTCCTGTGATTAATATGAATATATATATACATTCAACTTTGGAGTTTATAAAAAGTCTTACATATATAAATGCTTATCAATCTTCCCACTAGTGTGTGGTCAAGGGCAAAGGAAAGTGAACATGCGTACTCTGTGTTCGGGGCACATAGCAAAAGAAGGAAGAATGGACAGAGCCTATAGAAGACTCCAGAAAGCTTGAAATTTCTTCCAAGACTTAGGACTTTATCTTAAAATGATATTGACTTCTCATTTCACTACAATAAGAGAATGGAACCAAGCCCTAGTTGTCTGATTCTTTTGCCCAGGAATCTTTCTAATTGATCACATTGCCTATTTTATGGATAACTAACATGCTGAAGAAATACTAGTCTCTGTTCCTCTGAACACTCAATTCCATAGGTGCTAGCAATTCTGAAACTGGATGTTAGTACTGAGAGAAAAGGGAGCACTGTAGGTGGTAACACCCTGCTGAGTGGATGGGAGATGAATATGTATAGTTCTGATGAAGCAAGTGGAAGAATGCCATCTTCCTGGAGCAGGGATGCAACTTATGATTGAACACCTGCCAGGCATAATCAGACAATGATCACTACCCACTTCTGCTGACTCACGTAGGAACAAATGATATAGTCATTAAGGATCTACAGTATTTACCACCTGAGACTTTGAAGTGCAGGTCAGAAAACAGGGACCTGAGGGCACAGGTAGCATTTGCCTTCTTCTCTTTCATCATAGTCTGACTTCAGAAAAAATGGAGTTTTTGACATTAGTTAAGTCAGTGGTAGAGTAATAACCAACATTTTGTTTTCTAAATTGAGCGCTTCTTTTACATACTGAAAAAAAATTCCAATACAGGTAGTACAAGCGTCTTTCTCCATGTTAAAGCTATGATTTAATGAGGGCATACTGACTGGCAGGAGTGTATTTTACAAAGAACGGGTGGGAAATGCCTAGCCAGAGACTCAGAGACGCCATCCCAAAACAGACAATAAGAAACCCAGAAAGAACAAAACTAAAAACAGATTTTTATGGACAATATGACTGATTTGAATAAAGAACAACAACATGGAGATGTTTCTAAAGATGGTGGTTATCATAGGAAACTCCATCCCCTCCCCACCTTCCTCCTCCCCCCTCCCCTCCCCATCTTCCTCCTCCTCCGCTCCCCATCTCCTTCCTCCCTCCCCCCCCACCCTCCTCCCCCTCCCCATCTTCCTCCTCCCTCTCCTTCTCCCCCTCCCCCTTCCCATCTTCTTACCCAAATGTTTTGGTATTTTTTAAATATATATATATTTAATTTTCGAGTCTTGCTTGAAAAACTGTTACCTCACACAATATCACAAACATGTTCTTACCTAAAGTTTTTTAAAGCTTTGTTTTTTCATATTTAAGGCTTTATATATGAGGTAGAGATGTTTCTCTATTTTGATTATCCCAAAACCACTTCTTAAATAGTCTATCCATTCCTCAATGATTTGTAATAGTCTCTGGGTCATATACTAAAACTCAGTTATGTTATATATATATATTGTATACATGTATAATATACACAAATGTATATATACACACACATATATAACATATATGTGTATATATAATATACATACATATATACATATGTGTATATATACATGTGTATATATATAAGCAGTATATATAATATACAGTGTATATAACATTTTATATATATCACTTGTAGCCTCTCTCTTTTTTTTACATAGTCTATTCATCTTTTCCTTATTTTTAACCCTCTGAAATCAGTCATGATTATTGTTATTGCTGTTGCTACTGTTGTTATCTTACGGTGTTATTATCATTATTTAAATTTAAATTTACCCATATGACTATCAAATTCTTTGACCAAAATTATTTAGTGCATGTCAGCCCATGACTCTTTTCTCAGTTAAGTTTCTTCCCAAAGTCATTTTTTTAAAAATATATCTTTATTGATTTCAGAGAGAGGAAAGGAGAGGGAGAGACAGATAGAAACATCAATGATGAGAGAGTCATTGATCGAGCCCGCAACCCGGGCATGTGCCCTGACCGGAAATCGAACCCCGATCGCCTGGATCCTAGGTCAATGCTCAACCGCTGAGCCACACCCGGCCGGGCCCAAAATCATTTTTAACAAGCCATTCAGCTAGGGCTTATGAATAGTCTCCCAGTCTGAGAAAGTCTTTTCCCTCACTCTTGAATAATAGAATAGCTGGATATAGAATTTTCAACTGACATGCATTTTCCCTGAATTCAAAGAAGAGGTCATTCTGCTCTTTTCTGGACTGTTGCTTTTGAGATGTTTGTTGTCATTATAATTGTCTCCTTTATTAGAATAATCTTTTCCTTTAAATTGCTTTTAAGATCTATTTTTTGGTGTTCTGCAGCTTAACCCTTAGATGGCCAGAGGCATTTTATGTATCCTTCCAGGACTTCATTCTAAAGATTTGTACCTCTCATCACTTTGGAAAAATTATTAGCCATTATCTTCTTCAATATTTCCTCTTTCCCATTCTCTAGGCTTTCCTTTTGAACTCCTCTTCCTATAGCCGTATCTAAGAGGTCCTTCTATTCTCATTCTCTTAGCTTCTTGAGATTTTCCCACTCTCTCTCTGCGCTACATTCTGGGTAATTTATTCATAATGTATTCTCTTCCAGTTAATTTCTTTCTTCAACTGCATCTAAGTCACTGTTTATTTTCACTATTGGGTATTAATGGTCTTGATTTTAGAGATATATATAATTGTAAAAGTTCTGGTTCATTCTTTTTCAAATCTGCTTCTTTCCTTAGTGCCTTTCTTGTCTTCCTTTCTCTTTTCTCCCTCACTTTATGTATTTTTGTAAAAATTTGGCTCTTAGGTTCAGAGAATTTAATTAACCATATGTCTCATATAGTAGTAACAGCTGCCACAGGTTAGGCTCCCTAGAAAGCAGACCTGAGGCAGGGATTAGACTGTAGGGACTTTATTAGGGAGAGTTCTTGGGTTCAACGTCTATGGAAGGGAAGAGAGAGAGAAGCAGGACCAAGCAGGGAGAGAAGTTGAGCTGTGGTGCCTCCCCGTGGAAAGCAGAGTGAAGCTACTCTTTCCCCTGTGTCTCCAGCAAGGACAGAAGTCAGCCCTTTGCAATCTCCTGAACTGAATGTAGCCCACCCCAGGAAGGAAGGGTAACTTTGGATGAGGCTGCTGTCTTCAGATGAGGCAATTCCTGAAAAGGGCTGCCTGCTGAGGGCTTCCCTTCTGTAGCAATCCCAGCAGACTCTCCAGTCTTGAGGAGAGTCTGAGCAGCACCTCTCAGCAGCCACTACAACAGCTGAAGGCAAGTGACAAGCACTATGTTTTGTCCATTACTATGGTCACCTGTCACTTAGAAATGAGGAAACTGAGGCACAGAGTGATTAAATAACCTGTCTAACCAAAGTGACTCAGTTAATTAGATGGCAGAGTTGAGATCTAAACAGAGGCCACCTGGCTCTAAAGCCTGTGTCCTTCTTGTTATGTGACAGTGTCTTAGGTCATGGCCTGCTAGCATCTTCAGTCATACAGGAGCCTGCTACTGTTTTATTTTATTACTTTTATCCTAACTTCCACTTCTAATCTTCTCTCTTTTGCACAAACGGTATTCATTCATTTCTCTCAAGGATACACATAGGAGAGGAATTTCTGGGTCATTGGCAATTCTATGTTAAACTCTTTGAGAGGCTGACAAACTGTTTTTCCAAAATGGTTGCACCATTTTACATTCCCACCAGCAGTGTATGAAGGTTCCAGGCTGTTTTTATCATGTTAAAATACAATGCATTCTGTAGAATCTTGAGTTGTAGGCTATTGATATCCATGCGTCTACATTATTTTTAGATGTTTTAGAAACACCTCAAACCCAACAAGTTCCAAATAGCAATCATATCTCTCCCTTCCTATAAATGTGCTTCTCTTGTATTCACCAACTTGTCCATACAGAAATCTGGGTGGCATTGTAGATGCCCCAGTTTCACTAATGCCTTCACTTTAAACCTTTGCTTCCCTGAAAAGAGCTCACAAAGTCATCCTCCCCTGTATGTCAAAAATGACATTGCCCCAATTCATGTTCTCACTGAAATCATTGCAATGACCAGTTTGCTGATCTCCCTGCCTTTGTTCTCACCTATCTTTCACACACCTGCCAACTCCCTGGGGGTGTGGTCATTATAAATGGCAAAATGCAAATACAATTATAACCTCCCCAGCTTGATTTTTTTTTTTTTGAATGTTTCCCTGTAACTGACAGGACAGTATGTGATTCCTATAGCAGAACATCCAGAGCTCTACAAGATCTGGCCCACACCACTCTCCAATGTCTTACCATTTACTACCGTACAACATCTGCTCCTACAACGCTGAGCTCCTCTCCATTCCCCTAACTAGCTCTGCCACCTCAAACCACAGCCTTCAGAGTGTATTTACTTATCACCTAATTTGATCACAACACTTGAAGTGGGCAGGGCAGACTTTTATTTTTCCTATTTCACCAATGATGCAACTAAGACTTGCATCATTGGTGAAAGATCTGCCCAAAGTTCTACAAAGTCTCAGGACAAAAGCCTAATCTCATATCCAGGTATTCTGATTCTAAGACACTGCACACTCCCATCCTACTCATAGTAAGCATAGAGCCAAGACTGAGCTTAGCTTTACTCAGTTCCCGAATCTCATTGTATTCCCTCTTACCCTGGATCCTTAAATGCTATTCTCCTTTCCTCACCCACTGCACCCTCTCCAGTTTTGTATCACATCATTTTACTTTACTACACAAGTTTATGTTTAATTATATGCTGTTTTGTAATTTGTAATGGTCTTATGTCATGACTCCTCATCTAGATGAGGACTGTCAACTGTCTTTGTGCAATGTGGGCCATGGTATAAATTCAATTATTATTGCTTGGTTGATTGCTAGATTCTTTTCCTAGCCCTCTCTCAGCCTTTATCCCTGAGTTCCCTATAAAGCACAAACATTATATAGTACCATGTCAGAACATTTTTACAGTTTATATCCTTGCCATATTACTATATACTAGTATCTTGTATTACTGGATACATTGGGACTTGGGACCTTGAAACATACTACTTATCATTGTTATGTATGTATTTATATTTAAAAATCAAGAACTATATATTGGTCCTTAATGTATATAATTTGGGGGTGGGGAGAATGGTTTTCTCTCAACTAATTATTCACAGTTAAATAGATTTATCTACTCTGAGTTCACTCACAGTTTGATTAACCCAGGAAAAGATGATCCTTGAATCTCTTTAATAAACTCCTCTGCCCAGCATCCTCTGACAGTATCTTACATCTCACTGGAGCATAAATCAGAGGTGAAAACCTCTCATTTCATCACTCACTGCTTTTCTGTTGGTTTATATAGAACTTTTATTTGTGCCAAATGCTTTAATACTTTGGGGCTTATTGCTTCTCAATTTCAAAAAAAGCCCCATGAATTAGATAACAAAGTTTATCAACATTTTATAAATGAAAAAAATAATGAACTACTAATCTACTATCAAACTACAATTACAATTCACAGCCCCCAAAGCCTGTTCATTGCTCGGCTTTTCGTGCTTTCATGCCATGTATATTTCTTTTTATTTTTGTACTCTCAGTGCATTATGTTAAGGTTTTAATCTCCTCCCAAACAGTAATTAAAACTTATGTTTAAGAAATGCAGGGGGATTTATGAAAAAAAGGTCACTTATTAAATCTCTTAAATAGGTACGTACATGCTCACAATATTGGTCAAATATCATATGATTGATTGGCATTCCAAATCTAGGTACTACATAATAATTGCATCAATGTTAAAAGGATGATTCCAGTTAATTGCTCAACTTCAGTTGAACTTTGACAATCAAATGTTAATTTAAAAATTATTTCAAGATAATGCATTCAAATTTAAGGTACCTGATCACTGAATCTTAAAGTTCAAATGGGTCCTTAATTATCCCACTTTGTGTCACTTTAAAAATGCCTTTCAGCACCACGACTTAATGGATAAATCCCCCGATTTTTTGATCAGTGGAAGATTTACAAGAAATGTCAGGCACACCTGCGTTCACACACACACACACACACACACACACTCAATTCATCATTATGTAATGATCGCCTCCAGGCAATTCTCTTACCATGAACAAATGGCATTGTGTGTCAGGTAGAACTTGCATCTTCACCAAACAGAGCTGTGTTGCTTCCAGAATTTTAATTTTAAAATAATTGTCTTTCTGATTATGTGCATATTCAACAGGTGACATTTGGAAAATGTGAAGCACTTTCAGCAAGGAAGTCCTTTGGACTAAGATACTTTGTTCCTTTCCATCTACAAGAAGACAGATGATGTCCTGACTTGTACTCATGTTGAAAAATGTTCTTTGGTGCTTGTCCCAGCTAAGATCATTAACTTGGAACTTTGAACTGCTGAATTAGATCATTTTGTCTAGAGCACCGCTGTCCAATAGAAGTATAATGCAAGTTACAAGTATGAGCCACATGTGTAATTTTAAATTTTCTGGGTAGCCACATTTAAAAAAGTAAAAAAGAAATATGACAGTTTTAATAGTAAATTTTATTTGACACAACATATCCAAAATATTATCATTTTAGCATGCAATATATATATATATATATATATATATATATATATATATATATACACCATTGAAATATTGTTCATAATAAGTCTATGAAATCTTGTGTGTATTATACACTTACAACATACGTCAATTCGGACAAGCCACAGTTCAGTGCTCATTAGCCACCTGTACTGTAGTAAGTAGCTCAGGTTTAGAGCTTCTCCTGTCATTCCCCCAAATAGCAGCCACCAAAAGCATTCGCATATCAAGATTGACTTGTGTTTAATATGTTAATAGTTCTCATTCCAAAAAAATGCCCGGCCATGAATCAATCAGTTAACAACTTTGGTAGCAAACAAACAAACAAAATTAGTCTCTCAGTTTGGTAATAAGATTTAATCTTCCACCTTAGCAAAATACTTGGCTAAAAAGATAGCCATCAAGTTACTAATGTCATCCTTTCATTCTTTTCTTCTCTCTCGAGCTAGTCAAAATCAAGAACAACAACAAGAAAACTTTCTAAGTTATATTGTAACCACGGACTGGGTATTTCCATGTTGTCATATCATCATGAAGATACATGTCAACAACTTAAATGATGGCCACAATAGAGAAATGGGAGAGCGTTGCTTGTGATTCATCAGTCTCAGTGCCCAAGGGCAGAGATTGAAAACCTGTGACAGCAGCTAACCCAGAAATCATAATTGGAAGGTTGATTGAATTCATTGTAGTTTGTGTCTTCTACTTTCCACCCTTTTCTCCCATGCAGAAACCTTGCTCTCAAAATACGCCTAACTGTGCAATACAATATTCTGTGGAGGGAGAAATACTTCCTGATTTCATGCTCTGTGGCATTAAGATTGATAGGTCTGTAATTTTACCCAAAGTAGAGCAACCACAAAGGCTCTTCTTTTTCACAGGTGAATATTTAATCCCTATTAGAAACATGCTATTCTATGTGCCACAGTAATATTTTATCATCATGGGTTTCACAGGTTAATTACAAATTGCTAAAAAGGCAGGATTGCAGTAGGCCAATTCATCAGGTCATGGATATAAGACACTACAAAGAAAACCTGTTTCCTGCTCCTCAGCAAGGAGAAAATGGAAAACTTAGGCATAGATGTGTTTGAGAGGTCGTGACCAGACACAAATTTGGGGGTAAGGTACAGTTTTCTTGTAAGTAGATAATTTTATCTGATTTGAGTTCAAGCTTTAGGCAAGTGATTTATCTCCACTCATCTCATCTCCCTAAACATATAAGAAAGACAAGGGACAGAGGCACAGGAGAAGTAAATTGGAAGAGAAACTTGTGAGTTGAGGAAATTGGTTATACCCATGTTGAGATCTAAAAGAATGTCAGCAGAATTTGGTTTGCTCCTGTTACTTTTCGTGCTTGTATTGCTTTAGAAAAAGACCTATTAGCTACTCAGCTAACATTGGTTTCCTTGGCAATGTGTCTATTTATTGCCCATTCTGATGAAATGGAATCACATGGTCTCAGATATTTTTATTATTTAAAAAAGTGATCATAACGTGTCCATGCTTTATTGCATTGCATTATGTTGGGTTAAAACTTTCAGTGATTGTAGTTACATCTAAGTCTTCAATCCTTTTCATCTTAATGCAAGAGATGAAGAGAAAACAAAAATCAGCTTTCAGATAGAAAAATGTCCTGATAAATCTGAACTCAGAGTCAAGTTTGAGAAAGGATTAGTTTCTGATTAGAGATGTGTTTTGTGAAAACAGAACTGAAATTAAGATTGTTCTAGAAATAATAAGGGCAAACACTTACATAAGCACACCCATCAGGTACCTCTTATTATTCTAAGAGCTTTTCATATTAGCTTTAGTTCTTACAAAAGCTTTCTGATGTAGGTACTTTCCTTTTTTCTTCTTTTTTTAGAGATGAGACAATGTGAGCACATAGAGGGTAAATAACTTGTTCAAGGTCACTCAGTTTGTAAGTTGGAGCTGGGATACAAAATCCAGGCAGACAGGGGTCAAGGGCTGACCCTTAACTTTCTCTGCAATGTGTGCTCATCATGCCCATGCGTGGTCAGAATGGTGTTTCTACAGTCTTTATGTTGAAAGTCACATTGTTCTTTAAAATAACTTTCTCGATGTGTCCCAAAGTTCTATCAGTCAAATCTCTCCTTCCAGTAAACATAATTTCCAAGAAGCCCTAATTAAGAGCAAGGAATAAGACCTATCATGGTTTACAGAGTAGCACAAAATTTTGAGCAGCATTTATGACAAACAATTTTTACAAAATTGCTGAGCTATAAGAAATATAATTCTGAGAAAATTGAATTCAAGACAGAAGTCTCTTAGGTCAGGAAAAGGGATCCAGAAAAATATAAAATCAACATCTATTTAGTCAAAAGTTTACTCTGTCCACAATCCAGCAAAACGTTAAAAAATCAAACCCAGGGTAAACAAAAAAATGAAAGAAAATTGTTAATTCAAGTATCCCATTGTTTCATTTCTCAATTTTTTAAATTCAGTAGATACTGTAATATAATCATAGCTAATATACTTTGAACATATATGGATCAGGTTTATTTCTAAACATTGTGATTAGATTATTTATTGAATTCTCACATAAATTCCATGCAAAAGATGGTATTATTATTCTCATTATAGAAATGAAAAACCAAAGCACTTGGTTTTGTCATAATCTAAATTCTATAGGGTATTCCAGATGACTTTTCTTAATGTCAAACTTAGTAGACTCAGCTAATAAATAATAATGAAAACAATTAAGGGATCATTAAAATCCCCATTTCAATTCAACCTCCATCTGAAATTTGATGCCTTTACACAAGAGCCAAAAACCTACCCATTTGACTATAGCATTATTTTTTGAATAAAGAATTCTTATATCAGGAAGCTTTATAGTGCAGGAAAGGGGTGGAGGTGGGGGGTTTATGTTATATCTTTCTACTACCCACTTTCTCTTTCTCCATCCTTATAAACTGATCAATAGTCAGAATGCACTTTAAAAAGTTATACTTTAAAATTGAGTGTGAGAGTTAATCACCATTAAACTTCCTGCAATTGTTTCTTGTGGGTGATCACAGAACCGCTTCACAGAATCTAATTCAGAGATAGATGGCCCCTTAGGCTCCAGGAGTAGGAAACATCAAGCAATTCCTTCTAAAATAAGAGTCCTCCTGAGGAGGAAGAACCTTCCCTTTTAAGTTTAGCTTCCTGTGGAAATTAACTCTGAGTCCCCTTGAAGAATACCGCTACACAACACGGCATTAACTTTTTATGGGCCAATGTGTCGGTCCCTTATTTCAATGGTTCTTCATCTTTTTGGTATCATACACTCCACAGAGAAACCTATGCAATTTAAGAACTCCTCACACAAAGGCACATATACAGATACACAAACTCCAGAAATTGTGTAGACCCAGCAGAGCCTATATATGCTCTGCTCTTCATAAGATATATACACAGATGAAGACCAATTGAGTTAAACGAAAGGCTAGGCTAGATATCCTAAATGTCAGGGGTTGGGGATGTTTCTTTGAAACATCTAAGTTCATCGAACAAGAGCATTCCTAACTCCTGGAGGATGTTGGATTATATCATGAGGAACATTTATTTTAAAAACCTCCTAGAACAATGGAGAGGAATTATCTTTCAAGCACCTCACCGCTGGCCTCCTCTTCGCTTTGCAGTGATGTGGTCCTTTTTCAGTGAGTCTCTCTCTTAGGAATACATACAAGAGAATGAGTCATGATCACCTGTAGTACAAGGGGAAAGGACGTTGCTAATTAAGAGCAGGGTAATTCAAACTTCCTCGTAACCCTGGGGAGGAATACCTAGGTGTGCTGAGACAGATATGCTCAAAGAAAGAAAAAGAGATACTCTATAGTCAAACACACAGCACTCGCCCTTCTCTCATGAATTGGTTTTCCCACTGGGTGACATCCTGGCAATTTCTGCTACCCAACTGATGATTTAACTAAGTAGATGAAGCTGAAAGCGAGGTCAGATAGGAAAACAATGTTTAATCTCACAAGAGCAGCCTCAGTCTTTGCTGTGAAGGGACGCTGATTTAACAGGCAGTAGTGGATTACATAGGAAGCTGAGACAGGAAGAAAAAATCATAGTAAACCATTAAAAATGAAGATAGAAGAATGTCACAAGGCCAATTATTTGGAGAAAAGGCAAACATTATCATAGAACTTTCAACAATAAGATAAATGATATTAGCTTTAGATGTGCAAAAAGAGGTCTTTTGTTCTCTGTAACATATTTTAAATTAAGTGCTCTTGTTTAATTAATAGACTGTAACTCCATGCATTAAAGGAAAGCACAGGTCATTTGACTATTTTAGACCACAAAATTACTTCTGAACCTCAAAAACAGAGACAGCCAATGAGTTTCAAAGTTTGGAACATAAACCAGCTCTGTTTAAATTACAGTGGTACCTGGGTTTTCGAATGTACTCCGTTCCAGAAGACTGTCCGAGTTCTGAAACGTTCGAAAACTGAGGGATCAGCAGCTGCCAGCTGGGCCTCAGGATCCTGCTCTCAGCAGAAGCCGTGTGGCATGTTCAACTTCCGAGGCGTGTTCGAAAACCGAAGCATGTACTTCCAGGTTCACAGCATTCGTAAACCCAAATGTTCATCAACGGAGACGTTGGAAAACCAAGGCACTACTGAACCTGGGTTATTTTTAAAAATTCAGATTCTTAGGCCCCACTACCCCGTTGAATCAAAAACGTAGTGTAAAGTCTAGGAATCTGCATTTTAACAACCTCCTAGGTAATAAGCTTACTAAAATATGAGTTATTCATCCATACCCCAGAAAGTGTCATCATAAGAAAATGGTTCTCGATCGTAAATCCCCTTTTCCCCCCCTGTTGTAGAGTGGGACTTTCCTCCTTGCCCACTCTCCTTCCCCCTCACCACTAAAAGCCCCTTTACTATTGGGCGCTCCCACCCTCACTCTTGTTCCTATTCGCTGCCCAGAATGGTTTCTGTGGGGTAAGACTGCAAGTGAAGGTCCCGCGAAAGGGGAGGGAGGAGAGAGCTCTTCATTCCTTGATCTCACTATTGTTACTTCCACTTAATTATATTCTCTGTCCCTTCACCCCAACTGGGTCTCACACTCTCATTTCAGCCCTCCCTCCCATTGCCAGTGTTGAAACAGCTGGATAAGGTAAGTGAGTCCTGGGGAAGTACAGCCTGGTGGCTACAGTTAACAATACCTTATTGGATATTAACAAGTGGCTAAGAGAACAGACCTTTAAAGTTTTCATCACAAGAAAAATATTTGGAACTATGTGTGGTAATGGATGTTAACTAAATTTATTCTGGTAATCATTCTGTGATATATACAAATATGAAATCATCATATTGCATGCCTAAAATTAATACAATGTGATATATTAATTTTATCTCTATAAAAAATAGAGCTACAGGAATATCTGGGAGAAAAATCTAAATTATTCTTGGGAGGAAGGAATGCGTAGGGAAAGCTTTGCAAAGGGGATGGCATCCAAGAGGATAGCTCAAAAAGAAGTCGGTGTTAAGAAAAAGGAATGGGCTGGGGGAACAGCCAGCCAAACAGAGAGGGCCTCAAAACTGATCAAGGCCTGGGGGCAAGCTGGAACAGGGCACATTGGAGACCAGTAAGTAATCAGCAGACAGCAAGAAGGAGGGTGAGGAGTGGGTGCGTGAAGTAAGAAGTACTCAGATCCAGGCGGGCATTCTCTGTGCCAGAATGAGTTGGGAGCATGTCCTGAAGACATGAGAAGCCATGGAGTGGTGACACGCGAGTTTTCATTCTAGGAAGATCACTCCGGCTAAAGTGAGAATGAGTTGTCCTGTAAAGTATCTGGCACTTTACAAGTTCCAATAAATGATATCTGGTGTTATTTATTAAAACATTTGCATCTTTCTTTTTTTTAGTTTTTTATACTTTTTCTTTATTTTTAAAGTGTTTTTTTAAATTTTTCAATTACAGTTGACATACAACATTATATTAGTTTCAGATATGCAACACAGTAATTAGACACTTATATAACTTACGAAGTGATCACCCTGATAAGTCTAGTACCCAGCTGACACTATGCATAGTTATCACAATATAATTGACTATATTTCCTATGCTGTATTTTACAACTCCACAGCTATTTCTATAACTGGCAATTGGCACATCTTAATCCCTTCCCTTCTTTCACCCATCCCCCAATATCCCTCCCATTTGGCAGCCATCAAAATGTTCTCTGTATTTATGGATCTGTTTCTGTCTTGCTTGTTTCTTTATTTTGTTCTTTAGATCCCACATATAAGTGAAATCGTGTGGTGTTTGTCTTTCTCTGTCTGACTTACTTCACTGAGCATAATACCCTCCAGGTCTTGTCACAAATGGCAAGATTTAATTAGATTGTATAGCCGAGTAGTAGTCCACTGTATATATGTACCACATCTTCTTTATTCATCCACCTATCTTCTTCTGTGTCTTGACTATTATAAATTATTATGCAATGAACATAGGGACACATATGTCTTTTTGAATTAGTGTCTTATTTTCTTCAGGTAAATACCCAGAAATGGAATTACTGGGTCCTTCTTTGTCTCTTACTAGAGCCTTTGTTTTAAAGTCGATTTAGTCTGATAAAAGTATTGCTACCCCAGCTTTTGGTTGTTGTTGTTTTTATTTGCATGAAATACTCTTTTCCATCCCTTTACTTTTAGCCTGTGTGCCTTTCAATCTGAAGTGGCTCTCTTGCAGGCAGGATATTTATGCATTTGCCTCTCACTGATTAGAATAACCCATGTGTTCTGCTCAGGGGGTGCTTTTCAGGGGAGTTTTCCATACTGAGTCAGTGTGTGTGTTGCTTACCATATCATAAATAATATTGGCACTTTGTTCATCAGCAGGAATAGTGGAAGCAATTCTGAACAATATAACAGTTTCCCATGTAAAAGATGGCTCCACGACTAGTGATGTTATTCAGACATACACAGGATTTAATGCACAGTAGCTTCTGGCTCCTTGTAAGCCTATCACCATAAGAGCCCCCTGCAATTCAGATTGGTATTTTAAATACTTGACTGTTTTTAGTAATAGCCAGGACAATTGATTGATCGCCCTCATTACTCAAGATTGTAACCTAAACTTGTCACCTTCCTTCTTCCATTCACAAAGTCAAACCTCAGGCATAAGCCTCAAGCAGAATGAACCCACACAGACCCAACTCCAGGTGGAAGCTGAGAGCCTACAAATTTCAAAGCTATTTTCTTGTCTTGGGATGCTGGGTAACTTTCTTTTAGTGTCAATAAAACAGAATCACTTTGCATGTGACTTTTTACATTTTTGAGGCTGAAACTGAATTTCATGTGCTAGGGTACCACTTAGGGCAGGGGCTTAGTGTAGTAGGTTGTTTATTTTCTCCAGTAACGCTCATAAGGAATGAGCTTGCCTCATTGAGCATCTTGATTCTTCGGGAAGTGTTTTAGAATCACTTATTAGCTTGGAAACATCAGTCACAAATAATAATTACCCCAGGAGAAATATATGTGAGTTACTGACCAATGGACAAGTAAGAAAGTCAACTGAGTCCCATCCATTTCCACAGTGAATTGCTAGTTTGAAAGACCATGGCACTAAAGAGGCCCACATATTATTATTAAGTTTATTTGCACAGGTCTGCCTAAATTTTTAAATCTATCAGTGCTCCAATACCAACCATGATGTTATTTTTGAAAGTTCTCATTTCCTGGTTTGTTTTTTCTTTTGTATCTGTTCTTCTCCCCCCCCCCCTTACTTTGGTTATTATTTGAGATCGGTCATATTTATTCATATGCATTTTAAAATGCGTATCAAGTGCTTTTTAAACATTTACTACTGTTAAGCAATATGGATGTACAAATAAATGTAAATTATTCTTGAATAAAACAAAGATACCTATGCATGTTAAAAAGATCTAAACAGATGTGAAAATATTTCTGAGGTTGTATTTAAGTTTGGTCATTCTCTGGTGGTTATATAGTTTCCTGTGTTTATTTTTGTTAATAAGAATACTATGACTAATGATAATAATAATAATTATTGGGTGCTTTCAATGTCCTATAAATATGCCAATACTTGCTATATACTTATTGTGTTGTTTAATTTTCTCAACAAATCTATGAAGTTATTAGTATTATTAGCCACAGTTTACAGATGAGGAAACTACAATTTGAGAAATTAAATAACTTCTTCAAGGCCACACTGTCAAAAAGTGGTGGAGCCACTGTCCTGACTCCAGGTTCTGTTCTGTTAACCATTATGGTATGCCACATAAATGCAAAACTAAATAAACTATATATGCCTGACCTCAAGAAGAGAAAATTACACCTGTGGCGGAAGACATATATACACCATGATATGAAAAAATATAAAAAGTGCCAAAAAACAGAAGTCCAATGAATAGTAAAATCAATAAAAATTCAAAGGTAGGCACAAATCCAACAGACTGGAGAGGTCCAGGGATTTTTATGTTTTTGGACATCTTAAATTGGCTATACAATGATAGAAGAGCATGAGAAACCTTGCCGGCAATTTGGGGAAGAGGGCCGAGTTTGGAAATGTTGGAGGTGAGCCTGGGGAGATAGAGTTCTGGTTTTGACTGGAAAGAAGGGGGAATAAGGTAAGAAGGTTAGCTGGAGGGGGTGATAAAAGACTTCTAATGCCAAGGCAGTCGCCTCTGACCAATGGGAAGACTGATTGGACATAGGAAGAGACTTTCTGATGTCACTGAAAGACTGTGCAGGCTCCAGAGTGGAAAGGCCTGCTCTCAATCCCACACACTACATGTGACCTTGGGAAAGTCACTTCATCTTTCTACACTTCAGTTTCTGAAAGGGGTAATTAAAATTAAGATGTTCACTTTGAAGGGTATTTTCTGGGTTAGAGACCATTTGCATGCAGCATGGAACAATGTGCTTGGCATATAGTAGCGTTTCAATAAACAGCAGCTATCTTTATCCCAGTTTGTATGCATTGTTGCAATGATGGTTCCATTGCTTAAAACGGTTTTGATCTTCTTGCTTGTAATTTCCCTCAGGCAGAGATTGTGTATTCACTGCAAAAGAAAATCTGCTTCATTGTTTTTCCAAATACGAATTGAGTTTTTCCTGCTATAAATATATGTAAAAATCATTCATAAATCTACCACTCTATAACATTTTACTGTGTTTTCTTTTATCTGGTTTTCTCTGGGTATGACATTCTTTTATTTACTGTGATCATAGTATAGATAGACAATTTTTACGATTAATTTTTTTTATCTTTTACTTTTGCTAAATAATATTACAAAAATCAATTATGTACAAAATTCCATTGCAATTGTGTTTAGCTGTTTCCAAAAATAAGATTTTACTCAAAAGTTAGAGATCTTCCATATTAATGCAAAAAAAATTTTTTGTTTTCAATGAGGCATAATTCTAATACTGAAAACAAGGTCCTGAACTAATATGGTAAAATCCCCGCTTTCACACTCACAGAGCTCCCTAAGGCAGATAAAATGACGTCACAAATAGTATAAAATGATAAACCATGCGATCTGAGTGCAATATCAGTATGTTTCCAAAATTGCACATTGTTGAATGTCTTGCAGACAGCATCCCCAGATTTTCCTAACTGAGGGTCTCAAACTCAATTGAATGTATAACTCCATGTGGATGTATTAAAAACCTGTTACATTATTTTATGGTCTTTCTTCACTCATGCCTAGGGAGAAAATATGTGGACTTTCCCACTCATCCACTTTGCCTGTCATTCCTGGCCACTCAGTGAACAGTTTGTAACCTGTGAAAGAAAGCAAGGCTTTGAAAACAGAACCGAGTTCTTTTTTTAGTGATATACAATGTTGACAGAAATACACTCCAGAGGAATTTCATGCGGCTTTCTTCGGGTTCCTGGCACAGCTTCTTTAGTGCATCAGTAAGTGAAAAATGAGCACGGGAAACTCCTGACAGTAGAACAGCAGCGAGGAGAGCCTGAGCCTCAAAGCCAACGATTAGATTCTACTGTACAAACAGGGAAATGTCTATGAACTCCTCACCTTTGAAAGGTAAACACTGAGAAGGAAATACTCCTCCCACGTGCTTTGAAGCATTCACCTTGTAAAAGGAAAAAGGACTTCTTTAAAGAGTTCTTCATGCAGAGAGAAGAGGAAGTCCTTTGAAGTCCAGGATAATTTTGAGTCACCATGAAACTAACTATGCTTCTAGCTACAAGCTATCCTGACCCTTCAGACCAAAATCAGTAGAACCACAACCAGGTTATTTCTTCATCCATGTGAACAAAGTAGAAAATGAAAACCTCCAGGAAAGATACCAAAACTATAACCATCCAAAAGGTAGCTCTATTTACATCTTCTCTCAGTGCCCTCTCATTCCTTAGCTAAAAGCTAAACCATCTGGTAGTGGAGAGAGTAATAAATATATTGAGATTTTTCTCTCATATGAAAAATATGATTGTATAATAGAAAAGATATACTTTTGCAAATTTAAGAGACCTAGATAATGCAACATGTCTTTGCTTTTGATTAATGTAGTACCCAAAGCCAGGATCCAAGAGTTAAGTACCTCTCTGATTTAAATTTAAATAGTAAATTAAATAGCTTGTTGAAGGATCTCTAGGAAGAGCTCCACAAATACTGCTGGAAGATTCCCAGGAGGATGGGCCACTGGGGCATGTCCTATTGATTCTTTTATTTGCCCAAATGGTTCACCAGACCAAAGCCCAATAGCCTACATAGCTAATTCAATTCCTGATATTATCTCTCCAGAGATCCTGAGCCACAATTTACAGCCACCATTCTTTCTCACAGTTATAGCGAGAAGAGTGTCTTAAGCCATATTGAAGACATATGAATGGGTTTTAGATGATTTACACGAGAATTTTTAAAACAGAAGTTTCAGAGGAATGGAAAAGCCTAAATATTATTATTTTATTTCACACAGTTATACAACTACTGCTTTTGCTGGAAAAGATAAGTTTTATTTACAAACAAGATATGTGTGTGGCTTCTGATCCTCTCTTGCTTCTAAGTGTCTGTGGCACTGCCAGTTAACCTGGTTGGCATGGAGCTAGCAAGGACAAGGTGAGGAAATGTCTGCCTCATGGACCAGAGAGTATTAACACATGTAAAATGACTGTCAACACACAGTGCACCCCTCACAATGGCTACAGGTCTCTCATGTCATGAGATGTCAATGAGTCTGGGCAGAAAGAATCAAAAATTGACCTAATTTTTTATTATTACATAGAGGCTTAGGCCTTTATAAAGTCTATGATAGGTCAGTAGCATCATCTCTATTTTAAAAAATACCAAATACTTTATGTAAGTAAGTCATTAGACATATGTTGCCTCATGCTTGACAACTTAAAGAAAAATTCTCAAAACCTCCCTCAGTGTCCACTATGGCCTCAAATGATGTGGGTCACCTTTCTTACATCCTAAATCTAGGGAGACTATTCTAAATCCCATGATATCATCCTAGGAGAAGTAGAAGTGCACACTTTCACTACAGATAGGGCACATACAGATCACTCCATCTCAAGGTGCGGTTCAGGCTGTAGACATAAAGAGGTTCAAGATGAGTTTTAAACAAATTCAACAAATATCTGTAGTTGATTATATGCCAGGCACTCTCTCTTCCCTGTGGAAATTACAGATCAGAAGTTCAGATGCAAACATGGATGATGAATTCACAAAGGTTTTCAAAAGTTAAGTGAGAAGTATTCCATGTGTATTGTCTGAGCCTCTGAGAATGGTAGAGAGAGATTCAAGCATGAGGCAGTTGCTCAAAATACTGACAGTGTGAGAGAGGGAAAATCAGCCAATGAAACAATGATTTACTCCTACAAGACAGTCTTATTAGTCTATTTTATCTCTTACATCCAATTTTCTTCCTTCTGTTGTGAACTTGAATCTCTCTTTCTTACATTTATATAATGTTTTATATAACTCGAACCCCATAATATCTTTTGGGGATAGCTTTTTTACCCACATTTTACACAAGAGTGAATTGAGTATCATAAAATAATATTTTTTATCACAGTAAAGTAGCTAATAATTAGTAGAACCAAACTTTAGCCCAGTTAACCCAAAGCTAAATCCTATCAATTCTCCTTTACATAATGCTAGTCACTGTATAGTCATTCCCCAGATGACAAATAGATCATATTACAAAACTTTGTTTTGGAACTTAAATCTGAATTGAATCTCTACAGAAACAATATTATAAATGGCAGTTAAGTTCTTGTCTAGTTCAGAAAAGACAACTTAACCTGTGAAATGAAAAGGAATCATTGTAGGCTTGTTAGAATTCTGGGACTTAGAAACAAGAGACTTGTGATGACAGCCCTTCAAACTACCAGAGGTATTTGCATTTTTACAAAAGGCACTTAGTATGCCAGAATGAAGCTATAATTGGTGAAATTACATGTAATATTTCAGGAAGAAGTGCAAAGCAAACAGCCAGTGTGGAAAGAAGAGAGTGTAGGGCTTACTTAGAATTCTCAACAAGGTCACTTCCACTTAATGTCCTCATGATTTTCCTAGTTTCTTTTCTTTTTCTCCACATAAAAAATAATAATAATTGCAAAACATAATACATATATAGAAAAGTACACACTATAAGTATACTATTCAATGAATTACCATAAACTAAAAATCCATGTAAACTCCTCAATGTTCAAGAAATAAGACATTGCCAGCAATTTGGAAACTTTATTTGACCTTCTCCCACTCGAGAGCCTTGCTGCCCCACCCCCCACACTGGAAACAGTATTCTGACAACATACTTGTATAGTTATCACTTCCTTGTTCTTATTTATAGCTTTATTACCTATGCATACATTTCTAAATTCTTTATTAAAATTTTGCCTACTTGTTAAATTTTACGTAAATAGGATAATACCTAAGCATTTTTTAGAGTGTAGCTCTTTCTGTTTAACATCATGTTTGTGCCATCCAACTGTGGTTTTGAGCAGAGCTTTAATTCTTTTCATTGCTATACAAATTCCAACGGACGTGTTTATTATAGTGTCGATGGTTCTAAAGTTGTTTTCAGTTTTTAACAAGAAAAAAAAAAAATCCTGAAAAGAGCATTCTTGGTTATGATATTCACACTTTTCATTGGGTATATACCAAGAAGTGGAACGGCAGGTAGTAGCGAATGTAAACGCTTAATCATAATAGATAACCCCAAAATGTTTTCCAATGTGGTTGTGCCAATTTTCATTCTCACAAGCAATGGGTCAAGAGTTCTCATGTTTCTGTCTTTGTCAGCACTTGGTAATGTCAGTCTTTTTAATTTTAGCCTTTTTGGTGAATGAATGACATTATACAATTGTAATTTAAATAGCATTTCTGATTACTAGAAGTTAAACACATTTAGAAGTTTATAGGCCAGTTGTATATCCTCTTTTAACAAGTGCCAGTTAAAGTCTTTTGCCCATTTTGCTATAGGTTATATGTCCTTCACATGCTTAATTTGTTGGAGCGCATTATATATTGAGTATTTGCTAGTTACATGTGCCAAAATTTTTTCCTGCTCTGTGGCTTGCATTTTACATTCTTGTGCCTTTTGATGAATGAAATTTCTTAAGTTTTATGTAATCTAAATTCTCAATCTTTTCTTTGTGGCTCGTAATTTTTATACATTATATATTTTTAACTTAAGAAATCATTATATATCATGAACATATTTTCCTACATGATCTTTCACAAGTTATAGTTCAGTACAATCCACCTGAAATAGCTTTGTGTATGGTGAGAGATAGGGGTTAAATGTGATTTTTTTTTTTCATATGGCTAACCAATTGATCCAATATCATTTATTGAAAAGATGACCTTTTCCCCAATGCTCTACAGTTTAACTTTGTCAAAAACAAGTGTCCAAGTACTCATACATCCATTTCTGAGTTCTCTATTTAATTCTATTCTATGTCCTTGGGACTAGATTATCTTAATGAGTGTTTCTTATAAATATGTCTCGATACTTATTAAAGCAAATTATCTCCTCAAGTTCTTCTTCAAATAGTACTTCTATTCTTGAGCTTAGTTCAAATTTTATTTACCTCTTCTTTCCTCATTTCTTAATTTACAAGCTGAGGTCATTGATTTGTGACCTTCCTTCTTTTTTAATTAGTCACTCAATGCTACAGGTTTTTCTCTGAGCTCCACTTTGGCTGCATCCCACAAATTTTTATATCTGTTTTTCACTTCAATTCAGAATTTCTTCTATTTTCTTTTTGATTTCTCATTTGACCCATAGGTTATTTGGGAATATATTCTTTCATTTCCAAATACTTGAGAATTTTCTAAAGATCTTTCTGTTGGTTTCTAATATAGTTTCATTGTAGTAAGAGAACATCTTTTTTTTTTTTTATGACTTCAATCTTTTTACTTTTTGAAATTTATTTTATTCTCACAACATGGTCTATCTGGAAAATGTTCTATGCCCCCTGGAAAAGAATGTATATTCTTCTGTTGACATTTTCTATAAAGGTGCCTGGAAGTACTAAAGCTCCAGGAAACTATTAATCTAATATTATGGACTGACATGGTGCAAAGCTGAACTTCTCTGGTTGTAGAACTTACACCTGATTCATTCATATTCCGGGGATGGAGCCCCTAGGGTCTTAGCTAGAGTAACAGTGTTCACAGGTGTCCATTGCTTGAGTGACTCTTGCTCATCAGTATCTGTTCCTGAGCCCTAAAAGGCTGTTAAAATTGCCACTTACTCTCTCCATATTTGGGAGACAGAGAGGGAAAACACTACCTTTATAAACATCCTCAAAACTGGGGTTATTACCTTAAACTTCCATCCTTTCCCAGGTCTTGGCTCAGTAATTCATCTCTTATTGATCATCTCTTCAGTACATTTAAGCAGACTTTTCTCTATTTTTCTTCTTATTGAATTTTTTGGGGTGACAGTGATTAACAAAATCATACAGGTTTTACGTGCACAATTCCATAACACATCATCTGTACATTGTATTGTGTGTTCACCACCCCAAGTCAAGTCTCCTTCCATCACCATTTATCCCCCTGACCCTCCTCCACTACCCCCACCCTCCTCCACCCAGCAATCCCCACACTGTTGTCTGTATCCATGAGTTTTTTCTTTTTGCTCAACCCTTCCACCCTGCACAACACACACACAGCCCACCTCCTCCCCTGACAGCTGTCAGCCTTAATCAGTTTTAAAACTTTTTTTTTTCCAAATAGTCCACTTTTTCTCAGAAAGGAGTTTTGTTTAAACTATCTATCATTATCAGAAAAAGAAGTACCCCTGTTCCTGCTTGCTTTTGTCTTTTTCCAGTCTTTACTATGGCAGTGGGACTAAGAACATGGCAAACTAAGTTTGTGGCTGGTAGTCAACACTTGTTGACATACAAGGGTCATTTATAATTTGAATGCATGATATTTAGAATATCCCCAAGTAATTGAAGCCAGATGTGCTTCTTACTGCATCTTTAATTTAAATAAAATACAAAAATCCAACCTCAAGATTGCTCTTGAACTTTCAGTAACTCTTTGAGAGACCTATTTGGCCCTTACCTAAACTACTTATATTGTAATGCAATTGTTTTGTGTCTGTAAATCCTCACTCCTTCGGTACTTTGCAAGGTGCTTGAGGAGTGAGAGTATATCCTAAATTTTTTTCTATCTCCTTCTGATATTAAGACCATCCATGTTATTAAAATAATAGCTACTCAATAAAAATTTAGCTGAGTGAGGCCTGAATACCCTTCATCTCACTCAAGAATCCCAAGCTCATTTGGTTGCCACTCAAGATCTTCATGGTCTACCACTGCCATAATTGGCAGCTCTATTACAATCCTGCTTCTCCGATGACTAAGCCACAGAAAGTTTATGCTCTAATACTACTGAACTGCCATGCCACAAGCCCTCAAACTCACTACATTCTAACAGCTGTATCTTTGTAAATTGTATTCTTTCTGCCTCGAATCCCTTCCTCTCTGTTCTACTCTCTCTTCCTATCACTTTCTCTAACATCTACTAATTCCTGCTGAGCCATGAGAACTCACTTTAGACATCACCTCTTCTGGGAAGTGTGCTGAATTTATTGGAATCAATGCCTATTGTAGGGGTCCCGTTTTACCCTTATTACAGAGCTTTCAGCCCTGTATTATAATCACTTCTTTATTCATATGTCTCCTATACTAACTATATATTTCTCAAGAGGCTTATGCATTTTTTGTTTATAAATTTGTTTTCTCAAATCTTAGATTCTCAATAAATGTTAAGTAAGTGACTCAATGAGTTGATAGGATGAATAAATATAGACTGAATTAACAGTCAATTGTTGAAAATTATACAAATGACAGATTTTAACAATATGCAAATGAATGTTTTAAAATATGTTGTCAGACCTCAATCAGCTATGATTTTTAAAAATTACATATATTAAGGAAAATCCTTAAAGAAGAGTAAAGGGCAAATGAAATGTCCATCTTTAAAAGAAGGAAAAAGAAACATTGGTCAGCCTAAAACACAGTGCCAGGGAAGTTACTAAGATAAATCATCAAAATGATCAATTTGCAATCACCTGGAAGAACATAACGAACTGGGTAGCAACCAGCACGGCTTTTAGAGGAACAAATCATGCCAGGCCAATTTAATTTCCTTCTATGACAGAGTGACAGGCCTTGTAGATAAAAAGGATGCAATAGATGTAATCTCTCTAGACTTCTGTAAGCCTTTGATTCTGTCCTACCTGACATTCTCATCAACAAACTGGGGAGATCTAATCTAAACCACACAGCTATTCAGTGGGTGCACAGCTGACTGGACAGAGGCATCTAGAAAGCAGCCGTCAGTGGCTTAACATTAACCCAGGAGAACCGTACTGGCAATAGCCTTGTTGTGGGGCCAAGGATTATTTGGAATGTTTACAGTAAAAAGGAAGGTAAAATTATAAACATAGGCATATAGGTAATAAAGGACATGTTTACACAAGAACTGCAAATATATTTGTAGTCAAAGGAGTATTTCTGCATTAGGATTACTTGGCGTAAAACAAATGGATCAGCAAGCACATAAATACTTTGTGACTGACCTATCTTCACACTAAAGAGATTGCTCTATAGATAAATTACAGCCTGGTCTCTAAGAGTAACCCAGAAGTGTTATAACTGCGCCACCACCACCATCACTGCCTATCTTGTTTTCCTGGGTGGAATCTCTGCTCATCAATACCCGGACTTCTGCTTCTAGCATTTGTTTGTTCTGCATTGGGGGGGGGACTGCTGGTTCCATCTTTAACTATTTTTTTCCAGCTTTCTCAGCTGTAGAATTGATCATTTCAGCCCAACGTTCCATCTTCTTGTTCTGTCTCATGACATCTGTATTCATGCATAACATACGACCACCTGTTGTTATCCATGTTTTCTTCCCTTGCTTAATATCCAGAAGGTGCAAGTGAGTGAGATAGATTTAATGGAAACTCAAGGTAATAAAGAAGTTTGGGAGCAACATTTAGAGACGAGGTAACCATTAGAGTCATCTAGGATTTTTTTAAGATAATTTCAGTAGGTTTGGGGTGGGTCCTAGGGGTAGATCCTAGAAAATAATGGATGAAAGAAAGGGCCTGATGGAGTGGGCAACTGAAAAAGATGAGCAGTACATAGAATAATGTTGGGAGATGGGTTTGGGAATTCTGACAAGAATTGACCATCACCATCATCAAAAGACAAGAAATAACAAGTATCGGTAAGGATGCGGAGAAAAGGGAATCCTTGTGCCTTGTTGGTGGGAATGTAAATTGATGCAGCCAGTATGAAAAACAATATGGAAGTTCCACAAAAAATTAAAAATAGAATTATCATGTGACCCAGCAATTCCACTTCTAGGAATATATCCAAAGGAAATGAAAAAACTAATTCAAAAAATATCTGTAACCCCATGTTTATAGCAGCATTATTTACAGTATCTAAGACATGGAAACAACCTAAGTGTCCATCGATCGTGAATGAGTGAATGAATGATGTACAACATGATGACTATAGTTAACAGTATTGTATAATATATAGAAAGGTTGTTAAGAGAGTAAGTCCTAAGATTTCTCATCACAAGGAGAAACTTTTCTTTATTTTATTTATATGAAATGAGGTATGTTAATTAAACCTAAGGTGGTGACCATTTCACAATACAAGGTGGGGCAAAAGTAGGTTTACAGTTGTGAGTACACAAAAGTTTATTCTTGTATTATTATTTACTAATTATTGTTTTATTTTCCATATGAAAAACTGTAAACCTACCTTTGTCTTATGTAAGTTAAGCTAATACAGGGATATATGCCAAATATTTGTCAATAAAACAAGAAAAAATATCCCTCCTAAGAATTAGTTTTTAAAAACTTAATGGGGAACATAGTTAAAATCCTTCTTGTCGTGGTACAAGGCTCTCTGGAATCAACATTTTCAACTTGTATATTAACAATTTCCTGAATAGCGAGTTTCCACTTCTTGTCCTGTGGTGGTCTTTCTGTCTGGATGAGAGACGTTATACAACATTCAGAAAGAGATGTCTGGTGTTTGGGGTGTGTGGAAGGCCTCCCAGCAGCTGTACTACTGCTTTTATAATGCAAACTCGTGGACCAGAGATAAGGGGAGGTCTGCTCTGCTCTCTGGGGAAAGAATCTTAACTCTAAAATGGCCAATTAGATTAAATGTCCCTTCTGGAAAGAATAAACTAACAACTAAATGGAATTTGTATTATGTAAAGAAGAGCAAGTTAGATTTTGTTTAAGATAACTTCGGAATTCATTTATAGGCCTCTTTCTTCATAGAAACAATTAAGCAAGATTCTAGCAGTAAATATTTCAGGTGGTGATGGAACATATGAAGTGAAGTAAAAAAATGAGGTTTTAGCAAGAAAGTGCAAACCAAAAAATATTTTAAAAACACTTTGTCCTAGACATCTGATCAATATATCAGATGTCGTTATAACAAAAAAGGGAGGGGTCTAATTTATTCAGATCTTCAATTTTCTTTGTATATATAGAGTACAGGAGGTGATCCTAATAACACTTGTTACAGGCTTAACTAATTTGTGCGGTTGCAAAGCTCCCCCCACATACTTTATATTCTTGCATTGTCACACTATCTCTAAATATTACTATATCTCTAAATATTATATCTCTAAATTATTATATCTCTAAATATTATTCTTCAAATTTCATGGGTGAGGAGACTGGGATATGAAATCAACACAAGATCACAAAATAGAATATTGGTGGAACTGTAGCTAAACCAAGACCTTTGCTTCCTAAGAGAGAACTCCACTATATCATAAAAAATATTTATAGCTGTTGATATATTTTGAATATAAGTTCTCAGTGAAGGTTATAAATATCAGTCTCATGAAGCAGCTTGTAAATTTTAAATGTTCATTTCTAATGAATTTTATATTCATATGCTCTTAAAAATATAAATTTGAGGGTGTGGAAAAAGTATCTCTCTGTCATTCAATTAGATGACTCAAGGAGCCTGTGGCATGTAAAGTCTGAACAAATGAGGCCCTGGGATGGTGAAAAGATGAGTCAGGGATGGAGCCTGAGCAGTTATATAAATAAAGCCAGTGACTGGAATTACTAGCTCTGAACTAACCTGCTTTGGAGAAAGAATTACATTTCAAGTTGTAAAATATGGGATGGTTTTACTCAGAGTAGCTTTTAAGTAGTCCACTTGAATTCAATTTACTTTATAAACTTGAATTAATCCATTTTAATCACATTCCACAATAAAGTGTTATTGTACCATTTTTCTCCAAGGCAAACTAAGCAAAAAGAGGTAAGTACCCTAAAGTAGAATTTAAAGGGTTTTATTTTTAAATTTATTTATTTATTTAAATATATCTTTATTGATTTCAGAGAGAGGAAAGGAGAGGGAGAGAGAGAGACAGAAACATCAATGATGAGAGTCATTGATCGAGCCCGCAACCCGGGCATGTGCCCTGACTGGGAATCAAACCATGATCGCCTGGATCCTAGGTTGACGCTCAATAGCTGAGCCAGGCCTGGCCAGGCTATTTTTAAATTTATTAATTATGAGTTATTGATCAGGAATAGTGTTCAAGAGACAGAAATAAACTTAACTCTTGGCTTCAACCTCAGTAAAATACACAAAGGAATTTAAATCTGAAATATATCTAAAGAAATTATCTAATGAGGTTTCTTTTTCTTCACTTTATAAAATAGGAGGAAAAAACTTGGAGAAGAGAAAGGAAACAGCAGTTATGATAAAGGAAGGAGACGGTAAACCAATGTTAAACTAAGGAAGGAGATGATAAACCAATGTTAGTGATCACCATTGTATTTCATACATCTGAAAGTGAGCAGAAAATCTCAGTCAAAGGCAAGGACATTTAAAACCTACCATCTCTGAGCATACTTTGATAACTTAAACTTTTTCTTTAGTGTCCAGCTTCCATCCTTTGCACCCTCCCTAAGGCTTTCTTTGAATGCAGGCTAGCCATGCTGGTGAAGCTCGGAGATACCTATTAATTTCAAACTCGGGTCATTGCTCAGATCCAAACAGAAAACAGCCCTGGTGTGGTGGGAGGTGCCAGGAAAATGTGCTATAAAAATGCAAGTAGAATTTACTGATGAGAAGGGGGTGAAAAACAGTAAAAGGAAAAGCTGAACAGAACTCAGGGTCTACAGAGAAAGGAGAAAAAATGTTTAGTGTGAGACTACATGTAAGATGCCATGGATATTTTAATGATTCAAGAAGAATAAACATTAAGGCACAATCTTACAACTGGTAGATAAATTAATTCTGGAGATTTAATGAACAGCAATATAATATTGTGTTATAAACTTCAAAGTTGCTAACAGAGTAGACCTTAATTGTTCTCACCACAAAAAAGAAATGATATGTGATGTGATAGAGGTGTCCGTTAATCCTACATTGGTAGTCATATTGTGATATGTAAATGTATCACATCAACAACATTATACACCAGCTATTTCCACCTTCTTTATCTCATGCCACACATAATTACTAAAATTGTGTGGCACACCAAAAAATTATTATATTTTTTGCCAATCTGAAAAGAAAAATATGTATATTTTGATTCATTCCTACTAGACAGCTCTGGTTGTGTTGGCTGTTGTCATTTTTTTATTTGACAATCTGAGGGAAATGAGGTCAGTATCCCTGAGTAAACGGTCAGATATTGCACATTTTAAAAATCCTAAATCACACTGGTTGAAAATTGTTGTTGTACACCCTAAACTTGCACAATGCTGTAAGTCAATTAGCTCTCAATAAAAGAAAAGGAAACATCATCGTTTTATCAAGAATCAGCGAAGTGAGAATGAGGCAAGGGTTTCCTAATAAATCACTCAGAATTATGGACAAGCATTTACTCCAAGTCCAGCTCTGTGCTGAGCCTTTTCCATGTATTACCTCAATTAATCTTCACCAGATTCCCATCTTTTTCCAGCTTGGGCAATGACAAAAAGGAAGCCCAGAGAGATTAAATAGTTAATCCTAAGGTACATAGTCACTCAACAAAAAGCCCTCACTGGGAAACAAGGAGTAACAAAATTATAAGCACAGCTAACATTTATTGAGTCTTACTATGCGCCCTGCATTGTTCTAGGCATTTTACACCTATGATCTTATTTAGTGCAACAACTCTCTGAGGCAACTACTATTTTATTAATGAGGAAACTGAGGCACAGAGTGATTGAGTTGCCCACAACCTCCCAGCTAATACTGGCTGAACCAGGATTCAAACCCTGACTGAAGAACCGTTGCCCTTAAAATAGTTTTAACAATAACACCAACCTCATGGAGTTGTTAGTGTCAAAATCAGTTGATGTATGTAAAATGCTTAGAACTGTGTCTGGCACATAATAAGCATTTAATAACAATTAACTAATTATATTATTACTGATAAGATCATGCTCTTCCTCCTCCCAAAATGTAGATTTCATTCATTCATTTTTGCAAAGCTGGTGAAAAAATAAAAATGGGACAATCAATGTACTAGGAAAAATACATTAAAAGAGAATTATCAACATCTATCAAAAAGTGGGCTTTTTCAAGGATAACTCAACTTAGATTTGGGCACCAGGGAGTTTTAATGCCCAGGGAATGCATGCAGTATACTGCACATGGAATTAAAAAGTATGATTGACCAGGAGGAAACTGAACCAAAAGTTGCCTGGGACACAGCATGTAGCTGGAAATCTAGCATAGTAGGAAAAAGTCAATTTATGCAAGAGTGCTATTTTTTGCAGGAAAGAAAAGCAGTGTAGCATATTCCCAGAATTTCCCTCTCCCTTGTTCTCCAGGCTCCTTATCTTGTCGTCTGAGTTCCCAGAAAATAGAGAAACAACCAGAGGACCCTCATTCTTTCCTTACCTATTATTATCAATGAGAAAAATTTGAGCTATCTGGTGCAAAGAACCTACGGGATGGATAGGAGGGTCAAAGCCGTGTGTGCACGCCCAGCTGGTCTCCTGTTCAAGTTTACCCTAATACATTTTCGGCAATGATTTATCCTTCCCTCTGAATAATCAGTTTGTATTTCTGGTTTGGACTTTTGCGAGATGAAGGATGGTTGATCTCTCAGCCTAAGAGTCAAAGATCAGGGAATTCAGTTTGATCTTTTGACCTTGCTTTTTTGTCTAAGATGAAATTGTGTTGACAGCAAGGCTTGCAACCTGTGCGATCACCCCAGACTCCATGCTCAGAAGGAACCCTGGGCTTGATTTAATGCTCTGCTGTCACTTTTCAAAAATCTTAATTTTATCGTTGAACGGGTGTTTTGTAAGTGACATCAACGAGACAGTGGAGAATATGTGTGAGCAGAGGGGACTCACACAATATTGCCTCCATCCCTTGTCACCCCATTCACATATAGCATTTGTGATGCCCCATGACCCATGATGTATGGGATTCAGAAAGAGTCCAGGAGAGCATAAGATAAGGGTGTTATGTTGCTAGAATGTGCATGTATCAAGAACTGAATTAAAAGTAGCTGAGGTCGTTTTCTGCAGCATTTTTACTGTTCTGGTAAAAATAAACTACAAATGCATATATGAGAGATATAATATGCCATGTGTAATTGTTAAATTCTCTTATATTTGCACTGAAATTGGCATTGCACAAAATAAAGATAAATGATAAAATTCATGCTAATAGTTTAATTTTAAAGTTTTCTTTACCTAGAATGACAAATAGCAAATAACAGCATGACCAGTCAAGAGAGAGAGAAAGTTTATGAAAGAAAGAAATAAGCTTTATATTTTAGTATCTGGAACAGCACTTTTTTCCTGCTCTCTGAACAAGAGGCCCTGCATTTTTATTTTGCACTGTGTCTGCAAATTATGTATGTACCCAGCCCTAGTTGATGAGTTCCATGTGCCTGAGAACAAGGGTGTTTCTGAGGCACCCCTTTTATGTTCGAGTTCATTTCCACATGCCCTAGGTCACCATGTAGTCCGGGGAACTCCTAGTGTATTTGGGGAGACAGGACCACTTATGCTCCCACTGCTTTGGAGGGACTGGATCCTTCATTCTTGTTATTTCATTCCCTACACCTCCCTTGCTTTGGCTGGACTAAATCACTTTACTCTGTGTTCTCAGAGTCTTTGGTGAGCTTTACTAGATTACTTTTTATCCTATGTTGGCATGATTCTTATGTTTTTACTCCTCCCTGAACTGCCAAGTAGCTCTTGGATGATGAAGACAAGGAACCAGTATCATTCATCTTGTCACATCCAGACCCTGAACATAGGGCCTGGCAGATGGCAAGTCATCCACAAACAGTGTTAAACTAAATTACATCTTCTCCTCCCAAAGTCCACTTCCTCACCCCCCTTCATACACCTCCCCATACACAATACCCTTTCTTCCCTGTCCCTAATTACAAAGATAACTATTTTTCTTGTCATTTTATTATCTCATTAAACTAAATACAAAAGCAAATACTCTGATTCTACCTAACAACACTCCCTAGCAACCAACAACAAACCTCTTCTTCCATCTCATGCCACCTTTCAGTCTATCATGCCACCTATATGAGAGAGAAATGGAAGACATAAACGACAATATAGAGTTTTATAGACCAGAGTTTGATTCCCAAACTGGCTTTTAGCACATGCCTCTAGCCAAACCACTCAAGTTTTCTGAACTTCAGTTTCTTCATTTTATTAAATAAGTGTGATAGTGATATATGAGAGAGTATGATTGTGATATATGCATGTTGTTTCTATAATATTTGCTGTATATTTTGTAGATGCATAGTACATAACTGATTTTATAATTATTCTTGTCTTTGAGTAGTTTATAACATTAAGTTCTAAATTAATGTTACATTCCTTGAATGTTTAATTAAGACAAAGACCAGAGAAGCCTATAAAGCAGCTCTTTCCTAAGGTGGTCAATAGGTGTAAGTGCTATGACTCAATACCTGCTTCTCTTATTGAGAAAAATTTCATGGGTGAGCTGGAGCCTGACATATGTAGCTCTAGTCTATGATAAGAAGTAAAAGGTAAGCACTCCAGGTAAGAGGGAAATGTAAGCAAAGTATGCAGATGTCTGTGTTCTTACTCACAGTCATACCAATCTATGTACACAGAGCAGATAGCGGGCAAAAAAAAATAAGTCACCCAAGAACATTTTGTACTGAATGCTGGGTTAGAAAGCTCTAGTCTCCTCTTCCTTTGGAATTGTATGAACCAGTCACTACTAAGCCTTGGCCTGTAAAGCCCGTTAAATGTGCATTTGTGGCAATAGGGAATTTGGCATATATTTTCTTAGACTCCGTTGTCTGAATCTGAATATAGGATACTTTAGGTAGGAACTATACTTTCTTTATTATGTTTCCCTTCTTCTAGTTGGCCAAGAGTTAGACCAGTTGGCTCAATCACATCAAAAGTGGGAAGCATCAACATTCAGTAGCACCCTGGTCCTCTGATGGCCAAGTGTTCACCTTCTCTTAAAATTCTACTTCTCAGAGGAAACATTTTTAGAAGAAATCCTTTATTTTTCAATATTAAGTGAACACTTACTTTGAGGATAGAGGGTAATAAGCCAACATCTCTGCCCTTAAGAAAACTCAGTCTTTCATAGAATATTAGAATAAGGTACCAATTTATTCCTCCAAGGAGAGAGTGGATTTCTTACACCCAACAATTGGACTCAGGTTGCAAACTGTGTAAAGTTAATGTTTAAAGTGATGGACTGTGTGTGTCTGTGTGTGTAGATGAGAGCTGGTGACAGAAGAGTGAACAGAGATTAGGAGGAGATAAGGTGACAGTGGCAGTTAATGAGCCAGCGGCCGGTGGCAGCAAGGACTTCAAGAACTGAACACAGAAGCAGAAATTCTTTTTAGGTTACACCTTCTTTTATTGTCAAACTTTTTTTTAGAAGAGCATAGATTTTCCTTACGTATATGGCACTTCTTTCCTGGCTTTTTCCTTCCTTATCTGCAAGTAATCTTGGAACAACAAATATTTAAGAGCTATATCAGAATTTTTTCTAGGATCTAAATTTGCCATGATTGGTCAGTTCCTTACAAACACTTATTTCATTAGTCATTTATTCTGTTTTCTTTCTTAGTCTTCTCCAGGTCAGCTCTAAAAGTACAGCGTATTCCTCAAGGCCCATTTTGGCCATCGGAAGAGAAACTTCTCTCCAGTCTCTGTTCTGTGTACACTCACCATGCCTATGATGGAATGCCAGCAATGTTGCCCGAAGCAACCTGACACATGCAACAATATGTGTATTCATTGGAATATTAAACAGTGAAACAGCTCCATAGCACAGGCTTTGTGATCTGTTGATCACAAGCCCTTAGATTCTAGCTTCATCCCTTGCCACACATCACCCTCTACCCCTAGAAAATACATTTTATTGCACATTTTGTGGCAAGATTTATGACAATTATCACCCGAATCCATAATTAGCAAGTGGTAACAGATAGGCAGATAGATCCACTTACAGTGACATCTCTGACAGATGGACACCTCCCCCTTTAAAAATACCTGGGAGACTTCTCATTTTAAATGTGACTGTGCTCAAACACAGTGTTGGCAAGCCTCGTCTCGTGTTCGTGGAGGGGGAGGGGGCTATAAAAGCAACATGTTCTCACAAGCATGGCAGAGCCCATGCATAAACCATTTGGCTTTGCAATTAAAAACAGGTTTGGCTTCCCTCTGCATCAGTAAGACAACGTCAAAGCAACATTCATCCCGAAAATTTTCCCTTGTGAATTCAAATGAACTGTGAGTCTTGGATTTCTCTTTGTTTGCATGTGCATGCCTTGAGAGAGAAATTTGGAAGGGTTCTGTGTGTTTCTTTCTGGGGTAATGCCTTGATATGTATGTGTTGAATCACTGCTACCAGATTGGTCTCAGTGACACTTTCCATTCTGTGTTCCTTGGATACGTGGTTACTATTTTGAATTCGTTCCGTCAAGCTTATTACTGCACGTGAATTAACTAAGTCCGACCCTCTTGCCCCAGGAAATGAGCGCTCATTCTAAAGATCTTCCTGAGCAATTGACTCTCATGACTGGCCCTGAGTTTCAAAGATTCTGAAAAACATAAATATATTTACTCCTAGGATGTGTTGTAAGCTTGACTGCAATGATGGTTAATTATATCTTTACTCATGTCATTCTTGAATGATGCATTGAACTATTAGATCCCTTATATTGGGTGAAATCACTACTTGCCAGCTAAAATTCTTCCACTCACTGTACAAGAGTTTAACAGGGTACTATGAAAACCAATCCTAGTCCCAGTGAAATGGTCAATTTTCTATAAGATAGTTTGCTTCTATTTTCCTTTCTCCCATTCAGTTGCACAGAAAAATATATTGGGTGTTTACAGTAAGTTTGAACGTTCTGCCACAGAAGAAATTGCAACATAGTGAGACCTAATTCATGAGCCAAAACCTGTCAGAGCCCAGGCCACTCTGCCTATGACAAGGTTTTTGCAATAGAATAGGTCACCTGCACTCGGGCCACCCACTGATGTACAAGGAAAGTCCTGTAAAAAGACAATGTATTAGGAAAGTCAATTTTTCAATAATAATGATGATCAATATTAATTAAAAGAGGGACAACAAAAAGAATAATTAATCTCAGTGCAGCACACTTGATCTAAAAGTTATCATGCCCCTATTTAGTTTATAAAAGTCTCAACAAACTTAAGAAGTTTTAGCTTATTCGTGTTTTTGGTTTGAAATTATCTTATCTCACACAAGCAGCCCAAAGTTGTTCAATAGAATAATTACTAATATAGATGGACTTTTTAATTGCATTATTTTGAAATCTGCAATTTAAGATAAATATAAAACATTTTTATAATGTGTGAAATAAAAACATTATCAGCACAAAGTAATTAAATATATACTAATATACATGGTACTATGTGTAGTTGTGCCGAAAACATTTTTATAAATTTTAAACCTATTTTGTCATATACTTACCTTTATATAAAACTGCAGATGCATGCACATAATTTTTTTATGTGTCTCAGAAATATGTTTTGCTTGCTTTTGATCTGTGGACTTAGTGAATAGGAAAAGAGAAAATACATTTTTCTAAACATGAATATTTATTTTTGCCTTGATAAAATAAGTCAATTCCCTAAATTAAGAGGGCACTAACTATAGGTACATATTTTCTATTTTTATTAATTCCTTATGTTGGAGATTTTTTTATTGACTTGGGCTGCCATTTGCTACACTGGGTGTTTTATTACCTTATACATAAAAGTTAAAGTATAAGAAGCAGCTTTAAATTCAGTCCAACATAGGCAGAAATAAATTCAACTTTTAATGTCACAAAAATCACATTAGAATTTTGTAAAAAGTAAAATAAAATAAACATACAAATAAAGTAGAAATATAAATGTATGAAAATAAAAATAATTTAACAAGTACCTTTGTAACTTGAGCCTTCCCTTCCATTTGCCAAAATATTGCTTCTTTTAAAAACATATTTAATGAGAAAGGAATTGTTACCAATTAATTTAAATATTGATTGGAGGGGAGGAGAGTCTATGCTTTTATAAGCTTATAAATGTTGCTAGTGAAGCTACTTTATATGAGTATAGTCTTTATTAATTCAGCATTAATAGCTTCATTTCCTCCCAGTTATGTATCCGAAGTGTGGTAAAAGAGAGCAAGAAATAAAGGGTCTTGCTCTTTACATTTAGGTCTTTAAATTTAAGTTTTCAAATGCCTAATAAAATGACACAATTAAGCGACTACAGAGGTTTTGAGTCAGAGAAGGGTTAAATAATGAAATATTGGAAACTCATTTGGAATTGTGATTGTAAGTTTTTGTGAGAGCGCCAAGAGGCCGCATGTAAGGGACTGCTGCTAGGAGTGGGTTGAAGAATCAGAGTTATTAATAAAAATTCTTAGATCTTAATCAGAAGCTTTCATTTCAGTCAATTAAATATCCTCCGTGTAAAGAAAAAAATGTACACAAGTCATTATATCATTATACTAATTTGTCATATGTCTGAACTGAAAACTCCCCTGGCCGAATTTCTTCTCAGCAGCTACAACGACCCAGGAGTTTTTTAAAAGGCTGTCGTTTCGTTTTGTTTTTAAGCCGCACCTTCATTCGTATGAAGCTGGAGACTTTGTTTTCCCAAACACGGCCGATCCCATTCCTGAGGAGGTTTTCCTGATGGAAACACGATGGGCCTGAAGCTCCTGCACATTGGGCCCGCGCCCCTGCCCAGCTTACGAAACGCAGACGTGAGCAAGCAGGCAAGTCCCCTCTCTCCCCCTGGGCTTAGAGCCCAGGACGGAGCTCAGCTGTACAATCCTGCATCTCTGATTTTTATTTTTGGTCACACAAGTTCTGTAAAAACATGGCTGAAAGCACAGACTTACCGCACAGGTGTGTGTTTTGGAAGTCGCTAGTAAAAATGATTTTAAAACTCTCAGAAACCGCCAGGCTCTGAGAAAATGCTTATTAAAGACTAATAAAATTGCGAAAATTGAGGGAAAAACATCCAGTAAACTTGTGTGTGTGCTTTAAGGAAGTCGGGTTAGTGTCTGTGCACGTGGGCTAGGCTGTGGTAAACTCGGGCAAGAAAAACAAGCTTGGCCATTATTTCACAACAGTGCTAAGGAGAGAAAAAACGGCAGTTCAATATTCAGAGGTCACCCGTGGAGGCAGAGGCATTTCCGCCCTTCACCTTTATAATTCTAAATTTTCACAAGTGATTGGAAGTTCTGCAAACGGCATCTCCCAGGTCCTGTCCATGCTTTCGGTGATAAACTAAGTGTGAATACTGTCAGATGAAATTGAAAATGGCCTGTGAGGCTATTTCTGCCAGATGCCTGGACTCAGGCAAGTGACTGAGTTTGGTCATTTTAATAAGTCGGTTTCATCTTCAGTAACTCTAAGGAGAATCATCGGTGCCTGGTCTTAGAATACTTAATATGGTCGTTGGATCCCCCCTCTAAGAAGTTACAGTTTTTGCAAAGGCCAAAAAGAAGGAATTTTCCCCCCAATTTTATGACATGAGTAGAATGTTTAACGTACTGATTTAAAAATTACTTAAGCTAACTCAATCAGCTTAATTCTTCATGACTACCTAGTTTCTGAGAATACAGTGACTTTAGTCTTCATTCAGTAGCAGTTTTCAAACCTGCTGAAGCCTTCGAATCTCCCAGGATGCTTGTTAAAAATGCACACACCTGAACACTGTCCTAGACCTAAGGAATCAAAATCTCCAAAGAAGACTCCTGAATATATGCTGTTTTTTAGAGCATCTTGGGCACTGTTTATGATCAAGCAAGCTTGGGGAATCCAATTTCATTGGAATAGGTTTAATATTAAAAAAAAAAAAAGCCACACAAAATGCCCAAGAATCACAGAGAGAGGAAACTTTATGATATTGCCCCCAAGAAGAGCAAGGATCTCTTTCCTTAGAGACTGCCTGAGGTCTGGAGTATAGATTTAGAGATAGCACAATAAACAGCAGTTGGTGTCCAGTGTGAACATACACAAACACACATATGTAAACATTTTTAAACACTGTCTCAAAAGCTTTAGGGAAGTAACAGCATAAAAATTGTAACTAAAGAAACTCAAATATAGCAGTCAAAAAATTTGTTAAATAAATGAAAGAAAAATTATGCAATTATATAATGATATCTAATTATCCAGTAACCACTTGCTGTTTCATTAGAATCTACCTGGTATCATGAATTTAATATAGCATATAGATGTGAGCCTAAGCAAAATATGTATTTATACAGATATTCACGTAGACATCCAAGAGTGCAACTTCTAAAGATAAAAGATGCTTTGAGCGAGATGGAATAGTGCAGTCATAAGATAGAGTGCTTTCATTTCTGGATTATTACTTCTATATTGAAAATATTATACTTTATAAAGCCAAGAAATACCAATCAATACAGCAAAGGAAATAGCTTTTGTTTTACCTTTTCACTAAAAACTGTACCCAACTACAGCACACACCACAATGATTAATAACTCTGATTTTTCTGTAGAAAATACAAAATTATCCAGACTGCCTATGCATTAGTTTACATAACAAACAAGTAAAAATAAAAACAGATAGGTTCAGTTAGATTAGTTCATACAAACTTTATGTGATGTGAGCTCTTCTCATGTAATAGCTCTTATAGCTCCTCTCTAATGTCCCTTTCTGCTCCCCATATCCACCAAATACACACAAAGGTGATGTACTGGGGCATGGATGAGCTAGCTTTTATCTCATCGGTTAATTAATATTGTAGATATTTTTTCTAAAGTATTATTTTGAATAAATTGCTACCACTACTAATAGTAATACTGTTTGGATGTATCAAAAAGACATAATATTTAATAAACCAATAACTTCATATCATCTTAGTACAAAGAAACTGAGGAATGGGGGCTGACTGGCCCATGCTCACAGGAGCTCTAAGAGGCTTTCATTTCAGATCTGTGAGGCTGGACACTATCCCAGAAAAACCAAGGCCCAGTGGCAATCAGGGAGAAAACTGTAATTACTATAATTATTAGCTTTATCTGCATATCCAGTTAAATAATTGTCACTTCCATAAAATTTCACAAAAGAAAAAACCATAATGAATAATTTAATGCAAAAGTAACCAAATGAAATTTCCAGCTCCAGAACTTTTAGTGACTTTGACTGCAGTGGCAAAATCTGTGCCACAGATCATTGCTTGCCCTTTCACTTCGCTTAAATGCCTCTAAGGGATCCTAATAGCTATATGATATGTTTGCTTTGGAATCAGATACCTGGAACGGTTAGCAGATGACCTGAACACTCCATGATAAATTCAGCTTGTCTATTTGCGTATTTGTTACCTGTATGTTGTGATTGAACATTCCTGCTCAAAGATGGGCTTTAAAATTAAAAGGCGAGGGTCTGGAAAATTGTTCAGATGATATTCATAGGTTGAAGTCGATGATAGTACCTTAATTCTATTTCCAAATGGAGATTAAAAGGATATGTAGCTGCCTCTCCATTTTTTTCTTTCCCTACAGACGGAGACAACACTCTGAGACCTTCAGAGGGCCTCATTTGTTGTGAAAATAAGGTTTAACCCTCAAGCTCTGTCTGCCTTTTTTTTACTTCCCTGGGTTTGGCTGCAGGTGAGTGAAAGGAGACCAGACAGCAACCCAAGGAGCTTACACTTCATCCGTTCTCCTGTCTTTATCCCCACCCTTACAAGCACCAGTATAGGGAAGGCAAAGTTGTAAATCCACTGAGAATTTATAGGCAAGAGCATAATTTCTCCTGGACTCCCAAGTGAAACAAACTTGGAATTGCTCCCGTTGTGAATAGCTCTGTGTGTGGGAACATCACATCTCTAGGACAGGGAAAAGTTGGACCAGACAGGGGACTAGCATCTTGTATTCCTTTTGTGGACAACAGAAAACTCCAGTAAAGGGCAACCACACAGCCCCTGGAAAGGAGACATCTGTCCTGCTGTTGTTGACTAAATAGCCACATGGAAAAGAAGGTCTATCTACTATCACTCAGACATCAAATACCTATGGAGAACCTATTATTGTATGCAGGAGATTGGCACATGAGTAAAATCAGTACAAGATATGGTCTGGCCTTCAAGGAGTTTATAATCTCTGTGAGCAGACAGGATGTCTTCACCAAAACAAGTGACACACGAAAAGTATACAACTTAAGTATAACTACAGCAATAAATATATCCCACAGGATTCCCGAGAAAAATAAGATCACAGGCTCCTAAGATGACTGGGAAAGAAATAAATCATAGACTGTGAACAGTTGAAGGTAGCACAGTAATAATTTCTAATATGAAGAATTTACCCTGACAAACCGTAGTTCCTGACTCTCCCTAATTCATTTAAAATACTCTCTACCCAATGCAAAACTGAGAGGCGAGCTTATCATCAGAGAGGAAGTGGCATTAGAAACAAACGTTAAGAGGTATTTTTCTTTTCGTTAGTTTTTAATTTATATGATTTGTTTTATCCCTTCCCCGTAGAAATGTTTGGTGTTGAATTTGCCGCCTTCTGTCCTAGGGATGAGGCAGGGGTGTTTAAGAATCCCTGAGCACACTGGGTAATTAGGCTCTGTTTTCCTCTGCCTGCCATTCCAGGGGTACAGTAATAGTGGTTGTAACAAGTCAGTGCAGATTCACAAAAACAAAGTTCATGAAGAAGTGAAGGCTACATTCAGCTCGTCGTTTTTTTAGAAGTTCCTTTGTTATGTCTAGCTGTTTGAGCCCAAACTTTCTCCGCAATTCTATACTTGTTGCTAACATTGATTTAATGTGTTCAGACAATATATCCACCATACATTTTTCACAATTCAGCGCTGACAGGAATGTCTCTTTAACCCTGTGGCAGATGGAAACAAACCTACACTTTTGCAACTGCCTCTAATGCATGGGTTACCAAGGTCATTTCAACGGCTATCACAAATGTAGAAGAGCTGACTTCCCACTAGAAAAAAGGGGTGGGGGAGCCTGAGGGGGATGGGGGTGGGGGGAAGAACGGAGAAAAGGAAGGGAAAGGGGAGAAAGAGAGAGAAAAAAAAGAACAGTAAGCATATATTGTTTTAGAGCTCTGTCTTAGCTTGTCACAGAGATATTTCCCTTGACTGAAATAATAGTGCAATAAAGTTATAACATCAGTTACTTCAAAAAGAAGCCTCCCACCCACACAACCTTGCCATTCAAATGCCATGCCCGTTTTTCTTGTTACATTACTATGACCCGTCTCTTAGTCAAGTCTCAGTTTGATTAACTTATTGCCATAGGCTACTAGTTGGTCAACCTTTATGCCATTTAACAAAAGCAATGAAATGGCCCTGAACACTCCCAATGCTTCCACTACTCTCACAAGCTCAGCCAGATAATCTAGCCGATCAGACGGGCCTGAGACGGAGGGCCCTGTGGGACCACAGACTCTTTTTCTGTAGCCCTTCTTTACATAACGAAGGTGCTGCTTGGGCTATGTTCTCAATTTAGCATTCAGCTCACAGAGACATGTGTTAATTTTTTTTTCCTTCTTCACATTTACATTCAAAGAAGGGACATTCCAGTAATTTATAAGGAAATGAGGAACCAAAATTATGACTAAAAATAATACTAATAACTGACACTAACTCGTTGCTTACAATGTGCCAGGCACAGTTCTGAGAGTCTTGCCCAGATCAACTCATCAATCTTCAGCACAATTGAGTGAAATAGGTGCTGTAATTACCCCTATTTTATAGACCAGAACCTTAGAAAACAGCAAAGTTAAATGACTTACCCAAGCCCACACAGCAGGTAAGTAGCATAGTCAGAATTAAAATCCAGGCAGCTTGACTCCAGACATACACTGGTATTTTCCACCATTCCACTGAAAACACTGCGGGAACATCGCTTAGTAAAGGTCCATTGCGGTCAGCACATCTGTAAAACCAAATCTGGGCAAAAATTCTAAATATAAAAGAGTCATGTGAAAAAAAGTGGAAAATGGATTGAAAAGAGTGATTTCCCAGAATCCATCATGATAGTTTGAGAACCTGAATCCATTCAAATTTTCTATATCTAAAGCCTCAGGTGAAAAAATATGTCTCATATGCAAGAAACATTGAGTCCCAGTTTCTTCATCCATGTAACTTAAATAACAGCCTCCTGCCTCGTAGGGTTGCTGTGAAGGTTAAGATAATATATGCAGAGCCCCTGGCATAGAGGCCCACATGAAATAGGTGATCAACAAGTGGTAGCTACTATTTATATCTAACTATTATTGGGTTTTCCCCTGTCCTCCTCACTATCAGATCTATCTTGCACTTAGGTGTCTACTGTCACTTCAGGAAGCAAATGAATGTTCCCACTCAATCCATCAAAACAAACCGCAATGCTAGGGAACGATGTCTGGGACAGAACTCCAATTGAGAAACAGTGAGTACATAAGCTAGTACTCCCTGGACTTAATAATCAGCTTTGAAAGGAAGCACTTCTATATGATGGTGAAAGTTGTTTCAGAAAGATCTGTCAGAGCAGATACAGAGATGGAAACTTCTTCTCCATACTGAAGAAGGAAGTTGCAGCCGTGTAACTGCAATTAGATAAGGTGCATCCAAATACGTTCATGATTCAGAAGCATCAGAGCCTGTTCCTCCTGCCTCTTCTCCGTCTGATCGTCTCTGCCTCTCTTCCCTGCAGAGCAGGAGAGCAGACAGTGCAGGCGTGTGAAGGAGTGTGGCTCCCAGATTTCACAGACAGAGGCGGGGCAGGGCCAACAGCCTGTTTTCAGGTGTTGGTCACCTTGTTCTGGCCATGGCTTTCCTTCTCACTCTGTTTCTGAAATACAGTGGCTCCTGCTGTCAGTGTGGTCACAGAGGCCACTCGGTTCCAGGAGGTGTTTCTCATACTGTGACGTGTGACGGTAATTACAGTGCACATGGTAAAAAGTTACACCTAACCCAAGTCATACACCCTAATTTCTGGCTACCACTACCATTTCCCACACTGAGAGAAATAAAAGTTTCACCGAAGTAGTTGTGACCATCATTGGTTTAATAGGGAGGGCCTACATATATAGCTGTGTCTCTGTCTTTATTTGTGCATTTTTGTGTGTCTGAATTTCTGTGTCCATATCTGCATGTGTCCACATACATGTGTCCATCTCTGTATGTGTCTGTGTGTCTGAGGGTGTATCTGTCTCTATGTCCACATGCATTTCTGTGCATCTCTTCGTGAATGTGTTTGTGTGTATCTGTACAATGTGGCTGTTTGTGTCTGTGCTTGTGTGCTTGCATGCATGTGCACGTCTGTGTGTGTGTGCATGCCTGTCTATGAGGCATGCAGGAATAAATGCAAATTCATTCTAAAGGACACTGTTCCTGTTTAAGGACCAGCCCCTAATATACATTTCACCTGTGTATGGATACAAATGTGGCCTGAGCAAGGTAGAAAAGATGAAAAAGAAGAAAAGAAGAAGGGATGAAAATTGAAATAGCCAAGGACCTGCTCTCCGACGCCTGTGGCTATGCTTGACCTGTGCTTCTCTCAGCCACGCTGAGCTGACTGCCTTCTTGCATTTTTGAAGTAATAGATGAGAGCATATCTCTGGGGCCACAGGAATTCCCACTTAAGAAAGACAGTCCTCTAGGAAGACAGAAGGGAATTTTTCCATCTCCCTCTTATAACACATAATATATGACAGCCCATAAGTCCAAGAGAAGGACTGTATTCATTAATTTACTAGGTGATTTACTAGGTGATTACTAGAGGTTTCATTGACTTCTTTCCCAAACTGGCATTATTTCTTTAACCACCCTAGCATTTTCTAATATAAACAATTATATTTGAAGTCCAAAATACCAGATACACAAATCCTGTATACATTCTAAACTTGACCAAAGAAATGTTATACTGGAAATCTTTTCAAAATCATAACACTATTAATGAGGGGTAAACAAATATGCGTGAAACTACTGCAGAATATTGATTTGGCAGAGTAAGAATAACACCTTGCAGAGTTGGTAACTTAAATGCAATTTTCATCAAGAGTAATGATTTTCCTGTGCAGTAGATACCTTCTGAGTTCTTAATAAAAGCTACTGGAGAAATGTGAACGGAGGCCAACTGCCAGTCATTTTTACAAATAAGCTTTAACTTGGCACAATAAGCCTGAAGATACTTAGGACAACTGCTGGCAATCTCAGAAGAGGGAGACAGTCTGATGCAAATACTACCTTTATCTTTTGAAATTTGATAGAAGAAATAAGGTGATACCTTGGGAGACCAGCAGTCACAAAGTTTTGGGAAAGACTGGAATGGCTGAATTAGCTGCTGATTAACTTTTGGCTAGAAATCTCTTCTTAAAAAGTATTTGAACTTACTAGCTTGATGAAAACTTTTACTTGCCAACTTTCGTCTCTCATTATGAAACTAATACTCAGGATGGTTCCTCCAGATATTTTCTTTCTAAAATATTTACTGATTACTTTCCCTAGGATTATCCTGCATAAGAGCCCAAGTCCCCATCCTACCCAGACTCTTATATTGAAATTATTATAAGGTGGTGCCAAGATGGGATGAGGGACTAGAGAGCAGATGATTTGAAACATAACTTTGGAAAAGGTTATAAGCCAGAATGACTGTGTGTGTGTGTGTGTGTGTGTGTGTGTGTGTGTGTGTGTGTGTGTGTAATTACACTGGACTTAGGTATCAGGGCACAAATTACAGTGCCCTGGGCTGGGAATCAGAAGACCTGAATTCAAATCTCTGCCCTTCACTGATTTCCTGATTAACCTCAGGCAAGTCACTTCAAGTTGCCCCATGGTGGTTACAAGGCCCCTCTCAGCCAAGTTGTGTTGATTTGAATCCTTTCTCAATTGCATAGCTTTGGCAAGTTACTCAATCTCTTGTACCTCTGCATTCTTATCTGTTATAGAAGGATAATAATAGTTTCTGGTTCATAGGCTGTGGCAAAGGGCAAATGAGATTATAAGCATAAAATATTGTTTGGACCATCAAAAATCCTCAACAGATATTAGCTAGCCACTGTTATTAGCTCCAAGTCACAGTCTCCTTTTGGAGAGGGTCAGAGTAGGTGGCCTCATGAATTCTTTCAATCTTTGGGAAAACCATGGTATGGATACAGCCAGTAACACAACCTCCCAAAATCTCTGGCCACAAGGAGCCCTCCTAGGTCTTATTTACCAAAGCTTATTTCCATCTTGCTGGTCAGCCTTCAGGCTTTATTGATTCCTATTTTCCATGCAACTCTAACTACCATGTTTATCCTGTTTCTCTGACTGTAGCAAATTAGGTGCTCAAATTAGGAAAGAAAAATGCTGTTGGAAGAAAATCACCTTGTAAGCAAGAGTGATCACAAGGAGTCTGACATTAAGAGAGTAAATAATTGTGATCACAAAATGCAGTCCGTGTACACCACCATGATGTCATGTCACTAAAAATCTTTGAATTACATTCAGTAAACTCCTCGGGGCAGCTTTTAATTCTAGAACTACTTCTATCAAAAATCATTAGCATAGTGTAGCCTGGGGGATTATCAATTTTCTGATAATTTTTTTATGGGCAAAATGTCACTGGTTATCGGTTAATTTGCTGGCCTCCTTTCATCTCTCTTGGCTTGGCATCACTCACAGCACACTGAATGTGGTAGGGTATCCAGAACTTCTTTTGTCTCCCAATTCAGAGGTGGACAGAGAATGAGTATCAGGCCAAGTAATCAGCACTGACTACAGCAATGCCTCTTGTGTAAGCCTGACTTCAAACTCCTCCCCACTTGCTTTATGCCTCCTCAGGAGTGACTTCTTCCCCTGGCTCCACATCCCCTGCCTCTTTTGCAGACTTCAAATAAGGTTTTCATCCTGCCTCTGCCACTTGCCAGCTAGGCCACTTTGGGCAAAACATTTTCGCTTCTCTGTACATCATTGTCACATCTATAAAATGTGAATAATAATGCCTTACTTCCCAGTGCCGTTGCAGAGAGTGAGATTGTGGACACGGAGCAGAGTCTCTAGGGCATGCTCAAGATGTCTTAGAGATTCCTAATGCCCATTCTAATTGGATCTAGGATCTTAATGAGTTTTCCCTAACCATAGTTCATCACATCACGTGTCCTGGAAAAGGAAATTACCTCTTCCATGGAATCGGAAGAATTGGCTGTTTATACATATGGGTACCTCTGACTCAGTTCACTTGCAAATAACGCCTGACTCAGTTTCACCAAATGATAGTGAAACCTTTGTCTAACTGGGAAGTATTCTCCCTTCACAGAAGTGCTACCAACCATGGAGCTCCTATAGGCCCATGAAATGTGTCTCCCAATGCATGTCTCAGAGCCTGGTGCAGATGATGCATTTTCCTTTCCACTGCTCAGAACTTATTCGTCAGGATTGGCAGTTTCTGGCACATTCTGAGCATTACATAATCATATGTCGGTGCAGAAGGTTTTAGTTTCTTGTCACTGCTCATGCTAAGCCATCCTCAATGTTGTAATATTACCGATAACGCCAAGAGATAACACAAAGGTGTCTACTGGCTATATAACTTGTCAGCCATTGATAGAGACTGGAACTATCAGTAAATATACAGTAACCTTTGTCATCTTTTCCTGATAGTGGTTTTGATACCATTTAAAAGTAGCCTCAGCTTTAGCTTCCTTAGATACTAGTGTGTGTTTATTTGCTTGTTTGTTTGTTTGTTTGCTTGTGTGAAGCAAGCAACTCACAATGCGAGAGGTGCTAATCTCCTGTAACTATATGCCAAAGACTTGCTCAACTTTCTGACTTTCTATTCAGCTTTGACAACTGCTTTCTCTTGCTGAAAAAAGCTACCATTTTCAATGTGTTAGTCCTTGATCCCAATTTGTCTAACGGAAGCTAACCTCAAGGAAATTGTTAGGAAAGTCCCAACAGAAGTTTAAAGGGTACGCCTCCCTTGGCAGCTGAAACAGTTTCCAAAGAGGCTCATTAAATTCTTTTTTGAAAACTTAGCAATTTAGTAGAAAATAGCACATAGATTCTGCACAAAATTCTGATTACTTGATTATTGCCAGACCCTGAAGTTTTTTTCACACTGTGATTAAGAAAATGAACAAAATCAATCCATTTAACCAACTTAATCACTGCGGTGGAATTTCCGAAATCTTTCACTGAATTGATCACGTAATTTAAAAAATAATTTGATAAAATAATTTAGGAAAAAAAATCCACAATTTTACTGACTCCCTTAGATCGATATTTCAAGGCTCTCCAGCCTCTGGCTCACTTGAGGTTTATAGGTTTTTCAACATGGTATCACTGCATGAACCATCTACACCAACCAACCTAGTCTACTGACTGCCAAGCATATCTCCAACTTCTCTTATCTTGGCCTTTGTTTGCCCTGTGTCTTGGCCTAAAGTGCTTTCTTTTTTCTCTCTGCTCATCTCCTAAGGTAAATTAAGTCATGCTTCTTCCATGAAGTTTTTGCAAATGACTTCTACAGTACTTATCACCCATTCCACACGTTGTAAGATCTCTTGGATTACTGCTACCATTTTATATTGCTGTAACTATTCCTTAATTAACCAGGCAATTCTATTTTACATACCTCAAGTAAATTATCAGTTCCCAGAGATGTTGTATATTTATCTTTATGTCTGTCCGCTGCTTTACACAGTCAGTGCTTTGCATATGTCTGAAGTTGATTGTTCTAGCTAATCTGAGAAATTCAACTGATGGAGTAAAATTATTTAATCACAACGCAAAGATAGAGAGCAATGGATTTTTAGGGAATAGTTATAAAAAGTGTAATTCCATCGGTGTCCCAGAAATAAATTTGCAAATCTGCCACTTTCTAGATAGTGAATTATCTTGGACAAGTCCTTTCACATCCGCAGCTTCAGTTTTCTCATCTGTAAAATTGAAAGAATAATAATTACTCTTAGTTTTTCCACAAGATTAGTGTGAGAGTCAAATGATGTAATGTCTTTGAAAGTGTCTATACAAAGTGAAATACCTTTCGAGTGTAAATGTTCATTGTTACGCAAAAGAAATACTACTACCTTTAGAGATCCCTTATCAGATACAATGAAGAGCTCCTGAAATTACCAAGACTCGTGTTAGTTTTGAGATATACTTGATCAATTTTAAATGGTGCTATATATCAGGTTGTTATTGTTATTTTCATTTACAGATGAAAGTTTGACTTTATCTGGAAGCTAATGATTGAAGTGAAATTAATGATGGCACCAAAATCAGATCCTTCATTGTTCCAGTTAGTAGCTTTAAGTTCAATAAGCACTACTATTTCTTTCTAAATTTTTCTTTAAGCACCACTGAAGCCCTGATTCTTGGGGATTAATATAAAGCAACACACTGAAACTATCACTCTGTCCTCCCTGTAGTTTCTTGCACTGTACATTAGCATAAATTATATCCCTGGATCCATAATTGGCTCCATATCTCTTTAAAACCTTGCTGTATTCTTCTAAAAGTCCTCAAGTAAATGGTCCTCGTTCCTAAATCCAGATCTTTACCATTTCTTCATTGCTAAATTCCTTTAAGACACTTCTATTTGGATGACCCACAAGAATCTCAAAATTAAGAAAACCCAAACTAAACTTGTCATTTCTTTCTCTCTCATCCCCTTCCCCCGACCATCCATAAACCTACAACTCTTTCTGTGTTGTCTATATTAGAACATGCACAACCATTCATACAGTAGCCAAAAACAAAAACCTGGAAGTCACCTTGCCCACAGGGTAATTTATGCTAATTCTGTCCCCTTTCCATCTCATCAATTCATACACTTCCATAAATCTCCATCTTCAAGAGCTGGGGTTAGCCCATCCATTGTGTAGATTACTGCCGTAGTCTTCTAACTAAACTCCTTATCTTCAGTTTGCATCATTCCAATCCATAGTTTATTCAGTAACCAGAGTAATCCCTTTAAGATGTAAACTTAATCCTATCAATCCTAGGCTTTCAATCTTTCATTGGCTCCCTATTTCCATCTGCAAAGGAGATGTAAAATGTAAGATGAACCCTGTATCCAAACTCTTTTACATGCAGCCAGGACCTCCCTTACCCAAATTATCCCCTCTCCTTCCTTCAAGCCTCAGCTTAGATGTCAAGGTATCTTGGAATATCTCCCTATTAACTCTCTTCCAAAAATTGACTGGTTGGTACCCTGCACTTAGCCTGATGGAACATTCTTCTGCTCTCTTGTAATTGCCTTTTACTTGCCTATGCACCCCAGTAGCTTGAAACCTCCTTCAGAACAGGGCCAGTTTTTCACCAAGTTGTGTCAGTTATTCTTTCCACCTGAGCACTGCCCATAGTGTCTGGCATATAATGTACTCTCAATAAAAAAAAAAAAAATAACTTACTCCCCTTCTTCTGCACATACTTTTCTTCATCTTAAAATATTCTACCTTCCATTCTGTTGTGTATTATGGATCATGTTTATTTCAGGAAATCTTCTCAAATTAATACATTTGTCTGTCCTTACTCTGCATTAGGAATTCTCAATGTATTAAATGATGTGCATCATTTTCACTTTTTGGAATGTTGTAGATAAATTCTGTGAGATTGAAGCATGTGGTTATGGTGCCTCCCAACATCAACTTTGGACTCCTTGGGAAAGCACCACTCCTCTAAATTTTCAGTTACTCTTGACCTCATACATTCACTAGCAGTTAGATGAGGCTCATTGAAGTCTGTTTAAGATGTGCCATTAATCCTTTCAGTCTTCACATCCAAAGCTCCTATGAATCATGGTTCATCGGGCATCTTTCTCCCTTTAATCTCACATAACGTTGACAGACTGTTCATTATATTTCCATCTTCCAAGGAGCCAGAGTGGTTATTGACAGGAAGGCAGAGTAGAATGTACCCTACGGAGAGCCAACCAGGACTGTATGGTCAAAGATGTGATTTCACCCTAATCTAGGGCTGTTTTTTTTATAGTTGAACAAGTCATGCCCTACCCTTTAGTTTTCTCATCTATCAGGAGAAGAATTTGTAAGATTCCTACTAGCCTTGTACAGAGGTATATTATAAAAGTAATAATAACCCAAACAAATGACTGATTTGACAGGCAATCCATGAGAGTCAAAATTGACTGCACGATAATAACAAAAATCTTTTATATGTTTAAAGATGTTTTGAAAGAAAGAGGTCACAAAAGATAGAGCTAGCTAGAATACCAAAGATTTTAGTTTTACTTTCATGAAGCCTGAACCCTTAGCATGAATGTTCTTAGGTAATGTGATTTCTGTGCTCCCTACGTAGAAATAATTTGGATGGCCCTCACCAAACTAGCAGAGTCTTCCAAGGAGGAAGGATTTAGAATTAAATAGAAAACAAGTACCCAAGCAAACAGGAAATCTTTCAAAGAAAGTATACTACACTGATCCCTATTACTCTGTTTGTTTATTTTTGGATTAGAATCCATGTTTAATTAATTTGTTTAAATTATTTAACACAAAATATTTGGTAATCAAGGTAAACTTATATTTGAGAAAAGAGGTAGATAAGGAAGTTGACCTGAAAAATCTGTAAAGTTAATTCCATTTTCTTTAATTTGATGCAGACAGTTACTGCCAGAGCCACAATATCAGATGGTGTGGTTTGTGTTCGAAGCGTTCTTTTGTTCCAACATAGCTATCTACATTAACATCAGAATTATCACTGCCATAAAGAGAGTTTTATTTTACTTTAGGAATAATATTTCAGTAATAATGCAGGTGATAAAAATGTGTGTGTATATATAGTATAAATATGATTTGGGGAAAGAACTTTTCAAGATCTATTTCTTAAATTACAAGCTGAAGTATTTATACATTTTAAAGACTACTGAAACCTTACTGATCCTAAATTACTTTGATCTTCCTTATTTTTATTTATTTTTATGTAACAATGGTCATAATATTTTTGTTTTTAATCTACACAATATTCAGTCATGCTGTCAATATAGTTAGCTTACACCTTTTCGGATTTGGAGGTGTTTGAATAGCTTAAAATTAGCTTAAGGGCCTTACAGATAGTTCTGCTCTGAATACTTCACTCAAATTCTCTTTCGTATCCATTTATACAACCACCATATAATTGCCACCATGATGGGCATGTATGAATGTGCAATCCCCTTTAGCCCAGCCTTCAATGATTTTTAAAATTATGACCTTTTGTTTGGTAGGTAAGACACCTAAAATTTGTATGATTTTTATTTGTCTTAATATTGATGAGACTGCATATCATTCACCGTCATCCTTTATCACTTCATTCATACTATGTGAATCTACGGACCACAGCCATGTGCCAAGTGCTGTGTCAAGACTGGAAATCTCAAAAATGAACAGGATGTCATCTGTACTCTCCAAGACACTATTTAATGGGGGATCCAAATATAAAAATAAAGCCACAGCAAAAAATAAGTTATGTCCATAGGGTGGAATACAATATAGCAATAAAAAAGGGATGAACTAGTGATACGTGCAACAACATGGAGGAATTTCAAAAGCATGACGCTAAGGGAAAGAAGGCAGATTCAAAAAGCTGCCTAAAAGCTGATCCCCCTTATATTATATTCCAGAAAAGTCAAGACTATATTAACAGACAGCAGATTAGTGTTTGCCAGGGAGGAGGGCAGAGGCAGAAGACTGACTAGAAAGTGCTGGGTGATGGAAGCATTCCATGTCTTGACTATAGTGCTGATTGCATGACTACATACACTGTCAAAATGCATAGAGCTGTACACCTAAAAAAGATGAAGTTTACTAAATATAGGTCTTATTTCAGCATGCCTGACTTTAAAAAGTGCTAAGTGAAATAGTTTAGGGTATTTGATAAGATCAAAGGTTCTCGGGTCAGGCTGCTAGAATTTATATTTCTTCCTGACTGTGCCAGCCTAAGCGATTATTTAACGGTTCTGTGCCTCAACTTGTTGATCTTTAAAGTGGGTATAAGTGATAGTGCATACTTCATGAGATTATTACGAGATATGATCAATGGGAAGTATCTGGAATATCATAAGAGCTCAATAGGTTTTTTTCTTTTTCTTTTTTCTTTTTAATAGGTTTTTTCCTTATTTTGAATACAATAGAGTAATAAACACTGTCTTGTGGGAAATGGATAAATGGCCAGACAAGGCCATTCATGAAGGAAGGAATACAGATGTCCATTAGTCATAGAAAAATAACTATGGCCTAACTACCAGTCGAAGGAATATACATAAAATATAAACATCACTTTTGTTTACAACATAAGCAAACTTTTTTTCTTTCATTCTTTATTTTTTTAAGAATGAGACCCAGAGTTGATGTGGATCTGTTAAAACAAGTACTGTTGTGTTACCAGTAGACATGTAAATGTCTCTACCTCTACAGAAAGCAACTTGGCATGTGTACCAAAGGTCTAAAAATATTAAAACTCTTTAACCTAGTTACTTTACTTTTACAATTTTTTTTAACATATCAGTAAAGCTCAGCAGCATTTATGTGCAAGGTTATTTATTGTGAGAAAGAGAAAAAAATGGCAACTCCCTACCTATTAGAGAAAATGTTAAATAACTTTTGAGATATGCGTACTGTTATGTAAACACACACACACAAAAGTGTCTGGATATTACTAAATGGGCACGGGGGAAAATGCATCTGAAGCACAAAAATTTTGGAAGAGTCAGGATCTGGCTCCTGAAGAAAAATAGAAGTTCTTGGCATGGGAAAAATTTGGAATTAACATTCCAGGCAGGAGTTAGGGGCAGAGAGGCCAAAGCCTAAGAACATTCTTGGCCACCAGGGAGGGTCAAACACCCTGGAGTGACTAGACTGTAGTATTCATGAGAAGAAATGATAAGATACAAAGCAAAAAACTAGCCATCACCAGTTTTTAAAAGATTGAAATGCCATGCTAATGAACTCTATTTTTCAATTGCAAACCATTAGAGCTTTTTAAGAAAAGGCTTAACACAGTTGTTTTACTTTCAGTGACACCTCTGGTGAGTAGGGACCATCCCCGCTTTCCCCTTTTGAACACTCACCAAATGGAATTAGATAAACAAAAATTACCTTAAAAATTAATAGCAAGGGATATGTCCCAAGTTTTGTACACTAAATAAGTGATTGCAAGTACAGCAAGATGCACGGTGATTTAAAACATCTTGTGAAAGAGTCCCCGTGCTCGTTAAATCCATTCTTTTCACTGGGAGGTAAGTCTATTGTTTCCAGCATTGTTTTTGCTATTTGAGTTTGATGCTTTTCTAACAAAGGCTTGTGTCCTCTACTTTGATCTCTTTTTCTTCCTTCTGAGTTGTTTTCTCGACTCCTGGGTATTTTCAAATCTTTCTTTCTTTTTAATTCTTGGTAAGCTAATCAGCTAAAGTGTGTGCTTTTTGGAGTCCTAAATCAGCAACCCAGTTTAGGTGAGCAATTTCCCTTTGCTTTTCAATCTTTGAATCATCATTTTGTGAAATGCTAGTCACTGCTTCTCAGTGGTAATCAAGGCTCCAAGTGGTTACACCCTGAGCAAAATACCATCTCCTTGGCCAAACTTTTATCAGAAGGCGTTGCAGAAACTCATTAAGTTCCTTGAGTCAAAGAACCAGGTGAATCACTCTAAACCTCCACCCAGTTCAACTTTTTCCTCTGGTAGCAATTAATTACATTTTTCTCTTTCCCATTCCCACCTCCACCAACATTCAATCCCAGGTTCCACGTGGCCACACACTCACTCTTGAGTTTACAAGCTTATATAAGGTTCGCTTGCTTGGCACTCACAGGAGAGGGATAAGACATGAAATGTGTACAGCTTTTCTTCCGAGTGCCTGGCAGTGGGAAAAAATAATAATAATAACTAAAAACTTAGTCCTAAAAGTCATGTAGCTTAATCTTAAACATAATTCACTATTTGACTTAGCATTTTAACTTCTTAATAAACAGAATGTAAGGCAAACATGAAAATATTTAAGTATAGTGTGCTAACTTATTAATTATTCAAGTAATTAACATAGCTTGCATGATTAGAGTCTGTCTGAGTGTAGAATCAATGAATCTCAGAATTGTGAGGGTATTCACAGACAGTGCCGGGCTCTGCAGCTCATCACACTAGGTTTCAACACCAGCTCTCTCACTTACCATCTGTGTGACTTTAAGCAAATTATTCAACCTCACAGAGCCATGATGTCATCTACTGGACTAATACCTATCTCAGATGGCCACTGTGGGGATTCATTGTAATAATATATTCAGTGCTAAGCACAATGACTGTTCCTTGGGAGGTAATAATGCAACAAAAACAAACAACCTGATAACATTTTCCTTTCTAAGCATTCTACCTAAGTTAGCTCACTTATCCTCTCTACAATCTCATGGGAGAGACAGCACCACCATCCTATTTTACAGATGGGGAAAACGAGACACAGAAAGGCTACTTTCTTTATTCAAGATCATGAAGGTATGAATTGGGTAAACTGGATTTTAACCCAGAATCCATACATTTAACCACAATGCCTCTGGATACATTATTTTCTTTCCTTAAAAGTTAAGGAGATGGTTAACTGACAGTCTCAAAAATTCAAAGTCATCTTGAAAGTTAATGATTGAGTAAAAAACTAGGACGTATAATCCTAAATCTCCCAATTCCATTCTAGTACAATATAATAAAACAAAACAAAGATAAGCTAAAGACAGATTAAAGCATTGGATAAATGTAAATAGTGGGTTTTGAATAAAAAACTAGAATGTTTCACTACTGTTTTGTGATAAAAAGTCCAGTTACAGTGATTAATTAGTTGGTAATGACCCATTTTGAAAGTCATGTCAGGTCCTTACCCTTAACAGTCAGATTCATAACGCTTTAGAAAGATCCTATCTTAGGAGCTCTAAGGAGGAAATCTTCTTTGCTAGCATATCTTCCATCCATAACATAGACAACTCCCATCCAGCTCTAACGTAGGCAAAGCTGGAATTTGGGGCTGCTTCCCTCTCTTTCTTCTAGGTGTCCCCTCCCCTTCCCATCAGTGCATCCCTGAAGGGAGAATGACAGTCAGTAGAGCTGATATGGCCTAGCTGGTGATGGAGCCCCTAAAATTTACCTCATAGAAACAGCTGCCCACCCCTCTCACCTACAAGACAGCCTGTTTCCTTCAGTATTATTTATAGACCCAAGCAAAGCCTTAAAAGTCTTCTAGCCCTTTGTAGTTCTGAACACACTTAGCAAGTCATGCTTTAGCCTCCAAATCCACAGGGATTTTCCCACACCCGCCCAAATAGCTATACTGGCCGGAGCTTAAGTCCAAGGGCAGTGAGGCTAGAGCCAGCTGTAACTGAAGAGATGGGAGGTGGGAATTTGTTATCTGTGCCTCACCAGCTCCTGACCTGAGGCAAGAAGAGCCAAGGAAACCAACCGTTCCAGCTCTCCTAATGTAGGTCAATGAGATGTGGTGAGAAGAGACTCGCCTTCCCTAATTGAACTAATCAGTCTTGGGGCCACTAGGTGTTGAGAGTGATTCAGACGAATATAGGGAAAACTTACTAGCATAATAAGGACAATAATAGCTAACACTTGTTTGTGCTCCTACCTTGTGCCAGGCATCCTTCTAAACCCCTCCACGAAGCATCATATTTCACATCCTTATTACAGCCTTTTGAGGTTTGTGCCATTAGCCCCATTGTACAGATGTGGAAACAGAGGCAGAGAAAGGTTAAACGATCTTTCCCCAGGTGCCATAGCAAATGAGAGACATAGGATACAAACCCAGCAATAAAAAGTGAAAGCCCTTATTCTAAACTCCTTTACCATGAATAATCAAAAGCTGAGCTTGGCCAGCTATTCCAGCAAAGAGCCAGATGGTAATTGTTTTAGGCTGTGCAGGCCAAAGGGCTTTGGTGTTTTCCAATAAAATTTTACTTATGGACACTGAAATTTGAATTTCATAGTATTTTCATGTGCCATGAAATGTTCTTTTTTGGATTTTTTCCCCCCTATCCATTTAAAAATGTCCAAACCATTCTTAGCTCACAGGCCCTATGAAAACAGGCAGCAGGCCAGGCTTGGCCCACAGGCCACAGTTTATTGACCCTTGATCTAAAGGATTGGAAGAAAATTAAAACAAAGATATTTGGAAAGAAATGTGAATCACGATGTCCTTTTTCTGCCATTTTCACATAGTGTTTATTTTCATCTAAAAATTATTGTCCCTCATTCTTGTTTATATCATTTGAACCCACACATTCCAGCTTCAGAATCTAGTTTGAATCTTCACATTTAACAAGCTATGTGGCCTTGGGCAGTTTACTTAACCCTAAACCACAGCTTCCTCATTGTAATAATAGTAGTTACCTCACGGGGGTGGTTGTTGTAGGCATTAAATTAAATAATACGTGCTAAGCAATTACCACAGCTCCCCAGCACATTGTAAACTCTCAATAAATGTTAAGTCTTCGTATTACTACTATTATTATTATTACTGCTACTGTTATCAACATCATCATCACCCCAGGCAAGAGCATTAAAACAGCTCCTCTCCTGAAGCTACCTCAGCAGTTCTGTCGACTGAGTCCCTACCTAGGAGGCAAATACAAAAGTCCTGTAAGTATCCTCCCCACTCTCCTCATTCTATGCTACCGCTCTATCACACCCCAAGTATTCCCCCCACCAAAAGAAATTCCACTTACTGCATATTCTCAACGTTCTAGAAAAAATAGGTCTCACTTGCTCAGCTCCTAATAGAATCCTTGCCATGCGCCTCCGGCACACCGTCCTGCAGGAATGGACTGCCTCCTAATCTGCAAGATACCAACATTTCGCTCGCCTGTCTTTAGGTTTTTTTGATGCTGCTTGCAGTGCTCATAGGTCAGCGTGAGAACAAAGAGATACAAAACCTTCATGATGAACCTCCGTGAATGAGAACAACCGCATTTTATCTCATTTTATCTCATAGATCTTAGTTATCAGGCCATGTGCGTGGAATGCTACTTTACTTAAACCGCTGAGCACAGTTCTCATCACCATGGTGAGCCTCTTTTCTCTACTATTTATTAAATATTTACTGTGTCTCTGGCACGGTGGTGCCCTCTGAGCATGCTCGCTATAGCAGCATGTGCTGAGACCAGGTGAAATGTACGAATAGGATGCTGATGAAGATGCAGAAATTACCACTATCGCTGTGTGGGCCAAGGAAAACCATGACTCTGCTCCAAGTCCCGTTGCCTTATTATCTCAGGCTCTGGCCGGTTTTTTTCTCAAAAGACTTGTGGGCAGGTAACGTCTGTAAAGTTCATCATTTATCGGCTGGCAAATCAACTGAGCATGACTGAGTTATCTGATTCTCTATTTCAGAGGACTGATGGGTTATGTTCTCAGAAGAGCATGACAATTCATCAGGAAAAGGAGTGAGTGATGGTTCCCAGAAAATGCCTGACTTGTCATCTCGAGGTTTCCATGTCACTGGAGCCAAATGTTAGCCCCTGTGGGCTTGAATGGCAAGAAAGATCCTGGCCCTTTTGACAGAAGAAATAGACTCTTTGTTATTTCTCAAGTGTGTTGATATGAAACCAAATAATCATACTCAGATAATTGTAGACAATTATGTATCTCAATTGGACACGTTTGCACCAAGTGCTGAGCTTCAGTGTACATTAGCAGAAAAGCAAATGCCCGACTCCTATGGTGAGGCTGCCCCATCATTTCAAATGTCTTCTCTACATTTTTGTTTAGTGGTTCGTTAGGTTAAGAACTTTTCCTGCTTCCCAAACCAGTTACCATTAATGGGACAACTTTGTTGATTAAATATTTTATTAATTTTTTCTAGAGCCACAAAATTATTCAATGAGTTGAAGACCTGACAATGACCCTACTGGCCCAGCTAATTTCTTGATCTGGCTATAAAATTAAGCACTCTAGGGAAGGAATAGACAGATCACTGGACACACAATTCTGTCCCCTTTTTCCCTGGAAACCAATCATAGGCAAAATGTGAAGGAGACAGAGTTTATCTCTACACAACCCCACTTCTAAGCTCCTAATATTATTGTTTTCTTTTATCCCCTCCTCATAGCTATTTCCTGAAAGCACCTTCATGATTTCAGGTTTGTCTTAGTTACCACGAGTAAGATAATAACAGTGTATATACTCTTTCTTCCAGTACAATGGGATATTTTATTTTAATAAATTATAATAATGCTTAACACAAGAAAATGGGTAACTAAGAGCAGCATCTTACACATGGGTAACAAGACAGTGGGGGTGAGTTTTCTTAGTAGGTCCCCCCAAAGATCTCTCCTCCTACCAATAGGCAGCCTCCTCCTCACTTACTCCAACGACACTCATATCACCAGTCGGCTATAGGTTTACAATCCATTACCCAATTTGGAGACAGGGGCATAATAAGGGAGTTCAGTGCCTGCAGTAAAGAAAGCTTTCTGAAATATCCCAAGGAATGAACAGATAGTAGAAACGCAAGTCACAGTTTACGGGCCAGAAAATACAGGAGATCTGTGAGAAAGTCTCCTCTTTCTCTCTCTGTCTCTCTCACTCTCAGAGAGAGATTTTTTTAAAAAGTAATGGAAATAGAGACTACTGGTATATAAAGGCAGCAAATGTGCATCTTTATTCGTTCAGAAACATCCTTGTCTCCTCATTATCAAGAGCAGTGCACAAAGAATGGCTGGCACATAATAGTCACTTCATCAGTATTTGTAAAGTGACTGGACAAGTGACTAAGTTGTCAGGTATTTGGAAGCAATCTGAAGACACCCATTTTTTGTTCTGGGTGCCTTGTAGTTAGGGTCTATAGCGATTCTTATTCAAAAAGTTTAAGTATCGGGCCAATAACAATTTCTCCTGTACATTGCTTCAAGTGCCATATTCATCCTTATTTTTCCACCTGAAAAAATATTTTTAAGTATAACCCTACCCAAGAAAAAAAAAACTTAAGTCCACAAAAAAACCTAGACACAAATGTTTATAGTGGTTTTATTTGCACTCACCAGAAGCTAGAAACAATCCAAATGTCCCTCAGATGCAGAATGGATGGACTAACATGGTACATCCAGACAATGGCATACTACTCAGCAATAAAAAGGAGCATACCGCTAGCACATGGCAATAACTCAGGTGAATTCAAAAGCATTACAGTAAGCGAAAGTAGCTAGAGTTAAAGGGCTGCATACTATATGATTTCATTTATACATATGACAGTCTTGCCAAAACACAACTCTGGGGACAGCACTGCCTGCGGTTGGGGCAGGAGAAGAGCTTGGCAGGGCAATTGGTATGCGTGATGGACTCGCACACCAAGATGGACTTTATATCTTGATTGTGGTGATGGCTACTCAATTGAATACATTTGTGAAAACTCACACAGAAGCATGCACTACAAAGGGTGACTTATACTGTATGTGAATTATAGCTTAATTTTTACTTATTTATTTTTGTTTAAAATATTACAGATGTTCATTTTTCTCCCCAATGACCCATTCCACCCTAGCTTAATTTTTTTTTAAGTGAAAGAAAAAGTGTAACCATGTTTAGCAGCTCAGTGGGTAGAAAGATACTTTACAGTTGTTCAGGTTTTCTTTCTGCTAAAATACACACTTTTTTTGAGACTTAAATTTGGAACCAGCAAAGGAAGCATCTGCTTTGGAAGAGGAATGCTGTAGAGACTTAGTTACCACTGAAGGGACTTCTGTTTGGAGGCATTTTGAGGGTACCAGGGATCTAATATTGTGGCGGCCTCTGAATCCCCTAATATTTTAATCCACCATGAGTGTACCTCTTATCTGGCAAGCATGTAATAACCATAAATTAGCTAATATATGCAAAAACTTTGAGGATGCAAAGCACCAGGCAAGTTCTAGAGCACGGCTAACACTGAAACTGGACGGAAGGTGAAAGCATTTTCAGAGCCAGTGCCTGGGCAGGTTCTTCTATCACTCTGTGTCCATTTTTCAACTCACTTCTACACAATGATTACACAGCTCTGCATCTCTGTACTGAAGCCTGGACCACTGGATGAAGAAAGGCACTGTGCAAATGCTACAAAAACAATGACAAGTTGGCAGCTTGACTCACTGGACATTTCAAAGCCAAGAGCAAAGGTCTGAAAGTCAATACCTTAGAAAGAAATAGTCCAAAATGTATTACTGATTACAGAACACCTCATCTTAGAGAACAGATATGTGATGCAAAGTGCGCTGCACGCAAAGAATTATTCTACTAAGAGTTTCTTTTTGGAGAAATGAAGAATCTCTGTATAGCACAAGACATCACACCCGAAACAATGTGGTGATTAAGTTTAGAATTTTATAGATGAAATTTTCCTACAAAAAGCCACAGTGTTCACCGGTGAGGTCTGCAGCTAAAGACCAGTGCGCTCAGACCTCAGCATGCGTATCTCCTCCTTCATAAGAACACAGCAAGCACAGCTAACTGCACCCTGCGGGTTACCCAAGCCCTCATGCAGGCTTGTTTTCCCAAAGGGCTGCACTTATTCTTTTGATTTTTATCTGCTTTTTTCCCCTGCCTCTTCTCTTGCTGACGTACAAAGCAATAACGAAGACCTGGCCAAAAGCCAGTGAGTCTGAAGGAGGAAGAGAAAGGAGACATTGGGCTAGGCGTCTGGTGAGGCATCCTGGCCTTGAGTCCTTAGCAGATTTTCCGCTGTAAGAGCAGCACAACACGTCAGCCTGCAGCTACGCCTGCTTCGTTGGAAAAGTGGAGCATAGGAACAGCCCTCATTTTTTTCTACCTAAATGTTGAATAAAATCTTTAGGAGAATGGGTGCCTACACAACTCAGATGGGCAACATGGTACAGTCAAAAATATTGTTTGGCCAAGTACTAGGGTACCTGAATTCTGGACCCAGTCCTGCCCTAGCATAGCTGGTGGACATTGTGCAAAGCGTGTGGTCTCTCTGGACCTCTGTTTCTGCATTTGTAAAATTAGAGTGTTTCATGGGATAATCTCTCAGATTCCTTTCAGTTCTAGTGTCCAGATTCTATTTGTTCTCTTTTAAACTAAAATAACTATTTATTTGTGAACCTAGAAATAACCCCAAGATTTGTCTCTCTCCATTACTCAGTATTTGAAGCAAGTTAACTGAAAATAGTACCCTTATTACTGCACTGATTACTTCCTTTATTCTTATATAGAGTGGAAATAATCTCAAATTGAGCTTTAACTACACCTAACATTCAAAGATGTGCCTGGGTGCACTTACAGAAATAATGAAATGGAAAAATGTATATGTATTTGCATGAAGGCTGAGGAAACTCCTGCTAAAAGGCTATTACATGAATGGAGAGAATCATGCAAACAAGGTTGGCCCAATTAGTAAGTCTTAGTTTTAGAGGAGCAAGTGATTCTGACAGCACAGTGTCTGGTCCATGGACTTGCCTACCAGCCTGGCCCCCATAAAATTCCTGTGTCAACCTAGGGAAGGTGACACATTAAGGGGAAAATGGCATTCTTTAGCATTGTTCAGATTAAGCCCCTTGAGAACAGGTAGATCTGCAGGGGCAGTATTTCCTAGTTGAATCAAGTGCCTAGGAGCCATAATGGCTTAGCCAACTGTCCTGGTGGAGCCTGGTCCCAGCAGTGCATGACCGAAGTGGCAGGGACCCCATCAGGCAAGATGTGCCCAATCAGGGACAGACTGAAGCTAGATGAAAGGTAGAAATTCCCTAACTCTGAGGAGAGGCACATTGATGAGGTTTTTTCTATTTCACATTTATGAAATATCCCTAGAAACTTCCAATTATAAGGGTGGTGGGGAGAGAGGGGATGTAATTGGTCCAGGGTGATATGGACAGGAAGGGAGTGGGACCCAACAGAATTCAAGCTCTGTGTGATGATTTTTTTAAATTCACAATATTGCCATATTACTATTATTTTGGCAAAGGAAATCATAAGAAAGGGGCTAGAATTATTAATTAAATTCACTATATGAGAATTGGAGAGAAGATATACTTAAGTAAGTAAATACTGAAAGAAAATCACAAAATGCCTTCTCTGCTTCTTAGTGGAGGAGACAACAGTGAATGGTATGAATTTCCTTGTCTTTACTTAGAACCAGAAGACCCTTCTCAGCCTCACATCTTCCTTTCCCTCCACTCTTAACTTCCTAGTTTTGCCTCTGTCCATCTGTGTCATCAGATGTTACAGTATTACCTTGAAAGTTTTTTTAGTATATAGTATATAGTAAAAAGAGCCATCCCATTCAATTAGACATTTTGGGATTGAGGATTTGGAATAAATTTAGTCCCAGACCTCAAAAATATTTTGTTGTAATTTATATTTTAGAGAATCTTATCAAGAAGAAATTTATTAACTGCAAAATATAATTGCAGACCTACTTATTTTGATAATGAAGTAAAGATTCATAGAAAATTTACTGCATTTGCTTATTTTTTTAATATGTTTTTATTGTTTTGGGGGGGTTTTTAGAGAGAGACGAAGGGAGAGGGCCAGAGAGAGGGAGGGAGAGAGAAACATCAATGTGAAAGAGAAACAGCGATTGGCTGTCTCCTGCATGCCGCATACTGGGGATCGAGCTGGCAACCCAGGCATGTGCCCTGACTGGGAATCAAACAGGTGACTTTTTGGTGCATGGGACTACTCTCAATCAACTGAGCTGCAACCAGCCAAGGTTACTGCACTTGTTTAGAAGGAAAATTAAATAGCGAAATTAGGGTTATCTTTCATAAAGTTAATGTTATATTTTTTATTATAATTCACTTTCAATATTATTTTATATTGGTTTCAGTTGTACAGCATAGTGGTTAGACAATCATATACTTTAAACGTGTTTTCCCAATATTTCCAGTACCCACCTGTGTGTTATATTTTAAAACTGTAATCTCTCTCTCTCTTTCCCTCTCTCTCCAAACCCTCCACCCTTCCCCTTTTTTCTCTAGGAAAATATTTTCATAATATCACCTGACATTTTATAGTGACTCTAGGTCTTATATACACTAAAAGGACTCCCATAGATTTTGAGGAATCTAAGTAGTCCAAGCTACATCTGTCATTCTTCTATCAAAGTTAACTGATTATAGGAGACCCTCGATCTATATTCAAGAGCTGGATTGAAAGTGTAGCTCAAATGTTCCTAGTCTTATGAAACTTTGATTCCCAGCCAGAGGTTGTCAATCTTTTCTCTCATTCATTCTGTTTTTAAGTTTTTCATTCAATTTTTTAAACAAATATTTTCTAAGTCCATCTATTCTTGATATAAAACAAGAGACACTTTGTGATTTTCTTCTGATTTTTCTCCTATTTGACTTTATTATCTTAGCTGTCCTTTATTGAGGCACTACTGTGTGCCAGGAACTGACCTGGGTGCTTCTTATGCAAATCTGTGAAGCCTGGGTACTTTCCACATTTGATAAATGAGGAAATAGGCTCTGAAGAAATAAGTTGCACCATGGTAGGTAGAAGAGATGTGTTTTTCTGACTCCAATGACTATTATTTTTCTAGTAATAAAATAGACAACATTAGAGCTACTATGATTGAAGCAGGGCTGAGAGATCCATAGACCCTTCATTTCATTCCTTGAGGAGCTCTGTAGACCTTCAGGACTCCCCGATTTGAAAAACACTGCTTGACTGTACTCCTTTAACCCCTGAATAATTGAAATCTTCTCAGAGATGAGAATAGTATCTTATCAATTATATTAATTTCCATAGCACCTTGTTTGTGCCATGAACATGGAGGGTGCTCAGTAAAGATGAGCTGAATTAGTCATCTCTCCAGGACACAAAACATCGTACAAGGGAAACACTGTCATACTTTACAAATTTCCGCAGCCATTGTTTTGTTTGTTTGTTTTTCTGTTGTTGTTTTTAGAGGGAGGGATGGGAAATGAGGAAATGGAAACAGGAAGTATACCTATTCTTTTTTTAAAATATTTTTTTAATTGATTTTTTTAGAGAGAGAGGAAGAAAGAGGGAGAGAGAAACATGGATAGCTGCCTCCAGCATGCCCCCTACCAGGGACTCAAACCAGCAACCTTTCGGTGCACTGGACAATGCCCAACCAACTGAGCCACACTGGCCAGGGCCATAGCCATTGGATTTGATCACTGCTCTTCATGAAGATGAACAAATTTCCTTAAGGTAAGATTTTAGGACATGGTTTCTCAGAATAGGACCTCACAGCATCAGAGATTTCCAGACAGCTATTCCTTCTGGGTCTTTTCATGATATCTCTAAGTAGAGTTTAGAAAGAGTTAGAATAGGGTGAAATAACTATTTTCTACTTCTATTTTGCAATTATCAGTTAAGCGAGTGGAGCACATGACTAAAAACCTGTCAGAGAAGGGCAAATTGGCATAAGAAAAACAGCCATCGGGGTAGGAGACATAGAAAAAGTTTTACTCTACTGGCTTCTGAAGATTGGGAGAACGGTCTGAGGCAACTATGTAAAACTAACATCTGGCTTCCTACAGCAATAATCCAGTTGCTGTCTTGTGGCAGAGCAGATAGAAAATCTCAGAGACTCAAACCTCCCTGGAGAACCCACCTGGGCAGTGTTGACCAAAAATGTGGTCTAAGGAACCCTGGAGTCCCAAAGATGGTAAAGGCATGAGCACGAAAAGGTTCTATGGACAAACAGGTGTGGGAAATATCACCTCCTACATCTTCTCTTAGATATTCTCTGTGCATTTGAAAAACTAAAAGTCCCAAGAAGACTTGCCTACATTTACCACACTTACTCATCCATGGAACCCTTATTCAAGTATTCCACTTACCATCCCGAATCTTGTTGGACTCATTTTTGCTACTTGTACGTAGCAAAATGCTGCTCCTTAGTTGTTGCTTCCTTTCAGTCATTGGTCTCCATGTAGGAACATGGAAACAGTCTCTGGTCTGTTTGAAGTTTGATGATAAACCAGGGTAGTTTAAGACAGAAGTTGGTAAACTGTAGCCAGCAGGTCAAACTCAGGCCCCTCGTGTCCTAAATAATATTCTATTGGAGCACAGCCATGCCCATGCGTTTACATTTTGTTTATATCTGCTTTTAGGCTACAAAGGTAAAGCTGAGTAGTAGTCAGAGATCACATGACCTCCAAAAAACTTACTAGCTGGCCCTTCACAGAAAATAATTGCCTACCCCAGGTTGAGGACATCTCATTTCTACTTAAACCTTGCTTCACAAAAAATTTGAATTTTAAAAGCCATTATATCAACATTTTTAAATCTTCTGTCTCCCTCTCTCTCCCCCTCTCTCTCTCCAAGTTCCCATGCTTATTTATTTATTTGGGTGCCTTGTCATATTTCTGATGGAAGACCCAATTTTTTGAGAACTGTGAAAATAATTCTGGCTCTCACAATCCATAGGTTCAACCCCAATGGATAACCCACCTCATATAGTCTTCTCTCTTTTTCTATTTCTACTTTCATTTAGATCTTTATTCCCTTCGATAATAGTTCCTACCCTAACCTTCTAAGGCTTTTCAGCTCAAAAGAATATTGTAAAGAAACATAGCAATTTCCACTAGTCCTCACACAAATAACACCTTTTGCAGTGCTCTCTACAAACATGGAACACCACCTACAGAGTCTCTTTCTGCACATAGAAGGTGGCATGTGCATGCCACCACTCATGCTAGCACTATTTTCCAAGCTCAATCCATACTCTATTTAAATGTGCTAACTGTAGCAACACTTTAGCAACATAAATAAAAGTGAAATCACAGCAAAGCCTTTTGGGTAGAATCCCTTGGAGCATCTTTCTGTGGAAGATGCTCCCAGGACTGTTCCTTTAAGGAAACACACGTATTGTGCATTTTCCTTCTTCCAATATTCAAAATTAAGCCCCTCCGAATGGCTCACACACTGAAGTTTATAACCTCAGCCTACGCAGGTCCAGTGCAAAAAGATCTACAGCCTGCAGGCAGAGCGAGGAAGCTCTTTAAAGATGAATCATTTTCATAAATGAGTGCAGAGGGAGGTCAGGCCAGGGGACAAGGAAGGTTACATGTGTGCCTGAGATAAGGCCCCATCCATCTTCCTCTTACTGTCAGGTCTTGATGGGTGAACATTGCCTTGAGCTCCCATAAAACATGTTGTTTGCAGAAAACTTGCAGGTGGTTCATAAAAAAGTCCAAACTGTTACCATGAAATTTATCTCCCACTGCGGGATCTGTTTATAATAGAAACGAAGGGTCTCAAATAGAAATTAAGTATCTCACACCGACTTATATTGGCTGGGAGGACTGAAAAATTCAACCTGCTTCCCAATCACTGCATTAAAAATGTCAAAGTCTTTGTATTGATGGCATCTTGACAAGATACAAGTATGTTCAAAAGAGAAATAATGTCCATTATGTGCACAGCCCTTTATCCCTGGGGTAAGAATGGGCTGGGTGAGATTTTATTGGGAGAATTTAATCAGACAACTGAACTCTTCATCACTTTTTATTTCTGAAGCATGTCAAGAATCTGTTATTTACAATTTTCCCATCTGTATGGTCAAAGTGAAAAGGGCATCTCGATTTTTTTGTTAAGTTGTTAGGAGATGTTTATTATCTTGAAGTCAAAAAGAGATTGGGGGCATTGGCAATGTTGGCCATAATTTGAGTTATCTCCATACAGAAATTGAAGGTAAATGCTGAGACAATTCATGTAGATAATTCAGACCCTAAAACCTCTGGTACTTGAAATAAAGAGATAAGTGAAGGCTAAGTGCTAAATTCTGTTCCTGTGTGTTTTTCCAGTGTTGGTTTGTAATTGGCTCAATTTATCACATCACATGCACGTATACTCTATGGTAGTTTTAAGTTGCTGAAAATAGTCGTCGTCATAAATTTCAATCAAATTCGTGAACTTAGCACATCAACATGGCAGAATATTGTGCTGAGAACAGTATACAGAATTCAAGCGACTTATAGCTAGAGGGGATCTTCAACTCCCCTCCCACGCCCCCCACAGGCATGGAAGGCAAGCTTCTGCAAATATAAGGACCCACATGTGCCCTCCACCTTGACTGTAGCCTGTCCAGGTCTTCATCCCACCAACATGCACACCCAACCCTCTCTTCCATTTCTTCACCCAGGCGAAGGTATACTCTCACCCAGGTGAGTATAAAGTGGACTGAGAAGCACTGTTTCTAACTCAATACCTTCATTTGAAATATGTGTGTCATGAGACCTGCTTTAGCAATAGAAAGAAACCAGAGATGTTCCAATTCAGCACCTTCTAGGCCTCCTGTCTCTACTTTTACCTGCCTCCAACCCTGAACTCTGGCTATGGAAGCCACTCGAAATCTCTGTGGCCTCCCTGCATAAGAATTCCTGTGTTCTCTACCCAAACAGCATACTGCTCCTCCTTATTTCATGGAAAATTAAAATTTTTGCGTGCCTTGTTTTGCCCTCTCACTGCCAAGGGAACATCTCTAAGGTCTTAATAGTTCTAAAGCTAAAGTTTACCCTCTTTATACTAATACCAAGTTAAAAGGGGATAGACAATTCTGCTCAAATGAGTTACCTCAAAAGAACAGATTTACAACTAGGGAGTTTCAGGCATTGTAGCAACCATGAAAGGAGTATGTTCATAAACAAAGGGGCCTCTCAGTACTTTAAGTGACTACTTTTATATTTCTTACAATTTTTTTTTTTTTTTTTTTGCCAGTTCTTGTCTTATATTTCATTATTGAAGGGAAGTAGGGCCTGCTGTTTGAAATGTTAAGTTATAGAAGACTAGCAAGTGTCAAGCCCCCAAAGATGTTTAATCAATATTCTTTCAAGCAGTGAACTTGGACACAAGTAATGTGGTGGGAGACATAACTGTCTGTATCGTTCAATGATTGACATTTGCAATTTTAAAATTATGAAATAGATATGACTTCATCAGCCCTCTAGTCTTTTCTACTGCTTCTAGCAAGATTCTATCTAAGATGATGCAAATGAGCTACTCTTCTAATCCTGAAGGCCTTCCTGAAAAGATTCCTCCTCAGTCTCTCATCTCAGCGTTTAATGTCACTGTCACAGAATGCCTTCCAGTCTAAGCCCCTCCCACGACAAGGCAGGAGAGAAGGCCTAGACTTGCTCATTTCGAGAACAAATATAGCTTGAACATTTGCAACATACAAATAAAGTGTTTCACAAAACCTAAAATTTAGCAAGGAAAAAAAAGGCAAATTTAATATTTTCATAAGTTGGGTATATAATAATAATAACAATAGTTAGAACTTATATAATGCTTACTAGCATAATAAAAATTTAATCAAAATAATTAAGTAATTCCTACAATACTAAGGAGTGTAATTATTTCCACTTTACAGATGAGAATATTGAGGCTTCAGTTAATTTAAGGTTCAAGGTCATCTAGCTAGATACAGGGATGGGGAATGTCCAGCTCAAGGGCCGTATATGAGATCATTTGGTCTGGCCCTGCCAAGGCAACTGCAGGCAGGACTAGAAAGCCAATAAATCTAGGAGCTTTTTTCATAGCTAGTTTTTAAGTTGATAATTTTATAGGGCCCATGAATTATGTTATAAATATCCAAATGGCCCTTGGCAGAAAAAAAAAAGTTTTCCCACCCCTGATAGAAAGTGGCAGAGCTAGGAGTTTGTTTATTAAATAAAATTTTAAATTTTCTAAAATATTTTCAAAGTTTCTCACTTCTGTGACCTCAAACGCACCTATTAATAACTTTTTTTTAAAGAAAAATAACTACTCTGCGTGTGCCAAGCAAATGTCTTCATTTGTTATTAAGCCATCTTGGTCTTAGCTCAACTTCTAAAACTATAGTTCTGAAAGGATATATGAAGAACACTAAACTGGACTATAATTCTGCTATATCAATTATCTTGATGTTTTGCCCATTGAGGCTTAGTGTTGAATTGCTAATATAGTCATGGGCATTGATCCAAAAGGAAACCGTCAAAAAATCCCACAGGCCCTATTCTCCTCTCCCCAGACCAATAGCCATGAGTTACATTTCTTCCCATAGTCACAAGTGGGCACCAGATAAAACTTTCCTGAGTTTTTGGTTCACTTAGAAATTGTTTTGACAAAAATCATTTAACTGACCCATTGCCTTAATTTATTCATCCATTCTCCAACTTTTTATTGAACACCTACGATTAAGTGCAAAACATATCAGAAAATAGAAATATGAGCCCAATGCCAACCTTGTCCTCAAACTGTTTTATAGTCAATGGAAGAAATAAGATATAAGTATAAATACCATATGGTAAAAAGTGGAAGATCCCATGAGGAAAATAAAACCCCCGATTTGGTGGTGATCAACTTCAGCTTTGTGGCGAAGAGGCATTTGAGTTAGAACTTGAAGGAGGGAATAAAAAATGCACATGATATCAAAGTCTAGTAAAGCAAAGAGGATATTTGATGTATAAAGAGACCGAAATTTTATTTCACAGAAATGTAGGCGGTATAAGATTTTATGATTGTTGTGCAATGAAATTTGAAAAGAATTCTTTTTGGAAGAGGAATGCATTAAGGGTTTTGGACAAGGAGGGGGCAGATGTTAAAGCTTTGCTTTAGTATTATCGATCCATCCCAAGCCAGCTTTTAACATTTCCTAAAATACAGAATATGCTCAACACATTTGATGATTTGTTGGGTGTGCACAGGGGATTGGGAAGAGATACTATTAGAGCTATTAAGGAATATTTTATTAGAGCCTAAACTAGGAAGTGGAAATACACAGGGACGCACAAATAAAAGAAAATTTTATAGAAATACAATGGACATAATTAGACATCAGATATCAGGTAATAGTGAGAGATAAGAAAGAATCAAATATGAATCCACCATTACAAATAGGATAATAGTAACATTATTCAATAGTACAAAATATTAAGAATATGATTTCTAAAAAAAAAAAAAAAGGCCTGGCTGGGTGTGGCTCAGTGGTTGAGCGTCGACCTGGGATCCAGGCAATCGGGGTTCGATTCCCGGTCAGGGCACATGCCCTGGTTGAGGGCTGCAGCCGATCAATGACTCTCTCATCATTGATGTTTCTATCTCTCTCTCTCCCTCTCCTTTCCTCTCTCTGAAATCAATAAAGATATATATATATTTTTTAAAAATATGATTTCAACTTACCCAAAGCATATTACTTTTGTAAATATTGGTCTGAACCTTCTTAGTCCATATCTTACACAAATATTCTATCTGTAATGAAATATCTTATGATACAAAGAGATAACAGAGGGAAACATGGCCGTACAAGTGTTGCCAAGGACAGTTGTAGGTCAGTGTTAAAACTCTATAATGATGAAAGGCAATAATTTGGAGAATGAAGAAGAGAAAAACTTGTAGAACAATTGATTCGTCATTCAGAAGACTCACTTTGCTCTAGCAAGTTGCAGTCATTCTCTTGGAGAAAACAAAGAAGATAAAAACATTAAAAGGAGATTGGAAAATAAGACAATTCTATTTTTTTAATTTATTTTTATTATTGAGGGTATTACATACAGATGTCCCCCATTTCACCACCCCCCATTGCCCCCTCCCGTCTGGCTCCCACCCAACCCCAGGCCTTCACCCAAGACAATTCTATTTTAAAAATTATATGTTTGAGGATAAATGTGAAAATAGAATTTCAAATAAAGTTAATCCAGCCAAGATAGACTAATTGCAACCAAATTTTCCTCCTACCTGAAACAACCAAAAAGTGGACAAAAACATATGAAAGAATGGTCTGTAAGAGCATGTATACCAGATAATGAAGGACACTGACCCTCTGAAGATGAAAAGCAAAGTGAGCCTCATTGTAGCCACAGATTACTGCCCTGAGAGAGTTTCCAGGCCACAGTGCAGGGAGGGGTCACTCAGGTGGGGCTTAACATATTGCATGGTCATGGAGATGGCGTTGAGGAGCTAAGCTGACCAAGGCAGTCCTGTTCTAAAGACCAAGTATCAGAGCAGAGAGCGCAGCTCAGAGAGAGAATGCCAAGTATCTGCAGAGAACACCCACTCTAGTATCTGACTTAGTACTGACCAGCTCATGCATGTGAGGAAACAATTCAAGACCATGAAAAGAACCATCCAAAGGGATTTAGAGGTAACAGTGCCTGGCACTCACACAGACTTGGGAATAGTTCCCAAAAGCCAGATTAGAAAGCATCAAGATTCACAGGGCATCAGGTAGAGTACTTAAATGGCTCTTTTCTCAGTAGGAAAGAATAATTAGCCCTAGAGTGAGCACTGCTCCAATCCACCTAAAAGCCTTAACAGCAAGACCCAGAAGGAACAAACTGTTTCTAAGTAACTGGACTACATCCCAGAACAGAAATAAAAAAAATCCAGCATTCCACAATGTAAATTTCACACTGTCTAATATCTAATCAAAAAGTACCAGGCAAGCAAAGAAGAGAGACAATATGATCCATAATGAAGAGAAAAATTCGTCAATCATAACATACCCAGAACAGGCATAGATATTAGAATTAGCAGACAAGGACATTAAAACCATCATTATAAACATATTCCATTTGTTCAAAAAGTTAAGTAGAAGGATGGAAAATATTTTTTTTAAAGCCCATATCCAACTTTTAGAAATGAAAACTTAAATGTGTGAAATGGATTAATGGCAGATCAGATATTATAGGAGAAAAAATTAACTAACTTGAGACATAACAATAGAAACTGTCCAAAGTAAAACACAGAAATGAGAATTTTTTTAAAAAGAACAGTGCATCACTGAGCTGTGAGAAAATCACAAGCAGCCAAATATACATGCAATTGGAATCTGCAAACTAGAGAAAAGAGGAGGGAAATTATTTTAAGAAATAATGGCTAAAATTATCGAAAATTTGATAAAACTTTAAACCCATAGATTATAATAGCTCCTCCTCACTCATCTACCCAAACTTCCTCTTCCTATACCATGATTTTAAATAGAGAAGTAATAAGTAAATGATTATATTAGCATTTTAAACATGTCACTACAGTAGCAATATGGGTGGAAGGTTGGAAGATAGGAGATAAGGAATATAATTTGCAGTATTACAGAAAAGGAGACATCCCCTAAACTAAAGCAATAGCAATGGGGTGAAAAAAAGAAGCATCCAAATTTGAGACACACTTAGAATTGTAACATTGAGAGCCCATGATTGCAACAGGATTAAATCAATTAGGGTATATATAAGGCCTTTCTGAGGTAATTTCTTTGGGGGAAATCAAAGAAGGCTTCTCATATAAGAAATGTCATTCGAGATGGGCAGGAAAATATTTTAGATGGAAGGCCTAGCAAAAGGAGTGCTACAGAAGAAGGAAGGTGCTACCTAATATCTCAAAAACAGCAACCACTCTGGTGGGACTTAAAGGGTCCTGACCAGGGCATGAGGAGAAAGAAACTGGAAAGGCTTTGAACAGCCAGATAAACTTTAGGAAATCATTGACAGTGTCTGAGCAGGAGATAGGACGTGTGGTTTCGGATGTTAGAAAGGAGGAGGAGGCAGGGAGCTCCTCTGTGATATTGTCATAATGTTCCAGTTGGTGGTTAGTAAAGAACTCAGCTGGCATAGATGCAATCGGAGCAGACAGATGTAAGAGACATCACAGACGTGTTGGGGGGGGGGGGGCGCGGTGCGGAACGTTACAGGATTCTGGAAAGTCAGAAAGCCTCAGGCTCTAAACTATGAAGGCCCTTTTCCAGTTTCCTCTTGTTATCCATGAACTCCAGGCTGGAGTTAGTAATCTGGGCCTATTCATGCCAGCATGTCCCATAAAGATATAAAAGGAGATACATAAGTTCACAAATAAACATATACACAGATATAAAGATACCCAGATAGACTGATATGAAGGTACATCGACTCATAGATCCAGGTACAATGTATAATTGGGAAGATACCTGTTTGTTATTCTACGACTCAAAGGTGCATTACAAGGAGCGAGAAAATGTTCCAAACTTTGGCTTCAGATACTTCTAAAAAACTGGGTGATAGGTCAGAGTGAGTGGGATAAACAGGAGTTCTAACTTTTCCAAACCAGTTCTTCTATCTCTCCACTAGATAATATTACCAGTATAGCAGGCCTGCCTGTTGATTGAACATAAAGACACTCCTACTCCTTTCCCAAATGCCCTGAGTCCATCTTTGCACAGAAAAAACTCCAGTTTTAAGCTCTCTTCCTAAACACACACAAACAGCACAGTGAGTGACATTACACTGTTGAGTCAGCTGTGCTAGAGCTTCAAGCCTATGTGATGTTCCAGGTATTTCAAAACCAGGCTCAGGACACTGCACTGCCCTGAGGCCTTTATGGGAGCTCTAATCCCGAGCTGAACGCCAGCAACAACAGTTTGAGGGGTTACAGCAGTGGTGAGAGCAGTTCATGCATTTCATAAACGCTGATCACGCTTTAAGTCCTCAGGTTCTTTGTTATGCAATGACTCTTGAATTACTAGGTAGCTTAGTTGGGTTTATTAGTTAATGCTACATGATAGCATAGTAATAACAATTAACTCTATCACATTCAAAAGGAAGTAGCATAAAGATCCTGCACTGTGGTTTAGAAAGCAGAGGTAATTATAGCTCTACCCCATAATTGTATGGTTTATCTATCTCTACGAGCATGCCACTCCACGATAACAAAGGCGATGCTGTGCAACTTTCATTGGGAAACCAGGGAGCCCTGTGAAACATTGAAGGGATCTACCCATAAAAATCTGAATTTTTGCTGGAAACACAAAGTTAAGATCTTTTCCATGGTGATTTTAACTAGAGAGATAAAAGGATTTAAAAGGAAGAAGATTAACACAACAGGTATTGCGAGCTCATCTATGAGTAAAATTGCCTGTTTTCATTTGATTTTGAATTGACTGAGTAGCATCTTGTTTAAGGCTTCCTACATAGGAAGGTGGAGAAATGCCATGTGCTCTGGTGGTCTCTGTCCCATTGTGTCTGATATCTGCCTAAATAACTACCTCCCTGACTGGCTGTCCTCACACAATAATGAAAGGGTTTGACAACCTGGGTCTAAATTTTGCCTAAGTGCCATCTGCATGATTTTAGATAAATTACTTTCCCCATCAAACATTAACTTCAGGTTTCTCATCTGTAAATTGGTACTAATAACTAATTTAAATTGTTATTGAGGTAGCATGTAAAAATGCTTTGCAAACTCTAAATGCTAAAAAAAAAAAAAGATTATTCTACCATATAATTGTTACACGATACACTGTGTTCATAGGAATGAAAGATATTGCACAAGAAACACTAAAATGTTTTCAATTAGATGTTTATGAAATAAAAACTATTATGTATAACTTTCTAAACCACCATATTTTAAAATCTTGCTATCCTCCTTGCTTATAGGAGCACCATTTCGGCTGAATATAGAACGCAAGTGCTACTTAGCAAGGCCATGTGAAGAAATCGTTGCATAGCTAAGTACAAAAATATTATGTAGTCAACCATGGTTACTGCCTAGATGGTGAAACAAAATATGCCTGAACTGAAACAAAAGCATCTCCAGCATTGTGTTCTCTAATAACCTTTCATGTCCCAGGAGAGGAAGTTAAGTGGGATTTTCTCACTAGTCTTAAAATATTTGTCTATCAGACTGGAATATTTGCAATAACGTGTGGAATACTAATGTCATTTCATTGTAAAGAAACAAAACTAGCTAAATCTTGATGTCCATTACTCTGAAATATCTGACTACAAAGATGCTTTAAGTTTACTAAAGGAAACATGAAATGAAAACTGGCAATAAAGGTAATAATAAGAGATATCTGGAGCTAAGGCTCTTTAGAAATTTTCCTAGGGCTTTGGAAGTAGTACCGGTGTCTGCTCAAACCTGACACCAAACTTAACCTCCCACCCTCAAGCCAATTTGGATGAAAACCAGTTCCACTTTAGGCTTAACTATATAAAACCTGCATTGTCGTTCGGGGGCCTGTTTAAACCCTTTTAATAGATCAAGTCAGGATGGTATCCTCATAATTTAGTGTCATGAATAGTACAAATAAAGCCTTCAATGACATCTAATCAGAACATTTTCTTTTCTCTTCCCTAAAACCATTATTCCATAAAAATCCAGGTTTCCCCAGCCTGTCAGTCATTACAAGCTGCCCAGGCACATTTGAAAGCATCGAGTAGCTAATTTGCCAAGATAGATTTAAAAGACATGAGACAGTTTATGGTTGTGGTCTTTCTGGCTCCTACCACACAAAGCAGAGTTCTGAAGCGCATGAGGATTTCTTTTGCTGATGCTGGGCTATTGTTTAAACATTGATTGCCTCTTTTTTTTATCATTCACTTCCTCCGCCTCCTCCTACACCACCACCACCAGTCACAGACTCTATTCACAACCCATCATCTGAAAGTTCTGTGCTCAACATCCGGACAAAATGGGCCATTTACAGGTCAGATCTAGGAGAGAGGGAGAAAAAAGAACAACAAAAAAACACTCACAGATATTAACTTAGCCTTGAGTGAATTTTTCTTATCTGTCCAAAAGACTTAACATGCTTTTTATGCCAATGAACTCTAGGATATACAACAGAAAATGAAATAATTCATGTTAAAGTAATTTCATAATGCAAAAAAGGGACTATACAAATGCAAAGTATTTGAGAACTATATGGCATATCTCATTAGAGACTGCAGGGACCCTGGACAATTTTCCCCAGCCTACTTTGCACAGAGCAAGTACATGGTGATTTGTGGTCCAAAGAAGGAACCACAGATTTTAGAATCAGACCTAGATGTGAACCCTGAGTTGATCTCCTATTAATGACTATGAACTACTTAATTTCTCTGGGCCTTAATTCCTTATTTGAAAACAGGGATAAAACCCATCCCAGGTCTTTGGAAGTCACAATGAAATAATTTATATATTTAGCAATCTCTGGCACATAATGAACTATCAATACATAGTAGCTCTTATTATTATTTTATAATTACTATTTCTTTTGACTCTGTGATGCTCAGAAGCAAAGGTTATTTTTCTCAAAGAAGAAACACAGACAGAGTAATAATAACAATATAAACACAGGTATAATATTAACTATGTGTCATGCAGAGTTAATGCATCATTCTGTAAAGAAATTGAATCAGAGAGGTAAAGTAATTTACACAAGGCCACACAGCTAATAAGTGGTGAAGCTGGATTTGCACCCAAGCAGTCTGGCTGCAGAATCCGTGCTGCCAACCATTACACTCTGACAAATGTGTTCTGATGCAGGTCAATTATACATGAGGTCCTTATGATTGTTAAAAACCAGAAACACTTAAATGAAATGGAATACAAAGAGTTTATTGTAAGCCTAACAGAGACTCCAGAGGCCATGAAACTCGGGTTTCCAGTCATGACTCATGGGAGTTAGAATCAGAGAGTAGTTCTGAGTTCAAGTCAGTACTAGCACCTCAGCAAAGGAGTTGTACACCTTATTCTGTTTCCACCAGCAGATGGAAGTTCCTGCTTACTTTACTAAATCTTTTGCTTCTGTTCCCCCACAGTTCAATCCCTCCATAATCGAACTGGATATTCCAAGGAAAGGAATCATCGTGAGGCAGTTTATAAGGAGGGAGTGGGGTTCATTCCTGAGCCAGTCAGGTGTGCATAAAGAGGCAGGATTCAGGCCACAAACATGGTCACCAACATTCGTTGTTAGTGGAAGGTTTAGAGAAAGGAACTATCCATAGGTACTTCAAAATAGATCCTTCCCGTCATTTCCTGGCTGTCCTTTTATCCTTCACATTGTGAGATGTGAGTGTTCTCAGACAGTGATGGGGCAGAGCCGGTCTGCCTCAGGCCAGCCAGTACTGTGTGGGTTCTTGACTTTGTGCAGGACAGGTTTCACAACACGAGTCCAGGTGATTTTGAGAGTATGTTTATTAAAGCTGGGGACAGTGAAACAAAGGAGGGGCTTACAGTAAAAGAAGCAACAGGAGAGAGCCTAGGTAGGGCTTCTTTGGCTCACTGAGAAACAGAAGTCACGGTAAAAGAAGTGAGTCAAGGTGGGGCTGCTGTTAGTTCACTAGAAAGTCGGAGAAAAACAGGGCCTTGGAGACAAGGAGGTAAGCCCGGGACGAGATGCCACTGCCTGCTGCTCCCCTGGTTGCAAGTCTTATGGGTACCACTAGAGTTTAGGAGAAAGGGAGCAGGGATACAAGGTATGGGGATGCTCTAGTGAGAGAGCACTGTGGGCCCTTTGTCTTGAGGCTTTTTTTTTTTTAAATATATCTTTATTGATTTCAGAGAGAGGAAAGGAGAAGGAGAGAGAGAGGTAGAGACATCAATGATGAGAGGGTCATTGATAGAGTCCGCAACCCGGGCATGTGCCCTGACCGGGAATCAAACCCCGATTGCCTGGATCCTAGGTCGACGCTCAACCACTGAGCCACGCCCAGCTGGGCTGTCTTGAGGCTTTTTATCTTTCTTTGGCCAGCGGGAATCCAAGGGGAGGTATCAGGGAGGGTCTTAAGAGAATATTCATTAGCTTTTTAGGTGTGTCCTTCAATATGTTGATTTACTGAAATATGTGTATAGTGGGGTCAGGGTTTTTTTCTGGTTAGTTTTATTTTTAAAGAAAATTGTTGAGGGACTGGGACCAAGGCCAGTGTGCCCCAGGACAAAAACCATTTGCTCCTAAGTGTTCTTCGTTAGGGAAGACAAAACTTTGTGATTATTAGCTGGCTATAAATTGCTCAAATTGTTTGGCCTAGCTTAATTATTTTGTCTCACTTTCCCTTCTTCCACTTGTCAAGAAATTTCCCTAGCTTCTTACTATCTTGCCTCATGAGGAACATAGTGGTTGAACTCAACCTTTGGACTCAGTGAGCTTAAAAAAACCCTCTAGCATCACTGGCCATTGAAATTAGACGAGTTATCAAATCTCTCTAAGACTGTGTCCCCAGGTATAAAATGAGGGTGATAATAATAATGACTGCCTCATAAGTTTACTTTGAGTATTAAGTGTGATGTTATATGTAAAATATTTAGGCATAAATCTTGGCACATAGTAAATGTTCAGTAAATGTTACCTATACTTTTATCACCATTATCAGCTCTAAAGTCTTCATAAATGAACTTCAGCCTTTTGAGTTTTGGGGCATCTAAACTCTTTTTTCCTCTCCCTCCCAAATCTTTGCTATTTCTTTAATAGCCAAATCATCAAGCCATCCAAGGAGTCAGAAAGGGCCAAAATTAGATACACAATGAAGCAGAGGAAGGCATAAAGTAGACAAGTGTGTGTGGTAGATACTGTTCATTGCCATCTATTTGATCTTTTTTCCTTAGCAACAGAATCTCAATTTTGTTGATATTGATATGGCGTACAGCTAACATATTACATTTCCAGCTTCTCTTGCAGCTAGATGTGGCTTTGTGACTAAAGTCTGGTCAATGATACATAAGGCAGAATTTTGTGGATATCCAGAGAAACATTATGAAATGCCTCTACTTTGTGAGACAGAAATAACTTCTATCTTGCTGAAGCCACTGTTATTTTAGGATATCTATATCAGAGTATAACAGAATATAATCCCAATATATGCAATGAATCTGGAAATCTTCAATTAATGCATAATAATGAAAATGTTAAAGATAAATGCATTAATTGGAAGAGAATGGATAAGTGGAAAGGAAAAGACAAAAGAAGGAAAGATGGATAGATACTTGCAATTGAAAATCATCTTCCTTAAAAGAAAAAAACATATCATAGCAGAATTTTAGTTAGCTAGTCTAATGTAATTAACCTAAAGGGAAATTATCATGATCTGGTACTTCACACCTAGATACACACTTAAATTATTAGATACCTACCTGACCACTAAGCTGCTGAACACAATGAGTAAATTACTTGAACTTTCTCTGTTTTGCTTCCTCTTTTTTAAATGGACATCATAGATCTTACCTTCTGAGATTATCTGAGAATTACTTAGGACATCACCAAAAATATTTTACTAACATCCTCACATACTTCCTTGCATTCCTTGTCAACCAAATTCTTTTTAGCCAAAACTATTATCTCTCACGTCCTGATTCTGAAATGAAACATAGAATTGAACCACCAACATGAATTCCCATAAAAACAGCAAGCAGAATTACTCAAAGGTTCCAAAGTGTCTGAAAGGTCCAGCCTACCGTATCTTGTGATCCATGCTCTTTTGACTGATGGAAGAAAGTCATGGCTTTAAAATCCTTACTGAGTTCCAAAATTATTTAGTTTCTTTGAACCTCTGTTTTCTCACTGGTAAACTGTTGCACTTTTTCCCAAATATCTTTCAAAATGTCCAAGATGTTTATTCATTCATTTAATAAATACTTATCCCAATACATTCCAGGTTCCCTTCAGTCTTTGGGATCCAGAAGTAAGCAAATAAAACACAGTTTCTTCCCTTATGGAGCTAATCTACCTCTAGTGAGGTAGATTAAAAAAAAAACACACACAAAAACAAAAAGTGTTGGAGAAAACTTTATTAAGCTTTTGTCTTTGAAATTCTCTATTTCATTTGGGCTGGGGCCCAACGGTCTCCATCTCCATTGGGCCAGCTGCTCTGCTAGGTTTTCCTAACACAGGGTGCCAGAAAGAGACTAGATGGTTGGGGAGGAAGAGGGAACCCACTCCTTCCCATTTGCTTCCTGTCAACAGCTCCCCATCAATGGCTCCACCCTGACAACAACAGTTGATACCAGAAGCACCAAGTGATTCCAATTTGCAATTTTTCCACACTTCAAAAACCAGGCTCACCCTACCTCCTTGAAGACACCCACCCCAGACAAGCAGTGCCCCCTGCTCAGAGGTGAGAATTTCAGCTCAGGAGCCCCTCTTCCATGCCTCTAAATTTTAATTATCCTAACCTCATCTTGTTGTTCTCCAAGCCTGTATTAGTCTACTAGGGATTTCATAACAAAGTACCACAGACCAAGTGGCTTAAACAACAGAAATTTATTTTCTCTCAGTTCTGGAGGCTGGAAGTCCAAGATCAAGGTGTGGACAGAGTTGTTTCTCCTGAGATCAATCTCCTTGGCTTGTAGACAGCTGTCTTTTCCCTGTGTCTTCACCTGGTCTTCCCTCTGTATCTGTGTCCTAATCTCCTCTTCTTACAAGGACACCGTCAGATTGGTTTAGGGACCTCTCTAATGACCTCATTTTAACTTAATCATCTCTTTAAAAGCCCTTTCCCCAAATACAACCACATTCTGAAGTCCTGAGTGTTAATACTTTAACGTGAATGTTGAGAAACACACAAGTCAACCCAAAACACAGCCTTAGCTGCTTCCCTCAATTGCCTTTTCTTTTTTTTTACCTTTTCAGTTCTCTAATACTTGGTTAAAACTCTTATATTAAATTATCTCTGTTAATTTAATCATGTGGTTTCTGCCTTTGGAATGGATCTTGGCTGATACAGTATGTCTCATGGTGATAGTACTATGGAGAAAACATAAAGCAGAGAAAGGAAGTAGGAAGTGCTGAAATGAGGGTGGGTTTAAACTAACACAGGAGGGACAGGAAAGACTCACCAGCAGAGGACATTTGAACAAAAACCTGCAGGAGGTGAAAGAAAAAGCCAAGAGGCTTTCTTGGGGCAAAATATCTCCTGACACAAGAGGTAGCCTAGTGATAAAAGGCACTAAGATTCTTATTGAATATTGGGCAATGCTCACTGAGACAAGTCACTGCAAAGCAAAGAGCTATTTAATACTTGCTCTGATGGACTGTTTCCCATTGCAAGCGAATTAGTAATTGCCAGTGGTGAGCTGGGAAGTACTGAGCAGAACTCACATTAAAATAATAATAATCAAGAATTTTAGGGCTGGCAGGAATCCTGTAGTTCATCTAACTCACCTTTCATGTTTTGTGGACCTCGACCCAGAGAGATGAATTCATTTGACCAGGTTTATACAGCCAACTGGCTGTGGAACTTGAACTCTGGTCTCCTGATTCTCATAGTTCAGGAGTCTGTGTGCTTTCCACATCCATAACTGCAACAAGTATCAAGTTGACTAGAGGCAGATAATCAGGGATATCCTTCCACCAAGAATGTCCAATTCTTAGGTTAGAATAAAACTTATTGTTCAATCATATCTTCGGCGGGGGGAGTATGCTAACAAAATTTTGACACATACACATAAAGGCATGGGCAATAGTCCACAACCTTAATAAACAAGTAACAGTAATACTAATGTATACTCTTTAGTATGGTTTTTCTTGGCCCATATTGCAGGTCTAAGCCTTGGGCTTCTTTTCCAGGTCTAGACCTAATCTCAGTTGTTCCTCTGCTTTCTCCGGACATGTTTGAGGATAAGGTCTTCCACGTTCCTTCATTTCCATTAGCCAACAAGAATGCCCAGTAAGCATTACCAGCTTGTAGAAACCAAAATCCTGGCAACTGACAGAACCCTGGTGACAAGGATAATAGCATGAAGAAAAGACACAGCAGAAACCATTCTGTTAGCAGTGTTCAGATCCTCATTTTGCAAGACTTTTGGTAGGATATAGATGTTTTTATGCCACAAAGACAGAGGCTTTTATTTTCTTTCTAGAGAAAATTATAATATCATTGCTATGCTATTGGTTCCGCTCTGGACCCCAGAGCACAGTATGGCCATCACACATCCACTCCAGACAGCGGGCCCAAAGAAGCAACGTGACTGCCTTGAGAAACAGTAGTGCCTCTAAATATTTAATATGTGTTGCTTGCCTTCTTAAACCATAGGTTCCCATGGTGTGTTTGGCTTAAATGGAAACCTCATAAATATCATGTTTTTCTATATTTTCTAAGGATTCATTTCATTACAAATATCATTAGCATCATTAACAAATATTTATTGATGTTGACTTAACATACAAGGCACTGGGGGAGGTAAAGAGATCACAAGGCAAAATTCTTCCTTCCTGCCTCTAAAATAGTCACCATAAGCTAAGAATAGCAGAGGCTGAAAAGACACAAGTGGAGAGGAGTGTGGATTAAAAGGAATAAAAAGATTATAAAGAGAGAACTCATGAAATTATTATTGCATTGGGAAACTAGTCGTGACTATAATTTCAGTGAAATAAATATAAATTTGCATAAAAATATTTCTATAGAGACGCGTTGTCGTATGTATTACACACATTAGATTTAAATATGGCTTCTGTTATAAATATAGTTTGATATAAATTTAATGCCTTGGGAAATAGGATTTTGGCTGGCTAGGGAGGCCAGCCCAGATGGGGGAAGGTGTCTTTTACTTTTTAGTTTATGCATGTGACTGAACTACATGGTAACTTTTTTATATTAAGGATTTCTTAATAGTATAATAAAATATTTAAGATAGATGAACTCAAAGTGACTATCAAAAAAGTTCTGCATGCAGCCCTGGCCAGCGTGGCTCAGTGATTAGAGCATTGGCCCAAGCACTGAAGGGTTGAGGGTTCGATTCCCAGTCAAGGGCATGGACCTGGATTGCAGGTTTGATCCCCGGCCCCTGTTTGGGGCTCATCTCTCTCTCACATCTCTCTCTCTATCTCTCTCTCTCCCTACCTCCCTCCCTTCTACTCTCTAAAAATCAATGGAGAAAAATCCTTGGTGATGATTAACAAAAACAAACAAACAAACAAAACAGCTCAGCATGCAGAGGTGCCTGCGCATAACCAGTGAAAGGGAAAGGCTGAAAGGGCTGACCGAATGCTATATGGTGTTCCACTAAGACATTGTCCTTGAGGAACAAACAGAATCTCAAGCAAATGCCAGGGTGTATAATTCACTGTGTGTTCAGGAAAGCAGCACAGAAGAAAGACCTAGAAATAAATAGGACCAAATGCCAAAATGGATGGTGTAATAATAAAGGAGAAACAAGCAAAAGAGTTTTTAAGAAGAGTCCACAACAAAACAAAGCTTTATCGGGCATTGGCCCTCCACTTCCAAGAGAATTTGATCGCTTCTGATGAAACAGTGATAAGAACTGTAAAAATGATCTCAGAATTAATATACCTAACTATTGGCATATGTGTGCCTACAACATTTAAACTTTGAGTATTTGTTGCTAATTTATCCAAATCAACTTCTCTAAGACCACTTGGCAATATTTACTTTTGTCATTAGCATTGTGAGGGGTTTTATACGTGTCTTATTCAATATGTTTTGCTCTTTTTGTTTTGTTTCTGTGCTTGGCTTTGGTAATATTCTTATCAACAAGTGGATGACTTAGGCAACAATCCAGGAAAGACAAGCTGTGGAGGGCTGGGGCTATTAGGAATTCTTCGGCAAGGAGGTGAGACCTGAGCTAAGACTAAATATTTAGATACACCTTTCTTTCATTGCCAGTAGAAAGCACAGCTAATAAAAATGTGTCATTCTGCTTTCCTCTGCCCACATTAAAAAAAAAAAGCCAATTGTTTGGTGGGGTTTTTTAAGCCCACCTGCCATGGTAGCTTTAGTCAGTTAGCTACATTTATCTATAAAACATAGATAGTTTCCTTAGCAAGTGTGGCTCAGTTGGTTGGAGCGTCATCTTATACACTGAAAGGTCTCGGGCTAATCCCCATCCAGGTGTCTATGGGGCAACCCATCTATGTTTCTCTCTCTCCCTCTCTCCCTTCCTCTCTCTAAAATCAATTTTAAAAACACACACACATAGATCATTGCTAATATTGTTGCTTTTATTATTTTAGTTCCCTAAGTATTAAATGTTGTATAGTAAGTATAGTTCCATACACTGGACTTTATAAGACACAGAAAATCCACACCTTTTGCTTAAATACGGTGTCCCATGGCCGTGGGAAAACTGCCAGCGCAAGCTGCCAACCCCGCACGCAGTTCACTCCATCGCCTTCATTTCCTCTCTGATCTCACGCCCCTCTCCAACCAACCCTCAGAAAGGGCCGGCATAGCAGTAGGTCGTGCTTTATGTCTCAATAAGCTGGAATAGATATCACCGCTGGTAGCAGGGATGCAAGTTAAATAGACAGAGAAGAGGTTTTCTTTCCACAGCTTGTAACACTCCAGCAGGGTCGCTGCTCTCCCGGCTCATTCAGTGGCTCCCCTCAGCCCAGTCTCTCTCTACACCCAGCCACTCCTCTAACAGCTTCCATTTGGGGGAGGCCATTGGTCCCCTGGGGCTTCATCTGCCCACTGGGTCCTTTGGCGTCTTGCCTCCCAGTGTGCTGCATGCCCTGCACTAAGCATTTGCTGTCACCATTATCCTCCTCGCCTCCTTCTGTAAAATGCCAAGTCCCCGGTCTCACCTGCACCTGCGAAGCTGCAGCTGCAGGTGTTTATCTGCACAGAAGTCAGCAGCAGGCGGTGCAAGTCGGGGCAGTTCCCCGAGCAGCAGAAATTAATATGCAGGAGAGTTCCAGGCTCACGCAGTGTTTCCTTCCAATTATATTTACTCATTTTCACGAGGTGTTATTTAATTTCTGAGGTTTCGTGATAAATTGTACCCAAGCCATTCGCTTCCCTAACACAATTTGTTGATTTTTTTGTTATGCGAAAAGACACTATATTTAAAAAAAATTAGTCTTAATATTAGGTCCCTCTGTTCCCTAGGCAGGAAACTCATTGCAAAGCCATTCTCATTTACAGTAATACATCTCTGCTTTGAAAACCGTGATAGCAGAAAAGTGCGCAAAGGAGAAGGAAACTGTGCTTCAAAATGTCAAACAACATCTGTTTCCCATTTCTGAGAATTACAAAGCTTTCTCCAGCCCTTTAACCCTTTAGCCCACATTGTATCTGTCCCTTCGTAGTTTATGAGCTTTATCTTCAGAAGCCTTTCAGTAAAATGAAACCTGATATAGAAAGTGAATCTCTGCCTTAAGTTCTCTCCAAGGATTAGGAACGAGATTTATTAGCACAACACCGCTCGTGCTGTGAGACTTTAAGGTTGTGTCAACATTTCGGTTCTAAACCTGCGCTTCCAGAGGCGTGTACACAGTCTGCTGAAGAAAATAATAATTCCCCAGCTTCAAATTTGGAAAGTGGGATCGTCATTTGAGGATCCGTGTTTACTTTATTCATTTTTTTAAAAGCTGCATGCGATTGACCTTTCCTAGTGTAGAAAATTATATCCACAGACTTTTTATACCGAAGACCGTGTCCCACAGTCAAAGCAAAAACGTAATGGTGAGATGATAACGTATATAATTCGAGCAAAAAAAAAAAACCTATAGGTGATCATTCTGGGAATCTGCAAAATGAGTCAGTATTTTAACATTTGTTGTGAGAACAAGGCAGAAGCTATTTCGTCACACGCAGTAATAGTTCTGTATTCTCCCAGCTATAACTTTAGGTCACCAGGCAGCTGTGGTTTCTCCTAAGTGACCTACAGCAAAGCCCCCTGCCATCTAGAACAATGGCTTAGCTGACTGCCAAAATGGCATGGGGGTGGGGGTCAAGGTCAACCTGGGGAAAAGCAGTGAATGGATGAGTTTATCTTTGGTGCCCTCCTCCTCACACTTCTTCACCCTTCTCTGTTGCTCCATGCCCTCTGTCCCTCCGTGCACTGTCCCCTTAGCCTGTCATCCCAAATCATGGCTCTGGCTCTGAGACTTTCTCCTTTCACCTCTCTTGCCACCTGACACCACCCTCCAGTCAAAACTCGCCTGCTACCCACTTGATTGATCCAGAGCCACCTATAAGGTTAAAAATGATCTACTGGGTTTTTCCTTAATTACCGTCAGCCGCTAAGTCTTCGACGGTTGTCTGTCTCAGAGGATTTGGTACTCTTTAAAGGAGCAAAGCTGGTGGAATTTAAGGCATCTCTACAGGTGCAGTGACAAGGCATTGTTACGAAAGGTGTCTAAATCACCCTTCAAATACATCGCATAGAAAACAGTATACTTCTATAATTGAGAGATTGAATTAATTTTCCATTTTTCTACACCATGTAGAGAATTGAGCATAAAATATAAGTTCCATGAGGTCAGAGCTTTGCTGTTTGGTTTCCTGCTAAACACCTAGCTCCAAAATCATTGTAGATATTCAATAACTATCTGGTGAATGGAGAAATCAACAACTCAGTGAACATACCAACTATTTCGTTATCAGCTATGAAGGCCTTAGTAAAAGTAAAATACATTTCCTCAATGCAGAAAAAAAAGCTATTACAGTAGAGAAACTATTATCTATATCTTGGCATCTGCAGTGGGGTGATACAGAAAAGCATTACGTAAAAAATAAGTGAGTAACTAAGAGAAATACCCAAGAGCAATGTTTGTTCTTTTTTCTGACTTTTAAATACCACTCAAACCTTTACTCTACAACAGATGAAACTGAAAGAAAGGTTAACTTTTCTGTCTCACCTTTGCTCCTCCTGTTTCTCAAATATAAAAAAATATGTCAGAAATTAGTATTTTTTTAAAAAATACATTGTGCTTTGCTAATGAAGCCAACCAGACTGTAAGTTCTTTGAAGGTAAGCAGGTACAATTTCTCTTTCATTTTTCTACCTACAAAGGTCCAGAATGGTGGTGACACCAAGAACATGTTTAATAAAAATATGTGACGCTGGATGGCTTCTTAAGAGGCAAGACTCCTTCTTCACCTCTCTTCTGCAGCAAACATCTTATCTAGACTTCTAATGAGCAGCATAGTCTGCTTTCATTTTCATCTGCTCTCTGCCAAGGCTCAGATCGAGTGAGAGGAGATAAAAGGAGGTGAGACAAAAAGAGAAACAGTCTGACAGTAAGATCTTCTAGGTATTTAGGTGATATGAGTGTTTGAGGCATCTTTATGTATTGCTTTTCTATAATGAGTAGTTTTTCTACAATAGGCAAGTATTACCTCTTTGAAGACAATGGTGTGTTCATTGTTTAATAAAGTCTCCTGCCACTGTTGGCTGAGCAACTTCACTTGGCCAATTAAACCACTCTGGTCTGTCTCTCCCCTTGTACCTTCAGAAAAGCTAGACCAGAGGGTCTCAAAACTATTTCCAGAGCTGATATTTTGTGTTACTGCAAATATCTTGTTATTTCTATGTGGCCTTTCTGAAGCACTAAAAGTGCACTCAAGTTCCCTATTAACCTAATTCTGCTTCAATTAGCCTACAGAGTTCTGGTGTTTTCTGTGGAAAGTAAAGGTACTCATTGCCTAGAAGTTGCCCTCTTCTGGTCAGTTGCAATGAGGGAGACCCTCCATGGAATAAAAATTTTAAAAAAAAGTATTGTGCTCCTAAGTGTTTATGTCCTTAGTCTTAATAGCAGTTTCTCTGTGAGAATGAGAAAAACAAAATCTCCACACACTGGCACAATCGGTCTGATTTCATTCCAGCAAGTAACTACAACAAAAGCAGGGCCTTTTTTTTTTTTTTTTAGTTTAATTAAATTCTTTGAAGCCGTGTGGAGCAATACTGCTGGGTAGATCTTGTAAGAAGAGATAATTAAAACACAAACAAACTAGTTCTTTCATTTGGAATGGCAACCACTGCACGTGCTCAGGACGGCCAGCCCTCCTCACACACTCCCAGAGGATCCTCAGTGCGGTGAGCTACGAACCCCTCCACACTGGGAATCCGGCAGGGTCTCTCTGGAAAGTCAGATTTTCTGAGACATTTCCACTGGAGCCAGGCAAATGGAATGATGCTTTTGGCATCACAACAGACTGATGGGGCTCAAATAAAGAGCTTCCTCACTCATGTTGAGGTGAGGCAGTCAGGTGTCTCTAGGCCTTTCAAAAGGAATTAAAGTGGAAGGAGCAGAGGAGAATATTTTCATACTTATACATGCATTTTTCCCAAAGTGCTAGTCAGTTCTATTTGCAGATTTCCACATTATATGAACTGATTTGGAGTGATTATAAACCCCATCACATCGACATTTCTAGGGGTGATCAGTATAGTTGTCAGCCTCATGATAAGTAGCAGAGTGTACTGAACTGTATGGATTCTGTGGGCTAGATTTAAGAAAACAGAGCATTTGATGGGAGATAAGCCTGAATTTGAATCCTGCCTTCCTGGGTGATCTTGATGAAGTCATTCCTTTCTGAGCATCAGTCTCCTCACCAAGTTTACACTGAAAACATTGAAATTATATTATCACTTTACGTACTTTTCTTATTACAAACATATCTTATCTGTTAGGCTTATAATAATTATGTTCAGGGCACCAAATATATGCAGCACTAGGGAAAAAAAGTGAGTGAGCAACTGTGGTGGATGGAATTGCCACACCCTATCAGACGTCTGTAACTTTACTCTTATATGTTCTCTCCCAAAAAAGTCTTATCTTCCCATCTGATTCCTACATATCCTTCAATACTCAGCTCATTCGTTCATTCACTCACTCACTCACCAGCATTTAATGAGTATTGCTATGTGCCACATGTTAAGTATACTTGTATCCTCTACTCCTAAAGTACAAAACCTTGCCCTCATCTGCTTCTCAAGCTATGGCTCTAGCTCTCTCCTTTTCTTCACAGTCAAGCTTCTCAAAACAGTTGTCCCTATAAATTTCCTTAACTTGCTCATCTCCCACAGCTACTACTTAACTAAAACTTCTCTTACTAAGGACTTGAGTTGTCTCCACATTAATAAATCCCAGTGGACAGCACCCTTCATTGACTTGACTTCTCAGGAGCATTTCACACTTTTTGCCCCTCACTCCTGGTGTCATGGCTTCCTCTTCTATATCTAGCCACTTCTTTTTAGGGCCCTGCCAGTTTCTTCTCCTCTAAATCAGTTAGGGTTCTGCAAGGAACAGTAACCACACGTGAATGACAAATAATTCAAATTAAGTATTATGAGTAACTCACAGAATTAGTGGGAGGCTCAGAACCATGCTGCTAGAAAAAATACCCAAAGGATTGGCTGGTTTCTTAAAGGTAGGTGACCTCTATCAGGAAGTCAAGCACTGGACACTGTGACTGGTACCACCCCATCTGCTGCTCCAGAAACTCCACGGGGCTACAAACTCATTACTGCTAACCCGGGTGCCCATTAAATGTGAAATCCAGTTTTGTTGCCACCACTAAAACTGCCAAGAAAAACTCAACATTCTCCACTAGCTCCTGAATCTATACCCAGTGACAAGGGTAACTGGTTGGTGAACCTACACTGTATACCCATACCTGCAAGAGAGGCTGCAAAGCCAAGCATGTGATATTTATGATACGTATCATGTGAGGTATTCTGTCCCCAACCAATTTAATAAAGAGTTGAATTCCAAAAACACAGGAAGATAGTTTAGGTACCAGGCAGCCCCCAAAAATAGCAATTAGCCACTACTTCTCCAATAAAATTTTGTCTTAAGCTTTCTCTAAATTGACATCTTCTCTCAGGAAGGTTCTGATTCACATATCCAAATACATGCTTGACAGCTCCATTTGGATGTCTTGTAGCCTTTTGACCTTAAGAGGTCCATATCTGAACCCTTGCTCTTCTTGTCCATCTGCTTGTCTTCTTCATCTAAATAAATAGCAGTTCTACCCATCCATTTCCTTATGCCACAAAACTGGAAGTCTTCCTAACATCTACTTCTTTTTAACTTCCTCATTAAATTCACTACCAACTTTTGCCAATTCTCCTTCCAAAATATATTTCTACTTGTTCCCTATCTCCACTGTTACCATCCTACACTAATCTACCATCATCTCATCATCTTCTTCTTGAAAGATTGCAATAGCTTCGTAACTGTCTTCTTGCCTTCATTCTCGGCCATATCCAAATCATTCTCCATGCAGCAACCAGACTAATCTTATAAAGCATAAATTGTATGATTCCACTTCCTTGATGAGAATGCTAGAATAGGCTTCCATTTGAAAAAAAAATTAAATTTTCAACATGGTCCATGTGATCTGATGCCTACTGACTGGTCCAAGCTCACCTCGAGCCATTGTTCTTCTATCACCATTATTGTGAACTGATCTAAGCCACGCTTTTGTTGTGCTGCTTTCAAATCTATGTGGTAAATAGCAAAATCCACTAAGAAACTTTGAGGTAGGTAAGTTCAGCTACTACCCACAACCTCATGACTGAAACGAAAGTAAGTGTGAGACCAAAATCTGTTATACATAGTTATTTATTAAATAGATTTTTATTAGCAAGTATATTCATTTACTAGGGCTGTCATAACAAAATATCACAGACCTGTGTCTTCAACAGCAAACACTTAACGTTTTCACAGTTCTGGAACCCAGAAGTCCAAGATCAAGGTGTCGGCAAGGTTAGTTTCAACTCTGAGGCCTCTCTCCTGGGCTTGCTGATGGCTACCTTCTTCTTGTGTCCTCACACAGTCATTCCTTCATCTGTGTGTCTTCTGTGTCTTCATCTCTTCTTGAGGATACTAGTCACATCGTCTCTAAATGCAGTCACATTCCGAGGTACTTGGGATTAGGACTTCAACATACAAATCGGAGGGCCCACGATTTAGCCCATAACAGCAAGTGAGCAGAAGGGCAATGTGTGCACTCTATTGGGTAAGTTTGCTGAAGTCGTAGCTCTGCACCCTTTTAGATACTTTGACCTCTCACTGTTTGAAAGGCCCATTGAGGTGGCGATGACAACATTGCAGAGGCAGCATTTCATTAGCTCTATGGGCACCAGAAAACCAGAATTCTTTTTTAACAAATGGATACACACAGAATAATTTAGGGAATGAAGGCAGAGATCCCATCCTGAAACCCCTACTACATCACTTTTCCTATTACCTTCTTCAAAGTACCATGTACTTTTTCTCAGACGGCATATGACAATGTTCACCAATCATTTGTTTAATGTCGGTCATCCATTAAAGTCCATGAGAGCAGAACCTGTGACAGTTTTTCTCATCACTATAATCCTTGTGCCTGACATTTACTTATTTACTTAGTCATTCAATTTTGATTTAGCTAGTCAATAGATGTGATTTGAGTACCTACTATGTGCCAGAAATGAAAAGACATGTCCCTGCTCTCTTTGGAGATCACTGCCTTGTAGAGAAAGTGACTCTCAAGGGATAATGAGAACTATCTCCAACTTCAGCCTAGGAAGGAACAACTTTCTCTCCCCTGAAATCCTGTACCCAAGTCCTATTGGTCACACTACTATGCTTATTTACTTGCCCCTCTCCTCCACTGGACTATAAGCTTGAGAGCAGAGACATTTTTTGTTTTGCTTCTTTATCCTCAGTATTTGGTTTGAATGCTAGATACACAGTAGGTCTTCAGTCAGTGATTGTTACGTAAAATCCAAAGTCACACTTGTACAATGCTGGAATATCAGATCAATAAAATGCTGGATTTAGAAACAATATGAGTCTCTTAAAAAAAAGTTTGCCTTTCTTTGACTTTTTTCACATTTCCACCATGTGTGTCCATTCACAAACACAAACAGTGTGAGCAAGAAGAAGGAAAGAGTTCACTTAAAGTGAACCGTGACACTAACATTTGCAAAAGGCTTCCAAAAGCATCTGTATCCATTGGCAAATGGATCCTGACAGACCCTGAATGAAAAACTTGGACTGAAACATACCTAACTTCCACTAGAAAGAATGTTTTCTTTTAACAAATAAATGGATTCCAAACTAATGTTTGTGGACTTCTTGGAAAAATTGTCGCCAGGCCTTAAAGATACAATCTGTTAGTAGCTTCAATCTGTTATAAAGATAAATTTGCAAATAATTAGGAAAAATATTAATCTTGATATCTGTGTTTTCTGAATCCCTAGTTGGAAAACATAACCTGAAGGCTTTTGTTTCTTGAGTGTAGTTTTATTATAAAGCTTTGCAATTTAATTAATTTGATTATGATTTTTAAAATTGGAACTTCCTGAACTTTGAGACTCATTCAGAGGATAAACGAGATCAAACATTGAAAGTAAAATCTGGCCTAGAAAATAATGGCTCTATAGACACTGCAACTATGAACCACTGTAACTTTTTAGCCAGCTGGCCCAACTGTCAAAACATAGTACCTCCAGTTCATTTGTTAATTCCTGAAATTATATCATTAAAATTTCAGTCCTTTGGCTTAAGATTTGGTTTCCTACTAAAATGCAAAATATCCCCGGGAAAGACCATACTTAAAATAGTGACAGTCATTTACCCTCCATTCTTGTGTCAGGGTTTAAATATGGGTAGAAAGAGAGAAAAGGAAGGATATGATACTTAGGTCCGCATACAGGAAATAGTCTAGAAAAGAAAATTTGGAGATTCTAAGTCAACAGAAGAGTGTCTTTGCCCGTAACTCTGCCCTGAAAAAATATCTGGAACCCCGGGAATTGAGCTGTGCAGAGCGGTCTTATGAGATCTGTATATAGAGGAGAAAAAGAAAATCTTCCTCAAAACATTTCTTCAAGTTTCTCTCATTACTTTCCTGGTTATAATAAACAGCTGATAATCTCAAAGTAAACTGCTTCTGATGTCAGTCACTTAATACTAAGCCGCTATATTTAGCATTCCTAGATAAATAAATTTATTCCTGGTCAACACTGGAATTAAAGAATCTAAAAGGGCTTTAGGAAATTCCCCCAGGTAATTGCTACTTTTAACTGAGCCACTCCTGGTTAAATACCTGAAATGCGATGATGAGATGTAACACCTAGCAGCCAATCACCTGTGGCCGAAAGAGAATCATGTGGACGTCTTATTGCTTCAGAAAAGCAGCGTGTCAAATATCACATTCAAATTGCATCTTGAGGCATGAGGAAGACAGCTGAATATAAACTCACTAAGATGATTTGGAAAGGAGTTGCCGTGATGTCATTAGAGAACTTGACCTTGATTCCATTTCCTCCTCTGGCTATAAAGTGGGAACATCACTTTCCTGCTCTTTCCAAGAATGTGTGTTTTCTTTTCCTTGCAGAACAAAGGGCCATGATGGGCACTGTACGCTCTGCTGAGCAGGCTTAGCACCCAGCCCTCTCCCACTGAGGCCACATCCCAGCTCGGGCTTCCCCTTGGCACAGCACGCTGCCTCACCTTGTCAAACAGGGTTGTGCTCAAACTGAAAGTAGACATTCCACAGGGATCAGAAATGTGGGACATGGTCACTCACTAGTCACTTCTACGCCATCAGTCTGTGTTGATTATTAAATGCTTGTAGTGGCGATGCCCTAGAGTAAAGTAGTAAAGCTTTACATTTTCTGTTGTCTACACAAACTGATTATTTATGTAAAACATCCAGACTTTGAGGAGGCCAAATTCACACAAATCTGTTCTGTTTACATTTAAGAAATCAAGCCCAAAAATTCTATTTCTGCATCCTAAAAGCCTTGACTGAGCTTACATTTTTGTTACTTAAACAAAAAGCATGGCATTGAGAATAGAAAAGCTACTATATACATTCACATTACTGATATACAGCAGTCTGAGGCTAATCTTCCACAACTATAGGTGATTAGGTAAGATGAAGATGATCCAGTTTGCCAATTTCCTATCTGTTTCGCAGTGAATGTTTGTATTGCCCCAAACTTCATATATTGAAATCTTAACCCAGAATGTGATGGTTGGGAGATGCTCAGTGCCCTTATAAAAGAGACCCCCAGAGAGCTCCCTTCCAACCTTCTGCCATGTATGGACACAACAAGAAGACAGCTGTCTAGGAACCAGGAGTGGGTCCACACCAGACACAGAGTCTGATAGCACCTTGGTCTTGGACTTCCATTTATTTCCCACAGCTCTGGAGGTGAGAAATAAATGCTTGTTGTTTAAGCTACTCAGTATATGACATTTTTATTGCAGCAACCGAAACAGACTGCCACAAAATCTTCATGAAGGTCTCCTGCCTCTCAGTGTCTACTAGGCATTTTGAACATTTATTTAAACTAGTCACAAATTAGATCACTTTATTTTTCAGTCGAGTTTGATTTAACTATAGTTAAATGGGAATAATCTTAATTTCTTATTTGCCAAAATAATTAGGTCTAATAAAGTTCATAATTTCAATTTTCTCTATACTTTATTTAAAAAAGTAAGGCAACAACTTACTTAGAAATGACATACAGGATTTTAACTAATAACACCATTCTGTTCCCCCCAAAAATACATATAAAAGTAGCTCTTCTCCAGATCCCAAGACCCTTTCCTTATATCTTTTAGCCCAAATAAGTTTCTACTTTCTAATACACAAAGCATCCCCCTCCCCCTTCCTCACCCCTGCCCCAACTTCACCTTCTGATGTTTTCGTATTGCTCCAGCCTTTTCCACTCAGAAGGAAAACAATTTAACAATTCAGGATTACTTGAAACCAAGATTAACATATCTGTGTCTTTATATATCACTCCCTCTAGAATGTTTGTAGTTTAAAACATTCTGGAATCTACTGATCGTCTCTTGGTGGGGAATGGAGAAGATATACAGATACACAGATACCCCACTGTGTGATAGACACTACTCAAGGTGTTTTCACAGAGACTGTTTCATCTAATCCTCACAACATCCTTTTTCTGTAAGCCAAAATGTTCCTTTTTAGAGGTTAAGTAAATTCCCTAAGATCGCATAGCTAATAAATGCCAGTTTCAGGATTCCAATCCAAGTCTGTCTGACTCTACTGTTTATGGGCTTTTCACTGTGCCAAACCTAACCCAAAAGAATCTTTCATGGGGCATTTTAACACTGGGGAATTCTAACATGGTCCATGAAGGTGAGTGATATTGTTGATCAATGAAGCCCTCAGGTTGCACTAAGTAACCACATACTCCATCTCAGCATGAGGCTTTCTTTCCCAACCTGTGTTTTTTCTTGGCCACATTCTAGCTTCAATGCCTTTTCCATTCCAGACTAGCTTTGCATTTTTTAAAATCAATCATTATTCATTCAGTCTTTAGACTGGGAATCCTCTAAAGACCTCAAAGCACTGTATAGAAAAATATTGCATAATGAACCATAAACATTTGGATTACCAGGAGGGTACAACTGAGAATGCTACATTCTTACTTTCTTCTAGTCCTGGGGGAAAGGGGGAGGTTTTATCAAATTGAAGTGGGCTCTTTTCCTTATAGCTCTAGCCAGTCTTCCTCTAACTCTGTTGAATATGAAGTCTAGACTAGGCAGATTTTCTAACTTGATACCCTCCCCAAATATGGATATATTGTTTTACCAATATCCAGCAGATTCCCCCCCCCCCCCCCGAAACCAGCAATCATCATTGCTTCTCCAAAACTATTTAAATCATCAGGAAACAATACCTAAGACTTCCAAGGGGCAGTTAATGTGTCATTTTACAGTAAGCTGTCTGAGCTGTCTATCTGGTCATGAGTGCTGACTTGATGACCACCTCTAGCTCCAATGAGGGCCAAGCAAAAAGGGAGATTAAACCCAATGGGCACTGCATCACATAGAGGCACAAGCAAAGATGAGTAAGGAAATCAGCAATGAGTTTTCTTAGTCTTCTCCAGTCACCAGGTATTATAATTGAACTGTGTCCCTCCATTCTCTCTCTCTCGCCCTCTCTCAAGATTATATATTATATACATATATATATTATATACATATTATGTATATATAATCTTGAAGCCCTAATCCCCATTACCTTAAAATGTGACCTTATTTGGAAATAGGGTCTTTATAGATGTGATCATGTTATTTTGTTGTTGTTGTCCTCACCTAATGATATTTTTTCCATTTTTTTTTTTCAGAGAGAGTGAAAGAGAGAGAAGGAGGGAAGGGGAGGGAGAGAGAAACAGAAAGAAACATCAGTGTGAGAGAGACACATCGATTGGTTGACCAGGAATCGAACCTGCAACCCAGGTACGTGCCCTTGCCAGGAATCAAACCTGTGACCCTTCAGTATGTAGACCAACACTCTAACCACTGAGCCACATCGGCCAGGGTGTAATCAAGTTAAAGTGGGGACATTAGGGTGAGTACTAATGCAACATGACTGGTGTCCTTATAAAAGGGGGAAATTTGGATGCAGAGGCAGACAGGCATGGAGGCAAGACAATGTGAAGAGACTCAGGGAGAAGACAGTCATCTCCAAGCCAAGGAGAAAGGCCTGGAAGGAATCTTTCTTTCACAGCCCTCAGAGGGAACCAACCCTGCTGATACCTTGATTTTTGGACTTCCAACCTTTAGAATTGTGAGAGAATTAATACACTTCTGCTGTTTAAGCCACCCAGTGTTTGGTATTCTTACAGCAGCTAGAAAACTAATAAACCAGAGACTAGTTAACATACCTGGGCAGTTGATGACTGACCTGCAAAACCCAGAGTACATTATCTCCTGAACACCTAGAGAATGACGAAGAATAAATCCTCTAGTCCATTAAGTGGTGTTCCTACCCCATTTTCCTAAGATATCTTTTCTTGAATGGTTACTCTCTTGAGTCTCATAACCTAGACCCAAAGTTGCTCAATCTAATTGTGCCTCAGCCTTACCATCCACCCAATAGGGATGATATTATTGGGTTGTAGCTTAAGACCATTGGCTGGTCTTGCGTTAGTGGAAAGTAATTGGTAAACAAATACCAGAACTTTATTCTCTCACAGCTCTGGAGAACAGAAGCAGGAAATCAAGCTGTTTGTAGGACCACAGCCCTCCCAGAGGCTCTAGGAGAGAATGGATGCCTTGCTTCTTCCAGGTTCTGGTGCAGGCAGGTGTTCGTTGGTTTGTGGCCACATCACTCCAATCTCTGTCTCCATCTCCATATTGTTTTCTTCTCTCTGTAGTTCTCTATCTCATCTTTACTACCTCTCTCAAAAAGAAACACACGATTGCACTTAGGGCCCACCTGGATAACCCAGTATAAGCTCCTCCTCTCAAGATCTTTAATCTAATCAACATCTTTTTGCTCTATAATGTGATATTCACTCTTTTGCTACATTTATAGGTTCCGGGAATTAAAAATTGAATATATCTTTTGGGGGGAGTGGGGTGTCATTTTTTTCTGCCTAACACAGTCCCAAATCATCATGCCCCTTAGGTTAACTTCTAGAAGCTTCTCTCTTAAAGGTGACCATTGCTCCCTAACAAGGAATGTTCATTTGAATTCTAGTCCCAGGCCCCATGTAAAACTTCATCCAAGACTGGCAAGGTTAGATGTCGACATGAGCTGTAACCCTCCTTTTCTCACCTCTATGTGTAACATCTATCCAACAAGTTATCAAAAAGGGAAAATATTGGTTCTCAATCATACTAAGCTCTGCTAAGAATAATAAGAGAAACCAAGTTTTCCATATTAACTTGTACTCTTTCTTCCTGATTAACAAGGGTCCTAGTTCGCATAGGAAAGAGAATATAAAAATGCATTTATAAAGTACCTTGGTCTTGTCCCCCCACTGTTTCTATCTAGCACTTAGAAAATGTGTGCAAAGCCCTGGCTGGTGTTGCTCAGTGGTTAGAGTGTCAGTCTGTGCACCAAAGGGTCTCGGGTTCAATTCCCAGTCAAGGACAGGTATTGGGGTTGCAGATTCAATCCCTGCCTTGACCTAGCTGCATGCAGGAGGCAACCAATCAATGTGTCTCTCTCACATCAATATTCTTCTCTCTCTCTCTCTCTTTCAATCAATGTAAAAAATATCCTTGAGTTAGGGTTAACAAAACAAAAAAGAAAAAGAACACCTGTACAAAGCTTTATGTTTTCCTCCTCAGTTGCTCTACATTTAAGTGTGCACTGTTTACATCCCCACACACTGGAGATCTTTAATGTTCAAGTATTATTTTTCCTTAAGAACTTATAAGAGTACAAATTTCTCTCTTTTCCTATTTCTTCTTTGGCTTAACCACCCAAATCCTTTTTTCTCTAGAATCACAGAGGAATAAACAGAAGGAAAGGAAGAACTTCTCAAGGCACTCTGGAAAAATATCTGAATTAACTATAAAATTTATCTTATAACTTCGCAAAAAGTGATATTTGGGGAAATGATGATTACTTGATCAAATAATTTTATAAAGGAAATACCTGCTATTGAGCATTATTTAGAATTTGCTCAAGAAATGAATGTATGTATGATGTTATTGGTAATTCGGGCAATGTTTTAAATATTACATAATATATAAACATATTTAGAAGCATGGTTTGAGATGGAGAATCATTTGCTACACTCTGAGTAGCAAGGCTTTAGAAATCCAGTGTCTCTTGATCCTAGGTGTTTATTAAAATCTACTAGGAGTTTTTTAAAAAATTACCAATGCCTGGGCCCCATCCCAAGACAATCAAATCAGAATTTCCTCAGCCAATTCTAAATGTTGAGCCAATGTTAAGACTCACAGAGTCATTCCTCATTTTACTGATGAAGAAATCAAAGCAAAGAAGTGAGGTGGCCTGCCTACCCTCTGTCTATGTTTGTAACCAAGAATGCAAGAAGAAAAGGCTGCAAATAAGTAACAAGAAATAGTAAATAATTTAAAATAAAATGCTTGTGAGGAGAAGCCAGAGGGTTGCCAAAAGCAGAAGAAATAAGGTGATGGCTGCCAAGAGTAAAGATTGTGAAATGATGTGCAGTCCCCTATGAAAATGTAAATCCTACTTAAATCCTTTATCAACTGTGTGTACACCAGGGAGCTGGCTTTGGAAAGATATATCTATGAAACTTACTAAAACTTTGAAGTTTGAAGAAAACTGGAGAACAAACTCAGAAAACCCAGAACCAGATAGTTAAGATAATCCCCCAGGGGTAAAAGTAAGGGAATCTCCATAGAAAACAGTTTCACCAATTTAACCACATTTGTGTAAAATTTGTCATTTGTGCATATCCTGTAAGAGCCAGTGAGTTGAAATAGTTATAATCTGTTGGTAATTACTACCAATTTCCTGTTATCATTTTCTGTACATTTCCCGTCATCGATCCTAGAAATAAAAAGAAAAATCTAAAAAGTACTTTCAACTGATTAATGGCAATTTTGTTATATAAAGTCTTTGCCTTGGATTTAGCAAATCACTTGGCTGTTATCTGATTAACACCAAAATGAACTGGAAAAGCCAGTGTCTGTTTCTTTTCCCAGGTTCCTCCCAGGCCCTGGATTCTCATGAACTCTTATCCAAGGTTTTGATGTGCTAATTTGCTCATCAACACACACTAGCCTTCCTGGGTTTAATTAATAAATGTTTAGTTTTGACAAAGGCAAGGGAAACAGAAATCTAATTCATGAATTCGATCATTGTTTATCCGCCCACTGTGACCCTCACTTGAAATTGGTCTTGAGTCTTATCAGTCTGCTCCGTATTATGCCTTTTCATTAGCATATCAAATATATCATTGTTAGCAGGCTGCTCACAGCCATTGCTCACTGGCAGTTACAGAACCAGTCACCCACTGGAGCTGCAGGGAAACATCTGTAAATCCACCGTGATTTCAGGAGAAGAATCGGGGACAGGGGATTAACCTCATCTCCCATTCAGATTCCCTCCTCCAGAAATCACGATCTTCTATGCGTCCTGTTTACATAGGTTTAACTGACTGACTGATTGACAATTTTTAATGTTTCTACCCCCTTGAAATTAGAATGACAACACAGGATTCTCCAACATTTAAACTCTGAGTTGCTTGTCACCAAAACCCCATCTAACAACTAAGGATGCCTTAGCATTATTATCACAGAATTGGGGTACGCTGGGAAATTAGTTGGCTTTAATATATCTTCCTTTGAAACAATTTTCTTCCTTAATGAAGAACAGGCCACTGATTCCAATCAAGTCCCATGGTTTCTTAGTATTCAGAAACGTGAGCACAGAATTATGAGCACTGCTGTAATTCCATCCATATCATTCAGATTTGACCTGCCCACGTTTGTCAATCCACTCCTTACTCAGAATTCACCTTTTATTGTTATGTGACACCCTGTGTTTGTTAAACACCTCAAATGTAATATTCAAATCTCTGGTAGGGTTAAAAATATTTCAAAGATTTTAGAATTGTGTTTTAATGCTGTTATATTTGTGTGAACCATTTCTTAAGGAAGGGTTTAGAGATGTGATCTTCAAGCACTTAAAAGCAGAATCACCAAGCAAGACCCAGCCCTAAGGCTGATGTCTGGCTTTTAAGAACTCTACACAGAAGCCCGAGTAAGAAAACCAGGAAAATAACACAATTGTGAACTACATTAATTATGCACTTTAAAGTGACATTGTGGCCTGGCCGGGCCTGGCTCAGCGGCTGAGCATCCACCTAGGATCCAGGGGATAGGGGTTCGATTCCCGGTCAGGGCACATGCCCGGGTTACAGGCTTGATCAATGACTCTCTCATCATTGATGTTCTATCTCTCTCTCCCTCTCCTTTCCTCTCTCTGAAATCAATAAAGATATAATAAATAAATAAATAAATAAATAAATAAATAAATAAATAAATAAAAATAAAGTGACTGTCTCCTTTTAACAAACTAAAATATTACAATGTAAGGCCACATGTGAGTTCTAGTCAATCTACTAAATGAATTAGGCAGGATCACTGGAAAATAATATTGTGGTTCTTTTCCTTGGGCATGATTACCTGGTGTAGCATAGACAAGAGCGCTAGATTTGGAGGCCGACACCTGACTCTTATCTAAAGTCTACCACCAACTTTCTGCCATTTGAACAAATTCCATCCTGTCTCTGAATATCTATTTCCCACTCCCTAAGAAGAGACAGTTGGATTACATGCCCAGGTTTTCAACTGTGCAGCTCCGAAATACAACTAAGTTTTCCCTTGAAAAGATTTATGTATTCAACCTGGCCAGTTGGTTGGAATGTCACCCTGTACACCAAAGGGTTGCGGGTTCATTTCCTGGTCATGGCACGTAAGGGAAAAACTGATTGATGTATCTCTCACATTATTGTTTCTCTTCTCTCTCTTTCTCTCTCTTCCCCTCTCTCTAAAATATCCTATAAAAAAAAGAGAGAGAGAGAAATTTATGTGGTCAACTAATTTTTTTGTGTGTGATCAACTAATTTTTAAGTATTATTGTATTTCACACACATATGCACACACACACATTCTTAGAGATTTGTGATATGCATTAGTATACCAGATGCCTTCTCAAGACATTCTAATAAAGCTTCACAACAAATCAATTGATTTAATTGTGTTTCCCAAACATATTTTGCCAAGAATATGTGTGTTCAAAACAGTTTGGGTGGCTTTGGGCAAGATTTTTCAGAGGGACTTTCAGCTGTAATCGGCCTGGCCCATGTTCAGACAGGCCAGACTTGCCAATGGTGTCACAGAGCCTAGTGACTGAAAGTGGGACACCAGAAACCAGATAGCCTGGATTCAGGTCCATAGCTTCTCTACTTCCTTGCTTTGCAACCTCACTTAATTTCTCTGTATTTGGTTCCTTCATGTGCAAATCTGAGATAATAATATCATCTATTTCATAGGGTCATTATGAGGATTGAATGAGCTAATAATATATGTCAAATGCTGAGCAGATGACCTAACACCTAGTAAGTGCCATAGAAGTGTTAACAGTACCATTGCAATATCATAAACTCTTGTCAGATGCAACTGCTATGGGGAAATTAGGGTATCCCTTTCCCCACTGAGTGTTGGGGGTGGAGTCCTTACAATACCTAGAGAAAAAATAATTTTCTGAGACTTGCATGGGAGGATGAGTGATTTTTATTTGCATGGAATGAAATCCCTGGGTTTCCGAAGTCCCATTCCAGTCATAGAAGAAGTGTAGATGGGATTTCAGTAAAGCTAACAGCAAAACCAGTGTCCAGAGTTTCTTTTCCATGTTGCAGCTGGGTCTAGTTCAACATCAGCCTAGTTGCAGCCCATTAGTCCATTGTGTGTGGGCCAATGCAAGGGAGCTAAGAGAGTGTGCCCCTGCAACAAGAGTCCCAAAAGAGCCAAGAGAAATCAAGAGCAACAAGAGCAGCCAAGAGAAACCAAGAGAGTGAGTGCCTTTCTTAAGGGGAGTAAATATTCCAAATTTTGCACCCTTGCAGTGGCCATACCCATTCTGGCCAATGACTTGTTCCCAGGTGTGACTGACAAGTGAGTATCTTCTGGATATCACCCCAGCTTTACTGGGCATGCGTCTATCTTCTCTCCATTGGATCCCTGAGGAGTGTAAAGCTGTAGCTTCCTGATGAAGCTGTCCTAATGGCCTGCCTATGATATTTGGTCTTCCATTTTCTCCTTTCCTGTTATTGATAAGTAGGTTAATTACAATGGTATCACAATGATCCAAGAGCAACAAGAGTGGATGAAGGAAATTAACATTTGCTGAGCATATACTGTATGCCAGATATAATCCCATTAAACCCCCATAATAAAACTAAGGTCAAAATATGATTATTTCACTTTATAGGTGAGTAAAATAAAACTGAGGTTTTAAGGAATTTGCCAAATATTAAGCAGATGTGAAGATGAAAAAATGAACCCCCAATTCAGGTGTTCCTGAATTCGAAAGTCAAGTTCTTTTTGCAAATTACACAGCCTTAAGGGTGAAAAGCAATAACATTATATCTTTTTGTAGGTGAAGAAATGAGACAGATGGATTAAACTATGTCCTAAGATCAATCACACAGTAAGATTCAAATTAGAAAGTAATCCACATTCTGTCATCCAACCCTGTAATGTATTCATTACTGGACCCTAAATGCAGAAGCGCATATGAAAAGGGAAAAAGGAACTCTCTAATTTTCATCTGGTCACAATTTTTAAAATTAAGAAGTGTCTTAATGAAGTACCTATGTATAGATTATGTCCCATTTTAGCAGAGATTTTTGGATCTCTCTTACCTAACTCAAATTGTGTTTTTAGAGACGTAGAGGTCTAAAGTAGACATTCAGAGGTGAAATTAATTCTAATGCCTCCAGAAAAGATTGGATTAAAATAATGATAATATTTTACTCTATTATACTTTTAAATGTTCAGAGAGGAAAACTCTGTGACTTTGGTAAAAAAAAAAAAAAAAAAGAAAAAAAGAAAGAAAGAAAATCCAAGTATTAATAACATATTTAAAATTTCATAATATGCAAGGACCTTTGAGACATTTGTGAAAATAAAAATACATTAATCAAAAAGAGAAAGAGAAAAAAATAGAATAAAAAGATGAATTGATTTTCCGTGATAGAGCACAGAATTGTGCATTAAGAACTAAAATTCAGGACTATGGACTTGGGAAGTAATTTATTGGATATTAATCTTCCCTTTAAGCAGCAAGGCCCAACTTTACTTAGATATGTCTGCTCCATGCAAAGTTTTAAAATATGGGGTCAAAAATATATTCCTACCACATATCCCATACTTCCATTCTGCTTGGTTCATCTTATCACTAAAACTAGTTTTTTACAGCAATGTCAAAAATGATAGCGCTTAGAAAGATTTCCATTTTGCAAGTAAAAAAGGGCAGACAGGTGGTACACAGCCTGCCATGTACTTAGATGGAGCAGCCAGCTGCTTAATTCCCATCATCAGAGCCTATTCTGGGACCACAGGGCATCTGATTGAGCAGGCAACTTGCAGAGAGAGGGAGGGGCACATGGAAGATCTCTCAGCATCTGAAATTCTCCATTTAAGCTCAGTGAATGAGAGAAGGGATGGTGATCGGTACTCTGATTTGGATGAGAGAAAACATTTCTCTCTTTCTTTGGGAGTTTATGATGAAAAATCCAAAAAGTGGTTGACATAGGACTTATTTTAACCTATGTAGCAGATAAACAGGTATCTGCCAGTGTAACATACATAACAAGTACCTCCAACAGTCTGAATTGGAGGAAGGGTGGAGATTTAGGAGGGTATCCTGGCAGGTCCCAACAAACCCTTTTCTTTGCTTTCAGATATATATTCATTGGAACAAGTCTGTTGTCCCCTTGCAATTGCTGAATGCAGTGCCTGCCTCAAAAATGAAAATGTTTTTGGCCTAGTTTGTGCTTTGTATGCTATTTCCCGTTCTCAGAAAACCAGTACATGTTGAGGCTTTTTCCTCCAGGACTCAAAGAGATAAACGTTGAATTTGCTCCCCAGGGGTATGGCAGAACCTACCTTACCAGAATGTAAAAAAAAATAAATAGAAAATTCCTAAAATCCCAAGATTTTTGTGATGCAAATACAAAAGCATTCTGCCCTTCTACTAAGGTTATAATTAAAGGTAAATGTAAAGCAAAGTGGTAGTTGCTGCAAGAACAATTTACAGGACTTTCTGTAATCTTGTTTACTTTAAGGTCCAGGATCTTTCCAAAAGCTGACCTTCTGCTTGAATTTCTCCAGTGCTTATCCATTCCAGTCTTATCTGCTGTGTAAAATGGCTAAATCTATCACTGGAGAGAAATATTCCCTATTTGTCTGAGTGAGAAGTAACTCATATTTATAAATGACCAAACAGAAATGACCATTATGAATCTTCCTCAGCCACTGAAAAGGAAGATGGGTCAAGAGTATTTATTTCCCAGGCTCTATTCTTTAAGAAAAATCTAGTGTTTCTTGTTTTGTTTGTTGTCACAGCCCTTGTGCCCTTAAGACTGTCCATCTTTTTTCAACTTCAAACCCTCTGAAGATTGCTAAGCATATATTCTCTACTCTAAGGATACAGTAAATACACTTATGGGGAACACTTCTTGACTCCTTTTATTAAAATGAAGTTTACCAACGCAGAAGCCATTCAGAGACTGGCTGTTGTAAAAGAAGCCTTGTGTGTTAATATATTCTTTGTATGTAAGGATCAAACTTTTGAGAGATTTAGTTAAATTGCACCCTTTCGGAGACAAAAAAAAGAATCCACTGCCCCAGAGGTCTTTCTCTCCAGCTTCCCACGCATTTACGCAAGGGAGAAGTCTCCAGAAACCTCCTTTCACATGCAAATATGCTTTTACCCTAGAAGGGCTGCACATTGTCTCATTAACACAGATTAGTTTATCAGATTAGCAGAGTATGTCCCCGAGGGAAAGAAACAGTGGACAGGTAAAGCTAACTGAGCACACTCCTCAGGGAACAGGGAATGGGAACCAAAGGCCTTCTAGGCAGGAAGCTATTGGCCCAGAAACGCAAGTCATCAGAGAGTCACATGGTTGTCAGGCTCCGGTTCCCAGACCCTGGCCTAGGCACATTGTGAACTCTGGGACTCTGAGCCTGTTGTCCAAAGCTCATAGTCTGTGGTTGAGTCCTGGCTCTATGACTTCCTAAATTAACCTTTCTGTGCAGTTTCTTCATCTGTAAAGTGGGAATAATCATAGTACCTACTCTATAGAACTATTGAATTAAATATTGAATTAATAAATAAATTCACCTATATGAATGATCTCAGTTTTGTAAACACACACATCTATAGAAAAAGTTTGGAAGAATATTCATGACCATCTCTCAGTGATAGAAATTATGACAGGTTCTTTTAATGTTTTTGCCTAATGCATTTTCTAAGTTCCTTACAATAAATAAGATTAGCTTGATCATAATAATGTATAAAAGACTAATTGATGTTTCATGTAAAAGATGATCATTTGCATTTTCTTTATAATAACAAAAAATTGGAAACAGCACACTGTGCCCATTAATAGGGATTAGGCCAATAAAATATGGTTCATCCATACAGTAGAATTATGCACCTACAATTCTAAAATGCAATGTTGAAGAATGTTTATTGGCATTAGAAAATACTTATGATATAGTATGTGAAAAATTAGTAACAATGCTGAATAAAAGTTAATTCTTAGTTTGCTAAAACTAAGTTAAATATAGTTTTGTTTGACCATAAATAACAAAACATATATACTGCAAAAATACTAATGCTGATTATCCCTGCATCACAGGATTGGAAGACTCTCAATTTCTTGTGTATTATTATAATATGTTTTCCAAATCTTCAATAACAAACACATGATGCTTTTCAAACAGAATAAAACACTTATAAAAATAAATAAAGATTAATCATCAGAGTTTTAGTCAAAAAATAAAGAAGTTGGGATTCAGGCAAGGAATTAAGTTAGTAGACAAAAAAACCAGTTCATCTCACTGCTCTTTCTCTGCTCTTGATTGGCACTGATTAGTCCCAAATTAGATGTGTAAGGACTGAGGAAGTGTGAGAACTAAGAAAGAAAACTTCTGGAAGGGATTTCGAGATGCTGGACCAGAGAGTAGAGCTGAATAATGAGTTCCAGACGACAGCTTCCCTACCTCTATGCAGGGCAAGTGTGGAAGATCAAGGATGAACTCCGCCTACTAACCAGTTTTACCAAGTCAACCAAATGAGCACAGTCAAAATCAAAGTGTCTAATGGGCTATTCTTCCCACTCCTAGAATGTTTGTGCACATTAAAGAGTGAAAACAGAAAAAGTAAATATGAGTAAGCTCATTGGATAAGAAAGGGAAGTAAGACTGGTCAAAATACAGTAAGTAACTCGAGTAGTGACTGTACTACCCCAGCAGAGCCGGTCCTTGCGAGGGTTTTGGTGGTCCTGGCACTCTTTCTAGCTTCCCCAAAACCTAATGAATGTGTATATATTAAAGTATTCAGAACAGGATGTGTTAGTTTACCAAGAGAGATTAGGATTTTTTAAATACTGTTGAGTTGACAGGAAAATCTTAACACCATGAAGCAAATTGTCAATGGTGACATCCTAAGAATCAAAGGTAGAACTGGCTGAAGTGACTTTCCCAAGATTCTTCAAATCAGGCAACATATCTGTCACTTCAGGTGTGCCCTGGGATCAATATCAGTCAGCCTTGTATCTTAAGACTACGCCTTGATATTACGCTGTGTGTGTGTGTGTGTGTGTGTGTGTGTGTTACCTATTCTCCACAATGCAAAAGGAGGTGAGACTTCAGTATGGTGAAAGGAAAGACTAGGCCTGGGCTGGAGTCTAGATCTCTCCCTGTGCCTCCAGGATCACTTTGAGCAAGTTGCAAACCTCCCTGCCTCACAGTTACATCATCTCTACAGGAGTTATAACCCTACCTCACAATGCTGTGGATTCTAGACATTGAACATAAAGCTCCCCAGCACAAGGTTTACACAGAGTAAGTATCCAGTATTTGTGGCAGATGGGGGTTAAAAAAAATAATAAAGTAAAAGTAAAGACATTTTTCTCAGAGTCCTACAAACTTATCTCAGCTTGGTGCTTGTTCTGGGAGTTCCCTTGTTCAATTAGGCATTTGGAATGAAAGGGGAACACCTGGGCGGGGTGGACTCCTTACCAACACCACCTCTAAGAAAAATTTGAATCAAATAGTAGACAGTCACATATTTGAAAATAAAAGCTGCCTTAGGAAGCAAAGTACAGGAAGTACTTATTTCATCTCTAGTATTTCAGTTGCTTTGAAAAATTATGTACTGGAGTATTTTTTCCCCTAGCACTTTAAAGTATAACATTTTTAATCCAGGAGCCCAAATAAACATCAGTGTTCCAATTAAATGATGGTCCCAAATTCAGATACCCTTGGCACAGTGTTACAACTTGAAATAGACTCTAGTGCTAACGTGATAGGCCTCAGATTTGTAAGCCTCCCCTTTAGAGAAATGATTTCTGGGAGTAGCCATTGTTTTCATTCATATTTTCCCACTATGCGTCTAAATGTCTATATCCCCTTCACCCTGTAAATCCAAACACTCCATCCTGCCACTTTCGTCACCCACAGAAAATGCGAAAGCATTTCTCAGAGTAACAGAACACCCAGCATCACAAACTTCCTGTTTCATAGCACTGAGAGAAAAGTACAGAGTTCCTCCGAAGCCCCCTCCTGACATTTCCAGACTTATTAGCCAGTTTTCACACTGACTTCAATCAACCTCTTTAATCCTCCAAGGAAAGAGCATTTTTAATTCAACGATTGGCTGATAAGCTTGAAGCCAAAAAATGATTTACACGTAGATGAATTGTGCTTACAAGATGGAACTTCGAGCATTAGAAGCGGATCTGAATTTCCTATCTGTCATTTTATTTGCCACATTCATTTTTTCTCTGCCATTACCCTTGCTGATTGCGATCTTTCAGCGCTATTGGGCCCCTGCTTCCACAGTTTTTAATCTGCCTTTAATCCCATAGATTTTAAATATTCCCGGCACCGAGAGACTGGAGGCAATTAACTGCCCTTCTGATGCTCTCCTTATCAGTTTCCTCCTTGTATCTCCCAGAAGCAGCCTCAAGACACTTCCAGGCTGACAAATACTACCAGCATTTCAGAAGAAGCAGCCCCTGCAAAGGGGGATGTGAAGTCCAGCTGTGCACGCTGACGCTAAGCAATCAAGTCGGGTTTTAGAGGAGGGAATGGGAAGGGGTGGGTGGGTGGAGGCAGGCACTGTATGCTCCAAGCCCCCAGCACCCCTGCTCTAAAACAATGTCCTCGCAATGTGTTTGGGGGGCTTTAGAATCACCTCATCGGTTTAATCTGATTGCCGTATTTAACTAGAAAACCATTTGCAGCTCTTGGGCTTTAATGAGGGATTCGGATGGGATGTCAAAGGGACCTGTCAGATAGAATAGCTACTTGAATTGGGCTCCCATCTCCTTTCTGGGTGTTGTCTAATTTTGTTCCCATTTTTAACGTTACCTTCCAAATCTGCCCACCCGATTTCCCCACCACTAGTTGATAAATTCCCAACACATTTAACTGATGTCAGCTCAAACTTTAACTAATTCAGATTCCCTAACTCTAGACATCACTTTACTACATCAAAGGCTCCTCGATCTGAGTATACCTGAGGGATCTAATCAGGGCCACATGACTCAGCCGCCATGAAAGAAAGAGAATTGTATTCGTCCATTAAAACCCATGTGCTCATCCCCTGATAGACGTGCATTGAAATACGCTCTAAAAATTGCTAAGTCTCTAGTCACAACCCACCCAGTGCCCTTACAGGAGCCCAGAAGTCTGTCCTTTGGCCTCTTGAAGATAAGTCGGCTTGACCCTATCATTGTCTCTAGCATTGATTCCTGACAAACAGTTTGAGTCTTTTGCTTTTCTATAGTTTAGTGTTCAAATGAAACACCTCTGAATGCAAAGCTATAACCCAAAAGATGGAGAGAAAGATACCCCTCCATCCCATCCGACACCTCCGTGTCCCAGAACACCGAGCAGTTCTCTCCCTCAGACATCCAGTCTCCTAAGCAGACATATCTTTTGAGAGCAATTTAGCTCTCCAAGTTTTCTTTTGGAAGAAAGATGTGTATATTGTTTTGCATGTGGACATAAACACCTACAAAATTCTTATAAGTTCTTACAGTTCTGTCAGATCGCCATTAGTTAGTACAAAGTCGATGGCCTTTGTTGGTCAATCCTCTCACCAAACATTGAGTTGCATCCATTGCAGTTTATGCTGACATCTCCCAGTGGAAACACCGTGAGAGATTGTCATCCTGCCTCTGGGGAAAAATGAGATAACTTTCTGACTTTATTCAATCTAAGGTTTGGGCCCCAGATCAAACAATATTTTCTAGAGCTGAAAAATGAGCATTCCATAAGCAGGCCATTTGTGCATCCAACAAGCGTTCTCTATCTTTTGGAAGCTGTTCTATTTTTTCAAGTACAAAAACTGCAGTGGGTGATGTCAAACAGGAGGAAGAATATAGATGGGGAGACAAACAATGCATTAAGTGCATGTGGTTAATTGATTGGCTCCACTTTCTGTACTAAAAGAAAAACCCAAGCTCTTTCAATCACCCTCCACGGCCAACCCAGCACATAGTAGTAAATGGATGGATTTTACAGCGGCAGAAATGCTACGTTGTGAGGTTGTTTATAAACAACGCCCAGCAACATAAACAAGAGAGACATCCAGAAAAGTCAGTGATGAGGAAAAGGCCCAAACTTCGTTATATAACAGGAGAAACACCCAGTAGCAGCTCTTACTGTGTTGTTTTGCTGTGACTTGCAGCTTTGCTTAAGCATTTTAAAGATTCTTGCAGGTCTTTTTCAAGCTGCCAGCTCTAGCCTACGAATTATGGTAATGTGCCACTTCTGAGCCCTCGGCAGGATTTGCAACAGAGAAATCACATCAGCCTATGCTGATTAACAATTCCATTCCATCCAGAGATTTATATAAAAAAACTATCTTACATTTTGCTTTTTAATAAGAATGATCGCTATCTCAAATTGAGTCCCAGCAAATTTTAATAAAGGCCCAAGGTTGAGTGGCATTTTGCATGCTGATTTAGCTGTGATTGCTGGCTTTTGATGAGCACTAGCCTGGCATGTATAGCTCTCCTCAGAGCAGGTTTAAAGACCAGGAGTAAGGAAAAGAATAAAAATAAAAACTTCCAACTAAAATTTGAAGTCTCTTCTTTCTATGATTGATTACTGAATAAATACCAACATGTATCTTTGGATTCAGCCTCAGAGTAAAATTCCCTACAGCTAAACAGCTGTTTTTTAATGGCTTTTAATAATACTAACCTGTCAAAATATGTTAACTCTGATGATGGCAATTATTATTTTAAAAGATGTTATCAATCTATTTATCTATCTTCTGCCCCAATATTTCTCCTGAAATCAAATGGAGAGTCACAAACAAGCAGCATTTTTGTTTCTCGATAAGTAAGTTGGCAATAAGTAAATATCTCTTGGGAGAAAGTGTTCTTCTTTGTTGAAAGAGAAGGTACATTAATTATTCTGAGCAATAAAACTACAGGTGAGCCAAGATTTCAGCCTATGCCAATGTTTGACAAAAGACATCTCCAAGAGGGCAAAGATTATACAGGCACAGCACAGAAGGATGTTTGGGGAGCGGTTAATGTATCTTAAAAAACTAACAAATCAGTAGTTGTAGTTTTATGGAATAGCCTTGTTGGGTTTTTTTTAGATGCCATTTACCCCCATTGTCATTGATTTCATTGTTATGTAGATCCTGTGTATATAAATTCACCCTACCATGAAAGCCACCCTAACAGTTAAGTGGACATGCAGCTTGCCTGCTTCCCAAAGAAAGGCTTGCAGAATTAAAAACGAAACAAAAACTAAAGAATGTAAATGCGATCCAGTTCACTGGCTAAAATTCACCAAATTTCACCAATTAGGTAGACCATGAATTGCCAAAATGGAGATCCTGACTTAAAAAAATGCTTCAGCGAAATCACAGAAATAACTAAAATCTTAAAATGCCTAAAACAGTTTTCAATATCATTTTAGCAGCAAGAAAGTATCTCTCCACTAGCCAAGAGCTTCTTGGATAAAGCATTTTTCCCTACAGAAATTCTTGTTTGGTTTTCTTGTTTTTTAGGGGACAACGGAGAAATGAGCCAATGTAACGTTCATTGAAAAAGTAATCACATGAATTATTATATAACAACTTAACCAGCCAATATTATCAAGGAATTTTCTTAATAATTGAAGTCTATCCTTTTATATTATTTTAACCACTTGCATTAGAAATATTATTTATGACTATTTTTATCCTTACATTTTCTTTTTAAAATTCTGCACAATTTAACTATTTTTGTTTCAGTTATTCATAACGAACATTTTTGTGATGTACTTAATAGAAATATATTTATATTTAATATGATATCATAATATAATATTTAAATATTATAAATAATGATAATATAATAAATGTTACATATTATAATTTATTTTTAAAATAAGTATGTACTGAGCATCTATGATAAACCAAACACATTGCCAAGTCCTGGGGATACAATGATAAGTAAGATATAAATCCTCTCCTCCTTGGTTCCTGTCTACCACAGGAACCAAGAAGAAATAGACACAAAATAGGATGGTCAATGTTGTTACAACTGATTGCTATGGAAACCCACTGACTGACAAGAAGAGAATCAGGAAAGATTCCCAATAATATAGCCTCAAAGCTGAGTCTTAACAGGTCAATAACAGCTCAGTTAAAAAATAGTCAAAATCTTGAAATTTAGAAAAGGCAGAAATATAAATAAACAATAATAGCTGTAAGTAGCCTGCCTTGTTCAGTGTTTTCAAAGCACTTAACAAATATTCATATGTATCTACTTACTATGTGCCAGCCACCTTTCCACATGCTAGAGTATACTGTAGCTATGAAGAGGAAAGCTAGTCCCTGCTCTCATGAACTTTACATTTAGTAAAGAGAGCCAAAAATCCTATTTTTAAAAAAGGAAACAGTCCTGCCTGAGTGGCTCATTTGGTTGGAGTATCATCCTGTACGTCAAAAGGTTGTGGGTTCATTTCCCAGTCAGGGCTAGTCTGGGAAGCAAGGGATAGATGTTTCTCTCTCACATCAATGTTTCTCTCACTCTCTCTCTAAAAATCAATGAAAATATATCCTCAGGTAAGGATTAAAAAAGAAAGAAAGAAAGAAAATAAGTCAACAATGCCACCTAAAATGGAGTAAAAACTATGGGAAAATTATCTCAGGAGATGGGATTTAGACTGATTGGAGGGCTATCTTAGATTGGATGACCATAAAAGTCATCAGGGGTTTTTATTTCCTAAGGAAAATTGGAAACAACTAGAGAATTTTAAAACATGATAAGGTTTCCATTTTAGAAATTCACCACAGCTGCTCTGAGAAGTATGACTTGGGAAAGAACAAGACCATGGGCAAGGAGACCCAGTAGGAAACTGGTGCTTTAGTCTGGGTGACAGAGGAAAGTCATTTGCATTTGCATTAAGGTAATGGTCCACAACTGAGGTAGTGGAGCCATGGAGCAAGCTGGACAGGGTCAGGAACTATTGAGGAAATGGGGTTGACAGGATGTTATCCTGCGGGCTGGGCGAGCAGGAGTGAAGGACAGCTTTGGGGTTTGGGCCAGGCAATAATTGAGGAGCACTGTCACTGGTATGGGAAACACAGGCTTGGGGAGATGACTGCAGGTTTTCCATTTTAATCATGTTGAGGATGAATATGAGTGTAAATCTGGACATAAGCATGAGTGTTAATATAAATAACATGTGTGACATCCAAGTGGACATAACAGATATGTAGATGGATATATAGATCAGAAGCTCACTAGAAAGATCTAGAAATATCTTCCCTTGTGCTAAATGGCAGTGGATCTCTTTCTTTTCTATTTGCTTCTCCTTGCTCAATATTAGCTGTTACCTAAATATATAATTTAGCTTATTTTTATTTCCCCCACATATTGGACATCTTCACACATGTTGCCTTTTATTTCTGCTCTTCCTTCAGCAGGAAAATTCTTTCATTATTTCACCCTATTCACCAATCAAAATTCTACTCCCTCAATTAAAGAATTAAATTCAAAAAGTAAAAACATAAAAGAATTAGGAGAAAATAAGGGGTAATAGGGTGTGGGTGTTTTTGTGGGTTTTTTGAGGGATGGAGAGAAAAAACTTATGAACCATAAAAGCAAAGGGAAAAACCAAGAATATGAGTAGGCAATTTTGGAAAAAATATTTTGACTATGAAAGAATAATTAGCCTCACTAAAAATGAAAGGAGGGCTAAAGAAAACAATAATGAGAAATATTTTCATTTATTATATTTCCAAAAAATTAAAGAAATAATATTTTTTTTCAAAACTCCTATGTTGGCAAAGATGAAGAGAAACAGGTATCTTTATACACTGCTAGTAGGAATTAAAATTTATAGCATCTTGTATCTAGTCAGCCTTAAAAGACTTATACTTTTTTTCCCTAGTAAAATCATTCTGAGAACTTGTCCTAAGGAAAGAATCACTAATGTGCATAAATCTTTATGTATACAAATGTTCATTGCAACTTTATTTATATTAGAAAAACCAACCTAAATATTTCACAACAGACAATTAATCAAATAAATTTTGATGAATATACAAGATGGAATCACTTAAACAATATTTAATAACCCAAGAAATGCTTGTGATTTATTTTCATTTTTAACGTGATAATTATTCTATAGAAAATTAAAATAGAGAAAAATTATCCAAAAAAACATCACACAAGTAACCATTTCATATACTATTTTGAGTCCTGCTTTTTTTCACATAATGTTCTACTATAAATGGACGCCAAAGTGATATTTGGTTGAAATTACTATTTCTGATTTTATATGTGAATAAAATAAAAATTTTTTATATAGTGAATTATTGGAGGAATTCTCACTGAATTGACTGTTACTTCATATTTTTCTAAAAGGTTGAGCAAATAAAGTAAAAAGTACAGGAATAACAAATATATATATATATACAATTAGTATTAAAAGATGTATATTTCTCTACCCATTATCAAGTTGAAAGCTAGTAGACAAAATAAAACACTCAATAAGATGAGTGGTTAAGAAGATGTAACACAAGGCAAAACTGTGGCACAATAAGGTCCATGGTTGCAGGGTTGAGTTGGGGGCAGAAGAAGCAGAGCACAGAGAATTTTTAGGGCAGCGAAACTACTCTGTATGATAGTATAATGATGCATATGTGTCACTATACATATGTCCAAGCCCATAGAAAGTACACCACCAAGAGTGAGCCCTCAGGTAAACCATGGATATAAGGTGATGATGATGTGTCAATGAAGGTTCATCCTTGGTAAAAAATGAACCTTTCTAGTGAGTGGTGTTGATAGTGGGGGAGACTATACATGTGGGGGGCTATAAATGTGTACATTTTTTACAATAAATATGATAATTTTTTAAATCAGAAATCAACAAATGCCACATAATTCACTGACCTTTAATGATATTACCAAAAGAATGTTTTTTTTCTCTAAACTTTGAACCCTCAGGTCTTTTTTGCCTTTTGGAATTGACACTTAGTCCAGTTTCATGGTTATCGGCACCTTGTCTTTCTGCTAGAACAGTGCTTTACTCAACTTTCTATGTTCAGCACCTAGAAAGTACTTTGTGCATTGTCCTTTATTAAATATTCTTGTAACTGAATTTCAAATTACAGGAAATTTATATTTAAGAACAATGATATTTACAACCAAGGAACCTACAATTAAAATTGTCCCAAGATTTTGATAAAGATCACATGATTTTAAATGGTAAACTCAGCATTAATTACACTTTCTAACATTTGTTATATTTAATAGATTTTAGCAACTTTAAAAAGTAAATAATATGAACCAAAACTATTGAATCTGCTGTATCTTTTTGTGGCTCAATCCCAGACCAACTTATCAATCATCAGGTGGAGTAGATACAGAGCCCACTGCCTAGAATACTTTTAGGAGCTGAGGAAAATGTTTTAATTTAAGGTCAGAGGGGAAAAGAAAATAAACTTTTAGGGTTAAAGATGATATGCATCTTTATAGCAAAACTGTCATAAAATATAAGTTTTAATATTTTTTAAATGAAGGAAAGAAACTATAACAGCAAAATTACCTAAGGGCATGGAAGTTATGAAGATGGGCAGCCATGACCAAGTCAGTCCTGGACATCTTCAGGAGATAAAAACCGTCTGCATAAGGAAAGAAGATGGAAGAGTCTAGAAGTTTAGTGCAGGTGTTGTGTAAGTGGCTAATGGTGTGGATTTTGAGACAGAGCAGTCTAGTTAAGAAAAAAGAATTGAAAGGAGACAAGATTGAGAAGAAGCAAAAAGAAAGTGAGTGGGTACAGGGAAGTGAAAGAAATGGCAAGTAAAGAGAGTGTGGTTGGAGATGAGGAACACCAAAAGTGAGATCTTAGAGAGGCACCTATGATGAGGCAAAGACAGCTGTGCTAGTGGGAGCCAATGAACCAGGGTGACAAAGGTAAGGACCCGTGAGGTGTGGAAGTAAACTTTAGATAAACAAGGAAACCAGAGGGTCTCAGCACTTGGGGCTACTGAATCAACTTCCCAATGAAACTCTTACACTGACTGATATGGCAAAATTAGATTCTTGTGCAGTTACAGGAAAAGCATAGAACTTAATGAATGAGAAGACTTGGTTCTGGGTTCATTTTACCACCAACCAGGTGTAAATTAGACAGATAAACTCTTTGATATGTGTCACATCTAGAAATCATTATCTTATTACTACTTTTACTGAAAGCAAAAGGTTGGACATTTTTGATCCCTTGATGTATCTCCAAGCTCTCATTTCTGTTGCTTCATGATTCTATCCAGGGTGTAGTATTGATGGCATTATAAGGCCTGTTTTGCAACATAGTTATGAATCCAAAAGGTTAGGAGGGAGACAAAACGTATAAATGGATATAAACACAGGTACAAGAAGAATGTATATTCCTTGCTTTGTTCAAGAAGAGAAACCTTTTTGTTATCGTTACATCACTTCTCCCTTTTCAGTAATAAGCCAGGGAAGAATATACTTCCACTTTTCCATTTCTTGCCTTTTGAAGTTAATTTTCAATCCTAACTGTAAATCAGAAATGGTGCAATCTTTTGATAGGTTACAGAGCAATGAAAATTTAATTTATATAATATCTTCCCTTTTTTAAGTGTTTTGTTCAATTGCAGCAGAAGCAGCTGTGAATGATGTCTAAGTTAAGAATGAAAAGTAACATCAAAGTAATGTCTGTCATTATGATTTCAAACAGCATGTGCCGCTTGGAAAGATTTGGGTAAAATATAAAAATGTGGTCGACTAACTGAAATAGAATATAGGCCTATAGAAAATGACATATCCTGTACATTGCTGAATTCCATATAGAGTCTAAAGGATAGTTCTGAAAATGAACAAACCCATTGGACATTAATTTTTTACATGATTGTGTGTGTGTGTGTGTGTGTGTGTTAAACTTGGAGTCATCATTTTTCAATTACAAATCCCTCATATAGGTTTTCAGCTTCAAAAATAAGTGTGCTTTTTTGGAAGCACCAAGCTCAGGGAGGATTCCTGCCTCCATAACTTGCCGAATGCTATGCTGGTGCTGAGGTGTGAGTGGGGGTGGGCTGCTGAAAAAGAAAGGGAAGCCACAGAGAAGCTAGAAAGAGACACATCACCCCTCACAGGTCATGTCTTTATACTCTGCAGAGCATCTCAAACCAATATTAACCACTGACAGTGGATCTATAAATTCCTAGACTTAATGTTAATTTGGAGAACACAGCAAGTCACCTGATGGAAGTAAGACTTCTATGGGAATAGTGGGCTTTTATTGGAAGTGAAACTGGGCTATTTGGACAACAGTCCTCATGCCAATAACCTCTAAGTGTGCATATTAATAGATTTCTGAGGAGAAGATGAGTCTTTTGCTGCCAGAAAAGTAATTTGTTTAATGTCAAAGGCCTTCCAGAGCACATGCAATGAAACTCCTAATAACACTGGCTTAAGTGGTGAGCCGCACCTACTTTGTTTCAGTGAACCCTGAAAGCCTCGGAGGGAGGAAGGACAGCCACCTTCACCTCGGAGAGCAGAGAGGAAAGGCAGACCCACTGGCAAACCCAAGGACCCTTTGTCACATCAAACTTTCAGGAGAACCAGCCCCAGCTCCTGGGAGCTCCCTGACTCTGCTGCTCAGAGAGCCCTGATAAGATGCTATCTGCAGGCCCCTCTAAGTACTTTAAGCACTTTAAGCAGATCAGTGGGACAATTACCATAAAGAGTGAAAGATATGGGCCTTTATTGATGGGAGATTAATATTGACCACAAGGCTATTGATTTTTCTCTGAGTCTTATTTCTGATGGTAAACTTGTTTTGCAGCCACCTGAGGTTGGCTGGTTGGTTGGTTTGTCATTGTATTAGAGTGAATGAGAATGTATTCAGAAAAAATTATTTCAATCATTATCCTGCTTTTAAGTGCACGTACGAGTGGTTTTGTGTGTTTTTCTCATGGAAGTGTTAGGAAACAGCATGAGTATAAATGGTTCTACCCAAAGATTGTTATACTACTGTTTATTACATGTCTACTATATCCCAGGCACTGTGCTAGCCTTTATGTAGATAGTGCAGCTTAACTCTCACAAAATTATATCCAAAGTAGGATGCTAAACTCACACTTCAGATGAGCAAACCGATGTCCCGAAAGATTAGGAAACTTACACAAGATCATTCAGTGGTGAAGTGAGGATTGGAGCCCTATATCTATTAGTATAGTTCTATATAACTCTAAAAGTAATTTTACATCTATTCCATTAATTATTTAACAATGATTCATTGCAAAGATACTGGAGAAGTAGAATTCAAGGTATTCAGAGGTTAATCATATCTAAAGACTATTTAAAAAGAAAAAGACAGAATGAAGTCTGAAGTATCCAGCCTAGATCACTAAGAGGATGATAGTGGCTTTAAGGGAGATGGAGAAAGAATGAAAACAAACAAAAGAATAGCAGGAGGTATGAAATGACAAGTTTAGTTTGGAACAGTTTGTTTTCATTTTGATTTTTAAAATACATGCTTAGGTTATTAAAGTAATGTAATAAGAGAAAGGAAAATTGGGAGGAGAACAGAAGAGGAATAATAAATCATCCGTAATGTCACCTCTTCCAATACAATTATCCTCAATATTTTTTCTTCCAGTATTTTTATGCATATCTTTTGCTTTTAATTATTGTGGAAGTGCACATAGCAAGATGGCTTTTTCTTTGCATGGTGTGATATTTCAAAGTTATTGTTACATAATCTTTATGTTTATCATTTTTCGTGGCTTCCTTCCATCTCACCTAGTGGGTATACTGTATTTTCTTTTACTATTGGGCATTTTGCTTATTTATGCCTTTTTAGTATTTTAAACCATCTTGTGTTGAATAAATTTATGTACTCTTCTTAGGGTAGATGCTCTTACATATAACCCTGGTGGGTCTATTTCTGTTAGTTTGTTTAGTGCTGGTGAATTCAAGTAACATATTTATTAAATATGTGAATTGTGAGTCTAGAATTCAGGAGAAAAGTCAAGGCTAGAGACACAGATCTCAGGAGAGATGCAAATATGGGAGGTGGGTGCGGTCATGGGCACAAGAGGAGTTTTCACATATGACCCCTAAATCTTTGACACTTCTCCCAATGAGAAGTAAGATCTATGTTCCTAACCCATGAGTTTGGAAGGACTGGTAACTACTCTCAAGAACAGACTTTAATGGCTGGGGGGAGGAGGGCTGGCTCGAATGGCAAAGAACAGGTGATGCTACGTAGTAATCCAAAGCTAAGTCATAGGATGCAATGCAGCCTCCGCCTGCTCCCTTAGCCTGCTCACTCACTGGGTGTTCCCAGTTGTCATGCTGTGAGAAGCCCTAGCCACACTGAGAGGCCACATCTAGCGGCTATGGCTTCAGCTCAGATGACACTAGCTTTCAAGTCATCCCAGCCCAAGACCCAGATATGTGATAGAAGCCTTAAAATCAACCCAGCTTCCCAGTGTTTGAATCATATCCCAACCATCAACATGTTTCTGATATGATAACGTGGACCAGGAGCGAGCCATGCTCACCATGCCTGTTTGAATTCCTGGCCCACAGTATACACGAGCATAATAAAATGGTTGATGCTTCATAGCTTCCAGTTCAGAGCAGTTTAATATACAGCAATAACTGGAACAGAATTTGGTTCCGTGAAGTGGGTTCTGCTGTAACTAAATCTAAAACTGTGACATAGGATTTGGAATCCAGTGAGGGACGAAAGCCTCCTGGGCCTCATGGAGGCTGTCACTGGGGGGATGGAAGAAAAGTGAAGACATAGTAAACTCAACAAACAAAGCAAGAGGAATTTTAGAATGAGTGTTGAAGGTGTCATGCAGCTTTTAACACACAAATAAAATGAAAGTAAAAGAGATATACTTAATGAATTATTCTTTTTGACTATAATTTGGAAGATATGTATACACTAAATCCGATTTAACATCATGGAAAGGGTCTTGGAAATGCAGTGAAACAACGTATAACAAAATCAATTTTACCATAGGCTAATTGATATAAGCAAGAGTTGAGTTCCTGAGGCATCTCATTAACGACATGATGTTACTTAAGGACCTCCTACACTTAGGAAATGTAACAGCACACATGGAGGGAGTGTAACTGCTAGCAAACTGTCCTCAAAATAAGAAATGGCCTCAGGGAAAAACTCAAATCCTAGGTACTGTTGGGAAAATGTGGTCTCATGGTGAAGAGAATTCCTAACCTACAGAATCTGAGAGAATGATAAATTGGTGATTATGTTATGCCACTAAGGTGAGAGTTTCAGAATAAAACACCATGGATGGGAAAGGAGAAACAATTTGAGGCCTGAGAGAATGAGAAAAAAAAAAATTTCATAAGAAGAATGAAAAGAGATATTCTTTAAGAGATTGCTCATTAGCACTAAATAAAATATAACTTCTTTGACTCAGCATAATTATTTTGAGATTCAGCCATGTCATTTCTCGTATTCTATCATATGGATGTACCACAATGTGGTTATTCACCTTTTGAAAGATATGTAAGTTGTTTCCAGATTTTGGTGATTAATTCCCACTATAAGCACCCATGTAGAGATTTTTGTGTGCTCTAAGTTATCATTTCTCTATGGTAAATTTCTAGAAGTGGGGTTGCTGAGTCATACGTGTAAGAAACTCTCAGACTGTTTTCCAGAGTATTGGAACCATTTTACATTCTTACCAGCAATGTAAGAGAGTTCCAGTTGCTCCACATGCATCATCACTTGGTATGGTTAGTATTTTTTAGTGGTTCTTATGGTGTATAATGGTATTTCATTGAGATTTTAATTTGTATCTCCTTAATGACTAATGATCGTTTCATTTGCTTATTTGCCTCCCCTTTATCTTCTTAGTGAAGTCTCTGTGCAAATCTTTTGCTTGTTTTTGTTGTTTTTTTTTTAATATATCTTTATTGATTTCTGAGAGAGGAAGGGAGAGGGAGAGAGACCAAAACATAAATGATGAGAGAGTCATTGATCCATTGCCTCCTACATGCCCTCCACTGGGGATTGAACCTGCAACCCAGGCACGTGCCCTGACCTGGAATCTAACTACCATCTCCTGGATCATAGGTAGATGCTCAACCACTGAGCCACAACCAGCTGGGCTTTTGCCTGTTTTTTAATTAGGTTGTTTATTCATTTCCTGTTGAGTTTTGAGAGTTCTTATTTCTGTATATAAATTCTTGGTCAATATGTGATTTGCAAATGTTTTCTCTCAATATGTATCTTGTCTTTTCAAATCTCTGAACTGTGTTCTTCAAAGAGCAAAAGTTTTAAATTTTGATGAAATCCAACTTACCAATTTTTCCTTTATTGATAGTTTTTGCCAAACCCAGTGGTCAGGGCTTAGTCACAAAGAGTCAGAATGAGGGAATTTTTGAGGATATTGGCTCTATACTGAATCCTGTTTGTAGTTGGGATTACAAACCATCTATATACATATTTAAGCACACAGAAATATACTCTAAAAAATGTTAATGTAAATTAAGTAAACTCTTTCACATCTAACTAATATATCCAGGAAGAAAATGAATGTAAATGACATGCATCAAAGCTTCCTAATGCATACAATCTTATTTTTTATTAAAGAAGATATAGAACAGGATTAAAAAATGCAGCCTTTAACCCTGACATATATCTATAAGCATGAAAGTGGCATAAGTTTATATTCTGACACTTATCTTTTGTTTAACATAATCTATATGCTAATTATATGTTACTCTCAATAGTTGACCAATAGCAAAAGAATCAGTTCTTTCAGGAATTTTGCCCAGTAGAAAAAAGGCACTTAAGGTCCCGTTGTGTAATGTCAGCACTCTGGACTCTGAAAAGATACTTAAGTATTATGGATGATGATGTTTCATGTATGTCCACACTTGGTGGCACACAGGAAAAATGGCTTATGGAGACTGGTCCAATTGCAGGTTGTCTTACAACAAATGAGCCCCTGGCCGGGGCCTAAGTAACCCAAAACATTTAAGACATTTCAAAACCGTTCAGATTATTGATTTGGGAGAAGATAAACAAAATCAAACAATTTGGTCTTTTTCTCTGTCTTTATAACAAATCAAAGCCTAAAAGTCTCAAAAGTCCCTTCTAATTGGTTTCATTGTTTTGTTTATTGTGGTTATCACAGTGCAGTTAGCATTTGCATTTCTAATGGACCATCTTGACATTTCAGTTGGTTTTAAATTACCCTTAATGGTTTTCTATGTTTCACCCTAAGCAGTGAGTCTACTCTTAGGGAGTAACCTCTACTTGCAGAAGAACTGCTTTTATTATTATTTTTTCCTATGGCCTTAGAAGGTAGAAATATTAAAGTGTGGGTTTATATGTATTAGAGGGTTTATGTTCATTCTCATTCTGCCATTTGCAACACAGAAGTGATACTGGGAGCTAGCCAGAGTGGACTACCTGTATTTTCCTGTTTATGCGCAGTATTTTCTCACTTTTATGGCTTTTCTTTTTTCTTTCTTTTTTAAAATATATCTTTATTGATTTCAGAAAGAGGAAAGGGGAGGGAGAGAGAGAGATAGAAAAATCAATGATAAGAGAGTCATTGATCCGCTGCCTCCTGCATGCCCCCAACTGGGGATCGAGCCCGCAACCCGGGCATGTGCCCTGACCGGGAATCGAACCCTGATTGTCTGGATCCTAGGTCGATGCTCAACCGCTGAGCCACGCCCGGCCGGGCATACGGCTTTTCTTCTGTGATTTCCTCCTCTGGAACCCTTTCCCACCAGCTTCCCGGCCCCCATAGTGCCATCCTGAATTCTATAAGCTGGAGCCAGCTCCCTCCCCACCTCAAACACTGCTGCCTTGTTGAGATACCACTGTTACTTTAGTATTAATTGCATCCTTCTTCATATATAGTTTGTTACCTATTGATCTCTATCTTCACTCACCTCCAGTTTCTTGTAGAAAAAGATGGTAACTTATTTAATTTTCTCTCTCAAAGTGCTTTGAATGCTGCATCCTTTGTCTGACCAGTGATTTGCAGCTGTTTTCTCCCAGTTTGTGGCTTGTCTTTTCATTCCTCACTGTGTTCTTCAAAAGGTGCAAACTTGGTAACTTTAATGAAGTCCAATTTATTAATTTTTTTCTTTTAGGGATAGTGTTTCTGGTGTCAGCTATATATAAAACTCTTTACCTAATTCAGCTATTACAGGTGGGGCAGTACATCTATCTACAAAGGGTCAGCGGGATGGGATATTTGGGGGATGCTGGAATTGTTCTGCATCCTGTTTGTGGCGGTAGTTACGACAATCCATGTGTATGTTAAAACTCGTAGAACTGTACACAGAATATTGATTTAGCACTTTCAAAAGTGCATCAAATATATTTGCTTGATTTAATTGTATCATTAAGGGAATCATTTTTTTCTAACTTATCTTGAGAACTTACCTTCCCTAACCATAGTCACATTCTCAGGCCCCTAATCAGCTAAGGAAGCCAAGTAAAATAGTGTTCCTCAATCAGAAGTCTAGATTAAGCATCTACTTTATGCAAAAGTACTTCCCCTGCCCTTTTTTTTCTTTTCCAAATTGCCTCAAATGACAGCCAGACATGTCCCAGGAGTCCATGAACTATAACAGAGTAAAACTATAGTCCAGCTTTGGAGACTTTCTATTTCCCCCTACTTTGGGGTGACTGGAGATGTGCCCCATCCACACCGCCTCTCCACATTATCAGCCTCTTCCCGGAGGGAAAGAGTGATGTGGGCACGGGAAGAAGAGGCAGGAAGAGGAGAACTAACTTCTCAAACGTCTTTTTGCTCCCTTCTTCAACGCCTGCTTCGGAAAGAACCTGGAACGCTTCCTCTCCACAGTGGCCAGGGTGCAGCCACTCGGTATCCTCCAGCTCTGAACAGTCTGCCAGCGGCCCCACCACCTTGGAAACCAGTCTGGCCCACCTTGCAGAGGTCTGATTGTCACCTGGCTTCCTGTACAGCTTTTCAGGATTACATCTGCACTGTCCACTGGAGATGAGGGGTGGCAAACACAGAGCAGGAAATGCTGATGGGCTCCCGGACCTTGCATGTGAGAAGCAATGTACTGCTCCTGAACCCATAGCCTGACAGCTCTTCACAATAGAACCTCATCTCCGCTTCCTTGGCTTTGTGCCAATGAGGAAATAGGACAAGATTTATGAACGTTGCCCAAAATTTGCCACACTGAGGGTAAAACGATTTTTAAAAACAAATGAAAAACAAAAGAAATTGTCTTGGGTGTGCACAGACTTGCTCCATGGCTCAATCACCTTTTATTTTCAGACAGGGCATCTTTCTTGGGAGAGAATAAATGAACCCCTCCTCTAATGGCTCTGTCACCTTATTTTGAGTTGACGGTCCAGGTACATTGCCATCATAGGAAAACAGGCTGCTCAAAAATATCATATTGACTTATGTGCATGATTGGTTTATGGCACCTATGGTACCTTAAGATCCTTGGGCTCCTGCACAAAATCTAAACTTAGAAAAATTAAGCTAAATCCATTCATTAGTAAGATGAATTAGAGATTCAATTCTCTTCTAATCTGGAAGAAAATTGAAAGGCCTGTGTAGTTGGCCCTTAGACCTTACCCCTAATAAATTACACACAGTTCTTTGCAGCATTGTGTGCCTACTCCTCCCTTTCCTAAGTGACGTTCAGTCGAGCCCACGTGGATCTGTGATAATATAGAGCCAATTAGCCTGAGAGCAGTGAAATGGAATTCCAATTGCAACTCCTTACAGCAGAGAAAAACACTCCACGAAAGCCTGTAGAAACCTAATGTAGATTTAGGTCTCCGCTGAGCAATCAGTTAACATTGCAGCCTGTCAGAGCGATTTCCTTCTCTTCCTCTATCATGGTTTTATGTGTCCGAGAACTGGCAGGAAAAAACGTGCCATTAACTGCCAATTTCTTTCAAAGGGCAAATAGCTTGCATGGAAAATAAAATTAAAAATAAATAACATCAGGCCCTCTTACGATAACAATCCATTTTAAGGGGTTTAAAAAAATAAAACAAAATGAAAAACCAGATAAATAAACTAAATTTTCTTTTACAGAAAAATCAACATGTTTGCTGCTTTTGTTTCCTTAAGAGCATCTGAAATAATAAAGTAAATTACGTAACATCATTTACTTTACCAATCTATATAAAAAGAATATTCAATCACTACTTAAATTAAATATATAACCTTTTCAGAATTTCTATCATGGAAAAGAGAGAGAAAGAGAGTGAGAAATCTAGAATAAACAAATGAACTCAGTTACTCAAAAGAGGCACAGACAGTAAAATGAGTCATTTATTCCATGTTTTATCAGATCCACTGTATGGAGAAAGATGGGGAATAAGGGAGAAAGTATTTACAAGGTCTAATAACATGAAAGGCAGAAAATTTACATTGCAGTTAAGTATTCATTTATTCAATAACTGTATGCAAAGTGCTTTTCATATGCAGGACCTTTCAAAGAGTTGAGATGCAGTAGTGAAGAGACACAAAAGTCCCTGCACTCATGGAGCTTACCTTCTTATGAGAGAGACAGACAATGAACAGGTAAGTGTACAAAATATTAAGAATAATGTCATGTAATGAAAAGTGTGATGGAGAAAAGACAGCAAAAGAATAAAGAGTGGTTGGGGCAATGATGATAGGATGACAGACATAACACTTTAAAAAAAGATTTCTGGGAGGGATGAAGCTCGAAGAGAGTTGTACTAATATCAAAAATTCAAACAGGTGTTATATGACAAATTGCCCTGGAAAGAAAGCTTTAATTATTCTGAGAAAAATTTAGATTTTTATATTACATTTAAAAGCATTATTAATTCCAAAATGATTTAAATTAGTTACATATAAAATAGGCATTTTTAAACACTGAAGAAATATAGGTAAATAGTTATGCAATCCTAGATTATAAAAAGATGGGCTAACCATCTGAGCAAAATAGAAACTCTAAAGAAAAGGCTAACTTATGCAAAAATGTAAAATGCCTGCATGCTTGAAAGCCTGAGAAACAAAATAAGTGGATTAATGACAGAATGATAAAATACTTGAATATATGGATTGCAGATGTCAATATATAAAGTTTTTAAATTAAAAAATACTTTCAGATAAAATAATATCTGAAAGTTCAGATAGTATTAAGAATCAATTCACAAAAGAAAAAGAAAGACTTCCATGGATCAGAAAAAGTTCAGCTTAACTTATGTCAAAGAAATGAAAATTAAAACAGTGTTGCTGTGCCATATTTTGCAACTCACATTGACAAAGAAGTCTTTTAATAATAGAGGGCAGAAAATAGGCACTTACTTCACACACTGCTGCTGGGAATGGTACAACCTGGTGTGCAAATTGACAACGTATGTGTGTGCATCGTAAGGAAAGAATCGTGTATGCAAACTAAGATTCACAAATGAGAATATTGAAGTGTAAGTTATAATCTCTCCAAACCCACCTAGTTCAAGGTGAGACATGAGAGGGAAAAGTGAGGAGAGAGAGTAGGAAAGTCTGTATGAGATTGTAATGCCAATCAGAGCAGATCAATGTACTTGTTTAACATGTTAACATTCTAAGTAAGCTTTGAATTGCAATAAGGTACATTATCAATGTATGTACCTATGTATGTGTTTGAAATATGTTATATATGAATACATACATAGAGCAAATTTACATAAAAATCATAAATAATCCAAATTTTCAGTATAAGGAAGTAGATTCAATAATCACTTAACTATACTTCAAAGCTACTAGCAATCATATGGCTCATACTTAATAATTTAGAAAATGTCTGTAATTAATTGTAAGATATATTTTTAAATTACAAAATAGTATACACAAATACAATTCCAATTATGCTTAAGAAAAAAACATCCATTATTTATGTATAGAATAATAATAATGTGTTTAGAAAAAGACTAAGGCTGCACATTTCTATAGCAAAATAATAACAATGGTTATCACTTTGTAGTAGAATTATAGGTACTAAAGTGAACATTTTAAAAATAGTAAATTATGAGTCATGGAGACATTATAAAGGATCATCTTAAAGGCTTTATATTATATTTAACTAATATATAATATATGTCAATATATTATTAAGCATATTATAATATGAATTAAATTATCATTTATAATTGCATAATTAAATTATTAAAATAAATTGAATTTTTATTATATAGTAATTAAATATTAATCTTATGTAATATACATAATGTAACATATCACGTAAGAAATAAAACTCTTCGAAAAGCCACAAACAATCGTCCTGTTTGGCTCTGATGTTTACCAGGCATTTAATTACGACACAGCCAGAAGTGTATTTCTTATTCCCTAACCTGCTCGATAGCCAGATGGTTCTTCTTCGTTTCAGGAAAAGATGCCTAAGACAGGCCAGAAGTGAGGGGAAGAACAAGAAGATAATTGAGGAATGATAAAAATTACCAATATTTGTACAGTGCGGTGTAGTTTTTAGACACTTTCACATGTGTAGTCACATTTAAATTCAAAACCGAGTGTAATGGAGCTGGGGCAGGCAACTACCTGCCTCATTTTTTATGGATCAAGGAACCGGGAGGCAAGGAGTTTAAGCAACAGAGCCAGGAAGAGATTTTGATTCCCTGCCTTCTCTCCTATTCCTCACTGAGTTGAAGTATAAGATTTTAGAACAGTAAGGGCCCACCTTCTAATTCCCATGCTAAGCCTAAGAAAGTGTTTCATTTTAAATATACGCCATAAAGAATTTTATTGTTAAACTCCAATGAACTAAAACCAACTTCATTTTGATACTTTTGAAAACTCTACCACACCCCTAAAGATAGAGGGAAATACCCTCGGGTCTTGCAAAGTGAAGCATCAAGACTGCTGCCCTGAATAAGAAAATGCCTATATGGCCAAAAGACGAAATCTGAATAGAATTCCATAGAAGAAAACGCAGAGGCCAAAACCAGTAACCAGTAAATTTCAATCTGCTCCCTACTTTCAGGTCAACAAAATGATGAAAGATTAAAATATCACCCAAGGTCTGTATATAGCTGCTACCAATTTAGCCTATAGGGATGTGAAATCAACCTTTTCAGAATAGGCTTGAGAACAGGAAAAGGTACTGCAAAAATATTCAGAAATGTTCTGCTGAAGCCAACTCCGGTTTTTCCCAACGCTGTTGTTGGATGCAAAGGGTAGCAATTACCTACCAGCCATAGAAATTCTACCAAGTAATCTGACATGGAAGGAAATTATCCAGCCTGACTCGCATGTTTTCCACAGGCATGTCCAACTAAAATTGCCCCATTGTGAATTAGTTATTCCTCCCTTCTTTGCATTTGTCTCTGCTTATCTTAGAGATGGCATCATCTGCCTAGTAACCTCAATCAATGCATGGGTGTAATCTTAAACTTTTTTTCTCCCTTAAACCCCCTAACTAAACCTTCACCTTCATCCCATGTCCATCACCAAATTCTGTCACATGTGACTCTACCTTATCAGCAAATACCAAACCCATTTTACCCTATTCTTGCTCATGCTCTGGTTCCCACTGCTGCTGCCTTGGCCCGCCATCTCTCATCTGCACGGTTGCCATCATTTCCTAACTGTCCTTGCTGCTTTTATTTTGTTGAGATTTTGTGCCTAAACCTTCATTATTTTACACATCTCACACCCAACTCTTCCTGGTACCATTTCTAAAGATTTAAAAATTCTAATCATAAAAGAAATGTATACACTCACGGTAGAAAATCTGAAAGTTATACAAGAACATAAAAAATAATTTTAACCCTCCAGTTATATTTTCCAAAGATAACCACTGATTTTTAAAAAAATCTCTTTTAAAACAATACAATAAGGATGCCTAATTAATGACAACAGAAATTTGAGTGTACTGCAATAGTTCTCTGACTTCCCTCAACTAATTTAGATAAAAATGTAAGTTTGGACCAGAGTATTTTCTTTTTTATTGCTCAGATAACTTTAATTTTATGATAACTTATGCTCAGTTTTCTCATCATGTCAATTACGTACATATCCTAAATGTGAAATAAGAATAATATTGCATTTGCTTTATAATTTGGGAATAGTTTTAATCTGGAGAGAAGAAAGAAATTCAAGAAAACTTTTGTTTAAAAGGCACTAAAAAGAACAAAATTGAGGTTGCTAAGAAGAAAAATTAAATCAAGGATGTATATTGCAGCAACAAATGACCATCAAATTTCAAAGGCCTGCAACAACAAAGGTTTGTTTCCTGCTGATGCTACATGCCTATTAAGGGTCAGCTCAATGCTGCTCCACATGATTTCACTTCAGGAGTTAGGCTAATACAGTACCTCTGCCTGGGGTATGGATAATTGCTTGAAGAAGGCAAAAGAGAACATACTAAATTAAATCTGACTTTCATAACTTCTTTTTAAAAATGTCCCACATATCATTAGCCAGAGCAGTCATACAGCTAAGTTGGACATCGCTGGAATGGAAAAGCATAATTCTGGCTAGAGAGAAGCTGCAAATACAGACTACCCCACATGCCTGATTCTACAGTGTCTAATCTGTTATGGAAGTTTTAGACACTGCAATAAGACAGGAAAAATAAATAAGAAAGAGTATACAAATATTGTTGTTAACAGATGATTACCTGCCTAGAAAACCTAAGAGAAACAACTGAAAAATATTAGAATTACTAAGAAAGTTTATTAAGATGGCAAGTTATAAAATATATGGAAATTAATAGCTTTCTTATGTACTAGTAATAAGTTAAAAAGGGAAGATATGGAGCTTGATAATCCAATTTTAAGGAAGAAATTGAATTCAAACTCCACACATATATTTTTTAATAATATATAGCATAGATTTTAAGCCATATATATATATATAATTTATTTAATTTATTTAATTGTTATACCTTTTTTTAAACACATTTTATAGGTGAAGAAAGTGAGGCAAAAAGAGATTAAGCTAGAAACTGAAAAAGACAGGATTCAAATCTTACACACTAGCTGCAGGGCTTGTCCTCTTTAAACTGTGCCCCACTGTTTCTTGTATCTACCTAAAAAAACATGTATGCGCACCATACAAATATTTCATCAAGTTAGAAGCATTATTGTTTTTAATTTTATAGCACAAGAAAAATATGTTATGATAGCTTTGCTCATTTATGTCTCCAAACAAAATAGTGAACTTGATTAGAATCATACTCTTTATTCCACTCATGAGAACGAGACAAAACAAGTTATCTCATTAATACAGAAATAACAACTAAAAAAGGCTACATTCCTAAATCTACCAAATTATTTGCATTCTTTTAATCAAGAGACTTCACCATCTTTGAATCAATAAAAGTTTTGTGTGGTGATAATATTGAATAAGTTCCCTTTTTTTTTTTTTTTAATTCCTGGAAGGACAGAAAAATGGGGTAAGATCCCCAAGTGGGGCGGACCTGAGAATGCTGGCAATGTGTATCAGGTGAGTCCCTTCGGAGCCACCACCTGTGGTGCAGCCAGGGTTCAGGAGGAATTTCACATCATCACAGCGAATGGGCTTTATTGGGAAAAGAAAAACTTGTGTGGCTGGATCAGCCAGAGGAGAGAACATATGCGTCCTCTGACTGCCCTCATACCACAGAGAGAAACACAATGTCCGGAGAGCTTCTCCTCCTGTAGTGTGGGTCTGTGTTCCACCAGAATGCTATTGCTTCTTGCTGTTTGAGCTTTTTAAAGGGTAAAAATGAGAAAGCAGCCTTGTCAGTGGGACAATACCCACACTACTTGGAAATCAGTAGTTTGTAGATGAGAATACCAATTTTTACTGGATTCGTCTGGTAATGCCAGCTACCCAGCATCTGAAATCCATAGGCAAATAGAATTTTGTAGAACCCTTACTTTTGGGAGGTACCTCAGGTCTGGTGGGAAGATGAGCTTGGTTGTAGTCCCTCCCACTAGGAGAGGGGACATCTCCAGGTCTCAGGCAACGATCTAGCTAATCCAAAACAAATACCCAGATTCCCTTCAGGGCAATTTTGTTCACTGCATCACAGATAGAAAGGGGGCTTGAAGTTCTTGGCCTAAAGATATACCAGGTCTAGTTAAAAGATTTGCTTCCAAGTAAATCTAAAGGGAGTCCCTAATTTAAAAAAAGGAAAAAAAAATCTAGTTGGCCTATACTAACATTGCAGTGTTTTAAACAATACATCAATTGCATTACTTGTATTATCTTATTTAGACTTTCCATTTTATAGATGACTAAACTTAAGCTCAGGGAGGCAAATGTAGCAAAGTGGAAATTTGAATTTAGACTAAAATGAGTCTTCAACCAGTTTTCTTAACCACTACTCTGCTCTGTCCATCTTATTCTATTGATCACCTTTTTGAAAATGTTTAGAAGCTGAAGTCACTATATGATTTTTCCATATTTGGTGCATCTCTTGGTACCAGGCCTTTAAATATATGTTTACTGAGTGAATAAATAATTGAGAAAAGACTAAATGAAAAAAAACTAGGAAACTTTAAACTTACCGAACATACTGTTGCTCAATGTTTCTGCTTTGATTTTGGTACATGTTGTAAAATTGCTTTACAGTTTGAACTTAAATAGTTCAGAGAAAGCAGAGTCTGTGTCAGGCCAGGTGCTATAAAGTCAGTTTTACCCTGAGATCTCAATTTCAGTGTAACAATGCTGTAGGTTACACATTTATTTATTTATAACAACATTTAAGGGCATAAATGAAGACCAGATGAATGAGGATGCATTCTCTAATTAAACCTATTAGAGGAGAATATATTTGAAATACAAAGAAATCCAGAGTAAACTTGTCCTGTGATCATGAATTTGGAAAAATATCAAGAAATTTGAAAAGTGGTCAAGTTCCTTTTACCTTCAAGAAAGACAAGTAGGAGATCTATTACCATCATAAAGCTAGGAGAACGCACATATACAAAAACCAGCTGAAGACATCCATAATTTCTTGGACTATCCGCTCACACAACAAAAAGGAAAGTCTTTCCTTCTATGGTGTTGTTTTTCTTGATAATAATTGACTAGAAGAACGAAGTATGAACTGAGATCAGTAGCTCTGCAGATCTAGAAGGCAGATAGAAACAGAGAATGTGAAACCTAGTGAAGTACTTGAGGACTTCACCACGAACACTAAATTCCAATCTTTATTGCCAGATAAGATTTTCCCTGAGTCATCCAAGGAAGTTGAACATTCGATGTTGGGTAGTCATGGCTTAAGTCTCAACAGCTTTATCTTTGAATCCTGTGAGTAATAATAATAGGGGTAATGACCCTTTTCTACTTCACAAAGATGTTTCACAGATTAACTAATTAATGATTGTAAAGTGGTACATCTTATTAAGTTTATTATGATCATTAAGTTCTCATGATGAAGAGATAAGTTTGAAAGCTGCTGTTCAGTAGGTGGCGTTCTTCCCTCTGGATCTATCATGAGTCCCAGCTAGTTTCTAGGGACCATCTCAAACAACATTTCACTCTTGATAAAACATAGCTACCCACCAGCACTTTCCCCAGGAGCATGGAAGAGTTAAGGAGGACAGGGCTACATTTGGTCATGACTTGAATATCATTTGTACAAGCTTTGACATTGGGTCTCTAAATAATATGTTATCAAGTATATATTTTCCAGTATATTTTTAAATATATAATATTAATACTATATTAATATGTAAATTAAAATGTGTGAACTAAATTTATATTTATTATATAAAATAAAATATATAAATAAAATGTATTTATATAAATATATAAATATGACAAAATATAATAATAGTCAACATTCATGAAGCATTTAGTTAGGTACTACCTAACTGACTTAATTTCATTAAATTCACTCAATAATTCTTTTTTTTTAGCATTGATGGAAAATGATTTTATTTATTACTTTTTTTAAACCCCATATCATTAGGCAGATTGAATTCAGTACCTACTTTGGACCTGTAGGTAATCAAAATTGTGCTACCAGGTAATTTAACAGATCTGCTGACACAAGATTTTTAAAGCTGCATCTCCTTCCAACTTCTCATTGTTCTTCCCTAAATTTGCCAATCAATTTATCCCAATTTCCTATATAATGAGAGGATGATGGATATAGGTTCTTTGCATCTGCAATGAACTGTTTTAGCATAACTGAAGGACTTTTTTTTTTTTTTAATATATCTTTATTGATTTCAGAGAGAGGAAGGGAGAGGGAGAGGGAGAGACAGAGATAGAAACATCAATGATGAGTCATTGATCGGCTGCAGCCCGCAACCCGGGCATGTGCCCTGACCGGGAATCGAACCCCCATCTCCTGGATCCTAGGTCCATGCTCAACCACTGAGCCACGCCCAGCTGGGCTGAAGGACTTTTTAAAAATTTTATTTTGCAAGTGAGAAACTGAGGAATACAGATAATAACTGATTTGCCCAAGGTCACACAGCATGTAAACTGTAGAGCTGTACATATGAACCCAGATTTTTGGAAACTAAAACCCCTTCTCTCAACTGCTAAACCTTACACCCTCCAATACTGCCTACTTACCCCCTAGCTGCCATGAGAAAATGCTACAATAATTTTAGTTTGAACACAGGACATAAAATTTACATTTCTTCTATGGAAAAAACATGAACATTTTTATTGAATATAGTCAAAAATTGGTTATGGTGGTGCTATATTACATATTGGAATTATTTTCATTTTTAAAAAGCTTGAGCTACATTGTTTAATAGACAAGTTTTTTTGTTTACACACAGAAGTATATATTCTCCTATTGCTAAACGTCTGAATGGTGTTCTTGTTTTCTTTCCCTATTAAATCAGGGAGTGTCTGTGTGTGGAACAGCTGGGGGAGGGAGGGGCAGTGAGAGATGGATTATTGGCTTTAGAACTTCTGGATGAAGTTTCCTGGAGATAATGACAACATCAAACCTCTGTACTTTTCCTCCCCAGGTGGGGAGTTTGGCCCTAGGACATCGTTTAAGTGATGGAACTTATTGGCAAGCGAACAGAGAGAAATGAGCGCGGCCTATTTCAGAATGCCTGGTGAATACTACTGTACTATCACCTTAAGAATGTTAATCCTTGGTATAACCAAGTGATCCTATTAACATATTTTGAGAGTCATATATATACATATATATGAATTCTTCTCCAACCTCCTCTGATAAGATTAGAACACAAATATCAATTTCGATTTTGGTGTGTGTTTTTCTTTTTAGTATAGAATATGATCAATAACTAAGCAAAATAACCCAAAGTTTATGGACTCTAGTCTGCCATGAAAAAATACAGGAATCACTGTAAACTGTTTTCTAAAAATAATTTCTAACTATAACTGTAGGCAAAAAAATATATACAAAATACATACAAAATGCTAGACTTTGTAAAATATGCATATGCATCAGGAAAAAAAAAATGCCTCTCGAACTTGAATAAAGTTCAATGCAGACTCAAGAAAATTGGAAGGGTAGTGCCAGTTCTAAAGAAAGCAAGGACAGCTTGCTGCTGCTGCTGCTCTGGGTACGCTGTTGTTTCAATGGTGATGAAAGGACCTTTTGCCTGAAGCGTCCAGAGAAAATCTGATTGAAGTCAAGCTTGACTCAGCAGCCCAGAGCTGAACCTCAAAGCCAGTTTCTTTCCTTCTCTCTGTGGCTTTTGCTGTGCTGGCTAGTTTTAAGCACCCTGCACAGCCCTAGCAGGCCTGCTATGCACTTCCTTATTAATGCCAACAGGAAAGGGGCTCACTTTTATTTTAGAAATAAAAATAAATAGGACTCTGTGGCAAAGGAGGGAAAGAAGAGGAAGAAAAGAAAGATACAACTGAAATGCACAAAAACCCCAAATTAGATAGGTAAGCAGAGTATGTTGCTTTTTATAAAACAGCCCCCAATACCTGAAGATTCGCAATTAAGAATAAGAAGGCTAGAATGAGTTGCTAAGGAAGGATCGGAGATATTAGGAATAGTTGTTCAGTTGGTGGGGGTTGATTTTGCAAATGATCTCTCAGGAAACCTCCCTTTGGTGGCTGTCATCCAGCATGGCAATTCTTACCACATCTATCATTGGTGACATGGTCTCTGGCTGGGCTCTAAAATAATTGGTCTAACATTATTTTGAAAGCGCATAGTAAACGAACTGTGACAATGAACTCTCTGCAGGTAACACAGGTAAAATTAATCGTAACATCATACCCTTTTTAACATTGTTTTTTGAGTAACTTATATGCTACACAACTATAGTTTTACAACAACGTTTTCTCAAACTTATGTGAAATTCACCATAGGCTGGCCATCTTCACATATGAGTTTGATAAAGCATCCAAAAAAAAAAAAATGTTGCAAAGGGACAATCTTTCAACAGCCAAAATAACTCTTGAAAGGTCTTCTTGCCTTGAAATTATAGAATCTCATGACAAAAGCTTAAGTATATATTTGCCATGTATACAAACCGTTTTTTTAAAATCACCTATGTAAAAACATGTATACTTGGATTGGCTTGGAAAAATATGCAATTTCTGTCCCAGTTATCTCAACTATAAAGTGGAGATAATAACATCTGTCCTACCTAGCTCATTTGGATTAGGAGAGTTTATTTGAAGCACAGAAAAAATATAAAACTGTTCAAGCACTCTTAATTCAAGTTCATCTGTTTTGTACTTGACATCATCCTCAAGCTAGGACACAGTTTCTGGAGGAATACACCTAGTATTGAAAGAGAAGGAAAAGATACATGCCTAGAGTAGAATAAATTAAGCCAAATACATTCTGGTCACTAACACAGAGACAGTCACTGGAGTCAGATTGCTCCACATGCACTTGCCTCCCATCGCTGTCACTGAAAAGTGTTGATATATCGCACATATACAAAAAGTTGGAGGGAAAGTTCTTGTTCTTAAAACTTAACATTTAATTCATAGAAGAGGGAATGTTTTATGCGCCATCCATTGTTCCAAGAGCTAGGAAATAGTCTGACATTCTTTCATTAGTCCCTAATTCATACTTTTAGTGTGTCAAGCCCATTCCTACCTCAGGACCTTTGTACTTGCTGTCTCCCATCTAAACTGCAATTTCCCAGGCTGATGCTCCAACCACTGAGCCATACTGGCCAGGGTGAGAAATAGCATTTTAATAAATGAAAGGGCATTCCAGGCAGGGAAAGTATTTCCTTTTAACTGCATATCAGTTCATAGATTTGTAGTATATTAAACAAGTCCAGATAAAACTGGATTTAAAAAACAACTTAAGACCACAAATAGTTGTGTTGTTCTTTAAAGATATTCATAATAAATCTAAAACATATATAGATTTAGAGAGGTTGGAATAATATATCTATATAAACTAGAAAAAGGAATGAGTGAGACAGTACCATGTGTAGCTCTCTTTCTATAATATTGGAGGAGAATCTTTGTTAAATCCTAAATTTTCCTGTGGCAAACTGGAGTTGCTGACTATGATTTGTACATTTCATTTTGTCACAGAATTTTAGGCAGAATTTTCCACCAGAGCAGCACTGGTAAGTGACATTTTTTGTCTCCATGGTTTTAGTTCAAAATCAGTTCAGTTTGACAAGTTAAAACATGAACTTTCCAACTGCCAACAAACAAACTCAACCTGAGATCTGAACATTCTAATGATGTTTTTCTGCCTCTTACATCATTATTACCAGGAAGAAAAACTCTGACCAAAAGTTAGCTGACATCATTATGCTGATGGCAAAAATAACAAGCACATTGTCCAACAGTGGCCCTAGTTCTTCCATCCTGGACAGGTTTGAGAGAGTGACCTTGGGAAATGTGCTTTAAGACAACCAGGGACTGCTCAGTGGCCATCGACCTTGGCCGCACACTATCACCTGGGATCTTTTTAAAACTCCTAATGCTCAGGATCCCTGGGAACAGGACTCAGGTATCTATGTGTTTGTTAAAGTTGCCAAGGTGATCCCAATATGCACCTAAGGTTCAGAGTCACCGCTTCCTTTTGTCCGGTGGTTTCAACACTCCATCTACATTAGAATCACCTGGGGAGATTTTACAAAACAGTGATGTCCAGATACCACCCTCAGAGACACTGATTCTACTGGTTTGGAATCAGCACTATTTAAAAAAACCCCAGGGGATTCTACTAGGCACCTGGGAGCGAGAACTATTGTGGTTACTAATCCATATTTGTCACTGTATTCCTGCAGTTCCTTTCCAGAAAAACCATGATGGAAAAATTAGAGCCAGGCCCTCAGTAATAAAAAACCCTGAAACCGAAGGGCTAAAACTAACCTCCAAGACTATAGAGTTCTTCTCATCTCTGACCATGGCTTTCTGAGTCAGAGGTATCCTGAGATCAATTAGTCAAATTATACTACATAAACTAAGACTGAGCATAAATCAGAGACTATGAGGAATCTTTGATAAGGAAGTTCTTTGCTACTCAGAATTTTCAGGTTCAGAAATATCAACCCTTCAAAAACTTTTTCTTAAACTCCTGTTCAGGCTGGAGGGAGAACAGGATTTTTGGATCCCTCTCATATTTTTTGCTCCCCTTTTCTCCCTTCTACGGAAACCTTCCAATTACTGAATGTCCCATTCAAGCCCCAGGTCTGCGCATGCTGAATGCACTACACCACTTCAGCCCTTTTCATTCCACAGGCTCCCCAGTGGCTCCACAATGTCTTCCTCTGCCCAAGTTCAAAGCTCGCAGTCCCTTTCTGTCAATTTCCCCCTCTCCTGGATCAAGTCAGAAATGGTCTAACGTGCGTCTTTCCTGTGCATCTCTGCAAACTACACTGTGCGAGACCCCCCTCCTCCTCCACGTGTGAATTATTAAACATTATCACCCGTACGCTGCCTCCCCCCCCTCGCAGGATCTTTTATCCATCGCAGCACACTCAACTTGCTTGAGAGCACTTTTTATCTTGCCACTTTCTTATTCATAAACCTCCCACAACTTTTATTTTTTACCGCTTCTAAACTAAACTTTCTCTTTTTCAAGACATCATCCGTCAATTGTACACTGCTTTTCAAATCTTACATTTCCAACTCCTTCCATAGGCATTTCTTCCTTTATTTCTCCAATGAAGCCTTGACTTGCTCCCCTCTGCTTACCCAGAAAATCCTACCTATGCTTAAACGCCCAATAAATACAAAAGCCGTCGTCACAAAGTGCCCTGGCCTTGAAGCTCAGTACAAGAACTGAAGTAGGCTGACCTTAATATTTGATGACTAATCTTGTCAAGTAAATCACAAACTGCATTTTAGGTTTCAGATGGAATGAAGAACAGCCATGGCGTTGACACCCATTTCCACTGGAACCACCTACGTAGGTCCAGTTCTGCTGACACAGATCCGGTGCCTCTTGTTAACCTCAAAGGCTGCTCTTTCCAAGGAAGTCCAGAGTAACAGGAAACAGGAGAGAGCAGTGCCCCAGAATAACTGAGCCCTAGAAAGGTGGCACATCCTGAAAATGCAGTTAAAATAAAAGACTAAAAATTAAAGTATAGCTCCCCCACTTGAGGGGACCCCCAGCTCCATGAAAGCGTCGAGATCCATGAAGCTTATACAATATCATAAAGCACAAAATGTGAGCACGTTGTGACTTGAACATTTATAGGGAAAACAGAAATTATCTGCTATTTGAAATTCATTTTACAGATCACTAGCATTCCACGGAATCATTCTGGACTGCTCCTCCTAAAAGGAAGAAGTTTCCAGAATGGTAATTTCCACTGAGCTTCTGCAGAAAGCAGAAGACTCCAGCAGAGATGGTGCAGCTCAGGGCAGGCGATGCTTAGCAACGTGAAATTACAACGCGGCCCAGCGTCTCATGAAAGGGCATGGACCACTCCCCACGGGCCGCGTGTCTGTGTTTCCATTTTCAATTTGGGGCCTGTCAGGGTATGCAGGCCAGGGCAAATTATTATCTTCTTGTGATGTCAGATCTTTGTAGGATTTTTGTTACTTTTTGATATTGAATCACCCAGGGTTGTATATGGCTGTTTCTATTAATAAAATGTGTTCTGCTGAGTTTGATATATTTCTTTTCATTATTTTCAAAAGAAACATTGAATTGCTTTTCTGGAGCATGGTTTTCAATCCCTTCTGCGTTTTTCCTGTGTGTACACTATTGTCATTGAGGTTACGGAGCTTGGGAGAAAAAAAAAAAATTCAAGAATAGAAGTGGAAGTCGTGTTATGAATAAAATTTATGTGGTGAGCTTTTTTCCCCCACAGAGAGCAGCTTCCCTGACACCCCCAGCATCTGTGTGCATCCTCTGAGCTGTGTTTACACCACACTCAGTCCAATCATAGCACCTATTATTCTGCGATGTCATTTCTGTCCCAGCCTCGCTCTCTCCCACTAGACATGCAGCTCCTCTAGGACAGGAACTGTATCGCTCATCTCTCTATTTTCATTGCCTACAACAGTGCTCAGTATCTGTGGAATAAACCAGAGATATAATTATGTGCTTTCAGACATACAGGAATCAGAACTCATATTTATGTAAAGAAAAAACAAAACTGTAGTTAAATGGAAAGAAGGTGCTGGAATAGAAACTATTCCCGGAGGGAAAATATTAGAAATGGTTATAGGAAAATTTGAGACAATTATTATTTTTTTACTTCCCAGAAGCATGGAAGAGTCCATGCAAGAAAAACTAACAAGACAGGGATCTTCTGTGAGGCCAGGCTTGGGGGCTTATGGATCTCCACACATGCTTAACGCCTTCCTTGGGGACACTTTGGGGACAAAAGTAAAGGGACCTGAGTTTCTCCAGTCAAGGAGGAGATGGGGGGGGGAGGTAACCAATGAGAATAATTTAAAAGGTTGAAAGTGAAAGGGTTAGAATTCTTATTATATTCAAGTTTGTCCATGCACAAATTTTAGATTTTACTAAGATTAAATAAAACTGGCTAAATCTAATGAACTTTGTGGCACCAGAATAAATACTGTGGTGACATAAAAATAGAGATGCCAGCACTTCCCCAAATAGAAACAGAAAGGTTTTTTGCAAAAGCCAGCTTGGAATGCCCCCTAAAAATACAGGATTTGAAGTACCTAAGAACTAAATTTATATAGTTTTTGAGTCTATGTACATATAGACTCTGGAGTCAGATGACTTACATCCAAATCCCAGATTTTCTGCTTACTAGCTGTGTGACTTTGCAAAAGTACCTTTATCTTCCCTGTACCCAGTTAATTCAGAGGAAATATGTGGTCCTATCTTCATTTATGAAATTTTTGTGGGGATTAAGCAAGATGACACATAGTAAGCAGCCAACAAATACTGGTTCTTATTCTAATAAGCATCCTATTGAGGGTTGTAATTTATGTTCTGCCCAAGACCATTGGATACAATTTGATAGTTCCACAATGAAACTATGGAGAAAGCTGAGAAAATTGGTTGTGTAAGTATGGTCCTTAAATTCAAGATTGGCACTGGAAAAAGATAGACAGGTTTTCCCAATGATGACCTTACATGTTCAAAAATGAGAGGTTTGACAGAGCACGAATTTGATTAAACTGATGAGGAGGTGATTTTATTAACAGTTCACTGTTTTCATGCAAATATAAAATTTCAAAACAATGAAAGAAGGCAAAGAATTAAGAGACAACAAATCAAATAATTGTTAGCCAACATCTCTGAATGAATAAATTATATGTGATTTTTCCTTTCATCTTTATACTGTTTATACATTCCACTTTTTTTTTTTTGGTCAAAATAAGATTCTGAGGGACAAGAAAATGAATTAAGTTCAGATCATCTAGCTTATCTCAACAGAAGTTGGAATTTTTCTCTTCATTTACTAGTTGTTGGCTTTTTCCCCATTACTTACTAGATTTTAAGACTGTGTTCTCTATAGGAATATATTCTCCTTCTTTATGCATCAAACATCAAAATTCCTCAACAATAAAGTTGCCAACTTGATAACCAAGACCTGCTTAGAATACTCCCAAAGAATGTCCCAAACGTGTTCATTCACTCACCTGGAAAAATCATCGTGTGTTTCTATACAAACTTGCAGCAGTAAGTGGCATTGTCTGTAGTATCTAGTCATGATCACATTTATATTTGGTTGGTGTTTTACAGTAAAAACATATCTCAGGTAGTCAATTAGAAAGAGAGAAATTCAGATTGCATATTTTAAACTAAAAAATGTCCTTAAGAGCTTTTTAAAGACTTGGTATAAGTTATTAAGTCTTCTGATAACGCTATGTGCCAGATAAAGAACACTTCTTGGGAGCATAATCTTAGGTTCCCATGACCTGGATATTGAAGACCATTTCGATAGTCCCATTACCCTTGTAATTTGATGCAAGTGACAGCCCTCCCATTAGATGACCTTGAAGGTTCATCAATGTTCTTTAGTCTTGTCTCTTACAAGACTCATGTTTATAAAATATGACTTTATCATTTTACTGATATGAATTAACAGTATACTTTTATACAATAAAAAATAAGGCTTATTTCACTGGTAACCGAGCACCACTTGTTCCATTAATTCTAGGCATATTTTCCCCCATGGAAAGTGTGAATGGAAGGATGTGGGTCCAAGGTGAACTACAGGCAGAAAGGAAAAATGCCTGAGGATGACTGATAATAGATAGAATCCCAGTTTAAAGATACATTTCTCTGTGATGGTGTGGCTCGAAACAGCAACCAAAGATGAAGTTTTGTGTTTGAACTAAAGATTTCTCAACATTAAGGAGGCAGTTGCCAGCATTGGAACTCTGCTTATCTCGTCTGAGCTCTGCCATCATGCCACAGGCCCTAGCTGGCGCTCCAGTTTTTGATTTTGGAACTTAAGATGAAACTCATTGCTCTCCTTAGTCTTCACGACTTGATTAACCAGGCAGTTGTGACATTCACATTTTTCTCTTGAATGATAAAGACACCAAAATGTAAAAAACTGAAAAACCTAAAATGTCCTGTGCTTAACTTTCACTCACGAATCCCAGTAATTCCCTCTTGAACTGTTTTATAGAGCTTTGGCACCTGTCCCCCAGAGTAGCAAAGCTGAAGGACGTACCAGCCTCACATTTATTAAATCTACCCAATGATTTGAAACAAAGAATATTAATAAAAGGTCATGTGGTTATTGAAAAAAAGGTACAAAAGGAAGGATTGGTTTGTTAATGGATTAGTGATGTATGTTAATGAAATGACAGGAAATGTTGAAAAGGAGACAAAAGTCAACTTGAATGACAACATGAAGGGTTCAGAATTCAGAGAGACTCAAATGGGATAAGGTGTTTGTTTAAACTTAAAGGAAGTGTGAAGATAAAGAACACTGATACGGTGGCTTGACTAATAAAAGATCGGTGAGACACGAGGCACCTGGGAGTTGTGTGAGGAGTTGGGAGACCTGGACCTGAGCCCCAGCCTGATCCTTTAACTGTTTGTTTATTGCCCACGTCATGTACTCTCTGCTCCTCTGTTGTTACATGCTCGTTGTTACATGCTTTGTAAACCTGGAAGGCAGTTAAGTTAAGGGAGCCCAAGCTGTTAGAAAACCCTTATTAATAAACCCTCTAAAACTCAAACTCCTCTGCCATGGAGTTAGCTTCATAAATCATGTAAAGAGTGGAAGGGTGGTGTATGAGTGTGTGTGCTCTAGTTTGCTGGAAGTATTCCTACTAAGATCTTTGTATGCAGCTGGATGGCAATATACATCCACATGCACAAAAGTGGACATGAAAAGCACATTTAGGCCTTTTATTTCATTCATTCATTCACTCACTCATTGGTTCCCTTTCAGCATGAATGAGTGGCAAAGTACCCTCTCAACCAGATAATACCTGCTTTTAATTTCTAACTATCGAGTTAAAAGGTTTTATGCTCCATCCAAGGTATTCCTGACAACAAGCAGCTAGCGGGAGTGGAGCTCAGGAATTCCTAACACAATAGTAGGTATAAGCCAGACTCTTAAGGCAAATTGGTTTACTTTCTGTTAGGGGGTATGGGAAAATGGAAATAAGAAAGAATTCCCTACATTCTTCTCTTTCCTCCTAATGAGGATATCCTGGCACCTGACTGGTTCTAGTTGGCCTAATCTCAAAAGTTTCTCCAGGCAGAAAGTGTGTGTCTGGCTTTGTATCGTAGCTGAAGCCACCCAGCACCCCCTCCAGAAGAACCCTCTCAATCCTTTCCTTTTCTAACCATCAACTTTCTTAACTTTCAAGCCCTCTCTCTGTCATCAGCTTTCCAGAAATATATTCCATGTTCTCTAGCATAATTGGTGTTTTCAGTTTGTATTAAATTCTATTTTTCTAACCATAATTCCTTCCCTTTTCTGATACCTTATAACAAACCCTGTGACATTTGTAGTTTCTCCACTTCTATAAGAAGAAATTTTGGGTATCAGAGAAAAGCAGTAAAATACATTTTCTGTAGTTTTAGAGGCATTCCCAGTTTTAGCTTTATTAACTGGGTATCTATCGAGAAGCTTTTTGTCCTTAATTCCTGTGAAGGATTTAAAGTAATTATGTCATCTATTTCTATCCTTAAGGAGGTGAAACACCAACTAAGCCTTGGTATGAGCCAACACAAACATAAAAAATATATATCACCACCCATCTCTTTTTTATGATTGAAACCTAAGTCAATTATTGACAAGTAACAGGTCTCAAACATAGCTTATGTCAAGTCGTCAGGCCAATAGCCCAGTGCAAATAATACAACATTGTAAGCCCAACCAGAAACATACCAAATGCATGCTTTGCACTGGACTTATTCAGGACTTCGTTCTGGCACTTTGTAACCCAATTTTGCCAAACAACTTATGTTTCTACACTTGTTGAACTAATCATGAAAAGTCTGGGGTAAGTTTTTTGTTGTTTTGTTTGTTTGTTTGAGGGGGCAGAGGGTCTAGGAGTAGAGGAAGTAATGATTTTTAGGAAACTGGGAGTTCCTCTTTAGGATAAATATTCTTCATAAGGCAAGTGTGATTGGTAAGGTGTTAAAAATACGGCCCAATAACTTGAACGCCTTTGGCGGCTGAGAGGTTCCTTCAGGTTCTAGAGCACCGCTGGGAGTAATTAGGACCCCTAAGAGTCAGACCAGCTGTGGCCCATCTGGGATGAAGTGTCTTTTCATTTGCAAACATTGGATAAAGTTTAAGCAAGCTATAATACAAAGAAAATGGAATTGAAGGGACCTTTATAATGCACCTGGTCTACCCTCCTGCCTTGAGGAATATTGACCTTAAACCATTTCTGAGAGTCAGAATCTACACTGTGGACCAGTCTTAGATAGCTGCACTCTTTTCACTCCACCAGCAACACATGCAAGTAGTTATCACCACTTGCCACTGCTGTTTGCCCTTATAACTAACCTCAGTTCTCCCTTCCATAATTACTTGTCTTCCATGGAGAGAATGGACTCCTGTCCAGAGTTCTCTATATTGCAACATGTTTGGGGTTCAGTGGAGCTAAGTTACTTCTCAAGGGTTTTCTCTTTGATGTAAACAATTCACATTCATTTCAATTTTATTTAATAGTCCAATTTTCCAACCCTTGAAACACAGCTGCCTCACTTCTTTAACTATTTTTTCTCAGAAAGGGAGATTTAAATATGTCCTGCAATTTTTGGTGTCCAGAGTATTTAAGGTATTTAGGAGAACATAGAGTTTAAGACATAGTCAATATCCTCATGAAACTCAATCTATTAGAAGAAGATTAGCAAGTAACTATAGTGCTACGGAAAAAATCCCCAAGTGATTAATCAGGAGATTCAGAGAAGGAATACATTTTTATAGACAGAGAGAGAGGTGAGAAAAAAGAGAGAAGGGCTAACACCGTATATCAGACATTGCTAAGCGTGGCTTGTTTCCCTGCAACATGGAAGGGTTGCCTGGGAGCAATTGGACATATCAGCTGGGATGGAGCAGCTACTGGGGAAACAGAGCCAGAATCAGGTGCTGGAAGAAACTCTAGTCCAACAGGCAGAACATGATGTGTGGAAAGGATTGGAAATAAGCACAGATGGTAATCCAGACTGCCAAGCTTGGGGGTATGGAAGTAAGGAAAAGAGGTGGCATAGTAAGAGGTGGCAGGGACAAAAGGAATAACACAAAGGAAAGAGGAAAACTGACGTAAAGACAGAAGAGCAGCAATGAAAACATGAAGAATGATATTTAGACGTACCAATCTGAAAAGCCATTGGAATTGGGGGCAAAGCCACTGAGGTTCTCAGATACAATGTAAAATCTAAAGAATGACATGAATAGCAAAGATTTCTGGCAATGCATATCAGGCATAAACAAGGGCATCATGTGCGTTCGCTCACCTACCTTCACACCAGTGTTACTGAGTAGGTACTATCATTGCCATTCTGCAGTTAAGAAAACCAGTGGTCAGAGATTAGGTGACTCCCCCAGGTTACACTGTGGTTAGTGAAGGAGCAGGGGCTTGAGCACTGCTGGAATATTTTCAAGAGAAGCATTTTCCTGGGGGCTGGTGCCTCCTCTGCAACCCTGAGCTGGGTCTCGACGGGGAACACTTGGGTAGATTTTCCCTTTTCAAGCTGCATTGAAAGGCACATCACAGTCAAGAACTGCATTTGGTTTCCAACAGCTCAGGCATATACAGAAAGGACAGAAGTGCAAGGAAAGGAAGGGGTTGGGAGAAACACCATCTTGCTTTCAATATTTTCTCTATGAATAAAATATTTCGTCTGAATAAAAAGGAAAACAGAAAGAAGACAATGAAAACAACACAATGGGGTACTGAGATGCCAGCTTCACTAAGGGAAGCTAGAATGAAAATAAAGAAGCGAAGTTAATCCAAGGAAAGAAAAAGCAGTTAGGAGCCCTAAGAACATAGTCACCTGCCAAAGTAACCAACAGCTTTAACCACTAAAGAAACTTCTATGTTGGTTGGGGAGAAAAAAACTGCCAAAACCAGGAAGTTAGGGAGGGGAAACCAAAAAACAAAAACAAAAACTCCTGGATTCAAAAAAAAAGTAAAGAAAAAATGAAAGGTCTTCGGGCCAAGTTAAAGGAGAAGACAGTGTTACTGTTTCAAGGAAAATTATAATATAATTAGGAACAGACGCTGAGCCAGTTCATCTATGTCAGATCCACCACAACGCCCGCCGGTCATCGTTCTGTAGGAAAACCACAGCTCAGGTTCAACTGTGTTGATATGAATTTCAGTTTTACCAGGTTAATTAAAGAAATAGCTATCGTCTTTCTAAGCCATGCATATTTGCCTTTTTCTTCTTCTTTTTTCTTTTTTTCTTTTTTACCGGTGAAAGTTTTACTTCTTATATAGAATTTGGGATTGAAATCTGTAGAACGACTTTCTAATTTTCTCAGCAACCTGACTGTTTATAAAACTTACTTTTCTTAAAAAAAGAAAAAAACAATGACTTACTTTTCTTGGTAGACATGTATGTACCAAGGGCTCAAACGTATTAAACACATATACATTGGTACCTCGGTTTTCTAATGTAATTCGTTCTGGAAGACCGTTCGGGTTCTGAAATGTTCAACAACCAAGGGATCAGTAGCCGACAGCTGGGCCGCAGGATCTTGCCCTCAGTGGAAGCCACGTGGCATGTTCAACTTCCGAGGCGCGTTCGAAAACCGAAGCATTTCCTTCCAGGTTTACAGCATTCATAAACTGAAATGTTCATCAATGGAGATGTTCGAAAACCAAGGCACCACTGTATTTATATTCAAGATTTGAAATGCTAACTGGACTTTTCAATGACCAGGACCATGTTTCAGCTGGGCCAGCAATTTCAGCCATTTTAGAAATCCATGCAAATCACCATGAATCGGTCCTACATTGGCAATCAGTGTCAGTCATCATATGATCAGACAACCATATCAGTTGTATGCCAATCTGTTGTGGAACTAAAAGGTATTGACAGGATATTGCCCAAAGAACTGTATATTGGCTCAGTTATAATTGAGAGATGTGGAGCATGAAAATAAACAGTTCACAGAACGTACAAAGTACCATATTGAATCAACCCAAAGATCTATCTAACCCATGATCAGGCATTCACACACATTTTAAAATATGTCGAGGTAAGAGGGGCCGCTGTCCCTCCAGGCACCATCTGCAACTAGCTGCACACCCTCACCACCAAGATCACACAGTAAAGAAGAACTGAGCATGCCCACAAACCTTGGCCCTACCACCCAGACTTGCCTACCTAGATGGCAGATTACCAGACACCCCTCAGCTGTAACCTGGGCTTTCATATTTGAAGGGGCTAAATGCTTTGTCTGAAACTGGAGCTGATACCCTTAAGCAGAGGTATTATCAGCATATTTTTGGACATGAAAGCTAAATCTATGCTTTACCCCCAAGCCTTTAAGGTATTTTTTCCTGGACAATTGTGCTCATCTCCTAATATACCTCAAGCCTTCACATTCCCAGTCTCCACACTGTACCACTGGCCCATTATTCCCCCACACTCACAACAAAATGACCTTCTGAGAGCTAAATTGGATGGCCTCACTCCTCTGCATAAATAAGGAGTCTGCTGGTTTCTGTTGCTTATTTGCAAATGGGCCTTGTTTTGCAAAGGCTCACATTCTATGTCATGATTTGCTTTGAATATTTCCCCCCATGAACCAGCAGAGAAACACACCTCCTACCACCTCTTGCAATGTTTAAAGTCCATTTCATCAGTCAGCTTTTCCATGAAGCCTGTACAGTACTCTCCAAACAAAAACAATCTATGGTCCTTTATGTTTTCACGGTACCTTGACCATTCATTTATTTACCCATTTAACAATTATTCATTGAACATCTACTATAGTCTACATGCTGTTCTAAGCATGGAAGATACAGCATTCAACAAAATTGGCAAAGTCCCTACTTCAGGAAGCTCCCATTTGAGTGGAAAGAAACAAACAATAAACAAGTATGTAAGAAAATATATCTCTGAAGGCAAAAAATACTATAGAGGAAAGCAGTGTAAGGGATATAGGAGAGCAAGGGAGAGAATGAGCATTATGATTTAAATTAGGCTGGTCAGGGAGACTTTATTAAGAGGTGAGATTGAGCAGAGACTTGAAGGAAGCAAGATTGAATCATGCAAGATGTCAGATAAAGAGCATTCTACATGGAGGTGAATGTAGTGTAAAGGCCTTGAGGTAAGATCATGTTCTAAACCCCTCCAGGAGGGCAGTGGGCTGAGTGGGGTGAACAAGGGGGACAGTGGCAGGAGATAAGGTTGGGAAGGTAGTGGGGAAGGGGAGCAGATAAGGCAGAGGCTTGTAGAATAGGCAAAGGACTGGGCTTTTTCTTTGCATGAGATGAGAAGCTTTTGGAGCACTTTGAGCCGATATGTTGTAATCAGATTTATATGAAAGAGTTCCTCTATAGAGAAGAACTGGATGAAAAAACAACAGCAGATGCAGGTTATCACTTAAGAAGGAAGTCATTCCCATTGTACAGGTGACAAGTGTTGGCTTAAATAGAGGGAAGGGTGGATAGGACAGAAAGCATCAGAGTCAAGACTCATTTTGAAGACAGGTTCTGCTAATACATTAGATGTAGGAGTTTAAGATAACTTCAAGATTGTTTGCTTGGCTGACATGGAGAATGAAGAAATCATTTACTGAGATGAAGGACTGGGAGGAGCAGGTTGAAATGGGAGGAGGAGGGAGAATCAGATCCTTTTTGTACAGGACATATTTAAGATATCAATCCTGGTGGACTCAAGGACTTGGCAGTTGGATATTCACTTTTGGAATTTAGGGGAGAAGTCTAGCTTAGAGATGTAAATGAAGGGGAGTTGTCAGGTATTTAAAGCCATAAGGTTGAATGAAATCATTCAGGGAGTGAATATGCATAGAGAAGAGAGATCAAAGGCCTGAGCCCTGGGATACTCCAATATTTAAATTTTGGGTTACTAAAGAGAAGCAGAGTCTGGTGTCCTAGACCACATGAAGCAAATTTTTCAAGAAGGAGGACCAGCGTGTAAAATGGGCCAGGGGCTATCAAGTAAGTACTACCCCCTCCCTGGATTTAGTAGCATGAAGGTCATTGATAACCCTGAGAAAGCATTTGGGTCAAGTGGTGGAGGCAAATCCTGATCGGAATTGCTTCGAGGAAGAGTAAGGTGGTAAGAAGTGCACGCGGTGATTTGAAAGATGCTCTGCTATAACAGAATGCAGGGAAGCAGCGAGTCAATAAAAGACATTTTTTTAGACAAGAGATATTTCAGCAACTTTGATGCTGATGAGAAAGATTCAAAAGGAGAAAAATTTGATAATACAGGAGATAGATGCTGAAGTGATGCTCTTTAGTAGGCCAAAAGGAATGAGATCCAGCGTATAAAAGAGATTTTAGGTATAAAAGAGATTTCAATCTGGCCTTGGGTTGAAAAAGGAATAGTTCATCCATTTTGTCCAGACGGAAGGTGCAGAAAGGGTCGTAGCTGTGCTGGTGGGCACACTAGGAAGTTCCTTTATGATCATTTTTATTTTCCTAATGTTTCAGGAAGCAGGATCACGTCAAGGTGCTGGGTGAAAGAGGGAGGTGTGAAATAGTGGTTTAATAGAGAGTGGGAGAATGAATGGACTAAAGAAATGGAGTGGGGCCCCCCTTGAGCACCCCCTACAGGTTGTGAACTTAAAGAGAGACCATTGAGTTTGGTTCATGCTCCCAACCCTTCTCACTCATCCACACACACACACACACACACACACACACACACACGTACTTAGGATTCAGGTTAGGTGTTCAGCTCATTTCCCTCACTTCTAAGCACTTAAAATATATATCTTTTAATCATTTTTGAACTTCCAGCACCTAGCAAAAATGCCTAATAAATACTTGTTAATTGTGATTACATGAAGGACTAAACACACATAAAAGGGACATATTCCTGTCCCTCCCATCTTGAGGCTACATAAATCAGACTTATGAGCATCTCTAAGTTAAGACAGTGTTATACATAGCATTGTCCTTAGCACACAGAGCACAGAGCATTGTACTTGGTAGGACTGAATAGATATTTGATTAATAAGTGAGCGAGGGAAGCTTTTTAGGCTCTATTATAGATTCCTGTATATTAGGAGACTCAAATTCTCAAGATTTCCCCAGCCTGGTCAGAAAAATAGCTTGTCCTTTGTCTTCATAACAATAGATTTTTAAATTTTGAGGCAAGCAAGGACAAGACAAGCTTCAGAGAAATGACTGTTTCCCACAACCTATGAACATCCCAAACTAGTTTGCAGAAAGGTAACCTGAGGCATAGAGAGGCCACGCAAACCTAAAAGTCACCCGTCTGAGCTCTTGTTTAGAAGTTGTCCAGATATAATCCACGATATGCTGGCCCTCAGTCTGCACTTGAACAAAGGATAAAGAAGGTCAATATATAAGATACAATTTATTGTTATAATTGGACCTCCCTACATTGCTATACATACAATGTATTTAATTATTTATACGATGCCTCATTCCACTAATAATTTTTTTTTAATTCTCACCTGAGGATATTTTCTCCATTGATTTCTAGAGAGAGTGAAAGGGAGAGAGGAGTGAGGGAGAGAGAGAGAGACATCTATGTGAGAAAAACACATTGACTGGTTTCCTCCCACACATGCCCAGGCTGGGGCAGGGAACCTGCAGCCCAGGTACGTGCCCTTGACCAGGAATCGAACCCGCAACGCTTTTGTCTGCAGGCAGTGCTCTAACTACTGAGCCAAATCAGACAAGGCTCCAATAACAACTTAAGGAAGCATATAGTTTGATATTTTTCACAAAGAGCAAAAAGTGTTAAATCTTGCAGTCTCTGCAAATCCTATCAGGGTCCTGGCGCCATGGCTATTTGTCCAGTGTGCTGTGTCCATTCCATGTAACCCCATTTAAAATCATTAAAATTCCTCTTTTACCTTTTCTCTCCAGAAGTAAAGTTTCCATCCTAATTCTTCCCAAACAGGTGAGGGAGGAGTGACGGAGGAATTTCCACAGCCATGCCGGGAGACAAAATCAGAGCCAGATGCCCAACTTTCTGAATCAAGTAGACTCACTCATATGCCATAAAAATGAGTGATGTATTTATTATAAGCCTCTAATTAACAAAATATGGTTTTAACATGCAGCCAGCTGAGTGTATGCCACTGTGTGCCCATAAAACACGGCTGGCAAATTGGAAATAACATAACCGCTCAGTCCCTGCAATTGTCACCGCATTAAGAAGACCCAGCTTGAGTTTTGCCCTATATCCACCTAATGTTACCACACAAGGAGCAAAGTCAAATGCCCAGTCAATGTTTAGCACATAATTCACTTCATAAAAACTTTTGAGTATATACTGTAGGCAAAGCTAACATATACAGAGTCATCGAAAATAAAAGCTGTTCTCAATCGATAGCCCAAATGTAAGACATGCTTGTAAATCAGAACTTCGTTTAAAATTTTGTCAAATGACCATTGTGTAAATTAGTTTACTAAAATGACTGTTTGGGGGACAAAGGATAGACAGGGGTGGGCAGCCGCTGCACCACCTACCGACATGATGGCAATCAACCGCCTGCACGTGCCGACCAATGCTAACTGAGCTAAGGGAGGATTTAAAAAATCACCACCATTCAGGGCAGTGACTGCCATGCAGAGAGCTGGCTCCCAGCATTAAAAATGCCAGCAGCCAGAGGAGAGTCAGGGCTGATAAACAGGTCAAATAAAATCGTGTTTCTGGGGTAATACTTGGTTTTGAAAGCTGGAGGTGTCCTGATTGTATTCAGTTAACCACACGTGGGGCTGCTGCGTTTTCTCTGCTGTGAAAGGCAGGTGTTACCACACCAGGAAGTTGGTAGCCTAGCTGGTTGCTCTCTGAAGCTTCGCCCCTGGGACTCAGGTCTCACTTATTTCCAACCAGTGCCCTTAGCGTGCCCTCCCACAGTCTGTTAAGCCCCATGTTGAGTAGGGAATTGAATAAACAAGTCTTTATTTAGAAAAGACCGAGTTTTCCTTATACATTTTCATTTCTGGAGAGTGATTCATTCTTTCTGAGATGGGCACTGAGAATGCCCTATAAAAATTCAACATGCCCAAAAGCAGAGCACAGTCTCTGGAAAGAGCTTCCTGGTGCTAGAGGCAACAAGGGTATGATTTCTAGTAATCTGTGAAAATTCACTGATTCAAATGACAGAAATGAATGGATTAAAAAAAACCATCAGGGAGTATTAATGCCACAGTCCTATTTATTTAGTCACTGTCTTGTACATTCAAATCTATAATAAGGTATCAACACTAGATATCAATCAATCAAATAACAAACAAGCATCAATTAATCAATATTTATTAAGTATCTAGCCTGTGCCCAGAATATTACTTGGTGCTAGAAAGGGATGAAAGATAAATATGAGACATTTTCCCTACCCTTTCTATATTTAAAGAGTACATAATTTACTTTAAAAAATTTTGAGTATATACTGTAGGCAAAACTAACATACACAGACTTATTGGAAATAAAAGCTGGAATCTATCTATAGCCTAAATTTCAGACATGTTTTCAAATCACTGTTTATATCTCCAAAGAAATTTAATCATTTTTTCCATATGAAGCACATTAAAATATTTAAAGATACTATCCATATGTCTTTTTTTCCAAGCTAAAATTTCTTTAACCACTTCTCATGTGACAAGATTTTAAAAATCATTCCCCATCTTTATTGCCTCTTTTTAAATACACTCTCATTTTAAGCATCTCTCTTAATGTGATATGACTCTATGCTTTTGCTCTATGGAATTCCATCTTATCTGTGAAATGGCAGAGTTAAGCCAGATTAATATGATTGCATCCTGCCATCATTAAAGAAACTGATTTGAACAAACTTTCCTTCCCCTGGTTCTCTGCATGTAGGAGACCTCCACGAAATATCCACAGAAAACACTGTCTTCAGAGCAGACATATTGAGAAGAGACTAGGATAGTGTGGCAACCACTGTACAGGATGTGGTTTCAGAGAATTTGTCAGGAACAGAGGTTCGTGTCACATAGAGTGACAGATGGATGGACTCATTTACAGGGTCTCCAAATGTATGATCTGCAGAGGCTTTTGGAGCTCATCTGGTCCAGCTCAGTCTCTTTACTGAGTAGGAACCAGAGACTCAGATGCCAAGTAACCTGTTCAGGAACAACACTGTGTGTAGCAGGTTGTATTTTCCAAAAATGTTAGCAGCAGTATTTCTGATCCCACCTGATCTTTTAGAACCCTGCCACATCTCCATCAAGAGTGGGGTTTATTTCCCTCTCCTAGTGATAACTTTGACGGGGAGATGCTGCATGACTTCCCAGGCTAGATCACAGTTGACCATAAGGCTTTTGCATAGTTCTCTATCACCTCCATCTCTCAATCTGTCTTTATATCTCTAGCTCTAGTTCTACCTCTAGCTCTAGCTCTCCACACATCTTTGGAGCCCTGAACTACCACATAATTATTCTCTAGAAGCCAACACACTGGTGAGACCATGTGGAGAGGCCAAATTGGCATCTGAGAAGCCCCACTGTCCAGCTGTTTGAATCTTCCAGCTCAAGTGACAGAGCTTTCACATGAGCTTCCCAAGCAAGAACCACCTAGCTGATCGCAGAACCATAAGAAGTAAGAATAAAATGTAATTATGTTAAGCCATTAAGTCATTAGGTTTGGAGATAGTTTGTCACTAACCAACAGACCGTTGGGACACTATGTTCGGCAGGGTGGGGGAGAGGAGGAGAGGAGGGGAGGGGCAAGATCTTTTCTTCAAAGTCCCTTCGTTCTGTAGACAGTCTTTAATTTTCTTTCCTTGGAATTGCCTTGATGTGCAATGATAACAAAATGTGGTCAGGGCAAGACTCCAAATGAGAAATTCTCTGCAGAAAGTGATCCGATCCAATGGAAAGTCCAGACCCTTTGTCACATTCTTTTACCAGGACCTTCTCCTGCCCTATTTGTACGCAGTTACCCTGCTTTAGTGAATCTGGAAATGAGTGCCCCGCACTAGAAAGGAAGGCACATGTAACCAGGCACGTGTCAGTCCTTCGTGAGTGTGGTGAGGACCACTAAGAAGCAGTAGGCTATGCACCAAACTCCTAATTTCAGTGAGGAGGGCAGGTAGAGTCATTATTAGGTGTTCAAAGAAAAAATATATATTCTGAAGAAAGTATCCCCTGCAGCCCTTTAAAATCAAATCAAATCTGGGGTTTCTAGGGAAACAAACAGTATTCAAGACCGCAGAGCTAGAAGTTTTATACCTTTGATTGATTAAATAACCTTGCCAAACTATTATTTACTCCAACGTAGGAGAAATCAAGCAAAAAATGTCTGAAGTTACTTCAAAATTTATGTCCTGGGATTTTTGTTTTCTCATTTTTATCAGATTTTCTGGGAATTTTTATTAGTAGGGAGCATGAAACCAAGCATTGGTTGCAGATAGCTGTACAAGGGCGTCAGTAAGCAGAGGAAGGGGTAGAAAATGAGAATGCCACATCCAGAGAAAATCATTATGGTCCTGATAATTCTTGGTGGATATATGCCTAGGAAGAAAGGGTAAAAATAATCCTGGAAAAATAGGACTCTGACAATGGGGTTTATTAAAAGTTATTTTTAATTGATTGCTGTTCAATTCTATACTGGAAAATTTGGGGAGGTCATTTTTATGTAATAAGATGAATAGGTATTTTTGTCCCTAAAATCTGGCTTTAAGAAGATGATATTCTGGTGGGCAGTGGTGCTTCTGGGACTACAAACGAGAGTCCTTCCAAAGTAACTCTGGGCATTTAGAGCCAGGCTACCCTGTGCTGCTCTTAGAAGATGACTTGCACTTTTTGTGCCTGTCTCTGCAAAGGGAAGTGACCCATAGGGGCTTAGCAGTGGCATTATCCCCTGGCTACCAGGCATGGTTTCTCATTGGGATAAAGACTAAGACTATGGAAAAAAGAAAAAGGTCAGGAGGCCTGGTTCTAGTTCATGCCATGACAAAACTACCTGTGTGCCTCTGAGCTGGTATTTCTGATTCTTTCTCTAAAATTGTCCTCATCGGGCTCATAGGCTTCTCCAATCTTGTCTGGCTCTGGAACCACTGCTTCCATGACACATGTTTAAGATGTCTTTTCTTATTTTTTCAGTAGTGGTTTTTGTCAAATGTAAAATTAGATTAGAGGCACCCAAATATCTAACAGGGATATCCCTTTAAATCTAAAAGAAGTACCTGAGGGCCACTGCTCTTAGAGAACCCATTACTCTTTGGCAGCTCAGGGTCCCTTTCTCACACATGATCTGCAAGTGCCATCGGTGGCCTCTGTGCTGCCCTGTGACCATCAAGGATGCCACATCCTTGGCCAGGTGGCTGCCCAAGGGTGCACATGGGCCCATCAGCCATATAGCTTGCCTGGTCTTAGAGGCAAGAGTCTGCCATGGGACCAGAATTCACTCAGAGGCTGGGAGTTAACTAGCTTGTGAAGGGGTGACTCTCTCCAACAGGAAACCTCACCCAGGTCCCCGGAGTTGTCACAACACTGAGCTCCAGAACAGCGAAGGAGGAGCGTTTGGCAGCTGAAGAGGGAGGATCAGGGCCTGTTACAAGGAGAGTGGAAGGAAGATTATAAGGATATTTTTAGAAGGATGCAAAGAAGATTTGAAGATGATGAGGAGTGGGTGAGAAGGAGACTAGCAGAAAAGGAAAAGCCAGGGAGCAATAATGAGGCAGAAAAGCAAGAGAGTAAAGAAGTGATCCTGACCAAGAAAGAGAAACCAAAATAGTACGAGACATAATGAATATGATGGGGGGGTGGGGAGCAGAGAGGAGAAGGGGAGGGGAAGGGACAGACAGACAGAGAAAGAGACAGAGACAGTCTCTACTAGTATTTGACCAAACAACTGGCCTCCATAGCCTAGTCAAGCTGACACATAAAATTAACCATCAGATATGCTGTGATTGAAAACACCTTATACAGAGCAGGGACCCCAAAGAGCTGTCACCCTTTTCAGTCTCTGTATCTCTGTCTGTCTCTTTCTTTTTTTCTCTTGGATGTAATTAACATTTAAGTCAGTAGACCTTGAGTAAAGAAGATTATACTCCAAATTTTGGGTGGTCTTCATCCAATCAGTCAAAAGCCTTACGAGCAAAGACTAAGTTTCCTCAAAAGAAGGAATCCTCAAGACTGCAATACAGCAATCCTGACCGAATTTCCATTTCCAGCCTGCCAGTCCCTACAATCCCGTGAGCCAATTTCTTAAAATAAATCTCTCTATATAGACTTATGCCCCCTCTTGGTTCTGATTACCTGAAGAGCCTGCCTAATCTAAATTACTATTCACAACTGCCCTGCAAAGAAAGCATCATTGACCCACCTCATAGATAAGAAAGTTCCAGAGAGTTTACCTTCCCCAGTCACCCCTATCTTACTAACTTCCCTCAAGGTCTTTCATCTGGAAAAAATAGACATTTATTCAAATCTAGGTCTTTCTTACCTGTAAATCCCTTGTGTCGGAAGCCTGCAAAGGCTTTTACAGTCATTTCGTCCCATTTGAGGCATTCAAAACTTTTTAGGAATGTCATTTGGCAACACCTGACCAGAGGGGCAGATTCCTCTCCACCATCCTGTGGCTCTGGCAGTTACATAGTCTCGTTTATAAGTGGCCAGTCCATGGAGATTAGGAAGGAGCATTGGACACGAAGGAGCTCACTCACTTCCCCAATGCCAAGACCTAGGAGAAATACCATTTCAGACAATGGCTTACTCATACTCAGGAAATGCTATGGCTAAAATTCCTGGCCCATTTCCCCTCTGCTTCATGTGCTGTTCCTTACCCTGATTAGCATGGCTTCCTATGGTTGGTTGATTTTCAACATTTCATAGTAAGGGGCAAGCCTTGTCCAATGCATTGCCAAGTCCTAAATTATACAGGAGTGCAAACCCCTCTTACCATGAATTTTGTTCCTTTTCTCAACTCACGAGCTTAGCCCAGAGTATATACACCATGCCCAACATTAATGATCTTGAACACATTTGTAGCTCATAGATCAGTCAGGTGTCTCACAAGAGCCTAAAGAAGGCAGGGGGTTAACCACCAACGGAAGCTCAACTTCAACAGCCTTTATTAACCCTGAGAGTAACTCTAACCACTACCTCCAGGAGACGGCAATGGGACCTGGTTCCCCTCGCCTTTGAGTACCACAGAGCTGATATTTAGGAAGGAAAAACTGCCAGTACACCTGTAGGTGCCTCATGTGGCTTTTACTCCCCACCAATGTAATCAAGGTAATAATCACTTTTCTTCTTGATTTTTTTTTCCTGCCAGAGGTAAGTGATTTCTCCTACTCAGAGCTTTTTTTTTGCTCTCAAGTATCAATGCTGACTCTCTTAACTATCAAATTACCAACCAGCATTTTTCTTAGACCTCCAGAGTGAGGACTGTAAAAGTTTGATGAAGCAAACCAGCCTGGTACCCTGAAAAGACCATGGGAGGTGCAACGCAATGACTCAGTCACTTAACCTCTTTGGAGTCCATTCAGTGTAATCAATATTTATCAACTCTTTCATATATACTGGGCATTATGTTGAATTCCAGAGACATAAAGACTAATGAGTCACTCACTGCCTTGCTTTCAGAGAATCTAAGGTCCACTGGGGGTGGGTGGGGGAGCAGCCATGTATAAAAACAATTCCAATACTGGATGATATAACAGGAGGGCATAAGGTGTGCTGGGAAGTACTACATGGAATGGTTTGCTCCATCTAGGATGCGTTTTAGAGAATGTTCTCAAGGAAGGTGAGACCCTCAGCAGAAACTCACATGAGGAAGAAAGAGGCTGAAGTAAAAGATTTCCATGTCTCTCCTCATCTTACAGCTCTGAAATTCAGTAACTTTATGGATAAATCCAAGCAATTTTGAAAACCAGGACCACCTAGAGTTGGGAGGTTTTTGAGGGGAGTGGGAAGCTATACAAACTAACACCTGCTCAGAGCTGGCTGTTGGACAGAACCCCAAAGTCAGGTAGCTTCCCCAGACAGTCTCTTCCAAACCACAGGAGTCCATGTCAGCCTTGTGACAAGTGAGCAAAAGTGCTCCCAGAGCCCTCACTGCAGACTCTGTGCTAGAAGAACTCAGGTTAAAATGCTTCTGCACTGGGGAGCCCACAGCCTGGCAGAGGGAAAGGAAAGGAGGGGATGGGGGAGCTCAGACTGCAAACCAGGCACCACGTAGCACATAGAGAGGTGCCAACAAGGAGCTCATTAAAGGGAGGAATCTGCTTCCAGAGGAATCAAAAAGGCTTCATAACATACACACTTCCAACTAAAAAACTATCAAAAAGCTTGAGAGGTACCAGGAAGAAAGGAAGAGCATTCTACACAGAACAAACATGTAAGTCAAGGGGAAAATAAAGAAATTTTAGGAAATCCTAAGCTAATTTAGACCAGAGCTATGGAATACAATATTTACTAATATTATTATAAACATTACTTACTTAGTGCCTACTCAGTATGGCAAAAATTTAAATGTCCTATTTCACCCTTCACTCCCAGGTGGGATATGGGTGTCCTCCCCATTTTTCAGATGAAAAAACTGAGGCTTAACTCCCCAAGCTGAGATTTTAACACAGGTGTTTCTGATTCCAGAGTCCACGTTCTTAACGACTATTAAGACTATGCTTGTTTAGGATGCAGTATCTGATGCCCTGCTGGAAAATAGATGCTTAACCCCAAAGGCAATAGAAATATTGTCACTTTTAAGGAGAGGGCTAATATATTACCGCAGATAAATCTGGCAGCGGTATGGAAAATGATCTGAAGCACAGAAAGACTGGAGATAAGGAGTTCTTTGACCTGGCTGCTATTGTAATCATATATTTGCAAGAGTCAAAGGTTCTGGAGTGAAGCAATAGCAGTGGAAAAGGGAAAGAAAAATACATATTAAAAAAAAACACGTTGTGGAGATAATAGAATCGCTAGGACTAGGCTAATGACTGGATATGGTGGGAGAGGTGAGAATAAGGGGCTTCGAGAAAGTATGTTGGTCCGTGTAAGGCTTTAACTCATACCTTTCTTTCAAACCACAACTCCAGAGTCAGGAGTTAAGAAAAGGAAAAAGGACATGAGGACATAGAATTAAAATGCAAAAACGTGTGTATTCAAAGACTTGGGAAGAGAAGCTTTAGCTGGATCTGTCTTCTGATACGTGGTGTGGCTCCTGACACATGGTAGGACCTCAATAAGCATTTATTGAATGAGTAGATGAATGAATGAGTCAGCTCATCTGGACTGAAAGATCTTAGTAGCACACACTTAAATGGGGGAGTTTGGGCAGCCACCAGTTCCATGAACCCCACACGCTACTGTGATTAATGTTGCTTTTTCCAGAAGTCTTGGCCTGAAAAATCAACACTGAACACCTGAATTAAAAGGAAAAAAAAAAAAAAAACACCATTGGCAAAGCTTGCTGTTCACAGTAGGAGACTCCCAGCAACATTGCCAAAATCCCGGAGGCCCAATACCTTTCTGACTTAGCAATAACTCCCAAGTTAAACAAATTGCCAAAGAGTTATAAGCTTCTTATTAGTTGGATAGGTTCCTCCAATTGCTCTGTTGGCTTCACTTTCCCTGCACACATGTTGGTGAGTTCCATCGATAATTCGTGTGCCTGCAAGTTCGCTGTGCTGCTGAGGAACGCTGGCATTTCTCGGTTAGCATCTGCCTTGTGATCTATGATCTACGATCTCCACTCCCTCTTGCCTTCACTTTGAACTGAAGTGCTGTGTTAAGCAACCCCACTACCCACCATCCAACAAGCTGAGACCTGAGTCTTCATTAGTGTTACAACACTTGCACTTTATCCCAGGCTAACCAGTAACACCAGTATTCAAACTGCAAACTGCAGGGCGACAATAACCACACAACCCAAATGAAAGGGCCTGCACCGTTTCCATGATGTCCAGGAGCTGGCATGGCACTGGAGGTAGCTGGAACGCAGGTCACAGAAGGTTTAAACAGGACAGGTTTTGGAAAAAGCTCAAAACCATGAAAAGCTAAAATGGAAATTTCATGTTCATTTGTAGCCCTCAATTTACCCAGCAGGCACTGAAATGGAGAAAAAGTAGAGAAAGAGTACATTTCACCTGAGTAAAGATTAAACTGATCCTTTGGGGGAAATTTTTCACTTTAAAAATTAAATTGTCCATTTCAGTTAACAGCCCTAATCCATAAGTTACTATCCAAACCTTTATTTCATTTTGAGTTGAGCAAAATTTAGCTACCATATACCAACTTTTGTTTCTGCATGGATTTCTATATAATGTGAGATCAGTGTGATGGTTTCATTATACCACATGAAATGAAAATACTCCATTCAAAGTTTATTCCTCAAGGGAAGCTCCTTGAAAGGAATTATAAACTAGGTTTCTGTTTTGTTTTCTTTGAAAAGCACAAATGTCTGTAGTACACTGGTTCTGTTCTTCTTTTGGGCTTATGACAGGGGACCACAGGGTTAGTTCTGTACACTATTTCCATTGACTTAACAAGCGTCTTGCCAGGGATTAATAGAAACAATCATTTTATTAACTACAATAAAGAGTTATGGAGAAAATGTGAGTCCACCTAATATCCATAATTCCATCTTGCTTCCTTAGTGGTGTTCTTATTTCATCCAGAGTTTTTTCCTAGGCACCCAAATGAGATCTTTCAGAGAGTAGGCTGGAGAGTGGGAAAAGAGAAGGGCAGGAGAGGGAGAGGAAGGGCAATTCACCTGTACAAGGTGTGCAGAAACTAGCCAATTCCACACAAACGTCTCTGATGCTCAGGTCCTCAATCTGAAATAGAAAATGGACTGATTGAAATTGAACATGGTCATAACCCAGTGCTTTCTGAGAACCTCTCTCTTCATCTCCTAAAAAGTACTGTAATTTGGTGAAAGAGGACAGTTCCTCAATAACTGCCATCTGTCACCTGCCTGAACTCTTATTTCTGCAACTTCAAGAAGACAGAGAAAGGAATGGCCTCCTTGGCATTTATCCATAGCAGAGAAGCCATTCCCTAGAACTTCAATGTTTTCTAATGCTTTGTAATCACTTTATTTTGTTAGTAAAATTAATCTGCCACTTAGGGTTTTCTAGAGGCTTCATGATTTATACTCCCACATCCAGAAATAGATCCCAATAAAGCAAGATTATTTGTAACTACTGTATGCCAGACATTAGCCAAAGCTTTACTAGTCTTAATGATGTACATTTGATGCAAAGAAGGCAAACTGAAATAAACTGGTGAGGGTCATGCTGAAGAAAATTGCTAAGATCCATAAATACTTCCTCAGATCTAAAGCATGAAAAAGGGGTGAGGTATAACCTAACCTTTGCTTGCACTTCATTAAGAAAGCCATCTCCCTATGTACATCTCAGTTTGTTCACCTGAGAGTAAGTTTGAATACAAAGTTTAATTTCTTAAAATGAAGAATAGAAGGCACCCCAGTTGGAGATTGTTACAATTGTTGTAAACAATTGGAAAAATACTAAGCATTTTATTTATCCTAAGTATCACCGAGCAATTCTGTGGTTTCCTTCAGAGTGAAAGGAAAAATGAGCTTTTAAAATGGATGGGAGTTCCAAAGTAAAGTAAGATGTTAACATGAGGGGAAACTGACAAAGGGTATACCAGAACCTCGCAAGACCTTTTTAACTTTTCTTGAAAACATTTTAATGTTTTACAATAAAGATTTATTTTTAAAAAATGGGGTGTGGCTTGGAAGGAGAAGAGTGAACTAGGGGCTAAAAGAGCATCCAAGGGTTGGTTCAAAACTCTGGCCTCAAGTGGCAGGTAATAACCAGACAGTGCCCCATCTGAGATGTGCAGAGGACCCATCCTTTGGTGACATATAAAAACAATCTCCAGGTTGGTCTTATCTCTAAAGAACAGAGAGCTCCCGACACCTCTGTTGGGCAAGGAAGACTTCGATCATTTTGCACAGAGCAGCAGGACTCTAGCCTCTGCAAGGTGTCCTCTCTGAGGGTCCTTTCATTCAAGTATCAGGTATTTTCCTGAGCTCTTTCTCTCCATTTATACAAGGCGCTTTGATAAGTTATTCCCTTTCTTTAGCAAACACAGCTTGGGTGTGTAATCAAATCCCAGAGTTACAGTGAGCAAAGGTACATGGTATCTATGAATTGCTGCTCTGTGATTGCATATTTTAATCTATATTTAAATTGTAAAGCTCACTGGGGAGATGAAAAAGAGGAGAGAAGAGCTGAAGGTAGTTCTTTCAGTTGTGTTTAAACAAAGTTCGTGTGTCGTGGTGCAAGCCAAGATTAACTGTGACAGTGCTTCTGGAGGAAGAAAAACCCAGACTGAAAAATAGAAAACTCTCTCTCAGTCCTTTGCCAGCCTTCTTAACGTAACTACCATTGTGTTGGATTAAAAGACATTTGCTGGAGATTTTGAGAAGAATTAAGCTAATTTGTTGTCCTTTTAAAACAGAAAGGAGAATAATAAAGCTGTTAATCAACATTGTCTTAGAAGATAAAGCTTTCAAAATATCAGGGGATCTGGGCCATTTGGGGGCTTCCCCAAATCTGCTCTTGATCGGCAGTTCTGCCAAATTTCAGCTGCAAACTTATCACTTCCTCCCCACCCCCCATTCCAGGGCTCATCAGACTTGGTCACTGAGAAGTGGTCTATTCCAGTGTCCTTGGATGAGTGGTGTCACCCCCCCAAGAGTTCAACTGTGGTCTCACCAGTATACAACACAGGGACCAAAGAGAAACAGAAAAGTCGAATTTGGCAGAGAGGAAGAAACGCCAGACTCTCACAGGCGCTCCTGATTGCTTTGACGTCGCATCTGTTGCATATGTCTTCTTACACATCTCCAAACAAAATGACCCCAGGATGCTTCACACAGAAGAGTCCTAACAAAAACCCCGTGCCTTTGGTGGAGAAAGCTGCCTGCTCAGGCATCAGCCAGAGCTCCTGCAGTGACAAGCTCCGGGGGTACAGCTTTGACACCAAGCGAGTCTTGTGGGTACTCAGCACGGAGCCCTCCACAGCGTCCCCTTGAGGCAGGCAGACTGAGGTTGGCACAACTGCACTGCTCTCAGTTAATTCTTCCCCTCATGAAGGCTGGGAGTGCTTTCCTCACATGCAGGAAGATTGAATTCAGACAGCAGGCATCTCTGTACTTTCAACTGGCTCTTTATATCAAAATAATTCTGGTGTAGACATTGCTCCTGACCAGTGGTTCTCAAACAGGGTGACTTTGACCCCCACGGGACATTTGGCAAAGTCTCAAAACATTTCTGGTTGTCACAGCTGCTGTTGGCATCTAGTTATGAAGCCGAGAGATCAGCTCCTTCCATGCTCTAAATTCCTCAATTCCTACAACAGCACAGGCGGCCTCCCGCCACCAGGAAGCATCTGGCCCAAGGGCAATTCTGCCAAGATTGAGAAACTCTGCCCTCGAGGATGGAATAAAAATTAAAGTTTCTACTTGTTCCCATAAATTTTTTTTTACGTTTTTAAAACTCCACATAAGAATGTCCCAGTGTTTAATCACCCCTGTTTGTCATCCTAGCCCGTATACCAGGGCCTTTGCAAGCTGTTCAAACAAAACGACTAGCAAATAATCGCTGATGGCCGAAAACGGGTACTCTGAATATATACCATAACTTGTTTCCTAGGACTTTCATCAACGAACCCATCAACGAACACGTCGATGTCCACCACACGCTCAGCCCAGTGCCTGCTACGATACGGAATAAAAAAAGCTATAGGAAATGCTCTGGCTGGATGGCTCAGTTGGTTGGAGCATCACCACCTGCTCCAACATGTTGCAGGGTCAATTCCCACTTAGGGCACATGCCCAAGATGCTGGCTCTATCCCAAGTAGGGGGCATGCAGGAGGCAGCTGGTGTTTCTCTCCCCCTCTCCTTTCTTCTCTCTCTAAAAAACACACAACATATATTTTAAAAAGAAAAAAAAGGTATAGGAAGCAATCAGAATCAAAATGGAAAGAGGAACGCACTTATGGAACGTTAACAATATAGAACAGATTAACAGGAAAATCTAATAAAACATACATTTAGCTAAATATTAAAATTGGCAGGCTAATATTTATGTTGTATGTAATTGTTTTAAGAAAATTAAAAATTTAATGACAAGTAAGCTAAATAACTGCTGGTTAATTTGCTTGGGTGTACTAAACCAGCAAATGCCTATCAGCATTATTTTTTTAATTTTCAAATTTAATAAATGGCGGCTTAGATATTGAATTAGCCCCAAATTACGAAAAATCAAAGTGATAATTCCAGGACAATACTCGGAAAAGAAATTTATCAAACTTAGTTAAATCGGCATAAATCATTCTTCACAAAATAAAAAATTTGTAATTATACTAAAAAGCAGTATAGAATTAAGGTGACAAAAGTAAAGTCATTTCAAAGAGGCCACACAGATCTTCTTTTAAGCTTCATTTCACTCAAAAATAAAAAGTAACATTGAATCATCTGAATTTAAAATTGTGAAAGAAGTAAAAATAAAAAGATAAAAGGGAGAAAAATGCATCTGAGTGAATAAGAATTTCCAGTGGCCTGACAAATATATTGAACCGACTACACTGAGCTAGAACGGCTCTTACAACTTTGCATCTCGCTCTTTCCCTCCTTGCACTACTAAACCTGGACCTTCTCGTTGCTTTACACGGGCAAAGCCAAGCCAGGCTACCCGAGGGGAGCTCTGAATCTTCAGATGTCCCAGAGCGGGACTGGAGAAGGCAATGGTTTGTGGCTCCTCCTCTGTGATGACATTCCGGCACTTAAGTGAAAAATTATAGACCAAATCCAAGAAGCTCAAGGAGCCATGAATGGTGTTGGACTAATGAAATGGTGTGTTGTTATTTTTCGGTTCACCATTCATGTGTCCCTATCTATCAGGCAGGAAAGGATTAAAAAATTGAGATTACAGATCTGTGGGAGGAAGCTCTCCGCCAGATGTTGGCACCCATCCCTTTGCCTCTTTAATTGTCTGCAGTGGGTTCAAGTTGGGGCAAGGGGGTCAGCTCCTCATAAGGCATCTCTGCCAAAGAAGCATTTCAGTGCTGCCTGGCACAGAGGTACTTCTTGTTTGCATGCTTATACTCTACTTAAAAACAAGAATGAACTCTGGCATGACACCAAACTCTTTCAGTAGCAGCACTCAGCAATTGTCATCTCTGTGCTAGACTTGAGGAAAAAAAGAGCCACAAAAGCAGACAGACATCTGTATACCATGAGTCTGTCTAGGAGTAGCCCAGACAATGCCAGCCTGCAAGGAAGACTGAGGTATGAGAGATTAGGACCTCAGGGACTTGTCAGCTTTAACTGACCATATCTCATAAGAGGGAGCAAACTCAAATAAGAACGGTTGAGTCCTGGTTTTAAAAATTATATATACATGGAGGGCTAGAAGGCACTTGCTGTGATTTTAAAACAAAGCAAAATACACATGTGTGTGTGTGTAATCCTTTTAACAATTTGAAAATTGCCAAAATTACTGCAAAAAGTTACAGGTTTGGGGTTTGTTTGTTTTTTAAGGCAATTACAACCAGCTGATTTCTAATAATAAAAGAGTTTAATACCAGCAAAATAAATACTTCATGGCCAAATGGGTATCCTAAACTCTCGGGATCTCTGGGAAGCTTCCAATGTTGTAAAGGCATGGTCTCAGAACAGTTCATGGGAAAAGCTGGGCTTGAGCAGAGTTTGAAAAATTGACGCCTAAAGGACACTTTCCATTGTCTTTTATTGTTTGTGTTGATCTGAAAAGCCCACAATATTTCTGTCCAACAGAGAGTTTGGCCTCAGATTTCTCGTATATACTATGTCACCCCTAGTATAACACCTCCTGCGCTGTACCCCTCTCAGTGGCCTGTCTGCCTGAATTTGTTGTGTTTTCTTTGGGGTTTTTTGTTTGTGTGTGTGTGTGTGTTTTTGTTTTGTGGGGTTTTGTTTGTTTGGCTTTGAGAGTGTTAATGCTCCTAGTTGGTCAATTTTGACACCAACAGCAGCACGCTTCTGCAAAATCACCCTTTAGGTGAAAGGGACACAGGCTATGGCCTTAATAATAATATCTTCAACTACTATAACTTTTCACTTACCAAAATTTTATATCATGTAGATCAGTTAATGTGCACAGAGAAATGAGAAATGCTTTGACCCACATAGAGAATCAGATATGTAAACCTTGATCTCCTGAAGATGAACCTCTAACCCCCAAAGCCAACCAGCTACAACCCCAGACAACTGTTACCCCTTGTTTAAGACTGATAAATATCATGCTATTCCTTGTGATATATCAGAATGTGCTGACTAGAAAGTGCCTTGCATTTTGCCCCTGAAGGACACTAGATGGGTAGTCTTGCAGTCAATATTGCCACAAGATCACAGAGACAAACGCACTCAGATCTACGTAGAAACATAGAGTCTTAAAAATGGAAGTGACATGAGAGGCTGCTGAATACCACCCTCTATGGAATATATAAATTATCTTTACAGCATCCCAAATAAGAGGCCTGATAGTTTGCAAGAACACCTGCAACGATGAAGACCTCACATCTCACAGTGTAGCCTAATCTGTAGGCAAACAGTGCTAATATTTATAAAGTTGTTTCTATTATCAAGCTAAAATAGGCTTCCCAAGCAGTTCTTCCTATTAATCATAGTTTTAGCCTCTGGATGCACTCAGGGTTCTGGGCTTCAGGTGGAAGTCCTGACAATTCAGTTTCCATGTAGTGCTACTCCTGCTATCAATACATGTCCACTGGGAACAAGGAGTTTCTTTGGATCCCAGTCCTACCAGGAACAAACTCTTGTTGAAACCTGTAATGAATTACTCTTCAAAGCAAATCAGAGTCACTTACAACTCATAAGCAATAGTTTGTTTAGCGATAAGAACAAAGTTGAGTGAGAGCAACAGCATTAAAAAAAAAAAAAAAAGAAAGAAAGAAATAGACTGATTACATATAATCACATATGTTGAACTATTTTTGGTCTAGATATAATCTTAATATAATGAGTATTTTTACAAGAGATAAAGATAACAATAATAACAATAATATTATTTATAAACCATTTTCCAGCCAATGTGCTTGGGGCATTGCATGATCATATACAATGATTAAAACACTATTCTTCAGATATAAAATGAAGTAATGCTAAAACAGTAAGGAGCTAATATTAAAAGTACAGGGAAAATGACACCAGGTATTAGGAGACATGAGAGGATGATCTTTTTTTCGTGATTTTTCCACTCTAGTGGCTCTGGGGGAAAAAAATCTTTTAAAACCTCTTTTAATTCATGTCTTCTAATGTGTTTATTTCCTAAGTACTTACTCCCTCTTTCGTTCCTGTTCTAAGGTTAAATTTTCTTTCCTTCCTAGATCTAATTTTTATGTCCATTCGTTCAAATTCACGTGACAGATGGGTTTGTCTAGAAAACCAACAACCAAACCAAACAACAACAACAAAAAACCCAGAAGAGTCATGAAGCTACTTCTCTGATATTGGTGTTTTCCTGAGCTTATCACGCATTTTGGCTATATAACCAATGACAATCAAAAAAGCAAACACGGCCAACGCCTGAGCATAAAACCCATGCAACTGTAATTTCCAACCTTTTTAGCCATAATGACATCCTCCGGTTCTGAGTTTTGCAATACCAGTAACTCCTCCCTCCTTTCAAAAAATATGAGGATGGTGTGAAAAACACTGTTGGTTACCTATACCACAACCATTTCCTTCCCCACCCCACCCCTTCTTCCTTGCTCACAGAACACTAATTTTGTTCAAGTATCAAGGGGTCATATGCTCGTGGAAAGTTGTCTCCTCCCCGGCTCCAGGGAAAAAATGTTGAATCTGAGACATCGGAGTCAGTTTTAATCTCCTTTGCCAGCAGCATGCTTGGTCCCAGATGTGTAATGCAACTCTGGCCAAGAGACATGACAGAAAGTCTGATAGGAGATTTCCAGGAGAGGTCTTCCTGCCTGACGTGCCTCTAGCTAGGTGTCAGCACAAGCTATCACACTGGTTTCAGTGGAGTGAAAAGAAAGAAAGACAGTGAGTGCCTGAGGAATTTATCCGGCCAAGCCTGCAACCACCCTACATTGCATTTCTTATTATAGCAGATAATTTTGTCTTCCTTGTTTAAATCAATTTAATTGAGCATCCTTGCACTGGCAGCTAAAAGCATCCTATCCAACTCAAAAGGGGTCTATTTTTATGTAGTTGAAATCAATCACATATGTTTGGCATTCATATTTTTAGGAAACACTTTCACACCACTGAAAACACTTGGAATCTTTTAAACCAATTAGAGTATCACTCAGATAACATTTGAAAGCTTAATATCTACCAAGCATATCAAATACATCATATTATTTAATTCCTATAATTCCATGTAAGATGACTGTAATTCTTTTTTGTAATAAGGAGAACCAGAGAGATCAAGTAAGTTGCTTAGGATCACACAGTTTGGAAGTGTTAGAGCCAGCATTTGAAGTCAGATTTTCTGAGTTGAAGTCCAAATCTCTTTCCACTCCACCAAAGCTATGTATACTGGATTCTTATTTTTGGCTATGCTCCTAGACTGGCCGTTGATAATTATTGTAACCCAGGTTAGATGACTGTTGACTGTTTGTGGCATCACATTGGAACCGTGGTTAAAATACTAATGTGAAGTTTTTTACTCAGTAGAGTTCCCTCTCCCTTTGCAAAAAATAAAAATAAAAAAATCTAGTTCAACATCATATTTACTGAATGACATGCTCCTATAAGAATTTGGGCTCAATTATTAATGACAAAACTGAAAATATGCTTTCCGTAGTTGATATATTTTTCATTAACCAGTAAAATTTAAAAGACAACTAAAGAATGTGGGAATTGGCCTGGCCGGGTGTGGCTCAGCAGTTGAGCATCAACCTAGGATCCAGGTGATTAGGGTTCGATTCCTGGTTAGGGCACATGCCCGGGTTGCAGGCTGTAGCCAATCAATGACTCTCATCATTGATGTTTCTATCTCTCTTTTCCTCTCCTTTCCTCTCTCTGAAATCAATAAAGATATATTTTAAAAAAAAAGAATGTGGGAATTGTTCAATCAGATTTTTTTCCCCTTCTTGACTGATTTTTTGTTGTCGTTGCTATTGTTAATCCTCACTCAAGGATATTTTTTCCATTGATTTTTCAGAGACAGTGGAAGGGAGGGAAGGGGGGAGAGAGAGAGAGAGAGAGAAATATGGATGTGAGAGAGACACATTGCACCCCAGGTAAGTCTCCTTGACTAGGAATTGAACCAGTGACCCTTTGGTGCATGGGCCAATACTCTAACCACTGAGCCACACTGGCCAGGGCTTGACTGATCATTTTTAGGCAATTTGGTTTTTATCCCATGGTATAACTCCAGTGAAAAAGAATGACTGGATCCTTTGATAATCAAAGAGTCTGTGCTGCTCAGTAAATAAAAACATTTTAACATTTCTTACTAGTTGAGCTTAAGTATTTCTTGGTTCCTTGCCTTTTGGACGGCACAAGTTTGATTTAAATTCATTTGTTTGTTGAACAGTAAAGAATGATGTAATCTGATTTATATTTTAAAACTGTTTGCCTGTTGTGTGGGAGCAAGTGAGAGAGAAAAGTGAATGTTGGGGAGACTAGCGCCTTCGTCAGGCAATACACGGTATACTTGGATTAGGGTGACAGCAGGAAAATTTGGGAGAAATAGAGGGATATTTAAAAAGAGAAGCCAACAGAACTGCTGGTGAATTAGAAGTAGAAATTGCCTTAAAGAGAGAAATGCTGAAATGGTGAAAAGTGGTAGAAGATTTGTGAGGGGCAAGGGTATACAAGTTTTCAAGGACACTGGAATAAAAAGATCTATTTTTAAAGTGTTAAGTCTGAGATGCCTATTAGATATACAGGCAGATATATAAGAAGGTGGTGAAGAAGCCTGGTGTACAGAGGAGAGTCCAAAACTGGGATAAAACGTGATGAGTCATCAGCATGTGGAAGCCATAGGCCTAGGTGAGATCATCTCTAAAAGTGTACACGTGTAGAAGAGACACAAAGAGAGCACAAGACTGAAAGTCTGAAATGGAAATGACAACATCTGGGAGACTTCCCTTGTGGAGGTTTTCCACTCCTTAAAATTCTGAATCTCACTTATTTTCAGAAATCTGCATTTCTCTAGCCTCCTTCTATATATTTTCAGTCATTTTTAATTTCCTACCTTGAAAAAAGTTTTCTCCACAGCATTCACTGGCTGTTCAGACCTAAAACCATTTTCAAAACTCTTTAAACTCAGTCAATTTGCCAGTTAGTTCATTGTTTTGACACACATATTCAAACAACTACATAAATTAAAATAGGTATCATTTTCTAAACTCAAAGTTGTTTTTTATCTCTTTTTCTTTCTGACTAGAGGCAATGATACTTGTGCAGGAAAGAGTCAAGGAAAATCATCACCAGTTAACACTTTCCAAAAATATTCTGGGTGCCTGATATTTCACGGGCACGCAGTCTGTATTTTAACCTCACATCACAGAGGTGGTCCAAAATCTCATTCCTACAACAACCAAGTAGTGTTTGGTGACTTTCAAGGAGTTTATCTTAATCCAAGGAAGGGAAGATTGAAGGAAGTCACTCCTGGGTAAGATGGAATTATGAACCTAGGATATCCCTGAAGACTTTCTAATGACTTGACCTAACTATCTAGTTGAGGTCATTGATCTTAGACACAGAAATTATGGTTTGATACTAAACCACAGGCTAATAGATTACATTTCACTTTATTTATCCATTAAACATATCACATATGTCAAACTACTGTCACTCAAGCCTAGAACTCTGCCCCAAACCAAGTTCTAAACCCAGGGACCCAAATACTGTATCTTCCCTATGCATGACAAGCCTTTTCAGTAGCCATCTGCTTCTAAAGGGTCTTTCCACTGTTTGTTTCCTCATGCTCTTATCACAGAGATAGATGGCATTAGATATGCTTCTTTTTAGCAAGTATGAGGTAAGTAGAGGTCAATCCAGTGCCAAACAGAGATGTAGAAAAGCAGGTATAGTTATAGTGCAAACCCTCCAGCCTAAAGCAAAAACAAAAGAATTCTTTCATCCACACTTCAAAATCAGCTAAAACCATAGTGATGATCTGGAGCCACCTTCTAGATAAGAGTCAAGGTAAAACCTTATGCTAGCGAGTTCTTCTATACTGAGTGGACAGGGTAAACAGATGACCATTTCCGGCCTCAAACCCAGTTATGAGTGCCACTCTAGCACCTTCTTCAGCAGGCAATTAAATTTGAGAGAGATTGGAAACAAAACCTAGAAAACCCTGTGGTGTCCAGCCTTTAGTCCTGTCGTGCTGAATCTATTCCAAATCTTAAGGTGAGAGAAAGGCAGCACACTTCTTCAAAGCTATTATTCCCTCAAGGTAAGAGAGCAAAGAAAGATCGTAGGTATGTTGCTGTGTATTTATCACCTCATCTATAAGCCATAAGTGGTGATCACTTAACCTTTCTTTTCATCACCATTCAGTTTCCAGGGCTTTGCACACAGTCAGAGCTCGCTCAATATTTCTGAAATAAATTTTTTGTCCTTTAAAGCTCAATATCTCAATGTCATTGTATTTTCAAATGACAGTTAATGAAGTATCTAGACCCAAAAGCCTCTCATTTTATTCTTTAAGTTCCATTTTATTTTAGCTCAACCTAGTCTCACTAGCTCTTTTCTTTTCCTCTCTTTTTCCCCATTTTTCCCCAAGTTGTGAGTTCATTTAACTATACTTCCCCTCACTCCCTCACATCCCCAACATTCTCTTTTCTTCCTCCCACCCACACACCATCTTTTCCCCTAGTGATTCTTCTTTCTCAGTCATATGTTTTATTTTGTTATCACCTTCACTGCTTGTCATCATGCTCCTACTTTTTTTTTTTACAATATATCTTTATTGATTTCAGAGAGAGGAAAGGAGAGAGAGAGAGAGAGAGAAACATCGACTAGGAGAGAGTCATTGATCGAGCCCGCAACCCAGGTATGTGCCCTGACCGGGAATTGAACCCCGATCGCCTGGATCTAGGTCGAAGCTCAAACGCTGAGCCACGCCCGGCCGGGCTCTACTTCTTAACCTTAGCAAGGTGACCTGGGAAGGAATCAAATCATCCATCAACCTTGGGGTCATAAAAAGTGCTACATTAAGTATCCTAAGAAACAATGCAATCCAACAATTGCTCAGGGGCTGTTTTCAGTCTGACTCACGTTTTTACTGGTCTACAACACTTTACCACCAAACGCACTTACTTCCCCAAGCTCTAAGAATTTAATAAACTCAATGCTAACAGATTGAATTACAGCCTCACTTGATGTGATCAATATGATTTTGTTTATTACCTAACTGTTACACTAAATGCATGAAAATATGTAAGCAAAAGTTATTCTTAACTGAATTGGTTTATAAATACATTTTATAAACCCTTAAAAATTTTAGTTAACTGTTTGAGTTGAGTAGTACTGGTCCAATGGATAGAACATTAACAAACTGTGCAACTTTGGGTACATAATTTGACTTCCTGGATCATAGGTAGTAGATGCAAAAAAAAAAAAAAAAAAAAAGTCATAATAATGATATTGCAGCTGAGACTCCTATTTCTCTTTCTAGTTTGTCCTTTAGTGAAATCTCTTCCAAGATAAAAACCTCAGTCTGAAGAGTTGCCTGCAAACCCAGCCCATTGCATAACACATAGAGACATTCAATAAGTGTTGACTAGGTAAATGAATCTCAACATCTTATTATTCTTGTGAAGATTAAATGCACTAAGAAATGTAAAAATAAAACCTTGTGAAATGTAAAACAATATAGAAATGTAACACATTATTATTAGGGAATACTAAGTGCTCCTTTAACATGCTGCCTAATCACACAGAGAATTAAGTAAATTTCAAACAGAAAATACAGTGGAAGTTCAGTGGAGGCAAACACTGATTGAAATTGTGACTAGAACATGGATTTCTTCATGTAAAAGACTAATTTGTTATAACAAATCTTTCCAGACTATAAAATCTGTTACAGCACCACCAGAGTCAATGACACATATTTTATATTTGTTGTTACAATAACATTCCTCTTCAAGTATCAATTTTTATACAGATAGAATAAAAGACTTAACTCTTCTGGGGTTGGCAATCAATAACGCAGTGGTTTATGTTTGGGGTTTTTTGTTATTGATTTTAGAGAGAGCAGAAAGGAGAGGGATAGAGAGAGAAGATCAATAAGAGAGAAACGTCAATTGGCAGCCTCCTGTATGCCCCTCCACTGAGGATGGAGCCTGAAACCTGGGCATGTGCCCTGACCTGCAATCAGACTGGTTCATAGGTCAATGCTCAACCACTGAACCACACTGACGGGGCAATAATGCAGTGGTTTAAATAACAAAGAGGCTTATGTCTGTCTCATATAATAGCCCAAAATAGGTAGACAAACGTTCCTACTGTACATGGTCCTTTATGGACCCAGGTTTCTTCTATATTGTTGCTCTGCATTCCTGGATGGGATTATCTTTATCTGTATGGTCAAAACTGGTTATTAGTTTATCAGTGAGCCAGTTCAAAGGAGAAAGAGGAAGAATAGCACCTGGGCAATATTGTAAAGCTTAAACCTGGGAGTGGTAGACATCACTTGCAATTATATTCCACTGACCAGAACTTAGTCATATGACCCTCAGTGGCACCTGGGAAATACAAGTTCTTATTGGCAATCACATTCCCAGACACAACTCTGTGGCACAACAGATTTTGGTGGCATATTAGCCACCAAACTAGAAGGCTTTGTGAAGAATATAGAACTTGAGGTAGGCATTGAAGAATACCTAAGATAACAATAGAAAACCTAGTAAGAACCATAATTATAAACTGGAAAATAACTAGGTCCCTTCCTTGCTGCTACCAAGAATCCTACTTACTACCTTAATCCATGCATTCTTTTTTAACAAATTCTGGAAAAAGAATAATGGAACATTTTTCCTAAAAACATAAAATAAAATCATATTATAGACCTTTAAAATAATGTTTAAAACCTTTATAATAATGTATAAAATAATAATATGCATAGCAAAATAATTTCCCCTCCAAATAATCAGGGATATAAGAACATGTATAAAACAAAATTTACCAATATTTAAAGTGTTTATAGAAATAAACTTTAATTTATAGGAAAAAATTAGCAATAGCTTTTCATTGCAACAATTTCTAATCAAGGCTCTATAAGTAGTAACTACAATTTAGGTTATAAAATCAACACCAAAAAAAAATCAACAAAGTGAATTTTTAAAATTCCTTAATTACACCCAGTGCTGGGAGCGATTTGGTGACATCTCTACATATTCAGTGATTAGAGAAGGCATCACCGAGAACGCAGTGGGCAAGCTTGAAACGATAGCTCAGAGTTTGTCAAATGGGTGAGAGGAGAAAGGTCTTCTAAAGGAAAAGAAGCACCTGTTCGGGCAGGCACTGTATGAATCCCTTCATATAAATCTATGCAACTTAATCCCCATGAAACCCAGGATTGGTTTTTGGTTTTTGGCTTTGGTTGTTTTTCTTTTTTTAATTCTAAAACTGAGTCCCAGTCAAGTTACACATGTAGGTAATTTGTCTAATCATATACAAAGAATCAGTCACAGAGCCCGACTCCAGCTCCATTCTTCAGACCTTCAGACCCTCTGCTGTGCCATCACTATTTTCCTGCCACTTAATCATGGCACCAAACTCATTCATTGTTCACATGAGAAACCTGGGAAGAGGTGTTCTTCGAACCTCCCTTGTGGTCTTCCTTCTCCTGTTTTTCTCATCTCCAATTCACTCTTCACACAGCAGTCAAGGAATATTTTAAAAATTATTTTAATATGAATTACATGGGGTTGACCAGCAATGCAAAACCCTCCATGACTTCCCAATGCACTTAGAATAAAATTTGCACTCATTTATCAGGCCCAGGAGGCCCCTCCTGGATGCTCTGCTTTGCTTCTTCAGCCTCATTCTGCAACCTCACCCCTCCCCACCCCTTGTATTCTAAGAACCAAGCGTACTTGCTCCCTTTCAGCTCCCCAAGAGTTTCAGATGCCCCAAACTCTTTCCTAGCTCCATCCTTCCTACACGCTAGTTCTGATTCCTGAAATACTCTTTCCACCTCGCCTTGCTTTGCCCTCCCTTCTTCTTGAGACTTCAGCTAAAATGTGACTTCTTCATGGACATCTGCTGAATATCTAAATCTGAAGGATGTCCCTGTCCCTCCACGCCTTATTGCTTTCTCTCATAGTACCCTATTCTTCCTCATAGGATTTTCACAAGTTTTAATTGTATATCACATATAGTATAATGCCAATATTTCGCCATTACCCTGCAGCAATTGGAAGACCAGGGGACTCTAGATAAGCTGTTATAAGCCCAAAGAAAGGAGTTATCTAAAATTTATTATTCCTTTATTTTTACAAAAAAAAGAAAAGAAAAAGTGTTAACAGGGCACCTATTATGGAGTCTAACTCTTGAGGATCAGATCCTCTTTCAATACATGTATGGATCTTGAGCACCCAATCCCATTTAGGAGATCTTTTTTCTCTCTCAGTGTCCATCATGCTGTAAGACTCACAGGAGTCTTTTCCTAAATCAAATGAGAATTTCAAGACAGCTGTGGAATAAATTCTACCATCCCCTGAAATTCGACTTCTCCACTGCTGATTAAACGTTCCTATTTGGAGAAGAATTGGAATCATAGTAAGAGAATCTTTTTTTCTTTTTTTTAATATGTCTTTATTGATTTCAGAGAGAGGAATGAAGAGGGAAAGAGAGAGAGAGAAACATCAATGATGAGAGCGTTATTGATCGGCTGCTTCCTGCGCACCCATCACTGGGGATCAAGCCTGCAACCCGGGCATGTGCCCCGACCTGGAATCGAACCATGACCTCCTGGGTCCTAGGTGAATGTTCAACCACTGAGCCACGCCCAGCCAGGCAGTAACAGAATCTTGTAGAAAAGAAACCTTCTGAGTACAATCATAAAATTTACTAGACTACTTGACCAGGGATTAAAGAAAATCAGGACAGGACCTAGGAAGGGTTATGAGAGAAAGCCTGAGAGGAATAAAATATGCCCCACTCATGTCTCTACTGTTCCATTATGGTTTGTGTTTGACAAACATCATTTTGAAAATGGGAGAAGTAAGTAAGTGATCCTTGACCAGCCTAGGATGGTCAGAGATTAAAGGACCATAGTCAATGGTACAAATATAATAGAATGAGTCAAGAGCTGCAGTAAAGGGATACAGTACAAAGTCAACAGTTCAAGGTTTTGGTTGTAGACCCCCTTCTTGTAAGACCTAGCTCACCCCACAGATAATCATCCATCCATCCATCCCTTTATTCATGTATTCACTCAACAGTTATTCTATTCCATGCTCACACTTTTCTGAGGGATATGCCAAATTTTAATGTACTTGGCTCTTCTAATGGGAATAACTATCTTAAAATCTTGGAAGGCATGGCTTTGAAAAAAGTTGGCTGTAATGGATGTTAACTAGACTAGTCGTGGTGATCATTTCACAATATCTACAAATATTGAATCATGTTGCCCACCAGAAACTAATGTAATGTTATATGTCAGTTATATCTCAATCTTATTTTTAAGTTGGGTGAGTCCTCAAGCAAATGTCTATTTATCTCTGGCTCAGCTTTGAGCCTCACCCCCTTCAAAACCATCTCTCATATGTTACCCAGGTTTTAGGCCTCAGGAGGGAGAATATTTCATTCAATTATTATTGTTAGAAATAAGAAATCCCTCCTTTTGCATTAGGAGACAAACACCTACAGGCAATCACCTCTTAGGGCCAAGGTGTTCTTCAAGAGGAATTCACAGGCACACACACACCTCCACACACAATAGCTCCAGGAGGCCTGCTTTGTCTTAAGGATTCTGTTTGTAAACTCAGCCTCCCTTGGAGAAACAGTCTTCATTTACAGGAGCCTTTGCTGTTGTTTATTTGCAAGACTGTAGAACAAATAGAACATCACACAGGGAAAGAAGGAAAAAGAAATAAAGCTCCTATATTACAGCTGTACCTCAGTTTCCTAACGTCTCCATTGACGAATATTTCAGTTTACGAATGCCGTAAACCCAGAAGTAAATGCTTCGGTTTTCGAACACGCTTCGGAAGTCGAACATGCTACACGGCTTCCGCTGAGTGCAAGATCCTGAGGCCTCGCTCTTGGCCATTGATCCCTCGGTTTTCAAAGGTTTCAGAACTCGAATGGTCTTCCAGAATGGAGTATATTCGAAAACCGAGGTACCACTATATCTCCCAAGATCTGTCCCCATTTGGACAAAAGATTGCATACTCCCACCTGTCTCCTCCAGCCAGTAGCAAACACATGCCCTGTCCTAACGCTGGGATTGGGGTTAGATCTTGGATTTAGATGGAAGGTCTACATTAATAGTGTTTGGTTGTGTCTGCCTTCAGGGCAGCTTAGAAGAAGTACCTGGTGGGCTATTAAACTGTTGACATTTTTACTACTAACTGCGCTATTGATTAAACAAGGAGTATTTACTGTAGTGACTTCTGGCATAAATTGTTAAAAATCACTCAGTCAGTTAGTTGCAATGATCATGCTTAGGAGTGGGGTTCTGAGCTCCAAATTAACACATGCCATACTGGAAATCTAAAATCACCTCAGAAAAAGCAGTGAGTACTTAAATAGCAACAATTCCTGAAACTAGAGTGATAATCTAACACCTCCCTCAGTCACACAGCACCAAATTCTTTGTTCTAGAGCAGTGATTGTCAACCAGTGTGCCACAAAAATTTTAAAACATGCAATACCCTACTATTTAGTCAGGGGCACTGATCTTTTTCCCTTAAATTGTCAAATAAAAAATGACAACAGCCAACACAACAATAGCTGTCTGGTGTAAATGAATCAAAATTATACCTTTTTTTTTTTTTTTTTGTCAGATCGGCAAAATATATATTTTTTGATGTGCTGCAGAATTTTCGTAATTAGTTTATGTGTGCCATGAGTTGAAAAAGGCTGAGAATTGTTGTTCTAGAAGAAAACAGAAATGACTTATTCCAAGCCCTCGTGTTATAAATACTCAAAATGAAGCTCACATAAACACCCAAGGCCACACAGCTTGTGAATGGCAGGACTGGCTTTTCAGGCTCTTTCCTGGAGGCTGAGTGGCCATGGCCTTCATTTAAGACCAGGATGTGATCCCAATACATATATTCAAGAGTAAGCATAGAGACAATGCCACACAATGTTTCCAGTCTGGACCAGAAATCCTGTCACCAAAACGAGAGCATACACTTTGCTCCTCAGTGACCCCAAGCCAAAGCCTGGGACAGAAATGCCCCAGAAAAGCTCCTCTCCATAGACACACAAGGTCACGTTCCATGCCCGGTCCCTCCTTTTGAAGCACACCCTGATCCTGTTCTAATTCCTCAGCCACACACTCACCCCCAAATCGAAGCTTGGTGCAGAGCTCACTTCCCAGCCTTTGTCCTAAACCTTTCCAGATAAAGAAAAAGGCACCGCCATTGTTTCTGTGATAATTATCCTTGACCCCATTGGCTTCAAGAAACTGGATTTTAAAAGCTAACAACAGCAGGAAGGCACCACTGTGTTTCTGCATCTATGGACGGTGTGTCGCATCAGAAGGCTTGATCCACAGGGAATAATAAATCCATTATTATAACAGCTGTAATACTTTGTAGCATTTTCACCTGGTCAGTGCACAGGACTCATAAGGAGGTCCGAATATTGTGTTGGCTTCATTGGTTATCTAAACACCTCTGAGTTTTCCATGAAGGGCACCTTGTTTCTATAGTTTACATTTTTATTTCCAGAGTACGAGACTTGAAAATAAGTGATGTCCATGTGCAAATAGTGGGTTAAAATCGGATATTCATTTTAGGCATATCTAATTTAAAATAAACTGATTAATTTTACAAGGAAGAAGAGAAAAAAGGGGTTAAAGCATTTTGGACCAATTAGCACCATCATCTTCCCAGGTGGTCTTCAATGCATGGTCCCTTGTGTTTCTCCCGTTGGCATACGTTTTTGTGTAAATGGAGGAATATTCTATTACATACCTATGTAATCAATTCCAGAGAGGATTAGTAATAATTCTGTAATTATTAGGAATGGGGGAGGTTCAGCATTTTGCCAAGTGTGTTCCAAGGAACATCAATGAAAAGAAAAGAGGGTTTCCATAGGCAAATAATTTGGGTAAAAACTGGATCAAATAAAATTAGCAGGTTTCTGAACTCTTCTTCTCAGAGCCTTTATTATGTTAATGTCATTGTGACTTACCAAGAATGGATCAATACACACCATTTATCCCCCCAGTTTGTCATGGCTTTCTTTTTTAGGAAGTATCTCTTGGGACTAATGATACTCAGATTAATATTAATAATAACAATAATGACCATGATTATTCTGTACCAGATATTGGACTAAGCCTTCACATTGCACCTTATTTAACTTTTCCAATAACCTTGGTCATAGGTCCCATTTTATAGAAGGAGAAATAGAGGCTCAGAGAAGTTAAATAGTGAATCTAAAGTCACGCTATTGGGAAGCCTCAGAACAGGAATTCAGGTCATTCTGACTCTAGAATTTCTGCTCTTGATTACTCTATTATTTATTTAGCTGTCCTCGTGAATAAAATGAGAAAGGTAATTCCAATTCTTGATGAATTTAGAGAGAGAGGAGAAAAGAAGGAAAAGGAGAGAGGAAGGTGGGACGAGGGCATCATTTGATTAGATTAAACAAAGTGATTAGACAAGTCATTGCTGTTATTCTGAGGGAGTATAAACCTGGACAGAACAATTCATTCCCTGTTGGCAGGATGGAAAAAAGAATGGGTTTTGTAGTGTTGACAGGTATATACTAAGTTAATGTTTTTCCAACAAGGTGCAAAGGAAAGTCAGAGGGTTGTTTTATTTTGTGCAAATATTTCACATTGCCAAGGTGACCAGAGTGACATCCCAGCCACAAAACTAGTACAAACCACAGGTAGCCAAGGGAAACAAATGCACTTTAAAAGGTAGATTTCAAAGCGAAACTAAAAATTTGAAAAATACACTGGGGCTGAGCAGGGGCGGGGAGGGTAGGCGATATCACAGATTTTAAAAAGGCAGTCATTAAAAAAAGTTTTTAACTTTAAACGAAGCCAAAGTTTTTTCTAGGACCCATATTTCTATAGGCGAATCCCTCCAGTACAAACCCACAAATGAAACTACCGACCAAATGGAAAAAAAAAAAAACTACCTTGTAGAATTTAATTGAGTTTCCTGAAGGGACAGGCTGAAACCAACCAACCTTTCCATTCTCCAGAAAGGAATTTGAATCCCGCATGCCCACTGGGAAAAAAAGAAAAAGGGAGAGCAAGTCTTCTTCTGCATTTTAATATAACTGGTGTTTCTTGAAAGCTTTGGAAGTTTCCCCAGGAGTATTCAAAAATTAAAAAATAGGGAGTGCTTCCCTTGTCCCATTTCTTTTTCCTTATTTAAATTAATTTTATGGCTCACCAAAAGTTCAGAATCTCTGGCCCAGAAAATAAATTGACTTAGAATGTCCTTTAATGGACAGGGATACACAGGAAAGAGGGAACCGCCCAAGGCCAAAGCCTGGAGGAATCCCTGAGAACCAGCCCTCCCACTCCCTCTTCCGGCCTCCCCCACCCCTTTATGGCCCTTTGATGGAGCGCAGCTGCTCTCCCTCCTGGACACAGAAGGAAGACCCAAGCGCTTGAGGCTCCTAAAGGTCTGACTGGGCCAAAGGGTCATGGGTCATAGGAACAGGGCATCTAAAAGGGATTCTCTGCCTGCTGATTTTATGGGAAAAAAGCTCATTTTATTTCTCATGACAGCAGTCTGTACTTTAGAGAGACCAGAGAAATCCTGAAGCTCTCAGCCACTAATGGTCAGGAAAAGCAAGAGAAACAACCTCCAGAGTGGCAGGTGAACCCTGGTGAAGGCCAGCTTGCTGGCTGGACAGCCTGAACTAGACAGCCTGGTGTAGACTGGGATGGGGAAGGAGGGTCTACAGAAACTTTGTATACTCATATCCATTACAGGACCAATTTTGGTGGGGCTCAGTGCGTCTCCACTCAAATCAGAAATTGAACCCATCTTGAAGGAGGCCTAAACTTCCAACTTGTTAAACTCTAAGTATAGGCCTCCAAAAATTCACCTAAGCTATAAAGACACCAAGAGGGCAACAGCCTACTGTGGACCTATATCCTCAAGCCTTTGCTGTGATGGAATAAAAAAGATTAGGGTGACTTAACACAGACTCTGCAGCTGCTTCTCCTCGTTAACAAGCGTATCACCTGCTGCATTCAGCTGACAGGGTTTGAGGTACCAGGAGACAGAAAAGCAAACCCCACACTCTTTGCACCCCTGGAGCTCACTATATAGCCAGGAAGGTAGAGACAGGTAATATTGGAAAGAAAGGGCTCTCAGTGGACATGTGAAACCTGGATGCAGAAATTCACAAAAATATTTCCTCATGAAAATTGGGGTTTCAGAATGATATAGATGATGTTTGAAGTTAGAGATTTTCCATCCAGGTATTCATGTATAAAATAAGCCCAAAGCTGAAACCCTAAGAAGATCATAATCTGTCAGAAATGTGTCTATTGTCTTTCTTTTCGGTGTTTCAAACATCTGATCAAACAGGCATGAGAGGGAGATGAGATTTCAGCATGAAGACTCTAGAAATAGACTCAAAAACCTATGATTCCTTTCCTGGAACAGCCTACATTCTTAATTATTTTCTGAAAAGTCACTTGGTCCCATTTCCTAATCCATACTGTGATAACATTACCCCTGGCACCACCTGCATCACTAGGATGTTGAAAGAATTAATAAGATCGTGTCTATAAAGTGCTCTGAGCCCATTGACAGATGTCAAGGAAGCTAAATAAGAAATACTATTATCATTGAAGCTCTTCTAATCCAGCAAGCTTCAATGGAGCTTAGAAATACCTCCGTTCTCTCTTCAAATCTATTTCTCCCTAACTTTTAAAGGTTGGCATGACTGATTCATCTAACATCACTGAAGGCGGCCAACAAAATGGAAAAGAAAAGCTTCATGCAAATCCCTCTGTGTTTCTGCACAGGAGCTTATGCAGAGCAAAAAATACAGCCTACTTCCTGTCCTCCCTATAGCTCAGGGCCCTATCTGGTTCTGTGGCTGTGTCTTATCCTCACTCATACAAAAATTATTCATTTTCCACTCTGAGTCAGAACCTTTTGGTCTCCAAATGTACTGACAAAAATGCATCCACCCAAGTCATTTTATGTTTGGCATGTGTTTCCCTTAAGCACACATTTTATCTCCTTTGCTCTGTGTTTCTTCAGAAATTACATACTTCATGTGCATCTTGTTGGACTGTATATGTATATTGCTCCATTAGAAATATAGACTTTTTTTCTACCTTCTGTAGATGAGGTATACTGGATCCCCAATTAATTATAAGCTCTTTGGAAGCAGAACTTAATTTTGGACTTTTCCTTGGTTCTGATTTTGGTTTGTCACTTGCATTTTTCTATTTTCTTGCATTCTTAAAATAGCTTCTCTATTTTGTGAGGGGGAGGGGGGTTGATGAGACTCACCAGCAATGCTTTTTGGAAGTCAAAGTGCTCCTGGTATCACCGGTTGGATTACCTAGGCACTAAGGAAAGATGGGTTTGGCCCTTACTTCTGTCCATGTTGCAAACTCACACATATTACATGGGAGGTGAATACAGCTCCAAGATGGTTTCATGTGATAAGAATGTAGAAAATACCCACATTCTATTGCAGACACTGACCAAATGAACTCTTCAACTGAGTCAACCATTCAACACCAAAAAAACAACAAGTCAAGCAGAACGGAATATGCTTAAATATTTAGCAAAATACTGCAAAGAAACGAACACACCATCCTTTAAGACAAAGACTTTGCCATTCATACCCCCAGAATTCTCTCTAGTAATGTCCATGACCTTCATTAAATTATGCATGTTCTCTGCTCCCTTCAGACCAGAGCTTAGAGTCCAACCAGACCTAGAATCACTTCCAAGTGGTAAGTAAGAGTGGCAAGGTTAATTGATCTTATCCCACTGTTGGGTTTCAACAGAAAAATAATAATGATAATAACTACAATGCTCCTAAACCAAGTGATACTTACTATTCAGGGTGTTTCCAATTTTTTTATTCCCCTCTCTCCAGCATACGCTCTCTCAAGCTCATTCTCCCAGCCCCAAGGACCATTTCCTCATCACTCCTTTTAATCTTTTCCCTTTTCAAGAACTAGCTCGAATACTCCTGGAAGTGTCTGTTCACCCCACAAGGATTACTTCCTTCTTCTGGAGCATCTCTGGAAGTCACCTCTCTTGACACTTAGCATAGACTACTACTCTCCTACTGAGTATGCCACTTACTCAATCAATCACTGTTTATTGAAATGCATAACAGGTGCCAGGCACCTGAGGTGCTGGGAAGACAAAGCTTCATAAACACAGACCTTGTCTTTGAGTGGCCCCCAGTCTGTTAGAGTAAACAGCTTGGCTCCTCAAAGTCTGAAACCATCTGGAGGGAGGGCAGAGGTCTTTGTGATTCTTTTTTCTGACTCTCAGCAGCTAGCACACTGCCTTACTCAGGTAAAGGAGCATCCAGCATTCAGTCAATAAGGGTTGATTCAAATATGCAACCAAAAAAATTTAAAGAACACTTTCCCCAATACTGATGCATGAAAATGCCTTATTTTTCACTCAAAAAAATTATAACATGTACCATGATTTAACCCTCTGGATGAGGGTAATACAGGTCAATCAATTCCTTTAGGCGTTTTCTAACTACTGTTTACCTGCTCTCTGATTTAGGAATTTTGAAGGGGATTGGAAAGGCAAGTGGGGTGGGGGCTGATGACGCATTTACATAACAAAATATGTTTATAGTCAGAGATTCCAGTGACTCAAAATTCAAAAGAAACCAAAACAAATTTGCAAGGATGAGGGGCAATTTTTCATCTTCTTCTTACCTCTAGCAAACAGCTTAGACATTCAGAATGTCTTTAACACCTGAGGGTACATTACCTAAGCAAGTTATTTACCTCTAACTGAAGGCCTAAAGGCGCACCACGGAGGGCAGTTGCTCACTGCCCCCAGGACTGTGGAGCCAAAGGCACATTTTCTCAAGGAGACTAGATGGCTCAGCAGCCCTGTAATTAATTCAAGGAACATTGGAATTTATCTCCTCAACAGTTCCAGGCAGAGGAGTTGCAGTCATAGCAAAGTGACCCACCCTAGATGCCTTTGGCCAGGCTTCTCCTTTTCCCATCACTTCCTCTCCTCAGCTTGTCCTAGACTCTCCTGACACACCTTCACACGCCCAGGTAACAAAACTGGGGAACTTAAGCTTTTTTTTTTTTTACCAATTTTTATTTCTTCCAAAAGCAAATTTCCATGAAGCTGTCTTGTCAAAATAAAAAGAATAAAAGAAGAGGGAGGAACATTTTAGTTATGAATTAATAGCATAAAATTATTGTTGAGAGCCAATATTTGTTCATCAGATTTGGTGTTCAGAGCAAAAAATTAAAATAAAATAAAAAGTACATGTTCTCTGTTCTCCTAAAATTTGTTGACTACAGAAAGTCAGTCCCAGCTTATGTCTGCATTCAGCTTCCTGATATAAAACCTAATATGGCATTGACTTATTCTGTAATAACACATCACATATTGCTTCTACTACCCATTTCCAGGTGAAAGGAAAAAAAGAAAAAAATGGTATCCATAAAGCAATTTTTTTCAAGTTGGATTTTCACAAGCAGTTTAACTTAAAAGTTCATACAAGTTAGGAAATTTGTTTAGCTTCAGAAGGACCTGAATTTTAATCCAGCTCTGAAATTTACTAGCTGTATGGTCAACTACTTCAGTATTCTAAACCTTAGTCTAAAACTTTTATAAGGACTAAATATGTATGAAAAATATGAGTAAATACTAAATAATAACATAATGCATATACAGCATTTAGAGAATCTCTGGCATTTAATTAGCACTCAATAAGTGGGAAATAAAGAAAGTGAAGGAAAGAGAATGAAAATGAAAAGACATATTAAGTGGTCTCTCTGACTCTCTCTCTTTCTCCCTCCTTCTCTCCCTTCTCTGACTCTCTCTCTCAGTTCCTCCTCTCTCTCTCCACATAAACACACACACACACACACAATCTGAATCTGGATCGACCTCCTAGAGAATGACAGTTGGCTAGCTCTGGGCTTTCCTGAACCCCCCATCCTAGGTTGGTCACAAGCAAGTCCAGGAGGAAGTGGCTTATATCAGGACCAAGTTGAGAAACAGGAATCAGCCCCAAATAAACATCCAGAGTCCCAGAGATAATATGGTATTACCCAGAGTAGCATGGGATGATCCCTCAAGCCACGTAATTTTCTTTAACTTTCTTCTAGACATGGTAGAACCAAGGGCTGGACAGTGTTTTGAAGGAATTTTGCAGAATAAAACCAAGAGTCTTTCTCAAAGGCCTAATCAATGCAAAAGAGAGAATCTGGTTATTTTTCTCAGCTTTTCTCTCCCTTCTCCACTCCGTTTCCATGTACCATACGTGTGCATAGGCTGGCCACCACTGACTCCCTCAGTAAACATTTATTGACCACTTATTGTGTGTCTTGTGCTGCTGTGGTGCTGAAGATACAAGGTTTGTCTCAATTGGTTCATCGGTTGAAGAGCCTGAGAGAAAGAATCAGATATGTATCATTGATCAAAACAAAACTCTGGTATGTGTGTGCATAGGATGCCGTGAGGAACACAAAGGAGGGATAGGAGCACCTCACTGAAGGCAAGAGAATCAGGGACGACCACGCAGGGACAATGACTCCTGACCTGGATTTTAAAGAAAGAGCAGGAGTTAGTCATGCCAGAGCTGGGGCTGCAAGTGGGAAGCATGTTGGAAGCACAGAGAGAAGAGAAAGATGGGAAATAGAGCACGAGATGATTCCTCGAGCTGAAGAGGAGAATTTGAATGGTCATAGATAAAGCCAAAGGGGCAGGCAAGGCCTGGCCAGCTTGTGAAGGAGTGTAGATTATTTCCAGAATATAAAAAAAACTTTAAACATATATAAAAATTATATAAGAATATAATCAAATTTCGGTTTCAGGAGCAACACTCTGACAATAGTGTGAAGAGACTGAAAGTGGGAAGTGGGAGGTAGAAGGTGGGAGGTGAAGGATGGTGGTAAACTTGAGGTCTCTGCATGAAAATGCCTGTTTTACTTAAAAGTTATAACATGTACCATGATTTAGCTCTCTGAATGAAAATAACATAAGTCAGTTTCTTTAGGTGTTTTCTAACTACTATTTACCTGCTTTCTAATTTAAGGAGTTTGAAGGGATTGGAATTAGCAGGACTTGCTAACTGAATGTTGTGGGAAGTAATGGAGAAATCGAGAATAGCTCCTAGACTTCTGCTTGGACAAAGGGTGGAATATGATTGCGGTTCACCAAGGAAGGAATAGAAGCTGCAGAACAGAAGGAAGGGATGGAAGGAAGATGACTACAGTTTGATCTTTGAACTTGGGGTCCTGGAGTATATGACAGCACAGTTATCCAGTTGGCAGTTATACAGCCACATCTGGAACTCAAGAGAGGAATCCAGGCTAGAAGTAGGGTTGGGATGTGTCTGCTCCCCGTGAAACACTCATGGGAAGAGTGTACTGTAAGAAGAGCAAGGTTAGGATGTGGAGAGCACCAACCTGTAGAGGTCGTAGTGGAAGGGGAGGCTACAGAGACAGAGACAGAGCATCCAGAGATGAGAGGAAAGGTTTCAAGGAAAAGAGAGGTAAATAGTGTTAAACACAGGAGGAAGGTAAAGTAAGACAATGGAAAGAGCTACTGGATTTAGTAACACAGATGACCACAAGGAAGCTAGCTCAAGTGGCATGGTGTGGGTGGATGACATTTACCATTTTAGTTCACTGTGACATTTGACTCACTGTTTCTTCAACTCACGACTTGTCTGGTGGTGTAAAAATGCAGATCATGAGTTCCGTGTGCCCTACTGTAAATGGCCTTGGCTTGGCAGAGATAGAAGCCGATTACTAATGCTACTCAGGAAATGTACGTGGAGGTGCTCTGCTGGGTGGGCTAAAAATCCTATAGAAACACTTACTGATTGTGGCCATAATCTACATTACTTTAAATAAAGAGTTTAGCAAGGAAGTTAAAAATGTTCATTTTAGTTATAATTCTTTAGAATTTCAAAGTTCCATCAAAAAGTTAGTTTTTAATCCTCTTGCTCCTTACAGGGCTCTGTCTGCACATCCACAACAAAATGAGCATCCGTGTGCTTGTTCTTTGCCCAGATGGTGTCCTTCAGAAGAATTTGGTGCTTCAGATCTGAAACCCCAGTGCACTGTTGTCCTGAACATCCCCATGTACTGCCCAGGCACCATGCCCTGGGACCACCCTGGGGAACGAAGTACTTTCAGTCCCAGCAGCCCCTGAGGTCATTGGCTTGGCCATGGCATCCCTGACAGCACTGCCTCTGAATGCACATGGTGAAAAGCTGACAGAGGGTAAGGTTGTGCTCACCAAGTGCAAGGCCACCCAGTGCAGGAGGATGGTGAGTCCTGCGAGCTCTATAGCTTCATGCATTTGGATGGCCCTGCACAACCTGGCCACTGGGGAGCAGATGGCCAAGTGGGAGAGTGCCATCGCCTCCCCTGCATAGAGCCCAGCAGCCAGTGCCTGAGCAGCTGTGGATCCAGGTGAGCAGAGTCAGCATGCACAAGACCCTTCACTATGACAAGGAGGCAGCTCAAGAAGACCTCCACGACACCTGGCACCATGGTGGTCCCAGGAGACAACAATTAGAGCTTTCCTATGCCCACATCCTGAGGCTCCAGTAGAGCGCAAAGGTGCCAGAGTCAAGATCCCAACATGCCAGAAACTGTACCCCAGTGCTTCTTGGATGCCACCACTGCTGGCCACTTCTGCAGGATCCACTGAGCCACTGAGCCCAGGAACATCTCAGCCACACGATTGAGGTTGCACAGGACAAGATAGTATATATCCTACACCCAGAGTTACTGGGGCATCAGCGGGCCTGACCTCCCAACCCCATGTGCCCCTGCACTGTCGGGGCCGGGGCCTCACTCGTGAAGACAGGCCAGCACAGCGATGCTCCCCACAGTAGGAGGCTCAGGAGGCCGAGCAGACCGCCCACCTGGAGAGCCCAGTGGTTCAGCGGAAGGACCAGGGACAGCTGAGTAGATGTGAGGACAGCACCAGGACAGTGGGAGAGACAGTCCAGCCACAGGATGAGCCCCCTTCTCACCTACCTCACTGCCACATTCCAGTCAGGCAGCCAAGGAGGACCCACACCCCAGGAAAGGAGCCCCATGCTGTCACCTGAGGAGCCTTCCAGACCGAAGGCTGAGCTCTGAGGAGCTGAGGGTGGGAGCCTCACCTGTTTTCCTGAGGCCCAGCCTCACCCAAGGGTTACAGGGGAGCAGGAAACTGGAGAGAGGGGTGTTTCTGAATATGGATACTGTGTAAAAAGATAAACTTGTATATGGAGTTTCTTGAGCTTTCTTAATGAATAAATAATTAAATGGGTGGATTACTTATTGCCAGCACCATGATAAATTAGATATGGGGACTAATGCATATGTCAACCTCATTTTTTTAATTGACAGTGTAATTTGTTATGTATCAAATACAAAGGTCACCAAAGAAATGTATTAATTTCCAGTCACTATCTGGGACATAGAGAATTAATTAGAAAAAAGTATCAACCAACTTTCCTACATTAAAAGACACAGAACTCATTTGTCACTTTTTCCAATATCCCCAGTTCCAGCCATAATCATTAAAACAATGATGACCTTGTACTTCTTCGGTTTTGCTTCTTGACATTGTGATCTCGTTACTTCTTTTCCTCTGTGTTGTTTCAACAAATACTGGCAAGAGAAATTCTGTACATAATTAAACACAATCATTTTATTTCAATTTCACTGACAAAATATGTTAGACACTCTTTGCTATCCCACATTGCTTCGAAGTATTTGAAGATCCCCCTAGTGTGACTCATGGTTTTCTATCTTGTATATAAACACCTTCTCTTAATTCTAAAAGACAATCCTAATCCTGGGGAAGAAACATTTCCAGCACAGTCTGGAACAGTGCTGTCTAATAGAAACACAATGTGAAACATACATGCAATTTAAATTTTTCTAACTTGGGAGTAATAATACTTCGCTTAGCTGCCTCTGAAGTAGTAATCAATTAAACAATGGTTATGAAATTGTTCATTATTAAATTCAACTTAAGTCTCAACTGACATTTATTGAGTGCCTGCTGTGTTGCCAGCATTCTTAGGGACTTCCATATCCATCATCTTTCCCTTCATCCCTGCCCCCAAACCCAGCTAATACCTCCTCTCCCATAAAGTCACCCACATCAGCCTAGCATTTCTCCTTACCGTCCAAAGATCTGCTTACCTGCACCAATGGTTCTCAAATGCCACTACACTGACCAGTGTCAGGCTGTGAAAGAGCTTTCACAGGTCCAAGACAAAAAGTAATCATAACAGTAACAACGATGTAGTGTTTCTTCATAAAGCCAAAATAATTAAATCTAGATAATGTTCATTATTCTAACATGTCCTTTCTTTCTTCTCTTTTTTGTTAAGGTGTCCCCTCACACACACTTTTTATAAATGAAAGGGTGATCATGGTGATGATGATAATGATGATGATAGTAGACTTTTCTGGTGTGTGTTTTTTGTGAATGCCCATACATAAAAATAAAAATTAAATTAAAAATGTGATATTATATTTATCCCTGCAAACTAAAAAGTTGTATTAGGTCCATGAAGTCCACAGGTCTGTGCCTCAGTCAACCTCATCTGATGGCCATAAGTTGAGGACAAGGTCCTGTGTGCTGTTGTTTAGCCAGTTCCCTGTATAAGACGTTTCATTGGCTCCTTACTGTTGGGTGAATATCAAAATCCTTAAAATACTCATACAAGCAGCTTCTGATCTGGTTTCTGTCTCCCTTGTCTGTTTCAATCCTGCCTGGTCCCCCACCCCACCTCACCCCACCCCACATCCCCACCCAAGCTCCAGCCCCAGGGACCCTTCCTTCTTTCCTTGAACACTCAGCACTCCTTTCTGTTCAGAGCCTTCAACCATGTGCCCTCTGCCTGGATACCCCCTCCTCAGTCCTCTTCCTTCATTCCTACCCCTTTCCCCCAGCTGATGTTCAGCCATCCTTCAGGGCTAGCTGAAACAGCACCTCTGCCTCTCAAGAACTCTCAGAGGTCCCCCCAACAGACCTTTATCCTGTTTCACAAAGAAAGACATTGCACCATACAGAGAGATGTTAAGTAGTTTTCCCAAGTGAATGCCAGGGATAGGTCTATGCCCCAGATTTCCTGATGACAGACAGCACAGTCTTCACAGAATCTCTATGCACAAATAAGGCTTTGATATTGATGGAGTGGGGTAGGGTGGGTGTGGAGAAAGGGACCGGGGACGGGGGATTGAAATGGAAGGCCCAAGCCAGAGCTAGCTCCTCGCGTGCCTCTTCTGAATTCTCAGTCCTATTAGAAGATGAGGTCATTAACAATTTTTCATTACCATTGCTGAGTTAAATGTGACCTTGGTCAATCCTTTGTACCCTTAAAAACAAAAACTATGCCTTTCCAAATGTCTTTTATTTTTTACATACTAAGATGCCTATAAAGTATCCATTTTCTTATTTCCTTCCACCTGTCACTTTCTGTAGAAGAATCCCCCTCACAAAGCAGTGAGGCAGGAGCTAGCGCACCTGGGGGCCTGTCCTCTCCAAGTCTGTTGTCCCAGGGTGGCTCACCTTTGTGTGACACCAGCAAAGCCAGCTCTAGGAGCTCCTTAGCCACTCTGTCAGCAGGTCCTTTGTTCAAACCTGCTGCCTCTTAGGAATGGAGGCATCCAGGGACTGCTGGGACACTCAGGGCCCCCAGGGGCACACTCCCTGGGGAAGCTTCCAAAAGAGTGCCTCGCCCTCCTGACTGTTTATAGCTCTCATCTAAAGGGTGATTAAGGCCCATTTTTAATCACAGACATTGTGTTAGGAATATCCCCCCAGCGTGTAAACTAATGATCAGCTAATGATGCCCCGAACATGGTGCTTGGAGTCCTGGAGCAGCAAGGGGATTTGGTTCAGTGGCTCTGAGCAGTTCACTATCAAAGATGCAAAAAGGACACTTGAAACCTTTCCCCCAGACACTTCCCTATAAGACATTATAAAACAAAGCCCAGCCTATAAACATACCCAAAACAAAAGTCCTGTCCCAGCTACCGCCCAAACCTCTGATGGGGCTCATTCTGGAATGACCTACAGGAGGGAAGTCACTTGGACTCAGAAGCAAGTGACATGACTCATTGGTTTACGAAAGCTGGAATAAACAGAAGGAAGTAAGTGCCTGGAGAAACAATAGGAAATATGAATGGTTTGTCTTCTGGAGACATGAGAACTCATCCTCATTTTGGCAGTCGTGGAATCCTGCCTGATGGTAGGACATTGTTTTCCCAGAGTGTGTCCTTTCTAAGCGCTTGGCATGACATCACACACCTTCAATGCCCCATGGTGCCAGGGGAGCCCCTTGTACTTCTTGATCTTTCCTCCTGTTAACCAGCATATGGAAACCATGAGAGTGAGAAAGGGAAAGCCAAGGAACATACCCTGCTGACCAGATTCTTAGTCATTTATCCAGGGTTCAAGCGGAGGAAAATCTGACTCCAAAATGGCATCGATGGCGCCACCCTATTTCTTTAATCATGCAATGCCATGTTTGTAAGCTCCAACAAAATTAAACAAGGGTGAGGGTTATGGTGATTGCAATGAACAGGGGAAAAAATGGAAATGGGGCTGTGAAAATAGGCCACTGGTTGAGTCATTATGAAGTATTTTTTTACCAGTAAAAACTGGGAATGTCAGCAGGGAATAAATTGGTTTAATTAGAAGTTAGAGCTGGCCCTACTTGCCCACCTAAAGGAATTGGGGTGATAAACCCTTTGAACTGTGTCTAAGTACCAGCACTGTTTACTCTGAGGAAGGAAACTGTCAGTTCTGTTTGTTCACAATGAGCCAACCACAATGTGTCTGATGGATTTGGGACTAGTGAAAGAGGGGCCCGTCAAGTGTAGGAAGCAAGGTTTATCACGGGATAGATTTAGGAAGACAAAAGTAAGCAGGAGACTGCTGGGCAGGCATTGTTTGCTGTGAAACTTCAGGCATGGAGTTGTTTTTCTTGAGAGTTCGTTAGCCCCACATCCTGGGGAAAGCAGGTGGGGGCAAAGGCTCCTAAAACACTAATTCTGTTTTTCACCATTTTTAAGAAATGTATATTTCCCCCGACTCCAATATTTTAGGCTGTGATTTTATTTCCTCCCTGCTATAGTCTATTCCATTTTAACTGAGAGTAACACCAGAACTGAGCAAGCATATAGTTATTAAAAACCAGTGTGGGGAGAGTTCAGTTCATCAAGAAATTCCATTTAAAATATCTTAAATGTCGGTAATAACTGGGGTGCGAAGCAGTTTTTGAAAGTAGACCCTTTCTGCTCTTGAATGTAAAAGTTCAATAAAGCAAATAGGCCAAAGAATAAAACAAAGAGAGCTCTCATGGGCCGAGTCTCAGCATGTGTGGACTTGAGGTCTAGTGGAGTTCTTTCCAGAGCTTTCTATGACACAAGCCTATGCAATTTGAAAAATGAAGAGTTTGACTTAAGGTTAAACACACTTGAGTCACTGCTACCAAAAAAAAAAAAAATAGAATTCAAGGAAGTCGAAATGTCCTTTATTTGAAAAACATTTTTTTGCAACTAGTCCATGAAGTAAATCTTATGCTCTCGAAAGAGTTCAGTGGCTTCAAAGTTGCTGACGAACTGACAAAGTATGTTGTTGCCATGACTTACGCTACTCTTAGGAAATGCTCAGGCTTTGATATTGCCATTTCTGGATAGTACAAACTGGCCTGCTCCCTCTTCGTCTTGCCAAGAGAGACTACTCCTTTTTTAAAAACAGATTTTTAAATATTTTATTGGGAAACTTTGTTATGTCTTAGATCTACTTTGCTCAGTTTTTGTTTTGTTATGTTTTTTAATTTTTAACTCCCTCCCTCTTTCTATAAAGATATAAACCTCAGACCTTTCCTCTGCTGAGATGTTAATACTATTCCACTCTGTTGAGATTATGTCCTCAAGGTAGAGAATCGCTTCTTCAAGTGCTCACAGCCAAGCCAATTTATTCTGTGTTCTTTGTACTATGAAGATAATACTTTTTCTGCTTTTTTTAAATAAGAGATTGTACATTAAGATAAATGCTTTTCCAAAATGTCTCCAAATGAAGTATTTTGATATGACACAATTACCCACCCCACTCCCTAATCCACATTGGAACATCTTCTGCAGATTGTTCCTATTCCAAAGGCACCCATACTTGCTAAAGACCATCTTTAGGGCTCTAACCAGACTTCTGAAATATTTAAGTTCATAGTGGGTCTCATGGAAGCACAAATGAGTTATTTGGGGATGATCTGAAAGAGACTGAGCAACAGAACTGGAGATTTTTTTCCTGTTGGGAGCTTTTATTTACTTGGTCTAATTATACCACAGAGATTCCCTAACTGGGATGTCTTTGAATCCCAAAAATCTTAATGAAAATTTGATGATTTTTCAATCATTCAAAGAGCCTCTTAGGAAGTGTTGTGTTGCTTTTGAAGAAGACACGTGATGTAACTAAAGCCACTCAGCACAACATTAAACAAATTAGTTTACTATTCCTTCTTATCATTTGCTGTTGGCTCTCATTATTGCACATTCAATTTTTATTTGCTTTGAATAATAAAAATGAGGAAATAAATGATCACTTCCTGCAAATGAATTTTAAAAGTTTACATGAGAGTTCAGCCACTTAGAGATCCTCTTATCTCTGGGAATTTGGCTCTCTAAGACCAAGTTTGAGAGGTAACACCATTGACAATGGGAGAGAGGAAGGTGATTCCCCATGTCCTACCCCTGACCCAGTCTGTCAGGTCAGATAACTCAGCTTTGGATTTTAGTGACGCAAAATATGCTGCTTATTTAACTGGCAGGTAAAATTCTTTCAAAAATTAGATGTCATCTCAGGAGCTCTTCCAGTGAAAAGGTGGGAAAACCTGCTCTGGGCATTTGAAATGCTGGTGGTGGGTACTGGACAGGGATGAGTTCACCTTCTTTATCTTAGGCTCAAAGTTGGTTGAAGGAATGACTGATCCATGGCAAGCCCATGGATGCATATAAGATGCAAGAGCAAGCATTTGCCTAAACGCTTAGAGTAAGAGACTCCCCATACAGAGCACTGCTGGCAGAAGTCAAGAGAGTACTCCTGGGCCAGGAGGAAGACTGGCTCTCTTCAGGGCTCTAAGTCTGCATCTACAGGAGTCAAGAGCAGTTTAGTGGAAACTGCAGCACCCTCCACACCCACAACCTCTCTCCCACTATCTGACTTGGGACTATCAAGACTAATCTTACCACTCCCTTGACCTCAGATCATGTTGGAAGCTCAGAACTTCCTGCCATCCCTTATTCCCAGACGCTAATTCCCATTCAGCTTACACATAGCCTACTCTAAGCCCATCTGTTGCCCCCACACCCTCATCTTTTGAAACCCTTTCACTCTGTCTTCTGGTACTTACATTCAACCATCTGCAGACTCCTCTATATCATGAAGCTCTTCTCAGAACCTTTGCTTTGACTCTTGCTCTGACAGAAACCTGTAACTCCTCTGATGCTCTGCTGAATTTGCAGCCTGCTCACTTGTCCCTCTGGGCCTGGAGGTGGGGTATGCCTCCTTCCACTTCCCTCTTCCAATGCTGCTTCTAGGTCAGTCTCCTTCCTGCCTGTCTAAAAATCACAGCTTTGAATGCTATGTCTTGAACTCTACCACCAATTACTTCTCTTTGATGTAGTCAACTAATCAACCTTGCCCCCTACTCCACTCACTCACCTCAATTCCTTTATAACAAACTCCTGTTATATTTCTTAGTAATTTCGATATCCACATGGATGATCTTTGCACATTCAGTTCCTCTGATCAGCGAGACACATTCTTGACTGAATCATAACCAATAACTGAAATCCCTTCAGAATTATTTGTATATCAAATATTCCATTGTTCAACCACCATTCTCCTTCTTTACAAATTACTCCCACTAGAACCTCAACTCTGACAACCTTTGAACTTCACTGGAACTTTAGGTTATTGGTTTTATTATCTATTTGTTTTCCTTCATTGTCTCATGAAGCATATGTGAAGATACATGTTAGACACATAAAGCACTGGGAAAAGGGCCTGTGTAAGTGTTTGCTATTCTTATTTAATCTATTAATGATGTCAAATAGACTTAACTAAGTCTGCACTGAGAAGCCTAGTGATTCCATCATTCTTTTACTGTGCTCTGCTCAAATAGGTGTACACACACACACACACACACACACACACACACACACTTTCCTAAGTTTCAGACATTGCACTCAGCTCAACTTTAGGAGGCATTGCCTAAGAATGAAGATAAACTCCTTAACCACAGTAATATAGCCACACTTAAGATGACTTATAATCATTCCATAATATAATATATTAAACTTTAATCCATATTTAGTGTCCTCAATTATACCAAAAATTTTTTTATAGATGTTAACTTCCAGACAGGATTCAGTCAATGTTCCTGTGTTGCATTTGGTTCCTATGCCTCTGATATGTACGAAGGCCCCCTTCAAAAAATGTTTTTTTTAAATATACCTTCCCAAGCAGAATTCCTTATCCAGAGGAATTAGGGGAACCCTGGCTCAGATCTGTTTCTGTTTACTTCTGCTGTTCTTTACCCAACTCAGACAGACATCTGTTGTGGTTTCTAATGGTTGTACTCCCATTAAATGAAACCTCAATTGAAAACAGTGACCTCTGGAGACCAGTTACCACTCCTCTCAGTGCTGAAGTTTCCTGGGAGTTCGACATTCCTTTGTGCCTTCAGTATTTCTGCTTTCTTTTTTTCAATTGTTATTTGAGAAATCCTAATTCCCTCTTCCTTTCCACTGCCCCCCTTTTCATCTACGGACATGCAGCATCTCAAAGGTGAGGACCGAAATGGAGCTATGTTGGTCTATGTCTTGTGTTTCCACACTGATTGCCTCATCTTCCAAACTGAGGGCAGACAAGATGGGGAGAGGAAGCTTTTATTTTTACTTCCAGAGGATTTGAAACTGTACAATCAGGCTATCTGATGACATTATACACTTCTCTTTAATTTACCCAATGCCCTTTGAAGTCCTGCGTTCTCCAAACTCTTCTGACCCATTTTGAAAGTGCAGTTTGCTTTTTCTCTTTTACTGAAAATGTCCAGGAGCAAACTGGATGAGACTTCCCAGAGAAAAGGGTTTGGTTGACTCCTTCCCAGAGGGTCACAGTGCTATCTATTGACACATTCCAAAGCCTCATAAAAGCTGTCTGAAACAGCCCAAGAGAAATCCCCATTAAGTATCATGGGTTTTGATTTTTACAGCTACTAATAATTTTTTCCTTTGAGTTTGCCCAGAGCTCTGCACATAATTCAAACAAACAAACAAACAAACCTTACTTCTGCCTTGCCTTTAAATTTGCTGTGTGACCTCAGTAAAATTACTTAACCTCTCTGATCCATATTTTCTTATTCTGTTAGAACAACAAAAAATAGTATGATCAGAGAAATCACTAGAGAATAAAGCTCCATCATAATAGCTTAATTGATTTTTTAAAAAATCTTTAATTCATCACTTCAAGTATGTCTACAATCAGAGACAACTTATAGTGACTTCTAATGAGCAAGTTTAAAAGACTGAATTTCCAAAAGGAGTCATTCATTTATATAACCATATAAAACTTTCCCTAAGGATCAAAGATCACACAAAGAGCCTCATCCTTTTGCAGGAAGCAAGCCGAAATGCAATAGGAAGAATTGAAAGAGAAAGGAAATTTCTCTATTAAATGTCCTGGAATCATCATCGTGTGGTCAGAGTAAATGTTTTAATGCGAGTCTTATTGCAGCAAGTATATCAATAACACTTAAGCTCTGATCCAAAAGTTTCCATCATTTTCCCTCAGGGACCTCATTTTCTCAGGATGAATTTATCTAACTTTTGTCCAATAAAAATATTACCAGCTAAAATGTTTTAGTCCTGGGCTTCTAACATTGCAAAGTTCTGTCTCGGTGGAGTATCCATTTATTTTACCGCTCACTCTTCGTAGCTCTTTGGCAAATGCTTTTCCGCTGCTGCTCATTTTTAGTTAAATGTGAATACTTCACCCTGGTTCACAGAGCTCTGCACCCTGCTTTTGTGTTCCCTGAGCAGCAGTGCACTGGCTCGGTGCTCTGAAGTATTTTGAGAGTGTCACCGTGTGGCGATTACGCTGCAGTCTTCCTCTCCTTGCCCTATGGGCACTCCCTCCCCCATTTCCCAACCTCAGGTCCTGTTTCTACTGTTTGAGAAAAGTTGGGAGGATCTAAACAGACTCTTGGAGTCTAAGAAAGTTTAAAAATATGCACAGGACATATTTTCTAAATAGAGAACTTGAAACCCTAAACTCTAAGTGACTCGGTAACTTCCATCTATTTTCAAAAGCAAAGAACAATATTTTATCTTGAAATTAAAGTTAACATAAATAACAATGTTTAGAGAAAACTTTCTGCCATGTCTGAAGCCAAAGGGACAGGCTGGGTCCTTGCTGAGGCCTGAAAGAGAATTAGGGGAAAGTCGGAGATTTCCTGTCTTTGTAATGAGTTTACTAATTAAATCTTAATTGTAAACCAAGCTGAGCAAAATTTAAATGAACCTCTGGTGCCAGAAGCCAGGTTATTATGGTGGAATTGTTTATAAGGACAGGAAAGTGACTTTCTAAACATCAGATTCCTGTGCGTTAGCCAAGACCTGGAGGAAGTCCCCATGTGGGGACGCTCAGAAAGTAGCAGGAGAACTGACTTGGGCCTTGTGATAATTAAATGACACAGAGATGTCCTGAGTCCCCTGAATCCAGTCGTTGCCAGAGGCTGCAATCTTTCTGTTTTGATGGGCTGGAAACAGCACTCCTGCAATAAGCACTGTGGATCCACACCCAACCCCCCACCCCCGTGTTACAGCCAGCGGTCCAGCATTGTCAGCCTTTATAACGATGGAAATGGAAATTTCTTTACTTTGGAAACCCTGACTGTTCTACTGAAAAACAATCCTTGCAAATACACAGAAATCCAAGCACCCAAGAGAAACAAAGCCACCATAATGGGAGAGTAAAAATGTTGCTTTTATTTCCTCCTGGTATTATTGGGGTATGGGGGAGAGTGTTAAAAGGCAGGCTGTAAAATAAATAAAAACCAAAACCCTGTGGCTGTGTGCAAGGTTTAACATCACTTATTTATCATAAGATTAGGAAAGTGAGTTAGCCAAATGCTTTTATTTTGCTTTGTTTACATTTATTCATTTAAAGTAAATAACTTACCTTGTGACCTTTCTTTTTAGAGGCACTTATTTACAGCCAACTTTTCTTTTGCCAGTGTACAGGGTGGGGCCAAAGTAGGTTTACAGTTGTGAGTACACCAAACACAGAGTTTACTTTTGTGTTATTATTTATTAATTATTGTGTTATTTTTCATACGAACAACCATAAACCCCCTTTGGAGCCACCCTGTACATATTTTGTCAGTAAAACCTTCCTTTTGCTTTATTTGCCATTGGAAATGGGCCTGTGTGCTGAGTTTCCTGCAAAGTACCCTCCTGAGCTAGTGACATGTCACAGATTAGGGACCACATGGGAAAGATTTTATCCAAATCCTAAAAGCAATTTGGCGACTGGAGGTGATGGCTGTGCCTGTGGTCCAAAGGTTGGAGGACCGCATGTAGCATAACTACACGCTTTATCCCTCCCCGCTCTCCAAGGACACCACTCAGAGTAATGCTGGGAAAGATACTCTATAAAGCAAGAAACTACAATGAAAGAGGCAATGTGGCTTTGTAATATATAATATTACATCTTGTATTCTATTCATCTATATAACTGTTAAAATGCAACATGACCTTGCTATTTTACAAAAAAATTTAACTTCTTTGTAGGCTTCCTCTCGGGCCAGAATAAGAGAAGTTGTCTTCAGAGCAAATCATGGGACTAGGCCCCTCTCCTTGCAAATCTGCACTCCTGGGTCTCCACGTCAGACAGAGGTGGCTCGGAGGAGGCCCTAATTCCAACAGGAGCCACATGAAACATGAATGCTACGTGTCTCCCCTCTTCACAAGGCTATTAAAGGACTTAAAAGAAGGCACTGGGAGTATATAATTTATTAGTAGTAGTATTGTCATTTTGACCTTTTAATCCAGGAGCAAAGAACCCAAGGAAGGCATCGCCCAGAGGGCTGCATAAAACAAGCCTCTTCCGTCTCTCATTTATTTGAGTCACTTTCTCAGTGATCCCCGCAGAGAATTTTAAATTGTCTCCTATTTATTTACTCAGTAAACTTAAATTGTTTTCAGGGATCTTTCCCAAAACTCCCAGTTGTTTTCCTTTGTTTTGTTTTTAATAGGAGCCAGAGCCTAAATGGAGAGTCACACAGTAAAACCTCACTGCACCTTCGAAATCTTGTGAGGCTATTTTGAACTATGGTATAGCACATATCTCGGAAGGGCAACTTCTTTCTAGCCTTGGTTGTGCTAGTCCGTCGTGGGTGCCGTGGGTCTGGCAGAAAGCTTTACTTGGTCCCATTGCTTTCTGTAAAAATGTTCTTCAAGGGAGAAAAAGTATAAGCCATTTTAAGTTCACATATGGGGTTAGAACTTTGAAGATTCATGGCGCAACTTTTGTTTGGAAGTGGCTGAGTATATTTTCTTCCACGCTGGCCTCCAGAGCCTTTCCAGGGAAGCGGCCAGTTCTAGGAACCTTAGGACCATAAGGGTTCATCGTTTTTTAAATGATGGAAACTACACTCTCTACAGTCCCCCTAGGAAAGTGGCATTTGAGTGGCCCAGTGTTCAACTGCATCTCAACATTATAGTCCTGTCTAGAATCCAAGTCTGGGTTTCTATCTCTCCACCCATAGCATCCTCTTTAGGCCTCTGCTAATTGTCTAGCTTTTGCAGGCTAAAGATACCTCCACAGGACTTACTAATTCTATGACAGAAGTCAGGAAGCCTACTTTTATTCAAAATATATTTAGTGTGAGACAGAATCCAATTTCCTACAGCAGCAAATGATCTACGCTGAAGTACCTATAGATATAAACTTATAAGGGCTTCCTTTACCTTTTCGTTAATACAGAAATTAATGTCAAGGGAACTTAACTATTACTTAGTTTAATGCGTAATTTTGCAGGAAAAAAAAATAGAAACCAAAAAAAATAACCATTATATAGCAAAGAAATTTTGGCACTACCTCCAGAATTCCCTATACAAATATGTCCAGAGAGCCCAGAAATCATAGCAAAGCCATACACGTTTCGCTTCAGTGAGACGGCTTAGCTCAGTGCTAACAGGTGAATGGCATAATAACATCTGCCATGGAGTTTTTGGAGACTTTGTTTCATTAAAACTTGATTTTTCCCAATTAGACTTCCATTTTACCTTAGAAATAGATTTCAGGCATGTCAAGTGATAACCTAAGCTGTGCTGAAAAGTGCTATTAGTCTTGGGGAAGAGAGATGGTGAGCAATTCCGGCTTACCAGCTAAAGGTCAGATAAGTCCCAGCGACAAGTTTCACAGCTGAGCGTAGCGCTCTAGTGACGAAGGCTGCAGGCCGCGCGGCACAGGGATTGGCCACTCCGTCCCGGACGCAGCTTAAGGGTTCTGCTGGGCCACAACGTCTCATTTGATTTCAGAGAAAATACTGAGACGTTCTAGAAAGCACAACATTTTCCTTCTCTTTTTACCTTTGAACAAAGAAGTCATTGCTTTGGGAAGCCAGGTTTAGCATGGTTTCTGTGTGTGTGTGTGTGTGTGTGTGTGTGTGTGTGTGTGTGTGTGTGTGTGTGTGTTTTCCCTCCAAGGACTGTTGAGATCCCATTTTCCACCCAAGACTCAGTTTTGCAGCTTGCGGATTTCGAAGCTTATTCAAATATATGTACGGTGCATGTGCAAGACAAGAAAATATGGGGAACAAAGCTGTCCTGTTCACAAGTGTGAGAAGGAGGCCATGACAAAGGGAAAGTAGATTTGGAAGCATTTCCGAGATGATGGAAAAGAGCTTCTGACACTGACCAGTCTTCCAGATGCAGCTCCTGAGTCCTGGAGCTGGCTGCCATGATTCAGCGGAACCTTGTCACCCCAATAGTACAGGATCAGGCTGGGACAAGGGATAGATAGTTGGTATAAAGCCACTGAAAACAACAGAACCAATTCTAAATTAAGAAGTGCCCCAAGAGCAGGGAACGTGGGGTCTGTTAATTATTGTGTCCCCAGAACCTAGAACAGAGCCTGTCCTAGAGCTGATGTTTCTATACATTTGTTGACAGAGGATTGTCATATTTGGGGGCAGCACCAAACCAAGATTTGTTCAAGAAAGATTCTCTGAGTATCTATTAGTTAGCAATGCACTAAAAATTGCAAGAGACACAATGCAAATAAAAAAAAATCTAAAGTGCAAGAGGCACGTCATGGTAAAAAGACCATGGGCTTTGAAGATGAGCCTGGTCACCTTCTCAGCTTTGACCTTTCCAAGGTCTGTGACTGGGCAAATCACTCACCTCACACAGCTTCATTTTCTTAATCTGTAAAATGTGGGGAGGAAATGTACCCACCTCACAGAGTTCTTGAAAGCAAGTGCATAACACAATTTCTGGCATATAGCAGGTGCTCAGTGAACAGTATTTTTTTTTTTTTATAAAAAGTTTTTGTTTACTAAAAAAGAAAAAGCAATAAGCAAAAACATAGAGACAAATGGGAAGCTGTACTGGTTCACGTTCTGTGGTTTTTTTCCCCAGCTTTCTTGAAATATAATTGACATACAACATTGCATAAGTTTAAAGTGAACAAAGTAGTAATTTTATATATGCATATATTGCAAAGTGCTTGCCACAATAAGGTTAGTTCGCACATTCACCACCTCATATAGTTACAGTATTTTTCTTATGATGAGAACGGTTAAGATCTTTCTCTTAGCAACCTAAGATATACAATACAATATACAATACAATACAGCATTGTTAACTATAGTCACCATGCTGTACATTAGTTCCCCAGAGCTTATTAATCTTATAAGTGGAATTTTGTACCCTTTGACCACCTTTACCCATTTCCCCCACTTCCACCTTTCACCTCTAGGGCAACCACCATTCACTTACTGTTTCTGTGGGTTTGGTTTATTATTAGATTTCACATGTAAAAGATCATACAGTATATGTCTTTCTTTGTATGACTTATTTCACTTAGCATAATGCTCTCAAGGTCCATCCATGTTGTCACAAGTGGCAGGATTTTCTCCATTTTTAAGAATGAATAATATTTCATTCCATTACATATATCACATTTCTTTCTTTTTTAAAAAATTAAATGTATTGAGGTCACATTGGTTAGTGACATTATGTAAGTTGCAGGTGTACAACTTTATAATACAACATCTGTATATTCCACTGTGTACTCACTACCTAAAGTCTAGTCTCCTTCTGTCACCATATATTTGAGATATTTGACCCCCTTTACTCTCTTCACCCTCCCCCACCTCCCTCTGTAACCACCATACTATTGTCTGTGTCTATAAGTTTCTTTTGTTTGTTGCTTTTTATTTTATATCCCACATACCTGTGAATTCATGAAATGTTTGTTCTTTTCAGTCTGACTTATTCACTTTGCATGATACTCTCAAGATCCATACATGTTGTCACAGAGGGCAACGATTCATCTTTTTTATGGCTGAGTAGTATTCCATTGTGTATATGTACCACATCTTCTTTATCCAATCATTGATTGAAGGACATTTAAGTTGTTTCCATGTGTTGGCTGTTGTGTATCATATTTTCTCTGTCCACTCATCCGTCAGAGGGCCCTTGGATTGTTTCCGAGTCTAGTGGAGAGTACTTCCCCCCATCTTATAGAATATGTGACATCTGTCCTCCAAAAGATCAGCATCAAAGGTGGGAAAGAGAAGCGTAAATATGAAATAAGCTTACTTTACCTTCCTACAGTTTCTATTTAGAATAGCTCTTGGGGCCCTTTAGAGTAGTGGCGTATAAACTTTTTCTGCACAGACACAGGTAATAAATAGTTTAGGCTTTGGTAGCCAGGCATATCCTGTTGCAAATATTCAACTCTGCCATTATGATATAAAAGCAGTCATCTTATGAACAGACGAGGCTGTGTTCCAATGTAGTAGTTTGTTGGGCGCCCATAGCAAAATACCACAGACTGGGTGGCTTAAACAATAGAAATGTATTATCTCACAGTTCTGGACTGGGAATTCAAGAACAAGGTGTCAGCAGGTTTGGTTTCTTCTGAGGCCTCTCCCTTTGGCTTACAGACAGCCACCTTCTCTCTCTGTTCTCACGTGGTTTTTTCCTCTCTGCCCAGGTGCCTTTGGTGTTTCTGTGTACCCAATTTTTTTTCTTCTTATAAGTAAAAACACCAATCAGATTGGATTAGGGCGCACCCTATTATGTCAGTTAATCCTCCCAATCTTGTGGGTAGTTGGGTCATTTATTTTCATCCCTATTTTACAGAGGAGGAATCCATAGCTTTGGGGAGATTGGTCACTAGCCCATGTAAGTGGTGGAGATGAGAAAGAAACCCTTGGACTGGCTCCAAACCCTGTGCTGTAAGGACTTGCTGATTTCCTTGGTGACTCCAGATCCATTAGAGGAGAGAAGCAGAATAAACGTTTTCCTCTGCCCCTTCCCTCACCCCCTTTACAGGACACAAGCTGGTAATGGCTAAGGAAGTGAGGTCACCACTAACGTGAATTTTGACTCATGCCAAAAGTTTGTCTCTGAACTATTGTTGAAAATTGCTCTCAGGAGAATGGACTTGGTTTAGTAATCAAGCAGAAGCTTTTGTGACTAAGGAAGGCTCCTGGGAACACAGTGTAATAGGCAGGGGCAGGGGTCACCTCCCTGGACGCCTTGCCCCAGGCCGACCACACTTACCCAGATAACCATCCATCCTGTCTTCAAGATTTCCAAGCAGAAGATCTCACAGCCCGCTTTGAAAACCAAACCCAGTGCTACAGGTCACCCACCACAGAGGGTCTTCTTTTTAATATGCCTGTAACAACTAATACGCAGTATGTTGCTTCTGGTAGCTGCGGTTTATGTTTGAGCTAGAAGACCAATTATGAAGAATAATATTGAAGGCATCCTGGGGTCCTCAAAATCAGAAATCCTATCATTGCAGTACAGCATCCATGTGCAATAGAAATAAATACCAAATGCCTGCTTAGAGTCTTTTTTGTTTTAAATTTCCTAGTACTTGCTTTATGATAGGTCTTGAGGTACAGACTTCAGCTCACTTGGTATTTTTGTCAGGGTCTGACACAGTGCTACTCTCTTCGATTTTCCTAACAGTGGTTACCAGGGGCGGGGAGGTGGGGGAATTGGGGAGATGTTGGTCAAAGGACACTAAGTTGAATTATGCAGGATGAGTAAGTTTAGAGATCTAATGTACAGCATGATGACTGTAGTGAATAATACTGTATCGACTACTGAAAATTGACTAATAGTAGATTTTAGGTGCTCTCATCACACACACAAAAAATGGTGACTGTGAAGAAATATATTAATTAGCTTGACTGTATTAATCATTTCACTATGTATATGTGTATCCAATCATCATGTTTACACCTTAAATATATATAATTATCATTAAAAATAAAAAGATAAACTCATTAGTTAGCAATCTGTATAGTCTACAACTTCCTCTTTAAGTGGATAATCATATTAGGCAGCTTTAAAATAACAAAAGTTTATTAGGTGGTCAGAGATGTTCGCCTATTTTCTATCCCTGTTGAAAATTAAATGAGAAGAGATTGAAAAGTTAGGTTTTAAACAAAGAGTTTTCTCAAAGTGATGTTGGTCAACAGACAAGAATGAGCATCTTATTTGAGCATCTCCTTTAAGACATCAATTGCTAATCCAAATCCTTAGATGGTAACTCTAAATTACATTCAGCTGGCAGCTCCCCTCCTTATAGCTTATGCTTGAAGTCACACTTTCTGTTTGTTTTCTCAGAAAACCTGGAAAATCAGGCCTCTGGTCCCTGTAGCACAGTTCTATGCATTCTTCCAGGACCATCTCAAACGTCAGCTCCTCCAGAAGCTTCTCTCATTCCTCACTCTCAGCTCCCCTAACCAAGAGCACTGCCTTCCACTTCGATTGCACTTTGCTCTATCTCTTTTTCAGCATAATGACTGGCCTCCTATTAATGGTTATGAACGGTTTTGTTTTCTATGCTCAGCTGTGACCTGTTTCTGTAGTTCCTCTCACCTTGGTACCCACAATACCAACCACATCCCTGACACATAAATGATACTCAATATCTGTCAAGCGAATGAATAAACCCATTCCCGTCTCGTTCCTAGCTCTTAGCTCTGTGAGGTAGACCTCTCAATAAACGTGGCCAGATTAAATACATGCTGTTTTCCCAACTGAGAAGAGATAAGGTTTGGTTTTCCCTTCAAGGGTTAAGGGGGAAAGGGTTGACCAGTTTAAATCAGGAAGAAAAGTGTCCAAGGGTTGGGATGAAGACAGTGAGCTATCCAGGAGGAATCCTGCTTCCAAATCACATCAGAACAGGTTTCTGAAGCCCATGGCTAAATGGGCGGGCAGGGCTGAGCCTGACTGCAGAGCTGTGTGCAGACTGACTGGGGCAAGGACAGCCCCCAGCACTCGGCCTGCTTTCGGGAAAGTACCGGATCCAGCGTGAATCCTGCCTTCACTGCAGCTGGAAGGGGCCGCCTCCTCTCACCCAGTTTGCTAAAGACGTCTCATTAAAAAAGTACATTAATGCTGGTGCAGTTGTGGCCACAAACAAGAAAGTGCAAGGGGAAAAAAAGAAAAATGGAACAGAGCTGGGAAATTGGGCCTTATAAGAGTTGTGGCTACAACTTAACCGCATTAATCTTCCTGTTTCTAGGGTGAAGTAGACTGGACTTTATAAAACTGTAGACAGCTGCATTATAAGTCACATTGACAACCAGAACAAATTTTTTTTCAGAGACCTTTTTTTTAATTGAATTTATTGGGGTGACATTGGTTAATAAAATTATATATGTTTCAAATGTACAATTCTATAATATATCATCTGTAAATTGTATTGTGTTCACCACCCAAAGTCAAGTCTCCTTCTATCACTATTTATCCCCCCCCCCCCCCCGCTTTACCGTCTTCTACCTCCCCCCACCCTCCTAACCCCGTTCCCATCTGGTAATCAGTATATTGCTGTCTATGTCTATGAGTTGTTGTTGGGGTTTTTTGTTGTTGTTATTGTTTTGTTTTGTTTTTCTTAATCCCTTCACCTTTTTACCCAGCCTTACAACCCCTCTCCCCTTGGACAGCTGTCAGTCTGTTCTCTATCTATGGGTCAGACCAACTTTTTAAAACTTTGCTCTTCAGTCCATTCTAAACTGATTTCATTTCAACATGAAAAACTGACCTATTTTCAAATTGAAATGGATTGACTTGCAATTTCTGCTTCTAAAGTTGTAGGGACCTAAGCATCTTCACTTAGATGAGCCTGGAGAGTGAAAAAATAATGGAAGCCGAATTTAAAATAATTCCTCAGGTTTTGATTTATGAAGATACCGTAAATTACCCACTATTAAAATTAAAGTGGTAAAAGATATATAATGTGAAATCAAATAAACCAGTGTTTTTAACATTTTAATAGTTAAAGAAATGTCTATGGTTCACAGATTAGCTGTCTTCTTTATGCTTTTGAAAATTAAGTAGTGAAAGCAAAACTTTTCCTGGGCCTAAACTTATTTCTTTTTCTTCCCAAATGAAAAAAAGAAAAAGGAAAAGTTGAAAGGAGGGAAAATTAGTTGTTTTATTTTTTGTCATGCAATTGATTTTTCTTTTGTCTTATAGATAGTTCATTTAAATAAGCACAGTTTTATAGTGGTTTTTCTTCCTGACTCCTAATGCTCCTCAGGATTTAATTGGGATTTGATTTTATGTTATCTAAAAATGTTTCCCCTTCACAAGTTTTGCTGGAGATTAGGAAAGAATATTTTTGTTTGATAGTATGTATCACAGTAGGCTACATGGTTTCAGGAAGCAAGGCAGAGAAATGGAATAAAACTATCATGTGTCCTCAAAAGCAAACTTATTTTTTTTTTCCATTTTTCTTTTTCACTCATGGTTCTTTCAAACTGAACAATTACAATGGATGTGCCTTGTGGCTCCAGAAGACAGAAGTAAAGACAGTAGATGGAGAGAAATTTGGGGTTTCCATAACTAAAGGCTTTACAAAAACCGGGAGGGAGTGGCCAGCCTCTGCTCAGGCCTGAGATCCAAAGGAGGGTGTTCCCAGACTGGCTTTGCTCTGGATAAAAGGCAAGGGCCAGGGGACCTCTCTAAGGTGGCGTCTTCCAACGCCAATATCCCATGTCATTTACAGGACACTAACCACTTGCTTGCCACAAGTGTGTCTTCTTCACAGCCCCGTTTCACAAAGGAGTCATGACCCACTCACTGCCACCGTTTTGCACCTGCCACTCACTCCTCAGCTCACAACAGTCTGGCTGCCACCCCCCACCGCTCCCCTGAAATTGCCCTTCCTATGGTCACAAATGAACTACTAATTGCCGGAGCTAATGGACACTTCTCAGTCCTTATCTTACTTAACCTTTTGGTGGCACGTGATGACCCCTCCTCTGAGGAACTCCTGTCCTCCCTTTTCCTCCCTCTGGCCGTTGTTCCCTCCACGGCCCTGTCGCACCCGTGGCAAGTGCATTACAGGGCGTCTACCAGGCGGGGAACAGGGCTAGATGCTGGGATACAAAGATGAGCGAGACTAGTCTCCGCCTTCAGGGAAGGACAGATTGGTGATGATTATTTATTGAGCAGTCACTCACTTTCCCAGGACTGGCTGGTCGGACTCCGATGTCTACATTCTTCCCTCGGTGTTACACGCCTTCCTCGGAGGTTCCTTCCTCTCTTCTCTTCTTTCTACATTCTTCTTCGACCATCTCATCCACACCCAGGATTTAACATCCATGACTCCCGAATCTATTTTCCCAGCACAGGCCTTGCTCTTGAGCTCCGGACCTTGGAGCTCTTTGAGCCACTATCTCCACTAGAATTTCACACGGGCTCCTCAACATCAGCCCACCCAAACTGAACTCACCCTCTCTCCTCAGAGGCTGCCGCTCCTGAGCTTTCCTTCTCCTCGGTGGCTCCACCATCCTCTCAGACTGTGCTCGACCACAACCCCCTTCATCATAACTCCTTTGTCTTTGTCGGTACTCACATCCAATCACTCATTGTACAACCCATGGCCTAAATCAGTCTCTCTCCATTCCAGTGTTTCCTTTCCTCTGCATCGCAGCCTTGGTCAGGCCCCCATTTTTCTTAGCTAGGTGATTTCAAATATGACACTGTCAGTGTGCCCCCAAGGTTAGGTGCCCCATACCTCCACCCCCCCACATCCTGCCAAACGGCCATCGCACTGATGTGAACACAGCACTTCCCAGCTGCATCCTTCAGTGAGTCTTCACTGACATCAGGAAATGTTTAAACATCATGGTCTGCAAACTGTTGTTTGTATTTGTTTGCTTATTTACCTCCCTAACTTGGGTGCAAAGACTTGGGACCATGAACCTTGCTCTATTTATCTCGGTATTACAGTGCCTAGCATGCTACCTTATGCATACTAGGAGTTTGATAAGTGTGATTAAATAAATGATATTTCTTTTCCAGTAGTCTTCCAAACTTACTGAAATCTCCTACCATTTAATTATTCCTTAGAAGCATTCTGGAGATGATACAGATGATATAGATATATAGATATAGATGATATAGATATAGATGATATAGATAGATATAGATATATAGATATATAGATATAGATATAGATATAGATATAGATATAGATATAGATATAGATATAGATATAGATGATATAGATATATAGAGATAGAGATAGAGATATATAGATATTTCACTAGATTGGGTATTGAGTAATCTGCTACTAAGAATTTTATTTTCATTAGTTAATACAATCTCCCTTTACTGAAGAAATCCTGTTAGCATCCATTGCTCCCTGTCAGAGAGCAGGGTTTCTGGAAACTAGACAGAGGAGTTTCAATACTGGAAAACAAGCAGGGAATGGTTTGGACTAGAAGATGAATTCTCAAAGAAGACCCTGGTCAACCAGGGGCAAATGGTTACTGAGTACTAAACACGTGCTGCTTCCATAAATTATAGAAAAAGAGGTTATAAGGGGTGTTACACACAAAACTTGCCCAGGATGATTGTATCTGGCTAGAACCTACCAGTTCCTCACAAGGCTTCCATTTCATGTAATGAATCATCTGCTCTCCAACACCACCTTTACGAAGGTATTAGAGAGGAAAAGTGGGTTAAGGTGGATAGAATTAAAGGTAAGACTTAAGTCTACAGAACTATTTAGCATTTATTGTATGGGAAGAAATATATATATTCAAAAAGAGACAGGAAACCAGCAGCTAAGCTCGTGTATTAAGCACAATAGTTGTTCTCTTTTCTTATCCAGGAATAACTGGGGAAATGCTATCTCGTTTCTGCCTTTGTTCTGAGAATAGTATTTCATATAACTGAATATCAGGGTTGAAAAGCATAGAGTATGAGCGATGCAGGACATTTCATCACCACTTTCCCCAACTTTTGAGTAAGACCAACAAACAGCCAAACCAGGGAAACAACTGAAAGGTCCTCCCCAGCACAAAGAGCAAGATACATATCTGCTTACGTGCTCAGAAAATGCAGAGGCAGAGCATCCTCAGGGTAACCCCAGACTGTCCCGTGCTTCAGGCAAGATCTTAGAGCACTTCCCGACTCCTTCCTGAACTCAGCTTCTTGCTTAATATGGTTCTGCTGGGAGGGAGGAATTCCTTTCTGACTCCTGCAGATGATCAACTTATGCCCTAAAGCGTAAGATGTAATTACCTTTTACCACTATCTCAGTTTACCGAGCAGCACTATTATCAGTCACTGCTCAGCAATTTTTTTCATGCTCTCAAAACATTATGTGTCCGGTTAACTGCATGGAAAAGCCTTATGCCAATAACTCAGGTTTAATTCACTTAAAAAATTTTTTTTCTTGAGACCTTGTTTATAGTAAAAGACTCTGTGCTCAAGGAGAAACCTATCTGTTTGCTATAAGAGAATGACCAAAAAAGAAAATAATCATTAAAGACACACAAAACATTTTATCCTGAGCTTGGCAAATGGCTTCTCAAATAAGAAATTCTCAATTATACTAAAGTGTGAAGGTTGACCTGTCCCTGAAAGTTTACATTCCAAAGCATTGGGTATTTTCGTGTGTGGGTGTATGTGGGGGTGTGGATGCGTATTTATGTGAGTTTGTGTGCTGTGCTGGGGAGGTGGGGAGAGGAAATTAATTATGCAAATTAGTGCTTGTCCACATTTGAAAAGGGGCCTAGGTCAACCTCAACGCTGACCCACTAGTAACGACATAAATTATTACAAACAAATTCATCTTGCTTTTCCAACACTACCTCAGCTCTTTTTAAAAAATCATAGAAAAGCCCGGTGCCCATAAATATGAAATATATTCATCTGCTTTCCCTAGTTTTCTGGGTAATGAAGTAGCCCAGACAAGGACTTTGTCTGGGTAATTTAAATAGCACATGGAAATCATTTAAAAACAATTTAAGATAGAAATCCTTCCACAGTGCCTCTTAAACAAAGTACCCTCCAAAGTCCTAAAAAACATTGCTAAAAGAATTACTAAAAAACATTACTTTATTCGATGACTTTCCTGTCTTCTGCCCAGTTGATAGGCAACCTCACTTTACACTGGAGGTTGGCAAACTATGGCTAAGTCTGTACTGCTGCCTAACTTTGTAAATAAAGTTTTATTTAAATATAACCACACCAGTTCATTCACTTTATTATCTATGGCACTTTCATGCTGCAGGCAAAGATTATATCATACGGACAGAAAGCTGAAAATATTTACTCTTTGGCCCTTTACAGAAAAAATGTGCCAGAACCCTCCTGTATTTGTTACTTCTTGGTGTGGGTGCCTCTTAAAGTGCTCTCCCACATGTTCATTTAAAAACAAATATCCACATTTTAAAAACTTAACCAGGGAAGATGTGGAGTAAGAGCTAAAGTATTCTTGCAACCTCCCAGGTGCCTGTGTGTTGACCTGAGCTTGGATAAGTGAGGCATTGCTGTGTTCATATGATCAAATGGTGCCATGAAAACATGAAGGTTTAAATGTAAGAGGAGCCCATCCAGAGAAAAACTGAGTAGGGAGAAGGCACAGGTAATGAGCTTAAATCACTCTGTAAGACAGGTTTTGTGCCACAGAGGTAATTACCAACAGCAGGAAATCTCCCCGTCTAGACTACCCTACAAGACTTAGAGTGAATTTATTTGTGAAGAATTTGGCAAATACATCCATATATACATCGTCCTACACATATAAAGAGCCCTCATCCCCTCACATACAAAGTAAGAATAATGCTCCTCTGTTCTCTTAAAAGTTCTTATACAAACACAAGCTCATTTGTGGTTCACTGAGTGTGAAACAATTACTCCCACAAACAGAGCAACAGAGCAAAAATAGACCCGAGTGTATTTTTCAGTTTGTGGTCTCTGTGTTTAAATACAAAGAGTTAACACAATGAATGACTGCATTACACCTGAAGAAGATGGGGAAGCCAGATAACCTGCTCGAGTGTTTCTCTTTGACAACCATTACGACACATGTACCTAGAAATATAATTCAGTCGGTTTTCAGGACACTTGGGTAGCTTTTGAATTAGAACCGTTAGCTTCAGGGCCCCGGAGGAAACCAACTTCTGGCTCGGAGAAAGGGGGACGGCGGCCGTGTGCAGGGGGCTTCAGCTCTCCTGCTCCCCAGTGGGCGAGCCAGGAAAACAGAATGACTTTGAACATTCTCAGATCACCACAGAGCTGTTATTACAACACACCGGAGAAGATTGCTATTATGTTTATTGTTGCTTAAAACTTTGTAGTTTGGGATGCCGAAGAGGAAGAAAGAAGCTTATCTCCCCAGCTACTCTGGATTCTCGAGTAATTTGCCATTCTTATTACTGTGTATCAAGAAAGTGGCAAATTCAAAGGCTGTCATTTATTTCACTAATGGAATTAAAAATGAATGTGGGCCAGAGTAGTAATCAATGCCTTGCTCGTTGTGATGGATTATGGTTTGGCTAAATAGTCTGACCTTTAATTACCTGAAAAAATGCAATTTTCCAATGTCTTTGCTGTTTCCTCTGTGATTCCCCACACAAATGCAACCTGCCATGTGCTATTTTTATTTAGCTTAAATAAATTTAATGTTCATGAAAGGTGCCGGATTAGCAGCCCTAGAGTAAAATTCTTTATCCCTTTAGTCCTTTGTTATTAAACACTTTTGGAGCACTTTGTTCTTTGTTGAGCTCCACGCAGTCAATTCATTTGATTATTTTTAATAATGTCCTTTTATAGTGTTATTGTTATTTTTTTAGATAAGAGCCAGAAACATAAAACACAGGGGGTGGGGCTTGGGACACAGAAGGAGTTAATGATCAGTCTGTTCTAGCCCTGACACCAGCGGCTGCCATTGGGTAATGCTTATGCAGAATTTACGAAGAAATGGTCAATTCCAGGTTCACAAATGAAATCAATCAGCTTCTATCCAATGAGCAGTAAGAGAAGCTAGTGCTCAACATTTGATGAAAACCAAAAGTACAAATACAAATTACCCCCAAAATGTCTACTTGAGAATGATGTTGGAAAGAAAGAAGCAAATAATTTTAAAAAATTAAAAGTCTGTGATTTTGCTGCTTTTTGGAGAAAGATAACTATTGATTTTGAAACACATACATATAAAGGAGAAAAAAGTAGACCTCTGCATCCAAGTATATTCATCCTAACAACTGAAGAGAAACAAACTGTTTCCCTCTGGAGATATGGCTGCACACACGTATCTCTGGGCCCAACAATATTTCTTATCACAAAAATGTTTCTTATTATCTAGATAATTTGCAGATTCAGCTCCAACAGGTAAATAATTGAGTTGACTTTTCCATCACAAGGTAAAGTTTTCAAGATCCCATCTGCAAAAATTCTAGCAGTCACTGCAAGTAGGCATGTTTTGTTAGTTACTGACAATTGTGTAGGAAAGGAAGAAAAAGGAGAGGAGAGAAAAGAATTTCAGTCTTATTTTAATTTACATTTCTTATTAAGATCCTCATGCTTGTTAACTATTTTGTAATTTTAAAATGCATATCCTTTACTCATTTGTCTAATAAGAGCTGACTGTTCTCCAAATCAATTTATGCATGGAATATTATATGTAAGGATTCAAAATATTTGACTACGGTGCTGGTTGTAAATGTTTTTATAGCTTGTTGCTGATCCTTTAATTTTGTTTATCTAGAGAGATTGTAATCATTAGATTCTTATTTATTTAAATGTTATGTGGTCCAATCTGTCTTTTCCATAGCAAATTTTTAAAATAACTTTTAAGCGTGGAGCACTTTTCTCCATCTAGGAATTTCTTAATTAGTCATTTGCATTTTCTTGTTGGATTTTTGATAGCGTGCTCATGGAAAGTGCCAGAGAGAAAGCTTAGCTCCTTCATCAGATCAAAGACAACCTCTCTGCACTGTCAAAGTAAGTGAAGCACAAAGATAAGCACTTTATTTATCATTTACCTTTAGTGATTAAAAACTTCTCAGACACAACAGGCACACACGTTCTCATTAGGAGGGGCTCGTCAAGGAGAGTAGAGCTGAACTGGTGAGTTAGTGTCTCATTGCTAAGTCAGACAATTGTCTTTCTCCACTCACTTTGGAAACTCTCCTGGACAACTGCCTTGGGGAAAGATGTTGTCCTTGATTCAGAAGAATCTTCCCAAATGCCATTCTACATTTAAATTGGGGGTCTTCAATTAAAAATAAACCCCAAGAAATTGATCACCTGACCTATGAAGTTCTCTTTGATGGAGGAATCTTAAGCACCGTTTCTACTCTACACTCTGACTCAGGAGCTTCTTGGGTGGCCTTTTACCTATATTCGCTATGTTCTGAGAAAACCTGAGGGCTTCAACCCCATCAACTCTTCTTGTTTGGCTTCCACAGTCATTTTTTCAGTCTGACTCATTTCCCAGGTCCAATGCATAATGTTTCTCACTTAATGAGTTAGTTAACACATCTCTACAGAGCGATTCCTCCTTGGTCTATGACCTCACCAGCCCCCAAAGAAAAGCAGAAGCAAGTCCCATCAGAACTTCACTGCAAATCCTCAGAGGAAGGAGAAGGAAGAAAATGATGTGACGCTTACAAGGGGAGGGTTTTTTTTCTTTGAGAAGCTCAGTACAAAATAATACACAAATAGGATTTAATATGGAGGTTTCCCTAACTGTGCAGCATGATCCTTTACTGATTTTCCAAATGTGAAAAATATTTTACCCTTTATGCCTAGACAAACACCAGCCACCTAAGATGGTTGTTTTCCTCTGCAAGTTAAATATGCTATTTTGCTGGGGAAAGGAGTATATCTGCAATGAAAGCATAGAGAAACACAGTTGGGCGAAATACATAGAAGGCCAACTATGAGAACCCCTAAGAAGGTTGTCGAGTGAGCTGTTCACCTGCAGGCCGAATGACAGTTTGGTGGAAGTATTTTGGAGGGGATTCAAGAGAAGACTGCAACCTATCCCACCCCTGGTAGGCAAGCAGTAAATACTTGGCATTTGAATGAAAGAGTGTTGAATGGGAAAAGGGGAGGAGTTAGAAAGAATGGAATAAGAGTGAAAGAGGGAGTGAAAGAAGGACAGCAAAGAGGAAGGGAAGGAGGGAAGAAGGAGGTGAGGAAGAGAAGGTGGAGGAAGGAAAAAGATAAGGAAGGGAGGAAGGAAGGAAGGAAGGAAGGAAGGAAGGAAGGAAGGAAGGAAGGAAGGAAGGAAGGAAGGAAGGAAAGGGAGGGAGGGAGGGAGGGAGGGAGGGAGGGAGGGAGGGAGGGAGGGAGGGAGGGAGGGAGGGAGGGAGGGAGGGAGGGAAGGGAAGGGAAGGGCAGAAAAGGAAAGGAAAGAGAGAAGATTCTGTATGTAATTTGTTTTTAGTTCAGTAGAAATTGGTCCTAGATTTGCAAATCTGATTTTCCTTCTTTAAAGAAATAACAAGGCAGGAAACCCACATATTTTGTTTTAGAGTCCTCTATTTCATCAACAAATCACCCACAAATTACAAAACTCAGACCCAATGTATTGCTTACATTTGTAAGCTATATAATAAAAAAAAATAAAGAAAATCAATCAGGTTCTATTAACCTCTCAAAATGCTGTCCTTTCAACAATCATGATAGAAACAAATGTGTTTCCCTCCCCCACCCCCAAGCCAATGGTCTGTGATTCTTTTATGATCATCTACTTAAATTAAATATTAGGTACCTCGGGAGTGGGAGGCTGGTAGGGAGAGAATCTCATCTTGAGGCTGGCTCTGCTGATGCCATTTCTCAGTAACTACATCAGGAAGAGCCTTCAAGAAGACAACATGTCAAATACCTTGCCAAGAAAAGTTTTCCTTTTTAACCATTTATTTTTAGTAGTGCAGCTGGGAAATCAAATGACTAAGTAGACTCTTAGACTATAAGGCAGGGAAAAAAATAATAAAAACACTTGAGTGGCTATCTTATTAAGATCCCACAGTTCAAGGATGAAAATTCTAACAGAAAAAAATGTCTTGTGTCATAAAAATGTCTTGCCTGCCTCATGAACCAATGATCGTACCTCTGCACATTCTGCCTGTGACAAGCTGTGGAGGCAAGGCAAGTCACACACGTGTTCTGTGTCCACCTACAAAAAATAGAGATAATCGTCCATCCCTTCTCCACTATCACAAAGTAGTTCTTAAGATCCAGATAAAATAAAAGATATATAAATACTTAGGAAGTTTCTGGTGTTCCAGATTATAATTTCTATAGGAGGTGGCGGAAAGAGTGGTCAAAAAGATTTTTGGTACTGGAAAGTTGATAAATGTATCTTCTAGATCACTCTTTTTTTCTCCACTGCCCTTTCTCGCCTCATCTCCATTCCACTCACCATCACCACTTCACTGGTCATAAAACAAGTAAACTAGTAATTTCCACCAAATTCATCAGACACTATTTTAGTAAGATTTTGGTGTTTTTCAGGTAATAACAATACAAAAAAACAAAACAAAAAAACCCACTTCACTGGTTACTAAAAAGCTTTTAAACACCACTCTGCTTCTGTTCTACACATATTCTATTTCATGCATTGATGCATAACCCAGAAACGGTGGGTAGGTGCCTGGGGAAAGCAGGATGATCATTAGGAGCCAACCTAAGTTCACCAAGAACAAACTTTATTCCATTTTTCATTAGCACAACTGGCCTGAAAAACCTGACTATGATTACAGAACTTTGTGAGAATGTTTTTGAAAGCAATGTGGACAAATTAGGCTATATTTATAAAACCAGGTGCTCTTTAGTTGACTATACTCACCCCAAAAGTGCCTGTTAGTCAGTCTGGAAATATGTCTTAGAATTCTCTATCTGTATATCATTTTTATTGATTATTTAAGTGAAGCTATCTAAAGAAATGTGTTAAATTTGAAGAATCCCTATTAAAAAGGACGTAAACTCAGCTAACTTTCAAGATTATAGTCAAGAGTTTTCTTTCAGCCCTGGCTAGTGTGGCTCAGTAGATTGAGTGTAGTTCTATGCACCAAGAGGTCGCTGGTTCAATTCCTGTCAGGGTACATACCCAGGTTGTGGGCTCAAGCTCCAATAGAGGGCATGCAGGAAGCAGCTGATCAATGTTCCTCTCTCTCTAAAAATCAATAAAAACATATTTTAAAAAAGAGTTTTCTTCCATAAAACCTGCTAATATCTTTTAAATGTATTAATTTACTTAAAATTGAGCATTAGCCATTTCCCTACACTTCCAGTATCTGTCTGTTACATGAGATTATGCATATTACAGTACTCTCTACAGAGTTAAGACCTATTTTAAAACTATAGTATTTTTATTAGTCATTCTCTAAACATTTTTTTGGTTCATACTATGCACTAGGCAAGGAGCTTGCCATGGAATATACAAGGGTGAAAAGAAATGCCAACAAGTTGCTTAGAGGATCATGTGTCATTAGGTATGTTACCTTCATCAGGCCTTCTTTAATTCTCACAACCATCAAGAGGTAGGTATTTTATTATTCCTGCTTTGTAGATGAGGAAATTAAAGCTCAGAGAGGTTAAATAGCTTACCTAAGTCATTCGGCTAATAAACAGCAGAGTCAGGATTTATCTTTCTATTTACTCCTCTGTACTCTCAACCAGCCATCATCATTTGAAATTGTAAGGTTAGCATATGTATTCTTTTAAGCATATCATTGAAGTTATTTGTCCTAGCATTAAACATAAAAAGACTAAAAAATTTCAAGGTAAACATTAAGCAAGCTAAGAAATCAAAATAACATAAAACAACTCATTTACATAAGGGAACTATTAGACTATGGACCATTTCTGGTCTTTTCATATTGTGTATAGTTCTGCCCTATGCATAGCCTTTGTCACTATTTTCAAAGTATGGAAGAAAGTTCCAACAATGGTTGTGGAAAGCAACTTTTGGGACTGTTTGATCTTCTCACATAAGCTGCTTTTATTCTCAGCAGATATGATTCCAGTCCTTGGGTTGGACAAAATTCATTTTATTTCCCCACTTAGTCTAGCCCCAGTTTTCTGGGAGGGAACCAGGTTAATGGCCTTGGTCTCAAACTCAAACCACTATTTTACAGGGGAAGCCCAACTCAGGGTGTGGTTCAAGGTGTAATATTTCAAGAGCCACCTGAACAAAGCACTTTCCAGTTCACAAGCTTTTGATGTCAAATGAATGCCCCTAAGAAATTCACGTGATGAAACTAAAAAAGCCTTCCTGTAGTTCTGACTCAAAAGGAGGCTTATTTTGATAAGTGAATACTATAAAACTATTTAGAAGTTTGTAGGTGGGGGGGTAAGGATGATGAATGCCAGATTCTGAGAATCACCTCCGGATTGTCTCTTCACATTATTCAATATTGATTTTAACTTTTAAACCTGTCTTCATAAAGTAGAAGAGGCCTTGTTGGCATTAAAGTTCCCCCTCCCCTTGTTTAATGGGCAATTTAGCCAGAGTGCAGAGTCACTGGAAATAGTTCTTCAATTTGATAGTTTACAAACATGTGGCAAAGTGTTATTCTAGGAATGAATGGTAGGCTGGCCTTTAGAAATGGCATGAGCATAAACTTTTTGCTTAAGTGTTTAACATCTTATGTCAGAAAAGTGTCTCCTGATATAAGTATTTAAAGAAATGAGTCCTTAAATGGTTAAAGAAGACCTCAAGGAATGTTGAGTACTATCGTATGTTCCAATAGTTGAGCATCCAGATATATGCTGCATATATCTAGAATGTTCCCAAATGGTCCAAGCATATAGTGCTTATCGGGAATCCCATCTAAACAATCTCAATATGCAGTTTGGGTTCCTAATTTTATGGGTCTGGGAAGGATGCTGTCAAGTGTCTGATTGAGGGTCAAAGGTAAGTTTGTGGCTGGTTTTGGATTAAATTGCTTATCCAGAGATCCAGACTTAAGCATTGTGTCAGTTCCAATTGAGGCTTAATGTCTCGCAAACTTTTAAAAGATTCTTTTCTTATATAATAATAGTAATTCTGAAGTAAGAAGGCTGAATTAGAAATCCTACCTCATAATATTATAGTGGACTAATTAAGTTGTTAATTGGTCTAAGTTATATTGTGGGGAATAGTGTAATTTTCTTAAATTCGACCTGGCTAATTATAAATGGATGGCTCCAAAACACCTGAAGTACCTTCTCACTCACACAAACTCATTATAGTGAAAATGGTTTTGATGACTTTTAAGGCTTCACCGTTTGCCCCACCGTCTTCTCGGATTAGTCACCATTTTCTCAAGTGAAGAAGAGACTTGTGGCTGCGGCTGCTACTGCTCCTGCTGGAATGGCAGAAACTCCAGCCAACCACATGTGGGGGCCTCCCTGGACTCTCTGCCTCACACATCATTAAGCAAATTGTCAGCTAAGTTTTAATTACAGCACTTTTATGACTGCTGGTGATGTAAGAAGCACAGTGGGCACACCTTGTTTTTTTTCCAAGCTCGGCTGTGTTTGTAGTGCTGGCAGTTAGGGCCAAAGCATTTTTCATCTTGCACAAACTGAGCTAATTTATGTGGGAACCTGGACCCTCTCAATGTTGTTTGTACTGCATCAATTTGCAGTGTCTAATGAGCCCTTTTTAAACGATGGAAAAACCCTCCTTGGTTGCATTACTGAATAGCCTTTTAAAGCCTGCCACGGAAAACAAAGATGCTGAACCAGAAAAGAAACCAGGCTCACCTTCCCCTAATTTATTGCCTAACCCAAGAGGATGCTGCTTAGGCTCCATAATAGCTCAAATGGGCTCCTAAAGACCAATCGTCTCTGGTTTGTCTTATTTTGGGTGGAGAGAATCCCCATCAACTAATCCAGTAGAGGATGCTAAAGGCCTGAAGGAATCTGTGGTATATCTTCTGGTTAATAAAGATTTTATGTGCCCGGTGGCTTATGCAAACCAACCATCTAGAAATATTGTGTGTGACGCTTGTTGAAATGCATAACCAAGGAGGGCATCTTCAATGGCTTTATGAACTTTGAGTGCAGAGAGGCAGAGGGCAAACTCTCTAGTCAATGTTGCCCTAATGGTTTTCAAAGAAGGAATCAGCCATCTCTAAGGATAGAGAGAGGCCAGCGTATCGCAGGCCAATAAAACCTATAGAAATGAACTGTGACTCAAGCTACTAGGAATCAAGCCATGGTGTGATAGGAATAGGAGACGAAGCTTGAGCAGTAATAATTTTGTGTGCTAGACACTATGGTAAGGAGTTCATACCTGTGTTTAAGGATTTCCTCAACTTTTCTACTGAGTCAAAATTATACATGCGCTCTAAGTTCATACCAAATGTTGGTTTCAATGGTACTCTCTTGATTTTAAAAATTATTTGGTTACCTCTACAACTCTCTAAAGAGACTTCAGAAATCTTGCTCAAAATAAAAGCAGTGCAAATTTTCCCTGAGCAAAAACTAGATAAAGGAATATATTATCCTGGCTTGTGCAATTGGCTCTTGTGATAAACAAGGTTACCCAAGAAGAGTCAGCATTATTTCATTTATCTCATCAATGGGTCAATTACTGGAAAGGTCACTTTGAACCGCTTCTCTTTCCCCCATCACTCACACAGTGTAACACGTGGAGGCTATTTAAAATGTACTTGCGGAATTGAATTCAACTCATCCAACTTCATCCTTTTACATGGAAAGAGAAATTAACTCAGTTGGAAGTGCAAAAACTTGCCTGTCTCCTAACCAAGACAGATTTTTCAAGCTTACCAACACTAGAGTTCAATATAGACGAAAACATCCCTTAGATGAGGGCTGTCTTCCTAAGTCAACTTTAAAAATCCTGTATCTCCCGGTAGAAGTGTTATATTAGCATGTCAAAATGCCATCTTTTCATTCCAAGGCTGTGATTTGCATGCCAAGGACCGAGTGATACATGGTTCCTAACAGTTCTATGCCACACACTGGCTCCAGAGTCTCACTTTCATACAGGAAGTAAATATCACCAAACTGCAACCGCCGACAGAGGCACATCTCCCAGTCAATGCTAGAAGGGCCCGTGAAACTGAAGTTCTTCCTCATTTCAAAAATTTCTTCTAAAACAGCAGAAAAGGGGACAAAAAGGTCATTTAGAGGAACATAAAACTGGAAAAACCACCATGGATGGAAGGCACCTTCGAAACACAAAACACACAGTGTTAAAAGTACTTTAATTATGATTTTTTTAAGGATACAACCTGCTGGCTTGCCCCAGCATACTGAGAGAAGTTCAAACATTAATGCTTTTTCTAGGAAATAAACTTGTTTTCAAAGAGGATTGATCTGAGTCATCTTCAGCAATTCCCCCCACCCCCAATCTGATGTCAGGGGGAAACTGCTAGAAAATTCTGTAGCAGTAAACCTTTAAACAAGAATCAGGAAGAGGGAGATAAGCAAAATGGTCCCTAACATGACAAGAAAGTAGCATTTCTCCTTCAACATAAAATTTTTATCTACTTGTTCCATCATCTTGTGAAAACTTTATTTGGCTCGATTTGATGGGGATGGCATTTGTTTTTATCTCTTTATGTTGAGTTTTACGTACTATATAGGCCAAGACTAAAACACAGAGTGCTGGTATTGAGACACAGAACAAGAGAACTGCTGACGAAAGTCTCATGCGTAAGATGGATCTGGATCATTTTCCAGCCTGGACTTGCCAAACTCAAGGGGTAAACTTCAGATAAACATCTGAGCTCTCGGGTGTTTAACTGAACCAAACCTCCCAACCTTTTTGAGGTTTGCCGATGACTAGTAATTATATTGTCATTTAACAAAAGTATCTGCATTAAACCAGAGAAGTTACATTAATGGTTAAGTTCACATCCATTAATAACATCGCACATCTATGGAGCACACAGAGGTCTCCATGATGTGTGGACGGGAATGGAAACTAATGTAAGTTTGAGGCCATAAATCAATGTCTAAATGCTACCTGTCAGGTTTGGAAGTTATACTAATGCAGGAAGTTTTACTTCTTTCCAGTGCAGAGGTTAAAGGAGGGGGGACGAATACATAATCTAAATGGAAACATTGAGGAAAACCCCCAAAGAGTAAGATCGTCAACATACAAAACTTGAAGAAAGTGGTTATATCTGAGTCAGGACTTTAATCATTTTACTGCAAAATTCTTGGATTTCCAGCAGAGGCAAGAGAAGGACTGAGGATTCATTCCTAGAACCTAGAACCCTGTCTTCGAAGTGCTTTTCATTTTGACTAACTCCTATATGGGGGTAGAAAGTAATTTGTAAACTTTCTCACTCATAAACTTAGGAAGTGAACATATAACCTTTAACAGCTTCCTAAGTAATCATGCTAATAAGCAAGTTTAATAGACAAGGTCTCTTTAAATTTCTTACATGTCTATAATAATCTTCCCCCAGGATTATATGATGGCAATTGGTTATATGCTAAAAGTCAAAGCAAGCATTTTTAATGGAAGTAGAAAAAATTTAAAGTTATCCATAAATAATGTATTAGTGAAAAAAGTCACATGAGAAAACTTCCAATTTTTTTTTTAAAGAGATAGACACTGTTTGTAAATAGCTGATGTTTCCTTGTAAGATATCAGAGCTCAGCACCAAAAAAAAACAAAAAAAAAAACAAAAAAAACACTAAATGCATAAAATTGAATCCGGAATATACAAAAATTCATTTACAAACTGATTAGAGTCTTTAATCCAAAAGTGAGCCTTAGTTTTCAGGATCTGGAGTCCCAGCCAGAAGAGGGACTTGGAAATGTCACGAATAACACAGTCAAACTCAGATCAGAATTCAAAACCCAAGTCAAAAATTGTAAAAGAGCCACCCCAAGAAAGGTCACATAGGACTCAGGGGCAACCAGAACCTCAAGTTTCCTCACCTTTTTGAAAAGTGCTGACAATAGTGTCCATGTAAGATGTGCTGCAGGAGGGAAGGACCAGGTCCTGCTTTGGGAAGGACCCAAGAATCACTTTCACCCAGTTAGCCTGACACCCATCACTGACATCCATCCAGGTCTCACCAGCCCAGCTCTGACCTTGACTCTAAAGTCGAAGGCTAGAAGGAGGAATGCCAAGTCCTTAATGATCTCTAAAAGTTCAGGGTTTGTCTTTACAAAAGTGAGTCTGTGTGCCAAAACCTCTAGGATCTTGGCTTCTTCCTGAGGCCAAGTTCTGGTCATGTCCTTCCCTTTTCACAACTGCAGCATCGCCCGGCCAGCCGTGGCTCGGGGGCTGAGCATCGACCTATGTATGATCCCGCAGATCGAGGTTCAATTCCCGGTCAGGGCCCATCCCGGATTTCAGGCTCCATCCCCAGGAGGGGGGCATGCAGGAGGCAGGCGAGCAATGACGACTCTCTCATCATCGATGTTTCTATGTCTCTCTCTCCCCCTCTCCTTTCCTCTCTCTGAAATCAATAAAGATATATATATATATATATATATATATATATATTTAAAAAACCACAAAAACAAACTGCAGCGTCTCCCTACTGCCCACCAAATCAAGTCTGGATCATCTGTGATCTAACTCCAGCCTCTGACCTCAGCCTGGACACAAATTCTACTTTCCAGCCAAACCAAAGTGCTTGCTCTCCTCACCCCGCGCGTGCTCCCTGATGTCTGTCCCGTGCCACTCACTGCACATGCAATTCCCTCGACCTGGCCTGGCCTCGCCCACCTCCCTTCACATCCCTGCACCTTCATATCCCAAATCCTACCTGCGCCCAAGGCTTGCTCAGATAACGTGACTCAGATAAAGCCTTCCCAGATTCTATATCTCCATCTCAACTCCATTCCACAGGCCATATTTTCTAAGAACACAATCTGCTGATTTGCCCCCGCATCCTGGTGAAAGTTTAAACATCGATGTTGTAGCTGGGAAAACATTTATCTTCAAAACACATTAACCTGAGTCATCTTCCTGGTTCCTCCGCATAGTCATCTCCAGCAGACGACGCGCTTTTTGTAATATGTCCACTTCTAGTTCATCTTTATATCTTTCTCTGGGTTATCTGCAACTAAATGGTTGCCACCTCACTTTCACACAGTGTCTGAATTTTAGTGCCTTTTTAATTTTTTGTTTGGGGGTACCAAAACCGTGAAAAAGAGGTGTTCCACATTACTAACTGCGATGACCTTTAGCTTGATTCCAAGAGTGACATTTGACAGATGATCTGCTTGATTAGGCCTGCACAGTGCTTGCTTTATAGATACCTACAAGGCTGAGGGCGGGCAGCGAGGGAGGCGGAGTAGATTTGAGAACACCCATGTTTTCAGAAACAGATCCCCAGTGGCTCCATTTCTGGTATTAGTAGCCTGACACCCCAGCACACTTGACAATAAAAACTATTGTGATACCAATCAGCAGGGGGTGGAGGAAATTTGAAAATCTGTCTAGAAATGCAGGAAGCAATGTAAGCAATGTAATCAAAGCTCAAAATGCTCCAAACAGTGTTTTGTTTTGTGTGCTTTTTTTAGGAGGAACAGTTGGGCTGATTCCAGTAATACTACATAAAACTGATATTTAAAGCAGAAAATAAAATCTGATTCAGCTCAGGCAGATCACCTTGTGTACTTACCTAGAAAAAAACAATTTGTAAAAGAATTTTAAAAGTGCATCAAAAACAGACATTGCTACGAGGAGGAGTGCTGGAATGTTAGATTGCAAATTGCTTCAGACTCTCTTTGTTCCCTGCATCTAAGCATACTTGTTTAAGCAGTTAGTCCTGGTTGTTGGTTTGAGTAGGATGTTATTATTGTTGCTATTATTATTGTTGTAGCTTTCCAATCCAAGTATCATATTTACAAAATGAAACAAGACAGAATTTTCTAGAATATCTCTATCCTATTTCTTTAAAGGGATCATATTTATAGATATCAAAATCACTGACTTCCTTTTCATTGGATCTATGAACCTAAATTAAAATATCTATTCTGTTTTTAAAAAAAGAAGAAAAAGAAAGCAGCCGCGGCCCTGGCCGATGTGGCTCAGTGGTTAGAGTGTTGGCCCGCTCACCAAAGGGTCTCAGGTTTTATTCCCTGTCAAGGGCACATGCCTGGGTTGCAGGTTGGATCCCCAACCCTGGTTGGGGCTCATAGGGAGGCAACCAATTGATGTGTCTCTCAGACATCAATGTTTCTCTCTTTCTCTCTCTCTCTCCCTCGCTCCCTTCCACTCTCTCTAAAATTCAATGAAAAAATATCCTTGGGTGAGGATTGACAAAAAGAAAAAAAAAAGGAGAGGAGAGTTGTTTAAGAGCACACTCAAAAGAGAAAAACTAGAAAGTAACCATTAATCACTGGCCTAATCAATTAGAGACTTAATACAGAAAAGGGTGGGTAGCTCAGGGTTGGGGTAATTTCTAGTTCCTTTCTAGGCTTGAGATAAGAAAAGCTATGGCCAAGAAAGAATCTCTCAACAACATAAAAGGTCCTCATCTCTTTTAACTTATGAGATAGGTGTCAATACCAAAGAATATCAAGAAAAGAAAGGCAAAAGTGTCTCATAGGCTTAGAGAATAATACCCATAATCACAGGCAAACTGAGAATATCTTTAGTCTGAAGAAGGGATAATTAAAGCATATGGTAGGACCTCAATATTTTTCTCACTGAATCAATGTATATGAAATGACACTGAATAAGCTCAGCTGTGATTATCATGAAGAAAAAAAAAAAGAAGTGTAACACAGAGAATGATGAACGCTACTCCCCATCTGGGAGGGAAGGAAATAAGAGGAAACGAGCATAGATTTCAGTGGGAAGAAACCAAGCCAAGTGAAGAAAAGGAAGTAATTCTAGAAGAATTATTAGGTCCTAAAATAGCTTACTGAAGAAACATTAGAAATATTCTTCTCTGGGAGTCTTCTCAAACAATATTTTCTAGTCCTGTAGTGTTCATAGACTAGATAAACTTTTGCTCTTCAGCTCCCAAAATCATGTTTTCGTTTATGAGGAAACTGATGTGGAAAAAACTAGAAACACCAGCATAGGTTATTAAAAAAGAAAATCAATGAAGTAGGAGTCAGAAATCTGGGCTTTTATCCTGGTTTTGACTCTAACCATTTATGTGATTTAGGAAGACAATGTCTTGAGTATTAACATCTATATCTATAAAATGGCTGCCTTTAATAGAGATACTATGAAACTAACTAGTCCTGTACAAATAGTATAAGATTAGTGCTAGTGCTGGTGGAACAATTATTATTGACAGCATCAAAATGTAATTGCCTAACTTCTGTTTCTAAGAGCATGGGAAACCAGGTGTTCTGGAAGTTCCTCCTACTACATTACAACTAAACTCTGGATAAATTATAAGAAGCATACTTTGTAATGTACTTCTGGGCTTGAGTGGAGGTAAAAGAACTCTCAAAAACCATCAAACAGCCCTGGCCAGTGTGGCTCAGTTGGTTCAGTGTTATCCCATGCACCGAAAGGTCTCTGGTTTGATTCCCAGTCAGGGCACATACCCAAGTTGCTGGTTCGATCCCAGGTTGGGGTGCATGTGGGAGGCAGGCAGTCGATGTTTCTCCTGGTTGGGGTGCATGTGGGAGCCAGTCGATGTTTCTCTTTCACATCAATGTTTCTCTCTGTCTCGCTCCGCCTCCCTCTCTCTCTAAAAATCAATAAAAATATTTAAAAATAAATAAATAACAAAAAAAAAAACAAAAAAAGCAAAATAATGCTAATGATCTGAAACAAAAAGTGGAACTAGAAAGCAAAGTTGCCCTGAAAAGAAATGCCAGTTTTAAGAATTGGCTAATAAGCCTGGGGCCCTTTACAGGGTAGGGGAGCTAGAGCTAAGATTTCATTTTTCTTTGAGGATCCAAATATAGCTAAAATAGTCCAATTACCCACTGGCTCTTGACAAAAGTAAACATAAATTCTCCATGAAGCAAAGCATTCCCAATTTAAGCCTTTGTGATTTTCTTCGATTAAGGGAAAGCAAATGTGAGCTCACAATCAATAATTTCCAAACACACATAAAAACAAGCCACTACAAGTTATAGCCAGCAGAAAAAACAAAAGATTTAGATTTAGATTTAGATTTAGATTTAGATTTAGATTTAGATTTAGATTTAGAATCAGATTTAGGTCTTCAGACATTGGAACTATGAGACAAAATATAGAATAATGATGTATGAAATATTTAAAGAACTAGAAGATTTTAAAAATTAACAAAAGTAAACATATATATATATATATATATATATATACATATATATATATACACTCAAGAGATTATTAAAACAAAATGACCAGACAAATGTGCAAGTGAATCAAATAAAATTTTAGAAATGAAAACCATAGTGGTTGAAATTACAATGTTGGTGGTTGAGTTAAATAGCAAATCAGACACAATTAAAGTGTGAATTAGCAAACTGGGTGATAGATTGAAGAAATTATTCAAAATGCAAAGAATAGAAACCTTAAAAGAGAAGTTAAAAAATTAAAGGATAAACTGAAAAGATCTATTATAAATCTAAGTACAGCACCAAAAGAAAAGGCAAAACAGAAAAAAGATAATATTCAAGGGGATAATGGTTGAAAATATATCAGATGATAAGACGTGAATCCAAAACCTTAATGTAAAACAACAAAATAAATAAAAAAGAAACAGATTAATCACAGTGAAAGTGCAAAACAGCAAAGATAAAGGAAAGAACCTTAAAGATAGTGACAGTAGACTTCACAACAGAGAAAGCTAGAGCACAGTGAAATAATGACTTTCAGTTGCTAAGAGCAACTAACCACCTAGAATTTTGTACCAGCAGAGCTATCTTGCAAAGACAAAATCAAAATAAAGGTATTTTAAATAAACAAGAACTGAAGGTTTACCACCAAAGACTTTCACAAAGCAGTGTCTTTCAAACATCTTAAACTGCAAAACAAAATTCCTACATGCTTATAATTAAAACAAAAATTCACAAATTAATATTTAACCTTATTATGTGATTATTGTGCCTTCTGGTTTTTATATTCTATATTGATTTTTAAGTTAATAAGAAAAACAAGCAATTTAAAAAATAAAAAAAGAATAGAAAAGAAATATAAATAGAAAGCACAAAGTAAGATGGTAGAAATATGATTTTCCTAAAGTGACTAAAGAAGAAATAAGAAGCCAGAATTGTCAGTTGAAGAAGCTGAATCAGTCACTTGAAAATGTCCCATTAGCCCGGCCGGGCGTGGCTCAGCGGTTGAGCATCAACCTAGGCTCCAGGCGATCAGGGTTCGATTCCGGGTCAGGGCACATGCCCGGGTTGCGGGCTGCAGCCGATCAGTGACTCTCTCATCATTGATGTTTCTGTCTCTCTCTCCCTCTCCCTTCCTCTCTCTGAAATCAATAAAGATATATTTAAAAAAAGAAAAGAAAATGTCCCATAAGACTTAGAAAGCAAAACAAAAACTATCAGATCGGACAAGCTTGTAGGTGAGTTTTAACAAATTTTCAAGAAACATATCTTATTCAAACTCTTCAGAAAAGAAAATATGAGTGAACAGCTACTTCTCAGAGCTTTATGAGGCTAGTATATCTTTAAAAGCTAAAAACAAGATTAGGGGAGTATAACAAAGGCGATTTTAGAATAATCAATACTGAAACCCCATACCAGCACATGCCAAGAAAAAGAAATAGGAGGTAAGAATTACAAAGCATGAACCTAAACTTTAGTTTAGTTTTGATGTGACTGTCTATATGGAAAACAAAAACAAAAATAGTTTAAAATTAATTTTAAAAAATTAATAAAGTTGCTGAATATAAGATCAATCTGTAAATGTCAATAGTACTTCTACTCACAAGTAATATTATATATAAAGCCTCATATCCACAAATAAATCCAGCAAACAACTACAAGATGTTTATAGAAAAAAATTGAACTTTATTAAAATATAGTAAAGAAAACAAAAAATATAAGGCCGTGAATGGGAATATAATCAATAAATTAATTTTCCCTAAATTGATCATTCAACTCAATGTAATTTTATACAAAATTTAAACATTTTATGGAATTTGACAAGTTGTTTCTGAAATTTATAAGAAAAAGCAAAGAACTGAGAATACCTAACACTTAGTTTTGACAAAAAAATATAGAATACCAAGATGTATTATAAAATAATAGTAATTAAGACAGAGTCATATTGGTGTGGATATAGACAAATTCATCAATAAAATAGAGAGCACAGTAACAAATGAATGCATTGTTATATGAGTCATGTCATTGCAGTTCACTGTAGAAAAGCTTATATATAAAAGGATACTTCAATAAATGATACTAAGATCATTGTTTCTTCCTATATAAGATGTGAAAAATATCCCCAAACTCCCATTGGTTAATTTAAAAAAATTCCTGATAGATTACAAAGTCAACTAAGGAAAGTAAAATTTTAATTGTGTTATAAGAAAATATAGGAAAAATATCTTTATGTTTCAGAATTAGGAAGATTTTTTTAAATGTGCTACAAAAAACAAAAACAAAGTAAAACACCACTAACCATGAAAAATATTATATACTCCATTTTCAAAAGTGAAAAGATAAGCTACAAACTTAGAAAAAGTGTTTTGCAAAAAAAAAAAAAAAAACCAGGATCAAAAGGTTGTGTTTTTTTTAAAATCCAGAATATATAAAGAGCTCCAAAGATCAAAGGAAAAGATGAACAACCCATTAATGAAATGACCAAAATATATAAATATACATAAGGGAAGAAAGGTCAATTAACAACCTGAATCGTAAGCAGGGTAATACAAAGTTAGACCACAACGTTATTTTACATCTATCAGACTAGCAAAAATTAAGAAAATAGTAGCAAATACACAGTATTGTTCTGAACCCACTTCTAAGTGCTATACGTGTATTCACTCATTTAATTCTCATAGAGGCCTTAGAAGTCCATCATCATCCCAATTTCACAGAAAGAAAAGGACTTAAGAAGAAGGTAAACACCTCATCCAAGACAGAGAGCCCTCTGATGACAGAGTAGAGATGTGAATCTGGACCTCAGTTTCCTGATTTCACTCAGCCACTCTTGTAGCTCAGTGCTGGCTAGTCTCAGATCGATGGGAAGTGTTAAACCCCAAGGGTGGGAATTACTCAGTGGCACTGCTGTGGAAAACAAGTTCCATTGTCTTGTAAAGTTGAACACCTGAATACCTTTAAACTCACTAGCTCTATTTCTGGGTATGAATCCAAAAGCAACCTTTAACCATGCATTTCTGGAGACCTATAAAAGTTGTTCAAACCACCATGGTTTGTCACAGAAAAAATAAAAACTGGGAAAATTGTCAATCAACAAGAAAATGGGTACACTGGGCATATTCTTACTATAGAATGCTTTACAGTGATAAAAATGAGCCAATGAAATCTTAGATATAGGAAGCTATAAAAACAACAACAAAGTTCCATAAAAGACTAAATTTAGTACAATACTTTTCTTATACTCAAACAAGCAAAATTATTCTTTAGGTTAAATATATGTGTAGTTTTTTAAATCATTAACAAAGAAATGATAAACACATGTTCAGAGTCATAGCAACTTTGGGATCAGGAAGGGGCACAAAGGTAGGCTTCCATTTCTGATATTCTGGTTCTAAGGTGAGTGAATGGTTAGAGGATACTTGTTTTCTCATCTGTGCTTCATATGTATATTTAGGTTATTATACATACAAATAACAAAACATTTGTTTTAGTCTTTCAATGTCCATATGTTTATTGCACAATGTTAAATATTCTTTCATAAAACACAGTAACACATACATGATTTCTAAATTTCAATCTTGCTCTGAATTGAATATCATGAACTAGTAATACAATAACTATATAAAAATATAGAAAATGGTGGCCAGGAGTTTCAAAAGAGATTCACAATTTATCAACTCGAGGATTTTGGTAAACGATAATATTTAGAGTTATAGAATTTTAAATGTGGGACTTAATGCATAAAAATCCTTCCAGGGCACTTAGACCAAACACATTTTGCAAAACATTTCTGCTGTAGAGGCTGGTCACTAATCTGTTCTAAGTTACAGAGGAACGTTTAATTGTTTTGAACTGTAAGCCCAATCCATTTATCCTGCCTGTTAAATTTTGCCCTATGTTTGTGTTTAAAAATCATATAAAGGCTGTTTTTCACTGGGGAAGAGAGTTTGATTATTTCACTCACATCCACACCAGTCAATCAAGGTTTCTTGTTAAGTAGCAGATAGGTTTCTGAGCAGAATGGAAAATTTCAGGAGATAGAGAAATCATGATTTGGATGAGAAACCACTGACTCAAGATAATTAACTCAAACTATGTGAGAATAAAGATATCACATTCCTAATACAGATCTCTTAAAGGTGCTCCCAGACTGCAAGCTTAGTTAAATTGTACCCACAGAAAGGATACTTGGTTCAAAAAAATGTGAGATAAATTTAATTATGACCTGGAGCTTCTTGGAACATAGGAAGTCTGCAGTTGCCAATCAATTAGAGTGATGCCCATTGGCATCCCTGTCTCCCCCCATCAGACAGAGGCCAGAAGTACCCACTCATGAAAACCTGCTGGTCAGTCAGGATGGAATTCATGTTTCTAATCCCCCTACGTTCTCTCCCATTTTTAGCGATTTGAACATTTTATTCCCACTGCTTGGGGCATTCTCCACAACACATTCCTGCCCACTCGTTTTGCAAGGTGGAAAACCCTGCTCAAAGTTTATATTTAAGCTTAGGCTGAACTTCCCCGCAAGGATTGTCACAAAACTCTCTTGTGGTGGCCTCTATGTGCAACATCAGGTGGCCACCTCAGGACTGAAAAACTACCCCCCAGCTACTGAGAGTACTATAGTCAGCCTTCTCTTCTGGGAAACCTGCAGTCTAGCTGAGACAAGAAAGTTCCACCCACCCCTTTTCCCAACCCTGAAGGGCCACCTAAGGTTCAGAGCTCCTTGTAGGTTTGGCTGAGGCCTTTGTTGTGAAAACGTCACCACCTCTGCCTGATCTTGCTTCCTTCCTTTCCCCACAGATGTTGATTCTGAAAGCACTCCACATACATTTCCTGCACAGTAACATCCATCTCAAAGTGTGCTCCTTGGGGGACTCGACCTAAGCACATGCCCTTCCCAAGTCTGGGAAAAGTACTCCCACATGTGTGATTAGTTCCCACACTTACCATCATTGTGCCCATATTTTAATTGCGAATTGATTCCTCTATCTCCCTATCAAAACCATAAGCTTCTGGAGAGTAGGACTCCTATCTCCTTCACCTTGTATCTCCAATACCAAGAACATATTAAATACTCAAGAAATACTTGGTAAAAAACTGCATTCATTATTGAAAGGGTGCAGAGAGGTATAACATTTATGCTTGGGGGGGCTATACTAGTTAGGGCGATGTTGTTGCTATAACAATTAAAACCCAAATTATAGTTGCTTAACACAATAGACCATGTGTCAGCAAACTTTTTTGGTAAATGAACAGGTAGTAAATATTTCAGTCATTGAGGGTAATATAGTCTTTGTTGCAACTACTCTACTGTTATAATGCAAAATCAGCCATAGACAACATGTAAACAAATGGGCTCACCTGCTTTCCAATAAAACTTTATTTACAAAAGTAAGTGGAGCCCCAAGCTTGCCTCCCTCCCCCCCAGACACACATACACACAATAGTTCACCAATTCTTGTTTGTGTAATTGTTTATATGGTTATCAGTGATGTGTGGGCATCTTTCCTCCTTGTGATACTTTAGGGGTTCATGTTACTTCCGTTCTGTGGCTCCACCATTCCCTAGGGTCTCAAAGTCCTCCCTTTCCATTTGTTGGCAAACAAAAAAGACAAAGCTGCTTCCTAAAATCTTTAACCTGAAAATTAAACACATAGCTTTCACTATTATCTCATTTCCCAAGAAGTAATTTCATGGCCACAGCTGAATGCAAAGGGGCCGGGACATGTAATCTGTGGCAAGTTATTGAGGCACACATGAATCTGTGATGGACAGCTAATTGTCCCCACTTTACTAAAATTGTCCTAAGTAGATGTTTCTCTTCTCTTTCTTCTCTCTTTGTCATAAAAATGTGTACAGTTTACATGAACTATATTATTCATACATTTATGTATTCTTTCATGGAGATTCAGTGATGTGTCAAATATAGATAAGCCCACTGCTCTCAGGGAATAATGCCTGTCTAAATAAATCTAATAATCACACAAACGAGGAACCACCATAGTGACAAGAGCAGTAGTAACAACTGCTGAGAATAGCTTAGACACCGCAGAGAGACCAGTTAGGGGCACATTGTAATAGTCTATGACAGAGATGATGAAAACATAGGAGGCTGTGGAGATAAAAGAAAAGGGGGGGGGGGCAGATCCAAGAGATATAAGGGAAGTAAAACCAAAAAGGACATGATGATGCATTCCCTATGAAAGAGTGAGGAGGAGAGAATTAAGGGAGACTGATGTTGTTCACTAAGACCAAGCAAGTTAGGGAGAGAAGCAGGTTTAGGCAAAGAGACTCAGGCTTGGGGGAGAAGATCCAGGCTTCAGTTTGGGACATGTTGAGTTAGCAGTGCCTCTGAGATATTCAGGTGGAGGTGACAGAAAAGTGACCACTGACTTTAGCAATATGGGTATCACCGGCAACTTTAAGGAAAGCTGACTCAGTGAAGCAATGAGATTTGTTTGACCAGTGAGGAGGAGATAAGGTAATGTGGACGCTGAGTGTGAACAATCTTTAAAGAAGATGAATGGAAGAGAAAAGCAGAAATGATGGAGAGAGTTTTGCGGGAAAGATTTTGAGCCTTGGGAGGCGCGAGTATAATTAAATGCCAACGAAAAAGCCTGCATGCGAGAGAGATGTTGAATATACAGGAGAAAAAGGGGATGATCAACTTTACCAAGAAGGTGGAAGGGGAAGGAGTGAGAAGCAAAGATGGGGAAATTAGTTTCAGCTGAAAGACAGGCTACCTCATCTATTGAACAAGAGGGAAGGAAGAAAAACCAGGTGTAGGCAAAAGAAGTGTTCATGTTTGGGTACCAGGAAGATGGGAAGTTGCTATCTCATAGCTTCCATTTTACCTATGAAATAGGAGTTAACCTCACTAGTGGAGACAAAAGGGGCAGGTGGAGAAAGAACGATCAGAGGTTTTGAGAGTGGCCAACATTTAAAGTAGTTGTTATGAAAAGTGGAAGAAGAAGCTGACCCAGGAAACATATGGGATGGCAGAACCTAGGACAGCCCATTTGAGGTTAGTGATGTTAATTTATAGCCATGTCAATTGGACCCATTCTTTACTTTCCACTGCAACACCGGACAACAAGATCCCAATTGATTAGCAAAGACAAAATTAGAATGTCTAATTGCTAGATTTCTAGCCCATAGATTCCACCCAAGCTACTTGCCTTATGAAAGGAGGAGAACAGGGAAATAACATATTTTGGGCAGTTACATACATTAATGATTTCATTCTCACAACTATCTTCTGCAGTAAATACTATATTTGTTTTACAAAGAGAAGACAGATGAGGTTCAGTAGTTATTGCCTAAATTCAGAGGCAGAACCCACACTTTTTCCACTATACCATGTTGTTCCTTCTTTCAAAACAAAGTTGAACTGTGCGGGGATTTAATCATACCTCCAATCCCAAAGAAATGTCAAACCAGCCATATCCAGAAGTTATCTAAGCTTCCGCCCTGATGGCGTGCTAGCAGGCATCCTCTGCTTCAGACTAAGGAATTAATCAAACTTCATTGTCTCCCTTGACACTATCTACTTTTAAACAGAATCTGCGTCTATGAACTGAATCCTTTCCAATCATGTCTCAAATACTAGCCTGTCTCTCACCAAGAGGCAAAACTTTCCATTGACTTTTATGGAGTAGTACAGAATGAATGAGTGTGACATTTGAATAAGCTAAAACTCAATAAGGACAATGAATTGTCGTCTTTCTTCCACTGCCACCTCTACCTCCCTCCCTCCTCTTCAAATAAAGGTGAACTATAGCCCTTCTATGGGGCACTAAGGAAAACACCTGAGACCTATGGTATAGGTCAATAACATTAACAATCACTTGAACTCTCGATTCTTACAATCTAAGAGTGACAATAGCCTCTATGGGATTCAGAAATGATGGAGGGGAATCTCCAGATTTCTAATGATGACATACCATCTTTTTGAGCACGGTCTTAATTACAGAGAGGAATCTCAAATGCTCTCTAACACTGTCTGAGGGATTTCCTCATCAACATATTTTGACTAGAGTTGAATGTAATTGCTACATTTTGTAAAAAAAAAATGATAGAAAGCGTAAGCTGGAGATAGCTGCTTTAAGTGATGGTGTCCAAATACTGTCTAAAACATGAGCTCAAATTGAATTCTTCTCTCTAGAAATCAATCAGTCATGCCCTCTCCCTAAGTTTTTCTCTAGCAAACTTACCCATGAGCTCCAGTTGTTGAAATAAAGATCTTGTGAGGCTGTGTCCTTGGTACTAGGTGCCAATCACCCAGCAGCTCTAATGAACTCCCGGCCGCACAACATCATAACAATGTTTAGACTTCAAAGGAACTCAGACATCGTCTTTCTGGCCTAACACCCATAGTTTAGAGATGAGAAAACAGAGACCCAGAAAGATGGAGTAACTCTTCCAAAGCCACACAGCTAGTTAGCAGCAGAAGTGGACAAGAACCCAGACCAGAAACTGCTATGTGCTATAGAGAAGACATGTGTTCTATACAGAGAGAGGCAGAGGAACAGGAAAGACCTGAATAGTAATTTATGACTCTGAAAATGACTCTAAGGAAATTAAAGAGAAAACTTACAAATGGAAAGCACCAGTCAAAGTCAAGTCTCTCTTCCTGACATAACACCCGTAAGAAGCCCAGATGTAAAACTGATGAATGTTAATGTGACTGTGGCAACACAGGTGCTTAGGTTAAGGTACATATTCCACTTCTATATGTGGAAAATGGTCTGAGAGGGAAAAACAAAATGCCTTTCCCTTCTACTTTCACAAATGGAACTCGTACATTTTCCTCTTCAAAGGAAGAGCTTTTATTTTTTAATAGATTTTAAAGCCGAGACAGGAATACACGGCCCTTTCTGTGGGATGATCAAGCTGAGTACCATTCACTCCTCAATATAGACCTGTTGTGCATAATTTTTAATGTAGGTGGGTATAATCTCAGGTGGCAATCCTTATAAACCCATAGAAGACCTATTGGAGTCATTGTTGAATGGCACTGAAAATATCATAAAGTTATAAAGTTGGATTTCTAGCTTATTTTTTCTTAGTGAGAATCCATGCCGCATCGTTTCCTCATGCCCCCTCTCTAGTTTGTTGGGTTTTAATGTGTTCATGCTAAAATAGTCCTTTCCTTTTCCTTTAAGAGAAAGCCCTTATAAAAGGATTTAAAGAGAGTTTTACTTTTTAGAGGCCAAGCCATGAAACTATTTTCTTCTCTGCAAATGGACCCATCAGCTTTGCCCAGAGGTCATTCAAATCCACTGAAAGAGAACACGCTTTGTTCAGAGAATTAACAATAGAGATGTTAAACTACTTGGTACCCAGAAGTGGGATTGCAGGGCCATATGGTGGTTCTATTTTTAATTTCTTGAGGAACCTCTGTACTGTTTTCCATGAGGCGTGTAAAGTAATCAAATCCATAAAAGCAGAGAGTAGCATGATGGTTGCCAGGGGCTGGGGGAGGGGAAATGAGCTGCTGTTCAATGGGTAAGATGTTTGAGTTATGCAAGTTGAGAAAGTTACAGAGATCTGCTGCAGGACATGGTGCATCTAGTGAAAAATACTGTGCTACAGACTTAACATTTTGTTAAGAGGGTTGACCTCATGTTATGTGTGTGTTTTTCCACACAAAAAAGAGGAAATTCCTTATACTGATCATAAATGCAATAAACAGAACAATGAAACCTATTTGACAGTGCTTGTGGGGATTCATGTTTTGAGAACTTGGCTCAGGTTAGTTTGAAGGATCCAGAAAAAAATCGGAAGTCACACCCATTCAAGGAGAGGTTTGTTTAGTCCTATTTATTTAATGTCAAAGGCCATAGCTCTTGTTGCTCTCAAGTGTTCTAGATGGTTCTCTAAGAAGTATGTTTTTCTGCCATGAGGTCACAGGTGGAAGCATTTCTACACATGTTATCACTAAAAGTCAACACTGGGGTATGCCTGCGGAAATCAGAGACTGCAGGCCCACTCAGTCAGAGACCAAAGCCGGATTCTCCCCGCCGAGCCCCCTCCCCATCCCTGGAATGAAGTCACCCTTGAGGTCAGTGCGTAGGCCATAAATGCTCATTTCCAGAGCATTTGCCCCCGTGATGAACAAGCAATCGTGCCCTCCCATTTTCCCTTTTAAAGATGAAAGATTAGTGACTTCATTTTGCCATTCCTCTTATACTCCTAGTCACAAATAGTTCAGTGGCCAAAAAGCCATTCAACTTTCCCACTGAGGTTTTCTTATTCATTATCATAGTCATAGGAATGTTTTCCCCATGAGACTTAATAAAACTCTCTTCATTTTAAATGGGGGGGAAAAGAAACACCATCAAACATTTTTATTTTTTTTCTGAAATAGCCTGGGGGGTGGGGATAATTAGAAGAAAGGGAGGAAAAAAGAAAGGGAGTTGGGGAGGGAGGGAAAGAGGGGGGGGTAGGTAGGTTATCACAGCTTGTCCGCACAGAAGCTGACAGATACATTTCCAGGAAGCTGGTTGCCCATACTTTGGCATCAGAGTGTTTTAACATGAGAGCCAATCTCTATTTTCCTACCACATTTTTTCTATAAATTGGCTTAATGCAGGAAAACACAATCATGCTCACATTCACTCTTTTCTCTAAAACTCTCCAGTTCTGTGTAGAAAAGGAAAATAGAAAAGTAGGAGAGTCAGATATTACCTGAGAATACTTTATGTTGCCAATGTGCCACAGTCAGGTTACTATGGCACATCACAGAACCTTCTTGCATCTTCAGCTGGGTATGTATAATTTTTGTATTATTTTAATGGGAATAAGAAAAGATGTTGGGAAATATGCTATTAACTGGAACATGGAATAACAATCTCCTGTCCTCACCCAGTTAAGTATCTGACAGCCGCCCTCCTGGTCAGGCACCCTGGGCCTTCATCCATGAAAGGCCAGTTTACTTCCCTTTAAGTTAATTGACCCTCTGTACTACCAGGAGATGAGGCTCCAGCCCTGGGAGCAGGAGGCCTGGGCATGGCTCCCACTTTGTCGAGTGACATAAGCAGGGTAATGCTCTCTACTTCAAAGGATTGTGCTGAGGCTCGAGGAAAGTATATGAAAGTGTTTGGTAAACACTAACGATACAACCGAGAGCTAGAATACATCAGATTCGAGACAGCTATGGACTACTAATAAGTGACTATCAGAAGATGGCCACCCTTTTCCAGGATGATTTTCTTTCTCAAGGCACGTGAGGTGGTGTAATATAAAGTGCAGAGTTTTGCAGCCAGTTTCAAGTGGCGTGTGTTGGAATACAGCTATAAGAATGAATAAATATATCTGTACATACACATAGGCAATATTGCCCCACTGATAAAAGTATGAGCGCCTGAGTCACATGGTTAAGATTTTAATCCAGGCTTTGCCTTAACTTCCTGTGCCTCGACCTCCTCATACGTAAAATGTGGATAGTAATACCACCTGCCTTGCAGGGTTGATTGGTTCAATGTGTTAGCATATGTAAAGTACTTTGAGAACAGTGTCTGCACATAATAAGCCAGATGAGGGTAGGGAGTTTTACCTGTTTTTGCACTACTGGGTAAACTTGGCATAGAGCAATGCTGACACATAGTAAGTGCTCAATAAACATTTACTGAAGAGTCACTGTCAGGGCTAGTGAACTCAGCTCTGTCCTCCGGCTTGTGCAGACTGAGTCTCAGCAACCATGTTTTATAAATCAGAGGGGTTTTAACCATATGTAGATAACTATAAAAATTCAAATTCATACACCTTCAAACTTTGCTATCTTTTTTTCTTTTACGAAAAGGAAAACTTCCCTACTTTAATCTTCTTTCTTCCCTCCTCCCGGCCCAGAGTGATACGCTGGAAACAGACACTCGCTTATGCATCGCAGGGCTGAGTGCAGTAGAAGTTACTTCTGCTGGGGAACCTTCTGGGCCACGATCCAGGTGAGAGCAGGGGTGGGTAGCAAGGGAGGAGTCAGCACAGCCCAGCCTGGGGAGGGGCGGCCGGCTTCTGGAGCAGGCTGGTGCGCTTCTCAGCACCGAGGTCCCTCTGGGTGGGGTGTTTTGCACCTCACTGCTCCGAGGCCGGGCACCCCGGGAAGGGATGGAGCTGAGCTGCAGCGGCGCCCGGAGCCTGCGGCTTCCAGCAAACTCCAAGCGGGCTGCAGCAGGCAGGGGCTCGGGAGTGCAGAGCTCAGCAGGTTTCTGCAACTGTTTTGACGATGCTTCTGCGTGTTCCCATCACTACCGAGATGCTACCGCTCTCCTCACGACCACAATCTATTAGCTCCAGTAGCTTTTGAGCGACTCAGCCTGGCCGCAGCTTCCTGCTTACCCCGCTGGGGCGCTGCCAGCCTCCGGGGGGGACCGCGAGGTTAGGGGGCGATGCCACCCCCACCCCACCTCTACCACTAAGTGTCCTTACTCTCCTGAGGTTTACCTTTGAAAAAGATCATCATCAGCTTTGGTGAACAGTTTCTAACAGTGCATAACCTGCTTTCCTTGCAGACCCCTTCAGAAAAGGCAGCTTTAGAACCGTGAGCGCCAACGGGGCATTGAAGTCTGGTTACCGGCATCCAGCGAGGTTACGCACGTGAACTTCAGAAAGGGGCCTGGCTTCGTCTTCTGCTGGCAATGAAATCTTGTTTATTAGGCAAGATTCTGCCCTCTTACTCGTTTTGTTTTGTTTGTGGTTCTTTGGTGAAGGATTGCAATGTGTGTGTGTGTGTGTGTGTGTGTGTGTGTGTGTGTGTGCCTTGCACACAAGCTGGTGGGGGGGAGATCTGAAAGATAAATGTCTTCGGTAGTACTTCGGCACTCACTGGGATGAATTGGAAAGAGAAAGCTCTTGAGTGGAAATCACAAGCTCCCCTGAAGAAGAGAATACAGTACATTTTCTTTAAAAAAAAAAAAAAAGAAAGATCCCATGCGTTCCCTTGGCTGCAGAGGGAACAGATGTCTTTCTGGACGAGGCGGGACAAGCTGAACGTTTGAGGGGCTGCCTGCCTGACTTCCTCACCTGTTCGAGGGGCTGGCAGGGGGACAACCTAAGTCAGCACTTTCGTGTGTGTCGGTTGAAACTACAAAGGCAACCAAAAGGAGGTCTTATTCGGTTTTTTTGTAAGCTTCAGTTGGGAACAGCAGGTAGAAGCTGCACTTTGGTTTTACTTTTTCACCACGGAAGCTATAAATAGATGAGCTTGTGTGGCTTTCTGGCGAAGTCACCTCCACTTGCCTGTACCTCGCAATCCAGGCGGCTCTAACTCCCACGCGAGCAGGCGCAGGTCACAGCCCCCGCACCTACTTTTTCCACAACATGTGTGCAACAAGAAGAAATGGGGCATGTGAGTGTGTTTTGTTGTTATTTTTGTTTTAGCTCTGAGTTCTAGATGTATCCCACCCACACTGCCGACGCTGGAAGCAAGGCCTCCTCCTAAATGCCTTGAAGAGATAGTATTTGTTGAAGGAAGGAAGCATCACTCTTTGGTGTGTTTACTCATGTCCAAAAATACACCAACTTGTTATGTTATAAAACTATCGTGAACAGTCTACCAACTGATTTTATAAGATGTGTGGTATTTGCCTACCAGACTGCATTTTCTGCAAACTGCCTTTATTTACCACCTACTCCCATTTAGAAAAGTATTCTTACGTTTAGTAGATGTCAATCTGGGTATCAAGAGTCAGAGAAGTTGGTTTCCATTTCTAGCTAAGCCACAAGCCCCTTGTGTAGGCATGAGTAGGCCACCAAGAAGCTCAGTCTCTCCAGCAATAGAATGCAGTGATCGCCCCAATCTCATTCTCAAGGCATTGGGCATTTAGCTACTGTAAACCATTTGTGGTCCTGGGGTTTTTTGCACTTTGGAAGGAAGACAGATTTCTGGTCCATACTGTTTCCAATTTGTCCAAATGTGAGCAAAATAAATAAGCAAAGAGGACATGCTCTTATCAACACACACACACACACACATACACACGTTTTTTCCCTTATCTGTTTTCCTGGTTCCACCAAAACCGTCTAAAAATGAAAAAACAATTGCTCTAGTAGTGTTATAATTCTCTACTCTCCTCCCTCCCCCTAATATGTCTCCAGTTTGAGGAACATTTACATGCTCAAAACTGAAGTATACAGGCTAATCCATGCCATGTTCTAATCATGAGATTCTGGAGTCATCAAGATAGCTGACGTTTTGGTCATTTATGTTGAACTTAGTGCTTGATTATATGCTTTTTAAGCCTGTCATCAGTTAGTGCAATTGCTCAAAGACTGACACTAATATGGTCAAAATGGTTCACAGGTGTGAGTCCCTAAGAACCAGTTTTTGCCGCTTAACACCATGACGACACATGTCACTACCAATGGCTCTTGTCTTGGATAGGTATAAGCTGATTTCCAAGGAAATACAGTGAGAGCAGAATCAGGGATCAGAAACCATCTTTCCCCCTCGTTGAGTTACTTTTGGGATAAATGAGATAATGTAAGTGAAGTTCTCAGGGTATATAAAATGCTAAAGAAGTAGTAGCTTTTATTATTCCAACCTCTTCAATTCTTCCCCCTTGGCTAGCCTGGCCAGAGACAATCAGACTCCCAAATAAAATTATTTCATCCTTTCCTTTGCATAAATACTGACTGAATATGTCCTTAAAGATATGGTCAAGCTAAGCTCATGTTTATAAGCAAAACCCCTCCAAAGTTTGTTCTACTTTATTTAAGTTCAAAGACAATTATTGAGCCAACAGAGTCCTACATAGAATCCTACAGAAGGAAATGAAGCTAGAAATAACTCTCCTGACGTCTAAATGGTTTTTTAGAGCAATCAAATGTGGGAAATTTACCTGACAACTGCCCTAGAAACTTGAAGATGTTGAAAAATTAGCAATTATTCTACAATCATTCCCTTTTTCTTTCTCTTGCCTGGTTTGACCCACTATTTGACATTTCCTTAACACATCCCACATGCAGACGTCTTGACAATTAATTAACTAACCTTCACAAAATTCCGCTGAAGTAGATGGATGAAAAGCACTGCGGCTTTATCTCCACTTTTCAGGAAACTAAAAACAGAAAGGTTATGACTTACCCAAAAGTCACACAGCAAGCTGGCAGATGAGCTGGGATTGGAACCAATGAATTCTGTCTTGAGCCAAAGCACTGTAACTCTCATCGTAAGAGAATATTCCTGACTCACCACAAAATTCAATATACTTGCCTAGACCAAGTTCAGCCTTCTGATACTTCCTAGAGGGAGTAGCCTTGGACAGGGTTAGCCAGAAAAAAATAGAATTGAATTCAACTTAATAGGCAGAAAAAAGAAATAAGGAAGATCGTCAATAAAGAATCTTTCCTTCACACAGCCAAGTTGTCAAGCTGTCAGGCTAACCTGGCATTGCAGGGACAATGAATACAGAAATATACTTGACTAGGAAAATGTTAGGTTCCTGGTACTGTCAGAAGCAAACAAAGACTTCTATAAACAAAGGCCAAGGTGTCTGGGGGCCATTCAAGACAAGTTCACAGTCAGTTTCTAAGTTCAAGCTCTTGCAGTATTTTTGGCTACAGCTTACAGCATTGCAGAAGGCTTGCTGAGGCCACCAAGTCATACCGGTACTGTGTGTGATGATGTATGGCTTCCTGTCCTTTTGTGTTTTGAATTCCATGTTATTCCCAAATTGTGCGAACTCTCGCACTCTTACATGAAGCCAACATTCAAAACTGTTCAAAATGCCTTTCAGAAAAATATAGTCACCATAGGAAGTAATTGTGCCAGGGAAACAATACGAAGAGATTATTGCTTCACACAATCTAGAAAGATACCTGTTCGGTAAAAGAATGTATTGTTCAATTATGTGCAGTTTGTGAATACACTTAGGCACAGGAAAGCAATGCCACTGGTCGACACTATGCTAATCTTCTGACATACAAATGTCCTCCCAAATGGAGAGCCAACTATGTCTGAGAACACAATCTGCCATCACAACGCAAACATAATGCAGAATTGTCCCGGGATGATAGCATGTTATTATCTTGCCTGTTATTTGGAACTGTGCTTCAGGTAGCCTTTACACATTTGTAGGCAAAGTCTTTATTTTTTCTAAAGTCATTTACCACCTGCACGTGCCCATGCAGTCATATTGCAATATGCATCTCTTCGGTGCTGGAAGATAAGACATCATTTTATTTTTAATGTAAAAACTGCTAGGATGCCACAGCAGTAAACAGAAAAGTCCAATGCATAAATATGAAGAGAAAGGCTTTGCGTCAACCTACACACGAAAAAGCAGGATCATTCCAAATAGGAGCTGCCACCACAAATCTAACACTGCTAAGTGTAGCTCAACTGAAGTAAAAGGACAATGCCTTAAAAATTAAAATCTCAAATGCAATGAAATGAATTTATCACAAACGGTCCAATCAAAAAAAAATTTTAAGCTAACCTTTCAACCCCCCTAAATTACCATGATTTCAAAAGGCTAAGTTAGGATGTCAAAACAAAGACAATTTCTCAGACCAAACACAACAAATTTAGTATTCTTGGTTCAATTTTCCCCAGTCTGAGACCCTCTTGGAAAATGGTGCAGATTCATGATGAGAAAATTGCATCCAACAGCCCCTACGATGGGGCCTTACTGGGCTTTGAAAACTTCAGTTTCATGGGCAACTAACTGCCTTAAGTTGCCTTCATGGTCAACTGAAATGGAACCAAAAAAATGAAGGAGGTTCGGGGGTTAAGGGACTGACTTTGGAAAGACTGGAAGCTAGTAGGGGTGGCTTGTAAGCAGGTCTGTGGTGGCCAGACCTGACATTATATGAGCAGAGCTATCTACTGCTTTATATAAATCATTATAATGATAAACTTGATAACTTTATAGGATGACTGTGCTTTTTATAAGACACAGCATTCAAGGGACATCCTTTGGTGATATTGCCCTGAATCATTTCCTGTTTAGCTTATTTATTATGTAATCTTCTGATGAAGTGAGCGATTACATTTCCTATTATTTTTTCTGGCCTCCATCATATTTTTATTTAACACTATTACAACCTCTAATTGTAGTTCAGGGCTACTCACTCCAACCTGCTAGCCAATTTACATTCTCTGTGTCTATCCAAACTACTTTAAAGGTGGGAAAATCTCATTGTAAATTCATTTGTTTGATTGCTTTTTGAATTACACCTAAGCACAAAGCTGCTTTCATAGAGGGGGTATTGTCTGTTTTCCCCCCTAATCACAATACCACCCTTTTTCAGCTCTGCACCTCAGGCCCCCTCCTGAATATGGAAAAATGGGGGACATCTGAGCAGTGTCTGTTTCATCTGGCTTCTTCCCCTCCCCTCTCCCTCATCTCTCCTCACTAAGGCATTGGGTTCTCATCTAGCAGTTTCTGATTCTCGTTTTTCAAGATTGGCACCAATAGGAAAAGAGCTTATGAACACCAGGCTAGATTCTTATCCTAGTGGGTCTCCTCCAGTGGGGGTGGGGAGAGTAAAGTGAAACACAAAGGAGACAGAAGGATACAGGAAGGTAGGAACAGGTGAATCACTGAGCCATTGTTCAACCTTACGGCATATTTAAGACCAGACAACAATAGCAATTAAATCAGACTTATAAGAAAGTAGCTTACATATGCTGTCACTTGGGAATGATTCAGGCACCCTTGAAGCTGCACTCCCCGGTTTTCAGCAGTTAGGACCAATTCCAGCCGCACGCTGCTCTGTGTACCCGAAGTGAGCATGAAACATTGCCCTTCAGACACCCTTGATTCCCGTGCTCCAGCCCTTCCCTGACTGACCTTAAGACCCACACTGCTTTCTGCTCCTTCCCCTTCGTCCAACAAGAACCCCTAAGATTCTTCACCCCCAGAAAGCAGATTTGGGTGGGTTAAGCAAGTCTCCTTATTCTAGTCTAGGAACAGTGGGGGTCAGGTGGAAAGTGAATGCATGTCAAGAAGTGGGTCAGGGAGAGAGAATCTGTTTTAGCAGTAAACTTAAAAAGTGTGTATATATTTAAGGCAGGTGAAAACTGTATCATTCTAATTGTTTTTCCAACCTGAACTAGACCACTATTTTTGTGAGGTTATAAAAAGGTCACTGTTTTCGGTACACACTTCTATGCTTCTTTCCTGATTACATCAAAAAGGTGATATGATTTCCTAGAAGAGTTATATCTAGCAATATTTATATGCTCATGATACCACTTTTGCAAGACATATACAGTTAGAGGTTTTTCCCGTCTACGTTTGAAAGTGTTTGAAATGTCATCAAGCACACTTCAGGGGTTTTCTCAGGTAACGTATGAATTTCTTTGACCTATTGTATTTATATTTAGTGAATTTGAGCGTTCCTCCAAAAGCCATAGAACATGGTCAGAATAATACATCACCTCAGCTATGAAGAGTTTCAGGGCTGCTTCAGAGGGAAAAGCACCCAAGATCTGCAAGGAGGGAGTGAAGTTAGTGCTTATGTTTCAGGACACCCATCTTGTGGGAGATAAAGAATTTTTGTAGTCCCTCCCATTCTAGAAACTCTAACACTTTTCCTAAATGTTCATAAATTGAAGTAATCAAATTCAGGCTGGAAACATGTAGGGAGTGTGTAAAAAGTAAGGTATTTTTGAGGGCACATATAAAAAAAGCTAACTTAAATGAGAGATTCAAAACTCTTACTCATCTTGAAAATAATACAATGTCTTTCCTCAGAAGAGCTCAGTTTGACTTTTGCCTAAGAGTGATCAGCACTGACTCATTCATTTTTTCCTGCTCAAAGTATCAACCTCAAGGCAGTGAAAAAAGGATTTTTTTGAGACTAGAAATGATGGAACAAAGTGGGCAAAACAAACAGATTTCTTTAAGTAGGTGAAACAGTAGAGACAATTGATTTTTCTGGGGTCTATCATCAAATTAATGGTGCTTCTTTTAGTACCCATAAGCCGATATCCTATGTATAACCACACACATCCACATAACACACGTTCTGATTGCTTATCTGTCATGTTATCCTTACATCTGTACTTTATATACAGACGTGGCTCAAAACATTGATGTAACATTCCCCATGGAGCCCTTCAACATTTAAAAAATTCAGTTGCTTAAGACTTAATTAGCATACAAAGTCTGAAAATGACATTAATGATTTTTAAAATGAATCACGACAAAATAGTACACAAAGAATTGTTCTTATTTCTGATTTTGTAGTGACTAGAATTCCATACAGTTCACAAAATAAAGCCTCTATTGGTTGGAAGAAAAGAATTCATAACTCATTTTCAGAAAGAGCTGCTATCAGGTAGACATCTAAGAATTGTTTCCTGTATTTTTCCTACCTCCTAAGAGGTTAACATTTTAAACCGAGTGAGGATTCTAGGAAAGTTCTGCACATGTGTTCTTTGTGCATATATTATACATCTTAATGTGTGTACATTATGACCTAGCACATTATTCAGCAGACATTATTCAGTCGAAAACTATGTGTGTAAATGAATATAAAGGCAGTATTAGCATACAGTGCCTACTTTCAGATGGTTAATTTAATTATGGGTCAAAGAAACATCAGCGCTCCTGTTTATATTCCCCGTATTAGCTCGCCCCCTGAAGCAATAAAACTCTTATAGAAACACTGAAACTAAATTAGTCCCTCTGTCTGTCACATAAAACCATTGTTGGGGGGAGGAGGGTGGGGAAGATAAAAAACAAAAACAATAAATTTAGGATTGGGGTTATTGTTTGAACACCAGCAAACTTTGCTACACAGATAAAAATACAACTGACTACAATATAACATTAGAAAAAAAAACATTCAACAACCACTGAATGACCTTCACACATGGTCTTGTTTTGGTCTGTCATCAAGTTCAGGGAGGAGATGCCTTCGAAGGCAGTATTTTACTTTCTTCGTATCAGTTAGCCTTTATCTGCATGTCTGTGTGCTTTTAGGTTACAAGACTTCTACTCTCCTTTATCTTAAAGCTCTGGTTTTATTGCTCTTATTGACCAAATGCCAAAACGTAAATTTATCCCTATTAGAATTTGTGCCAAGAGCACAAACATAACATTTACAGGCTCAAAATTTTTCTTTTTTTTCCCTTCTATTTAACTAATCAAGCCGAGGAACAATAGCTTGTCACCGTTCTCCCATCCTGGGGTCTCTTTCATGTGCAGCGCCTTAGCAAACTTTCCCATCTAGATGTCTCCTTGGCAGAGATTGTAAATCATACCCTGTATCCCTCACAGCCAGACAGACTCATTGACTACATGGATGCTTTATGGCTTTAGAATTGGGGCAGGAGCTGCAAAACAGCCCTTAACAAACTTATCACCAGGAACTGCTGGCCACACGAGCTAGCGCACCAACCCAAATGGAGATCTGTCTGTTTTTCTTTCTCTGGGGCATTTCGAGTTATTAGGCAATACAGCCTATTTCCTTCCTTCCACCCAAGAGGTATTGTGAGCAAACAATGACAATCCAGCTCTCTATTCATGTTTGAATTTTGCTATTGTGTGTCCTTCTGTGTATTTTTCTGCCTGGCACCACCGAAGTGCAAGATCTAATGTGTTTCTGGACACATTTCAGCTCTGGTTACCTGATGACATAAAAACCCTGCGGTAGAGACGGCACCCATTTGTAAGTCTATTGAAGGGCATTTTGCTGTGTGGATTTTAGCAATTCTTCTTCAGGTGGCGAAGCAAATCTCTCTCTATTCACGTACTTAATTGTTTACTACCAAAATATGTTAGGCTCTCTTCTTCCTCGCAAGCTCCGTGCTCAGCTCTGTGCCCTCGGCATTCTCCGAGCACGGCCTGCACAACTAATGTATGACGTCCTTCACTGCAGGAAGTCCATCAGGGAAAAAAATACATGTATTTATTGTAACTTTTAGACCTACAGAAAGGAGTTCAATAAATGGATTTAATGCTTGCTTACTCAAAATTTAAGAATCCATTAGGAAGTTCAGTTTTACTATGTCAGTGCGATACGTTTCAGACCGTAATCATACCCTTTCCAAATCCCATTTAAAGTAAACCATTTATTTTTTCTACTTTTCCCACAAGTGCCTTAATGTAGAATTTGGATACCTTTCAGAAGAGACCTGTGAGGTAATGCATTTGAGAGACATAACAATATTTATAAAGTTTGGGAAATCTTTTGCTTAAATGAATGGGGGAAATAATCTTCAGCTTTGGCAGAATGGATAATAATATTGATACTGAATTTGCTTGTTTCCTATGACTTTAATAATAGATGTGGGGAGTGAGTTCTCATTATTATTATTCCTCAGTGGTTTATAAGGCAAAACTGGGGTTTTAAGGGATCAGGGGACATTATTATAGTGCTAAAAAAAGTCATATTGTTCTCATTTTTCCAATATTGCATTTTCCCTTTGGTAATATAGCATAAATTTTAATTAAATAGGCAAATGAAAAATGCCTAACATTTTGTTTTACAAATAACTTTTACACTCATGAAAAAAACAACTTGATTAGACATTCACATTCATGTATTCTGCTTATCTGTTGAAAAGTCGAAGGCAGGAGCCAGAAGTTTTCTTGTATCGCAAATGGGCATCCAATCTCAAATGAGAGAGAAGTGGGTTTGGTCTCTCTGACTCATTCGGTCCCTGGGCTGCTGTCACTGAAGGTGGAAACTGCAATATGAACACCTGTCCATGAGGAACTAGACTTGAGATAACCAGCTCATTTCACACAGACCATTGTCCAGCCATCAGATGGTAATTACTTTTAGTCCCCATCAGCCTGGCCTGGATTCCAGCCAATGGGTTGTGGGTGGAAGGGTCTGTATCACATTTCCATTCATCTGAGCCATCCAGTCTCTTTCTTGCTTGTTTTCAATTACATTGACATGGTGGCTTTGGCACATAGTAAGTAAATAGCAACGTATTCAAAAAGAAAGGTCTGAAAGCCAATATCTGAAAGATACTCTTGAGGTTTCAATGAGTACAATGAAACTGGCACAGAAATTCTGGCATTCTGACCCAAAGTCATAAAATACAATTAATTAAGTTAATTGTGGTGAATTTGTAGGATATTTCATGAAAGCCAAACGCAGCAGCTGAAAGTCTAGCAAGCAGTGGAAATATTACTGGATTTCCTATGAAATAAATAATTAGTAAACTAACTAGGACGTTGATTAGATAAGAAAAGAGGGGACTGCACGTGTTGTTGGAAGATTTACTTTCATTCTTACATTTTTAGACACCTACCTAGAAAGAAGAAAGTCCCCGAACAATCTTGATACTCTGAAATCTTGCTCTGTTCTGCACACATCCCCTCGCTCTCCCCAATCCATTCCATGCAATTCACAGCCCAAGACTAACACTAATAGCTTTGTATCCTCTTGTTACATAATAGAAATGATCAAAATTAAAATAAACTACTTTCTTGTTACGTCGTTGCCCAATCAGATCTTCTCCTCCTCGTTGTTTACTGTCTATCCCCCACCCTTGAACTCAGCCCTTTGGAGGTTGTCATCCCTTGCTGATTAACCTTCACCCAACTTTCATTTTTTTTCTACTTTCTCTTCTTTCAACCCACAGCAAATTTAAAATACCAAATTTCAAAATACTTACCAAATACAGTATGGGATAAGGTCATTTTTGCTTTATGTTTGTTTATCTTATCTCATCAAAAAGCATTTTTTCTAGGATAGGAAGAATTGTGTTCTGTGTTTGTAAAATCCTTTGAGAAAGTTGATTAAATATTTCAGCAAACAATTATTAAAAGCCAATGTGCAGGTAGTCTGCTGGCCATCAACCACGCAATGACCTTTAAGACATCATTGGTGCCCTCAACAAGACTGAAGCCCAAGAAACAAAAAGATGTTTACAGTGAAAAATAAAGTATCTATAAATATCATGGGTACTTTAATGGAATTCAAAACAGGATGAAAAAGAGCAAACAGGATGGAGAAGCAGTACAGAGGAAGGAGCAATTAACGGGGTATTAGAAAACTATTTCAAAATGGTGACACTAGAAATGGATATTGAGTGTTGAGTAGGAGTCACCAAACAAAGTGAAAAGATGCATAAAGACTCAGAGATATGAAATTGCCTAGTGGGTGGGTCCTGGTGGTATCTGGGGTATGAAAGAGGCCATGGCAAAGATAAGACCTGAGAGGCCGTGAAGGCCTGCCTGGTGTGCTGCATTAAGAAATCGAGACTTCTTCCAGCAGTCAACAGAGAGGCCATTGCAATGTTCCAGATAACAAATGATGAGAGTCTGAAATAAAGCTATAGCAAATGGAGCTGGAAGGCGCTAAAGAGGAGAGACAGTCAAGAAGTCAAATGTTAGGCCTAATCACTGATTAGAAGCCATCAAATAAAAGTCATGTGTATAAAAATAAATTATGTGCTGTTTTCACTCTTTTACTCATATAAAACTAAAGTGGAAATGTGGCTAACAGTGGGGGCCAGGGTTACCCCCTGGGAGGAATACAGAATGGGGGAGTCAGAGAGCTTGAATACGAACCCTGGCTCCTCCACTTTCTAGCTTAGCTACTTTGCAGAAATCACTTAGATTCTTTGAATCTCAGTTTTCTTATCTGCAGAATCGGGAAGTAATGAAATATATTTTACAAAATTACCTGGCACATCATAGGCATTCACCACATGTTACTCGGACTAAATCTTTTTGCAAAGAGGGCCCAAGGACACCGGCTTCTAACTGCAAGTCATGTGGCTGATAGGAAACAGTAGAAGCAACTGGTTGGCCAAGTTAAGAAGCAGCAGTTGAAGATGACATGACTATTTAAAGCTCATGCATCATGCAGTCCATAAAAGAAAGAACCGCAGTCCCTATGCTCTTGGGTTATAACCACAAACTAAAGGCAAGTCTTCAAATGGGCACAGGGTGGAAACAACAGCTGGGAACTATGACGGGCTTTTCAGCCTCACCTGCATAAAAGCCCCACACCCAATGTTATCTTCAAACGTGAGCACTGCGCTCAGTGAAGGCACTTTGTATGGATTATTACAAATCCTAATTTAATCAACTTTAGGGTTTTTTTAATGGCATTTGTACTTTAAAAATAAAGGTCCTAGGATATATTCCTAGAAGTGGGATCACTGGGTCAAAAAGCAGTTCCATTTTTAATTTTTTGAAAAACCTCCATACTTTTTTCCATAGTGGCTGCACCAGTCTGCATTCCCACCAGCAGTGTACTGGGGTTCCCCTTTCTCCACATCCTTGCCAGCACCTGTCATTTGTTGATTTGTTGATGGTAGCCATTCTGTCAGGTATGAGGCAGTATCTCACTGTGGTTTTAATTTTGTCTCTCTCATTGATTAGTGACACTGAGTATTTTCTCATATGTCTTTTGGCCATCTGTATGCCCTCTTTGGAGAACTGTCTATTCAGGTCCTTTGCCCATTTTTTAATTGGATTGTTTGTCTTCCTCTTGCTGAGTAGTATGAGTTCTTTGTACACTTTGGAAATTAGCCCCTTATCAGATACATCTTTGGCAAATATGTTCTCCCATACCATGGGGTTCCTTTGTATTTTGAGGCTGATTTCTTTTGCTGTGCAGAAGCTTTTTGTTTGGTGTAGTCCCATATGTTTAATTTTTCCTTTCTTCCTCTTGCCTTAGGAGATGTATCAGTGAAAATTCCACTAAGTGAGATGTCTGTGACTTTACAGCCTACGTTTTCTTCCAGGATTTTTATGGTTTCGTGACTTACATTTAAGTCTTTTATCTATTTTGAATTTATTCTTGTGTACGGTATAAGCTGGTGATCTAGTTTCATTTTTTTGCATGTACCTGTCCATTTTTCCCAGCACCATTTATTGAAGAGACTGTCTTTGCTCCACTGTATGCCCTTGCCTCCTTTGTCAAATATTAACTGACCATAATGGCTTGAGTCTATTTCTGGCATCTCTGTTCTGTTCTATTGATCTATATGTTTGTTGTTGTACCAATGCCAGGCTGTTTTGATTACAATGGCTTTGTAGTATAGTTTGATATCCAATAAAGTGATCCCTTCCACTCTGTTCTTCTTTCTCAAAATGGCTGCATCTATTCAGGGTCTTTTTTGGTTCCATATAAATGTTTGGAATATTTTTTCTAGCTCTGTGAAATATGCTGTTGGTATTTTAATAGGAATTGCATAGATTGCTTTGGGTAGTGTGGACATTTTAATGATATTAATTTTTCCAATCCATGAACATGGTATATTCTTCCCCTTGTTTATATCTTCCTCTATTTTTTTTTCAGTGTCCTGTAGTTTTCCGAATACAGGTCTTTTATATCCTTGGTTAAGTTTATTCCTAGGTATCTTATTTTTTTTAGTTGCAATGGTAAATGGGATTGTTTTTTTGGTTTCTCTTTCTGAGAGTTCATTGTTGGTGTATAAAAATGCCATCAATTTCCAAATGTTAACTTTGTATCCAGCTACCTTGCCGAATTTATTTATCAAATCTAGTAGTACTTTCATGGAGTCTTTAGGGTTTTCTATGTACAATATCATGTCATCTGCAAATAATGAATTTTACTTCCTCCTTTCCAATTTTGATACCTTTTATGTTTTCTTCCTGTCTGATGGCTGTGGCAAGGAAAGAATCCTGAAACAGTAATCAAAAGGAATATATGCATCCCTATGTTCATAGAAGCACAATTTACAACAGCTAAGATCTGAAAACATCCCAAGCGCCCATCAGTAGATGAGTGGATAAAAAAGCTGTGGGACATTTACACCATGGAGTACTATGCAGCTGTAAAGAAGAAGAATCTTGTCCCCTTTGAGACAGTATGAATGGGCCTAGAGAATATTATGCTAAGCAAAATAAGCCAGGCAGAGAAACAAACATCACATGACCTCACTTATATGTGGAATCTAAAGAACTTAATAAACTGATGAACAAAATAGATTCAGTGACATGGAAGCATGGATCAGACTAACAATTCTCAGGGGGAAGGTGTGGGTGGGGAGAAATTAACCAAAGAATTTATACGTATATACGCATTACCCAAGGACACAGACAATAATGAAGTGAGGGACTAGGGAAGGGGGTGGGTGCAGGGTGGAAGGGGTTAATGGGAAGAAAAGAGGACATCTGTAATATTTTGAACAATAAAAAAAAGAAACTGTAAAATAATAATAATAATAATAAAAGTCCTATTTTAATCTAGGATGATCATCATGTAGTCATTGGGTACTAACACAAGAGAATACTTTAGAGAAGATACTACTTTGCAAGATTCCACTGGTATATTTGTACATAAACAGCTTTCATGATACATATCAATTAAATGAATGTAAATTTATTAATCTATTAAGGTGAAAATATAAAAGCATTAATATATATGTATGTAATTATCTTGAATCAATTAATGGTTGATCTTCATAAGGCTAGAGCTAACTCTCCAGCCTAGACAATTAATCAATCAACAAATATTCATTGAATTCACTGTAAGCAAAGAGTTATATCATTGAGAATATAATGAAGTAGGAGATGTAATTACAGTCCACATGGAGACTTTAAGTTCAAAATGTAGAACAGCCACTCAAGAAGTGATGAATGATTATCTGAGACAAAGGTAGTATATACTGTACCAAATGATGATGTTAGAAAAAGTGCCATAGAAATTCAAGAGTGGTCAGAAAGCTTTGATAAGCATTTAACATGGACTAAGACCAAGGATGAGCAGATTTTACATATTTAAGTGGAAAAAAATGAATATTTTTGTGACATCTACTATAATCTCATTTTATTCTAAACAACTACACAATTTTTTTTTTTTCAAGTAAGAAAGTAGAAATGCTAAGATGACATCATGGAAAGAGGGACTTCTTTCTTCATCAAAAATAATAGTTAATATTTTGAGTGCCTACTATGTGCTAGGTAGGCACTGTGCAAAATACTTTATCTGAATTGTTTTAACTTAATCTTCATAACAAGGTATGAGGTAGGTAGAAATAATCTCTTTCAGAAGTGATAGAGGAGCCTTTCAGAAGAAGTGACCCAAGAGATTAATTTTGAAGGCAAAAAGGGGCTCACCAGGCATAAGGATGAGAAAGACAGTCTATGAACAGGGGAGCACATGTACAAAGAAATAGAGCTGAGAAAGAGCTGATGTGATTCGGGAGAATGCAGCATCCTTCAACTGGTTGAGGTTATTTAAGAAACCCCAATTCAACACCAGAAGACTAATCATCCAAGCCATTGCTTATCTGGCTCTGACTTCTTCACTAACTTCTATAATCAAAATAAAAAATTGTTAATGAGGTATTTTACATTTTTTCTGTGTTAAACCCTTATAATCTGGTGTATATTTTATAGCCATAGTAGATTTAAGTTCAGGCTAGCTAGTTTTTAAGGATTCAATAGCCACAGGCTATTGGAGAGTACAGATCAGTCATTTGTTACAGGTATGATTTCATGTCTTAACTCCACAGTACATTGAAAGCTGCTTGAGAATTTAGTCACCAGCCTCCATACCTCCCAGTCCCCAGTTGAGTGCTCAGCTCATAGTTAATGATCAATGAATATTTATTCATTGATTATTAGTTGGAACTCATATGTAGAACATAAGCAGATTCTCAGTTAGACCCTGGAGAATATACATGTAGCACAGCAAAAATTATTCTTTCTACACCAGTGAAGAACATATTCGCTCCTGTCAAGTTGATGTTATGATATAATACAATATGATGGTTTTTTAAAAAATCAATCCAATTTGAGTCCCATTAGTTTTATTTAATTAAAGAAACTTTTATGATGATAAATCCACACAGCTTACTTGAATTTCATGTACTGCTCCTGCTGTGTTGTGATTGGTGAAGGTGGTGGTGGTAATGATGTTACTGTATCCAGAAAATAAATTACCAAATATTATTTCAGAACAAATAAAAAACTGACAGAACTGCAAAGATAGTAGACAACTCTCAATAACTGTAAGAGATTTTAACAAACCTTTCTCAGTAACTGACAGGTAAATCAGACCCCCCAAAAATATATATCAATAAGCATATAGAAGATTTGAACAACATAATTTTTAAACTTCATCCAATGAACCTACAGAGGATACTGTACCCCATAACTGCAAATATATTATATTTTCCAGCACGTATAGAACTTTCAAAAACTGACCATATGCTAAACTATAAAGCAACCCTCAATGAATTTCAATAGACTGAAATTATGCAGAGTATACATTCTGACCATAATGTAATTAGACTGGAAATCAATAACAAAAAAATTCCTTGCATATTAACTGGAAATGCACATTAATTTGAAATTCAGAAATATGCTATCAAATAACTCATACTTTAAAAAAGAAACCACAATAAAAATTAGAAAATACTGTATATTGAGATAAAACCAAAGCTTGTGTTTATAGAAAAATTTCTAAATTTAAATAAATATATTAGAAAGGGGAAAAAGCTGAAAAATCAAGAAATTAGAAGAATAATGGCAAATAAAATTAAAAGAACATAGAATGAAATAATAAAGATAATAGAAGAGAGTAATGAAATGGAAATAAGCATATACTAGAAAAAAAAATCAGCAAAACTGAAGCTTAGTCCTTTGAAAAGGCTAATAAATTCGGTAACGTGATCAAGAAAAAAAAGAAAGTCTTGAGAATATATCATGAACTTAAAAGGAGGGTCATTACAGATTCCACAGACATTGAAAGGATAATATTATGAACAACTTTATGCCACTAAATTTGAAAATCTAGGTGAAATAAATTCCTACAGAAATACAATTTTCCAAAACTGACAAAAAAAAAAGGAACAGAAAATGTAAATGGTCCTATTGCAGAAACAGAATCTTTAATTTGAGAAAATACCCAGAAAACACCTGGAAAGGAAGAAATAATGTCAATTTACTTAAACTGACAGATTCACTTTGTGAGCTCAACACACTGGAACCAAAGCTCAGCAAAGACATTATAAGGAAAATCTACTCATGGCCAAGATATAAACATCCCAAACAGAATATTAGCAAGGAAAATCTAGAGCTATTCTGGGAAAACTAATGCATCCAATCAAATGGGGTTAATTTTAAGAATGCAAAACTGGTTTACAGTGTTTCAAAAAGTCAGCCACTGTAATTCTCCATATTTATGGGAGGGAAAGGAGTAAATGTTTCAGAAAAGCCAATATCTGTTCATAATTAAAAACTCAGTAAAATAGAAACAGAAGGATACTTTCTCAATATGATAATTTCTACAAAAAAAAGCAACAAAAAAAACAGCTTAAAGGGAAAACTAAAATCTTTCCTTTTGAGATCACACACAAGATGGAAGTGCCCACTATTACTACTTTTATTATATGTTGTACTGGATATTTTAACCAATGCAATAAGGCAAATAAAATAAATAAATGTGTGACGGTTAGAAAGAAAAGTTTAAAACATTAATTTCAGATAATAAAACCTGGTGTGTGTAGAAATTGAAAGCAATCTGCAGGTAAATTATTAGAGTTGCTACTTTGGCAGGATTGCTGGAAGTCAATACAGCATACAAAATCATTGTATTTCTTTATGTCAAAAACAAATGATTAGGAAATTAAAATTTTAAAGTCACCATCCCATCTGTAATAGCACAAAAATATAAAATACCTAGGATTAGGCCCTGGCCGGGTAGCTCAGTTGGTTAGAGCATCATCCCAATACACTAAGGTTGCAAGTTCCATCTCTAGTCAGGGCACATAAAAGAGGCAACCAATGAATGCTTAAATAAATGAAACAGCAAACTGAAGCTTCTCTCTCTCTCACTTTCTCAAATCAATCAATAAATAAAAATTTTAAATAAATACTTAGGAATAATTCTAATATATATTCATTATATATACTATATGCCATCAGTAGAAAAAACTTTTAAAGACCATCATTGAAAAAATCGGTTAAAGGCTTAAATAAATGGACTCATATAACATGTCCAAGAAGTGGAAGATTCAGTGTTGTAACAATGTCATTTCTCCTCAAATTAATGAACCTATGGATTCTAAATAATAGCAACAAAAAGTCCCCACAGGATGTTGTGTGACCTTAATAAAATTTATATGAAAATGCTGAAAAGATAAACATGTTAAAGCACCCTTAAGCTCTGCATTTTTTCTCTCTATTGCATTCATTGCTTTCTATTTCATTCATTCCCCCTGGAAACTTCCCTAGAATGCCATACAGATCAAAGAAGTTCTGCTTGATATGAAAGAATCATCCAAACCAGTATCCTAAATTTAAATTTGGAGGACCCATGAGAAAAATAAACTCCAAGAAACTGACCCTCTGACCTATCATTTCCAAGTGAGTGGCTCTCCAGTGGAGGGCTTCTGCACCTGTTTCTCTGCTGTATTTGTGATGTGATTTATAGTCTACGAAGGCCACCACCCTCTAAAAAGCAATCTCCCGTATCTACCTGTTCCTGCATCTTCATATTCTGGAGATGTCAAGGCAGAGCCTTCCTGATTCAAATGCTCTATGTAATAGGCATTATGGCAGCAATACTCCCACCCCTAAGACAAAAAGACACAGAAAGGGAAAACAGGGGAAGTTTATACAACTGAATGAGACACAGCCCACTCTAGACCTCAGCCACAGTCTGTTCCTGCCACCCACACCAGAAGAGAAAGAACTGGACTGACTACTTCATGCTTTACCAGTGGTTTCTGATAGCTGTGAGAAGAGCTATATCTGAACCAATCCAAACCTCACAGGAGAGATGATTTCTCCCTTGCATATTCATATCACAAGTACTTGTTACGCCTAAACATCTTGTTTCTTGTTTGTTCACTTGAGGCTTTCAGTCAATAATATTGGAACCCTCACTCGAAAAGACAACAGGATCAAAAGAGTTGACCCCAAGCTCTGTCTATTTTCATCGCTCCCCAACATGGGCACTTGTAAGCTAACCCAAGTCAGCTCGTAAGAACCATGTGTGCAGAGGAATTTGGGTTAAGTACTCATGACAATTTGTGGCTGGGTGTGGGGACTCCTCCTTTGCTGCCCTCAAATGCCTTCTGCCTGTGCTTGGAGGTGTAAGAACCAATAGGAGGGACTATGGGCTTCTGGTAAAGAGAAAGGGTGGGACTGGTAATTACCAGCAAGGTGATATTTTGGAAAATTCTAATTCAGTTCAGTATTACTTTGAATTTGTAAATCTTTTGTAGATTGCCAAACTGAGCAATGCCTAAAACATTGCAAAAACCAATGCTTTGGTCCAACTATGAAACCAGCATCTTAAGGGTGAATGATTTAAAGCATGCAGTATTCATACAGCTCTTTGAAGAAGTCACATGGCACAATTTGAAAGACTCCATAACAGTCATTCAAACATTTCCCTAGTGACAATAAAAGGATTTCAAAGTTAAGTAAGCTACCTACTCCATAATTATGTCCAAGAAAGAGAGCTTTTTCCCCCTTCATTTACAACTATACAGATGAACTCAGCATTTCTGATTACTGATTGTAGTCATATTATTAGTTGTTCCAAAAATGTAAACATTTTCCTTAAAAGATGTTGTATGGCTATGCCTGTTGTAGACCAAAGTAAAAAATGTTTAGCAATAGTCCCTTTAATTTTATACATATAGATGCCAAAATGTTGCTCTTTGCATCCTAATTGTTAATGGTTTTATCACCTTCACTGATTTCTATAGCTAATTACCAAACTACAATTTAGTCAGTGTAACACATTTTAATGTTAATAGGGGAAGAATGAAATATATACTACTTGAAACGAAAAAAAAAAGTGTTTGAGGGTTGAGTGGTTAGCAACCACAGTTCACGACTTTTCTCAATCTACACTGGTTTACAATTTATATTCTCTGACAAAAAAAGGCAATAGGAAATCTTCTTTCATATAGTGATATGTTGTTTATGAAGCAGGTTTATTGTCAAGGTCCTTGAGCCAATCACACCTTTCCGGACCAAAATGCCAGATACCTCTTGGGGCGGTAGTTGGCAAATACATTTTCAAGATACAGGGAAACCGCCCACTTATTTTTTGTTAAAGGAATAGGACTAAATTCCTATGCTGTGTAACTGGGGAGTTGGGTGAATAAGCGTTAATGCTAGGAAATTTCATAATGCATAGACGATGTCAAGATCAAACCCTGGCCTGGGGGACCAAAACAGAGCCCAAACCGACCAAGGTTTGACATCTAAAGCCAAAGCAGAGAGAGCCTTAGTTTTAAAGATATGTCCCAAAAGTCTCCTAAATTGGATGAAACTCCATTCTTTCTGCCTCAGAAGATTAAGTGTTGTGTCAGGTCCTATCAGAAAGTAGAATCTCTGCTTCCAAGAAGTCAGGCTTTTTTCAGGCCTGCTGCCATTGCCTTGTCATTTGTCTAACCCTGAAAGCAAACTTTTCTCCAAGAATTATCTTATAAGGACCCTTGTACTCCAGTTAGTATTTGCAGACAATTTCATTATTTTATTTAAGTCCTTTCTCTAATGACTATACCAGTGTAGCCCCAAAAGCACCATGAGGAACCTGCTAAACTCTTTACATACAACTTGAAATAAAAGCAGTACAATTTCTTTTTTGGATCGAGATATTGGGTAAATAAGTTGGAATCCCTCTTTTGCTCACTTTACATAAAATATCCTAAGTCTTATATACAAAATATAATAAAATTAACAAATTATTCAATTATTTGTCCCTTTCAAGAATAATCTGACCCTTTATGGGGTTTTTTGTTTGTTGTTTACTTTTTAAAAAAATCTTTTACTTTGGTTATTTTATGAATCCTTTAGAAATGGGCAAAAACTATAACTTGGAAGTATTTGATTTTCATCCAAAATAGCTAATTCAGGAGTCTACTAAAAACAAACAAAAAAATCCAACACCTATAATTCAGGCATTAATAGGTTTACACTAAAATGTCAAATTCCACTGTGCTTCTCAGAGAAACTACCATAATGAGTGGCTGACATCACTAAATTCCATTAAGACAAGAACTATGACCATAGCATCCTGCACTTTGGCCTTGACACCTAACTCAGCTTGACCCATAGCAAGGCCTTATATTACCCTAAGGACACATTTTATAGTGGGCTTCTAAGAATAATCAGGGGCTGGGGCTGCACAGGCAATCCAAAACCAAAGTTCTCGTCACTTGTCTTTAAAGAAGTCTGTCTGGCCTCTCCATTGGGAAGTATCTACTTATATTTGAGTTGTTTCAAAACAGTGACATCAGGTAATGAAGAGCATAAGTATTCTTCAATCACCACGTTCCGTATCATATGTGGTTAAACCATAATAAGATGCAATGAGCAGTGGTAGGCTATTCATGATGCCTGAATTTCACTGTAAATTTAGAGGGATCTCAGTCCTCAAGGAGTGGCCTCTGGAATTCTTTGGTGGTATAGTAGGAATAATTCCATTTTAGGATGAGCATGTGGCTCTGTGAACACATATCTCAAAAGAAGGATATGACTGGAATAACTAACAAAGCATTTTTTAAATAAACCAATAGAACTTTTTCCTTTATGTCTTGAGTAAGTGTGTGTGTGCACTTTCTCCCTGCAAGGGTTTAAGACTCTCTTATTGCCCTGTTACCAGTAGATCAGGCTGTTTCTCACTTGAGATGCTAACAAATGATGATGTTACACTATTTAATAAACAAACTGTAATACAACCATGTAAATCCCAAGAACGTGGCCAAACACCATGGTGTTCCTCTGACACTTAACTGTGATTTTCTCCACGGCTGAATACAAGGCACCTAAGCCAGCTCAGTGGCCTGTTGGGGCTGCTCTGCCCAGATGACATCATCACTTGGCTTTCCAAACACACCTCTTTGGCTCTGGCTCTTTTGGCTTCTTTCCATGTAAACAGGGCTTGATTAATGCTGCAGGAGGACTGTGAATCACGTATTCCACTCTCATATGGGAAGTCAGAATGTCAATTTTTCCTCATTTCAAGCATAGAGCATTGGGATATTTAATGTGGCATCCCTAGCAACAACATAGAAACTGCCCTGGTGCCTAACAGCCAGCTTCACGACACATTTTCTATAAGAGCAGCTGATCCTTCGCCCCCTGGAAGACCTGCACCTCAACACGAAGCTGCATTCACAGCTCTGACCATTATGGCCAGATCACAAACACATTACACGTCTGCCCTTTGATACGGAGACAAGGGGAAGAAAGAGAAGTCCTTGCTGTGCCTCCAAGAGAATAAATGAGATTGCATCCACACAGTCACAGACGTTCAGGGCTGATCAGAGCCTGGGTGGGGTCTTTGTACTCCTGCGCGGGGTCCTCTTACCACTGCTGCCTCCAACTAGCAACCCCTCTGAACATATCCCATTGTTAGATCAAGTATATCCAGAAGATCTGAAAGCAAAAAGAAGAAAGAAGAATGCCAAAGATGTCAATCTTTATAACACTTTAACAAATATAGTAGGTTCACTGTTGTAAATAGTCAAGAGCCAACTTGGGAGAATTAGTGCTGGTGGCTATCAAGAGCATCCTAGGGCCATGCTGAGTCTAATTGCAACAGGTGAAATGCTTTACTCCACCAGTCTTACATGGTTAACTGAGGGTGTGGGTCGGTTATGCAGATTCGGTTGTTGGGTAACAAATAATCATGACACATGGATTGTTTCTCGGTGATGACTAACAGCTCGGCCTCTGAAAGTAGAACATGAACCGAGTTAAAATAATACACTGGAGCAAATTGTTGTGTGTTTACCATAGTATCCTCCCTGCTTCAAAAAATTAGGGAACTAGAATTCATTGCGCCTTTCTTCTTCATACCTCCTACATTACATCCAAAAACATGTTTGAACACTGCAGGTATGCACGACACATTTCATGGAATTTTTCCTGAAAACCGTATTGTTTTCCATTTTGATAAGCCAGGAAAGGAAGTGGGGTTTTTACCTTGACTCTTAAAGATCAATTAAATTCAAACTACTGAAAGCAGTCCAAGGGATAAAGTGAATTTCCATGTCAGCTCCAGATTTAATGTCTTTCTAATGAGACCTACAAAAAGTCAGCGTGTATATGCAATGCTGAAAAGTAACAAGCAAATCTCCAAAAGTTAGCAATTCACTTCAGTTCTTTTAAAGGACCTCAAGATGTTATGGTTCTCATCCAACAGTGCACGCACACACTCCACAGAGTCTAGGAATAGGTCATCCAGAGGAAGGATTTAATTGATCTGGTCAGACATCAACTTAGAGTTCATGGGCTTCTAAATAATTCATAAAACAAAACTGGAAAACTAAGTCATCAATCTAGTAAGATATAATTTGCTTAGAAGTTCATGTATAAAACAAGCAGAGATGACTGTGATCCACTTGAGAAATGAAGACGTAGCATGGGGTCCCTGGTACTTTCTAGAATCCACAATCACATCTTCAGGATCAGTTGTGCTCCCTTGATATTTTCAAAAGCTCTCATTGCCCGAGGCTGTGCCTTACAGATACAGAGGCTGCAAAGTTCCCTGATCTTGCACAAGACCACGGAAATACCAATACTTCCATTGCAAAACGTCTACTTTCATTGCCTCAGTGCAGCAGATGAAGGTGATTTCACGGACGCCACTGAAGTATTTTCCAGCACCAAATTCTAAAAGTAGAGACAACTCAAAATGTACTATCTTTAAGATTTGATGTTGGTGAGTAGAATTTCTAAAGCTCAGAGCTAAATATTGGGGAGAACCTTTGGCTTTCATCTCCACTGGAAATTTTTAAGGAAATGCTAATAATGTAAAGAAGCAAAACTTAAAACTAGAAATAATTAAGATATGGATTTGATTAGAACATAAAAATGTTAATGTCACTCTAATCAGTTGTTATTAGGTATAGATATCAGCTGTGTGTTATAGTGTTACTTTAACACTATTATTTATAGATTTCATTACAATCAAATGAGGATACCTTCATCCTCTCTCAATATTTAGAGTCTTCATCTTAATTGAAACTCCTCCAAAGTCCCTAAGGACCAAAGAATCATTTTTGTTTCCTCTAAAAAATGCTAACTTGGGGAAATAAAATTAAAGCAAATAAGAACACTTTCCCCGTTTTAGTTGAATGATTTTATGCTCTGTTAATTCACGAAAGCCATTACATAATGTGGTTGGAGTTTTGTGGGTAAGTTTGGGGAATCGTCTTCCTCATCTGTAAAACGGTTTATTAATAACTCTAAAATCATATAGCATATCGTCTCGCTGAGATTTGGTTAAGCTGCCTATAATAAATTAATTAACAAATGGGAATGGTTTTAACAAGACACGAATTTATTTTTCTCTCACCTAGAAGTAAATCAGAAAATAAGCAGACCAAGGATGGTACTGCGGCTCCACAATCATCAGTGTCCCAAGCTCCTTCTGTCCTGCTGCTCTACTCATCTTTAACGTCTACCAAGTGATCTGAAATGGCTGCCAAGAACCAGCTCTTACATCTGTATTCCAATCAGAAACAAACGAGGGCGGATAAAAGTCTCTAACACTTCCTGTCAGGTTTCATTAGCTAGAACTTAGACACATACACCAAGTTGCAAGAAAAGCTGGCAAACATAGCCTTTGTACTGGATGGCCATATACATTGCTAAAACTGGCTCTGTTTATTATTATTATTGTCATTGATGATTTATTATTAAGGTTTTTAATCTAGAAAGATACAGAAGGAAAGACGTGCTATTGCTAAAGAGAAGAGCATCTCTTTAACTGTGACCATTGGACAGTGGAGGATGCACCCAAATAAAGCTTGAAGGTCCTGGGGTTGCAGGACTGGAGCCTCCTGCCTCAGCGGAGGCATGGCATTAAGTAAAAGGATACATGGTTTGAACATTTTTCTAGATAAATCATGACTCGTTTTGCTTTGGGGGAGAAAAGGAGGTCGAGTTTGCTATGACATGCTCTTGTTCTACATCCAAACCTCTAAACCACTTGAATCTCTGGATTTCTAAATATAACCTTGAGAAAACGAATCACACATTTTCAATACAGATGAATTACTTAGTTTCCGTATTAATCACATTGAGCTAGTTAACATTTAATTATACATCTTGACCACAGACGATACTAACAGCAATGCCAGACAAAACAGTGTTGCTCTGAAAATTGTGGGGAGGATTTCTGCCCAAAGACAAGGAATAGGAAAGGTCTATATTTGTAGACAAGCCTATTCAATAACTTGATTTTTCATAGACTGGTGTTCCTCCATATAAGGAAGTCAGTTGCTGCTCTCACAGCTGCTCAGATGGAATGGCTTTTTGTAATGTTAAAAGTATGAGTCAGTATTTTGCCCACAATAGCCACATTTCAAAACTAGCTCACAGCTTCTAAGGAACAGCCGGGAATCCAATAGTCCAGCACCAAACTTTCAAGCTAGATCATCGTTTTAAGTTTATGGCTAATTATCTCAAGAACTTTAAATACACATTTAAATATTTGAACGCTTAAGAGGCTTTGGGAGTGTTTGCTACTGGGTCTCTCCTCTGCCTCTCCCCTTCCTTCTCACTTACCCTCAAACTTCCACCAATCTCCTACTTGGTAAATTTCTACTCATCAGCATTCACAAGATGCTTAAAATGGTGGGCTATTGATCATTACCGATGTCACAGATAGAATTACTAGAGCCAGGAGCTTTAGAATGTGTAAGGGCGTGTGTGTGTGAGTGTGTGTGTGTGTGTGTGTGTGTGTGTGTACATGTAGATGCTCATAGTGGCAGTGACTCGGAGAGGCAAAGAAGGAAAACGGTGGCTTATCTTCTTGTTCTAAAAACATCTAAGTCTTATGTACACATAATTAGCCCACAAACCACCATCGCCACCATTATCAGCAATTGACTACCTTTGATCCCATCTCTAAAGATGCACATTGTTTTTTTCACTCATTTTTATTATCAAGGTCAGGCGCTCGACTAGGGGATGGAGATGCTTGCTCAGACATGCCTCCTGCCCTCCAGGTGCTTATATCCCACTGGGGAGAGAGATATTAGATAGTAACCATATTTTCACACAAGGTAAGTATTACACTGCGATCATAACAGAACAAAGCAGAGGAAGACGTTGCTATGGAAACTTGAAAAGAAGGCTTTGACTAAGTGAGGAAGGCTGCTGATGCTTCCTCTGAGGATTTGATGAGTAGGAGTGAAATGAGGAATCAGGGAAGATTATTTCACACAGAAGACCACAGCAATTGCTCCGTGGCTGGAGCGAGATACGAGAACAAGGGACAGAAAAAAGGGGAGTGTGGCACAAGATGAAATTGGAGCAGCAGGTGCCTACCATACGGAAAGCCTTAAGAGGGAGGGTGGCCTGATCAGAGCTAGGCTTGGAAAAGACTGTTCTGGCTCCAATACAGAAAAGGATAGGAGAGAACAGAAGAAAGAATAGGTGTAATGAATTCCTCTTAAGAGGCTTTTAAGACTTCCTTGATTTATTTATTCAGTCTGTATATTTTTATTGAGCACTTACTACGTGCCAGACATTGTATTAGGCCTGTGAACAAAAGCACAAGCTCAACCTGATAGAGCTTACATATATAAAATTATTGGGGCTAAAAAAGGAAGCATTTGGATTAATTTTCAGGGGCCAAAATTTGTTTTTGCAGATTCAGCTCATAGGCATGGGGAGATATTACATGACTTAAAGAGGAAAAATAGAGGTAAGTTTCCAGGCAAGGGCCCTGACTATGCCACTGATGTGCATATGCCAAGAAATGAGCCTCAACAACTGAAATTAGTCCTCAAATTTCTGGATTCTCCAAGGCATTGCATCACAGCCTCGGGCCTCTCTCCCTATGGATTAACAAGTGCTCAAACCAAGTTATCATTTCCCTAGGGTGTTATCCTTCCATCCAATAGATTTCAAAAATGTATAAAGCTTGCCCAGTCAGGCGTGGCTGAGCGGTTGAGCATCGACCTAGGATCCAGGCGATCAGGGTTCGATTCCCCGTCAGGGCACACGCCCAGGTTGTGGGCTCGATCAATGACTCTCTCATCATTGATGTTTCTACCTCTCTCTCCCCCTCTCCTTTCCTCTGTCTGAAATCAATAAAGATATATTTTTTTAAAAAATGTATAAAGCTTTATCACAGTATTATAGACACATTGTTTTAAAAGTTAAATATTACTACAAGCCCTAAAAAAAAAAGTATCCTTTGCCCCAACCCTCCAAAGGCTGAGTTTTATTTCTTGGAGCTAACTACTTAAAATTTTGCAATCTTTTTGCTGTTATTTCTAGTATTTAGTTTCATGTTTATAAATAATACATCTTTATTTTTTTATTTTTCCTTTTTAGTCATGATCTGTTTTGACTTCCTATTCTGGAAGGATTTTCCCTCCCAAATCTACCTTCTTTCCCTCCCTTATCCTTCCAAGGAAGTTACATTATAATTTAGGTTAAATCGGAATTTAGTGTTTGCCTTATTTTTAGGCAAAATTTTTCAAAGCTGAGCCACAGGAAGCAGTACATTTGCATGTTCTTTCAAGTTTTCCTTTTTCCTGGAGTTAATGATTGCATTGTTTTTCAATTGCTTAGTTTTCTACTCTAAATCTGAACTATCCTGGAAAATTCCAAAATTTCTCTCATAATCTTCAAACACAGATGAATTTCATTTACTTAGGGGCATTCCTTTTGGGGTCCTCAGTCTTCCTGATCCAGTCTGGAGGCTGTTCTGGCTTCTCCACTTGGCTACTCCCTTCGGAAATTCCTTCAGCTCTCTCTTGGGTGGGTCCCCCCTTCCCTGGTTCCTAGGCCTTCCTCTCTCTCAGTGTCCTCACTTTGCTTGGTGAGCACCTCTTCCAGTAACCATTCATCACCTCATTCCATCCTCAATGTAGCTTCATAAAATCCTACCCACCATTTTACCTACTGATAACAGTGAAGTGACTAGCCCAAGGCCCTTAGCCCCTCAGAGGACATGTGGGCAAGTTGTCTCTGTCACCATCTCTGGAAACTGTGCAGAGCAACTCAGACAGTGGGAGTGCAACAGGCATGTGCTAATGGAGTGGATGAATTTAATGAATTAATTAAGCAGGTACCTGCTAGCAAGTACATTCTACATTTCTTTGTAGGACCATCAGCAGTGGGAGGGTATGTGTTTAAGGATTAGATCTCATAAGTTTGAAAATGTTCATGGTCTGTCCGGCCAGTGTGGCTCAGCGGTTAAGTGTCAACCTATATGATCCGGCAGATCTCGGTTCGATTCCCTGTCGGGGCCCATGCCCGGGTTGCGGGCTCGATCCCCAGTAGGGGGTGTGCAGGAGGCAGCCCATCAATGACTCTCTCATCATTGATGTTTCTATCTCTCTCTCTCCCTCTCTCTGAAATCAATAAAGAGACATATAAAAATGTTCATAGTCCAATAGTATCAAGGCAAAATTATTTGAGAAAAGGCAGTTTTGAGCAAATTATGGATTATCAGTGGCACAGATGCAGTCTATGCCAACCTTCCTTTCCCCCTGCTCCTCTCCCCATCAAAACTCCCCACTTCTGTCCCACTCTCCTTGATGTCTCATCCCTAATCTGTGCTCTGGTTTAGAATGACTTGAAAGCAGATGTCCTGAGCAAAGGTACCGGGGAAGAAATGTCACAGAGCGGCCATACAAAAGCAAGGCTCTGAAAGGACGAACAGATGGCACCGAGTGTCCCTTCACTCCATAGTGAGGATGCTTGGCAACCACAAGCACGCTGACAAAATTGGAGTCAGTTTGTTACTCCCTCTTTTGACGACAACAGCAAAACTGAGATCTCCATTGTGCATGTGTTTGTGCCTCAGCTCCAAGAATTTCAACAACTGCTTCCTTTGAAAAGTGGAGCGTATATTCCCTCACCTAGACCAACCGCCCATCTAGCTTTCTCGGGGGCCGTGGACATGCAAAACCTAGTTGTAGCTGACAGCAAGGCTTCTCTCCCCTACTTTGAACAACAGTCACAGAGGCATAGCCTGTCAGAACGTCAAAGAACCTCAGCTGTCACCCCACCGGTCCCCACCTTTTGCACACAGGAAGCCAGGGACCAGAGATGCAGGTCTCATCCAGGGCCACACACCTGGAGAGGGACAGTGTCAGGACCAAAACTAAGTTCGGATTCTTTCTTTGAGTAATTGTTGTAATGGCCTCTTCGTATACAAACAATTCAAAAAATAGCAGTAACGTAAGATTTTGGTAAAATGAATAAATACAGTGCAGATGTGTCATTCGAGAGTCAAGGCTATGAAAAACAATTTGGTGAACTGCATATGCCCTTGAGGCAGGCAACACTTCTCTTCTTGGTTTCCTCTGTCCCTTTGGGCCCTGCTTAAGGATGTTATCTGGGGAAGCGGAAGGTGCCATGTTGACAGATACTTCACATAGTCGATCCGTATGGCTCAAGGTCATCATCTCCCCTATGGGCATCTCCCCATCTTCCATCCCCAACACTCCACAGGGAGACAACACAAACTGCTGGCTGTTCTCTTTTCCTCTGTAAATAATACTCTGAATTTCCCCAATCTCTGCTCTTCCTTTCATCTCACCTGTGTTGACCTCCCCGTCTCTGTTTACTGGTAGACAGTGACGCTCACTTTTCTGATGCAACACCAGCACCGCCACTGCAAAAGCGATTTGGATTGACGTAAGAAAAGGGCCAGGCCCGGCCCGGCCCAGCATGGCTCAGTGTTGAGCATCACCTAGGACCCAAGAAGTCTCGGTTCAATTCCTGGTCAGGGCACATGCCTGGGTTGCGGGCACAATCCCCAGGCGAGGGCGTGCAGGAGGCAGCCGATCAATGACTCTCTCATCATTGATGTTTCTCTCTCTCTCTCTCTCTCCCCCTTCCTCTCTCTGAAATCAATAGAGATTTTTTTCTTTTTTTTTTTTTTAAAAAGGACTGGATATTATGTGGATGGAATGGCAGGAGCACACTGGAAGCACCTGCTAAAGCAAGCTTCAGAAACAATTTAATTCCAAGTTAAGGAGAGCCACGCAGCAGAGCCAGTCAGGGGACAAGAAGAGGCATGTGGAGCACAGCTGTTACACAATGTCCCCAGGTCTGATAGCAAATCTTATGGAGCTCTGCTCCTGGAGACACCAGGCCCAAGACCCCTTAAGGGATGTTGCCACAGCTACAAGTTTTGCAAATACCAAATAAATGACGATTGAAGTATATGTCAAGCTCTGTCACCAAAACAAGAGCGTTTGTGTGTGTTTTGCCATGAGCGGCCTTGTTACCACACTTTTTTGTCTATTCAGATGTTGACTGCATGTTTTGCAATGAGTTTACTTGAATATGATTTATTTAACTTTTGAAATGAAAAGAAACCATAACTTAAGAGAAGACAAAAATGATGCCTGCCAGGAATACTCCCCTTAAACTGGTTTATTTCTTTTTAAATCACAAAAGCACAAAGAACCCAGAGTCTCTGATAATGAACGTAATATATGATTGCCATAAAAAGTTCACTCTGCTTTCAATTTCAATTTACCCCACTATAAATCAGCGATCTACTTAATCAAATATTCTTCCACTTTAATTGTTTTATCTTGCTTTTATGTTAAATCTCACTGAGTTCCTGCTGGCACCAGTATTCACATTATAGAAAAAAAGTCAGTGGTTGGCCCATAATTAGTCTAAAACTCAAATATTGGTTCTGAACATTAACCAGATTGGAGGAAGCCCTCACAATTTCACTGGACCAGCGAGACAAATCCAAGGCAGAAAGCAAACCAGGATTAGTCGAGCTAGCCATCAATTTGCTGTCAAAATGCGGAGTGTGGGCCCAGGCTTTCAAACTAACTGGAGGTTTTTTCTCCCTGTAAATGTCTTGTATTATCATCTTCCAGGGCATTAAAACTCTATTTGGTTGTCTCTTAAATTCTCCAGCCTGAAACTGGCCGTTTAAGAATTGCAGATGCTTGCCTGAACTAGCCCAACAGTTCCCATGAGAAAAAACATCAGCACAGTGCGCTGTGGGGGCCACGACTTCAGTGTCTGTGATGAAGGGCATTTCCTGGGTGTTGTACAAGACGAGAACTGTCCCTAGTGGGCAATCCGGTTCTGTAAACAAGGAGGGGGAAAATGAATTCCATGTTATCGATTGATAAACCCTTTTCTGACAAGGTGTATAGGGACAGTCTGATAGAAGTGCTGTTGAATTCTCTATGAGAGCGAAGGCAGCGGTCAAATGCTGTTTGTACACGTGTTACTTAAATGTAATCCTTGACTTTCAAACAAATACCCAGTATAGATTTTTAAGTCAAAATTCTAAAAATCTTTTTAAATAAACTAAGGATAAGGAGATATCCAAACCAGCCCATCGGCTTCACCCAGTGAATGTAAATATTTCCAAAGCCAGGAAGCTTTCTCTGGAGTTTTATGTACTTGTTTTGAATTTTATAAATGAGCAGTAGAAAGGAGAAGTTATGTGGGGGCTAATGAAGCCACATGCTGTTTACGAACCTTTCTCAAAAATAGTTATATTTTACTGTTTATTTATGTCCCTTGACTTGTTTTATAAAGGACTTGAACAAATTAAAAAATTAAAACTTTTTTACTTTAACCACGTACCTCAATAAAGAAAATATTTTTCCTATTAACAAAATAATTAACTTTTTTTTTTTAATCTGAGAAAGAAAAACACCTTCAATTCATCTAGGAAATATTAATTTTATTTCAGTCATAACTACAAGCATCAAAGTGTCAAAAAATATTATTTTTAAAAGGCATTTTTAGCAAGGTAAAAAATCTATTGTTTAAATGATATTTAAGCTCTAAGATATCCAAAATGTTTAGAAAGAACTTGAAGAATTATGAAAAAGTTATTTACCAATAGGCCTCACTTATGCAACTGTTTGTTATTATGGTGATTATTTTTATTTTATTATTTTTTTATATTTAAATTTTTTTATTGAATTTGTGAGAGAGAGAAACATCAATACATTGATGCGAGAGAGAGATACATCTATTGGTTGTCTCCCGTAGGCATCCACGACTGGAATTGAACCCATAGCCCAGGCATGTGCCCTGACAGGAAATTGAACCAGCAACCTTTGGGTGCATGGGATGACCCCCAATCAACTGAGCCACACCGGCCAGGGTGTTATTGTCAAACTTATCACATCAGACAAATGTGGTGAAATAATATATATTAAACATATAGATATAATTATCATAACTGGGTGAATCTAAAAAAAAGACATGAAAAACATCCCATTAAAGAAAAAGCCTTTATATGGAACATTATTCACATTTCTGCAAATGGAATTTTCTGATTAACTACCATATATTATATTATTTGAATAACTTTAGGAAAGATTAATTCCCAAGCTGTGTCCTCAGCCGTATTTTTCCTTGGCTGAAATTAGGCTTTAAAACAAAACGTCAGCAATGCCAGCCAGCTATTCAAGTTACAGGTTCAGAAACTTCCAGTGCAGGCAGTTAAAAGTGATTTAAGAAATGCAAAATCATTCTTTCACAAATGTGTTTGTTAAACTTGTAAATTGATATATCAAAACCACAACCGGAATATAGCAATTTGTCTCTCTTTGCCTGCTGTGGTGTATTCCGCAGCTGCCTGCCAGATAATAGACTGATTGTAACTTTCCTAATTTACAGAGCCTTTAAGTCTAATCTCCTGGGCCAGCCTAAAGGGCTTCTTCATCCATTGAAATGCCAGAATAATTGAAATTGTCTTCGGCAGACAGGCAATAATGAATATTTTCTCCGCTGATTGCATGCCAAGGTTACACATAGTGCTGCAAACAGAAATGATCCCAAGCCAAGCCTCTCGAGGGAGGGGCAGCCACTAACCTGTGGCAGGAGACACAATACCTAGGGCTTCCCTTTCTCACAGGCTCCTGCAGCCAGTGACGCCCACCACGCTTCTGCACACTGAGGGACAGCGCAGTTGCCGAGTGAACAAAGCTCCCATTGGCTTCCCTGACTCTCCAGGGGCAGATAAAAGGCTGGGAAAGGTTATGAGGATGGATTTTCCAATGGGGACAGCAGAAGAGATGAGTAGGGGAAGCTGTTGTTGGGATTAAGGGGTAATACACAAGCAGTTAATCAAAAGAAACCGGCATCGACGGTGCATGAGAAAACGCTTGCCTGTCAGCCCTGCACAGTCTTTCCCACACCTCCGAATGGTTTCTGTGAATGGCAGGAGTTGTTTCCTGATTTGGAGTCAGTCCTGCTTCAACGGAGTCCTAACGATGCTCTGATTGAAATTAAAGCATGCGGTAGCCAGAGTGAATCGGTAATATCTTTGAAAAAAATCTAAAGATTAGTGTAACCTTTGGCTATGGAAAGGTGAACATTTTAAATGGAAGAAGTTTGAAATAGTTTTTTCATTTAAGCAACTAATCTTAGATGATTAGTACTCTCAGGACTTGCCTTGTAGAGGGAATTTGGGGGTGAGAAAAGAACTGACCTAAGACACTGTGTATTTAAACCAGGTAGCAAGAGGCAGAGATATATTTTAAAAGGCAGCACAAGTTAAATGGGGGAAAAGAGCATCAAACCTGCTGTTTATGTGACACCTGAGTTGCAATATCTGAATTACTAAGTAATTGCACACCAAATAGGTGAAATACATATTAGTTTTCCGTTGCTCCTTACCATTTTACCCTCAAACAGTGGCTTAAAGCAGCCGTGAACATTTAGTATCTCCCCCAGTGTCTGTGGTCAGGGTTCAGGAGCAGCTTACCTGGGTGGTTCTGGCTCAGGGTTCTCATGAGGCTGCAGTCAAGCTGTTGGTGAGGCTGCATCGTCTGAAGGCTGGACTGGGGCAGGGAGATCCGCTTCCAAAGTGGCTGCCTCACGTACCTGGCCAGTTAGTGTTGTATGATAGCAGGAGATTCCCATCTCTTTATAGGGCTTGAATGACAATGGCACCTTGGCACGGCAGCTGACTTTCCCCCAGAGCAAGTGATCCAAGGAGAGCAAAGCAAAGGCCACAATATCTTTGATGCCTCATTTCAGAAGTGACACACTGACATTTCCACAATGTCTTCCAGGCTCCCCAGTCAGCCCTATTCAATGTGGGAGTGAACACATAAGGACATGAATACTAGGAAGCACCATCTTGGAGGCTGGCCATCACAGATATATGATATACAATTGTACAGATCCACCAGCCCCTGGGCACTGAGATCCCAACTATCGCTCTCATTGCCCACCACATTCTTACACATAGTCTTCATTCTAGAGAAGGAACAGGGATATATATCATTAAATATGTTTCAGTCTTTTCCAGTGCCAAAACCCGGAGTGGTCTCTAAACCTTACTCTCCCAAAAGATGCCCCCCCCCGGGGCAATTTGCCATCTAGGAAGCCCTTCCCACATAGTTCTACCAGACTCCAAACCACATGTATATTTTTTAGATCTAAATAAAATTAGGAAGGAAGGAGGGAAAGAGGGAAGGAAGGAAGGAAGGAAGGAAGGAAGGAAGGAAGGAAGGAAGGAAGGAAGGAAGGAAGGAAGGAAGGGAGGAAGGAAGGAAGGGGGAGGGAAGGAAACCACTTATTATATTTAAAATATAGTGGAAATAATACAGAGAATTGTTTATACAAATGATAGCAGAGTTTAAAAACAACAACAACAATACACACCAAAAAAGAACAACAGAAGACTGTGAGGCAACTGCTCCCACCCTTAGATTGGAAAAACAAGGCAGGAGGCAATGTTACCAGATGGAGTGGGCACGGTCACCCCGCAGAAGGTGGAACCATAGGGTTATGTCCATGGGTGGGAGCAGGAATCATGGAGATGTTGCCACAGCCTCACAGAAAGGAGAGAGAAAGGTTCTCCCTTCCTCCCACTCTCCAGTCTCCTGCCGTGCCTGCATCGATGGGATCCCGCTGGAAATCAGCTGCTGGGGAAGCCTGCGGGGTTAGCACCCTATGTTGCCAGAGCAGAGCAGGAAAAAGGGCAGAGCAATCAGATCAGGAACCAACACACACACCCTGCTAAAGCCATAGACTGAATTGTCTTTTTTCACTTCACTTTTATATATGTTTGTGCATTCTCCATAGTTTCTATAATCATTATTTTCAATTGCTATGTATCATTCTATTGTGTGTATGGACTGCACTTGATTCATTCCTTTCCATAGAGTTCTATCTTCGCATTGTTTCCATTTCTTTATTATTATTTTCAAGTGATAGCTCAGTTAATATCTTAGTTGCTAGGGTTTTGTTTGTTTTTTTTTTTTCATTTCAGATATGTTCTTAGAGTAAATTCCCAAAGTGAGAATTATTGGGTTAAAGAATATCAACGTTTTTATATCGACTGATACGTATTTGGAGGCATCTGGGTTTGACCTTACTGCTTTCTGCACTTCTTACTATTGACAAAACAAAATGAATGTGAAAAGGTACAGGTATATAAGAATTCAAGCCCATATTTTTAAAAACAAAGAAGAGAAATAAAACCTATATTTTGATATTACAGTAACAGCAGTAGTAAAATTTTTCCTGAGAGCTATGAGATGCTGGAGGAAGGCTGTGATTAACTTTGCAAAGGATGGCTGACTTCCCCTGGATATGACTAGAATAATATTAGTCCAGTGTTTTCCTTAAAGGAAAATGAATCTTCATTCTTGTTTATTGGAAACAAGCACATTTTAGATGAAGAGCACATTTCTAGCAGTCAATGTCCTATTCTTGACTGTCACGTAACCTGTGCCTGGTAATACCCAAATCTGGGGGGCAACAGTGTGTAATAATGAGGTCTTTGTCACTCTCTTAGAAGACAATTGCAAAGCAATAAGCAAGGACCCACGTACATAACCTAAGAGACATTGAAAGATCTTCTGGCTAGTGCTTCTCAAAGCTTGGCCCATTTATGATTTGTGAACTGCAATTAGCTGGCAGCAAAGTAAGTACTGTGCAAAATGAGAGCAAGCATTTAGAAGCTTTCATAGAAATTTGACATGGTTACAACACTTTTATTATATTTACAAAAGTCTCTCCCTCTCCCCAAAGAACTATTTTGCCTTATTCCTAGGGATCTCCCAGAATCTGGGACTAGAATACATAGTTAGCACTCAATGTATATTTATTAGATGGATGCATGGGTTGGTGGATGGACAGTGGATAGATGGATGAGAAAGGTAATTGCAACTCTTTTTAGTGGGTTGGTTTGACATAAAGTTCTGGAGGAAAAAAAGACTGTGGACACCCAGGCAGATGACATTGTAAGATTGCTGTTACTAAACTGTTTTTTTTGAACTGATCAAGGAATGTATTATATTTGTCATTCAGGTTATAGTGCAATGATTTCACACATTTTTGCAATGAAGATCTTATTTAAAATTATTTTTTACAATGATTTCTGAGTCTCTAACAAATAAATAGCAAAAGAAAACAGTTATGCATATAAATTCTTCAATTAATCTCTTCCCAACCCACAGGCCCAGTCCCCCATCCCACCCTCTCCCACTTCCCCCCTTCCCTCTGAGGTTTGTCAGTCTGTTTCATGTTTCCATGTCTCTGGGTCTATTTTGTTTGTCAGTTTATTTTGTTCATTAGATTCTATAAGGATATATTAGAAACTAATAAGAGTAGTTAGCCACTGGGATGGAGAGTTAGAATTCAGTTAAAAAGGAACTTAACAGTAGGAGGGGACAGTTTTCTACTGTATATGTTGTTATATATTTTAAAATATTTGAACCATATGAATGTATTCCATATTCAAAAATAAATGAAAACATTTAAGAAAAACAAGGGGGGAAAAAGGAAGGAAAAAAACCCCACTTATCATACAGGTCTTCCTGATAAGGAAATAGGGCAAGGTCTGAAGGATTGCCTAAGACGTGAGAAGGGCCTCTGCTTTGCATTTTTTGCAGCTGTTTGGTATAGGCATCTTTATTCAGAAGGTTTCCAGATTAAAAGCTAATTTGCCTTAACCCAGCCTGATACAGAGCCTGTCTCTTGCTTGAGCTTTGTCTCTTGCTTGAGCTTTGTTGTTCACCAGGGTAATGTGTAATTTTCTGACTCTTCCCAACTCCTTAGTTTGAGACAATAATCCACTCTGTCTCCTCTTAATTAAAGCAAATAGCCCCAGCTCACAACAGTAGTTCAGAAGGTCCTGGTCTTCTGGTTCCCTTCCTGCAAGGAGCTAATTGATTTCCAAATGATAATGCTGTTTACATTAGAAAGCCAAACCCCTTGTATTGAATCCTTAGCCCATCTTAAACCTTCCCAGTCTCATGAATATCAAATGGCCAAAATACCTCCATTGTGGTAGGTGCCTCTTAAGGGGTCAAGCCTCAGTCTCAAAATATTTAAGGAGCTAATTGGGTGGTTTCTGATTTACATGCTGGGCTCCTGCATTTCTGTTCATCCACAGAAGACCTCCTTGGAATTTTCAAGAAATTATCTTTGACATTTTATAACCTCATTGTCTTACATTAAAGACCCTGTCCCCCAGGCAATGCGATGCTGGAGAGTGGGTGGGTCTGAATTTTTAGGATGACTTTAGAAGGTCATTCATATGACAGTTTATGGGAGGAAGCTATGGAGACAGAAAAAAATACAAAAGCCACAAGACCTATGAATAGCAATTCATGGCATGCAAGTTAAGATGATGGGATTTATTACCGTGCCTTTGAAATAATTTGCTTATATGGTACATACATCTATATTTAAAGGACTGATTTTCCTGTCCCTCTTTGAAAATCACAAAAACAATGCTTCTTAATACACACTCTCTGTTTCCACGATCTCTAACAAGTTTTTCTAGCATCTAGGGCTTCAACAAAGTCAGTAGATATCTCAAACTTCCCTGCTTAGAAATTGAAACAAAAGCCAAAATAAATCATAGTTATTATTAATCATATTCCTGACCTTCCACAGAGCTTTACACAACTATTGAAATTCACTTTTCATCACAACATTGAAGATGAGGTCCAGGCAAGACTCTCATTCACTGAAATGGATATTTGTCATGCAAGAGAGGAGCAGGAATTTTCGTTCCCCTGAAACTGAGTTTTGTTTTTAAAGAAACTATTCTCTGTGAATATGTTCTTGATCACAGGAAATTGCTCAAGCAACCCAGGAGGAAAGGGGGGCTTTGGGCAACGCTTCACTATAATCACTTTCTAAGTAATTAAAAAGTAACTAATTTCTTTTATAATTAAAAAAAAAGCAGTTTGTTCATTGGCACACACATCCATCCTAATGCCATATTTAGCAAATACTTTCATTTTTTAAAAGCATCACTTCTAATCCACCAGACTCTCTCTTATTCGAAGGCTGCAATTTATATGACACTTTCTTCCCTATTGATTCTTAGCTCAACCTTCTAGCTTCTCTATGAGTCATTGCTTCTCAGTCAATCCTAAAACACTTTCATTTATTCTTCTTTTGTAGCTACAATGTCATTGCACAACTCCCCAAAATACGTCACCTTGATAAATTACACACACACACACATATATATAGTTTGGGAGACCAGTGCAATATATTTATTCACTAGCTCTTCAGAGGTAGTATTTACAGATTAAGGAGAATTAAATCTTGCCAAGATTAAATGTTTTATCTGAGGTCTCCTAACTTGTGAATAGCAGAGTCAGAACCTAAAACATCACCTTTTCTACTGCATACCCAGTTGTTTTAAAGACATTTAAAGTCAACTGTCATCCACGCTTTGGAACCCACCCATTTAGCACCCTGATGAGCCTGAAAGCCAAACAAACAGTTTAAATTTTAGCGTTCTTGATAATGACTTCCTGTCTTTAGAAACAAGAACACATAATACAAGACTCTCCCAGTAAGATCCTACCCTAGGAACCAAGAGGTTTCCTAAATTCCTTGGTGAGAGAATTCTGCATTGTCAAATACTGTTTTAATAAATGAGTCATTGGCTGGGGCTTGAGATTGCTTGGGTTTTGTTTTTGTTTTTAATTAGAAAGATTGTTCACTTTAATTATATTCTTTAACAGGATTTGTCATGTAGGTGTTAAAATAATAGCAGGCGTTCCAGTGTGCCCAGGGCTGAAAACAGTCGTGAGAGACGTGGTCCTCAGCCATAGGAAAGAAAGGGAGTGTTGAGGACTTTGCATGGTGTCCTAGAAATAAAAAGGAATATATATAATCCCCAGCCTTACAGAAGAGAAAACTCCCTGACCTTAAAGGATGGCCGTTCAGTTACTACTTAAATGGAGAGGGAAATTTGGTAGGAGCCCTGAGTGACACGTCTAATGATCTTCTAATGTGGCAGGGAGAAGAAAGGCGCGCAGAAGGGAGGGGACAGGAAAATGCAGCACCGACGTCCACAGCAAGAAGATACATTCCCAAGAAGCAAACATCAGTATGGATGCTTTAAGAGTCCGGGAAACTAAAAAGCAATTTTCCTAAACTCTCAAATATAGCTTTAAATAATAAAAAGCTTAAACCGTCTCTTACAAAGAATATTCTCCTTTGAAAGGCTTCCAGAAAACCATGAAATGCTGTTGATAAGGCTGTGCCAATTTGTAAAGCTTGCCACAATCTCCAGCTCGCATTTCCCCCCCTTTTTTGCCTTTCTTTTTTTTCGCCGAGCTTTGTTAGTCCCGGAGCCTACCATGACAACACCACCACCACAAGTGTTTTCTAAAGCTGAAACCTCTTCTCCCCCAACAAGGCCGGGTGGTGGACGCGTTTGATTTATCCCAAGGAAATAATGTTAAAGTGGCATTTCAAAGCCAGAGGAAAGGTTTGTGATGGGAAGCCCAGGTAGGAATGTGTAAGCTAACTCTGGAAGTGTGTCACCCTATCGACCATTGTAGTCAGGATTAATTACAGGTTTGCTTGAATCTCACACTCATGCAAATGTTTACCCACCGAGACAGGGTTAGCGGATTGGCTTTTTTCAACTAAAGTAAACTTTTAACTAGTGGAGTCTTAACTCTCTTAATGTTTTGCTTACCCATCATTTTAGGTATATTTTCTCCTCTATGTTGACCAATTACATTCAATTAGGCTTATAATTGCATCGTATAGTTAAAAGGTCCAATTAATACCTTTAAAGCAACTGTGTTAAGTAGTATTTAGCGGAAATTTTATATTTAGCTGTCAAGAAATAATCCTGGCTTACATTTACGGAGTATACCTTTCATCCTAAAGGGTACCAAAGTGCTATTACAAATTTCATACTCCCCATTACTGTTACAGGTTGGAATCATGTCACCCCAGCTCTACAGCATCCTGCTAGGGGGGGGAAAGAAGAGACTAATGTGGTAGCTTTTAAGAAAAATGCTTAGAGTCTCTTATAAATTGGAACAGTGGAGGCGATTGAGCCAACAGAAGGCAGTTGTGGGGACGACTGGAAGATGGTTCCCCCAGGGCCACCCCTTCCAGAAGGGAGGTACAGCAAACTGCATAAAGGATTTACATGTGAACACTGAACCCCCTTTTCAGGGACCAGGAAGGGTGATCCCATGATACCACGGCAACGCTGTGATTACTTGCTTTCCAACAACTAAAACAAATTCATCACAGCAAATCAGCGTCGCCAGCCTCTGACAGGCCATCCGTCACGGGCGAGGCACTCGCTTCACCCTCACTCAGGAACGCGTGGTGACTGTTTTCAGCATTCCCTGAGATGCCAGCCGTGTACTCCAAGGTGAAGTCTCGAGTGCCCCTTGGACAGACTTTAAGACAGGCTTGCACGAGGGATCTGGGGGTGGGCATGTGAGCATACACCCCACTTCTTCCAGAGTGGCCTATCTCATCAAAAGGCTGAAATGGAAATGTGGGTCTTCCATATGCTAATATTCCCACTAAGAAAAATGAAAGTGAAACCCAGGAACCAGCTCTGAGGTCTGGCAACCTGATTTCAGGGACAAGTTGTTCATGTATTCATTCAACAAACACTGGAGTGCTTAGTATGTGCCAGATGCTGATTCAGACCCTGAAAATAGGGAAAACAAAAACAAACAGCATTGCCCTCAGATAGCAAATAGAAATGAAGTATAGAATGAAAAAAAAAAAAAAAAGATCTTTCCCTCAAAAATTATAAATTCAGCCTTTACTTTGGGCTGCCCTATGTCTGGGTGGAGAAATGACAAAGATCCTAAAGAAAACCAGTCCTTTTCTTCTCAGAGGTTTTCGTCCGGTTTGGGGTGCACAGTGGTTCATAAACTCCCACGAGCTCGTGTTCATTCAAACTGCCAAAGTTCAACGAAGGAAAAGTACCGGTATGAGGACATCTTGAAACAGCAGGAGGAGACAACAGTTGATGTGATAGAGATTGTGGACTTGCAGGCACAACCAAAAGGAATGCAAAAGTGGCCAAAAACAAGTCAGAAAAGAGCAAACAGCACCTTAGGGAGAATTTTTTTGCACAACAAGAAAGGTTTGCAGAGGAAAAATGCGATAAAGATGCATTGGGCAAGAATACTGGGGGAAATGCAACCACTTGGCTCAGATGACTCTTTTCAACTGCAGCCTGCCTGGGAGGGTAGCATGAGGGCCGATAAGCAAGGAATGACCTCGAATGCCAGGAACAGGTCAAAGGCAAGGAGAGGCAACCTGGGAAGGAGACATGGTGTCTTTGCTGCTAAGTTTCCCATTCATTAAACCACCTGTAGCTGCCTGCTAAGTTTCCCACTCATTAAACCACCTGTAGCGTTGGCACACAGACATTTCTCCCACTAAATTCAAGTGCCCTAAACAGCTGGCCGAGCCTGTTGTGATGAAGAGATACCTGAGAGAAGCAAGAGGGTGGTCATTAATGAAGATTCCTTTTTTTAAAATTTCAGGTGTGGGGCCCGGCCGGGCGTGGCTCAGCAGTTGAACGTCGACCTAGGATCCAGGTGGTCAGGGTTCGATTCCTGGTCAGGGCACATGCCCGGTTGGGGGTTGATCAATGACTCATCATTGATGTTTCTATCTCTCTCTCTCCCTCTCCTTTCCTCTCTCCGAAATCAATAAAGATATATTTTTTTAAAAAAAAAAATTCAGGTGTGGAGGGAGGAGAGGAAAGAAAATGGTATTTCTTCCAAAAATGTCCCCAAGGTGCCTCCTGTTGGGGATGGGCTCAGGAGGAATGAGTCCATTTCATCTATGCAGTAAGAACAGAAACTATCCATTAGAAAACAGAAACTGTGGGGCGGGGAACAGAAAGAAATGCCAAGCAGAAAACCAGTCAACACTCATGAATCCTTACACTGTTTTTCTCCATTTATGTCACCGCACACCTCTACCTGATGGTGTCCATTAACACCAACTCATTCTACAACATTGGTGGGGGCTGTGTTGCCATCAGATTGCAGAAAGTGTCGTGGAGGCACAAGCGTGAAGCTAGAAGTAGGAATCTCATAGCACAGCAATCCCATCTACCCTTCATCTTGAGTGACAACTGAATTATTCCTATTAATGATATCATTGTACTTTCCTAATCACCTTTTACCTTTCTTACTGTCCATTAATATAAACTTTCAGCAATGGTTACTCTTAGGAGCTGAAAACACTCTTTCCTACTCCCATGCACGTTATCTGTAAAGGTCATATTCGTCTCCTAATGTGCCTGGGCAAGCAGACAACGCCAGACATGGAGTGACTCCTGGAAAAGGCAGCCTTTGCCTGCGGCTCATTCCTCTCTGGACGATCCCTGTGGTCATATGACTTCAAGAACTCTGTTTTTCTCCTTTTTCTGACTATCATGCTAGTGGAAGAGACTCTCTTCTTCACATAAAGGTGGCTCAAACCCTAAAATATCAAGCACATTTGATTCCAAAATCAATTGCATCATACGTCACAAAGATTCAGAGTCTTAATATCTAGAATACCAGGTATTCTCACAGCATCTCCTCAAAGTGGAGAAGAAACAGGTATTGTCATTTTTATTAGAAAGATAGAAAAATTAGAGTCAAAAATATTAAGATATTTAGCCATGGATCCATCTGGGAGTGGAGCACCCTCTCATACTCTGAGCCCAAGGTTCTAACATAATGTAATAACAACAACAACAACAATAATAATAATGCAGACACTGTGCTAAGTGTTTTAAATCAAGGATCTCATTTAACTTTCACAATGACCACAGGAAGCCAGCACCATCATCCATGTCCTTGGCTGGAGCTGAAGAGACTGAAGCCAGGTGGTGTGGGAGGCATGGTCTAAATCCAGGCTGCCTTACTCCAACATCCAGTCTCTTCCCTCATGGAGTAGACAAGCCTTTATTTTAAAAATAGAATACATTGACAAAATTTAGTTTGGGTGAGGAAGGAAGGAAGGAAGGAAGGAAGGAAGGAAGGAAGGAAGGAAGGAAGGAAGGAAGGAAGGAAGGAGGAGAAAAAAAAACCTGTTAATTTACACTTTCATTCTCTGGAGAAAAATGAACCCAACAAATATGGCAACTTCCTGAGGAATGATAGCAAGAAAGCTACTATAGGAAGAGGAAGATTGAGTTTGATTTTAATCCAGGGGCAGAAGAAGAAAATGTGGAATAAGAAGAACGTAGATGCCCAGCCGGGCATGGCCCAGAGGTTGAGTGTAGGCCTAGGATCCAGGAGATCACAACTTGATTCCCGGTCAGGGCACATGCCTGGGTTGCGGGCTAGATCCCCAGTTGGGGGCGTGCAGGAGGCAGCCGATCAATGACTCTCTCATCATTGATGTTTCTATCTCTCCCTCCCTCTCCCTTCCTCTCTCTGAGATCAATTAAGATATATTTTTTTTTAAAAAAAGAAGACGGACATAGGGGGGAAAGCAATAGCTCCAAAGCAGCCACACAGACAGGAATGGGGAGGGGTTGAGAGTTACCGTGAGGAGCACCACAGTGACCAGCCATTATACTCTATCAAGGGTTGGGGATGCAAGCCCAGAGGCTGGGAAAAACCAATACCCTTAGTCTTTATTGTTGAAAGTATTACAGATATCCCCCTTTTTCCCCCCATTGACCCTCTCCACCCTGCATCCACCCCGCCCCAGGCCTTCCCCATACCAAGATCTGTGTCCATGGGTTATGTATATAAGCATAGAAGATCTTTGATGAATCCCTCCCCACCCACTCCCTCGCCCTGCCTTCCCTCTGAGATCCCTCGGTCTATTCCATGCTTCTATGTCTCTAGATCAATTTTGTTCATCAGTTTATTTTGTTTATTACATTCCACATATGAGTGAGATCGTGTGGTACTTATCTCTCTCTGCCTGGCTTATTTCACTTAGCATAATATTCTCCAGGTCCCTCCATGCTGTGCCAAAGGGTATGAGATCCTTCTTCTTTACAGCTGCATAGTATTCCATGGTGTAAATGTCCCACAGCTTTTTTATCCACTCATCTACTGATGGGCACTTGGGCCGTTCCCAGATCTTAGCTATTGTAAACTGTGCTGCTATGAACATAGGGGTGCATATATTCTTTCTGACTGGTGTTTTGGATTTCTTAGGATATATTCCTAGAAGTGGGATCACTGGGTCAAATGGCAGGTCAGTTTTTAATTTTTTCCTCTCATCTTCTTAATGCCTCTGCCAACTGGATCCTCCATGTGAGCCAATCAATAGTCTGAGCACCACGCCCTAGGTCAGACGTTACCTATCGTGTCTGCCAAAATCTCACACGCCTCAATTTCAGGCTGTCTCTGAATTTACAGTTGACTTCTTATTAGTGAAAAATACCTAGATACCTCTCATTTTGAATTGTGAATGCTCTTATCTCCCAACAATATTCCCCACCCCACCCTTCAGAGAATCACTGCCCCAGACCCCACCCTCCCTATTCCATTCTTCCTCTTTCCCCCACCCCAGAAACTTCTCTCTACATCTCAAAATGTGTGTTTCCTTGTTAAAAATAACCTAAAAATAATTTTTTAATTTGTTTCTAAACAGATCAGTCACCCAAAGAATGCATATCGCCTAATCGTGAGCATTGTGCCCCAAGGGATATAATAGAGGCGAGGCGGGCTCCCTGGAGGAATTTCCATGGAAGATAAAACACAAAGCAGCTCTGGAATTTTAAGAGAAAAGCACCTCTGAGCTTCCTGGCCCCGCAATAGGTACATTCATGTTCTCATGGCCTCTACTTACTCCTTTCAATTAAACCCTACTAAACATAACATTAACATTCCCCAACATATTTTATCTAACACCCCCCACTTACTTTAACTGCAGCCCCCAGTACCTCCCGGCCTGTCATCACGGATTCTGCGGGATCCTCTCCGCTTCTCCCCTTCCTTCTGCGCTGACATCTGAAATCCAGAGTCTCCGTTCAGTACACACTCAGCTTGGAAACCTTCCTCTCAGAGAAATTTACAGACTAATTAGGTAATGTTGTGAAAGCAATTCAAAATCCTTAAATTATACAATCCCCGGTTACTTTTTAAAAATCTCCTCAAATTACTCTAATTTTATGTTTCTCCTGAGTGCATTGTAGTAGTTAACATAGTTTAAGTCCCTGAAATCACCTAACCAGCGACGGTGTTTTCCATTTAAAGCTCACAATAAGCTCCCACTGAAGTGAATGCTAGAGGACTTTTTTTTCCCTCCCTAATAACAGTTTCCCAGAATGTCCCTTTTTGCCGTCATGGGTTCTCAGAGACAAGCTGCCGCAACTGCTCTCCAAAAAGTTTGTTTTTCAGTACGGAGCTGAATTCTTACAAAGAGCTATCGCCAAACTCTGCTCACAGAATGTAGAAAACATTTCATTCTCGAGATTGTATCAGGAAGCCTCTAGTCTCTTTTCGTGTAGGATTTATTGTACCTCAGGTGAGCAATGGAGCCCAGAGGTGCCCGGGAAAAACATCAGCTATTGAGGAAAATCACTGACTGGAAGATTCCAAGGTAAGCTTCACCTGGAGTCATAGAGCAGGTATTCTGGAACCCTGGGTGTGGCGTTTCAAAGCCAGTGTTCAAGGACTGTTCCAGGAAGCCCAGAAAATGTTAACTAGGGAGTGGAGACTGAGTCTGGCTCTACCTTCAGGAGCTGAGCAGCCTTGGGCGAGTCACTTGATTCCTATGGGCTTTACTTGCCTCACTGATAACAATGTTGGAGTGGATAACCTCTGTGATCTTTTCTGGCTATAAAAGAAAGAAATGAATAACATTTATAGAGAACAAGAGATCCCTAAATGGGACATGAACAATTCATTTCAGAAAGATTTTAGTTATCCCTAGGCGATTTTTAAACATTAGAGCTGCAATATCAAACAAATGTTTAATGAATTTTTTAAGTCCCAGTTGCCGGATCATCCACTGGGACTGATTCTTTTCAAAGAAAATCCAAAGTAGGCTGAGGAATTGGGTTTAATGAGTTTTATGTGGACTAGAACATTTATAATATGATGTCAATAAATATAATTTTGCAGTGAAATTTGAAGAGCTCCAAATACAGAACTCAGCCAGGCCTTCAGAAGAGCAACCCCAACAGACCAAAGCTCTAACACTTAAGGTAAGGATTCTCTCCCTCCTTCCGCCCTACCTCCCTTTCTTCCTTCCTCTTTCTGTCTCTCTTTCTCTATTTCTCTTCCTCCACACACACCTTTTTTTTTTTTTTTTTGCTTTAACCTTATGTCTTTGGTCTTTGAGTTCATAAGCTCATGTAGGCCAACAATCAGAAATAAAAATCATCCAGAACCCACATGAGATGCTCAGGGTCTGCAGGGTCTGCTTAATACGGTAGCCAATAACAACATGTGGGTATTTATATTTAAATTTAAATGAATCAAAATTAAGTGAAGAATTTAAAGTTCCATTCCTCAGCTCTACTGGCCACATTTTGAGTGATGTCAAAAGCCACACTGGTCACTGGCTGACACAGTGGACCGTGCAGCTGGAGAGCATTTTCATCATTGCCAAGTTCTGTTGAACAGCTAGATGGCTGCCAGCTAGAAGGTTTAAGAAACTTCTCTCATAAAAAAATTTTTCTAGGGCAGTTTCTGAAGTCAGGCTGCCCAAGTTCAAACCCAAATATCACCACCTGCTAGCCACAGTTTCCTCAACTGGTCATTTAAGTATCCTAAGCCTGCTTCCTATTTGGTAAAATAGAAACGTTAATTATACATGCTTATACCATCATTCTGGGGATTACATGAAATAATAGTAGGAGTAAGGCTCAGTGCCTAGGAGCTAATGAGTACCCAATAAATGCTATGTACTATTTTTAATATTGATCCTTTGAGGGAAAAGTGACAGTGAAAAAAATAGCCCTTGTTCCTCTCACTGCTAATGTAAAGGCCTGATGTTTTGTCAAAACTGCTCTGATTCCATACAGAGACTGCCTGAGAATATTTTTCCCATAGAGAAAAGCCTACATTATTATTTTTCACCAAACCCTCCTACTTTCAACTTGACTCCTTATACAGAATCTTAAAATTCCTGGTATTGGGGTTATAATAATTTTCAATGTGAAGAAATAAGACAGATGGCAGAGAGTTTGCACATAATCATATCTTAATTATCCACACGTGGACTGAAAATGTATGACTAGCTTTCCATTCAGGAAAGTTATAGAATTTGCTTTAAAAGTACTATATCATATATTACAGAATTAAATTTTAAAATTAAGGAACAATCTATTTTCAGAATTGTCTTAGAAATACCCCTTCAACTGGAAGAAATTCAAGGTGATAGCTAGTATTTCCAGAGAGTACGCATTTTCTTGCGTAAACTCCTTTGCTTCCACTCCCATGCTAAAATCATCAAATGAAATGATATCTATTCTAAATGTCCACTGACTTCGCAGCCACATTCTCTGTCTCCCAACCAGTAGAGCTAGCTCCTCAGAGGACAGGGGAAGCCAGTGACAGAGGCCAAACAGGAGCCCTGCTCCCAGCTTCCTATGTTTCCTGAAAGATCCTCTACCTCAACAGTCCTGTCAGAGCAACGTGCCCAGCCAAACTGCCCTCACTCGGGGCAACTTTGGGATTGCCCACGGCTGCCTAAGTGAGGTAGACAGCAGCCCTGAGAGGCAGAAGGCCCACATTACTCATTCAGACTCAGCCACAAACATTTTGATCGTGAACAACTTGTGTTCTTCTCTATTGAGTGAAAGAGTTAAATGGGGTCATCTCTCAATTCCTTTTGGGAATCAATCATTTCCATGGCAAGATTCAGGTCAAACAGGATCTCCAATCTGTGCCTTTTTTGTGTGGAGAAATTCTGGTGAATAGAGAGAAACCAAATAAAGCACAGCGTTCAAATGCCAGATGGCATCAGAACGTAGCAAGGAAGTCCAGTTCTCCTCTTTGGCTCTGCGCCCTCCCCAGCCTCCATCACCGGCAGGAAGGACATCTCCCCTCCTTTGGTGGGGCAGTGGTCTCCATGCACATCTCAGAATCTTCAGTTTTATCCTTTATTGTGTATTAAGTAGAATATTAAAAGTAAAGGGTTTTTGTATTTAAATGAGAACCAAACCAAATTCTTAAGCAGAAGGAATTGTCAGTACCATCTTAAGTAGTTAGCAGTTAGAAAAGACTGTTCAAAGAGTTGAGTGCCTTTCCCCAAAATTTTATCTACTAAGTAGAAATTCTACTCTATTTAATATGGTTTTTGTTTATTTACCTTCACAGGTAAATCAGAAACCGATGAACCCATTATTTTTTTATTTCAATGAGTTGGGTTTTTTTAAATTAAAATATTTTTCTTTTCATTGTTTTACACTTTAAGAGGCAGATTCCTATCATGTTCCCATGAATGCAGGATCTAATGCAGAAGAAAAATGTTTTTGAGAAGTCACACATTGGCAGAGGGTAGAATGGAAGGCTAGATTTATGGACTAATTGTCACCTCTGTCAATGTAAATCATTTATTTGACAACAGTCTTAATTTTCAGGTTCCTTCACCATCCACTCCCTCAACATAGTACAAAAACAAGATAAGTAATCATTAAAAGAAAATTTAAAATCTGCCAAATGGTTCATTGGTTGACCATTACATACTGCAGGCAAATTGTCATTTGCCTCAGTATTTGTAAGAAGCTAGAGGGCTTGTATTGGTTATGAGAGAGAAGTAACTGCCAGAAACTACAAGTCCCAGCATGCAATGGTCCACAGAGATCAAAGCCACATAATAGGAGGTGATGATATCTTCATTTTAATTAAAAGAATTCTCTTATCTTCAAAGAGTTTTTCAAATACTCTCAGCACATCATAAGGTCCATACCATTACCCATCCAATTTAAAGATGGATGAGAAGAGGTGAGGATATCAATGTGATTGGACTTGACATTGGAAGTTGCCATCACAGAAAACCTCTGGACCCCACAGTTAGTCACTAGGTTAACATTCTAAGATTTCAGTTGCCAAACGAAACTCAAGAGTCTTTCCAGATTGCTTTACCATGTAATTAATTACTTCCTGGGGGAAACAGTCCACATTGGACAGTCTTCAAATCTGATTCTTCAGATCCCACGGCCTCAATATTTCCTTGTAAGAGTGACAGTTTTGCTGCTAGAAACAATCAAAAAGCTTTCAAGTTAAAGCTGTGGTGAAGGAGCCCAACGCTGGAAAAACAGGAAAGATCAAGAAAGCTACAAAAGTGGAAAGACAGATTGCTGATACCCAGAATGCACAATAGGGGACTGCCTGAAGTTAGAGATCAAAACTTAGACCTCACCAGTCAGGAATAGAACAAAATCCTCTCCCAACATAAACTATTTCCTTTGGAAAGACTGATGAGATAATGCCATATTTGTCTTTTCATAGATGATGGGTCCTTCATAATGATTTGGGGTTAGTGACAGATGGTCACTCAGAAGAGACCCACCAGGAACAGAGTACTGGCATAGACACCCCACTTATTACCTAACAAATCCACTCGCAGTGGGCATGCAGTCCTTAATTCTCCCACATCCTTTCTCAGGCTTGCTTTGTATTTTTTTCTGATTCAGTTATCACTAAAATACACATTTTAATTGAATTATGCGAGATTCAAACTTCTACAGCTTTGAACATTTCAGTAAACACTTCTACACACTTACCTACAGCAATGCCACAAATCCTGGCAGAAAATTGAGGGCAGTCCTGACAGCTTCTCAGTAAGAATTTTTAAAAACTTATAAATGAATTTTTACTGCAAGCTACTCAGAGGAAGTTCAGTATTTCTCTTGTTTTTGCTCTTCCGTGTCAACTTCCTAAACCATTTTCTTTCCCTCCGTTCTTTCCCTTTTGTTCCTGGACACACAAGGGGCCAGGAGCAAGCTGTACTATTGCGACCTTGCAAAGGATCTCCTTTAAAATGGCCAGTGTCAAAAATAGCTCTGTCTACTTGGCCCCTGCTATCAAACATATCAATCACTTGCACATTTTGGCTTCCTCTCTAGTTCCCTGTAAGTTGTTCACATGTATCTTTTCTTAACCACAAAGCTTTGGCCTCTCCTCAAATTTTAGGCCAGGCCTTCGCTGTTTTTCCTTTAATATCTATGGGCATCCTTTCTTCAAGGTTTCTCTTTGCTTTGACCCTCACTTTGTTGTTTCCTTTCATTCCATTGGTAAAAGTTCTCACAATTATCACCGCTAATGCATCAACTTTTTATCGATGGTCCTTTTCAAAATCATTCACCTACTAAGGTTTTCTTACAGCAATTGTGAGATAAGAACAACGTACGAGTGTTTAAGTTGAATACAGAATTAAATTCCTATGGGGCAGAAGTTAATCCATGTCCAAAAGAGTTCTTGACTGAGCCAGTTGGCTCCACCAGTGATAGCACAGAGCCAAGGAAACTGAGATCAGTTCATCCACAAACTGAATCCATAATTCCAGCAAACATTGCAAAACTGCATGTGCTTGGTTATACGTAAAGCATAAATGAAAAAGTCATCACAGGTCTTGCCCCCATCACCACTATGTGGAGGGAGAGGGGGAAAGCCAAACTGTATCAGAGAGTGATATCTTTACCTACTATGAGTCAATCCAAATTTCCATTGATTCAAAAGCTGGAAAGAGAGTGACTGAAAAGACTTAAAAGGTGATGTCTGCTCTCAGCTCTTGTGGAATATGTAATCACGATTAACATTTTGGATCACACAGTTTGTGTTAGGCATCGTACAATGCACATGCATTATCTCATTTAATTCTCATAGTAAAATGAGTATTCTAGAAGGCTGTCAAGTTAATAGAACTAAAGTAATTCATTCCTGTCCAACAATACATCAAATGGCCTCTACCCTTATTCTAAATTGCTCTGCGATCATATACCAGCGTGCTTAGAGTTACTCGGAGGCAAAGAGACTTTAAACCCTGACAAACTATGGTTAAAAGGAAATGAGGTTGTTTGGCCTGACTCCAGGGAGATCTGGCAGTGTCTTAAAATGTCTTTCCAACTGCCAATGCGCAGAAGAAATTACATTTGTTTTGTATGGCCCCAAGTAGAGAGGGAGATTTCAGCTCAGCGCACGGAACAGTTTTGTAGCTGTGAGAACAAGCATCTTTGAAAAGAAGAGCGCTCAGGTCACTAAAGGAATTCACACGAACATTGAATTGCATTAAATAATAATTACTCAACAAAGATAAAGTAAGTGCTAAGTACTTCGCTAAGCAGTGGTAATAAGATGAACTAGATACACATGAGCATACAGTTGGAAGTCAAGAATTTGGTAGGGTAAGTTGAAATTATAGGGGCCTGGACAAGGCATTAGGGTCACACAGAGGAGCGTCACCACTCCCAGCTTGTGAAAGGATGTAGATAGACACGTAGGGAATGACAGAGGCTCCAGAGGGTGAGGAGGAGGTTGTCAGGCGGTGAAAATGGAAAGGGTAATACAGGTTGGTTATAGGATAATCAAACATTTAGAGTTAGAGATGTTACAGGAGTGATTTAGATATCAGATGAGAGGTTCAACTTGTTGACATCTGGCATCAGATTTTGATTCCACAACTTCTAAAACTAAGAAAACCATCACCAGGGGCAGAACTGATTCACACAGAGCCTCCCTTATCTCTGAATGAGGAAGGGAATCTCTTACGGAAGCTGGGATATGGCCCAGAACAAAAGTCAAATTCCTTGCCCTTCCAGGAAGCAGAACATAGAGAATAAATAGGCGGTGAGGCAAAATGAGGACAGTCAGAAGAAAACATACAGTGAGGTCATGAGAGGCCTACACTCCAAACTGGGTCAAAGGGGCTGAGACAGAAATTTTACACTGGAGGAAAGGTGACACCTGAGAGACAGGTAAGAAAAAAAATCCCCCAAAAATACAGATGCAAGGGAATAAAGAAATCTGGTCTACCCCTAACATGAAAATAAGGCCCAATATCTCAGGATTATTTGGAAAGAGGGTGCCTAATTCTAAACCTAGAGGGGTTTTCATTGTGCTGCGTGGTTTAGTTTCTTTTTTTAACCTGATACAAAAATTGCTGCTTGTGCTTCTTTGGACTTTCTTCTCTGGGGACCAGGCGGGTGATTATTTGTTTTGATTTAAAACACTTTTTTTTGCAGTTCCTGCTGGTGTTGGAGGCTACACACAGGGAGGAAAGTAAAGGGAGAGGGTGATAAATAGGTGATAGCATCAACCAGGCTTTTAAAATAGATTTTCACATAGCAAATCTTTGATGAGAATAACCCAAAATTAACCACATTACCACATTTGGCCAAACCCTTTTGCCTGAAGAGGGTTAGATAAAAAAGCATATAATAAGCTTTATGGATTTCTCAAAGTTCAACTTTATTTAAACAGAATACATTTATTTTTTTCTTTTGGAAACCACTCCTTAAAACAATAATGGATACCTATAATGACAATTTTTCTAGTTATTTTCTATTCATATTTGGTTCAAAAAACATATTAGTTGTTTTGCATAAACTCACCAGTGAGTATAACCCACTAGGTAACTTTGATGATACAGTCAATACAATTTTCACAGGTTTCAAAGCAATGGGTAAAGAACTCAGTGAATTTCTGACATAAAACCACCTTGGGCAATTCAACAGGGAAACAGTCCACCAGACGGACAGACAAAATTAATGATATTTAAGTTTCCAAATTTCCATCTACTATCCCAGGAAAAAGTGACAATGAAGGATCAGAGTGAGGGTGCCTCTGATCTCTTAAATTGCTATAAGAATTAACATGTAAACTCATTAGTCTCTCTCATTGACTATATTCTGTAATAAAGTGCCCTGAAAGAAAAGATTCAGTTGGAGTCTGGTGCCTCAGATCTCTTTCATGCAAAGCACAATACACACTCACACACACACAAAATACAAATGTTATACCAAATTAATAAATATGACAAATAACACTGTTATACTAACCTTTAAGTGTAGATTTAGTATTTGGCAAATCCATGTCAAAGTTTCCTTTTTTTTTAATAAAAGGGGGCATTTTCAATTTTCAAACTGCCTAGACCCTTACTTTAAAGTCATTTCTTAAAGGTGGATCATTTCTCCCAAGCATTAAAAATTAAAACACAGGTTCTCATATTTTTAATACAATGCTTTCCCCTTTTCCAGCTTTATTGAGACATAACCAACACACAACATTATGGTGTACAACATGGTGAATCGATACACGTATATATTGCACTATGATTACCACAACAGGGTTAGTTAACAGCTCCATCACCTCGCATAATAACGATTGTGTGTGTGGTGAGAACATTTAATATTTGTACTCTCAGTGGCTTCCAAGTGTATAACACAGCACTGTTAACCATAGTCACCATGCTGTACATTCGCTCCCCAGACCTTACTCATCTTATATGTACCCTTTGACCAACAGCTCCCCATTTCCCCCAAACCCCAGTCCCTGGCAACCACCATTTTACTCTGTTTCTATAAGTTCAGCTTTTTTAGATCTAATGCAATATTTTCAAAATGGGTTGAAAACAGAAAATAAAAGAGCCTCTGGAACATTATGAAGCAAGCTGTGCAAATTCTCAGGTCGACACTGAAGGTGTGGTAAACGTATTCAAAATATTCATTCCATTATTGGTCTAAACCCACTCACTTTAAGTTTTTAAGTTGCACATGTTTGGTTTTTATTCTTTCTCTAAAAAGGAAAAATTCCATTACATTGAGATAATCGTATCAGCTTGGGCTTTTTGTTCTTATTGTCCCAAGGCAAATTGATTCAAGTCCTAATTGGCCAGTGGCTGAATATAGTATTAGTACTTAAGTGCCCATTCTACTTTTCACTTACCCATACAATAAAAAATTAACCATTCTCAGCATTTACAGTTTCATAAACAAATTTGTTTATTTTCCCCCAACAAGTTGGTTACCAAACTGCATGTGCTAAGATTTAAGTTGCTCAAAAACTGCCCAGTATATAGAAAACGTGTAAGGACCACCAAAATACTAACCTCATGCTGGCGGCCCGCCTCACGTTCTCTAACTAAGCTAATGCACCGCTAGCCATTTACTACATACATACAATAATTGGAACAAAGAATAGGAGTTTAGATCTACTTGTATTGACACCTAATTATACTTTTAAGTTGGCAGGTATTTAGGTAAAAAATATATTTAGCAAAGGGAGCTACTTTGATAGTTTGGGAAGAACGCTTCCACCACCATCACCCCCAAAGCTCTAGGTACTGAGAAAATGGACTTTTCCCTTAAAGATGAACATTTCTTTCTCTTTGATAAATTGTAACCCAGTATTCTGGGTTCTAGAGACAAAACAGGATTGCTAAAACAGATTACATTTTATAATTTCTCATGCAGAACTTGGGGAGGGGGGATAAGTCCCCTAGGGTAGACATTTAAAGAGAAGAAGGAAAAATTTAAGAAATAACTAACTAACTAACTAACTAAATAAATAAATAAATAAATAAATAAAAGAGAACATTTTATTTTAATTAATTTGTTGTAACATGCTCTTTTTTTAGTGCGATTTGAAGTGGATTTTACAATCAATTACATTGAGTGAGACACTTAATATGCACACTCTATGCTCTGAACCCCATCGCCTAAGCTGCATATATATGTTTTATTACCTGGATGGTAAACCTAAACAAATAGATTTATAATGGTTTGTAGACAATTCCCATGCAATAACTATATTATTAAATCTAAGGCATTATTAAAGGTTAATTATATTTGAAATTATTGAGATTTAACAATGATGTAATCTATGGGGAAGATACTTATCTTCTCCTGTTTGTACTATAATTACTAAACCTCAGTGAACCTCTCTCTTTAATTCTCCCATTCTCCTGGCTAAATAGCCTCTCTGATGGAATCCAACGCCTACAACCTATGATGACTCTTTCTGCTTTAGACCTTTAATGTATTCCTTATCCATCTCTCTTCTTCTCCATCTTAACCCAAGATCTTGTCAATGTCTTCAAAGGGAAAATTGTCACTTTGTGGGTAGAGTTCCCACCCCTCCCTTACCTTTCTCTTTACTAATATCCCTCCCTTCACTGCCCCGTATCTCCCTCAAAGCGCTGAACATCTAAAGCACTCACTGCATCATTTCATTCCGATCACGGTGGCTCAGCAGTGCCCTAGGTTATTTTTCCTTCGCTCATCTGTATTTTGCTGCTGTTCTTATGCTTCCATCCCCAGAAATGTCCTTTATCCAGCCCTAAATTACTCCAATTGGTGTTTTCATTGTTTCATGTCTTTCTTTTAGCCTCACATACAAGCTCCGACAAATATATTGTGCCTTCACTACTTCTATTTTTCATAAATTAGTATTTCATAACTAGGTCTTTAATTTACAGTTTTCTCTTCTTTTCCTGCCGTGCAGTTTCTATCTTCTGATTGAAAGGTTCAGATATCTTTGGAGATCTCTTTTGACCTCTCCCTCAGTTCTTCACCTTCTTAAACCTTCTCTTCATTCAAATGCAACACTTTTTATTGAGCACCTGCTATGTGTCAGCCACTGTTCTAGACTCGGAGGCCAAAAAAAGATCAGCATTGTCTAGATCCCCACCTTCATGGAGCTTGCAAGTGGGGAGAGACAGGTAATAAAAAGTATCTTAGTAAAATTGTAATAATAATAAGTAAAGAATGATACACATTCCAGGAAGGAAATTAAACTGGGGAATGTCATAGAAGGTGACCAAAGAAGAAGACAGCTACTAAGGAAGTATGTGCAGGGGGGGACTTATCTGAAGAAGTGACATTAAAGTCGAGATCTGAGTAATAGAGATGAGTCAGCCATGGGGACAGTAGCCATCAGAGGACACAGAGGAAGAGTGGGAATGGCAAGTTCCAAGTCCTTGTGACAGGAATAAGGTTTGTGTATGCAAGGGACCGAAGGAAGGCCAGCACTGCTGGAGCAGTCAGCCTCTGGGGAGAACGGACAGGGCCAGGCTGTGTGCCACGTACCAGCTTGGACTGAAGGCCAGCCCCGCTGCCTTGGGTTTACTGAGGTCAGCCTTCTCACCTCAAAACGTGGTAGATTCCCAGTTTCAAAGCTGAGTACCCCAACTTCCATAAACACATCCCATGTTTGATCCAATTCCAGAAACTAGAGAACAAAGCATGTCTTTTTCCTTGTCATCAACCAACCACTACAGCAAACATCGGTGCCCTTCTCCTCCTGCCATTGTCTGCTGTAACCTTGACACCAAAGGAAACACTTAACTCTCACTAGTGAGTTTATAGGTGACTTTAATTTTTCTTACACTTTCCAACAGTTCCGGATTTTTTTTCATGCACACTACTTCTGTAATAATAAAACAAAAGCACAATTTAAATGTATACGGAAGATACAAAACTATGTGTGCATCTTTGCATGAATTTGGTACTTCACATCAGCTGATTTATCCGTTTGTGCTATTAAAATAATCAATTGCTCTTTCTCTGAAGCCTCCTAGTTTCCCTGCGACGATTCTGAAACTCCAAGGTGACCTATTTCCCCAAGAACAGGGCACGGAGGTGATTGCCTGAGAGAGCAGGTAGGGGCACACCTGTAGGCTGGACTCAGGCCTGTCCGTACACGCGGAGGATGCTGTTGATGTGCTGGAACCTCTCCCGCGTGGCGTTCAGGACACTGTTCTCATTTAAATGGTATCAGAGTAAACAGGATGCTACATGTAGAATGAAACTCCTCAAGCCCTTCCCTAAAGAGATAAGGCTGAAATCATAAATATCTCACGTAGTTTAAAGATAAAATCTGCAATCAGCTCCAGGGGCCTGAGTCTGGACCCAGTGCAGTCACCTAACCTTCCCAATAGGCAAGAACAAAAGAGCAAATTCAAGGGACCACCATAGATTGGAAATTATTCCCCACTCATTTCTTCAGGGACTCCACAAATTTAAAAATTCCATATTTATTTAGTAAGTTTGAATAAGTAAGAGAGAGAGAAAAGGAAGGAGAGAGAGAGAGAGAGAGAAAGAGAGAGGTGAACCCCTGCCAAAAGTCTAGGGTCTCTATTAAAAAATAAATCCCCAAAGTATGCCAGTTCAGCCACAGCACATCTGGGAATTGTTTGAAGGATAATGACAGTAATAATTATGATTACTTACACTTAATTCTCCCTCACAGGGGCGCTGTGAAGATTAATGAGTTAATGCTCGTAATGTGTTTTTGGTTCCTCGATGAAAGCTCCCATGAAAGCCCAGATTATTATTATGGTTATTGTTGTTTATATTAGACCATTCCTGTGGAAGGCTTCCCTTCATTGCCCGTCCATTTACGTTCCCATCATAAAATGCAACCACTTCTCTAATTAACAGCCCACTGGCTCCAGGAGCAGTCACATCAGGCAGGAACCCCCACTTTAAGAAAGAAAGTGTAAGCAGAATCACTGTCAGCAGCTGCCCATGGCTCTCGTCCTGCTAGACTTTGTCCCAAACTCTTAGCTAAACTGGAAAGACACAAGAGAGAAGGTAAGCAGTGTCCTGCCCCAAATGGAAACTATATTGAGAGTGTAAGTATCTTCCAAAATAGAGAGCCTGCAGACAAATTCATAGATATGATCAAAAAATAGGTAGAGAACGCTTTAAGATAATGTTTAAATATGGCTCATAGAATAGCTTGTTCAAAATCAAAGCCACATAAAGATAATAGATCAATGGATTGCTACTTAGCATTCATTTATTCTTTTTTTTTTTTTTAAAAGGAAAGTATTGCAAACTCTCTTATCTTCTTTGCATAGGCCTATACCAAACAATGTTTGTTGAGCAAGACAGGGTCCCTATCCTTGAGAAGATGGTTACTGAAGGCTAGCACATTAATCACCTCTACGTGGTCTGGTCAGGAGAGTAGGGCTCTGTTACAAATGCAGCTATTCCTCTGGAAAGGCAAGTATGACACATTCTCTATGATAGTCTCTAGCTTTAGTTACAAGTAGAAATGGCTTTTCTTTGTTCAATAATTAAAACTTTTTTTTTAAGGCTATAAGAGGAATGAGGTACCACCAAGTTTCTTTTTGCATGGCACATATGTAAGGATAAACATATGTAATGTGTCTGGTTCCTTTAAGATACTCAATAATACATAAATAACACAATCACTCCAGAAGAAAAACAGGGGGAAAAAAGGGAAACAAAGACACCTTTCTTCCTTCTACTCTACTATCTCATTTCTCAACTTAACACTGTCATTCCTTAGCTCTAGGGTCTACAAATCATTCCTTAGCTCTGCAGGGTCTACAAATCATTAGAAGAGGAAGGAATGTAGGAGAAAACCCAGTTGCCCACTCAATAGCCATTCTTCCTTTTTTCATAGAAACAGTCTTAATTTCAGCAAAGCACTTTACCACTGTGAAAAAAAGACTACATTACTTAGTCTCCCTCAAAGGCAGGCGTGGCCATAGGTGACTAAGTTCTGGCCAAGGAGAGGTTGGCAGAGATGTGTGGGAGCCAGTTTAACTGGCAAGTGTGGTCTTTATTCCTTCCCCACTTCCTTTTCTCTGTTGCCTAGAAATCTGACATGACAGTAGAAATTGTAGTAGCTATTAAGGGCCATGAGTTGGTCTTGAAGATGGAAGGCAAAATAAGACCCCCTACCAAAGATATCCACATTCAAATGCCTGGAAACTGTGAAAAAGTTACATTATGTGGCAAAGGGAAATTTAAGTTGTGATGGGTAAACATTACTAATCAGACCTCAAAATAAGGAGATTGTCTTTGATTACCGAGTGGGGCCAAAATAATCACAAGTATCCTTAAAAGGGGAAGAAGGAAACAGAAGGAAATCAGAGAGATGGCTGAGTGAGAAGGACTCAACCTGGCCTTGCTGGCTTTGAAGATGGAAAAAGAGGCCACAAGCCAAGGAATGCAGGCAGCTTCTAGAAGCTGCCAGGGGCAAGGAAGCACATTCTCCCTTGTTGCTTCCAGAAGGAACACAGCCCTGCCAACCCCTTTATTGTAGCTCAGTGAGACCCAGTTAGCAATCCTTACTTCCAGAACTGTAAGGTAAATAAATTTGTATTGTTTTCAGCTGCTAAGTTTGTGGTCATTTGTTATAGCAGCCATAGGAAACTAATACACTAGCACTGACTGAGAATGGCCAAGGGAAAAAAGAGAAAAAGTCTGGGTCCCTGATGATGTTGTGAAGCTGCCATACTCTCCCTGAATGACCTAACTCTAGACTGCCTTTATGTGAAAGAATATTGCGTTTAGTGTTTAACCAATTGTTGTTTGGGGTTTTCTTTTATATGTGGCAAAATACAACTCATAGCTGGTGCACTCGCTACATTTTAGAGATAAGAGATTGAAATCCCAAAATGTCAAGTGACATTATTTTAATGCAACTCAGCTATTCAGAATCAAAAGTAGAACTCAGGGTCCCCAGAGCCTCATGTTTATGATCTACCCAGTAATGTATACAACAGTGGTTCTCAAACCTTAGCACAGGAATCATCTGGAGAGCTTGTTAAAACACAGACGGTTGGGTCCCACACTAGAGTTTCTGAGTCAGCAGGACTGGGGTGAGGCCAAGACAGTCTATAGTATCGTTGGACCAACCTTCTCTTCTATTGTCAGACCCATAACCAAAATCCAGCCTTCATGACCACACACCCGGGATAGCACAGCAGCTTCCTAGGTGGCTGATGTGTCTTCAGTTATTTCTAACTTACTGACTCCCCCTAGCCACCTTCCCACCTAACTAATTTTGCTTTCACCAGATTCTATTTCTGCTTCAAATCCTCAGTTGCTTCCTACTGTTTAGGAAATTAAATCCAATCCCTGTGCAGACATTGCAAGGCTCTCCACACTTCCTTGTCGTCTCTCACCCACCCCAAGCCATCACTCCTCCAGCCATCCCTATGAAGAGAGAGGAACCAAAAAGTGTCTTATTTTATAACCAAGAGAGCAGCCAGAAAGAGTTGGCCAGCTCTCCCGGCAAATCCATACTGGAAACAAGCTCCTCAAGCTCCCCGAGACGGCCCAGCACCCACCCTCGGGGAACAAGGAACCAGGTCCCCTGCGAGCAGCCCACAGCAGGTTCCCTGTGGAAACTCAGGACGAGGTGAGAACACAATGTGCATTTCAGCTAATTACTCCAGAAAGGGAACGCAGCCAGGAGGACCTGAGATTGTTTGTACGCTGTTATGCTGAATTTTGAAAGAGAGGGCAAACTTGGAGGAAATTGGCAGCAGCTTCGTCCAGCATCAGCCAAAATGGCACTGTGTCCCTCCCCGAAGCAGCTGCGCAGTTGTGTGGCTGAGCCTGCAGCACTCGCCTCCCTTTGTGTGCAGGAAGGACTGGGGGTGCTGGGCACTGGAGAGGCTGCCTCCCCGGAGGAGGCAGCTTTAACTCCCCGGAGGAAGGATGGTTCAGCTCCGGGCAAGTGAGCACCAAATGATCCCCCAGTTCTAAGCCTGATGTATTTGAGGGTTTTGTTGGTTCCTCTCCTAGAAATCAGCCTTCACATAAATATTAGTTGTGCCCTTGCCAGGAAATCTGGTACCTGTATCACTGAGGGCTTTTCTTTAAGGAGGAAAGCTTTTCATCTGTTTATGGTACATTTTTCTCCTGCTCTGTTCAAAAAGAATTCATTCTTTTGTGTCTTTGTTCTCAGTCTTCCATTTTTCCTTTCTGTTGTTTATTCAAGGAAACCCTTCCTCACGCTAGAAGCGATTCGCTGCAGCTTGGTTTTGAATTGTCTCAGCAAAGCTTCCACTCCTGTAACATCCCAAAGTTACGCACCCGAGGCTCTCTGGGCTCCCACACATCCAAAAGCATACTACTTTCTTCTAAACGTTCGGGGGACCATGGCTTGGAATGGGCACTCTTCCAACAAGCACTTACTGAGTATTTGCTGATGTATCCTTTGTGGACAGTCCTGGCCTCCTCCCTCAGAGATCAGTGTCACGCTTTGTCAGAAGCATCCCTCAAGAGCTTCCCTTGCACAGCTTCTGGTCAAGGGTCAAAAAAGCTTCCTTCCAGAAGTTGCTGCATGGGATGGCCAAGCTGAGGCAAAGAGGTTTCCTTCTCAAGTCCTTACCATCAGTGACCCCATCGGAATGGTTTGGAGAAAAGGCACATTACTGAAAAGCTTAATAGACATTAAAAAATAGAAAATACATTATTTTTATTGAGAGCCTTTTCCCTCGTGCTCACTGAAGTTTCTTACTTCTAAAGGCTCCGTTTCTCCCTTTCTGCACCCAGGAGTCTACTGTTTTTACCTTCACAGAGTGACTAATTTCTACACAATTTAAGTGAGAGGAAAGTGATACCCTTGGCTTGAGTAATTTTAGTGAGCTTTATAGTTTCCTAACTGGATTTAATTGTGGGAAGATAACCGGGGGCCACAACTGAGAGAGAGGAGTGAGAGGGGTTCTAAACAAGAAATATACTCACACAGAGAAATGACTCTCAGGTGTACCCATTACGGCCTTGCCCAGAGAACATTGTGGCTGCAGGGTAACACACCCTGAAAGTGACGGTAATTACTTTGTAGTTCTTTAGGTTTTCTTTGTGTAGAGTGTTGAAGAGGAAAGAGAAGAGGGTAGCTGACTTTTAAATGAAATGGGGGATGGAAATTCCAGGTGAATTTAAAGCACCTGGCAAACAGGCATCTCTTTTCAGTGTTTCCTTGTTTTGGCCCTGGACTGGGAAGCCATCACCTCCCTGGCTCTTTCATGGAATTTCTGTGTGGTCTTGGTCTTACTCAATTAACCTCTCCTCTTCTGTATTTCATCATGTGTATATGGGTATAGGATCAACTTCAAAGAGGTCCAGGGCCTAATTAATGTCTCTAGGGTGCCTGAAGATTCTGAGATGGAAAAAAAATAAAACCACCACCTGTATGCAGAATCTGAGACTACACCATAGCAGGTGGAAATTATTACTATTAAGTGTGACTCCAACTCAGAGTATTTGGCAAACTCCTCCTCTGGGGCATGAGAAATGTCAAGTTGGTGAGAGTAAGCTTCCCCTGTGATCAATGCCATCTCTCTCTCTCTCTCTCTCTCTCTCTAAATATATATATATATATATACACACACATATATACACACACACACACACACACATACACATATATATAAAACTTTCTCACAAGTTATATATATATGTGTGTGTATGTTACATTAGAAGACAATACAATCAACAATAAAAACCGAAAATAAAATAATGAAAAGTGTAATGTAATTAACGATTTTAGGAGAAGACAAGCCAGCTCTGAGCCATCCAGCTACTCTTGCCCATCAGCTTCTTCCTCCATCTCACTCCTCTATGCCCTGTCAATGGGTCTTCCCAAGGCCAGAACGATTCTGAAATTCAGTGGGAACATTAATGTAACGATGCTTCTAAGATCAGAAAAACACCTCTTTATGATAAGTTCTTTAAAAGGCCATCAAAACCCTTCCTGATCCCCATTATCTTTCTCTTAGTTCACAGAGAGTCAATTAATTGCAACCAGGAATTTCTTTTAAGCTCTGCAAATGTCACTCATCTTGGATAAATGGACACTACCATATTTGAAAGGTCTTTTGATGTGATCATAAGAAAGGATTTGCAGGATTTCCTTCATAACATCCTCAACTTGGAAAATGACTTGGTAAAATCAAAACCTCCATTTGTTTATTCATTTGTTTAACACTTGTATTGTGTTCTCTCTAAGTGACAAGCACTATGCTACCGGGAACTTGGGGGACACTAAGACAAAGCATACAGGTAATCATTGCATTGTAAGTGCTGAGGATGGACACCTAAACTATTCTCTTGCATAGTAAAAGGGATAGGAATTTCTTTTAAGTCCCATATTATGGAGATGCCCTGGGGTCAGGGATTTTTAAACCTAACACAGTGACAAGAAGGGGAAATTGTTGAATGAAGTTAAGTTTAGCTGATTCGGTCTGTTCTTTGGAAGATACACTTCCTTTCCTGGATATTTTAGAGTCCCTTTTTACACTATTCCTAACCTCCTATCTAACTTACAAATAGGACCTCCTTAATCTCTCTCTGTGCTATTGTAAAAGGGGGATAAATGGTGATGAAAGGAGACTTAACTTGGGGTGGTGAATACATAATACAATATGCAGATAATATACAATTATACACCTGAAGTCTATATAATTTTATTAGCCAATGTCACCCCAGTAAATCAAATTTAAAAAAAAGAAAAAAAATCTCTGTTATTCCCTATAGTCCTGTTGACTTTCTATTTTCCACGTAAGAGGCGTGGGAACTCATGGAAACAATTCCTTGAATGTTGAAGACAGATAAGGTAGGGTAACGGGCTAGTCAGTGTTTTCTAGAAAAACAAAACCAATAGAACATAAATTTTTACAGATATATTTTATATATAATACATGTAATTTTATATAATACAATATATATTACTTATGTGATAAAATAAATCTGCTACCATTACTATGGACCCTAACAAGTCCAAATCTTCAAGGTGGACCAGCAGGCTATAGATCCAGGAAAGGCAGTGCCCCAGTTTGGGTCCAAAAGCCACCTGCTGTAGAACCAGGAATAGCTGATATTGCAGCTGAAGTCTGAAGGCTGTCTGCTGGAGAATTCTCTCTTATTCAGGGAAGGCCAGTCTTTTTATCTTCAACTGATTGGATGAGGCTCACCCACAAAATGGAGGACAATCTGCTTTACTTAAAATTCACTGATTTAAATGTTAATCTCATCCAAAACACCCTCACAGAAACCCCAGAATAATGTTTGAACAAGTATCTGGGCACTTTGTGGCCCACCCAAATGGACACGTAAAATTAACCATCACAGGTAAAAAGCCTTATATTAACCCAATTCTTTGATTTCTTGTAGTATCTTTCCCTATAAGTATGTTTATAAATATCCCTCTCAGTTTTAACTCCATTTCATTAAGTTATGGAAAAAATACAGATATGTGACTAGTTAACAACTTAAATATTCTATGTTTTATCGGCTATCATTCTTAATGTATTGTCCTATCATTTAAATATATTTTTTAATGCAAAGATGTTAACTCCAAAACTGTTTCCAAAATCTATAACTTTAGTGCTGCAATTTAAAAAAAAAAAAAATCTTGCCTGGCCAGGCGTGACTCAGTGGTTGAGTGTCGACCTAGGATCCAGGCGATCGGGGTTCTATTCCCGGTCAGGGCACATGCCAAGGTTGCAGGCTCGATCCCTAGTCGGGGCTGTGCAGGAGGCAGCCGATCAATGAGGACTCTCTCACCATTGATGTTCTATCTCTCTCCCTCTCCTTTCTTCTCTCTGTAATCAATAAAGATATATTTTTAAAAAATAAAATTAAATAAACAAATAAATTTTAAAAGCTAAATCTCTTAAATACCTGAAAAGTAATAGGTTCCCCACAAGTCCCATTCAATCTCCTATTTTGAAATCAAGAAAATGCCAGTAGCTCAAAGAGCCATTGACCTACTTCATTACTTGATGCTCCACATAAATCATGGACACTCCCTGCTTTCAAAAAAGCAAGCTGGTTTTGAGGAAAAGCAGCACACCACTGCAAGAAAGTTGCACCAAATACTTTTAATCTGCCAGTGCATTTGACCTTTTTTTAAACGAGGGAGCAAGTAATTATGATTTTTATACACTTTACAGCTATTGATGGTCTTGTGATGTTGACTTCAGAGGAAATTACAAACCATGATCATTAACTGCAAGTTACAGACTTTTAGCAATGTCATAAATATAGCAACTATCCAATAAATATTTTGTTAAAGTTACACTTTGTTTTAAGATAGAGTTAAAAAATGAATAATTATAATACAGATATATATTCATTTAACCAATATAAATGGCTGAGTACCTATTATGTAAGAAATGCCACTAAGAACACAAAAATGACTAAGTAATCATTCCTAGCCAAAGAAGTCCAGAGCCTAGTACACAAAAGAGACGGGAGCCAACAATGAATTAAAATAACAATGTAAGAGATGCCATACTAAGGTATCTACTAAGAGCTATCGAAGCGAAGAGAAATGGCTTTCCCTCAGCCACCTTATTTGGACCAACATCCTATATCTATCGTACCTAAAATATTGTCACAAAGGGTAGCTAGTGATTGTATTCCAAAGTCAATATGATGACAGATCGACAAATAGACATGAGGGAACTAGAAGAGATACCGAGAGCTGATACTGAAGGAATCAGTGATTCGAAAGTTGAGCACCACTAAATTATTTTTTCATCTCAACAACTTTGAACTAAGAATAAGTCAGTATCAGAGTTGGCAATCACACACTCTTTCACTAGTAAGTACACTGTAACCTACTTAAGAGCTACATTGCAACGCTCCCTAATTAATAACTTCATATTCTGAGAGCAACAATAAATTCCTTCCTTGCCATGCATGGTGCCAGCTTTCACATGATCCAGATTTCCAGTTAAAGAGGTGTAAGACCCAACAGAAAACTGTTCTCATTTGAGACAAAAGGTGGCATACCAAATGACTAGAGACCATTGCTGGTAGCAGGTTGAAGTTTGCAACAGGAGACATTATATACACCCTACTCATCTACTAGATTAGCTCTATTCAGTCCAATACTATGAATTTTTTTCAGATATGAAAGCTAAAATTATAAAATCTTGAGCTAGAAGTGTTCAGCCTCATTATACAAATGAGGACTCAGAAGCTAAAGTAACTTACCCCAAATGGCACAGTTAAGAAATTATGAAGCCAGAACTATATGCTAGATTTCCTTAGTATTTCAGTTCTTTCATCCCCTTTACTGGAACATTGATAAAGATATTAACACCATGAGGGCAAGCATTAATAACTACCACTTGAATTGTCTAAAATCCAGAATAAATTTACAACTGAATTGTTCTTATATCAACAGATATATTGCACATGAAACCACAGTCTCCTGAAAGAAATTGGGAATATTGGAACTGATCTGTGGACATCAGGCAATGGTTAGGCTATATGAAATGTGCAAGAACTCTGACAGAAATATGATCCCCTAAAAATCGTGGACTCTGTGAAGACAAAAATTATGTGTGATTCACTTTTATCCACAGTGTGCAGCAATGCCTGGCAGTAGACATAGGTGCTTAGCAAAGCCTTTTATGCCGAATGGATAGCTCTCCAAAGATCTTCAAAACAACACTGAATAGTAGTAATAATCATATGAATGGAGCACCTCCCTGAAGGTTGCAGTATCTACAAAAAGGGGAGTTGCTAACATTCATTCTGTTGAGTGATAACAACAGGCCACACCTCATTGATTTGACAGTTGATGGCCTTATTAAAAAGAAATAGTGTGTCTCAAACCAGGCAAAGTAATTTCTCTTTTTCTTTCACACCTGCTTTAAAATTCGAATTTGCCTACCACCCATATAACCCTTACCTCTTGTGATGAGTTTCATGAGTGGATGGGACTTTTCACCCTTTAGCTCAAAATAAATCTTTCCTTAAATGACCACTGGAAAGAGGAGAGAGGAGAGAACATGAGAGAGAAATAAAAATTAACTACCTCAAAATAAAACACTGGGGCTAATTTACATTTCTAGGAATAAAGCACCATTGCTCAAACGAACCCTGGGAATTTGGGCAAATTTAGAATAAACAAGTAGACGTCAGCCAGCTCCCAGAGCAGAGCTGCTCATGTACAGTGCACACAACTGTCCAAGTCTTCAAGGGGCTCCATGAAGCAAATAAGAAAATATACTGCCATTATCAATTATTAAGACTCTGGGTTGTGCCTGACATTACTTCATAAGTATTTATTAGATATTTGGAAACGTGAACTAATATCAATAAAAATTTTTTTAAAACCTGACATAATTAAAAATCAAGATTTGAGAGACATTTAAAGTCATGGAAAAATCTTTATAAGATATTGTAACATGAAAAAAAACCCTACATGATCCCAGTTGTGTGTAAAAGTGTGTGTGTGTTGTGTTCCAGTTATCTACTTCTGTGTAACCAAGTTCTCTAAAACTTTGTAGCTTAACACAGCATCTTTATATTACTCATGTATCTGCAGTTTGGTCAGGGCTCAGTGGGAACAGTCCATCTCCCTTCTACATGGTGTTGATTGGGGCAGCTTGGAAGCTGGTCCTGGAATCATTTGAAGATTCTCTCATCACATGTCTGGCTTTTTATGCTGAATGTTGGCTGGGAGTCTCGGTTCCTCTCCATGTGGGTCTCTCAATGTGGTCTTTCCATAAAGGTTCATTTGGTCTTCCACACAGTGTGGTGACTGAATGGAAGGGCAAATGTCCCAAAAGAGAAAAAACCAGGAAACAGCTAAATTTCATTCTCTAACCTGACCTTGTAAATCACACAGTATCACTCCCACCATAGCTCTAGACCCACTCAATGGAAGAGTGTCAATGTCACCTTGCAAAAAGAGCATGTAGGATGGGATATGTATTGATGTGAGTATGTCTGGAATATTCTCTGTCACACATAGGAAAAAAACACTGACAGTGAACACATCAAAATGTTAACGGTGACTATTCTTGAATAATTTGATAATGATTTACCTATTTTTTCCATCCATTTTCCTAAATTTCAACAATTGACGTGCTTTACTCTCATAATGATTTCTCTATAATGCTTTTGGTGGGGGTGGGAGATGGGAACGCAATCACTTTTCCTATAAGTACCAGCAAACTTGGATGCCCAAGATTCCCTTGCCCAGGAGTATATCTCATTCATGATATTTGCTCTAAGCTAGTCTTCTCAAAGAGGGCTCTGATTTAAGGAATATTTGGTGCTCAAAAAGCCACAGAAAAAGAGGTTCCATGATCCTACACATTTGAAATCTGAGCTTCTTGGATTGTATCCTGAGGGAGGATGATACTCATGTGAACGTTTCAAAGGCTCCGAAACATTCTGCTGTAATAACATGATTGGCCCAGCTTCTTTCACATTTGAGCCCCATTTTGTAGGATGTATCCGTCAGAAACACTTTAGGTGTATAATTCTCTCAACAAGGGTTTCTCGACCGAAGCCTCATTCACATTTTGGGCTTGAGAGTTCTTGTCATAGAGAACTGCTCAGTGTGTCCCTGGACTCCACATACTGGATGCAAGTTGCTATTCCCATTCCTATCCCAGTTGTGACAACCAAAGACATTGCCAAATGCCCCCTGGGGGACAAAAATCACCTCTAGTGGAGAATGACTTCTTTAAATTAAAAAGCAAAATTGGTTATTAGCTTTTTAATAATGTAAAAAGTGAAGGAAAAAAAAACCTCTTCTCAGATTATTTGAGAAATAGATTGAAAGTTGGCATATGGTGAATACAAATGTGGCCTCTGGGGTCAGCTCCAAAACCAAGTACATTCACTGACTATAGATCACTTCTACCAAACAGAAAGCAAGAACAAAACCAAGGATATTTGCTTCTTTTGTTCTCATTTTTAAGCCTAGTCAAATCATGCAAATCTAGCCTGACAAAAAGTTCAATCTAAATTAGCAAAAATGGATTGAGTTATAGAATTTTTTAAATGAAGATTTTTTTTTTTTTTTACTTTAAAAGCATCCTGAGATTCCTGCAAGATTAAGCAGGTTTTGCCAACTAGAGTTAGAGATCTACTTTCATCAGTACATATGTGATTAGCAAATACACTGTTTATATGGAAATAAGGCCTTCTCTCAAAAATAGTTGATCTAGAGAATAATTCTACTTACAGAGAGGTTTAAATGTTAAAGTTCATTCAAATCCATGTCCAAATTGGTGAGAGCCACAAGTCCAGAATTGCTCAAGTCTTCAGAACTACCTGAAATATTCTCTATTGCCTTCGGCTCTTTAGAAATTGTAAACCCAATGAAGTTCTCTAAACTTAAGTGAAATAGCCAAAAAAGACCAATAAAGAGAAAAGTAAGATAACACAGGGCTGGAAAGGACCTGAAAAAGGATAACATTTTAGAATTTTAAGACTGGGTTGGGGAAAAGCATTTGAGATCAGGTGTCTTGCTTTCTCTGGAAAGCAGCTGTTAGGATGACTTCAGTTGCCCCTGGTGGTAGTCACACCCTGTGCAATCCCCTCTTATTGAGTAAGAACTAGATTTGTAGCTGCTTCTAACAAATAGAATTTGGCAACAATGATGGAATGTCACTCCTGAAATTACGTTCTGTCTCCTTTCTTGTTCACCCTGAGGGAAGCAGCTGCCATTTTCTGAGCTGCCCTATAAGGGGGCCTCGGTGGCCAGGAACTGAGGGAGGCTTCTGCCATCAACCAGCAGGGAACAGGGATCCTCAGTCCAACATCCCACAAACAACAGAATCTTTGAAAGAACCATGTGAGTAAACATGTGTCCTTCCCCAGTTGAGCCTTTAGGTGAGATGCAGCCCCGATTGTCAGCTTTACTGTAAATACTTGAGAGAAAAGTACTCAACCATGTCTGTCCTGGATTCATGACCCACAGAAACTTCGACATAATACATGTGTGGGTTTTTAAATATATTTTCATTGATTTTAGAGAGAGAAGAAGGGAAAGAGAGAGAGAAACATTGATGTGAGGGAGAAATATTGATTGTTTGCCTCCCATACGCACCCAACCAGGGACCAAACCTGTAACCTGGGCATGTGCCTTGACTGGCAATTGAACCAGCAACCTTTCAGTGCACAGGACAATGTTCAACCAGCTGAGCCACATCAGCTCAATGCACATGTGCATTGTCTTATGCCACTAAGTTTTGGAGTAATTTGTTATATAGCAATAGATAATATTTGGATGGACCGTGTCCCTCAGAATTCATATGTTGAAGTCCTAAACCCTGGGACCTCAGAATGTGTCTGTGCTTGGAGACAGGGTCTGTAAAGAGGGGACTAAGTTAAAATGAGTCCATTAGGATGGAGCCTAATTCAATATGACTGGTGTCCTTATAAGAGACATCAGAGATGCACATACACAGAGAAAGGTGACCATCTGTAAGTCAAGGAGAGAAGTCTCAGGGGAAACCAAATCTGCTGACACCTTCATCTCAGACTTCCAGCCTCCAGAACTGTGAGGAATAAATTTCTGTTGTTTAATTCACTCAGTCTGTGGTATTTTGCTATAGGAGCTCTAACAAACTAATATAGATAATTAGCAGACTTTCTTTTTCTATAGGTGGCACACTAAAACATCTTACCTCAAGTCAACTAGCTGGTTAGCAGTTGAACATTGTACCACATGTGTGGTTGTCATGTGTTACTAGATCTCCAATCCCCAATGGTTTTGTTTTGTGTTTTGTGTTTTTGAGTCTGCCTGTCTACCCTCACTGAACCAAAGAATGCACAAGTAGGAGTTTTCAGTATAGAAAGAAAAAATACTCTAATATTGAATTGACCAATATGGAGACAGGGAGCTTATGTTCTAAAAACCCAGCTCCCCAGTGGCACGTAGGTTACAGATTATCTAGGGCAAAATCACAAGACATTGTGGGTTAGTGGATTCAAGCTTGTGCTGAGAGCTGATTGGTCAGAGGTGAGGTAAGGATAATGACCTTCTTTAGGTCTTGAGGACAGTTCTGAGGTCTTTTCTGTGTCTCTCTGTTTGGTCTCATGGGAAAATAGCCAGGGGATTGTTCTACCTTAGGACTCAGGAGCTGACACATAACTTAGGTCAAGATGTTATCTTTAGTCAGCCAGAGGTCTGGACCATGTGACCATTAGTCAGGTCTAGGTTACTGTGTTCTGCTGTCTCTAAGGTTGCTGATTATCCAGGGGAAAGGCTAGGTCTCTGAGAGGGAGAGAGAGAGAGAGAGAGAGAAAGAAATGACTCCCAGAGCTAGGATTGAAAACTAAATTTAATCAAAGTCATAGGGATCCTCAGTTTCAATTGCCAGCTAGTCTCTCTGGACTTCAATCTCCTCATCTGTAAAATAAAAGCTTAGACTTGACCAAGGATTGCAAACTACATGGGCCAAATCTGGCTTGGTGCCTGTCTGTATAAATAAAGTTTTACTGGAACACTACCATGCTCATTTGTTTACTTGTGTCTTTTGCTGCTTTCCCATTAGAACAGTGAAGTTGAATAGTTGTGTCAGAGACCTTATGGCCGACAAAGTTTACTACCTGGCTCTTTCCAGATAAAGATTGCTTGCTGGCTCCTGGACTCAATAAGCTCCAAGAAATCAAGTCTTAAAATTTCATAATTGCAGGACTTTAGAACCTAGAACCCCTGCCCCCATTTACATTAGACTAGTGATTTCTCAAAGGATGGTCCTGGAATATCAGCATCACCTGGAAACTTGCTAGAAATGCACATTATCAGGCCTATTGAATCAGATATTGTGGGAATGAGGCCCTGCAATCTGTGTTTTAAGAAACCATCTACACACTGATGAAAATCACAATATTAGATTACTCTCTCATTTCACATTTTCACATTAAAAACTAGGAGAGAATTGTTTTACTCTTAAAAAAAGAAAAGACAGAACAAAATAGTGTCTCAAAAAAAAAGAGAGAGAGAGCATTTTTAAAGGCCATAATTCGCTATTCCTTGATTAGAATGAAAAATGGAGGTGATATTAAATAATAATGGTGATAATATGATGGTTTGATCTCTATCACTTATCTCTCGTTGTGGATTTAGTAAAAACCACAGCTGTCACACCGTGTGTTTACTTTAGCAGCCAGTTAGAACTGTCCTCCAACAGCCTGACAGTGCTTGTCTCCTGGACGAAAAAGCATTTTGTGTTGAATACCTGACAAGCTAAACAAGAGCACATTCAAGATGGTCTCTATAAGACCCAGAAAATAAAGTCTAATTTTGATTTATATATTAAAATTTATCCCCCCTCCACAAATTTAGGGCATTAAATATATTTTTTAAATGTAAAGGCTTATAGGAAAAAAAAAGAAAGAAAAAAGAAACAGGAAATGTTGACGCCCACACACTCAGAAGAGGAATCCCAGGACCAAACCCCATTTCCTGCCCCACAAGGTAACAGAAACGTCTCTTTTTTTTATCTAAAATCCGGTTCCTGTGCCACTCAAAGTCAAGAGCTGAGCCTACATGTTGGTTCAGTGTTGGCAGAAGAATTTTCTTTCTTTCTTCTTTTCCTTGAGAAACACAGAACTACGGCAAAATCTCCCTCCTTCTCCTCACAGATGAAAAGGGAGTAAGGCCCATCTTCCATTATGTGTGCGAAACCCTGGGCCCCCGCTCCAGCTTTGCTCACCCACCCACATGAGCTTGCTTGGCCTATGTGTCCTCTGGAATCTCTACTACAAATGCCGACCAGGGAGGAGTGAGTCCGTGTTTTGCGTTCAGAACTAATCCTGCTGCCCTACTCAACCCTCTCAGGCGCTTCCTTGTAGTCAGACACAGCTAGAAATCAGTGAGGCACAACCAGTGCCATCACATCACTTTACTTTTAGGCCTTATGTATACAAACGCAAATTACAGTTTTGTAATCATCTGCGAGTGTGAAGATAGCCATGCCGTATCACTTGGGAATACGTTTCTATTTTAGTTGTGATTTGGCTACCCCCACCCCCCCACCCCCAACGTCAGTGTTCTAAGGCTCTATACGGAATACAGTGTTTTAACCAATATACTGATGGGGGCCTAAATAACCCAGTTAGGTCAACTTCTAAGTCCCAAATGAGGAAACAAGGGTCAAATTACTTGTTTTTCTTTTTCACATCTGCCTCTCTAGGAAGCATAGTTTGCTCTAGAGAAGATTTAGGGGTATTTGTTAATTATGTGACCATTTCTTCTTGCAAATATAGGTACCAAGAGACACAGTATCTCTGCTAAAGGAGAAACTAACAGGAAGGTTGGCTAGTGATGGAGTTATCACAGTCATGGTTACCTGGGAACTCTCAGGCAGATGCTGAGAGTGAGTGCTTGCCCTCCAGCTGCACAGTGGTTTTGACTACCTTGCGAAGAGTCAACAGTGTGAAGTCCTCTGACATGTCCTCCTGCAAAAAGATTAACATGCAGTCCCTGAATGTAAGATGGTGCTGTCACTGTGGAAAAGTTTGGTAGTTTCTTACAAAACTAAACATGCATCTACCTTTTGATCCATCTATTCCACTCCTAGGCATGTACCCAAATGAAAGCTTATGTCCACACAAAGATTTGTATGTGAATGTCCATAGCAACTTTAAAATAGCCCAAAGCTGGAAGCAACTCATATGTCTATCAGTAGGTGAACAGAGAAAAAAGTTGTGGTAAATCCATACAATGTAACACCCACAGCAATAAAAAGGAATAGACTATTAATATGCTCCACACAAGGATGAAGCTCAAAATCATTATGATGAGTGAAAGGAGTCAGAAAAAAAAGACTACAGCACTGTATAATTCCATTTACATAAAACTCCAGAAGTTGTAAGCTAAGCTACAGTGACAGGAAGCAGATCACTGGTTGCCTGGGGATAAGGGTGAGAGGAGAGGAGAGGAGAGGAGAGGAGAGGAGAGGAGAGGAGAGGAGAGGAGAGGAGAGGAGAGGAGAGGAGAGGAGAGGAGAGGAGAGGAGGGGAGGGGAGGGGAGGGGAGGGGAGGGGAGGGGAGGGGAGGGGAGGGGAGGGGAGGGGAGGGGAGGGGAGGGGAGGGGAGGGGAGGGGAGGGGAGGGGAGGGGAGGGGAGGGGAGGGGAGGGGAGGGGAGGGGAGGGGAGGGGAGGGGCAGAAGGAGAGAGGAATTAGGAAATGACATGAGGGGGCCTGGAGGAGTTGGGTATGTTCACTATTTTGATTGTGGTGATGGTTTCATGGGTATATACATATGTCAAAACTTACCAAACTGTACACTTTACATATGCAGTTTATTGAGTGTGAGGTATAGCTTCATAGCACTTTTTTGGAGATGTGATTCCTGTCTTATTTTCACTAGAGAGACAAAATATGCCACAGACTGGAAATGTGTGATAGTTGATGTAGTGCTTTGAGAAGGCAGATGAGGTAACACTTTTAGGGAACCTCATGAACCTTTTTTTTTTTTAGCATATCTTTATTGATTTCTGAGAGAGGGAGGGAGAGGGAGAGAGAGAGATAGAGATGAGTGGTTGATTAGTTGCCTCCTGCACACCCCCTACTGGGGATCAAGCCTGCAGCCTGGGCATGTGCCCTGACCAGGAATTGAACCTCGATCTCCAGGATCATAGGTTGATGCTTATCCGCTGAGCCACGCCAGCCGGGCAGTACCATGAACCTTTTTAGGTTAGAAATCAGGTACCTCTCACTGCGAGTTTCCCATTCCCAGCTCCCCACCCAGCTGTCCACCAGAAGAACCCATCATCCGTGTCTCCAGTTTTCAATCCTATGACATCTTCTTTCCAGGAGAGGAAAAAAGCTGATGAGGGCAAGTTTTCCTTTCCTTTCTGTGAAGTCAAGCAGGACAAACCCAAGGTGAGAGGTCAAGAGCAGAAATGCCCAAGTCCCCTGCACACCACAGAAGCCAGTCTCCGGTCAGGATTTACCTTGAACTGAGTAAAGGGTCCTTCTGAGTGGGTTTAGTCAAGTCCTGATCTCGAAAGAGATCACCGGACGAGAGGAGGGAAAAACACCTCGGTAGAAACAGGCCCCTGGGGCCTGTCCTGAGACAGATTCTCATCCTTCCTGACCTCACAGGAAAGCTCCCTGCTTTTCACAGCCACCTCACTCACAGGCAGGCACTGGACAGGAAAAGGCCACCTTTTGCTAAGCAGCAGGTTGGCTATAGTCACTCAGTTTGCACACTCAACCACAGAGCTGGCCAGGGACAAGCACTGTGCCTTCTGACAGCCTCTGAATTAATGCTCCCATCTCCAGCCCATTCATTGCCCCACCAATAACCTCCTGTCTTTCACCTCTTGCTACTCTGTGGCTCCCATCCCAGAAGAGCCCCAGACAAGCCCAGGTTGCTTATTTCTGAATCTTGCAAGTCACGAGATTATGAGTTTTTGATACAGGTTTTATCTGAGATGAAGGGAACAAGATGCTCATGACCTTCCAGGGTGCTCAGCCCTGGGGGACATTTGCTGATGTCTGGGACATTTTCAGTTGTCACAACTGGGGGTGGGAGGTGCTATTGGCATCTATCTGGTAGCGGTCAGAGATCCTGCTAAAGATTCTGTGATGCACAGAACAGTCCCCCACCCACACACAAACACACACACCAAACGTTATCTGGTACAGAGAGTGAGAAATCTTGTTATAAAACAAAAAGTTGTGTCTTTCTGGGGACATACCAAGTTTATGGGGAAGTAAGCCGCCCTCATTTTAAATTCAGATTTCAAGAATGTGGTGCTAGGCAAGGCATCTCTGTTTTCTGCCTTGATTTCCCATGTCTGTAAAATGGGAATGATCCTATGTCATTTATTCCTCTCCTCTCGGTCTTCCTCCCAGAGAGTGGCTAATGAATGTTTGCCAAGTGCTTTGAAGACTCTAATTACTGTTATCCCCAGTCTATCAGTTCAAGATTGTAGAGCACCTGGGAGCCCTGCAGACGGGAGATACCAGGCAAACGGAGCCAGTCCTGTCACTGTGGTTACCATTTATCCCTCTCTGAGGGCAGTATCAAGCCCTTAGGCTTGAATTACTCAAATCAACTTTAGAATCTGCTGAAGGAAACCAAGGGTTCTCACAATTAAATCGCAGCTTTTCCCAAAGTCAGGGACTTCAGTTGAGGGCTTCCAGTTGGCAGCTAGCAAGATTCAGAAAACCTTAGCAGGTGGTGAGCATTCAACCCATCTTTGCTGATTGCCTGCTGAGGGCATAATTCAGCTAAAATGTGTAACAAAACTGGGGATATTAATACCTAAATTTCAGAGTTGCCATAAATTAAAAAATCATTCCAGGGCCTCATATATAGTAAGCACTGCTCTTAAAAAAAAAAAAAAAAAAGTTGAAAATGTAAAGTCTGCCTGGATGGCTCTCAAGCTATATTAGTCCCTCAGAAAGTTCTCGCCAAGCACACGGCAACCTGATGTTCAACACCCAAATTTGCCTTAAGCGAAGATGATCCTCTGCAGCTCTTTACTCCCTGTCAGGGCTTCCTGATGCTGAGAGTCTCTCTAATTAGAAACAATGGCAGCCTCAAGGTCACAGGTCTGGAGGAATCAACCTACGGAACTGCACTGAGCACATGCTGCATCAGCCAGCACGGGGAGAGCACCGTGAGCCACCGACGATGCGAAGGCACAGCAGCTCTCACCGCAGAACATCCAACGGACCCCAGAAGCCAGGGCTGGCATCAAAGGACAGCGAGCTCCCAATGCAGGGCGAGCGGAACCGCTCGTGTCAGTGGCACAATTTACAAGAGCTCAAGAAATTCAGGGGACGGGACCTGGAATGGACTGGGCAGGCTTCCTGGATATGGTGGGATACAGTCGGGTCTGGAAGCACAGGTAGGAATTCTGGAAGGCAATGCCAAAAAGCTCAAGCCTTCCTTCTCACTTCCAACTGCAAGGCGATCTTTCTGATTTTCCAGGCCAAACTGTACCTCAATCATAAAGGCCCTGAGGTCCGTCATGGGTTTTATGTTTCCTTGCTTGGCTGCATAGCTGGAGACCACAGCCCGGGACCCCTGGAGCTTGTCACCAATCAAGAGGGGACTGAAGCAGACTGGTTCTTACGCTTGCGCCTGCATAGAGTCCGCTGGAGGGCCCATTGAAATACAGATTGCTGGGCCCACAATGGGAGTTTTTGATTCAAGACTGGGGCCTAAGAGCCTGAATTTCTAACCAGTTCCCAGGTGATGCTGATTTTGCTGGTGTGTGGACTTCATTTGAAGAACTACTGGATGAGAGTATGGCTACCTTAGAGCAAACACAACACCTCTTTGGGGAGAATATGCAAAATGCACACCCAACCAAGGGCTGGTCAAAAGCATCAACTTCGGGGGCAAACTGCCCATCACAGCCAATGCAGTTATGACATCATTTTACTAAAGGTTCAACATCAGGCACTCGGGCCGTGTCAAACTCCTGGCTCCATTAAACAAATAATTCTTTTTTATTTTTTTATTTTCTTTTTGTTTAAAATATTACAGATGTCCCTTTTTCTCCCCAGTGACCCGTTCCACCCCGTTCCTTCCCCCTCCCCAGTCCCTCTCCCCACCATTGTAAACAAATAATTCTTGAACCTCTGCCATGTACCAGAGGCTTTGCAGTGACGTCATCTCACTGGCATTTTCATCTCAGTTTGGGGGTTCAGGGTTAAATGATGCTGAAATTCTTCTTTGAGTTGACATAAAAGAAAGGAGATAGACAGGGATCTAACAAGAGATTTTAAAGACACACACATCCCACGCACGCCAACAACCCTGAAGTGACCTAGCACAGGAAGGGGTGGAGGCCAGAAAGAGGGACTAGAGAAAAACAAAGCGAGCAGACAACAGATAAACTACCTTGCGGTTAGGTCCAAAGCATAGGAATTGAATCAATTCTGGGAAGTGGTAACCTCGTAGGTCCACTTCATTCTCATCTTACACATTTTTTTTTACTAGCATTTTCTTCATTTTTTAAGTGGCTTAGCAGTCATAGCACCTTCCGTTGCCTGTGATATTTTCCAGAACCTTCTATTGAGTTCCTATGGAAATGATGTTTCTGCACCCGTGGCAGATACGTGTTCATCTTTGCAATGAAGACCAGAGCTAGTTCTGCCAGCAGTGCTGCTTTTCATTTCATTTTAATGAGCGAAGCTGAAAAATAAGTTCACCAGTTGAAACTGTCAGGGAAATTTGAGATGGCAAATGCCATTATTAACTCCGTTGAAATGTATTATTAATAATAATGCTTAGCTCTGTTGTAGCATTTTCTGGCTTCAAAGCCGTTTACAAACATCAACTAATTAATCCTTACCTCAGCGCGATGAGGTAATTAAGTATTATTATCCCATTTCACAGAAGGGGAAACTGAGGCACCCAGCGGTTAAGCACCTTGCCCAAGGCCACAGAAAGGATAGAATATGCTCCCAGAGTCGCAAGCCTCCTGCAACTTTCCACGGTACATTGAAAAGGTCTCACTTCTGGGAAAAAATGAAGTTTGTAGCAGAAACCACTCCTCCAAAAAGAGAAAGGGACCGAGAAAGATGGGCTGCTGCTTTCCATAGCACCTGCTTTCACTAGCACCTTGCTACAAAGAATCAGAATTTCATTTTTCTTTGGTGTGTTCCTTCCTCATTAACTTTTAAAAAGCATGCTGACTTGGGGGAAATGCCAAAACATTTTAATGATGTATGAAATAAAAAATAAATAACTAAAACCTCCTGCCCACACAGAGAGAATACAAGCTTGCTATTTGGACACGTGCTTTTCTTTCCTCTCTCGTATTGGCAGCCGCTCTGTGCCATGTAGCTCAGCTGCAGCCAGAAACTTTTTTTTTTAAGGAAAAAAAAAAGAATATCGAAACTTAGCAGGCTTGGCCAAAAGAGGAGAACTTGGTCTTAATTGCCTTTTTACAAATCCTGTTCTCATTTCCATTTCCCTGAACTTTTTTTCAGAGCCTCCAGCCCCACCACAGAAGTTCATCTAGTTTCTTCTTGTATTTTGCCTAATTTCTTTCTTTCTCCTTTTAGTCTTCAAAGCTTTCCTTCCACAAGAAAGGTAACTGGTTGGGTGTGAGTGCTGGCCTTTCTACATCTCCCTCACCCACAGTCTACAGGCCTGTGGTTGCTCATTAAAGATCTGAGACAGACTGAAAGCACCAATGTGTCATAATGTGACAGACGTCCGAGGTCCCTTTCGAGCTGGTCGCAAATGTCTTCATGGCTTCCAGGGGCCTCTTCCTGTACCTGTCCTTGCAGTGTGAGTGGGAGCTTCTCTCGTTCAATTGCCCGCTGATGGCAGGAGGAGGGAGGCAGGGGCTGGAGGTGAAGCAGTGGGCGGCTCTTCACGCCCCCTCCTGCCTGGTGGGAGACCCCCGGGCCCAGAGTCTGGCTTCAGTCTTCTCTCCCAGCTTCACCTTGTCACTTCATGAACCTCATTGGCACCATTTGTAAATCTGCTCATTACTATTTTTCAATTCTCTGTGGGTTCATGTGCAAGTTACCTCAATGAGCTTTTAAATCCCTTACACACCGTTTAAAAGGCATATAAAATTTTTAAAGAACAGGCAAAGTTAAACTTTCATGATTAAGGATGCCCATTTGTGTGATAAAACTATAAAAGAAAAGCACAGAAATGATTACTGCACAGGACAGAGTAATGGAATAATGCTTACTTTTTTTTTTTAATTCTCACCCAAGGATATTTTTTCCATTGCTTTTCAGAGAGAGTGGAAGGGAGAGGGGGAGAGAGAGAGAGAGAGAGCGAGAGAGAGAGAGAGAGATGTGAGAGAGACACATTGATTGGTTGCCTCCCACACGCACCCAACTGGGGCCGGGGATGGAGTCTGCAACCGAAGTATGTGCCCTTGACCAAAATCAAACCCCGGACCCTTCAGTCAGCAGGCTGACACTCTAACCACTGAGCCAAACCAGCCAGGGCTAATGCTTACTTTTTAAGGTATGGGAGGGGGTGTCACAGGGGCATGTGGAGGGCTCCTGGGGCAACTGGCAAAGTTGTCTTTCTTAACCCAGGTGTGGTTACAAGAGTGTTCACATTATAATTCATTTATCACTCAGTTATATATTTTTATGCAGTTTACTATATCTCTGTTATAATTTAAAATATTTTTAAGGTTTAAAAATATTTACAGGACTATATGGACTTCATCACTATATGTGGGGTTCCGGTAGTGCCTTAAGAAAACCAATGGTTTTTCTTTTCCTTTGGTTTTAATATGATTATTTCTATTTCCTCTCATTAAATCTGAAAGTATCTCTTAGGGTTCCCAAAGAAAAGGTAACAGCTTTGAAGTTTTCTGGTGGGTGAATTGTACTTTGAAACATGCTGTGTAGTAGATGTGGGAAGTTCTAGACTTTTTTTTTTCTTCTTTGTCTGGGTGTGCTAGGTTTGGACAAGTTTACAGCAGGATAAAAGGAGAAAAATATTTGCTCCACAGAGACGCTAATCTTTTTTAAACTTCAGGGTATCTTCTCCTCCCTACCCTTCCAGACATGCCTTGGTGTTCTTGTCTACAAAATGGAGTCACTGGTGAGGCCCTGCTTAAGGTTTCTTGGGGTCCTAACAGTCTGTGATTCTACAAAAACCCTGCAGGGTTGAACATAGCTTCCCCCTTGCTTCTAAGCTGCACACTGATCTTTGCTCTCAAGCCACGGCCTTGCCCTGTCGTGAGCGGTAGCCTTTCTCTTCACTGAGAATCTCCTAATCATCAAGGGAAGACCTGACTTAATGTGATACTCATGGGGTACAAATGTCCCTTGTGACTGGCCCCGACCAGCCTGTCCTACCATCATTCCCAGCTGCCCCTCACACTCCACACTTGCTCCAATTTCCCCTTCGGCCTCTCCCACTGATCAGCTCCTCCTCTTCTCTAGGTTCTTCTCAGGTATATTCTTCAGGAAGCCCCCTTTGACCCCTGGGCTCAACTGAGCTTCTTGCACACCAGGCATGACTCTGTCTTAGCACAACCCCAGTATATGAAAGTGTTTGCATGTCTGTCCCATTTACTGGACATCAGCTCATCTAAGGTAGAACTAAATCATCCGAACACCTGGCATATAAACCAGCCTAACACCCAGCATATGCCCACACATAGTAGGTATGTTTCTTTAATCTAAGTCAGGAAATGTTGAATTAATCTAAGCACAACTGAACAATTGATTGATTAGATCCTGCCTTGGACTAAGAAGGATATTACCAAGGCCACCTTGTCCAGTCTCTTCTATCTTCCTTCATTCACACATCCTCTCTACCTTGAATGTTCCCAGGACTGCTGATCACCAGGATCACCTGATAAGGTTTTAAAATACAGATTCCTAGGACCTTGCACAGAAATCATAAAAATCTACCCCACCCCACCCCCATAATTTGGAACTGTCAGCCAGGTGTTGGAGTCATTGCTAAAGTTTGGTCAGAGAAATCTGACACGATGTGAAAATGATGCTTCAGGAGACATGGAAACAAAATAGTAACATTCACATAAAATGCTGGACAAGTCATGGCCAGAGGGAAGGGGAAAGGGGGGAAAAATCTGGTAACGAGGGCTGCAATTTTAGCTTTTTAGCACAAACAACCTCAAGCAAAATAAATTGAGTCGAAGGCTTACTGCAAAAACCCAGAGCACCTGTCAAGTCACCCATTTCTTTTCTTTCCAGAAGGAAGAGGGGGGCGGGGGGCAGGGGGAGTAGCAGGTCCCTTTAACTGAAGCTACAAACTTGAGTCTTTGGTAAATGCCAAAATATCTTCGAGAACACATTCACACACCTATAAAAACAAAAAGTTTGGTCAGAAATGCCAATAAATGATTCGAAGCCTGCATGAAAGCCATACAGCTGCAAAAACATAAAATGTAATCTCGGATTCTTAGAGCAACTGCTTAGGGAAAAAGCCGGTTACAGAATCTAAATAAAATGACTTTTTGAAACGTCAATGGTAAAAATAAGATCGTCTTTGACTTTTTATTTTATGTCTTTCATTTATGTGTGCAAAACTGAGTGAAGACACAGATGCATGCTATAAATGTCCTAGAGGAGGGGAGAGAAAGAGCTTGTGACTAGGGGTGGGGATGAGAAAGGATTGGGGTTGGAAGCGAGTTGAGCTTTTTTCTGGCTGAGTCTCCAGCCAGAACTTTTGCCATCAGCGCGGATGCAGATGAGGGAGAAAATATAAAAGAAAGTGACTATTCCAGAGCCGGTTGGTTGCAAGAAGAATATCGCATGCCATCCTGACAAACCAAATCAAGGATGTATAGGGCAGGAATTTTTAGGGGTAACCCAACGTGCTAATGTTGGCGGTCCTGCCCCCCAGCCACCCTGAGGTCTGAGTTTCCATGGAGCCGATCTCAGCCGTCGCAGGTGTCATCCCTCCCCATTCTGACCCTGCTGGAAGTGCCTGTTTGTTCAGCTTCTCCCCCTGGGCACGGCGAGAAGTTGCTCTGTTGTAATTCCAGCTCCAGCGAGCGTGGTACATCTTTAACAGTTCTGGTGTTATTAACTTAGTGACTAACCGAGAGGTGTCTGCCTTTTGAAACAGTGCCACAGCTTCTCTCTCATCTCCGGATGACGTCAGCCCCATAAAAGGGGGAGCTGGGGGGAACAATGGAGATTTCAGTGGTAACATTTAATGAGGTGCGCCCTATTTTCCCCAGATTTAAAATGACCTCCATTTTCTGCACTGAGAGGATTTAGGATGCGGACCCAGATTTAAGAGTGACCATGGTGCTTTGACTTTGAAATTCCCTAGGGGGGAAAAACTTGTGAAGTCTTTTTACATTCTCCTCGAGCGGGTGATTTCAAGTGACCCCTATGAGTTTTATAAATAGAAATTGATGATTTCCCAACCCGCTTGACACAGATGATCAAAACAGTCTCAGAAATAGGAGACAGTGAGTTTAGCACCAGAAACTAAAGGGCACGCTCCTTGGAGAGCCTCAGTGAAACGCCCAGCAAGCCGACAGCTTAAGGAAAGAGCAAAACCCTGGACTCTTCTAGAGAGGGACTGAGATTTCTTCAAGTTAGAGAAACAACCTAGACATCAATCACCTAAAGGACTATGTGTCCCCAAAGGAAGGACACACATGGTAATGACCTTCATTAGGAAGGGACCTTCAAATCCATAGTGTAAATTTCGGAGCAATTGTGAAATCGAGCGCCCATGTTGACCTGCCGACAGCTAATGCGTGATATTAATTAATGGTTCACAGGACCCTTGCCAAAACCTACACTGAAACATACAGGGCTGTGCTGACACAGCCCAATCTCTTCAACCAGTACAATTAACTTTTCACTTTTTTTTTTTTTTATGGGATTCTTCAACCAAGGCAGCGAGGAGGTGTTTACATCAGCAACCTGCAGCAGCTTCTCAGTCGCTCTTGGGCTTTTACGTTCAGCAAAACAACAAGCTACCCGCTGCTAAGTGTTGCAATGTTTGGCTCAAAGCAGAGTGCAGAACCTCAGCCAAAAGCACAGGGCTTGTCTCTCTAAATTCTGAGCCTGCGTTGTTGTTGTTGTTGTTTAATTCTTCTTCTGAGACTTCAATCACTCTCACCATGGTGATTAGGCTCCTAAGAGAGTTTGTCTTACTTGAAGCCCAATCCCAAATAATAAAGGTAAATGTAAGAGTTCCCAGAAAGGTTTCTTCATTTATTATGCCTCTGAGGTATTCTTTGCCAGTGCTGATTAAATGACCCCGAGACAGAGTGGACCACTATCCACAACAATCCCCATAGGGTGGATGACTTACTTACTCAAAATCACACCACAAGTTGAGACTTTATACCATAAGGGAGCCAAGCACCTTTCCTATGCTGGGAAAGCACTGTCCTTTTTTTTTCTTTTCTTAGCCTTCTTTCGTTTTTCATTTGTTTGCTTCCCTCATTTGTAGCTTAGGAGCTAGGACTCCATGTGATGATCAGAGAGTTTTCAAATAGCAATTTGGGACCTGAATTTTGGAGCCATGCAAGGGATTTTATACCTACATCGTTATGTGTCTTCACATCAAATAACAGAACCCATGTTGGAGCACAGTGAGCATAACCTTGCATTTATAAAAATCTTTCACTAAATAAATGCATATCTCTCATTGATAAATAGCCACCCCCAACATACATAGTGTGCTTCCGTCTTCATGCAGAGATAACGTAGCTCTAGAAAGTCCTTTGCTTTTTGAACACTTACAGGAAGAAAACTTCTTGCAGTCACATCTGAACAACTTTCCATGGGTAATTCACGCTCCACAGAGATTATGTCCAGAAGCAAGGCTGGTGTAAGTGAATGGACTGGAATATGAGTTTGCATGTTTTGAAACAATGGAACTCTCTAAGAGCTACAGGCCATTCAGTTATTGTCTTGCTTCCTGTCCTGCTTCCTCTTGTATGAATTTGGGGGAATGGCTGTTGATGGACAAACTGTGGCCACAAAAATGCTGTTCAATGGATATACCTGGGTTTGTTTGTGTGTGTTTTTCTGAAGTTTCCCACCCACTGGCTTACGATCCTGTAAACTAGGAAGGAGCAGAGCCATCACGACCAGCTTACTAAGGACCTCAGACAAGGGTGGCTCAAGTTCAGGCAGTAAGTTGCCAGATGGGGGGGGGGGGCTGGGTGAAAAGGTGAAGGGATTAAAAAGTACAAATTGGTAGTTACGGCATAGTCATGGGGATATAAAGTACAGCATAGGAAATAGTCAATAATATTTTAATAACTATGTATGATGCCAGGTGGGTACTTGAAATATTAAGGGGGCAGTTTGTAAAGTATATGATTGTCTAACCACTATGCTGTACACCTGAAACTAATACAAAATAATATTGAATGTAAACTGTAATTGAAAAATAAAATTTAAAAAGACTAGTACAAAGTTTAGCAGTACACCTTTCCCTTATTCCTAGGCCAGGATTCTCTTCATCGCTCTGTATTGTAACTGCAAAGTACTCAAAAATAAACCCTGTGAATTATGTCCTAAGGCAGACTGGCTTCATAGATATGAAAAATTAGGCAGAAAGATACGAAATGATTTATTCAGTACAGGCAAGCATAAAGAACTGCCAGCTCCATCTCTCCTCATCCATTGCTAAATCAGCCCCACTAATTTCCTCAATCTGATAAATTGCTGATAAAATCTAAGGGAACATGAAGCTCAGTGTTCTTGTCTCTCAAAGGAGGCCTAAAATCTGTGTTTGTTTGCATATGCATTTCCAAAATGAGTAATTTAGAATTACAAGGCTTATGTCATTTGGTACAGTCTGCCTTCGGGCATGAAGAACACAGGCATTTTCGTGACAGATGTGGCTCCTGTCACCTGCCCTAACCAAAACCTCCAAAGAAAAGCCAGAGGGAATCTTGGAGAAGTTGGGAATGTTGGCCTGAAACAGGACAGCATTGGCAAATTCCTTCCTGTGTTGTTGATTCAGGAAAGATGGTGGGCATGGGGAGGGTGAAACAGGCTTGTGGGTGAGTGAAATTACCACCTCTGTATCTGATAGACATCATCAGAGAAGGGGAAGTCAGCCTGGCATGGACAGATAATGCTCAGGGTAGCTCATCCTAAGTGTAGAAAAGTTGAAATTACTTGAGCCTTTAATACGATTGGCTGTAATCAATGTAGCAAATGCAACAGAAACTAGTTACTATAACAGTAATCAAGAATCCCTATGAATGATCGTTAATAGTAATTGAGCATTTATTATGTTCCAGACACTAGGGTAAGTATTAACACTTACGTTAATAAGTGCTGTCTCATTTCATTTGCCCCTCAAAACTCTGCAAGTTAAGTAGTGAAAGAATCAGAATCAAATAAACCAGGAATTCGGAAAGGTTCTTTCACTTAGCACGTGTGTGATATTGGGCAACTAACCTGTCTAAGCCTCAGGTCCCTCATCTGAAAATGAGATAATGGTGCATGCCTCATAGACATTGTATAAGGATTCAATGAGCTGCTATATAGAAAGCACTAGGTATGTAAGTGCCATTTACTTTTAATTTTATTACTTTATTTTTAGCTGATTTTTATTTATGCTTAGTGAGTAAATTTACACTGATAACACAATATCCTTCAAAAAATATCAAGTATGATTTTTTTTTTACATGAAGAAATGAAACTTAAAGAGTTTAACTGTCATCTTACTGATTGACAGAGTTGAATTTTTCTACGAGGCGACAGAAGTACAGATCTTCTCCCTCATTACTTCATGTGTGTCCTTCACAAAGTTTTGCGCTTTGTCCAAGAACCTTTCCAAGTTGGACAGAATCAGCCTTTTGTCAAATACATACAAGCCCCTGTGCTTTCCAGAAAAGCAAAAGGAAAGACTAAATAATGACTGGTCCTCCACAAGCCCAAGTTCAGGTGAGGTGTTCTGTGCATCCCACAGCCATGCCATTGTATGCATTACTGCTTTCTTTAGATCTTAGATCAACTGCTCAAAAAACTCTGCTGATAGGTAGATTCCTTTATCCCGATGGCCTTACGGCAGAGAGAGTGGGCAAGAATTCCACTCCCTGTCTTCATGGTGTAATTAGTTGTATTACAATCCCATTTCCATCATGACTGCCAGAGTACCGAGACCTGGCCTCCCATAATACCATGGCCACCACTGAGCCTGCACAACCTTGCTCCATTCCCATTGCCATTTTTAATTTCACTTTAAATGTTATCGAGTTCTCTAAATCCAATCAAAGACTACCTCCTCAATGAATGAAACAACAGAGAAGGGGCTGCTTTTTGTGTTTTTAAATATTAAAATGAAAGGCGATCCTTATCCTTCTGTCAGTGGAAAGATCAGCCTTGTGCTGCGATTCTTAATTTCCCTAAGACTGTGTGGTGGTCCCATCTTTCAGGGAAAAGATAACATTCACTGCACCAAGCAAGGTATGAGAGCCTATGCTGAAAACTTGGCTCTTTCTAGAATTCCACTGACAACTAAATCCATTCCCTAGAACCAGGGAAGTTGGCTACTGACCTGTGGAATAGTTAACTATCATTTATGTATGGTTCCCATACATGAGGAATAAGAATAGGGAAACATAATTTCTACAAAAGTTAATTCTTGGTTGAACATTCAAGGCAAAGGAGAGGATTAAATGCTTTCTGAATATGTGTTTAGAAAGAGAATAAGTCCGGCCAGTGGGGCTCAGTGGTCGAGCGTCAACCTATGAACCAGGAGGTCATGGTTCAATTCCCAGTCAGGGCATGTGCTGGGGTTTCGGGCTTGATCCCCAGCAGGGAGCATTCAGGAGGCCGCCGATCACATTGATGTTTTTTTTTCTCTCTCCCCCTCTCCCTCCCCTCTATGAAATTAATAAAATTTTAAAAATTTAAAATAAAAAGAGAATAAAATTACTACATTCAGTCATTCCTGTGTTTGAGGGGGAGTGGGATTTATCACTAAGAGAAAGGAATATTTCTTAATTCCTCTTGGCAAAGGAAGAATGATAGGTAGGACTGTGATTATCTTTGCATTCTTGGAAGCCTTTATGATGGTGATCTGTAGGGTGTTAAAATTTACGTGCACATGCTCTCAAAAGTCAAGGAAGTAAACATTGGCTGGGTTCTTTTTGGTGCTGTCATTATTCACAGTTTTAAACCCTACTGTGAGAAGGAGGATAGGAGTCAGGGTTTCAGATGGTTCTTGGTGTCCATCTACATAGGATGCCTCTGAATCACTGACATCCCAGGCTGCCTCTTTGTGTTTCAATTTAGATGTGGCTAGCCAATGTAATTAAGTAAAAATGTTGAGGTTCTTGTATTAAAACAAAGTATTGTTAAAAATTCCCCCAAGATGGAAAATAGAAGATAGGATTTCATTACTACGTTTATCTACTGCTCCTGAGTAAAGGTACAATATGGCTACTAATGGAGAGAAGACCAGGACAGGTGCCACAGGCTTTACCATTCAACCTATCATCTGCCCTGGTTTGCTGGGAGCCCTTAGGCAATTTATTTAAGCACCCCATAGTTCAGCATGTTCATCTATAAAATGGGTATAATCATACTCACTACCTCACTTGGGTAGCATGGAGTAGTTAATTAACAGCGTGTAAAGCTTTTGAACATATAGAGTGCAATATATGTGCTAATTATAAATCCCCCAAAAAGCACCACAGTTCAATTTTTAATTACCTATATATATTTTATTGAAAACACATAAAGCACATAATAAAATTAACCTCTGTGTCAAAAATTACTGCTAGCCTGTGCTGTCTTGTTCATTCTTCTGCCAGACTACAGCAGCAATTTCCTAAACCAAAGTAGTAATTTTATTTCAGTGGTAGAAGTGTAACCAATATGACCAGGCCTAACCGGTGATTTACTGTATCATAAAATAACATCTCCCATTCTTGCCTCAATTTCTCTTAGTTATTATAACTCAATTAATGTAATGCTAGGCCCTATTATCAAAATGTTATAAGATAACAGTTTTTTATGCCAATTTCATGTTAAAGGGTTTAAACACTGAAGTATGGTTTTTTATTTAAATCTTTGTAGAATAATCTAAAATATTTCACAAAAAGGAAAAGAAATTTTTACAGTGATTTTAAAGTCTGATTTAAAATGAGAAAATCTAAAGTAAAAGGGGGAAGAAATCTACAGACACCAATCCCTAGTTTCTAATCTTCAACTACCAGAGACAACATGAAAAACACAAATGTCATTGTCTAGGTCCCTTGCTTTCCCGAAACAGATTCCACCACCATAACAATGAATATTTCTCCTCTCCAACAGACACCGGGCTGGCTCATCCTTATTTAATAATTAATAGTCGGTGTTCAGAATTTCAAGAAGAGGCCAAGAGCTAAAAAAATGAAATTGTGGTTATCATCAGCCTTTAGAAAATCATTGTAAAATTACAATCAATCACATTGTTTGTCCCCATGGGAACAAAACACTATGATCGAGGCACGAAGAACAGGAAGCTGTGATCCCTGCCTCAAATTAGTTGCCAGGCAGTAGGAGGACAAGACCAAAGCTTTTATGAACCAACTGAAACTATCCTAGAAGCCGTATGTAAGAATGTGTGATTAAATCAATGAAAAATGGAAAAATGAGTGAATAGGAACATGCCACCAGTAAGGAAATTCAGTGCAAGGGAAAGGTATCTGTGAAGTCTTTTTTCTTTTTTTAAAAAAATATCTTTATTGATTTCAGAGAGAGGAAGGGAGAGGGAGAGAGAGTGATAGAAGCATCAATGATGAGAGATTGATCCCCTGCCTCCTGCACCTCCCCCCCCCCACTGAGTGTGCCCTGACCAGGAATCGAACTGTGATCTCCTGGATCATAGGTCAATGCTCAACTGCTGAGCCACGCCGGGTGAGCTGTAAAGTCTTGGGAGGTGTGCATCCACAGTGGGACCATAAAGAAAGGACAGGTTGAGCAGGACAAGAGGCAGTGACATATGAAACCATGTGAGTGTCTACATGTCCACAATGGGGATTGGGGAAAAATGGAAGGAGGAGGGTGCAGGATGTTTCCTTCCCTAGAAACCAAGCAATGCCAACCTGGGACATTTCCAATTGTATTTTAAGCTGCAGACAGGCCACCAAATATCATGGAGCCACCTTCTCCAAGTACCATATCCAAATGGGCCACTCCGGATAGTGTTGCCTCACTTGACAGTGACTATTATCTTGGAGAACTTAGCATAGATACAAGGAGTGACATTCATCATCATTCTCTTTGCTCTATCGCAGACTCCCTTTCACACCCATTCCCTTTTCTGTCGCTCACTGGCTTCAGCAGACATGAGAAACACCATGTGTGGAACTGGACTGGCCCCAGAAAACACTTGCTGAAACTGTGTTACTGCTGTGGCTTAAAATCACACCACCCATCCACTTGGCACATGCCCATGGTGTTTGGAAAAAAGAATGAATAGTTAAAGGGGATGGTGGTATGTATACCGTTAGATGAAGGATCTAATTTTCCTAGAAAAAGTGTCTCCTCTACTTCAAATATTGGGAGGCTGAGAAAAGGAGAGATTTAATCAGCTTCTTCCAGAGTTGTTGTTGGTTTTTTTTTAAGAGCTTGATTAGGATGCTTATGAAACATGTTAAAGTTTGAGTGCTCCCTATAAACCTGTTCCCTTTATGCTAATTGCCCTCAATAAAAGTAGATCAAGAATGAATCTCTCAGCCCAGGACAAGTCCCAGCATGCCTGTTGGGCACAAGTTCAGAGCGCGTAGGTTCTATCTGATAGGCCCTTTGGAAGCAGATAGATAGCATGATAGATAAATGATCAATAGACAGATACCTCATATTAATAGGCAAATGATCTTACAAGGAACTCCAGGTGATGGAATATAAGATACAGCAAACAGTATGTCATCACAGACATTTCATCAGAGAAAACGCTTTGAAGGGAGCAGACAGCCTGTTTGGGCCCCGTGATGCATCTGCACTGGCGCAGACCCACACAAACCTTCAGATCCCTTTGAACTGGAATCCAAATAGCCAAGTGAACAGGGGTGCGAGAACCCGGGTGAACCAGCTTGTAGTGAACCCTGAGAGGTCAACTGCCTCCAGAGAATGGCTGCTCTTTAACTGCAGTTTATAAATGAGGTGCATCTGGGCCACACTTGCCCTATTTTACCCAGAGTTTCAAGAGAAGGGCTCGTGATGGCTCCTCCATGTGGCCACCAGCTCTGACCTCCCCCCAGTTAAGGGGACTATCCCTCTGTCTACTCTTTGCTTTCTGCTCTCGCACGGTCACCAGCTGCTCCTATACTCCAGCCACGGGGCGCAGGGCGTAAGGACAACCAAGTGCGAGGGCTAGAAAGAGCTGGGAAAGCGGCACCGTGAAGCTCTGCACTGGGACTTGACGTTGCAGAGGAGCCGGCCTCAAAGATGTGTCCTTTTCGGGGTGTCTTTCACACAGTGAGGGGCTCCAGACCCTGCTTCCTTCCTCATCACAGTATCCAGCAAATCCGAGAAAGGGTCGTGCGCCTTATCTAAATTCTGCCTGCTCCGAGGTTAGCCCGTGCCCTCTCGTTACACCTTCACTCTCCTTACAGAGACCCCTTTATGGACCCACAGTCAGGATATCTGCCAACTCATTTACAATCCTGCGCCGTTTTCTATGTGAATAGCAATTAATGTGGATGATAAAAAAACAATTCTTCTGGTTTAAGCCACCAAACACTTGTGAGGTGACATGATTTGTGGACTAGATATCATTGATTCTATCACAAACTATCACAACAAGCAAGGTCAAAGCTCTTACGAAAGCCCTTTGAGGAATTTGGCCCTAAAACATTGATTTATTAAAGGTTCTCCCTGTGCAGTGTTTGGAAGACTAGAATAAAGGAGAGGAGTGTGCACATGGGAGTGTGTGTGTGTGTGTGTGTGTGTGTGTGTGTAGGTTTAGTGAAAGTGTCAGCATCAACCACTTTTCCTGCAGGCAAATTCTACACTAACAGCTTTGGAACAGAGGTAACTTTCCCAATGGTTCTTCTGCCAGGATCCTTAATTTCACACACAGAATGGGGCAATGTGCCTACACAAATTGAACAATCACATGAATTTTAGGGTCATGAGAGAAAGGTAACTGATTATATCTCTCAGTGGTTATATCAGAGTTTTGCAAACATTTTAAAAGATGACCTTTGCACATCCTTGAAGATAAATTCCACAAGAATTATAGTACCAGAAAAGAGTTCCCTAGTCCTGTCTCCCAGGCCCCTGGAAGGTAGCCTACCATGGAAGGATTGAGGGCATCTCTGAAGTGTCTTACTGCCAAAGATTAAAAGAGCATCTGAAATCACTCCTCTCTCATTCATTTGGAGGAGCCAGATGTATGCCATCTTGTAGGAAGTAATGCCAATTTTCATAATTTCACTACCTGACTCGTATTTCTAGGCAGCCCTCAGCAAAACTAGTCAGGACTAGGCTTTTTCTGTTTAATTGTAAAGCTACCTTCTGGTTTTTGTAGGATTTCTTTTTCTGACTTAAATACCATTGCATTGTTGAGAAAAGATATCAATTTCTCACTTTTGCAAGTCAAAGAGGTTAAAAACTTTTTTTTAATTGAGGAGGTACAACTTAGAGGAAACACTTGCGGATGCCAGAATTTCACTGGGGCTGATGAAAAGCAGTAAATATTGGTTCTTCTCAAGCAGAGAAGAGTGAAATTCTGACCACACCCTGCTCCAACACATGGTTCTTTGGCCTTCTCCCTCCACGTCACCCTCCATCCACTTCAGCCACCCTCCACCCTTCCTAAAAGAAATTATAACCTGGGTGATAATAGCAAGACAGAACACTGAATGGATTTGGACTTTAAATTGCTTAGCTTTCTTTGACTGAGGAAACAAAACTACTTAGATGATCAAATAAAATGTGATAGAGCCCTGGAGTATTAACATCCCCCAAACTAGTTCTCATACAGGTTTGATTCCCATCAGGTGAAGTGTGGAAAGTAGCTATGTCATCAGTACCAATCAGATGAGAGTTGAGGGGGTTATGCTCAGCAACTACATTCAACACAAAAAGTCTATCGAGAAAAGAGTTGTAATCAAGCAACGCCTTCTTAATGTTCTTCTCGGTAGATTCAGTGCCATTTTTACCTCTAAAATAAATGATTTCACCTGCACTGACCTCAGCAGATTAGTCTGGAGAATCAGGAATGTAAAAGGAAACAGTTGCCCATTTTCACCAGAAGGATGGTCCCAGGCTTGTGAATTTTTTAGCTGTCCTATACACCCAAAGCCAAATGAGTACTGTAGGGAAGTAAATATGTTTTCAGAATGACAATTTAAGGCCAACTGAACCTAAACTAATAGGACTAGGAATAATAATATTTTCATAGCTATGCAAACTGATTCTGAGTCCCACAGGAAGTTGTACACAATTCCTGTCACATATCAGGGCAATCTCAGCTTCTCAGTGGTGGGAGGAAACTGACATTTATTCAGAATCTTCTATGTGATGGACACTGTACAGGCATTTTTACTTGTATTTAATCCCCACACCCAGGGCTGACATTCAGCTGGTCTGCTCCAACGCAGCCTACTGGCTGGCATCCAGTCCCATCGGCCAGACATCCTTTCTGATTGGTCTGCACCCTGCATAACCTTTCAAGAGCGCTGTTATTATTATCATAGTATTTACAGATGAAGGAACCGGTGTTCATGTGAATAAGAAACTTACTGAGAGCCACACAGACTTTCAGAGAAAATAAGGATTCAAACACAACCAACCTCTTTTTCTTATGCCTCATTTATTTCTGTTTAATCTATTTTGTGTTTTTACTTTGCTTAGAAAATTGAGGTGGGGCTTTGGTATAATTTCCCCCCAATATATTTTCAAGAATCCAAGTAGAGTCACTTGAGTATATACATCTACAAATACTCACAGAGGGCCCTGTTTGCAAAGCAGTTGAGCATGGTTTAATTACATGTATATAAAAGGGGCTTTTATTTTTTAGGTATTTTCAACAGTATTGAGAACGAGCTCACTGGGGAACACTTGCCCAGTGCTCACTATGTGAGGAACATCCACCCATCCGTTCAACAAATACAAAGTAGTCAAGAAGCCCTTTCTGTCTGGAATGAAAAGGCAAAACCTGAGGCAAGGTGAGCTTCAACATTCCTCCAGTCCCATCGCTCATCTGATGCTTCAATGTTTTATACATTATTCCAGACAAATGACTTTTCAGCCCATATCCCAGTACTTACAAAGCCAAAGAGCTCATCTTAGGACAGCTGTGTCTGTTACAAAGTTCTTTTTCTTATAGTTTTATATCATTGGCTTTAATTAGGAAAAATTTTAATACGTCTTCTACATGGTAAATCTTCCACTGTTTGTAGACAAGGACAGCTTCTCTTACACTGCCGTCAACTTTTGTCTTCTCCAGGATAGAGGGCCAAAGTTCCTCAACCATTTCTTATATGAAATCATTTCAAGTTCCCTCATGATCTTAGCTGATCTTCTTTTAATGCGCGCCAATGTATATTTTCCTCTCCCTTAGAGGGTCCTGAACTCATTCAACATTCCCTATTCAGTCTGGATACAACAAAGCAGAACCTTCTCTTGCATAGTAGTCAGGAATACAGAATACACGTAGGTAAAAAGTACTTTGCAAAGTGATGCATCATCAAATGTCAATAAATATGGTAAAAGCTACAAATATTGGGCCAAATGGATACCAAGGCACTTGAACCAGAGATGTCTTCCCAGAAAAGAGTTGTGATCAAATATACCCTGTAAGAGTCACAGAGAAGATTGTGGGAAGCATTTGGTGTGGGGGGTGGGGGAGTGGATATTATGTGGTAACCAGAAGTCATAAAATGGATTTTCTCAACCAGGAAAGAGGCTCTCCATGGGAAATTTATGAAGCCTGGGAGATTGTAAAAGGAAGATTTTCTTGGGGGAGAGATGAAGGTTAGAACTAAAATATGTTCATCTTCTTCCATTTGACAGGTGATTTACATACATTATTTCACTTAACCCTCATACTTAACCTGTTTGGCATCCATAGGCATATTTTAGATGAGAAAAAAAAGGAAAAAGTTAGTAAAGCAAAGTCAGGAGTCAAACATAAGCTTTGGACCTTTCCTCTACATTTCATGGAATGAGGAACAGTTGGTAGGAATCTCCAAATGCCAGGATGAACATAAAAAGCTATGATCTTACTTCTGTTCCATGATGACAGAATGTTTTATTGCTGGCAGTGAAGGTGGTTCATATACGATGTTTTACTCTTAACAAATTCACACTTGTATAATGCTAACTTAAGTAAAATTCCTCATCATTAGAAATTCTGGGTGAAAATACATGCCAAAAGCTATGTTTCCTTGACTTAACAAATGGTTCCTTCTCAGATCACAGTCTTATAAATGAAAATATACAAACAAAAGTAGTTCCAAAGGAGGTAATTTAGATAATATTGTAGCTTTACTCTCTTCATTTTTCATTGGTGAATACTTCGTGTCATTAACCATGTGTATCCTATCAAGTTGTCCATTTTTTCACAGAATAGCAGCAATCCAAAATCATCACATGTTAGACGTTGGAAGTGATCCTGGACTTCATCCAATCCAATGTGCCCTACAAATGAGGAAACTGGTATTAGAGAGGTTAAATGACATATTCTGCTTCACAGAGCCAGTTAGTGATAAGTACAACTGAAGCTCAAATCTAGGATTTTGGACTCAACAACTCTCTGTTACCTCTTAGGACAAACACCAGCTAAGACAAACCCAAAGTGGTGTCTTCAAAATTCCAGCACTTGTGGGATATGGGGGAAAATCCAGCCCTGTTCAGTTCTGTTGATCTTCCTTCCATAGAAATGAGTTGCTGTTTGACTAAATTCATCAAACTGACCAGCTTCTGAAATATTCAGACAAGATCAGGCATCCCCATCCCAAATCCTTACCTATTTCTTTACGAATATACAGAATATATATTTTGACATAGACTGAACAAAACTAAGAAAGACTGGTGTGCAGACATACAAGATGTCCAGAAAAGTTGGATTAGATGTTGGTTTCCCAACAGTTAATAAGGTCATTGGATTGTTAACCTGACTCTTCCTAATGAATCCAAAACTCATATTTTCATTCCTCAGAGAAATAACCATGGAATAAGAAGCCCTAGAAGCCTCAGTGTCTTTAGAGTGAAATAACAACTGTGCCTCTGTAGAGTGTCTCTTTCTAATTTTAAAATCATCCTGAAGACAAGCAAGCTGACAGGTCAAAATGACAAACTCAGACTCAGAGTGTGGATTTGTTGGATCTTCCTGTTCAGTTTAGTACTTTCAGGGGAAATCAGACCTAAGAAATTTTCTGATAGCCCAAAACTCTCATGAGCTCTGCTGTCCCAGGTTATTCAGGCATATATGACAAGAAGTAAAGGTGCTAACTGGATTTTGGTTGTTTTCTTTTTTTCCCTTAATTTTATTTTCTTTTTTTTAATGTTTTGCATCTAAAGTAAGTTTTTTTTTCATGAGTGCTTAACAGGTTTTAATTTTATGAGACATTGTGCAACCAGATCCCTTAGGGAACAGTAATTAACTGGGATTATGTTTTCATTTCAGTGAATTCTAAATGAGAAGCCTAAATACTGATTTTGTCTATCACCAAATGGGAAAACACACAGCCATGCTCATTTCTTAAGTATATTCCTTTGCTTACTATAAACACTTTCCTAATGATATTTGCAATTTGCCCCTTGCTTAAGCAGGCCTTCCTCAGGAAATGCAATGGATTGTTTAAAATAATGAAAGAAGTTTACTTTCAATTTTGATATTTGTTCCTGGCAATCTCCAATCCAGATTCTTCTCACCCAGGACTGACCGCCACCCAAAAGAGGGCAGAATATTCATTAACAAATAATTCTTGTGCATCTATTATGGGTCCATTATTGTTTAAGCTACTGGGTATTATCGTAAATGCAGCATCACTTTCAGATGGAACTCAAGGTCATTTCAAGATGAAAATGAAGAGATGAAGAACTGTGGCTATATCTAAATTATATACGAAGTATGAGTTCAGAGAAAGAATGATCCTAACCTTGTGAGTTCTAGTGTGACATCTCTGCAATGTAGTAGCTAGCCATGGAGTTAACCTTGGTTCAGATTCCAGTTCTACCATTTACTAGATTTTGATCTTGGGCGGTGAATTATTCTGTAAAATGTGAGTAACAGTTGCTACCTTAAATAGCTCTTGTAGTATTTAGTGAGATACCGATACTTGGAATAAACTCAATAAATGGCAACTATCATCATCATCATCGTCGTCGCACACATAAAGCACTAAGTCAACTATCCAACCAAAAATAGCTGCTAACCAGCAGCTGTTACTCTTCTTCCCGCACATTGAGAAGCCTGTGTTGGCAACCTTGGAGAATAGACCCACACTCATAGATAGGTTAAGATGATCTCTTTACTTCTGGCCAGTACTCTGGCATCTTGCAACTAAAACATCACAACAAAGCCTTCATTCAGATAAATCCTGTAGAATGTCAAGAACTATTTATTAATTATATAGATTTCTCCTTTGGATTATTTTTCTTGAAGTGCAGATTTAACTTCAGGTTCACAAGGCAATCTAACTAAGCTGGGATGATTTCTGTTACAAGTCCTTAGGGAACCCGTTGTAAACAATAAATGGAAGAGATTTGTAGTCCATCTGTCAGTTGTGTCTCTCTCTATGGGTCCACTTTCACAATGCTTTAGGTACTTGAAACAAGCTGTCTTCTCCTTTACACTGTTGATTTGCATTGTCTATGCAAGGTTTGCTACACAAAGACACAGTTCCTCCTGATGCATGTCTGAATTTTAACACATTTTTTTGAATAAAGCTCCAGTCTGGTCTCTGTACTAATAAGAAGACAAGCAAATTCCAAGATCATTTTTACCACTTAGGATAATTATCTCACAATGACTTGAAATTTTCTTGTTTATGGCCTCTTGAAAGAAAATACACGTGACTGTTAGTCTTGGTTTGGGGAGACCTGCACTGAGAGAAGGAATTAAGTAAATACCCTTTTGCTGAGCCGTCATTGACTCTCCTAATGGAGTTTGGTGGCTAGACTTTCAGGAAGTTCACAGGTTCAGACAATTCAAGTGAGTCTTTGAAAAATGGGCCAAATGACTGATGTCCAGTGTAGAATGGAAACAATGAATGTGCTAACAACAAATCACTCTTATCTAATCATTACTGTAGATCCCCCAAGGGCTTCTAATAGTCCATATTGCCAACATAGATTGGGTTACTAATTTGGTTGTTACGTGAACATTATAAAAAGGCACTTATTCCAGTAAGTCTCTTTTTCATGTAGTTTTTAAATAGAAGCACATATATACCAAAAAGAAAATCACTTCTTCCCTTTCTATAAAACATGACCATAAACTGTATTCCTTACCCCAGATTTTTCTCCACACTATTGTTATTAAAGGCTTTGGTAATAAAATAACGCCAACTTCAAAATCATTTTATTTTACTCTATGTTTCTCCCTTGAAGTTTTGTTCTTTCTTAGAAGCAAACAGTCTCTATTTGTAGTTTTCAACGTGCAGCATAAGAGTAACCTTCCCAAGAAAAAGAAAACGAAGAACATTTTACAGTATGAAGTTTACAAGTAATTTCGCATAAATTATTTCACTTGTAGTCATTCAAAAAGTACCTACTTGACTACTGCATTTCAAGGACCAGTGTGAGGCACTGAGATGCCATGAAAAAAGGTGGTATCTGCCCAGTCAGAGAGGCTCAGCGGTTGAGCATAGACCTATGATCCAGGGGATCTTGGTTTGATTCTCCGTCAGGGCACACGCCCCGGTTGCAGGCTTGATCCTCAGTGAGGAGGTGCAGTTGATCAATGACTCTCTCATCATTGATGTCTCTATGTCTCTCTTTCCCTCTCCCTGCCTCCCTGAAATCAATAAAGATATATTTTTAAAATTTTTAAAAGGTGGTATCTTATCTTGAAGGGTTTGCAGTTCATCCTTGTGGAATATAGTGCATTATAATGCCACCCATTTTATACACGAAGGAGGTTAAGGGACTTGGCTAAAGTCACACAGCTAGAAAGTGCCAGAACTGAAGTTAAAATTGAGGTCATTTTTCACTAAGTACTGTGTCCGTTCTATTCTATAACACTGCCCCTCCCGACTCTCCATATAGAGAAATTGTCCCTGCCTCTCAATGATGGAGAACTTCTGCATCTAAGAATTAGATGGGTACTTAATAAGGATTCAGCATAATGGAAGTTTCTTCTGCAAAAGACAATGTGTAATGTTTATGCTCTGAATTTATTCCCTGCCCACTGCAGCATAAGCTGTATGTTTACATGGAAAGGGGTTTGTGTCTCTTTTAGTTATTTGAATGGTGCAAACTGGAGGAAAATGTTTTAAAATCATGTTTCCACCTTAGCTATGTATATTTTAACCAGTAATGGGTATTATCTGACTTTCAAACATCTACTTTTTTATCTGAGTTTCTAATACTTATTCTTACATGAGTAAGTTTGATAGCCATTGTCATATGATCAGAAATTATTTTTTTTATTTTTAAAGGTGGGGAAGCAACTTGCTCTTTCATTTGTACACACAATGATTGTCAAAGGAAAGATCTATATCTAATCTACGGGGTAAAGGGAGCATCTCATTAATTTGAGGAAGCCTAATAGGCACAATCTTAATTGTACTGCAAAGAAAATAAAGATGTCATTCCTGGAACATGAAAGAAACTCCATGTCCTATAAGCCACCTGTCACAGGGGCAGGTTAAGCAAAAGGAATTTTAAGGTACAGTAGTTAGTTTCATGAGTCAGGAACTCCCAAACGTACCCAGCCTTTCCTATGGCTTTCATTGGAATGCTTTTTCGGAAAAATGACTTGCCTATCAATTGTGTGGCTGTTTCTTTCAAGGCCTCCTTCTTGCCTTTATTTCCTCTTGCACTTCTAAGTGTGGAAAGTGCTCTTCAGGCCTTTGTGTCCTTTCTGACTCTTGCCACTGGGACTTTTTAGCCACTAGTTCATAGCATCTCCCATTTTCTTTTTCTTTTTTTTATCCCCACCCGAGGATATTTTTTCCATTGTTTTTAAGAGAGAGTGGAAGAGAGGAAGAGAGAAACATTGATGTGAGAGAGACACACTGATTGGTTGCCTTCCACATGCCCCCAGCCAGAGCCAGGGATCAAACCTGAAACCGAGGTATGGTACCCTCGACCAGAATCAAACCTGGGACCCTTCAGTCCACTGGCTGACACTCTAACCACTGAGCCAAACTGGCAAGGGTGCATCTCCCATTTTCACTGTAATTTCTCTCATACAGATAAAAGCAAAAGAATGGCAGCAGTTCAGAAAAAGGGCCGCCTAAATAAGCCTTCAGAATATCTTGATATTGTGTTGGAGCATCTCCTGCCACTGGAGCAAGGTCTGGACACATACCAAAAAAGCCAGTTAGTAAGTTCACGGGGTTCTTTTGAGGGTAGCTGCAAGGTTGGAGTAGGCAAGGAGAGGGAAATAGCCAGGCTAACAGTAGAACAGTGACTGCCAGGAAAGCAGGCAGACCCAGTAGATCAGGGAAGTTATGCATGGTCCATTGTGGCAGCCATAGCCACCTGGGTTGGAATATTAGAAATGTAGTTAGTCCAAAGTGAGACGTGCTATCGCTGTAAAATATACACAGGATTGGGTATCCAAAAAATCCAAATATCTATTAATAATTTTTATATTGGTTACATTACATGTTTAAATAACATAGTCATAATGTTGAGTTAAAGAAAATACATTCTTAAAATTAATTCCACCTGTTTCATTTTGGTTTTTTTAATATGACTATTAGAACATTACATGGCTCACATTAAAATTCTATTGGATATCACTGTGATAGGATATCTGACTTGGCTTATCCATACCCATCTTAAAAAGAAAAAAGAAAAAAAAAAGAATGCATTTGAGAAGTAGAAAATAGACTCATTTCTCTAAAAAAGTCTTTCTTAACTGAGAGGTCCCAAAGGGAAAATGGCAGAAACAAAGGTTTGACTAAGGATCCTTACACTCACACTCATCCAGTCCTTTTCTTCCTTCCAAGCAGAAACAGCCTCATAAGTGCTCTCAGGAAAGCTGTTGTCAAAATGGTTTCCCTTATCCTGAATATAATTAGAAAGAATCTCCAAATCTTGAGAGAAGCTCAACTCTTACTGAATTTCTAGCTTCCCTTTTCAGATCCCAGACATTCCAACAACTATCTGAACTTGATGGCTAAGAATCAATCTAAAATGAACCCTTAAAGATTGAAAATGCCATTTCTAAATCAGGAAATCACTTCATTTGGCCCTGTTCTCTATGTGGCCATTCCTATGTAATCCTTGGACCATGTAGGGGAAATGATAGAATAATAATTCTCAAAGGATGTTAGCCCTGTTGAAGCAATTAGGGAAAGGAGATTCTCTCACTTGGATATCATATAGAAGAACATCAATGCACTTCCATTAGTAATTATTCTGTAAATAGCTTTGGCTCTAATTATTGACACTTGAAATGGTCATCATAGTAATTTGTAGTCATCAAATTTCCATCAAATAATAAGACAAATGTAAAAATCTAAAAATTGAAAGGGGGGTGAGTTATGTATTTATTTAATCACAGGTCAAAGAAAAATCTGAAATACAAAGTTAAGAGGGGTCAGGAAGTGAAAGTATTCTGTATGATGCTATAATGGTGGGTATATGTCACATTTGTTCAAACCCATAGAAAGTACAGCAGCAAGAGTGAGCCCTAATGTACACTTTGGACTCTGGGTGATGATGGTGTGTCAATGTAGGTTCATCAATTCTAACAAAGGTACCATCTGGTGAGTGATGTTGATAATAGGGGAGGCTGTGCATGTGTGGGGGCAGGGAGTAGATGGGAAATCACTGTGAACTTAAAACTGCTCTATAAAATAGAGTCTAAATATATATACAAAAATAAAACATGCATAAACATATATTACATTACACATACTTAAAAATAAAAAGTTAGGGGCTTAATGTTTTCCTCACATCATGAGAATCTGCAAGTGGACTCTCCATAGCTGATGACAATGCTCTGTGTTGCCATTAGGTATCCAGGCCCTTTCTATTCATCTGCTCGATGGCATTTAGCTTGTAGATCCTCACCTTCATATTTGATATCTTGTGATTGCAAGATAGCAGCTAAATGTTTGGGTTTTTCCCTGTCCCAGGCAGGAAGGGCAGGAAGCAGTAGTTCCTGTTTCAGGAAAGCTTAAAAGATTTCCCAGAAACCCTCAGTTTATGTCTCATTGATCAGAAATATGTCACACAACCAACCCAGATGCAACGGAGGCTGGAGAAGCCAGCGTTTGTAGCTGGACTCATTACTACTCTGAACAGAATCAGGATTCTTTTACTAAGGAATACGGGAATGCACTTTGGGTAGGTATTAGCAGTCCCGCCACAGAAGGATCTGGAGAGTTTCCCTAATCGCCTTAAGCATAATGAAACTCAAACAACTGATAACATTGACCTTTGTCAAGTTTCAAAAAGCTGAGGAAGAAAAGCATACAAACTTTCAAGAACCTATCACTTTTATAGATCTGACTAGAGGCAACTAGGGTTGAGAACAGTTTATTGACTTGAAATAAATTTGTGTTGGTTATAATGTTTTTGTAGGCAATTGGTACAACTATATTTGAATAATAATATGTTCTAATGATTATCAGAATAACAGTGACCAAGTAGCATTTGACTATAAAAGGTCACCTATGAGTTCAGTGGTAAGTAAAGCAATTTGGAAAACACTAAAGAGAAAGAAGGTATTTGAGTCCTGTTTCTGTGAATACTGTCTTCAAATGGCATCTCTAATTAATTTAATCATCTTTCCCCAAAGAGTGTATAAATAATCCCTTCCAATCTGGTGATTAGAAAGGAGTCACTGAAAGACCACAGCACAGATATTGTCAGCCTACCAAGAGGAAATGACATCATCCAGCCAGTCATTCATTGTGGGGGTTTATAATATGTGTCCTTAGAAATGCAATGAAATAGATTAGAATACAGTAGAGTAGAATAGAATAGAATGAGAATACAGATGCATCATTTGTGATAAGGGTGGCTTTGTTCTAAGAAACTTCTGCTTCAGTTATGTATGTTTAACATGTATAAACATTGTGTGGGCACAACGTAAAACAATTTCTGTAGGTTGTGGTCAAAAAAGTTACAAAGCCACTGTCTTAGCAGTTTCAGAAGGCCTAAGAGCAGCAATTAGCATAAGTCACTAAAAAGAAAATACAGCCTTAAAAACAACACCAGAATTCAAAACAAGAAACAAGTCTAAGGAAAGTAAAGTCAAATATATAGTGTCGTGCAACCTCCAGACCTGTGGAGTACATAGAAACCACAGGAATAGCAATTAAACAGATGGCTATTTGTAAAAAGGGTGGCAAATTATTTTTCTGTCATAATAATATTAATTCATGGTGAGCTGGAGAAGATATGGCTCTTCAGGAACAAGGACCAACTGGCACCCAGGAAAGAAACAATACCAATCTGAAGGGACTTCAGAAAGGCAGGGAGACTGATTCTGACCAGCCACCTATGAGAGGTGCCATTCTGGAGAGAAAGGATCAGCAGTTAAACAAGATTATGCTTGCTGAAGTTACGTGTAATTAGTTGTGTTTATATGCCTAAATTAACAGTTGCAGCCCTGAGTTGTTTTTATTATTTGTAGGTAATTACTTTTGTTGTTTTCTAAAGTCACAAGTAAAAGAACATTGTCAGTAACTTTTATTTATTTATTTACTTTGAGAGAGAGAAGAAGAGAGAGGGGGAGAGAAACAGCAACTGGTTGCCTCCCATAAGTGTCCCAACACACCATCAAACCTGCAACCTGGGTATGTGACCTGACTGGGAATTGAACCCGAGGTCCTTCCATGCACAGGAGCATGCTCCAACCAACTGAGCCATCTGGCCAGGGCTTGTCAGTAACTTTTAATGAAAATGCCTGGTAGTGGTAGACTCAATGTGTGTTTCAGAATTTACCATGAGAATAAATGCCCCATAAACAAGGGTTCCATAAGCAGCACTGGTACTGAAAATTTTACAAATGGCACCGAAACAGGAAGTTGCCCTGAACCAGAACAACACATGGTTTGCATAAGACATGTGAGCACTTTAGAAAGGTTAATGACCTGGTGCCCCAAACCAATATTCTGTAAACATTTGTTCGGTCTTTATTTAGGTGAGGAGCTGAGCTTGTGAAATCTGCCTCCAGACTCACACAGCCATTCAGCAAACATAAAGCTGCACAGTTAACCAGACCCACCCCTTTGACAGCAGTTCAGCCACCACCTAAGTCTCTTCCTTGCCTCAATCAGCTTCTAACTAATAAGTATTCTCCCTGCGAAGGATTCTGTAAGATACATTCATCATTACACTGCAGCTCATTACATTTCCAGCAATTGTTAACTTCCTCTTTTAGTTGGATCCTGGGGGCCCAGCCCAGCCTGCTCCTTGGTCTCTCTCTGAACATTCCCACCACTTGCGTAATCGCCCACATACTGTGTTTTGTGTGAGGCTGCATAGTTACTGATGAGAGAAGTGATTCCAACATCTGGTCATGAAAGATCCACAATAACCCTTCTTGCCATCATCACCAAGGGAAAGACATAGCACCACCATCTCTCCCCTTTGTATATTTTGCCCTGCTGGGATTTTGTTTCCTCTGGATGTTTGCTTGACCAAATCTTAGCTGCATGAAAATGTTTATGAGTTAGAATGGGCAAGCCATGATTTGTACAAATCCTAAAGAGGTTATACTTCCTGAAATAAGACAGAAGCCTCTTAAAAATCTGGAAAATATAAAATTATTTAGGAAAATGCCTAAAAGAACTTTGGGGAAAATCAATCCTAATGGAATCAATCCTAATGGTAAGAAAGAGCCTTGTCAAATTCACAGAAATTGAGTCAAATGTGTCTGGTGCTGTAGACAATTACTCTTCCTGTGTTTAGCCACTTTGCCTCCTCCACCACCACGTGTACCCCTACCTCTTCTTCAGGGAATTTCAGCTTCTCCTTTGCTGTAACTTAACTTTGTTCAAGCTGCTAATCAAATACTCACAGCCCCCACCACAAGAACAGACCAATGACAGTAGGGGTCTATCACTGAGATTGTATGAACTGAATCTCTTTGGTCAACAGGTAGATAAATGTGAATTACAGGCTGTTGGTGGTTATCTTTTCTATTATCAGCAGAAAACCTATCTATAGTAGAAGAGAATAGGGGCAACTTGGAGTTACAAGTAGAGCCAAAAGGAAAAAGAGAGAGCAAGCTAATGACCTTATATAAGCCTCTGAATAAAGTTGTTCCTGAACCAAAATTCCCATTATGTGAACCAACATACTCTTTTGACTTGGACTACGTAGTGTTGAGTTTCTGTCACTTACAATCAAGTAACTTCTGATTGATGCTTCAAATAAATTTCTTTATTCTAAGCCTGTGGCTTACTTTGACAGATATATCCATACTGCCTGCTTAAATCCTCTTAGCCAAGATTTACTTACCATGTTTCCTCCTCTAGAAAGCCTCCCTTGATCTTCCAGGAAAGACAAGCATATTGTCTCATTTTCCCAGAGTGTTCTATGCCTGCCTCTTTTACAGCCCTTCTCTCATTGTTGGTGTCTCCCATTAAACCAAGAGCCTCTAGAGTCTAGAGAACAGGGACTGGACTTTCCTTCATCTTTACACTGCTAGGTCCAGAGCAGTAGTGCCTGGCACATGAAAGGCATCATAGATGTTCTGTTAGAAGTCTACCAAATAATGTTTGTTAAATGAAAGCCAAAGAAATTGCCATTATGAAATATTCAGAGACAAAAATCACTCTCTATAGAATCACCACTAAATATCTTCTGATTTTGAAATGATGAGTGAAACATAAATATCTCCCTGGTGAACTATATAAGTTATGGACCAGTTTTATTTTTACCTTTGCGAGCTCTGCAGAGCAAGGAAATCCCACTTTATAGCTAATTAGCTTATTTATATGCTTATTCATTTGTTCAACAAATATATATTGAGTACCTAAGATTAAAACCCATAACCTCAAAAGGCAGATTGTTACTGTTTATGTCATTTGTTCGAAATTGGGCTTTGTTCATAATGCCATGAGATAAAGGGCATTAGAAAATGCCCATAAAGGTTTAGAAAATGTGATATATTCAGACTAACGTAGTTCTCTTTCTTTTATGCTTTTAAGTTTCCCAAATCCTTTCAGAACTTCCTATATTGTGAAAACTGTCTTAATGTATATTCTCTAGTCTTTTGCATTACCAAAAGCTGAGAAGTGGGCAAATTAAAGAAGATATTGCGCATCAGTCAAGTTTGACAAAATTATTATAAGACTTGCAACCCGTGCCATCTATGGTAAACCCTAAGATTTTTAATCCACAAGCACAATTGGCACTTTTGGATGTTCCCATTTCAGGGCAACAGCAGAAGTCTGAGAAGTACCTTCATAAAACTGTCTACAAACCAGAGAGTTGTCTCCAGGATTTCACTATATTGATCCATGTTACCAGATTCTTCACGACTTATCACTATATCTAGGTGAAGAATGAAATAAACCTGGACCATTCAGGGCAGAGGTGTCCATTTGAGTGAGGAGGAAAACCCTAGGAAGCCAACATAGTTGTGTTATTTTTTAAATGACAGGCCAATAAACATTTCTGGAGATTGCAGAGTGATAATTAACAAGATGGTAAGCACAGATAGTAATATCTTCTAAGGCTCACTCGTTTCATTAACTGGAGGACAGTGGTTAGAAAATTAACTTGTTTTATAAATACAACTATAGGTAAAGAAAACACTTCCATAAGCTATCCAGGAGAGCCTTAGTCATGTTATTGTACAAAACTCTACTTTCCTATAAAGGCAGTAACAATCAAGTGGACCTGCAGATCAAATTTTGAATGGTTTCTCAATAGAGTGTTCATCGCTGTAACTCTGCTGTTATGTGTGCCAGCAGTTCTCAAAGTAAGGTCTGATGGATCTAGGGTCCCTGAGACCTTTTCAGAGACATCACAGGTATGTGAGGTCACACAGACTGAACTCAGAAGCAGACACAAAAATCCAGCCATTTTCTTTAAAGAGATGTGTAACAGAAGAAAATAAGACCATGCTTCTTAACTAATTTTCTTCTGTCTTGGAAAATATCATTATTTTTCATAAACCAAATGATTTGTTAACATGTAATGAGTTTGTTGTGGTTATTCTTAATGAATTTAAAAATAAATATTTTTAACGTCCCATCTTTAAATTTCTAATAGAGTAAATATCACAGATATAACACAAACAAAAACACTTTAGGGTCCTTTGTAATTTTTAAGAGGGTCGAGGGGCCCTGACGCTAAAAAATTTGAGAACCACTGATATATACATTCTAGTGAAGTTTTTCCATATTGTTCCACATCCTCTGATATTTTCAGCCTCTTTTCTTTCTTCCTGATTTTATGTTTTATTGGTTCACTGAGTAGTAAACCTACGTAGAAGTCTTAATAATGCGGCAGATGAAGTCACAACAAACGAGCAGTGATTGCGAACCTACTATGTCCAAAGTGTTACATAGATCCACAAAGACCAAGATAGGTGTCCCTTGTACCAACTCTCCCCTGGAGGTATTTGGGCTATAGTAAATCTACAGCAGGAAATGCATAAAATACTTTATAGCTTTGGATTATCAAAGTGGAAGGGGTTGTTTCTGAATACATCCAAGAAAACAATGCCAAATTTTCCTAGGACAATTGACTTTTATATTGAAAACAGGATTATTTCTTTCCAGGGTTTTGTAAAGTGTACTTGACCATGGCAATCAATGCTCTTCTTTTTATCATAAAAGGACAAGTTAAGCCCGGCTGGGCGTGGCTCAGTGGTTGAGCGTCGACCTAGGATCCAGGCGATCGGGGTTCGATTCCCGGTCAGGGCACATGCCCAGGTTGCGGGCTCGATCAATGACTCTCTCATCATTGATGTTTATATCTCTCTCTCCCTCTCCTTTCCTCTCTCTGAAATCAATAAAGATATATTTTTTTTTTAAAAAAAAGGACAAGTTAAAACACTGATTTCTAATTTCAAATGATATTAGCACACTTCATACAGACTTGGCCATTGCAAATGGTTTGTGACATAACCCTGTATTGCACATTATGCTTAAAGATAGGAGTAACCAGTTCTCTTACTTCAAGGGCAATTTGGAATATCAGAAAGCAGCTATGCAAACAGGAAATACAAGGAATACAATTCCATCATTGGGTCTTTAAACCATGTTGTCAAATGTCTGTAGGATTATGTCCCACTCAAGTCTGGTTTAGGAGATTTTAAATAATCCAACTAAAACACAGTCTGTATTTGCTCATTCATTACCAAGACAGCAAAAATATTGCATTAAAGTAATGCCCTATCCAGAAAGCCTTTGTACTAGCATACCCTACAAGTCTCTTAAATGTATGAAGAGATGGTTGATTGTTTTATAAACCAATAAGGGGCAATTAGTAAGTTCTAACCCTTTGGTTGTAATTGTCATTTTGCTTTACGTTAGAAAACTAAGTTCTGCCCATGTTTTTTTATAAATTTCTGTATTTCATTTTACTAAAGGAATGGTCTATCGATGTTTTCTAGAATAATCACACCATTCGAAATCGCTTCTGATAGTTTGTTTTGAATGGAATTAAGAATCAGTACTTGTGTATCTTGAATTTCATGTAAAAATGAATTATTGTTCATTAAATATAACTGTTTAATAAACATTTTCACTAAGTAATGAATATTTTCAGCGTATTGGGTGCAACATTTAGCTTGGTAGTAGAAATTTATTGGTAGCTTTGTTTATCTGTAAGTGAAAAGAAAGTACAGTCAGACAATAAGCCCTGTTCATATCTTCTGGACAAGGTGATCCTTGTTATATAAGGTGGTTTTCCTGAGAGGAAAAAATAGTATTGGACCTTGGGAATCCTTTTCTTCCTCCACTTTTTTCTCTCTTCTTCTTCCTCTTTCTTTCCTGCTTTGTATCATTTTGTCTTATTTTCAATTTTCTTATGTTCACCATTGAATAATATTGATGAGTGCCCTGCATCCCATTATAAAATCCACAAGCTGTTCCATGTGCTTACTTCATTGGAAATTGATCCCTGTGTCACATTTACAGTGAAAAGATAAGCCCTTAGAGTTTGATTAGGATTAATCTTGGCCAAAGATTGGCATGTAAGCAAAAATCACATGTTCATCCAAATATTCCTTGCCCCTTAAAAGCCTGTGTGACACCATAGATATCTCATGTCATCGATGGCTGATGCTGTGAAAGGCTGTGGTAAAATGACTTTTGGGTCCAGAGTACTAGCGAAGCAGGCAGGATTATGCCTGGCGCAGCCGATCAGGGCAGCACAAATTTCCCCCTTGTTTGAGAGCTTTGCCTCAAATCTCAAAATGCTGAGATTTCTTTCTCATATTTCTGAAAGCTCACTGATGTATTTTCAGAGGCAAAAGTTAGCAGAATTCTTTAAACTTTTTGTATGGAGGCAAGTGTCCCGTTTCCTCTACATGGGACTGAATCTAAAAAAAGAAGAAAAAAGTCGTATCAAAAGTCAATAGAGTGGCCTCCCTTTCACTTACTCATTATATGTGGTAATAGACGTAATAAGTGTAGCTCTTCAATCGCTTCTGAAAGGAAGCTTTGCTATAACTTATAGTTCCAGCTTATTTATCTGAAACTTTTTTTACAAAAAGGAAAATTGAAGAAATTTTATAAAGAGTTGAGAAACAAAATCATTTTAGGGCCTGAACTACCTGTATATAAGGTAACAAAACAGTTTACTTTCCAAATTATTTGAATGAGGGATTCAATTCTTTGCTCATGTAACTCTGAAAGGCTTATTTTTAAAGTCATCAGAAACATCAACATCGTAAGTAAGCTATGAAGAAAAATTAAGTTCTGTACTGGTCAACCAAACAATAAATATTTACTTAAGCACCTACTATGTGCCCTCCATGTTATTTAACAGAATAGTGGATGTAATACAACACACTTAGCTCTTGCCCACAGGAGTTCATCGCTTCTTTGTTAAAAATCACTGTTGGGTGTTTTTTTAACCATTAAAATTTTAAATACAAAATGATTTATTAGTCATAAAATTCTTAAAATCTTAGAGTTGAGATGGACCTTAAATATCATGTAGTCTACACTCTTTTAACAAGGTAAAGTAACCTAATTATTTTCACAGATGACTGTACCAGACATTTATAAATGTCATTTTGCAATTATAAAATCAATTATAACCTGTGGAATTGTCTCACAAGTGAGTTTCTTAGATTTTCAGAACAAAGTATACAGCCCTTAAATCCCATATTTTAAAATTTGTACATAAACTCATTAGCCAGGAAGCACGTATTAAATTACTCATATTGGATTTTCTTGGCAGCCATGCTCACCCTTTCTAAGGAGCACCTTGCCAAAATCTCCAACTCCCACCTGGTGTTACTCCTCCAAAAGCCATCATATCTTTCTATCAGTTGACTAAACAAGAAACCAACTAAAATCTGTTATTTTAATCACATGTATAACTTGGAACATTTAAGAGATACGTTACTGCATATTTAATTATCATTGTAAATTAAAGTATGTGTATGATATTTATAGGAAGCAACAGAAATAGGTTATATAAAGAATATTTACTTGTGAGCATTGCTTTGGAGTTCCTGTCACAATAATTTATTTTACCTATAGGCAGTATTAATTCTAAAAACTTCAGTGCTTTGGAAGCTGCAAAAGAATTTTAATGACACTGTTTTTGTCTCATTTTGACTAAATTCATTTAAAAGAAGAGAATTTTTAAAATTATAGACTCTTTTTTTCAATTACATGGGCCAAATGACTGCATTCATTGAACTTTTCAATTCATTATTTGGGCAACATTTGGACATCTGCTAGTTTCACAAGGAATGGGTAATGCCTATTAAAGATCATAATCAATCCTTCCACATTTGTGATCAAGGTCATTTATGTACACAACTTTCCTTCTGCCTTCCAAGAAGAACAAGTGAAGATTAAAATACAGTGAAGAAAAATGACAATGTTGTGTGACAAGAGAAGCAGATCAACAGTCTTGGGTAATTTGGGTTGCTGAAAATATTCAACAAGCACAAAGGTAATAGTAAACAATGTGTAGGTATCTAATACTGAGCAGACTGGATTTTCAAGTTGAATGCTTTGCTTGTCCTGTTTCCTCTACATGGAAATCTCTCTCCCACCTGGTGAGCCCCCTACTTGCCTTTCAAATGCAACTCAAATACTGTGTCTGTAGTGTTAGCTTCCTCAAGTGAATATTAATGGCAAACTCCCCTGAGCACATGAATGTGCTACAGACCTTACCACAATGATCCATAATCATTTGTGCATGGCCCTCCCTCGTTCCACATTATGATCACTTATTTGCCTTTGTATCCATATGTACCTAACACTCGTCCTGTTTAAGAGAAAGAGCCCCTGAAACCCCTACAACACTGGTTGCAAAGTGTGGCCCTGAGGCCAGCAACATCACCTGATTCATCTGGTATCACCTGGGAACTTATTAGAAAGCACATTTTCAGACTCCACCCTGAACCAAGTAGAATCAGGAATTCTGGTGTGGGCTGGGGACAGGTGGGTGAGTAGGGAAGGTGCAGAGAGTTTAACAAGCCCTCCAGCAGAGTCCAATGCAAGCCAAAATGTGGGCTCTCTCTCTGGCAGGAAAATCCCCAGGTGCAGGAATGTAGCCAATGAAAGGACACTCTGCCCTGACTTTAAACTTGTCTTTGAGATTCCATCCCTCTGACCCCGCCCGCTATCACACTTACTTTCCTTTTATACACTAACTTTGGCAAAAGAGGAGGCTGGGTATTTCTTCATTACCATTAGCTTAGCTGACAAAGGCTATGATTTTCAGAGACTTCTGTAAATTCAAAGAGCAAAGGTTTAAAATGAAGAAAAAATAGAACACACAGTACAGTGGAATTTGCAGAGCAGTTGATTATCCTGTCGCTAACTTTAATCAGAAACAAGGGCGACAGGTCCTGCTATATATCCTAACTGAAAAAAAGACCAATTCCTATATCCTAGAATACCACATGGCGCGATATATGGCAACTCAGGTATCCTGTGGGCTGAACAACATCCCCAACACAACTTTATAGAGCAAACCCAACTGGGCACCGTGGAGGTAGCCCTAAGGGCACAGGAGTTGGGGCCTTGCTGACCAGCTGGAGACTTGGAGCAGACCATCAAGATTTCCAGCCTCTCTTTCTGTTTGCATATGATGGAGACAGTACCTTTTAACACATGGTCATCTAAAAGCAAAACACAGTCATCTCAGGAAAAGTACTCTACAAGCTACAAAACATTAAAGCATCATATATACAATGTCCATATATAATATTAGTAACTATATTTACAATTATATGAATAATAAGGCTTGTTGACTGTTAACACATATCACAAGTGTTAATTGTATTTTAAATAATTAACATAATTAGTGAAGTTTATAAAATAGCAAAAAATTCAATGTCAGATAAATTTTTACTTTTATAATTTTCAAATTTCTATTGAAGAAATTTTGGATACTAGGAAGAAACAAAAAAAGAAAAGAAAAATTGCTTGAATACCCTAACCAGAAGTAAATAGTTCATATTTTCGATTTTTCTGTAAATTTGGAGTATAAGATCACAATAATATAGTGCATAGCAGAATGTAATCTGTATTCACACAGCAGCATATCATGAATCTTTTTTCTATTTGGTAGTATCTTCTCATAAGATAAGTTCTACTGGCTGCATAGTCATCTACTGTATGAATACACCAGGACTTACTTCACCAGTATTCTTTGTTAGTCACTTAGATGGTTTCTAGGGCTTCACAATTATAAATGCATACTTTATACGTTTATTCTTTTACCATCTCAGTTTCCCAAAGATAAATTCTTAGATGCAGAATTGCTAGGTTTGCATTTGTGAACATTTTTAAGACTTGAATCTTAGTGCCAAACTGTTTTACCAAGAAGGAGCATAAATTTACATTTTCACCAGCAGCAAATGGAAATGCTTGATTTTCTGCCCTGTTTTCAATAAGTGTTACTATTTCTTTGAGCTTCACCAGTTCAATAGTGGTACAATGCTGTCACACTTTTGTTTCAATTTATGTTCATTTGATTACTAAATTGATATAACTAAATTATTGAACTATTCTAGAGTTAATAAGCCTCCAAAGAAGACTATTAAAAACTTAAAATGGAAAGATTGTGGACAATTGCAGTTTCACTTATCAAAAAGATGCACAGAAATAATATATATTTTCATTAAGATCAGACCGTAATTTAGATCTTAAAACTACAGGTTGTAAATAATTAAATTTATATTACAGGTAATATAATTCATATGTAAACATGAACATAGGTTATATAGATGAAGCTAGAGAGAAAGCGAGGCCTGCATCAGTCAAATACAAATTGGGGGGATTGGGTCTAAAGTTTGCCTTTTATTATCTTCATACAAGTCTAAATTCACCCTTAAAATAATGTGCTTTTTAAATTTTTCCCATGTTCTTTTTTAAAGTCCTATTGTAGGTTATTTTCTTAGGGTTGTGCTGACTGACCCTCAACAGGGTGGTCTGTTTCTTTTATGGTGGTCTCATAAATACCCCTGAAGTATGCTAATATCAGAAGAGGAGCACTGCTGACATAAGAACTGAATAATGAACAATAATGGTATTTTTTATACAATCCACATGCAGAAATGAGGGTTTCTAGCATTTCCAATCTTCCACTCCATGGCCTGACATCACAGGGACTTCTTAATTCTCCCCTCATACAACTAACTGCCCACCACATTGGTGTTCTCAGTGTGGCAAATCACTGCCAACACTAATTGCCCAGACCAACCATTTCTACCCTCTCTAGAAGAAGACTCCCTCCTTTTGGCTTAGTTTACTACTTACATTGGCTGCTATTTCCTCCTTCTCACCCAACTACATGCCTCTCTTTCTTTCTTACCTTCAACTGCTTTTATGCTCTCCTCTTCTTGTCTTCAAATCTTCCCTATCTGATATATTTTTAAAGTTAGGGGACCCCAAAACTACCCTGAGGAATAGCATGAGCACAGTGGAAACCTGCAAGAGTTTGTTTACTCAGAATGGGGCTCCCTCTTGCCTCTGGCCAAAAGGCAAGGAACTTGGAAAAAATCCAGGTTTATTGACCAACATAACCTCAATAAATTCAATAATTAAGAAGAGTCAATTGAAGTCATTCCTCAGAGCGAAGAAAATTTAACTCTGAAGCGCACTGTGTGAATTAAAATAATCCATTCTGTAAAGGTTTCTAGAGGTTTCAGAAAAAGTGTCTTATTTTATTTCCAATTTGCAGTGAACCTAAAGGTCTACATTACAGCAAGTACCCAGGAAAAGAAATTAGGTTGGAAAAGTTTTGCTCTATAAACATTATAACTCATATTATTTTAATACTATATATGGTAAATTTTAGTAGCAGTAAAGCCCACTCCCCCAAATAGATTTGAAGTATAGAAATATCTGAAATCTTGATTCTACTAACACAAGTTCGTGATACAAATTTCTCCAAGGCTGCATGAAAGTATTCTAAGTACTTTGATTAAATTTATTTAAATTTTCACAGATGAGTCTTTTCGAGCCGGTGGCGCTCCTGTGTGGGTGGATACATACGCTGATACATGCAGAAATGAGGTACACTTAAGGACACAGCTTGTCAAATCCCATCAGCTAATAGGTGGGTCTCCTAGCTGATGAATTCACATGAGAACATGATTGCTCAACCATGTACCCTTGCATGTCTTTAAATCAGGCTTGGCTTTAATTGGACTGGATCTTATAGAAGAGGTGTATCAACTCTCAACATTCAAGTGGAGTTTCCAAAAGGCTGTTATGATTAAGTAATTTGATTGAGATTTAATTACTGGAGGGGCCTTCAAAGGGTAATCTACAATCTCCATTGGCTGTCCCGCTGTTCTGAAGGAAGGGCTTTTTATTTCAATCGTATTCTAGTTTAATTCTGTTTGTCTCTCAGGAAATAGGAGTCTTCTGCAAGATAACTAATTCTTCATGTATTAAACCAGGTGAAAAGTCCTGGTAGCCTACTAGGGCAGCTAGTATTCTGGAGAACTACTGGGGAATCTACTCGGCTCCAAAAGAACTTTAATTTAGTGATCTCACTTCCTGAATTCAGTGTGCATCAGGATTCTTATGCTGTTTTTGTCCACAAATCTGGGTGCTAATGATTAAAGAGCAAAGTAATGATGCCTATAATATTTCACTAGTTAGTCAGAATTATAGAATTTTATAAATGGAAAGAATTCCAAAAAGTGTCTAGACTGATTCTCTCTTTTCCATATGAAAAACCTACATACAAAAACTCAGAATGACTCAGGTTCACACAACAAATTAAGAAAATTGACCCTTAGGTCTGTATTAAGAAAGTGAATGTTTAAAAGGTGAATGATACAGAAAATGTCCTTCCCCAAAGTAGCTCTATTAGAGAGACATGTTTCATAATGAGTGGCGAAAATTAGAAAAATCATCATTAAAAAAAAAGAAGAAAAAAAACTAGAGTAGACTTCCCTGCAATGCACTTATACTCCCTTTTTGTTTTCTTTTTGTTCTACTGAAATCTATTCAGTTTTTAACTTTTTATTATGAAAAACTTTATGTGTACAAAAATGAAACAACATAATAAAATGAGCTCCTGTGTACACATCAGGTATCATCACTTATCATCAATCCAGGACAGGCTTTGTTGAATCTAAACTCTCTACTTCCACCTCATTATTGTCCAAGTGGCTACCAGCCAGTGTGTCATCCCATCTGTAAACATCGCAGAGTGCATCTCCAAAAGATAAGGGCTCATTTTTCTAAAGCATAACCACAATACCATTATCACTCATCAAAATTTAATAGTAATTCCTTAATATAAATAGATTTGTAAACGTTACATACATTATCCTTTGCCTTAGGATGAGTCCATGCTACTACAATTTGATAAGTACTGTTTCATTGATCTAGTCATTTGAATAAATCCTCACTGAGCATCCATATAAACATCCACAAATATTTTGTTTGCATGGAGGACTGGGGAGACAGCCCAGATTCTTACTTTTTAAGAGGCCGCAGAGAACAGAAGGAGAAAGAATTCTGGAATCAGACATTGTTTGCTCTGTAGCTCAGTCTCAATTCCTTATTGAAGGTACAAATATCTTAATCTCTCAAAGCCTCAGTTTGGTTATCTGTGAAGTGGGAATAATTATGTCAGTTAGTTAATTAATTATTTTTTTAAGTCTGGTGTGTCCTGGCTGGGTGGCTCAGTTGTTTGGAGCATCATCTCACAGATCAAAAGGTTGTGGGTTCATTTCCTAGTCGGAGCACATACCTAGGTTTCAAGTTCGATCCCTGGTTGGGGCACATACTGGAGGCAATTGATTGATGTTTCTTGCCTCACTTTTTCTTTCTCCCTCTCCCTTTAAAAAAAAAAAAAATCAATAAACATATCCTCTGGGGAAAATTTTTAAAAAATAATAAAAGTCAGGGTTTTTTTATTTAATACACTCTAATCAATAGTAACAGCAATAAATAAACACTTTTAAAAAACAAGCAGGTATCCTCCTGTATCTGGGAGAAAATTGTCAGAGTTTTCTACACGATAGAAAGGAGACAATGGCTGATCTCCATGGTTAGACAATTCAAGGACAACTTGGAAATTGCTAAGGCCATTTCCAAAAAAGTCCATGGCAACAAGTTGCGCACAGCTACTTCAAAGGATAAAATGTTTATATCTACGTGGTTTTACTAACAGGGGTTGGGTGGCACCTGTATAGCATGACATTCTTGACTTTAGCCTTAAAGGAAAAGACGATGTCTTTCCATTTGCACCAATTTGAAATATTTCTGAAGTAAGGCTCCCTTCAAATGGATTACTACAGTACTCATTCACCTGAGAGTTCATGCATGCAGTAAAAAGACAAATACAGGATCGTCACTTTTTTGATCAACAAAACCTCTGGGAACATCAGAATGCAAAATATAACATGTCCAAAGTAGACTCGGATCACCAGGCACAGAAAACGGAAGTGAAGCCTGTCTCAGTTTCCATTGCCTTCATCAGGACTCCTCCGTGGAGGTCTTTCTCTACTACTGGTGCTTGGACTTTCGACCAAAAAGAAAGTAACCTCAGAAAGGCAACGCACTCTGACAAAAACGTTACTTCAGCCTTTACTTGGGATGTTTAATTTTTGACTCAAAAGGATCAACTGGCCTTAGCCTTAGGAAGGTGAACATATGTGAGGGAACCTGACCTCCCACAGGCAGGTTAGATTGGTTCAGCTGTCCTCAGAATTCCCTACAGTTACCCAGAGCAGTCACTCAAGTTTGGGTTCTCCTACCTACGGGCATTCAGAGATACTCTGCAGGAGGCATGTTGAGAACAAGAGAAACACGTCTGCCTGCAGTTTGTATTCTTCCAAGTAATCTTTCGGTCTTGTTGGCAAGGCCGTGCATATGGCAGCGGTGCCCTCGATGGTGCATCTGCAGGCTGCTGGCAGCGGTGCCCTCGATGGTGCATCTGCAGGCTGCTGCCACAGGGGCGCAGACGCCAGAGCGGATGGGCCAGATAACCGCGGACTGTGCGCTCCTGGGGCTCCCGGGCCCGTCCACCCATCTTTGTACATCTGAACATAGGAGTCGATCAGATGAACCACACTGTCAAACTGCTTAAGCTTGGACTTGACACATATGATGAAGTCCAATCTGCACTTCCCATCTTGATATCCGACATGCGGATTAGTCGGTCCAGCTGATGTTTTAACAGATGTTGTTAGTAGGTAGTCTGAATGCGAACTATCTCTAATCAAGAAAGTTCCTTCTGGTGCCTCTTTTGATTTCTCTTTGGCTTCATTAACAGCCATACTTCCCCAGTATCAGCTTGTTTGACTGAGCTTCTCCTACTAGGCCTTCGCCACCTGGGCTGGCTCCTGCGTGCACCCCACGGTCCCCCACTGGCTCCACATCCCTTCCACATCATTCCCTGAGGGCTTGAGGTACTGCAGGGTCATGGGCAAAGGGTCACTGCAGCCAACACAGGTGGCTGCCTAAGCTGGGGTCAGAGAAGGGCACATGTCCTTCCGTCCCTCTGGGAAGTCAGTGGGAACCCCAAAACATGTCCCTGCGTTGTATGCAAAATCGTAGAGGAGGGAGAGAAGGTAGGAGCTGCTGGTGCTTCCTCCCCAGGTCCTGGTGGACAGATGGCAAAGTCCCCGCAGGCACGGTCTCCTAGTGTGCATTTTGCAAGCAGGGCATGCTGGAGAGACTGGAGGTCCTCGGAAAGGCCCCTCCCGCTCCCAATTTAAAAGAGTTACTAGGAGGGCTAAGTGAAATTAGATACATCAGGTTACAGAGCCTGAGGCTAGTCAGCACTCCACAAATAGCTATTTTTCTCTCAGATTTGTTTAATAATGTGTAAGTACCGAGTTACTAGTATTTGTTTGACCAAACAGATTTGTTAGCCTTAATTAACTGGTGGGATATGTAAACGTACTTTAAGGTTCATTATTCTCTTTCTGAGTTGTACAAACAATGTTTAAAATAAATAAATAAAATATATTTCTCACATAAAAACTGAAAGCTGGAACAACAATGGTCATAGGTCCCTAGGAACTATCAGAGAATTGTTAAGCATTGTCAATTCAACAAATAATGTTTGATGAATTAATGAGTGAATAAATAAATGGAGACTGCCTTCCCTTTCCTCAATATCTCTAAGAAATGAAAAAATTGTTTACTCACATTTTAGTATAGTAATACCAAAGGGTTAGATAATTTTTTCTTATAGCCTTTTGTGATGCACCTTTCAAATACATGTTCCTGTTATTCAGGGGAAAGTCTTTAGCTGAGCTAAGCTGTTGTTAATAAGCCCTTTAATATTTATTGTTCAGACAGTCATTTTTCTAGACTTTTCTCACTACAGCCCTCTGATGTAAGCCACTATTATTATCTTTACATTATAGATAAGGAAATGGAGGCACAGAAAGTTTAAATAATTCATTTCAGGTAGGAGGTGAGTCCAGGGAAGAAGGGCCTAGAACCCACAAGTCGTGGCAGACCCCACTAAACTAAGCCCTGAAACACACTAGGCTATTAACCATCAGGCCACCTCTGTGGGCATTCCTCTCCCACCAGATTTGAGGTGCTTCAATCATTTTCATTTGCAGGCCCCTTGGGAACACAGTAGGTATATGATAAGTGCTTAACCAACGTGCATGAAATGTTGGTTGGGCAATCGAGACTAGGTGCCAATTGGCTTGCAAAGAACCAATTGTGCCCCAAAGTCGCATGGGGCCAGGTGATCTGCTGACTGTCTCAAGGAGAGTGCGGATGCACTTCCCTCCGATCATTCGCCACCTCAGGTTGGACCCCATTCTCTCCAGCCTTCTCAGGAAACGCTCATTATTCCTGACATCTTCTCTCTCCTATAGAGTCCCCCTCTCTCACTCCTCTCCGTCCTTCCTCGGCATCTCTACACGCCCACGTCTCCCAATCACCTCTGTATGATTCAGCTTCAGATCTGGGAAAGAAGCTGGGCTTCCCTCAGCCTTTCCTGCACATTCTGCTATAGTTCCTTTCCCCTCCCCTCCGCCTCCATTTCCTCACCTCCCACACCCCTCCACCCACTCCAATCCAGCTTCTATTCTCATTCCTCCCCTGAAATGCCTCTCAAAAGTTATCGACGTGCCCGGCCAGCATCACTCAGAGGTTGAATACCTACCTAGGGTCCAGGAGATCGCAGTTCAATTCCTGGTCAGGGCACATTCCCGGGTTGCGGGCTCGATCCCCAGTGGGGGGCGTGCAGGAGGCAGCGGATCAATGATTCTCTCATCATTGATGTTTCTCTCTCTCTCCCTCTCCCTTCCTCTCTTTGAAATCAATAAAGATATATTTTTTTAAAACGTTACCAACATGAACTCTACATCACACAATCCCTTGGATGTTGTTGATCCTTAACAGGTCTCTCAGCCCTACTGGACACAGCAACTCCACCCCTCACCCCCTAGTGGCATCTTGCCATTCTCCCAAGCCAGGTTATCCCGCCTACCAGGTGACAAGATGGCAGAGATTCTGGAAAGTTCAGCTGAAGGCCCTTTCCCTTCTCATCCTTGGCTCTTTCCCTGAGCACATTCACCCCTGCCACGGTGGGTTGTTTCCCAGCTGAATTATCCATAAATCAGTCACTCCCAAAATCACATCTCCAGCCTAGCCTTCTCCTGTCAGTTCCTAACCCATACATCAAACTGCCTGTGACACTCCTCAACCTTAATGTTTCCAAGATACGTTACTCCAAAAAATGCCAAATTATCCTTCTCTGGGTTTTCTTGCCTATTTCAGAGAATGGCAAAACACTCTGTCCAGTTGCTAAAGCTGGAATCCTAGGAGTCATCTTCAGTCCCTCTCTCCCCTTCCACTCATCTCTAATCCTTCACCCAGCGCATCAATATGACTGCCTACAAATCCTTCAGGTGTGTCTATTTCTCATCCATACCCTCCTCTGGCCCAGCTCTCCCCACTCCAATTCATGCTCCCCACCGAACACCACAATGCTGATCTTGTAACATATACACCCTCCTTAACTGCCAACCTTTCCCATTGCTCTGAACATAAAGATCAAGGATCCGGGATCAGCTTCTCTGCACGCCCTTCTCTCCATGAACACTGTTCCATCATCTGACCTCCTTTGGGTTCTTGCCTGTGCAACGTTTCCTTAACCTCAGAACCTTGCCTGTGCTGTCCCCTTTCTAAAGACTTACCTACCTTCAGCAAATAAACAGCTACTTCCAACCAAACCACAGTTCATATATCATTTCCTGGAGGAAGCCTTAGCCGCTATGATCTCCCAGAAGAAATTAAGTGCCTTTGTTATGACCTATAGTATCCCAGTGATGGAATTGGCCTTCAATCCCTAGCAAAGATGTAACTCTCCATTTCTTCGAGTGATGATTGGACTAAGGCCTAACTTCCTTACAAAACCACAAATTCCTCGATGATAGAGATTGTGTCTGTTTTGCTTGTTTCCATATGCCCAGTGCCTGGAGCAATGGCAGGCACACATGAATTGATCCACAATGATTTGATATATGACCATAGGTGTGATATCCACAGTCCTGGAAAGCTGGGCAATTCAGCCTAGATCAATAAAGGAAGTGTTTACACAGTTGTGAGCACATTAAGGGAAACCAAGAAAGGGGGTGAAAGCATCCCAGATCTAGCAACAGCAGGGAGCCCTTTCTACCCTTGGGCCTTGAGTGGCAAGAGAGAGGAGAGGTACCGGCCCCTCTAATAGACTCTGTGCCCATGACTGTCAGGCAGTAGGGGAACCAGGGGAAAAAATAGTCCAATCACACCCTTCCATTTCTCCTTAGCAACTCCCACTCACCAAATCCAATGCAAAGACAGATCAAAGGGGCCCTTAATTCCATCCATCAGGGCCAGCCTACCAGTGCAAAGCAGGGTGCAGAGTAGACAGGATGGCAAGTGGACCATACCCAATTTTATTCAACACACCACCAAAATCTGTATTATGTCACACCCATTTAATCCATTCGTTCATGCAGGAGGCCAAGCATTGTTTTAGGAACCAAGGAGGATACCATGGAATTTCAGTTAAGCTATTCCAGAATTTATTACTAGGCTCAAGGTGTAGAGCCATGGACTAGTGCTGCTTATGACCCTACAGCAGCTTATGTAGTTGGGGTGACCAAATGGACATTGGAGTTTAAGGAAGCCAATAAGTCCACAACCCTCTCTCCTCCCCCTTCCAGTTCCAAACTGAATAAAGAATATATAATATACCTGCATCAAATAGATAAAAGACAAAATATTCTCTTTATAGCTGGTCCAGCTAGACTGTGGGATGCTACATCGTGTTAAGATATCAGAAAGAGTGAGGCCCAGCTGGGCGTGGCTCAGCAGTTGAGCGTCGACCTCGGACCCAGGCGATCAAGTTTCCATTCCCGGTCAGGGCACATGCCTGGGTTGCGGGCTGCAGCCAATCGATGACTCTCATCATTGATGTTTCTATCTCTCCCTCTCCCTCTCCTTTCCTCTCTCTGAAATCAATAAAGATATATTAAAAAAAAAAAAAAAAGATTTTAAAAAAAGTGCCCAGCCGGGTGTGGCTCAGCGGTTGAGCATCGACCTAGGATCCAGGCGATTGGGGTTCGATTCCCAGTCAGGGCACATGCCCGGGTTGCGGGCTGTAGCCGATCCATGACTCTCATCATTGACGTTTCTGTCTGTCTCCCTCTCCTTTCCTCTCTCTGAAATCAATAAAGATATATTTTAATAAATAAATAAATAAATAAATAAATAAATAAATAAATAAATAAATAAATAAATAATAAATAATAAATAAAAGAAAGAAAGAGTGAGCATAATGCAAGAGTTCCACTATTAAGTACCAAAATGACAGGCACAATTAGTAGCTACAATAGATAGTCAGAGCCTACCCTTTCCCCACCACTTCCAACCCCTGTGCCCTTTGAATAAGGCTGAGAATAGTGAGGCACACAGTGCTCTTTTAAGAAACACAAACAAAAATGCCACTTTAACATTGTATTGCTCGATAAAGAGGTTGTGCTCATTCTAAGTATAACTGCTCAAAACTCAGCACCAAAATGTTTATCTCTGTACTGTCTTTAGGCATAGCAAGTGTATAAAAACACGATAGATATCTTTATGTGAAGTTTTGTTAGATAAGTATGCATTATACAGATACATGCTACATATACATATGTGCACACATGGGAAATTCAACATGAACCTAAGATTTAAGTTGGCTTTTGCACAGTGGTTTGAAAATTATAGTAGGCAAGTATGGCGATTATATACCGTTTGACCTTTTGCCTTTATTATACATATTAGGAATAAATGAGAGATTCCTCAAACATGAATGTCTGTTGTTTCCTAAGAAACAATTGATTCAAGCACTCAGGTTGCACAGAAATTCCAGCCTGCCCCCACTACTGATTAGAGGTGGTCTCCAAGTAAATGAAACAAGACTAAAGGTCTTGTCCTTAAATTCAGTCATTCTGCATTGTGAAAACCCAGACAAGAACCCCATTGGCCTCACAGTTTACCTGTGACATGGAATGTTTTTAAAGAAATGAAATCTACATGGCATTCCATTTCAATGACGTGCCAGGATGCCAGACCTGATGCCATTCTGATATTTCTCTGAACAAAATTAAAATAACCAGATATCATCACTGGAGGAGACTTTAAAGGTCTTTCCATTCATCTTATTCAGCCTGGTTTCTGCAGCATTCTCATCACTACAGCTACCAGGAAGAGGCCCATCAGCAAGGCTGTGGGTTCCTTAACCGTTGCCTCACCTCTGTCTTCATCAGAAACTCTACTTTTATAAATTGTGATTCCATAGAAGACTGCAGGAGAAAATGGTTTAGCTGCCCAAAGGGGTTTGAAAGACTTCAGGCTAGTTCAGCTATTTCATGATCAAAACTAGGAGACAGAGGCATGCAAGCACAAAAGGACTTGTACCAAGTTCCAAAAGCTAACCAATTGCAAATTTAGAGCACACCCTCCTCTCTAGAGTCAAGTTCCAGAGAACCTGTGCAAAATGGTCAGCTTGCAACCTGAAGAAGAGATGGCAGCAGTGCTGTTTGCCAGTAGTGTAAAATGAGTGAGTTGTTCATTATGAAAAGCAGCAAGTAGGTTGAGAAACAGGCCGTGTAGCGCATTGTGAAATAAAAGTCAGATATAAACAATTCTGGCGATGATATATGAATCTTATTTTGCTGGCTGCCATTTTCAAGATTACAAAACTCCAAACTAATTCTCTCTTCAACCTCTGTTTGTACAAAGAAGTGCATATCTCAAATATCTAGCCCGATCTCAATAAGTACAATAAATATTATGGCAAACGCTTAACAACTTAACAAAATGCCTTTAGTCCTCTCAGTGCGGCAATCAATGTCTCCTGGATCCAGAGGAATTGAAAATCCAGAGTGGTAAGGTGCTATCACTTGTTAGTTCATACGTCCAGAGTACAGTGAGAAGAAGACACAGTACCTGTCAGCACCTCTCTTTTTCATAGCTAACTGTTCCCTAGTCCCTAGGCCAAGAGACAACCCACTGAGCCATTGACAACCAGGTGCTACCTACTAGTCCTTCAAAGGCAGCTGAAGGATCTCCTCATGCGTACAGCCTTCTCTATGTTCTCCCCACCCTGACTTCTCATAGGCTTTAATAGCTATGGCATTTACTCAGCATATATCTTAGGACAGTTTCATTATGATTTAATTTATTAGTATATGTGGTCTTGCCAGTTAAATTATAACCTCTCTGGGGCAAAGATGTCACAAGTTTCCTCATCTCATGAGGGTCTGACACCCTACCCTACCAGTGGTATGTACTCAATAACTATTGATAATAATAATGAGAATGACAATGACTAGAGATGACCAAGGAAATTCCCCCTTTATCCTGTACTGGGGGGGAAAAAACAAACAAAAAAAACCTACTCAAAATGAACACGCTCCTGCCCGAAGCATGTGCTTCTTATTATAAGAGCGGAATGAATACAAATAATAAGAACATGCATTTGTGGTTGCTTTACAGTTCATATGCACCCACTTATGTGGCAGCTGCTGTTGTTTTGTCCATTTCTTCTCCGTGGAGAAGAAAAGTGAGGCACAGAGAATTAGGTGGTTTTCTCATGATTTCAAAGAGGTCCCAAAGAAGGTGGAGAAATAAATGTCCCTATTGGAACAGAGCTGTAGCAAAAGAAAAGCCATCACTAAGGGCAAGTCTTTTTAAAAAGTCAGATTATTGTGGAGAAATAAGTACCAAGTAGTGACAATCATGCAGAATGAAGCATGTCACTCCCTATATTGCGGTTAAACAAATTTTAAGTAGAATGTGCATGGAGACACATCAAATATTTCCATACCTAAGATCCACGTTGAATTTATACCTGAAAAGATATTTAAGTGCTGAAATGAAACACCTTAGCGAAGACCTTTATTTAAAAACCATTGCTTAAGGATTGGTTTTTTTCTTGCAAATGACAGAAAGCTCACTGTCATTTGAGTTTAAATGTCACCTCATCACCCTAAGCTTGCATTTCTCTTCTTGTGTAAACATCCCATTTGAAGCCATGTTGGAAGATCTATGAGGGACGTGGTGGGAGTAAGCAGGGAGGGAGAGATCACTGGGAAGGAGTCTAATCTCTTTGAGAAATTTTTCTATATGAGCAGAGTATTCTTTGAGTGGCGGAGAAGTAATTTATCCCAAAGGCTGCTGACTTTTCTTCACAAAGTTTATTAATGTCCCAGTTCCTTTTTCCCTGGTCACACAGCCTCACCTTGACTAGTGTACCTACACTGGCAACAACCTAGTCTCTAGCTTCCGACTCCCATTCGCCCCACGAAACTACATCACAGCTTCACATTGGCCAATGGGTGCCAAATCTTTATTTTTGATATTTTTGCTATGCTCTAGATTTTCTTTCCAACATCTGAGTTTCTTGATGATGGCAGATCCACAGGTGATTTGCACATGAACCATTTGACACCTTTTTTTCTAAGAGCACAGGAAACAAATTTTAAGATATCATGCTATCATTCATTCATTCCTGCAGTCAATGAATATTGATGAAGTGCCAGCATCAAATGGAAATCGCACTTGACTTCTAAACAAAGGCCCAGATTTAAGTCTGGCTTTATTATTTAGTAGCTGTGTAGCCTCTCTTTGTCTTAGTTTCTTTGACTGTAAAATAACAATAATAAAAAAAACAACAACTGACCTCAAGGATTATTCTAGATATGAAAAGATGAGCAGAAAACGGCCCCCAACATGGAGAAGGTCACGAAATCCCGTGGTTTCAAACATGGACTTAACAAATAAGCTTCTCAATATCGGCCACACCAGAACAAGCACCTGCTATTGCTGTTGGGGCTGTGTGGCTAAAGGAGCTGAGGCACCGCAGTGAGACAGACAGCAAAGATAACGGCAAGGTGGGCCCAGGGATTTCCAGAGCTGCAAGGAACTGTAGAAGTGACCTGGTCCAAGGGTGCCCACCATTTTCGTGAGGAGACAGCACAGGCTTTGAAGACAAAGAGCTTTGGGTTCAAATCCTGACACTTTCTAATTGTGTGACCTTATGTAGAGGTCAACCCCCCTCTGCCTCATTGTCTTGTGGTGTGGAAATAATAATGACTCCAAAACAATTGTCAACCGAATTAAATACAACAGGGCCTGAAAGTAACTTGGACTATAGCAAATACTTAACGAACAATTATTATATTTATTATTTATCTTTATTATTTTATTATTGCTTTTATCTTTTCATTGAGATCTTTTTTTCAGTTTTATGGACATATAATTGACATAGAGCTTTCTATTCATTTAAGGTGTACAGCATAATGATTTGTATGTATGTATATATGTATATATGTATATATTACCAAATGATCAGCACAAGTGTAGTTAACATCTATCACCTTACATAGTTACAATTTTTTTTCTTGTGATGAGAACTTTTAAGATATCTCTAGCAATTTTTTTAATTAAATTTATTAGGGTGACATTGGTTAATAGGATCATATAGGTTTCACGTGTTTTTCAAATATACAATACAGTATTGTTAACTATAGTTACTGTGCTGTATATTATATCCCAAGGAGTTACTTATCTTATAACTGGAAGGTGAGGTATTTTTATGGCTGGGTGAGGGAATGGTGAAGTATATGGTAGCCAAAGGGAGAAGAAAAATTGGAGTTAAAAGTAAAGACTGTTTGAAATAGAAGGTGTCAAGTTGAGTTTCATTCCCCTTTCTGCTTGAAATTTTGACAAATCCAGGGAAGTAAAGGGGGAGGAATGGCATAAAACTGATCCGTACCTCTGCTGGAAGGCTCCAGTGTGTGTTACTAGAAACAGAACCTACTCGATGGGACCAGGGGCCCTAATCCAAGTCAGTGAGGGAACCACAGCCAAGGAAGGCCGTGCTCCCTGGGATCATGCACCTGGTTGGTGCTGGAACCAGAATTCACATGCACACCTTTTCACTACCAAGTATAATTTGTATATTTTGTATTATTTGTATCATTCATTCATTCATTCATTCATTCATTCAGAAATAAGTATCGGGAACCACCAATTCTGTGCCCAGAATTGTGATCATGGGGTAAGGCAAAGCTGTACTTATCAGAAATGGGCAACGATAAATGATGGCCTTAGTGAAAATTATTCTAACCTAGAAACCCAAGGAAAGCGTGGACAGAACCACCCTTCTCTATTCATTCTTCGCTTTGTTTTCCACGCCAGCCAGAGGAGACGCAGCTGGAGGGCCTGCAGTGAGGCACAGGGAGCGGCAATCTCGGCTGGCCACCTCGACTTCCTGCTCTGCCGTCTCCTATACTTCAGAGAGGGACTTTCCTAGGTGGTAAATAACCTACATTTTTCAAACAATTATGTTCTTTTCAAACTGAAACCTACAAAAGCAGAAGAAAACCCTTAACACGATTCACTGACTGCAGCATATACTCTATTCTAAAAATGTGAAGACGTTTTAGTAAGTTTGAAGACGATACTACTACATCTGACGCATAATTGTGTTGCCTGAGAAATGTTGGTGGCTCCACAACAAGAACACCACATCCTAATGAGTAATGAACATTACATAACAGTCGAGATAAGCAACACCACCCACAGATTTCATGTCAATGCTAATATTGAGTTCTTGGCCACGGTATGAAATAAAAGGCAAAGAATGCCAAACAACTGATCTTCAAAATAGGACTTCCAATCATTATATAAAACCGCCGTCGATACACGAGTGTTTATTTTGCTTTTTCTAATTGTTGGCTCTTCGCTTTGAAGGCCAGTTCTGTTTTCATTCACCAAGCAGAGTGCTTCACTGCTTATGAAAGCCCTGAGTGAATGGAGACCTAAGCAATGGTCTGTGGACTGATGGAGCGAAGTCTGGAAAGGAAATCCCATAACCTCCTTCCGCACCTAGTGTGTAGTTTCATATGGAAAATTCTTCAGGATATCTAACTTAAGTCTCCCTTGCTTACATATAAATAGGACATCTCTTCTGTCTTCCTCAGAACACTAGTTGCTTAAGATAATAATAATAATAATAATAATAATAATAATAATAATAAATTTATGGGGAAAGGATGAGTTCTGTAATTAAACAAGCTTAGTAAATACTATTATATTCTGTACTTCCACCTTAAAAGCTCAAACGCACTCTTAGCTTATTAACAATTTTGAGAAGCTCAGTAGTAATAATGGCTGTTTCATCTCATCTTTAATCAGAGTCCTTCCCCCTACCCAAACACTGATTATTGGTTCTTGAAATTTTTCTGTGAAATACACAATGAGAGGTTCTGCCGGAGATTGCCAGCTCAGTCTCTTTATTTTATACTTGAGAAATCAAGAAAGACAGCAACTTGGAATAGTTTTGAATGGGAAAGTTATAAACCCCTCCCCAAAGGAAAAATAGCATCTTCTTATTTTTTGTAAATTGCTGATCAATTCCCTTTTGCAGATAGGAAGCCCTTATTCCATAGACCTGTTCCTAAAATACAGGCTCTGCTTAAAAATAGCTCACCTGTGCTGGATGCATGTGCTCCTTAGCTACATTCAGGCCCATCTCAGCTCATGCCAGCAATCTGGAGATGCCTGGTTATTTGAACTTATACTGATTCCACCATTTAAATGCCCTGGGGAGGAGGGAGAGGAGTTGGCATAGAGCCATGTCAGAGCTAGAAGACCATCAGTGATCATCTCGTCAAATCCTTTCATACTGCAGCCATAGGGAATTTTGGCCAAAAGAAAGAAGTTGGTGTGCCCTAAGGGACAGCTAGATAGTGGCAAAAGCCAGAAATTCACTGAGTCTCTCCAGCTGTCTCTCATCCCTCTATCCCTCCATTCACCTCCCCTAGAGTTACACCCGCCTGTTCCCTGACCTTCAGACTAGAAAACTGGGCTCAGTGGCAGAAGCACGTGCTTACCAAAGAGTAGGCACAAGCCAACTTATTGTTAATGCTGGGTTGCTTTATTCTAAGTGCAAAGGTGAAAAGATTTCCACTCCTAACAGTTCCAGAACAACCATGAGACCATGGAGAAATGCTGGTTTCCTCACCAGTGTCCCCACTCTGTCTTCTCTTCTACACAGATCCACCAGGTTCCAGGTGAGCTCTCCTGGGGTATGCAGAAGGTTAAGAATTTGACTGGAGATGAAAAGGAAATCATTAAAAGGAAAATATAATTGAATAGATCAAGCTATGAAGGTTCAATATAAATGCCCTAAAAGCTACAACTCTTTCTACAGAGAGAATTTAGAGTTAAAATTTGTGTACTTTTTTGCTTTGGATTTTTATTTTATATCCATTGCCTGGTTTTTTTTAAAAAAGGTCCTTTTCTTCATTTACCCCTGGGAACATTTTAATTATACTTTATTCTTGAAAATGAGCATTTTTCACTTTTAGCTATTGATTTCGGAACGCTATGAGCTTTCCCTAGAAGTCATTTCCTTCAACCTCTTACATCCGAGGAACTCTCACCCCTGCTTCAAACAGGGTCATGTTTCAACAGATCTCGTGCCCTCCTGGTTCTCCTGGTGCCTGACCCCCAGGAAATAAAGGAGCATGTTGCATTGAGGTGGCCATTATGTATCTCCACTCATCAGAATCACAGTCGCCAGGTGGCAAGGGTACAGGATGACAAGAAAACAATCCCATCTTTCATTTCCCAGCTTCTGTCACACACGCCCCTTCAACCTGAAAACAGACTAGAAAACTCCAGTGAGAAAAGATTTGAAAGCCCCTGCACCAAGGTGACAAGGAATCACAAAGTCCAAAGGTTATTTGTCTGGACAGAAAGGGTTCACAGAGAAACACAAAGAACTCAAATGTTTTCTTTGCTTATCAAGTGAAATAAAATAAATTGTATCCACCAAGCCAATGATTCATCTTGATTGTTTAGGGCAGTTTGCCTTTAATATTTTAAGTTGTCTCTAAGCTTGGCCTAGCTTCTTGCAAAAAGGAGAAGAAGAACTGTCATTTCTATTCAATTAACTGCTTCCCCCTCTGACTTTAAATCAAGGGCAGTGTCTGTTCAATTTAATTACTTTCCAAGTAGCCTGCATGGCAAAGCAGCAGCCACTAAAGCAAAAGAGCCATGTGGTGCTTTATACAGCAAGAATTCAATATAATTTAAGGATGTTCTCCTAACAGAAAACTCAAGAAGGCTGATTTCCCTCCTGCTGTGTTTCTAGCCACTTGATATATAATATGTTCACAGGTCAAGATTTTAGCTCAACAGTTTGAAGCAAGTAAATTGGGGAGAATGTCATTTATCCTCTGGAAAGTCTATGAGGAGACATTTTAAAGAATGTGTCCCACCCCTTCTGATTACATGTGAAGAGTGGCCTTCTTCAAAAAGGTGCTTATTTTAGTTATCCACATGCACAAGATTTTCTAGTACTGCATTAATAATTGCATCTGCATCAGTTTAATCACCATCAGAAAGCAAGGTTAAGTCAAAATTATGAGACCATAGGGCAAAAATGGCAGAAAAACAGCACAGCCAAGACACCAAGATCCTGGTTCAATGCTTGACTCAGCCACCAATGAGCTGTGGGGCATTAAGCAAAAGGCTTGACTTCCCTGTGTCTGTTTCACTGTCTTTAAGTGAGGGCGCTCCATAAAATTGACAGTAGGGCTCTTTGGAACATTCATTGAGACTATCAAATGACAATAAGATGCCTACCAATGGCCAGTTACAAACTCAAGTGTAACAATGTCATTCCTCCCCAAGCAGAAAAACCAACAGAAGGACAATTTCAAAACCTAAATTATCCACAGAGGGAAAACTTAGGGTAGAGCCATCTAAGATGGAGTTGCTATTTTTAATTAATGGCATCAGGTGGTCCAGAAATATTCCAATCAAAAGGAGAAATGAAATGTTAAAGCACATGGAATTATACATTTGACTTTTTAATCTATAGAGTGTAATCATATGTTCCAGCATTCAATGTCTTCTGTGGTTGGATAAATATTTTCCTTCATGTACAATGCACAAGATCTAGAGTCAGACTCCTCAGATGACTACTTAATAGTATAAAGAGCAAGTAAGAATCAAAGAAATACACACATTTGTTCAGTAGAAAGCTCTCCTTTGCACTCTAAGAGTCAAAAACAATGGATTCTTCAATCAACCACAAATGAACAGACAGTCTTCAAATCACACAGAAGGTCTTTTCACATACCTTCATGCCCATTCACTCATAAACAGATTAGGGTGTCGTTTTTTTTATTCCAATGAGAATGATGTGTTTTGTGAGTTTGACACTGAAATGATCCACCACCCAGATATAAGATCGTATGAGATTATGCTATTCAGACTAACATTAAGTTTGAATGATCACACAATTGAGGCACACTCTGTGTAATGAAGGTATATATTTAAAGTAAATGACTCAAGATACCTTAATCTACAAATTCTTAGTCTTTCCAGGTCTCAGACTCTGTTTGTCATGACTTCATGTTGTTATATATTATTGGGTTGAATTTGATTTATTTCAAAAGCCAAGTAAATCATGCTGAAGCCGGTTCCCTACTTTAGGTGACTGTCTTCAGCTCTCCTTAGCCTTTGTATAATTTGATTGAATGCAGAAGGGTGGCAGGTAGGAAAAAATCTTTTTAGGTTGAATCAGTCTATCCCACTACCTTCCAGTAGAGCCAATAACTAATTCAAGACACACAAGTGATTATCCTGCATCTAAACAAACTTTGGGAAAAGAGTTCTACTAACTGTTCATTCAATTTTAAACTCTCTTGTTTGCTAAAACAAATTAGCAAACTTCCTGTATCTTTTCTATAATTATTTCCTGTGAATGGTGGACAATTCTAATTTTTGTGTAAGTCTTTACTTTAAATTCACTACACATGTTCTAGGTTTTCCAAATCCAGTGCAGTTTTTCTCTCTGTACAAATGACTTAGTCAAATGCCAGTAGAAAATATCAACCAATCAACTAATCAAAAAAGTATCTGCTTAGCTCCATTCTGGGTAATATCAGATTTGGCCATGTCCACAGGAAGTTTATTGTCTTTGAGGACACAGGACTAATGTATAAGAAAAAAAGTTACAGACATTCTGCTCATAAGAGTATACATCTGTGACATAGAATATGGGAGTTCAGAAAACACCTTTTTTTTTCTTTTCTATGATCCTCTTTGTTTCTTTAAGATCCATCTACGAAAGCTAATTATTATCATCAGAGAGTATAGTTTAATTAACTGCGGTTCCAGGTAAAATGTAGTAAAAAGCAACAGAATACTACTCTGGCTAAAACAACTTTTAAAAACCAGCTAAATTGCTAAAATTATATTACCAAGACAGCCGAAAGCTATGGAAGCAAAGAGGACTACATGAATTCAACCAAAGACAGGAGAGCCCTTCCAAGATGAGTAGGCGGCCACTGGCTGCTTTCTACCCTGGGAATGTTTGCCAGTGGTAAGTGCAAGATGAGGCTCGAGCTTGGCCTGAATACAAGGACATTACTGTGAGAAAGAAAAACTACCAAAGCTTTTGGAGGTTGTATGGGGCTAGAAGGATAATTTGGAAACCTCATGATCCCTAAATACACAAAGGCCATTTTCCCCTGTGGTTCATTTGCTGAGTCAAGGAGCACTTGGAAGGTGAAAGATCTTCTTTTAAAAGGCAGACCAAAACATACTGTAGTCTAACAGTAGTGGGGAGACAAAGTCCATCTCAAGGAGGAACATCTGCTTCAAGCGCAGAGTGAATCTCCCCCTTAAGACATTTGTCAAATTTGGAAGAAGCATGGGCTAGAGACTAGAGAGTAAAGTTCAAAATTGCCAAAAGGCAGCCTGACTACCCTGTAGTCTTTGCAGATAGAAATGGGGGAAACCAAGCCAGTGTTGCTCAGTGGTTTAGTGTCTCGCCAACCAAGAGGTCCCTGGTTTGATTCCCAATCAGGGCACATGCCCTGGTTGTGGGCTTGATCTCCAGTAGGCGGCATGCAGGAGGCAGCCAATCAATGATATTTCTCTCTCATCAATGTTTCTATCTCTCTATTCCTCTCCCTTCCTCTCTCTCTAAAAATCAATTAAAAAAAAAAAAAACCCACATAGAATTCGGGGAGGAAGAGACCTGCTAGGATAGCAGTAAAAAAACATAGTAGGGTCTTCTCCACTCTGTAACATTTGAAACCAGAGATAGAGTGAATTGGACTAAATCCCCATATCTGATTAAATCAATTAAAGGAAAAATCCTCTCTGAATCCAAGTAATATAAACTTTATTTTCTCCTGTTCTCTTACACATAGTGGCCAACATAAAGTTAAAACTTACAAGAAAGGAAAGAAGCAGAAAAAAAATGTTGGAATTAGCAGACAAGGTCTTTAAATTACTGCTATTAACATGTTAAAGAAATAAACCGAATGGTGGACAAACAATTAAAATATAGAGCATTTCAACAGAGAATTAAAATCTATGAAAAAGAATCAAAAATCACTCTGAAACTGAAAATTAAAATATCTCAAAGTAAGAATGCACTGGATGGGTTTAACATCATCAGAATGACAATTCAGAAGCCAGGATAAGCTAACTCAAAGAAAGGTAAACTTTAAAATCTTAAAAATAAAACAGAGGAAAAAAAGAACAGAATAGAAAAGAGATGTGAATACAACTCAACACCAGAAAAACAAATAATCCAGTTGAAAAAATGGGCAAAGGACCTAAAAAGACACTTCTCCAAAGAGGACATGCAGATGGCCAATAGAAATGAAAAGATGCATAACATCACTAATCAGAGAGATGAAAATTAAAACCATAATGAGATATCTCTTCACACCTGTCAGAGTAGCTATCATCATTAAATCAACAAACAACAAGTATTGGCGAGGATGTGGAAAAAAGGGAGCCCTCATGCACTATTGGTGCAAATGCAGATTGGTTCAGCTACTGTGGAAAACAGTATGGCGTTTTCTCAAAAAATTAAAAATGGAACTGCTTTATGACCCAGCAATTCCACTTCTGGGAGTATATCCAAAGAAACCTGAAACATTAATTTGAAAGAATATATGCACCATTATGTTCATTGCAGGGTTATTTACAGTGGCCAAGATTTTAAAGCAGCCCAAGTGTCTATCAGTAAATGAGTGGATAAAAAAGCTGTGGTACATTTACACAATGGAATAATACCTGGCTATAAAAAAAGAAGGATCTCTTACCTTTGCAACAGCATGGATGAACCTAGAAAGTATTATGCTAAGTAAAATAGGCCAGTCAGAGAAAGATAAATACCATATGATTTCACTTATGTGTGGAATCTAATGAATAAAATAAACTAACAAACAAAATAGAAACAAACTCATAGATACAGAGAACAGACAGACAGCTGCCAGGGGTGAGGGTGTTTGAGGGGCTGAGTGAAAAAGGTGAAGGGATTAAGCGGGGGGAAAAAAACCCAAAAACTCATAGACACAAACAACAGTATGGTCATTACCAGAGGGAAAGGGGGTGGGGGGAAGGTAGAAGAAGGTATAGTGGGGATAAATGGTGACAGAAGGAGACTTGACTTGGGTGCTGACCACACAATGCAATTTAAAGATGATGTATTATAGGATTATACATTGAAACCTATATAATTTTATTAACCAATGGTGCTAAAATTTTTATGGAAAGAGAAGTCATGAGACATAATTAAATGATCTAACAAATGTATAATTGAAATCCCAGAAAAAGAGGAGAGAATGGGGAAGAAGCAATATTTGAACAAATCATGGCTGAGAATTTTCTAAAACTGATGAAACATGTCAAATAATAGATTCAAAAAGCTCAATGAATTTTAAGAGGAATAAATATAATGGAAGCCACACCTGATTTAACTGACCTGGATAAGACCTGAGCATCAATATTTGTAAAAGCTTCCCAGATAAATACTACTATACAGTAAGTACTAAGAACCACTAGTCAAGAGAATGCCATATTTTAAAAAATAATATACAGTTTGTTTAATTTTTTGTCTTCAAGGGATTGTAAAAAGAAACAACTTATCTCTCTCCTTGGAATGTCTTCTAATGAAGAATCGGGGAACACCTTTATATTTCAAGTATCATCTCCATAACTCAATTCCACAGTTGTTAGATGATGTCATTGATATCTGCTTTCTCCATAATCCAATGAGTAGCATGGAAAGAAAAATGAAATGGCATAGATTCAATCTGGCCAAGAAATTTTCTGATCAGAGAAACATTTGTCAGGAGGAGGCTACAAGAAGGAGTACAAAATTGACTTTATATAACACTCTGCCTTGGTACTTTAGATCAGAGATTTTCAACCTTTTTCATCTCATGGCACACATAAACTAATTTTACTATAATTCTGTGGCACACCAAAAAATATATCTTTTGCCCATCTGACAAAAAAAAAAAAGTCTTTTGATTCATTTCCACTGGACAGCTATTGTTATGTTGGCTGTTGTCATTTTTTTATTTGGCAATCTAAGGCAAAAGAGGTCAATGCCCCTGACTTGATAGTCAGGTATTACACGTTTTAAAAATTCTTGTGGCACACCGGTTGAAATTGCTGCTTTAGATGCGTTAAGAGAGAAGACACTTGGAGATCAAAGGCAGACTTTTATTCCTAGTGAAGATATTCAAAAGTCAAACTAACTATGGCTCACTAGTTAATTAGGTGAAGTAGCCAAAACAAAGGAGAGTCTGAGATTGAGGAGGATGAATGCTAGGAAGCCGACAACCATTTCCCATGGGGCTTTGGACACCAGGTTTGTCTGCTGCATCCATTTCCAGAAAAAGATTTCAGCTTTGAAAAAGAAAGAATCGTTCTTGCCTGAAGATGAGATTAAACTATAACTTATAACACTTCATGGATGTTGAGAAAATGATATATTTTGGTTTCTTTCAAAGCTTATTTTACAGAATGGTTATATAGTATGTGTATTTGTATTTTTAAAAGAAGAAATGAAAATTGTAGCATTAAATGTAGACTATCCCAGACCTTAGAGCTGCCAAGAAAATCTCCACTTTGGTGGTTGGCTAACTTTGTCTTAGGCAAAAGTTCCCCCAAACACCAAATTTATCTGAATTTATAAAAGTGACCAAAATAAAGGTCAGAGTCAGTGCCTTTAAGAATACCAGATTTTAAAGAGCAATTCATTAATCAGCACAAAAGAAAGAGGGCGTTTTCTCAGTGTAACGATGTGTCAACTCTTTGCCAGGTAGACCAGAGAGTTCCGTGCCACCTGGCCCGTTCCTACCCACTCCACATGGTCTGGCCGAGAGTGCAGTCTCCCAGGGTGTCTGGCCCAGACTGCTCCGTTCTCATGGGAAACAACTGTTTTTGAGCTGCCCCCACATTCTATGCAATCTCAACAGGAGCTACTGCATTTCATCTATTGCTCGTGGTGCACCATATCCATTTGACAAAAAATTTGCTGTTGATTTGAGGTTTTGTTACATTTCCCCTCCTAAGACCTGTCATGCATTTTTCCCGGCTTCTAACTGTTACTGCAGATGATGGACCTACGACATGAAATCAGTCCATCCTGCAAGGTTCTGTTTTTGCTGTTTACCCTTCCACAAATGTTAGGATTATTACATTTAATCCTATCCTCGAGGCCACGACTTTACATTTCCCTGCAAAATTCTCAAAGTGGCTCAAAGTTTGCTGGTGCCCCGGATTTGTAGAAGGCCTTAATGCTCCCTTGTCCTCAGCACCAATTTTCATATTCTACTGTCACTGGTCCCTTTTTACACACTGGTTCAAATCGTTTATCTGTAGATTCATTCAAATGACTCTAAAAATAGCTTGAGTCCCCAGCCCTTTGGTGCTATTTATAATCTTTTTTTCTGTTACTACTCACTGCAAAGTGAAATCTGCATGAATTCCTTGTAACACGTTTCCTTTATTTCTCATCTTACATGTAGCAGTTGGCCTCAGCTTGGGCCCTAGCTGCCAAATGATTACAAACATACAGAAGTTTATCCTTTGAAAGAATTATTTTTTTGACCCATCATATTTTTCTAGTGACTAAGACACAGTAGAAAATTCCTCTCTGATAGGATTTTATCTGAGAAATATCTATTCATATATCAGTCTTCCCACTAGGCACAGCTCATGACTAGGGTGGGTCCACGCTGCATGAGTGAATGCAGGGCTCTCAGATTCATTCTGCAGCCACTGAATGTTCGGTGGCCGAGAATCAGACACTTGACCTTTGAGTGGCTCGGGGTCATCTCAGGGATGATTTGTTTCTTAATTGATGGGTTGGTTGGTTTGCTTTTAAACTATAGAGTCATGAGGAGCTCCTTAGTCTGAGCATTATTTAAAACTGAGGAATTTGTGGAAATAAGAGCAGAAAGTTGGCTTTTGGGTTTAAAAATAAAAATGAAAGGAACCTTGGATTTCTTCAAGAAAAGGAGCAGCATTGGAGTGAATATTTAGCTACTATATAGGGTGGCAGGCCTCTCTGAAGGTGCACAGTGTCTTCCTTTTTAACCTCTGGAGAGGGGAGATCAAGGGATATCCAAGTGGGGAATTACCAGTGTGTGGATGCTCCTCACAGCCTGGCGCCCACAACAAATACCTCTAGCTCTCCTGCCTCCCTGCACCAAATTCATGTAAATTTAAGCAGCTTTTTCAAGAAGGCTTCAGCTAATTGCTAGTGCCAGGACAGTTGTGCGGCTTGTACATTGCACAAGGCAGCTGACCCAGAGGAGGGTGTGGGCTGAGATCCAGCTCATGGTTTGCCTGCCAAGCCCTGAGCCCTGGCACTGGCCTGTGTTCATGTGGAAGAAGAGGTGCCTTTCCCTTCACACAAAGACGCAGTCTATTTGCCAAGCCATGTGCCTGTAGGCCTGAGGATGCCCAGAGGTGGCACACACACAGAGGCTTGCACAGAAGTTCAGTCCCAGCTAGTGGGAGTCCTGGATGAGTGTCCAAAAGAGTGTGCATGTGTGCTCATGCATGTGTGTTACAGTGTTGGGGGGTGGGGGAGAGGGGCAAAGAGCACTGTGCTCCGGGTCCAGCTGCTTCATTCTTCTGCACTACGTGAAGGGTGCAGCCTTGCTTTCTCAGCTTTCCTTAGGCATCTCACTCACATGTTTTCTGGGTCATTAGAGAATATTCATTCTCTAACACCGCCCTTCTCTTTCTCTTCTCTAAAGCTCCACCCCACTGGGTTACCTCTCCGTCCCTCCCCCAATCCCCAGATGTACCAATCCTCCTAGAGAATAATAAAGTGCTAACACCCTGTTCCCTCCTTACATTTTGCATATTCCAAAATCACAGGCATCTGCTGAATGCCAAGGCGTTTATTAGTCACTTATTACTCGAAATGAAGCAGTTTAAAACCACAAACATTTTCTCTGTAGGTGCAGAATCCAGAAATGGCTCAGCTGGGTCACTGCTAAAGTTGCAGTCAAGCTGTCAGCCATTTGACAAGAATGGCAGACACTGCCCAGCTCACCAGGGGTTTGGTCTCAGTTCTTCCCTGGCTGTTGGTTGGAAACCTCAGTTGCTTACCACAAAGGTCTCTCCATAGAGCTACCGACAACGTGGCAGCTTATTTCCCTGAAGCCAGTGATCCTAGAGAGCAAGCGAGTGTGAGGACGTCCAAGACAGAAGCTGCAGCCTTTCATAACCTGATCTCAGAAGTGACATGTCACTGCTGCCACACACTGCTGGTCACCCAGACCAACCCTGGGACAATGTGGGTGAGGAAGGAACTACACAGCACGTGACTGCTGGCAGCAAGAACCACTGGGAACTATCAGGAAGGCTGGCTCCTACAGGGGCAGTCCTCTGGTCAGTTCCACCAGCTCTCCAGAGAAGGCAGGAAACACACATTATCCAATGAGATGTCGCAACACTAAAAAGCAGATCCTATTTTTGTCCTCATTTTGAAGGTGAGGAAACTGAACTTTAGAGAGATTAAGCAACTCACCTGCAGTCACAACACTAATAGCAAATAGATTCCATTCCATCTTACCCCGGTGTAAAATCTTACTATTGTATGTTTACAGTACTCTTCTCTGCCCTCCAGTCCCTCCTTTATACATTTACCAGAGTTATCTCCTTTCTCAAATATCTCAAAATGTCTTTCAACTCAAGAGAGAATAGAATTCCATCTTCCCATAATGGTATTTAAACTCTTCTACAGTTTTGCCAGCAACCTACTTGTGATGATTAATTTTATGTGTCAAAGCAGCTGGATCATGGTGCCCAGATACTTGGTGAAACATTATTCTGGATGTTTCTGTGAGGGTGTTTTTGGATGAGAGTAATTTTTAAATCGGTGGACTTTAAGTAAAGCAGATTGTCCTTCCTCATGTGGGTGGGCCTCATTCAATCAGTCGAAGGCCCAGTAGACCAAAAGGTTGGCCTCTCTGAACAACAGCAAACTCTCCAGCAGACAACCTTTGGACTCAAACTAAAGTCTCGAGCCTTCCAGCCTCCCCCATCAGATTTTGGACTCACCCAGACTGCAAATACATAAGCCAATTTCTTAAAATAAATTTTTCACATATGTAGCTCCTATTGGTTCTGTCTCTCTGGGGAACTCTGATAAATAAACTGCCTTTTTATCCTATTTTACCACTACAGGCTCTGTCACAATCTCCCTTGCTGTCGTCAGTCTCCACAGGCTATGTGCATATGTGCACACTCATCCACCTTCTGACCCACCCACTCTGGCAACTCAGCATTTCCCAAACATGCTGTGTTGTCCCCTCTCCATGTCTTTGTTCAAACAGTGGACTAGAACTTCTCTCACAAATACCCTCTCCCCTACCCACCCCCCAACCTTACCCAATCTGTTCCCCTCTCATAATCTCACAATTCTTGTTGTGTACCCTCCACTTAAACATTTGTCATTGGGTTTTCTGGAATAAAAATTAACATCTATCTCCAACACTAGATTAAGAGCTTGCTGGAGGGCAGGTATTGTGCTATTAATTTCTCCTGAGGTCACCAGTACAGTGCTCTGCTCATTGGGACCTAATGAGCTGAACCAAATTCCTTGTCTGTTTGTTCATATCTTATCACACCTCACTATATCCAGGGCAAAGAATACATATACACCTACACAAACACATATATAAACTGAGACAGATATGCTAATAAACATTTTTAAAATAATAAAATAAAGAAACATTATCTCCTTAAAAGCATTAATGACCTGGCAAAAATTTGAATAATAGCCAGGCCAGGGACTGAGTGAAGTAGAGACCCAAGAGAGGCAAGTGGAATGATGAGATGGCCTTTGCCCTAAGGGTTTATGCCAAATTGAATAAAGTCAAACTTCAGTTTGGTTTGGTTTCTTTAAAGTGATATCATAGTTTTATTTAAAACTACAAATTTACAATATCTCAGAAATTATATTCTTTGCAACCATGTAAAATTGAAATGTGAATTTTTGAATATTAAAATGTTGGAAGGAGTACACAGTTTTTCCAAATCCTTTTAGGGGTTATGCAAACAAAAATATGAAGATGTCTGGGTAAGGCCTGTCATAGAGACAAGGGCAATGAGGAAGACAGTGATCACTTACTACTTTTTTGCCTGAAAAACTGGTATTTCCAGTTAAAATACCTGGAAATGTGATCTCATTGAATATTTTTAAGCTTCTCAACAATATTTCAACAACAAAAAAAGATATTTCCAAACTTCCACATGATGTCCAATAATACCAATGCTTTTTTCCTAAGATCATGTAACTTTTACACGCATGTTCCTCCTTTCGGAGCCTTCGTGGATGCCAGTTTTCATTTCCTGCATTACAGTGTGCTCTCACTTGCAGTTCAGACTTCACATCTGAGATCACTTTCCTTCTTCCTGCAGTATGTCCTCTAGAATTTTCTTTAGCAGGGTATGCTGGTGGCCAACTCTCTGTTTCTGCCTTCTTCCTGTTGAGTCTGTTTTCACCAGGATGGAGGGAACAGAAATTAAAGGCCAGGGCCAAAGCAAGAAAGTCTGAACTGCAAGAGAGAACACTTTATAATGTAGGAAATCAAACCAGAGCTGCATAAAACAACTATTATAATCTCGTAAGCTGTTTTTTTTAAAAAGATAGGAAATCTTACTTACATTTGGTATCTAAAATCAAAAACAAACAAAAAAACACACAACTTTATAGGCACAAAGAACAATTGGTAGTTGCCAGAGCAACAGGGACTGGGGATTCTTGTATTTTTGAGAGGAAAATAAAGATATCACTGAACTTAGGCATTGTTAAATTCAAAAGCATGCTTCAATTTTTAAGCTAGTGATTAAATAAAGTATACAAATTTCAAACTAGCAGAGGAAAAAAATAGAATGGGAAAATATTTATCAATTCAACCAAGGCAATAAAGAAGAAAAAAGCACGAAAGGTTCAAACCCAAATACGTCAGTAATTCCATTAATAGTAAACAGAATAAATGCTTCCAGTTAAAGGCAAAGATTGGTATACTGGATAAAGTAGCATGAAATCCACCCATAAGCTGTTTTCAAGCAACACATCTAAAGCAAAATATAGAAAGATTGAACGTAAAAGAATGGAAAAGAATATAAATGTAGATGTTGACCCAAAGCAAAGTTGGTATAAGTTGTATTAATATCAAACATTTAATAAAAAGAGGATCACTTCATAAAATGAGAGGGTAAAGTCACAAGGAGAATATAACAGTTGTATATCTATTTGTACCCTTAACACAAGCTTAAAACACATAATGCAAAAACTGACAAAACTGTAAGAAAAAATAAACTAATCCACAATCACAGTGGAAGATTTTTCATACAACTCATTCAATAACTGAGATATTGAGCAAATAAAAAATGAGAAAGAATAAAGAAACTGTGAACAACATGAATAATACATTTTACCTAATAAGCATATCTATGTATGTCTCACCCAATTTGTGTAGGATACAGGTTCTTTTCAAGCTTTTATAATATTTGACCATACACTGAGCTCTAAAGCAAGTTTTAACCAATTGCAAAAATTATCATATTATCTCAGCAGAATGTAATTAAACTACAAATTAAAAACAAAAAGATAACTAGAAAACCCCTAGGTATTTGAAAATTAAGAAATGTACCACACACAAAAGCCAATTCCAGGTTAATTAAATATCTAAGCGTAAAACGCCTTAGTGACCTCAAGGTAGAAAATATTTTTTAAAACAAGACATATACAGACAAACCATAAAGGAAATGATTGTTAAATTCAACCACAGTAAAATTAAGACTTCCGGTTCATCCAAAGACACCATAAAAAGTGAAAAGACAAGGGAAGAGCTCTTTGAAACATCAAGAGTATGTAAAGAACTCCTATGAATCAATAAGCACAGATAAACAATCCATTTGAAAAATGGACAAAAGACTTCACAAAAGGGGCATCTGAATATCCAATAAACATTGAAAAGAAGCTCGATCTCATTAGTAATTTTGGAAAGGCATATTAAAAGCATATTGGCAAAACTGGTTAAAGTCTAAAAATATCAATAACTCAGAGCAACAGAAAATCTCATACACTAGCAGTGTAAATAGGTACAAACTTGAAAAAAAAATTGTTTGGCAGAATCTTGCAAAAGTAGAATCTATATACCATACAACTCAGGAATTCTACTTCTAAATATATCTACCCTAAAGAAACCTGTGTGTGCGTTCTAGAGGCATCTTTAAGAATGTTCACAGCAGCATCGTCTATATAGCAAAACCTGGAAGTAATCCAAGTGCACAAAAGAACAGACAAATAAATTATGGTATATTCACAGACTAGAATACCTTAAAGCACACGCTTTGTCTGGTCATAGATTTAACATCAGTATTCATGTCCACCTCATCAGTCCCTTGGCTGACAGGCATATTCGAATGTCAAAAAGAGGCAAAACGACATCTGATTCTCAAGTGGCCTTGGTCAGTTCCAAACCTGTCCTGAAACAAATTGTTGGAATTTTTTATGGCCAATCCATTATGGCAATATGACTCTTCATATGAACAAACTCTGAGGATGGAGTGGCGAAATCTCCCATTTTTTCTTGGTTCAATAACCAGACACGATGAAAGAATGTTTGCAGACCGTATTGTCAGGTAGAAAACAGGACTGTCACTGTTGGTGTAATTTCATCTGGATGGCTGAGACATGATGTCTATGAACTAAATCAGGGGTCAGCAAAATTCTGTGTGAAGGGCCAGATAGTAAAAGTGATAGCCGTGTGAGCAGTAAGGTCTATGGGGTAACTACTCAATTATGAAAATGATGAGCATGGCTGTGTCTCAATAAAACATTTATGGATACTGAAATTCGAATTTCATATAATTTTTATGTATCATGAAATTGTATTGATTCTTTTAAATTTTTTCAACCATTTAAAAATATAAAACCATTAGCTCACAGGCTGTACAAAAACAGGTGGCAGAATGGATTTACCCGCAGGCCTTCATATGCTGATCAGCCATTCCATAAGCTTTCCTATTGCCTTCTATATCAAAGCAAGGTTAGTCCAGTTGTTCCATAGCTGAATCTGCTAGAAGAGAGTATATTCCTCCCTAAATCATCTTGCATAGCTAACATGTGATGCCTGTACCCTTTTAAGTAGTGGAAACAAGATATATAAACATCAAGAGATAATATAGAACACGAACAGAGAAGAAAGGCCTGGATTGGAATCTCAGCTCTTTCTCTAATAGGCTATGTGACCTTGGGTATAACTCAAACCTCTTTCATTTCCTCATCTATAAAAATGGAAATAATAATGCATACACCATCATTTGTTATTTACAGTTATGGATTCTTCTATCCTTGAACTTCAAAACCCATTCTTTTAAAATTAACTACATCCTGCTTTACTTTCCTGTCGCCAATTTATGTTTCTCCCATGTTCCACTCAGTTATTCTTTCAGGCAAAAACTTGTGAGAGTTCACCAGGGTACTAACGCTTATATTCCTTAATGACCTTGGCTATTTGGTTATGGGACTTGAAAAGTCACCTCTCATTTTCGGCATAACTATGTAGCTCTACAGTCCCCCATTTGCTCTAAATCACAGCAACTAGAGAGAATGCAAACTGGAATACAATTTAGCAAAATATATCAAGTACCTTATACTGCTCTGAAAAGTATTTTGACCTAGTGTTTTCACTTCAAGGATTCTATCCTAAAGTAACAATCTGAGATACAAACCAAGATTTACGCTCAAAGATGACCACCAAGGCATAACAACAGAAAATTACAATAACAACAACAATAATGAACAATAAAAGGGACTTGAAGAAATTCTCCACTTATTTTGGAAGACATATATATATTTCTAAATCTTTATATGCTTCCCATGGGATTATGTATATTATATATTATGTATTATGTATATTATATTATATTGTGCATATAACCCCATGAATATGAGACCACCTAAAGCATGAATCTTACTGTAAAGCTAATATTGGAGCTATCTAGAACCTCAATATCAATAGATGAAACTTATGAAGAACCAGAAAAACTTATGAGGTTACTAGAAATAAAAATATATTGATTTAATATTTCAAGTATGTTATATGCATCACCATGTGGAAATCTATCTTTTCATACAGTAGTTGTGAGGATTATATGAAATTATGTTACATTCCTAGCAGGGGTCTAGTCTCACAGGATGTATTCAGTAAACACTAGCAAGGAAGTAACAGGTGAAGGAGGCAGCCACCAAACTATCAGAGTGGAGCACTGGAGGTAGAAAGAACATAAGTGCAGGTGCCCAAAGGTGAGAGTTCATGGGTGCACATGTAAGAAACAGCAAAGAGGCCAAAGTCAGTCACTGGCGAGTTCGAAGCAATAAGAGTAGGTAAGGGCCCTTTAGAGAAATGTGAGGATTCTGGTAGGAAACCACTGGAAGATTTTGTGTCAAAGAGATTTGAACAGGGTCACCCTTTGGCTGCTGTACTGAGAATAGAGTAGGAGAGCAAAGGTAGAAGCAGGAGGACCAGTTGGGAGTCAATGGGCAATAATCCAAGTGAGAGGTGACGGTGGTTTGAAGCATGTGGGGATTGAGAGGCTGTGCAATTCTATTGTAATATATTCTGAAAGCAGAGTCGACAGTATTTGCCAACAGGCTGGATGTGGGTGTAAAGAAAGAGAGGAGTCAAGAGGGACTCCAGTATTTTTAACCCAAACAACTAAAAAGGTGTAATTGCCATTGACCAAGATGGAGAGGCTGCAGGCGGAGAAGATTTGGAGGTGTTCCCTTGGAAATGTTAAGATCGTGATGTCCATTAGGCCATCACATTGAGATGTCAAGTTGGTGACTGAATATATGAGTCTAGAGCTCCTGAGAGAGATCTGTGCTGGAGGATAAATAATTTTTGCCCTCAGAAACAAAAATAACAGGGTTACCATAAATTGAGATGAGGAAGGCTGTGGTGGGAGGAGGTTTGGAGAAGTGACAATTTGAAATTCAGTTTTAAGCATGTTACTTTTGTGAAACTAAGTGAAAATCTTGAGTAGACAAACAGAAATGTGAGTTGGAGTTCAGAAGAGGGGTCCAGGTGAAGCACTTGTCCATTTGGATGGTGTTAAAATCCACAAGACAAGAGGACATTGCTAAAGACACAGACAGAGAACATAAGAGGTCCAGGTAAGGAGCCCTAAGGCACCCCGACATTAGGAAGTTGGGGCCCAGCTGGGCGTGGCTCAGCGGTTGAGCATCGACCTAGGGTCCAGGAGATCAGGGTTTGATTCCAGGTCAGGGCACATGCCCGGGTTGTGGGCTCCATCCCCAGTGGGGGGGGGGGGTGCAGAAGGCAGCTGATCAATGACTCATCATTGATGTTTCTCTCTCTCCCTCTCTTTTCCTCTCTCTGAAATCAATAAAGATATATATATTTTTTTTAATTAAAAAAAATAATAAGTTGGGGAGATGGAGAAGCAGCAGCAAAGGAGACAGGGTGTGAGCAACCTGTGGTAGGAGGAAACCAAAAGAGTATGCCATGCAAGAAATGAAAAAATATTTCAAGGAGCAATCTGCTGTGTCAAAAGCTGTGGATAGCTCAAAAGTGATAAAAAGCATCTTCACAACAATTGCAAAGTAGTGGCTACACATGCCTGAAGCCAATTATCAAGTGAAAAATCCTAAATATAGGCCATTTTATTCTTGATTTGACTTTATTTTTCCCATTCTCATTCTTGATTCAATGAAGGCCACTCCCTGTAAAAGTTTGGTTCAATTTATTGAAAAGTTGTTCAACATCAACTCATACACCCAGAATGATTACTGAAAAATAAAAATAAACTAGTTGAATAGAACAATAGAGGTATTGCTAAGTAAACAATGGAACAATTGTATGATGAAATTATGTGCAGTCATTTAAAAAATCATGTTGTAAAAGAATATTTAACAAGGGGAATGTCCATTTTATTATTTTATTAGATAAAAAAGATTACCAAAGAGTGAAGGATTATTACAACTAAAAATCTATCTAATTTAATCTATTTATATAAACAGGGAGAAACAACCTAAGTATTACAACAAAATGTCATCAGCAGCAGTTTTCATTTGGTGGTGGGGTTATAGATGGTTTTATTTTTCATCTTTACAGTTTCACTATTTTTGTTTTTTATATAAGCAGATATGATTATATCTTTTATGATTATAAAAAAGTGAGCCCTTTTACTTTTAAAGAAAAAAGTCCAGATTACAAAACAGTTCTGGGGAAAGTTATCTAAACACGTGTGTGCATGTGTATGTCATACACCGAATATAGGTTGTGAAGATATACAACAAGATGTATGCAATTTCTATGTCTGATAAAATTTCAGGAAGTTAAAATATTTTTTTATATCTTGCACACTTTCCACAATAAAAATGTATTATTTTTGAAATCAGAAAGCAACGTATGACAGAAATGAGCCTATGAGGATCAATGGAAAAGGAATGTATTTAAATTATGTCACAATATTTTTTCTCTTCCTACATTTTCATGAGCTGCTGGTGGAAAGTGACCTCCATGCAGCCCACTGGGTACATTGGTCTTGTGCTCTGGGACTGGACCTGCAGCACTTGAAGGGGCAGTTTGGGGACTGTTCTTGGCTGGATCGCTTTTAAGCCTGATTCTCTGGTCTGCGGGAGCTTCTCTGAGCTAGTCACAGGCTTTAATGACTTTTCTGCTCAGGCCATTTAGAGTGGGCTTGTGGCCTGCAACAAAGAACCCTGTCAGATGCAGACCTCTCTCCTTGGGGTACTGGTAGCCTGGACCTTCCCTCCCATGCTGTATTTGATAGGTATGACCGCACAGAGATGACTTCAAGTAGCCTCGAATCCCCCAGGGATGCCTTTCTGTTGGGAATTAGAGTTCTTCCAGCCCTGAAGGGCAGCAGCTGCAGTAAGAAGGCTAACTTCTACATTGGACTGAAATCCAAATTTTTATGTATGTAATTATGCCAGAATTCAGGTCAACCTCTAGGCTGGGTTGACTCACAGTCCACGATATATAGGGAGGAAAAAACACCGTATGAGCTGCCATTGTGGCATTTTTTTCCCTGTACTTTGAAATGTTGTTTAATTGTTTGTACTCTTCTATTTAACTGCAAATTACTCTGCTCTTCCAAGTATCACGCTTTACCTGCTTAAAAAATAAATACCCCAAATGACAGGCAGTGAAGGACTATAATTAAATTCTGGAATGTTGTAATGGACACTTTGAGAATGGTAAGAGTTGGTGCTATCCAAAATAAACTCAAAGGTTCAAATGATTAAAAAGTTTGAGGTGGCGTAATTTGTGCATCAAGCCTCAAAACCATCTGACAAGATCATGGACACGTCCTTGCCAGAAAAAAACACTGACTTTAGTGTTTTTGTTGGTTCTGTTTTCCTTGTTGAAAGCTTTCCTGCCCCCATCGCCTCTCTTCTTCCAGCGCCAGCTAGGACTATCCAGTGCCTCTCATTAGTTGGTTTGTCAGAAATACTGGGGAGAGGACTGTCAAATTAATATAAAGTAAGAAAATGGCACAAGGAAGTCAAAATTCCTTCTGCCAATCAAATTCCCCTTTTTCATTGGTTATCTCGCTCATGATGGATGAAGATGCAGGAAGCTTTTCTCCTCTCTGGTTTTTCATGACACCATCTTTTATTTGCCCATTTTTCTTCCCTCAGAGTCCCTCTTTCCAGTCAACCAAAGCTCCTTCCCCAGATGGTACTTCCTATGTCATCCACAATCCCTAGCCAAGAGCAAGTTATGGAAAAATTGTCAACTTGGTAGCAATAGCAGAGCTTAATGATGACTGGATTGCCTTAGTCATAAAGGACTCGAGGATCAGAGGTGAGTCTGCATAAACTTTCTGAGGCTCCACTCTGCAAGTTGTTTTTTGAGGAATAAATAAGAATTTTCCCACGTCAGCTTTAAGAAAGGGTACCTGAGGCACCAGCTTCTCTCCTTATGCTTCTCACCTGCTAACCTCTTTGAGGGGATGAGACAACTCAGAGCCCTCACCTTGTAAAAGGGCATCCTTGAGCATGTGAATGAGTGAACACTATAGGACAGTAGGTTCCATTGAATCAAAATTTAGAGAAGGACATGAGGATACACAGGAGGCTCCACAAATACACGTTGAATGAATTTTGTTGAATGACTGAGGAGGCCTTACAGCAAGGTGAACCAGGTCACCTATGTATTATGCAAGCACCTTCCCAAACCAGAAGACAGACTTCCCCAAATCCTTAAGGATGCTGACCTCTCTGCCATCAAATGTGAACATGTCCCATTTCATTTTGCACAAACTATACCATTTAAATGCACATGGAAGGTCAGAATTCTTTTTAATCTTAAGACTTTATTTTCTTAGAGCAGTTTTAGGTTCACAACAAAATTGAGTAGGTGCAGAGATTTCCCTTATACTCTCTGCTCCTACACCTACACTGCCTCCCCCACTATCAACATCCCTCATCAAAGCGGTGCATTTGATATAGCTGATTAACCTAAATGGACACATTATCATCACCAAGAATCCATAGTTTACCTTAGGGCTCACTCTCGGTGGCGTATATTCTGTAGGTTTGGACAAATGTATAATTACATATTCAACATTGTTGTATCATACAGAATATTTTCACTGCCCTAAATATCCTCTGTGCTTCACCTGTTCATCCCTCCTCCCTGCTAACCCTGGGAAACCACTGATCTTTCTACTGTCTCCACAGTTTTGCTTTTTCCAGAATGTCATATATGTAGTTGGAATCGCGCAGTATGTAGCCTTTTCGGATTGACTTCTTTCACTTGGTAATATGCACTAAGGTTCCTCCAGGTCTTTTCATGGTTTGACAGTTCATTTGTTTTTAGTGCTGAATAATATTTCATTGTCTGATATACCACAGTTTTTCTAATCACCTCCTGAAGGACATCTTGGTTACTTCCAAGTTTTGCCAATTATGAATGAAGCTGCTATAAACATCTGTGTGCAGGTTTTTGTGTGGAATTAACTTTTTAACTCATTTGGATAAATACCAAAGAGCATGATCATATGGTAAGAGAATGTTAAGTTTTGTAAGAAAACACCAACTGTCTTCCAAAATGACTGTACCATTTTGCATTCTTACCAGCAGTGAGTGGAGTTCCTGTTGTTCCACAGCCTCACCAACATTTGCTGTTCATGCTCCAGATATTGGCCTTTTTAAACGTGTATAGTGGTACTACGCTGTTTTAATTTGTATTTCTCTGATGATATATGATAGGGAGCCTCTTTTCATATGCTTATCTGCTGTCTGCATATCTTTGTTATTTTAAGTTCATTTGAAATTGAGCCTCATTTTTTTTTAAATATATCTTTATTGATTTCAGAGAGGAGGGGAAAGGGAGAGAGAGAGAGATAGAAACATCAATGATGAGAGAGTCATCAGTGATCGGCTGCCTCCTGCAGGCCCCCAACTGGAAATCGAGCCTGCAACCTGTGCATGGGCCCTGAGCAGGAATTGAACCTCAATCTCCTAGATTCTAGGTTGATGCTCAACTGCTGAGCCATGCCCGGCCGGGCTCTATATCTTTTTTAGTGATGTGTCTGTTGAGGTGTTTGCCCATTTTTGAATCAGGTTGTTTGTTGTTTTATGGCTGAGTTGTTGATTTTTTCATTTTTTTAAAAAAATTTATTGATTGACTTTTAGAGAAAGAGAGAGGAAGGGAGAGAGAGAGAGAAACATCAACTTGTTGTTCCACTTATTTGGTTGATTCTTGAATGTGCCCTGACTGGGGATTGAACCCACAACCTTGGTGTATCTGGAAGATGCTCTAACCGACTAAGCTACAAGGCCAGGGCCAGAGTTTTAAGAAATCTTTATATATTTTGGATAATAGTCCTTTATCAGATGCATCTTTTGCAAGTATTTTTCTCCCAGTCTCTGGCTTGTCTTCTCATTCTCTTTAAAAAAAAAAATTTTAAGAGAAAGATATGTTTTGGGTATATTTTATCTTTAGACTCTATTGGACGAGATACTGTAAGTACTCGCTTACAAAAGGTAAAACTATATATGACATAAGCTATAAGACTTTAGTCTCTTTTCCTGGGAGTACTTTCAAACCAAATAAGCCATTAACAAATCCAACCAATCAGAAAACAGAGGCACCTTGATTGTCAGTGTCACTTAGAAGACTGCTTATGCACCCCTCCCATCGTAACACAGTAAACAGATTGTTGGGCTTTGATGTGACAGTGTCAACAACACATATTAGTGCTTTATTACTGCTCTCGAGTGTCTGCAACTCTTAGCATGTTATTAGTTGCTCACCCTTTCCCACCTCTGTTACTATTCCATAGACTTGATTTATTTTTTGTTCCGCTTCCTTTTTTCTTATCGTCATTGGAAGATACATGTGTTTTTTTAATTAATTTTTCCAGAGAGAGGAAAGGAGGGAGAGAGAGAGAAACATAGATGTGAGAGAGAAACATCAATTGGTTGCCTCCCCTACACGCCCCGACTGGGGATGGAACCCACAATCTTCTGGTGTATGGGAAGACGCTCCATCCAGCAAACCACCTGGCCAGGGCTGTTCCACTTTCTAAACTTCAGGGTAGAATGTATAAGCCAAAGAGGTGATCCAAATGGTGAAAGTGAATTATCAATTCATAAGAGTAATAAAATAATATCATGGTTATTATCAGGCACAAAGGGTGAAAACAGGTGACTTACAGAACACAGCTCCCCTCCTGCAGGCCTTTGGCCTGGAGCCTTGCCTGCTCTCCCTCTGCCTGCTCAGGTGGCATTTTCCTTCCTTCCTGAAACTCCAAAGGGTGCTGCTCCATGCTCTGAGCAAGAAAAGGGGAAGCACCAGTGTGAACGTCAGAGAAAGCCAGAAAGAACAAGGGAGTCCTTTCAAGTAAGCACATAACGAGCTCACACAAAGGAAATCAAGGCTCTCCCTGACCATTAAAAAGATTTTCACACCGCGTTTAACCACCAAAGGAGCCTGCGTAAAAGCTGGTGTTGAGGCGGTTCTCAGTTGGTTCTGCTTTTATTTACGTGAATTCCACTCTTCTCCAAATCCTGCTTCATGTGTTCTTCCTCCTGAGCCCAAGGTTAGCAGTCAGAATGCCACTGCGTGGGTGACCTTCATATTGCTCTAAATGAACAGTGTTTCTGTTCTTGACACTTTCTTTGAAGCAGTGGGGTTGCCAGTGTCGAAAACACTAATATCCATCAACAACAGTTGGCATTTGCCTATCAGATTTTCATTACTACCTACCAAAAAGTTTTTTGTAAAATAAATTTTGTAAAATTAAATTTTGGGGAGGGTCTCTACATGAGTTTTTCCCTTTACACTTTCACCAGTTAGGGCTTGATTTTTGTTCTCAAGTATCTCAGACTCTCTCTTAGCAGCTTATTAGGAGCCCGTCTATTTCCCACCTCGTTACTGTTTCATAGCCTCAGTTTTTTGCTCCGCCTCCGAAACTTCAGTAGGGCCAAAGAAAAGATCCACAGATCTCAGTTTACTACCTTTGTTTATTTTTTAAACAACTATCCTTGCAATCAACTAACAAACCAATTGCCAGCCCCAATGAGCATTAAGTGCCAAGTGACACAAAAAGAGAGTTGAGTGTTCAAAAGGCTTGTGTGTCCTGGTGGACGAATATGACAAGTTGGTGCCCCCCTGTTGGCTAGCCTTAACCAGAGAGCTGTCCCACGGCCACCAGTGGTAGTGTACTGAGGAGGATTTTAAGTAAATACCACCATGAGGCCAGTGTGTGTGAACTGTCCATTTATATTTATATGATGTGGGACTGTGCTGGAGCAGACATCATGAATCACTCGGGATTACCCTTAGGGAGAGCCCCTCATTCTGCCTGAAGGATTAGGGAAACAGGGTTCAAATGCTATTCATCAGCCTTGTCTTTCAGGGAGCACCAGTAAAGCCATCCAGTGCCTGACCTATAGTTGAAACACTCCATTCCCAAGTCTCGGGCAAAGGTCACCTAGAGGTAACGGGATAGTTCTGTCAAGGTGGCACAGCCATGCTCCCTAAGCCGGTCTGGGAAATAACTTTCTGAGGACAGAAGGAAGACTTTGAGCATGAAAGAAAGAAGACTCAATGCCCTGCGCATTTCTAAAAGATGTCTTCCTGAATGATGGATGTTGTCACTCTCAAAAATAATCCTACTGAAATGCAGTGTTAAAGTCTCCGCAAAGGAGAGGACATTCACCATCAAGTGGTTGCTACACAGGTAAGTAGAGAGGCCATTTTTCAACACTGAAAATCAGGAAATAACATTTACTGTGTTTTACATTTTATTTTTTAATTACAATTTACACTCAGTATTATTTTGTATTAATTTCAGGTATACAGCATAGTGGTTAGATAATTATATAATTTATGAAGTGATCCCTCCAATAAGTCCGGTGCTCACCTTGCACCATACATAGTTATTACATTATAGGCTATTCACTGTGCTGTACTTTACACCCCATGACTGTTTTGTAACTACCAATTTGTACTTCTTAATCCCTTCACCTTTTTCATTCACATTCCTCACCCCACCCCACCCATATCTATGAATTTGTTTCTGGTTTTTTGTTAGTTTATTTTGTTCCTTAGATTCAACACATAAGTGAAATCATATGGTATTTGTCTTTCTCTGACTGACTTGTTTTACTTAACATAATACTCTCCAGGTCTATCCATGCTGTCACAAAAGGTAAGATTTCCTTCTTTTTTATGACCAAGTAGTATTCCATGGTGTAAATGTCCCACAACTTTTTTATCCACTCACCTACTGAGGACACTTGGGCTGTTTCCATCTCTTTGCTATTGTAAATAATGGTGCAATGAACATAGGGGTACATATATTCTTTCAAATTAGTGTTTTGAGTTTCTTTGGATATACTCCCAAAAGTGGAATTGCAGGGTCATAAGGCAGTTCTATTTTTAATGTTTTGAGGAACCTCCATACTGTTTTCCATAGTGGCTGCACCAGTCTGCATTCCCACCAACAGTGCACCAGGGTTCCCTTTCCTCCACATCCTCGCCAGCACTTGTTGTTTGTTGATTTTTCAATGATAACCATTCTGACAGATGTGAGGAGATATCTCATTGTGGTTTTAATTTGCATTTCTCTGATGGTTGGTGAACAAAAACAATTTAAATAGTAAGATGATATTAAAGTTCGATAGTCGCCAGTCACACGCATCTAAGCCCAACAGTCTCTCCAAACTTCTTCAGGAAGCTTCTGCCACTGGGCACAGGGTCTTCTCCTCATGTTTAAAACAATGAAAGAGCCCGGCCGGGCGTGGCTCAGCGGTTGAGCGTCGACCTAGGATCCAGGCAATCGGGGTTCGATTCCCAGTCAGGGCACGTGCCCGGGTTGTGGGCTTGATCAATGACTCTTTCATCATTGATGTTTCTTTCTCTCTCTCTCTCCCTCTCCTTTCCTCTCTCTGAAATCAATAAAGATATATTTAAAAAAACACACACAACAACAATGAAAGAGACCAGGATCTTCATTGTCTTTAAAGAAGAAAGTCAGAACCAAAACATATCAGCCTGGATAGAGGTTGCGGCAATGGAGGTAAGAAACTTCACTCAACATCAAAATAACCACTATATTAAAACTGATGAGGGAAAAACACAGGTTTCTTCAAAACTCTATGAAAATAGAAGTCAAATAAGGTGGGAAAACTAATATTTCAATTTTAAAGGAAGAATTCTGACACTGTTCTTAGTGAGACCACAAACTTACATTAAACGTTCCTGCCACTTACCACCTCTGGTGCAAAATTTAAGGGTGCAAAAAACTCTGTAATCAAGATATAGAATATTTTAATGCAATATTTTAAAAATAAAATAATATCAAAATATTTATATTTATGATAAAATATCATAAATTATAAGATAAAAGGTAATATTGATGTTGAAAATAGGAAAAAATATAAACAAAGACAGGATCATTTTTTCATTTTAATTTGTTAAAATATTACATTAAAGTATTCTATTTTGCTTTTTAATCCTCACTGAAGGATATGTTTTTTATTGATTTTAGAGAGAAAAAGGGAGAGAAAGAAACATCAATCAATTGCCTTCCATACACACCCCAGACCAGCAACCTGGGTAAGAGCCCTGACAAGGAATCAAATCCACAGCCTTTTGGTTCACTGGACAATGCTCCAACCAACTGAGCCACACCAGCCAGGGCACATTAAAGTATTCTTTATCTCAACTACTGGTATTGTGCCTGATGCAAGTGCTTCACTCTCCTCACCCTGGTCCCAGCTCTTGGAAATCTAGTTTCAGGTGCAAGTTAAGATATAGTCTGTCCTGGGCAGAAAGGATGACGATGGGAAAGCAATCTTTGCTTACAGTCCTGGGAAACTCTGGTGCCACCCAAAATTAGCAAATAAAAATATAGGACATCCCATGCAATGTGAATCTCAGGTAAGCAAGGAATACTTTTTGTATTATAAGTATATCCCATGCAATATTTAGGGCATACTTATACATTTTTAAAAATGACTCGTGGTCTGAAATTCAAAATCAACTGAGCCTCCTGTATTTTCTGTGGCAACTCTACCTAAACTCCACTCCCACCCCTCCCCCAGGAAGCCTGCCCTAATGAGAGAGATGGTCACTCTAAAGGCCCATAGCAAAAACAAAAAAATAAAAATAACAAAGGAACTGAAAGTTGGCCCAACACGGAAAGAATGTTATTGCTCTTTTGCTGACAGAGACGGAGGGAGATTTCCAACATAAACAAAGAAATTTAATCTCTCATTCGCAAAAGCTTCCCCTGTGCTAATTTGTTAACTGCTCCCATAGAGACACAGACCCCAGTGCATTTCATGGAGCTTCTTTTCCTCACACTATGCAAATTGAAGCAATCTCTGCTGAGAGTGCAGCAGGAGGCACCAGAACCCGTCGCTGCGGCTGCACCCCACAGGCTCAAAGCTGTTTTATGAACTGGTCAAGTCAGTCCAATTAGCTTCTTCTCAGCCAAATGGATTGTCTGGTCAATTAACTTCATGAGCATATTCAGACAAAAGTTACGCATTTTGCCATAGTTGTGAGGCTACAGATGACTTCAGACCCAAAAGCAATGTGAGTTTGCCTATTAATGCTCATTTTTGTTCTTCAGCCTGTTCTCTGGCTCCCAGGTGGCAGGAGAGGGTATCATCAGCCCTCAAAGGGCAGCTGCCTGCTCACAGGTTCCTCTGCTGCTTGGGAAGGAGGCCAACAAGGGTTTTCTCTCCTCCTCAACCTCAGATAGCATGCTAGGTCATCTAGCTAAATCTGAAGGAAGGCAGGAATGGTTTTCACTTAGAAATAATAATTTTCAGGCGATTCTTCTTGGCCTGAACTTGGCTGACACCTGTAGCTTCCTTCTTGCTACTTCTGAGCCTCCATCCCAGGCAAGAGCCCCTATGAGCACTGCCTGAAGAGGACCGCTGGTGGCCATCTCAGCTCCAGGGGCGCCCTCCAAGGATGGTGAGGCCAACGCTCCAGCCCTGAACCATCAGGCATCCTGGATCAGCTCAAGAAGCATTTCCCTAGGTTCCTCGCTCACTGGCTGGCAGAGGTGGAAAGCATTTACTACTTGCTCCAGAAGATTCGGCAGAGTTGGCACTGCAAGAACATCACAGGCAAGCACAAAATTTCCTACAGATCATGGAGACCAGCAGCCAACACCTGGCCTTCCAGCCAGGGTAGGCTGACCAAGTCTCATGGGGACCAGCCAGCTTCAAGTCTCCCCAGCACCCAGGGGTCAAGCCCTTACAGCTCTCCAGTCTTCAGGGGCTGAACTTTAAAGATGTCATGGCCACGAGGTCATCTGACTGGGTCCAGCAGCCCTCTGGAGTGGATGACTCCCCAGTCCACCAGCTACATGTGTGCTGTCCTGGGACATGGATCCCCAGTTTTGGTAGGATATTCTGACCCAGCAACTCTGGCAGATTTTTGTTGGGACCCACGATAAGATGGACCAACCAAAACACAGGCTGACAGACAAGTGCTAGGCCTGAAAAGCCAGGACACAGGACCATGGTACTTCTGAGCAGAGCCTTGTACTGACGATAATTTGAGTTCCAGAGAAGGGAGCACAGGGCCAAGCAGGGCACCAGGGGTGATGCTCTGCCGTGTGTCCCAGGAGCCTGCTGGGAGAGCCTGTCTCTTTCTGAAGCCCACATGCTGGAACCCCAAGGACTTCTGAGACACATGGAAGAGCCAGATGCCTTGCCTAAGCAATTCAAGAAGCTGGCCATCCCATACAAAATGGAGAAGATGCAGACACTAAACACAGAGTACTCATGCTGGCCATAGCACTCAGCAGCTTCACGCAGCACATGTTCACCTGTGGCAGGAATGAAGTCAAGGTGTAAAGTCTGGTGGCCCAGATGGTGGAGGACAGGTTCCCCAACAGCCACCTGCGTGTATAGACCCACGTGGCCTACCTGTGCATCTGCTTACTGTTCTCTAACAGCACTCCCTACTGACAACTGGCCACAACTTGGCCAGTGTGAGCACGTGGGACCTGATGGCACTCTCCCTGCACATAAGAGATGAGCTACTCTCTGTGGGTCTCACCTGCCAGGCCCTGCTGCCACCCAGGAGGACAACCTGGCCTTTGTTAGCTTCACCAATGGCACCATTAGGATCTGGGACCTGCCGGGCCCGCCAAATGGAGCCAAGAACATTGCTATCAAAGACCAGAACATCTGGACGGGGGTCTGGACACCTGCCTGTGGTGCTGGGATGCAAGGACCATCGGGGAGCCCCAGTAATAGCAATTTGAGTCTCAGATAATAAGCCTGTCCCCCAGGCCTTGAGAGGACTGGGTTCTGGAGGGCACAGCCACTGACCAGCTGTGACCACAGGCCACTGCAGGGGTGGGGGGGGCAGAAATATATGGTGGCCTGTAAGGACAGCACCATCCTCAGTCTCGATTCTCCCCTCTCAGCCAGTGGTGGATGAGCGCAGGAATGAACAACATGCTCAGCATCTACAGCACGTCCCCCAGAAGCATGGTGTTTCAGGTACCTGAGACCACCTGTCATGTGATGTGACGTGTCCCCTAAGAGCTGCCTGATCACCAAGGGGTCCAGGGACCACGCCTCAGTGTACCAGATCCCATACTAAGGGATTCGCTACTGTCATCTCAATTTCCCCCCTCAAGGAGTGGGGTAGTGGTGGAGAGGCATTGGATGCTTTTTGTCATGTGTAATAAAGCCACTGGAAAAAGCATTTTAAAAAATTAAAAATTTTAAAAAGAAATAACTACTTCTCAATCAAGGCTCTTTTTCTGCTCAGCTAATCTGGGTTACTGTCACACATGGTACTGAGGGCAGTTACAGCCCTGTGAACTTGATCTTCTACTTCCCAAAGAAACATGTCTCCCTGATACAAATTTAAGCTGAAAAGAATCTCTCTCCCCCTCCCCCTCCCTCTCTCTCTTCCATAATGTTTATTACTCTTATCATTTTCTATGTAATTTTTTTTATTACAAAATTGGGTTTCATTCTTATATCCTGTTCACATCTTTGCCTTTTACATTGAAAAGAATAAATGGTTCTCCAGCTCTGCAGCACAGAAAGAGAGAAACAAGAACCTACTCACTTTTCTCATAAAGATCTTGAACAATCATCTCAGCCAAACTATCCTTAAAAATAAGTAAAACGATTTCACTTCTATTTGAGACTACAGTCAACATCTTGGGTTCTAGAATGCTAACTTGGGCAAGTAAATTAAGCTTTGGCCTTTGTATGTACATGAGAATTGAACCATCTTTATAAACGCTTCAAACTCCAAGATTCTAAGCTGAAAAGATTTTTGTTATTGCCTTTTAAGGGTTTAAGTGGTTTGGCCAATATGGGTATAATAAAGAGAATCTTTATAGAAGAAGTTAAAATAAGTCCTGGGGATGTAATGTACAACTATGATGACTATAGTTAACAGTAACGTATAAGGAAAAGATTGTGACTAAGTGAGGTAATGAATGGTAACTAATTGTGGTAATCATTTTACAATAAATACATACAATAAATCATTATGTTGTACACCTTAAACTTATACAGTGTTATATATGTCAATTATATCTCAATACAAATAGGGAAAAAAGAAAAGAAAAACCTGTGCTTATGAACACAACCTGATGTTGATATTAGGAGACTATGAACTACTTCAATAATGATATCCTTGCTCAAAAACAGCCAGTCAAAATTTCAGTCTCAAGCAATTGAGAAATCCTCCCCATTCTATATGCTCTACATTACTCTCAAAAAATCAGTTTCTGACTTTGTGTCCATTACAGAATCAGCAAGATTTTTAAATGAAAGCCAAGTTTTATCATTGGCCTTTTTTACAAGCCTACTTCCCATGTGGCATTTTGGTGCTTCTAAAAATCAGATCTATTAAATTTGCATAACCTTTGCATAAGTTCAAAGGACTATGTTGTGAGCTATGAAGGCAATTACAAAAGAGGATTCAAAAAACTGTGCTAGCTAACAGCAGTTTAGTTAAAATAAGCATATAGTCCATTGATGAAACAATACCATACTCATTCATGTGTCAATGTTCCTGATTTTGTTTCCGAAAAAAATCCTCAGTCACGGTTTTCGTTATAAATGGGTTGAAATATGCAATTGTCTCCAATATCTCTTAAAACTCCAACAAAAATAACAGTGAAGAAACTTATTTTAAGGAATAAATTCACAAGGACAAAATAGTGGAAGAAGAGACAAAATTTTGGAGGATGGAAAATAAAAGGAAGAAGGGTGTGGGCTTAGCAAGTACAAGCTAAGCCATGAGCATTACCATCATGTTGCAGCCTCAGCCTTCAACCACAGCAGGAAATCCAAGAAACAAATTTTACCACCCATATCCCCAAAGAGCTCAGATGTTACCATTAGGTATCTCTGGCAGAGGGCGTGAAGATAGGGCTCTAAACAGGATGGCCGGTTGAAATCACTTAAGGAAACAGAGACATACTCTCTACAGTCAGGCAACTGCCCTCCCCACCCTCACAGAAATCTTAAGTTTATTCTCTACAGAAGCTAAAATAGAGGATAGCTAGATTGGGGTACCCAAGATACAGTTGAAAGGGGTGCCACAAGAAAACCAATGGATTAAAATTAAAATTTACATTTTGCAAGTTGAGATCCTTAGCTCTCTCTCGCACTCACCCAGAACACTGGCATCTAGAGATTTGTATGTAGAATGGAGGCTAGAACAGCATCTTCTAGATAAACTGACAAGCTTATGGAAAGGAAAATCTTAAAAATTGATGTGAGGGTTCCCCAAACAAATGGCCCAGCCAGATTACCCTACAGAGAGAGAGCTACAGTCAACACCCCCTCCTCATGAGCTTTGAGAATCCAATTAACCTTTTTTAGCTCCCACCCTGAAAGTATCAGCAGACACTCAAGGAAAAAGCAGAGGCCAAAACAAACAGAGAAAGGCAACAAGGAAGGAAGACACGCTATGCAGGAAAATGAACACTTAAAAAATTCAATATATAAGAGAAGCGTATTCTTCTAAAAAAACAAATAGGTACAATCAAGATAGAGCTTTGAAAGTTAAAAATATTATATTTTATGATATGTCAATTTTACCTCAATAAAAATATCAGAAATTAAAATCTCAATAAAAGTGTTATAAGTTAAGGTAAGAAAATGCACCCAGAATGTTGTTCATAAAGGTGAAAAATAGAAAATGCAATAAAAGAAAATAAGCCTGGCTGGGCGTGGCTCAGCGGTTGAGCATCGATCGACCAAGGATCCAGGAGATCGGGGTTCGATTCCCTGTCAGGGCTAGGCAGCCGATCAATGACTCTCTCATCACTGATGTTTCTATCTCTCTCTCTCTCCCCCTCCTTTCCTCTCTCTGAGATCAATAAAGATATGTTTTAAAAAAGAAAGAAAGAAAATGAGAGGCTAGCTCTGGAATTCCAGAAAGAAAGAAAAGAGTAAAGGGAAGTAAGAGTGAAGTTATCCAATGAATTATTCAAGAAAATTTCCCAGGATTTAAGAACATAAATGTCCAGATTAGAAGAGCCTGAAGGCCCAGCAGAGTGAATGCAAAGAGACTCACACCAAGGCACATCTTTGTGAAGCTGCAATAACTGGAGACAAAGAAAAGATTCTAATATTGAGGAGAGGGGAAAGAAACTCCCATGCACCGGATCAAGAATCAGAGCAGACTCAGGTATCTCAACGTCAGTGTTGAAAGGTAAGAGACAATGGGAGGAAAGCTTTGAAATTGCTTTGGAAAATTATTTACAACTGAGAGTTTTACACTACAATTGTTAAGTCTAAAGGCATTTTGAGATGTGTGTGTTCTCAAACATTCATCTCCCATGCACACTTTATAAAGAAGCTACTAGAGGAGTTTCTCCAACAAATGAAGTGAGGAGAGAAGGGAAGACATGAAGACGCAGGAACCAGAAAACAGGGTTCCAACCCCACAGAGGGGCAAAGAGATTCCTAGGATGAGGTGAAGGGAGATTTCAAGGCTAGAAAGCAATCATCAGATTGGTAATTAGAAAGAGAGAACTTTCCAAAAAAAATGAATTAAGAACGTAATTGATGAATTTGAATACAATGAGAGGAGATTAAAACAAGTGTAAGGAAGTTTACAGATTAGCGATGATTAAAAACAAAAAAACATTATTAACTCCGGGAAAATCAAAAAGTTTTGTAAGAAATCAAGATAATCATGGTATAACAAATTCTAGTTGCTATTAGCATTTACATAGTTAAAATAACATAAGTACGTTTCCTACATAATTGTATTAGGAGAACGGGGAAGGTGGGCAGTATGTTGAAAGAGGTATTGGAAGTAGGTGACGTACAGATTTGGTGAAAGAGAAAGTAAGTTTCATCTCCAAAAGTGGGAAGAAAACAGAAAATACCTGATAATGAAATTTTGAAAAGAGCACTACAAAAACACTTTACTTTGAGATCTTGAAAATTAATACCAAAAGGAAGAATTAAAACAGTTGAAGGTGATTTCCTCTGAGAATCAGGAAAGTGTAGTAGTTGGGTGGGGTAGGGGGTGTCCTAGTCTGTTTGGGCTGCTATTACAGACTGGAAGGCTTTTAACCAATAGAAACTTATTTCTCACAGTTCTGGAGGCTGGAAGTTCGAAATCAGAGTGCCAGCATCGTTGGTAAGAGTCCTCTTCAGGGTCTCTGACTTCTCCTCACATGGAGAAGGAGTCTAGAAAGTAATGTGGGGTCTCTTACCTAAAAGCACTTACGTAATCGCATCATGAAGGCTCTACCTTCATGACCTAAGCCAGTGTTTTTCAACCGGTGTGCCACCACTCACTCATGTCCCTCAAGAATTTTTTAAAATATTTTAATTGTGTGTTTTTTAGAGAGAGAGGAAGGGAGAGGGAGAGAAAAAGAGGAAACATTGATGTGAGAGTGGAATATCAATTGGCTGCCTCCTGACCCAGAATCAAATCAGCATCTTTCAGTGCAAGGGACAATACCCAACCAACTGAGCCACACTGGCCAGGGCAAGAATTTTTAAAACATGCAATACCTTACTATTTAGTCAAGGGCACTGACCTCTTTTCCCTTAGATTGTCAAATAAAGAAAATGACAGCAGCAAACACAACACTAACCATCCAGTATGAGTGAATCAAAATTATACCCTTTTTTTTTTGTCAGATTGGCAAAAAATATTTTTTTGGTGTGCAGCAGAATGTTAGTAATTATGTGTACCATGAGATGCAAAAGGTTGAAAATTGCTGACCTAAGCACCTACCAATGGTCTCACCTCCTAATAGATCACGTTAGGGGTTAAGGCTCCAACATATGAATTTGGGGTGAACATAAACATTTCAACCATAGCAGGAGGTACTGGGCAAGGGATTGACATTTGTCATAATAAGTCTTGAAATCTGACTCTTTACACTGTGTGCATATGAAACTTTGATAAAAATCTTAAAATATTAAAACTCAGATATGTTATTTTATACTTACATCATTTAGAAACCCAAGGTAGGTTGTGTAGGTTTGGAAAAGAATGAAAAAAACACTGGTAGTCACAGGGAGAATACCACAAAATATGTGGTGGCAGCTCTTAGAAACATTAGCTGGAATTCCTCGGGTCCACAATTAAATGAGAGCTAGTTTTAGATCATCTGTCTTTGAAACCAGTATGGCCTCTTTCCAAGCATGTTTGATTGGCCATGTGCAGTGCATTAGAAGCAATAATAAAGCTAATCAGAGGGGCCTCCCACAAATATTTTTGCTACATAGACCAGACCACAACATTCTTCCTACACCTACTAAAATGTCAGCAATGATGTGTCAATGGTGGGAAGCTGTAATGACATGAAGACGTCTGCTACAATAGCAGGGCTTGTATCTTATTAAATTTTGTGAGAACCAAGAACCATAGGAGTAGAAAAGAAACTGCCTCCCTCTGGGAAGTCAGTCTGTAATTCCACTCGAATGTGTTAAGTGAGATGTATAATACACTAAAATGGTTAACATTTATTGAGCATATACTGTGTGCCAGGAACTATTTATTACTTTGTGTATAGTAGTAAGTCCTTTCATCCGCTTTGCAACCTGATGAAGTAGGTACAATTTTTCTCCTCATTTAGAGGAGAGAAGACTGAGGCACAGAGAGGTGAGATAACTGGCTCAAGAAGGCACAACTCGTAAGTGATGTATCTAAAGCAGACTAACACTCTGTGAGCCCCTAATGAAGCCAATTCTGCCCCAAACTTGTGCAGATGGGAAAAGATGTCCTCACCTCTCGTCATCATAGCAGACCTTCCATGTGAATCCCTTAAACAGGAACCAGATCCTTAACCCTACTTAGTGAGACCTTAACACATGCCAGTTCTGCTAAACATCTCACAAGCAAGATCTCCTTTAATCTTCGAGGACTCCAAAGAAATAGGCATTACCACCGCCATGTCCAGATGGGGACAGTGAGGTTCCCAGAGGATAAGAAACACACCTAGCTAGATCCATGCAGTTATCAAGCAACAGAGCCAGGATACACATCCAACTGTCTCATCCCAAAGCCCTCTGCTTCTTAAAAACAGAAATGATTGTGAGGAAAATGTTGGCTCAAGGTTGAGAACCCAGAAGTGCTCCTTTGAGGATGACAAGTACAAGGTCTAATCCTCATAACAGCCACCGGACCTTATTTCACTCAGTCTCTCACTGTTGTTGCCATTGTCACTGTGGCTATTGTTAAGAGATGATTTTTTGCTTCATTTTAATTTAAATGATTAAATTCATTGTTAAAATTTAATCATTTAAATTTGAGTTGTGTGATTTAATGTGCTTAAAATTAAACTGTTGGGGACAGAAACAGAAGAGGAAGGCTGCAGACTCTGTGAGCTGACCTCATGACCCCCTAACTGACTCCTTAACTGGCAAGAGAACATTGACTGTCCATGTGCAATTTCAGGCTTCTCCTTAGCAATCCTTTGAAAAACGTCTATTTTGTAGTTAAGACTACATTTACACAAGAGTGATCAGGGTGGATAACTACATTTTCCATAAGCACTGCAAGTTAAGGCAGGGTTACAGGTAAAGTGATCATCTGTGCTTATGAACTCAAAAAGGGGAAAAGGGGGGGGGGGCAGGAGAGAAGGGGTGAGAAGGGAAGAGAAGCGAGGAATTGGGAGAAAAAGGTTACACCTCTAGCCCTAATGAGCTAAATGGTGAACTTCTTTCCTCCCCAACAAGGTTTCTAGGGCAATCACCCTGTAGGACTGCAATTTTTGTCTTTGCTGAACTTGGTTGGACAGCACTTTCTGTCTGTGTCATTCATTTGCTGCTCAGTGCAAGCAGTACCTCTGTCCTCTCTGCTTCTCTCTTCATGTGAGGCCCTTACTTTTCTCCAGCCACCTGGAGGGCTGGGATCTCTCTCCATCCTTCCCTGTGCCCCCTGCCACCGTGCCTTTGCACAACACAGGCTACGTACAGTCTGGCTCCTGACAAATATTTGTTGGATTTATTTGCTCTTCCGGGAGAAGCGAGAACTGAATTATAGGAAATGGGGACAACTAAGAGCAAACCCAGTTCAAGCACTGAGAAAACAGCTCAGACTAGCATATTCTGCTGATTTGTACTCTTGGTTACACTGCTAAAGACAATGCTCTCTTTGGTAATGAAAGCACCTGAGAGGAAGGAAGTGACTCTATAATCTTGTAGTTGAGAATCAAGCACTTGAGACATGCCCATTTCTGTCCATGTTTCTAACATTTTCCCCATCCCTCACCCACCAGTGTGTGGGGATCTGATGTGCAAATGTGGGCAAGCACTTTGAGCTATGGAAGGACGCACACCACATGATCATGGCGCTTGATCAAGAATTGACATAAATGGAAACAGTAATAATAGTAACAACTAGTGATTTACCACACAAAAAAAGATTTGAGTTGCTTTGTTTTTCCTGGGTTTTAAGCAGGATAGGAATAATGGAGCAGCTGCCAACCAATGAAAAGAATTTTCCACAGAGCTGGGATCTCAGCAATAGGACGCCCCTCAGAGAAAATGCTTGTAGAGGCTACGATTTGCTGCACTCAGAACTTCTATGCAACCTCAAGCAACTTCTAAATGTCATAATTCCTTTGTCTGAAGCACATAAAGGTGGATTTAATGATCTTTCAAGAATCTTTATTGCTTTAGGATTTTAGAAAATTTGATGTTTCTCCACATCAACTCGCCCTCCCCCAAATAATTTTTTATTACATTAGGAATTGAAGAATTGTCTTTCAGCTCTTCACTTCCCCTCAACCCACCCCCTCTGGACCGACTTCCTCTACCAAAACAAACAAGCAAACAGACATACTGCTGGAGCCCATGGCCCAGTGATGAGGCATTTCCACACCCGGCAGCAGCAGCTCAGATCCCAGAAGCCAAAAGTATCTACAGGTTTGAAGTGAATCTGAATGTTTTGTCCCCAGTCAATGACAGTGCTTGTCTGAGATCTGTTTGCTGAAACCCTGACCTCTCAAGGCCCCTGAGCTGATGGACACCACTGTGAAAGGACATACAGAGAGGTCCACTTATTCATTTAAAAATGGAGACCAAGACCTGGAGTGCATCTTTTAAATTAGACTCTGATGAAAGACTGTCATCTTGCTCAAAAAGGGTTCATTTCCATTTGTCACATTCTAATTCCTCTTCCTGAGAGGAAATGCAAAAATATCCCTTGCTGATTTCGTGGCTTACAATCAAATATCAGATGAACAAGGATGGAGAGGAGATGTTGACACATCAAACTTCCCTCAGAGCCCAAGGAGATTTCATATCTATCATGCCAATCAGCAGATTCTCTGGCACATCCCATGGAACATGCCTCAACCGTGACTGCACCATCAACCAAATAAAATGCCAAGCTGCCTTCCTGTGAGCACAGTCCCTCCATGCCACATATGTAAAACAGCCTTCAGTAGGCATGGGGTAGAGACAGATTTTCAGTAAGTCAATATTTGTGCTCTCTTAGACCAGATTCATGATACTCTTAATTCTAGCATAGTCCAAAGTGTTGCCTATGGACGTGGTCTTTTTTGCAACATTCCCTCCAAAGAAAAAAGTCTCAAGGAAAATGTTACCCATTCATGTACATATTTTTATTTTATTTTTATTATATTTTCTATGCAAAGAGTTTGAAAGAAGCTAAATAACAATGATAGAGAACCCAACCTCCAAAATGAAGTTTGTCCATCACAGGTGGATGTCAAGTGAGTTGGTGAGAGGACCCGAGCGTGACTCACACAGGATGACCTTTGCCACTATGGGAACCATCATTAACCCAACAATCTTATTTTGAGAACCTACTAAGCTCAAGGCATTGATGAATCAGACAGAGTTCAGGTCTTCAGAGCTCTTAAAGTCCAGTTCAGGGAATACAACGCATTAAATTAATGACTAAAGCACAAGGGAGAAATGGGTGAAATGAAGTGGGCATTAAGATGAGGAAGAGATAGTATGTCACCTGGTGAACATCACTATAAGTTTAGAGATGTTTATAAAACTTATTTACAAGTTCGATTTCCAACCAGTTCTGTGTTCCTAGATTCCAACTCAAATGGAAGAGGAAGGTTCTGGCAAAATGTAGCCTTGCCTTTTGGTGCACTTCTCAAGCCCATCCTCCCTAGGCGAAAAGATGGCAAATCTCTCTCAAATTATATTGGAACAACATACCCCCTTACCCAGATCCCTATTCTGCAAAATAAATAAATAAAATATGATGAATAAGAACCACTTCCTGAGCCTCAGAAAAGGTGACAATGAAGGGTGTTGCCAAAGAAAATGATGAACTCTGCTTGTCCAGATGTTTTTCAGAAGATGTCTGTAGTAATTTTTCTGAAATGGCTCAACAGAGATGCCGAGACCTAGTTCCAAGATCGTGGGCAAACCTCAATCTCAGCTTCACCATCAGTTAAGAGGGAGATCAGAGGTCCCTTCCAGGTCAACCTTTTAGAGCAAAGGACCATTTCTGTTTATTTTACTCTAAATTACCATTGCAGCTGAAGATTCCACAAAGCTTAAAGATTATTCCTGCTAAATTCCAAACTACTACTGGAAACCAAACAGAAAGAGGTGCATGGGGAAAATAGTTATCACTTATTTAAAAAAAAAACTAGAGCCCAGCTGGGTGTGGCCCAGTGGTTGAGCGTCCACCTAGGATCCAGGCGATCTGGGTTCGATTCCCTGTCAGGGCACATGCCCAGGTTGCGGGCTGCAGCTGATCAATGACTCTCTCATCATTGATGTTTCTATCTCTCTCTCTCGCTTTCCTTTCCTCTCTCAAAATCAATAAAGATATATTTTTAAAATAATAATAATAATAATAAAGAATTCTTAATAATCAAGAACCAATCCCCCTAATATGATATAAACAGACATAAACCTAAAACAGTTCATAAAAATAAAAATTTAAAAAAAATAATAACTAGAAAAAATTTTTGAGCCATCATTTAGCTCTGATATGAAACAAGAGAAAGTTCAGTGGAGTGGGGGCGGAGGCGGGGGGCATTTTTCCAGAACTTGTTTGCCCATCCCTAGTTGCAACACCCATTTGCTTCTCCCTAAAAGAATTGCTACACTCCACCCCTGAAACTGACCTAGTTTGTCTCTGTTTCTTTAAGAAAGTGTCTCTCGTGCCAAAGGTGGCCCTCTCTTAGTCCAGGTATATTGAGACGGGATCGGTGTCTAGAAGGGTGGATGGACTTTTTCTAACATTCGATAACAGGCTAAAGGTGCGACAAAGCAAATGCTGGCACTACTCTGCGAAAACCACAAGAATCCAAGAAGAGGCTGGGCTCCTCCCCAGTCAAGCTGGCTCATGATTCCAGAAGTGACGCCTTCCTTTCAGGGCTTCTGCTTGTGTCTCCTCACCTGCTCTAGAAACACTAGACCCTAGAAACAGCTGCCAACCCAGCCCAGGCCCTGCTGCAGCGTGGATCCCATCACATGAAGCCTAACCCTCCTCGGCCTCTGGGGCACAGACCTGGGAAGGAGTCAATCAGACTCCACCATGGATACAACTGCAGCTTGGTTTTAAGTCTCAAGAAACAGAAATGAACTCAAGCTTTTGCACCCTCGACCTCCCCTTCTCCCCTGCCCCTCATCACCCAACGAGCTTTCTGAAGCAGGACAGTTCTTGGCTCCTGCCCATCTTCCTCACTTGCCCTGGTCCTTCCCCTTCTCCTCCAGGGGTTTCTCCACCACAAAATGGCCTAAAGAGCACCACGGCCTCACCCCTCTGTGAACGTGTTCTCCCAGCATCCAGTCCTCTGGGACACGCCCGGGCCTCCCACACCTCCTTGCCAGCGGTGACCTGCTTTCCCACCCACCCCAGCTGCCAAGGGAGAACTTGGCCTTGGCTTCTCCCTCTCACAGACACCCCTTCCCCACACCACCTTCTCTCCCCTTCCTCAGGCTGGCCCACTGCTCCACTCCGTGCTCTCACCTGGGCTTACTCTTAACCCAAGACTTCAGTGTCAGCTTTGGTATAGCAACTGGCAAAGCCCCAGCTCCCACAAGAGGACAGTTTTGCCTAATTCGATTTCCTCTGCTGCTGCCAAAGGAACTGGGTCCCAGGCCCTGCCCTATGCATCCAACATTTCCCCTGAGGAGTCCTGCGGTGAGACACCAGCCCAGAAATTTCCCTTCTTACTAAGGAGCCCGGGTATTTTCACCCTAGAATGCGATAAGGCTCTCTAGAAGGCTAATGAGTCACCAAATATTAGTTTATTATTCACCATATAAATGGCATCAAGCAAGTCAGAGCTTAGTCAGCACTGAATTCAAGACCAGATCTCAGTAGGCTGGGACCAAAGAAGCATGCTCATTGTGTCCAGGCATTCCCCTCCTCAACTTGACAATGTTGACATGCTCTTCCCACCCACTCCTCGCATCTTCTGCTTCCCTGTGAGGGCTGCACAGACCCTTGAGAGCAGCCAGCTCCAGAAGAACAAAGGCTAGAGTTGAAGTTCGTCGCCTTTCTCTCACCAAGACCTAACACAACAGATAGCACATGCTTGGAGCTTGTGGCATAGTGTATTTGCTGACTTTCTAAGGGGAGCATTAGGGAAATGCAGGCTCTGAGAAACCAATCCTCTCCCCAGTGTTTCTCAGAATGAAGTCTGCTGTCCACCTGCATCAGAATCTCCTTCAGGCCTTGGTGAAAAGGCAGATTCTTCAGCCCCACCCAAGACCTGCTGACTCTGTGTCGTTTCCATGTCCTCTAACACGAGAGTGACTAAGCCCCTAATTCAACTCCATTTTAACTTCCTTAAGACCTTTCTAGGTGCAAAGAAGGGTGACTTTTGAGTGAAGGAAGCATATGAATGGAAGGGGTATATGTCCCTTAGCAACTACAGACAGCTGTGTATATCAACAGCTGCTGCCAGTTACAAACAGGAGCTCACAACCTGCTGACACTGCCTGGCACTCAAAGCCTCCGGGTCAGTCACACGTTGGCTAGTAGAAAAAGATCACCTATCATATCTCCCATTGGTTATTTACCTGAGGCCCCAGCAAGAGAAAAAAGGAGTCCCCGACCCTGGCTCAGGTGAGGCAAGCTCCACAGGTATGTAGAGAATGGAACAGACTGGACCCTAAGGAAGGGGGCTGGCTGTAGGACACAAACTGCTTCATTCCGTGTTAACAATCTATTGATTGCGATGCTGTCTGTGGGACAGTCCATTTGGTCCATTTTTATGAAACCAAAAAGTGGTTTCAATCAAATCAGCCAACATGGTAATGCACACAGATCCCGCCCAGGAGAAATGGCTTGTGATGAGGCATCGGGATAAAAGAAAGAGACGGAGACCGAGCAGAGTGGTCTCTGCCACTCACGACTTAAAACTGCCACTGTTATATACCCACCTGCAAAAGAGTAGAACTTGCCTGAAAACATCATGTGATAAAAATGAAAGGAAGTGCTACAGGGGACACAACCCAAAAGGAAAACAGCTTTACACTGTAGCTCTGTCCAGTGGGTGAAATATATGAAAATATGTGAAAAGCGATGGATGTAAGCCTCAGGATCTAATTCATACAGTTCAGCATTAGAGCAGAATACATGTATTTCATAATAACCAGTTCTTCTCTGGCACAAATTTCTGAGTCTTTCCCTGACAGACTAGCCGACAAGCCCAAATATCCTGTTAGAAATACTCTATTACTGCTGAAATCATTTAAAAGGCTGAACTGTGGAATAATAAGGCTTAGGAAGAGAAGAGGAGGGGCTGGCTGTAAGACTACAACGATGATGATGATGATGATGAGTGTTCTTTTAAAAGATAAGTGTTATTTCAGACGCTCTCACATAGAAATATAACAAAAGTCCAAAGCTCAGAGCCACGGCCTGCCCATCTGTCGACAGGCTATTCAATTAAAGTATTGTTACCAGTGAAACACCAGCTCAGTGTGTGGAGAAAGAGGAAGTCCCACGTGCTGAAGTGACAGCCACTAAGCTGTTGGCAGTGCTGAGAAAGCGAGCTGTCCCATTCAGGGCATGTTGACTCTCTTTCCTCCTCTGGCTCTGTTCCGTCTGTCTCTCTGTCTCTCTCTCGCTCCCTCCTTTCTTTTCCTGCTCCCAGTTCCTGCTGCTTCTCTCTCCTCCGTCCCTGATGAAGGCACATCTGCTGGGGCAGGGAGAAGGCCCCTTCTCAGTTCCAATTAAGCACTTATTCTCGAACGAGAAGCACTGATGGGAGAGAAGTGGGCTTAATTCTCAGAACTTGCTGAAGCAAATTCTACTTATTGAAACAGAGCCAGGGAAGGGGAGAGGAGGAAGACTGTTTTTGCCACCTCAAATGAACTTCAAACCATCCCGCACCCTTCCCTCACATGCATGAGGTCTTATTTTCCATTCCCCACCCTCTCGCTGACGACTCTCCCACTCTGTAAGTCATTTCTTGGTTTCGCTCTCAAGGGGCAAAGAAGCCAAAAAGGTGGGGCTGCTGAGCTAGAAAAGATCCCTCCTTCAAACTACACAGGTGCACATGTGCCAGGGGCTCATGGGTGTCAACTTGCCACAGGGACGCAGCTGCGGCTTCTTGATTCCCAGCCATGGCAACGGCCAAGTTTAGGTTGCCCTTGAGATAGCTGCACTTAGATGGCACTTTCATGATCTGAGTCCGCTGGCAACGGCTCACAGGGGGAAATGATACCGGTCAAAGGAGAAACATTAGTGTGATATGCACGGCTATATTCTAAGCATTGTATCTAATTATAGGGAATGAATCACAGATTTAAGCGTCTTAAATATAGGCATAGAAAAGAAATAATTAACCCTCAAACAGGAAGTTGCTGAGCTATCGGATTGCAGCGTTTGAGAACCAAGAAGAGCAAGTCAGCACCACTGTAAGCCTGAGAAAAGCAGTGGGCTCTGCTGGTGGGGTTTCAATATTCTGTTCGTTTCTATAGACATGTTGAGGATGGTCCTGATATAAGCAGAAGAGTTATTTGTGGGTCTGTGAAGCTGCCAGACTGGGAACACCCTCTCTTTTAGAGAGTGGCATTCTTTAGCAGATACAGCCAGCCTGAGTCCCTCCCACTGGGGTTTGCTTGATGAGGTAGGTATCCAGCACTCATCATTATAACGGAAGTTTCAACCTAAAAGCAAACACCACAGTTTTATAGGGAAATTTCATTCATGTTTCAGTTGCCCCCTGCTCAATATAAAAAGCTGCCTAAGAATTCCTCACTGGTTATTCTTGACATAATCACAACATTTCTTAGTCTCGGATTAGAAGCTCCTAGAAATAAGAGGTTGTGGTCTCATCCAACTAAGACCCATTAGAGGGTCAATGTATCAAATAGACCCACACACCTGACGTTCACAGATGATGGCAAAAGTGGGTCTGATGGTGCCACATGGAGAAAAGCTCAGCAGGAACTGGAAGCTTTGCATTCTGGGTGCAATTACTTTATCGGCATCCTATTATCTAGTACGTGCGATCTGTGGCCTGTCACCAGGACTTCTGTCCAAGCACTTCTTCCCAGTGCATCTTTGTATCAGAGTCACCAAGGAAACAAAGCAGCCAAGCCCCAGACAGAATGAGCTTTACTGACAGAGAAGAGACCAAGTGGGATCAGCCTCAGCAGTGGGCATCTGTTCCCCATGGCCGGGGGTCCCTTCAGGCAGGGCACAAGGGCAATAGGTGGGCATACACCCCTTGTGCTGCTGCAAAGAACCTGTCCCCTCCTCACAGGGGACAGATACAGCAGAGGGGTTGGCCAGGTGCCTTATGGCACATACCCTTAAGCAGAACAAAGGAAGCCACACCGAGTAGGAAACAGAGGAAGATGTTCCCACACAAGGTGACAAGCCCAGTGCAGGCTGCGTGGCTCTTTATCTCTTGAGAAAGAAGTGTCCCTTGTCTATAAAATACAGATCACAGTGACGACCCTACTTCTTCATACAGGGCTATCGTGAGGTCCAAACAAGATCATTTGCTGAAAAGAGCTTTGAAAAATTGTAACCCCCCGTGGGGCATGTACATGATAAATAACCTAATAAAGTTACCAGAATCAGTACAAATTTTCATCCTAGTAAATTTTTTACATCCTAGAGTCCACTTTGTGTTCAGCCTAAATGCACATAAATTGCTCAGCACACCCTGGCACCTATGGGTCCTTCCAGTGTTACTGGAGTAAGAGAACTTGCTTGAATTCTCATTTTCCCAACATATTTCCCTCCCACTAAGAGCACCCAGTTCACTGCTCACCTTCCTCCTTAGACCTATCTTGACATTTTCATTTGCAAATACCAGGTTCCATGACGGCTGATGCTGTCCTCAACAGTCCATGCTTTGTCAGTTTGCTTTAAAACGTGCTTAAATTAAATGCAATTTTGCCATTTTAAATGGCATTTCAGAAAACAGTTAATATAATGTTATGTGGTTATTTGAAAAGAACAGGTTATAAAATTATATGTAGTAACAATCCCATTTAACACAAACACCCAACCTAAAGATTGAAAGTATACATACATCAAAATATTGAATAGTTATCTCTAGGTAATAAGAACAAATTTTAATTTATTTTGCTTTGTGCTTATCTACATTCTCTATGGTGTCTAAAATTAGCTGCATTTCTTTTGGAAAAAGGAAAAAAAAAAGTTAATTTAAAATGCTCTTTTTTTCCCTCTGTAGAAAGGAACATGTTGTACTAAATAAATCAAGGACAAAGTATCCTCCTCTAGCTGGAATTATCTTAATCGTGGCTCTGATGTAAGAATAAAGCAATCTTCTACTGCAGTGGCTGCAATCTTTTTCCATAGTAAGAAAGATTATGTCAACCCAATACATGCACATAGGTACACATATGACTGAATGGGAAATTTCAGGAAAGAGTGCATACCTCTTTCACATATGATGCGTTCTGATATTTTATATCCTGTGCTATTCCAGTATTTTAATGCTGGTTGCATCAAACTGAATTCACCAGCCACATTTGGAAACAACCTGATGTATCGCAAACTCCTTGTTTTGCAAAATTAGGAGCCTGACCATCAACCTCAAGATTGCCTTTCAGAACGAAAAGCAAGTCATCCTAAAGAACATCTCTTGGTGACAATTTCTCCACCTGTCACCTGAGTCCTCTTCGGGAATGAGTCACACTTCAGTTCTCTGATCCAAAGCTACACATTTTCAGTGTCCAAATCAGCCAACACCAAAAAGAATTGTCTAATAGTTGAACTTCTGTAAGAAAGTGTCTGAGACCAATTTCTTGATTTTAGGCCTGGTAACATCGAAGGTAGGTATCCCTCTTGGGAATGAGTGCGAGCTGCCCTGAGCTTGGACACCAATATAAATTTCCATGGATCAAAAGAGGTGACACTGAACCCAAATTCCATTATGATCTAGTACATTATGTGGGCACATCTTGTGCCTTTCTACTCTTGTCATTTTCTTGTCTTTTAATTAATGAGAGATTTGGATGCAATTACATTAATAATTGTATTCTACAAGCTTATAGGATCTAAGATACCACCCAAATTACTAGGAAGCTTGGAAATATCCACTATTTATAAGACCGATACATTTTCCAGAAGATGGTTTCCCTCCTGGGATGGCATCATGCAAACAGAGGTGCTCAGGGTAGGGCAGGAGTGCAGGGGAGCGTCGTGATTGGACTGCAGGCTAGGGTCCTGGCCTTGGAGGACTCTGTTTTCCTATCAGATCAGATGGTTCATTCCCACACTGATGTGGCCCGCAAACACTGACAGGCTCTTGTGGTGCCTTCTTCATTGCCTTCAGATGGATTTCTAACCCGTGTGACTGAAATGCATGGTCAGAATGCTTTCTAGAATGATTCTGCCACTGAGAGTGTGGTTGTGGCCTCATGTCCCTGGACTGTGGTTTCTGGAGTTTCCATTCGTGGTCTGGGCTGCGATGATCTGATTAAGCTTCACATCTGCTAAGGGTTTGAGGTGGAGGAAAACGGGAACTGAAATGGTTCTCGCCTCATCAATTCTGACCACATCCTCCCTCTCCAGTTACCCCCAAGAGGCAGGAAAAGAAAAGAGAGCAGGAGCAGAATAAAAGAAGGGGAGAAACACAATGTGAAGAAAAAGGAAGAGATGGGAAAAGAAAGAGAAAAAGAGAGCCGAAGCCACCCTCGGGAGTGGCTTATCCTCAGATGGGCACTCAGAGCATAAACCTCTAAACAATCAGGGTTTCGCTTAATCCTAATCTTGGCTTCCCTTCCTTTCTTTCTTCCCCAATCTATCTACTGACTATGAAATTTTAAATGACAGTCTTCTATGAACATCATTTCATTAAATCAATATCTGAAAATTCAAACTGAGGTCTTCATCAGCAATACCGTTATGTGAGATTATGTTTTATGAGCACAGTAGCCTGGTGCACTTGTTATAACGGTGGCATATTTGAAAATAAAAGCTTTCAAATACAGTTACGGAGGATCATCAAAAAATTAAAAATAGAACTACCATATGATCCAGCAAGTCCACTTCTAGGGATAGACCCAAAAAACAAAGCACTAACTTGAGGCATCTGCAACCCCACCCCCATATTCATAGCAACATTATTTACAACAGCCAAGACATGCAAACAGCATGTTTATCGATGGCTGAATAAATATAAAAACGAGGAAATTCTACTATTCGTGACAACATGGATGGATCTTAAAGGCATTATGGTAAGTGAAATAAATCAGAGAGAGACAAGTACTGTGTGGTCTCACTTATATGTGGAATCTAAAAAAAAAAAAGAAAGAAAAAAATCATGGGGGAAAAAAAAGATCAGACTTGTCTTTACCAGAGGTGGGGGAACTGGAAGACAGTGTTCAAAGGGTAGAAACTTCCAGCTATAGGTACGTAAGTATGAGGAATGTGGTGTACAGCATAGTAACTGTAGCCGACACTGATGTAGGATATATAGAAAAATTGTTAAAGAAATATTTTTTCTTCTTTTCTCTTTATTGTATCTACATGTTAGCTGAACCTGTTGTGGTAACCATTTTACAATATATGTGAATCAAACCTTCATGCAGTATACCCTAAACTTACACAGTGATGTATGTCAATTATTTCTCAATAAGACTGGGGAGGGGTGGAACTTTCAAATAAATATGACACACTGTGTTCTTAGCTTACACCCCAATTGTATTTTGTGCTGTCTTCCATTTTCATGCCTTGTAAATAACTTGTATAGATTGTGGATTAAATTCCAAATAAAAGCATTGAATGCCAATTAAAAAATAATAATAATAATGATTATTCTTTTGTTTCCTAAGTAAAGACATGATACCACTCTATTGCATATATTACCCTTCAGGTACAGTTTATTCTCAGTGCATTACATACTCGGTGGTTTGGAACCAGTGGAAGCGACAAGTGCAGAGGAAGAGACAGTGCAAGTCCCGGGGAACAGAAGTAATTGAACAGTTCTGCTGTTCACTCCCACAGCACTCAAGCATTTCAAAGTATTTGACCATATCCCTGAGCAACAGGTACACGTTATACCCACAATGGGGCACAGATTCTCAGAATTATCACTGTTATCCACTACTTCCCCTTTTTTATTTCAGGAAATACCGGACAGGGAAATTTGCGTAACTCGCCTAAGGCCACACTCAGAGTAGCTGAGTTGAATGTGTAATTCAAGCCGATTGCTACGTTCCAATCCTGCCTCTGACCACCAGGCAGCTTCAGCCTTCCCGGTGCCACTTGAAGTCCTGGAGAGTCTGCCTACGCAGTGATGCGAGCAACCAGTTCAGAAACGAAAAACTCAGTCAACCAGCTTGTTTCATCTGCCTGCATCCAAATAACCACTTGACTCATCTGAGTCAGTGAAATGGGCTAATTTGTTTTTTAATTAGTGAAACAAAATAGACTAACCTTTTTGGTATTGTAGAGACAGTCATAATGAGTCACTGAAACAGAAGTGGTAGCACAATATTTAAAATGGTAGCCCGGCGGTGCATGGCTCAGTGGTTAAACATCGACCTAGGATCCAGGAGATGGAGGTTTGATTCCTGATCAGAGCACATGCCCGGGTTGGGGGCTCGATCCCCAGCAGGGGGCATGCAGGAGGCAGCCGATCAATGATGACTCTCCCATTATTGATGTTTCTATCTCTCTCCCTCTCCCTTCCTCTCTCTGAAATCAATAAAGACATATTTTAAGTAAGTAAGTAAATTAATTAATTAATTAATTAAATGGCAGGCAATCAGAATATTAATGTTTCAAGAGATCATTGTGATTGGACTCTTGCTTCACTGCCAGTAGGCTTCATGAGTGGAAAACATTAATAGAGTCTATAACTGATTTTAGCAGAATATACCAGAAAGTAATATCTATGAGCAACTGTAGAGAGGTATCGTGCATTTACTCGTTTATTCGCTTTTATCGCAAGTGCCAGAAACAGAGTGGGATGGTGTATGGTATTCAAAAATAAATAAATATCATCCCTGCCATCATGGATTCTACAATATAAAATGAGAGACAAATACAAATTAAGCAGGATAAAATAAGGGCTATATGCAGGTGTTGAAAACCTCTGCACGTGTGTAGGGTCATAGCAGCGTGATGGATCGTGACAGTCAGAGCTGGGGAAGCTTCAGGAGAAGCTGGCATCTGATGGAGAAATCCTGAGGTGGGAGATGCAGGAGCATGAGACTGAGGACATGAAGATCCTTCTAAGAGAGCCAAGGGCTAAACCCACATGGGCCACCAAAGGAAATGCACCCACATAGGGAACAACCCAAGACAGAGTGCTAACTGCAACCTCAACTTCTCTTACAGGTCAAAGGGTTGGGGAATGAGGGTGAGAAGGATCACATCAGAGTCTTGGGTAGGAAACAAGTGGGGGAGAGGGACAGAAGCTACATTTTGTTTGTTTCGATGTGTAAAGCAATATGCTAGGAGCCTCACATGAGTTATCTCATCTAGTCTTTGAGAGAACCCTACAAATTGGGTGTCATTATCTCCACGTTATAGACCTTCAGTGATGTCCACAGAGCTTTACCAGGGATGAGGGACTTTCACATACGCTGTGTCATCTTAACCCTCACCTTCGGTTCCATAAGCAGGACAGGAACACTCAGTTTAGGAAAGAAGAAATGGAAGTCTTGGGACCTAGGCAGCTTCCAAGGGCAGAGCCACTACAACGTTTCCATTTTGTTAGTAGCCTTACACAGCTCACTGCACAGCCAGCCTGAGACACTCACTTTCTTCCCAGCTTGAGTTCACCTTTTATTGATGTTACTAGATAATCAATCGGTTACCCGAAATCCAGCTGACAGAAACCCAAATTTGTAACAGCTCATGCAAGGTTTGGAAAATTTAGCTCCCCCATTCTAAGAGAGGCAAACAGTGGGTGCCATCTCCAAAGACCTTTTGGGGTGGATTACTAAGCCCTGTTAACTTGAGAGGGAAGGCTTGTCAGGTCTGCACAGCCCAAGTGAAGCGACACAGCCCCAAGAACCTACAAAATTATTCAAGGAGCACATTGTAGATCAGCCTGGAAAAAAACCAAATCGTGATTGCCCAAGTCTCAACAAAACTTACCCCCAAAAAAACCCAAGTCTCACTTGGCAACTATATGAACACCACGCCTTACACTACACATACCTGGGCTTCATCATTCTTGCATAAGGGAGTTTCAGAAGGGCCAATAAAACATTTCAAGATAAAGCTCCTTCGACTTTGAGCATGATTTTAAAAGTCCCCAGGCAAACCAAGCCCTGGGTCTCTCCAAAAACATAATTTAGCAGCTATGGAGAACAAGCTAGTCTGATAAGCGGCTGACTGTTGCCAACAGAAATCCCAGGAACACAGTTTTCTACTAAATATCTCATCCACATGGGAATTCGCCCAATGAAATCCACCCCAAAGTGCTACTACCAGTCCAAGAAACATAAAGACGTAAGGAACACGGGACACTATTTCAGTCATCCCTGTCTCTCCATTCAATCACTTTCTGATTAAGGGTCCCACTTTTTCTCAGAGATCTCTCCAAACCCAAAAGTAGCTTTTAGCCATTTACTCTCCCTTGACAAGCGACTTGCTCAAGTCTCAACAGTTTTCAAGTCCAAGCCCATACTATAAACAACTCCACTGAAAAATAAACACCACCTAAGGCAATAAGCCAAATACTACAAAAAATTCAGTATAAATCTAATGGGGAGAAAAAAGGCAAACAAACGCTGATGTTTCTGTCTCTACATAGCTTTACCAAAAAAGACTGTTCACCTAGAAAGTCCAAAGAACCTAACAATTGAACCAAGAACGCTCATGGCTCCTCTCGGAGCCCACTGTGTACTTGCAAAATGAAGTCAATCATTGCACCTCCCTGCACTCCTGTTTCCTCATGTGTAAGACAAGGGTAGCAATAGCTGTTTCCCATTTATTCGACAGCAATGGGTGGAAGATTAACAAGGCACTGTCCATAAAAGTACTTGATCTCCTCAGAGATAGGGTACTGTGTAAATTTCAAGTGTGGTTATTACCACATGTTAGCACACATGAAATCTGAATGACCACTGACCGACACAAAACTCTTCAAAACAGAGAGCAGGACACAGCATGAGGAGAGTAGACATTCAACAGATGTGCTAGAGTGAAAACAGAGGACTCACATCTGATCAAGAGAAGAGCCAGTGAGAGAAGAGAAATGTGTATATCTAAGGAGAAAAGTCAATGGCAGGACAACCTGACCCAATTCTTGTAAATCAGTCACCAGGTCAGAAATTAAAATAATGTGAACTGGATGTTTATTTAAGAAGTTCCTAAAATTCCAACCCCTCCAGAAAGGGGCTGGGGGAAAGCTAGCAAATTGCCCCCACTTGTACTCTGTCTCTTCTGGGGGTTAGTCCCGAACTTGCCATTATAAAATTTGCACTTCCTCTGGACTTAGGTTTAATGTGAATGCTTTTTTAAAAAAAAAAAAAATTAATTTCTAAATTTGATACATACTTTACATATCTTTGTGCCATTTTCTGCTATTTCCTTTATATTGCTTCCAGTTTTATGTTTTCCAATATTTTCAGGCAAAGACCATGTCCAAGCAAAATCACTTTTACCAAAACAGCTCATGCATTAGTTTATTTGACCAGCATCTATTGAGCACCTACTGTGTACCTGAAAGAAGCTAGCAGAATGAGTTTGATGAACAGATAAGTGCTTCATGATTTGATCCTAATAATGATCTTAATAGTTCTATATTTTACTTTTTTTTTAGACAGATTCAAACGATATTTTTATTTAAAGGTGACCTTTCTAGATATAACATCAGATTTTACAGTTTTATTTTCAAGATCAGGAGAAACTAAAACTAAAAGCAGAATATATAAACATTTTGGAGTTTGCAGATGTCTAAATATATTCATTTGATAAAAACATGATATTTAGGAAAATGTCTCCTTTACCCAACATATGTCAAAGCTACTTTTGAGAGAAGAAAGGACCACAATCAATTCTAAATTGATTGTAATTAAAATAAAACATACTAAGTGTATTTATAGATTACTGGAGACACATCTAATATGCTTTGCTTAAAAATACGCTGCCACACTCTTCATGAGGTTTGGTATACTTAGCCACAGTGGATGCCATCAAATAGACATAAATATAATGAATATGGGGCACTGCAAGATGAAATATAATAAAAATATAAGAAGAGGAAATTATGCTTCCTCATAAGAAAGCATGGTTTTGACAATTTGGGGAAAGATCTTTTCCTGTTCTACTAAAGCTAAACAAAAGGCTTCTAGAAAACAAGAAAACATATATTTGTTCTTAATTATAGAAACTTAGATCTCAAATTCAAACCACAACATCTGGGAAAACTGAGGCTAAGAAACATTAAAAGTTTTACACACTCCACACCATAATAGTGTTGGAGGTAAGACCAGATTTTAAGTCACTTGATGCCTAAGTCAAGATTACATATTAGACCATTAAACATGCCTCAATATGTTTTAAATGATTAAATCATTTAAAAACTTGTTCTTGGATAACAACAGAATTAAATTAAAATGAAATTTGGTGAATGCACAATAGGTGGAAAATAAACAGCACATTCCTTAATTACCAACGTGTCATAGACGAAATCAAAAGATACATTAGAAAATACTTTAAGGTAAACAGAAATGAAAATGTAATGAAATATTATTGTTCCATAAGGAAAGAAGTACTGGTTCATGCTACAACATGAATACACCTTGAAAATGGCATGCTAAGCGAATGGAGCCAGTCACAAAGGCTCACATATTGTATGATTCCATTCACATGAAATGTTAAGCATGGGTAAAATCAGAAAATAAATGTGTGATTTCCAAGGGGTGGGAATGGGGGTTGAGAAGGGAGATTGACAGCAAATGGGCATGGGTTTTCTCTTTGGGGTGATAAAAACATTCTGAGATTAGATAGTGGTGGCAGTTGCACTGAATTGAATACTTCAAGTATATAAATTATATGTGAATCAATTATATGTATATAAATTATATAAGAATCAAGCATTGTTTTAATTGGTAAAGCTTGTATTAATGAAAAACAGCAAAGCTTAAATCTGAATACAAGCCTGTGATTCACAGCACCAAATCACCTTCTTGGGTGTACAAGAGAAACACAAACATTCACTGATATTCTGACAGCACCAAACCATTTATCATATGGAAAGATTTACAGTATTTGTGTGTATACAAACTTCTCAACACTTGATGAGTAATAGTTTTCTAAATAATGATACTAGTAATGGGAGGTGACAAGAGAAAGGGTAAAGGCAGAAAGGCAAGGCAACACTATAAGAAAAATTTCCCCTTCTTCTCTAGACCAGACATTCTCACTCCACAGCAATAGGTTACAAAAGGCTGCTGTTCTAGTTTCCTAATGCAATAGCTAATGTTTCTCATGAAGTGCCTTATGCAGACATGGTCTAGAATGGCAGAATTTGAAAAAGTATTCTTAATACAGGTACATTCTTTGAAATAAATACATTACATTGCTTGATTTGATAAACATCTGTATGAAATATTTCAAACTCTGATCTTATTTTTTAAAATAATACATTTCTTTCTCATTCCAGTCTTTCTTAATGTTTATGTGTCTATCTCTCTTTCCCTCTCTTGCGTGCATGCACACACACACACAGCTAAAAAATAACTCTACAATTTTGATATTTATTGTAATTATTGGGAAAAGTTATAGAAATTATATAAGTGAATTCTATATTTTTTCAAATGACAAAATGTTTCCCCACTCATCTCTTAAAAGAAAAAATGAGACTATACCTGCACTATCACATAGACTATCCACAACACAACCCAAATACTCTAGTGTTGCTGTCTCAAACTACAGAAATAGGTTCCCATGACTAGTGGGGCAAATATAACCAAAATTATACCTCAGTATTTATATTTGGCCACCCCTGGACCTTCTCTAATTTTAGGATAACTTGAATCACACAAAATGTTCAAGGGAAAAAAAACTTTTATTTTTGGCTAAGTGTGGATAATGCTTTCAATTTTGTTCTCAAGACTCTTCTGGCTGAGCCTGGAAAGTCTCTACGCCTGAATACCTACCAGTTACTCAATAAATACCTTGTGGATTGATTATGTGATGATTCAGGACTCCAGAAGCAGTCCTAGGTCATGTTCCCAGCTGGTAAGTGAGAGCTCGAGGTCAAGGTTTCTGTCAGTCTGCCTTGGACTGTTTTCCCTGGTTCACTAACTTCTTGCCCACACAGAAACCTGCTGCTTTTCTGCCCATGTACACTCTCCTGGGCTCTCCCTGCTCTGTATCCTCTTAGTATTTTGCTACCCAAAGGAGCCAACTGTCCTAAACAAACTTGGAGATTTTCTTGTGTGCTTGTGCTGACCAATGGACTCTGAAGAGATTGCAGACCAGTGTCAGCTCAGGCATTGAGAGCTATGCTTTTCCAGCTTGAGTCCTTATAGTCCCCAGAGTGACGCCAGTTACACCATTTGATTAAGAAAATCTAAGTCAGAGAAGTCATCAAGAGCAGGATTTGAAAGCAATTATTTCTCTCCCTAAAAATGACACAACTTATTTACCACACACTTAATGGAGTGTCTATCATGAACCCACTGAGTCCTGAGCATTTTGCAAATATTAACTCTATTATGGCATCTCTATTATTGTCCACGGATTTTCAAATAGGGAAACTGAGACACGGGATAGATAAACAACTTACCCAATCATCCAGCTGGGAAGCAGCAGAGGTGAAATGCAAACCAGAGTGTGTACTTCTGGAGCAGAATGGTCTGTAGATATAATGAGAGCCACGCATGTAATTTTAAATTTTCTCAGAGTTGCTTTCTTTTTAATGGGCAAAAGGAACAGGTGAAATTATTTTATTTTATTTTTTAACAATGATAAAATATACTTTTATTTACTTTGTTGAGACAGAGGGTCTTAAAAATATATATATTGCTAAAATAGACATCAGACAAACAGAAAGGTGTTTTAGAAATCCAGTTACCCTAGAAATAAGACTCTAGGTCGAAAAAACAAGATGGCTGCGTAGGTAACAGCTGCACCAGCCGCCTCCCGAAACCACACCAAAATTACAACTAAAATACAGAACCACCGTCACTCAGAGCCTCCTGAGATCTGGCTGAACAGAAGCCCCACAACCAGGGAGCTGAAGAAGCATCGAGACCGGGAGGAGGGGCGGAGACGCGGGCGGATCGGGGCTGGATCGCAGAGACCCGGCCGCGGGCCCACACCCGGTGCCGAGGTTGAAACCCGGGAGGGAATCTCGGCGGTGAGGGTTTCCCAGAGGAGCGAGGGGTCCCAGCCCCACAGCAGGCCCCCAGCCCAGGGCTCCAGGCCGGGAAGAGACGTCCCCACAACTCCGGGCTGTGAAACCAGCCAGGACTGTCCCTGAGGGTCGGGGAGGCTGCGGGAGCCCCAGCAGCTCCTCTAAAGGGCCCGGCGCGGACTCACCCGGACGCTCCCTCTGAGCCCAGCGCCGGGCAGCAGCTGGAAAGGACCTGGGACACTCGGGGAGGAACTAACCTGCCTGACATCAGGGCGAGAGGTGAAGGAGCAGCTTCCTCCCAGACAGAAGAGCTGGCAGAGGCCATGGCTCCTTTGGTGAGTCCTCCCCGCACACAGCCGGCAGGCAGGCGCCATATTTGAATCGCCAGCACCTGACTCACACCTTTGGCCCCGCCCCGTGATTCCCGGAGGCCCCGCCCCTCCCCACCTGCAGCTCATCCAGGCCATTTCCAGGGGCTTTTCTGTGCAAGTGGCCTCTCCAGCCTCATGCTTAGGACTTTCCTAAAATCTCTCAAACAAGCAGCAGCGGCCCCATATGGCTTAATAAGCGGCCCCAGGCCTGGCACTAACAGCAGCCTGCATTGGCTCATAGCTTGGCCTCTCCTGAACACCGCCAAGCCCAGCACAAGTAGCAGCCAACTACGTTTTGCTGTGTAGCTCATGCTGGGTGGTCCTGGGCAAGGCACTGGCACAGCCTGCCTTTGAACCTCCGGGGAGGCCCCAGAGACAGTGCACCTGGTGGTCAGACTCGACCACGCTGGATTACAACCCTACCACAGCCACGAGTGACACACTCAAGGGGCGCACTTGGTGAACCAAAGCTCCACTGAAGTAAATCCTACTCCACAGGGGTGTCTCCAGCACAGTACCTCTTTGGCTGTAGTTGCAGCTGGTCCTCACAGCTGATTGGCCTGAGGGTCAGTTCCTCCCAGGGATGCCAACAGCAACCAAGGCTCAACTACAACAGGACAGTGCACACAGCCCACACAGGGGAGCACCTAGAAGGCCCGGCTCAGGTGACTGGGGAGGCTGAGCCACTGGTCCCTACAGGACACCTACTACAGAAAGCCACTGTACAAATTCCAGGAGACATAGCAGCTCTACCTAATACATAGAAACAAACACCTGGAAGCAGCCAAAATGTGGAGGCAAAGAAACATGTCACAAAGGAAAAAACAGAAGAAATCTCTAGAAGAGGAACTAAATGAAATAGATCCAAGCAAGCTAACAGATAGAGAGTTCAGAATTTTGGTTATAAGGATGTTTAAGCAGATGATTAGGGAAATAACTGAGAAAATCTATAACATAATAAAGTACCAATTTGAAATGAAGGCTACAGGAACTGAAATGAAGAATAATTTACAAGGAATCAACAGTAGAGTAGAGAACGCTGAGAATAAAATGAGCAATTTGGAACATGAAGAAACAAAAAACACCCAACCAGAAGAGCAAAAAGAAAAAAGAATCCAGAAATATGAAAATAGTATAAGGAGCCTCTGGGACAACTTCAAGAGGCCCAACCCTCGTATTATTGGCAGAAAGAAGAGGCAGAAAGAGACCAAGGAATTGAAAACCTATTTGAAAAAATAATTACAGAAAACTTCCCCCACGTGGGGAAAGATATCGACTTTCAAGTCCAGGAAGCACAGAGAGTCCCAAAGAAGAGGAACCCAAAGAGGCCCACAGCAAGACACATCATCATTAAAATGCCAAAGGTTAAAGACAAAGAGAGAATCTTAAAAGCAGCAAGAGAAAAGCAATTAGTTACCTACAAGGGAGCACACATATGACTATCAGCTGATTTCTCAACAGAAACCTTGCAGGCCAGAAGGGAGTGGCAAGAAATATTCAAAGTGATGAAAAACATGGAACTACAACCAAGACTGCTCTACCCAGCAAAGCTATCATTTAGATTGAAGGTCAAATAAAGAGCTTCACAGATAAGAAAAAGCTGAAGGAGTTCATCACCACCAGACCAGCACTACAGGAAGTGTTGAAGGGTCTTCTTTAAGAAGAAGCTAATGAACAAAAGAATCTGATGAACAAAATAGATGCAGAGACACTGACACATGCAACAGACGATCATATTTCAGAGGAAAGAGGGAAGGGGGGTGGAGGGTGGGAAGAGATTAACCAAAGAAATTATATGCATATATGCATAACCCATGGACATAGTCAATAACAGGGTGAAGGCCTGGGGAGGGGGTGGGAGCAAAGTGGAGGGGGCCAGTTGCGGGGGGAAATGGTATACCTGTAATACTCTCAACAATAAAGATAAATTAAAAAAAAAAAAAAAAGAAATCCAGTTACCCTGGAGTTTATTTAAACTAAGAGGGAAAGGTTGTAATGTTTTCATGCAATACATACCTGGTTCTTTAAATAACAATTGTGACAAATAACAGAAAAAATTGAGGCATGCTGCACTTGTGCTCCATACAAAACACCAATATTTTGGGTTATACGTAATTTAAAGAAATGTGTGGAACACTGAAATTCTGTTGTAGCCAATACATAGAGGCATGCCTTAGGTGGACATAGGAACGCAGTTTAGAAAAGAAAAAAAAAATCACACTGGAAGTGCTCAATTTCTTCAAAATCACTGAATAAGAAAAACGACATTCAACTGCCATACAAATTTTACACAACCTCTATACAGTACCCTGACTTAAATCCAAGAGCAAAAGTTAAGACTCTCCTCCTCTATTTTTGGTAAACAACCGCATGGTAAACTTAGTTGACTTTTCCCAGTGGATTTTACCTGGGAGCGGCCTTTTAAATTTTTTTATTTAAAAGAGAGCAGGTTTTGAGAGTATCATGCTAAGCGAAATAAGCCAGTCAGAGAGAGAGACAAGTATCACCTGATCTCACTTATATGTGGAACCTAACAAAATCCAAAGACGTGGAAGCATGGAACAGACTGACGAATCTCAGAAGGAAGGGTAGGGGCTGGGGATGGGGGTGGGCGGGGATTAACTAGAGAATTTATATGCACATATGCATAACCCTTGGACACAGACAATAGTGTGGTGAAGGCCTGGGGGTGGGTGTGAGATAGAAGGGGTCAATGGGAAGAAAAGGGGACATCTGTAATACTTTCAACAATAAAGATAAATTAAAAAGGAGAGAGAGCAGGTTTTGAGAGCATTATGCTAAGCAAAATAAGCCAGTCAAAGAAAGACAAGTATCACATGATCTCACTTATATGTGGAACCTAACAAAAATCGCTCCAGAGACATGGAAGCATGAAACAGAAGGATGAATCTCAGAGGGAAGGAGGCGGGGGGGGGGGGGGGCTCGCACGGAGATTAACCAAAGAACATATGCATATATGCATAACCTATGGACACAGGCAATAGTGTGGTGAAGGCCTGGCTGGTTGGGGGTGGGGGGCAGGAGTGGGTGGAGGGTGTCAATGGGGGAGGAAAAGGGGGCATCTGTAATACTTTCAACAATAAAGATACATTTTAAAAACAAAAATAAAAATAAAAAAGAGCAGGTTTGGCACTTTTATACCAATGTCACCAATGTTAATATTTCTTGGGATCTCAGGAAGATTTATATTCTTTATAGCTGATAGAGCATGGGCTGGAGCTACCCCTAAGCCAGCCTCCCAGTCCTACCAGATTTCTCTAGTTTTATTTTGTGCATCAATTTGTGTAACAATCTCATTCATATTGGTCTCCAATACCATCCGCCATCACCATTTCTGCAAGAATATTGTGAACCTTGTCTACATGGAAAATTAAATCGAGTTCACAGACATTTTCAAAACACTTGTCTAATGTTTAAACAAATACTTGAAGTAGATCTAAAATGCCAAGTTCACCTTCTGAAGAATCCAAGGAGAAGACAAAAATACAATGTCTGTACATCAGTTTGTTGTCAGATTCTCCGGTTAATAATCCTCCTTCTAGGAAAGTACAAACAGTTTCATCTCTCTTAGATACCAAAGGAACGTCTCCCTGATGACTGGATGTTGTGTTTGTTGTGTGTCTTCGCTGTAAGGCTGGTAGGACTTAGAGAGTCGCGGTTTCCCAAGGTTGTTGAAGATGGGGATCGCCTTTAAAATTATTTTTAATAATATACTTTATTTATCCCAATGTATACCAAATGTTGTTTCGACTTGTAATCAAGGTAAAAGAGAACTATTTTACATTCTTTTCGTTGTTGTGCTAAGTCTGAAATCTGGTGTGTATTTTACACTTGAGGCACAGCTCAGTTCATACTGGGCACATTTCAAGTGCTGGGCAGTGACATGTAGACACTGACCACCGTGTAGGAAAGCACAGCCGAGAGTCTATGCTCTTTCCAGCAATACCCCTTGGGAGAATATCATGATGCTAACTTTATGGCAGAGTCTTGATAGAAAACTTCAAGCATCAGCTCAGATGCCACAGTGAGTGCCACAGACTCCCACCCCTCCAGCTCACTCACTCGGCCCAGTCAGTTAGCCATACTTTCCACAGGAGGCCCTGTGGCTCTGAAAGTCACAATGGCATATTGACAAAAGAAGCCCAGCAGTAGGAAAAGCGGATGGACTTTTGTATCCAAACAGGAGCAGAGCAGCCTGGGGTCCAGATACAACACTGGAAGACGAATGAGGTGCATCGTCCCACAGAGCCATTGATTTTTAACGTCTCCATGTTTTCACTGGCAAAAAAGGTGGAACTAGATGATTATGGAGATTCCTTTTGGTTCCCAAATTAGCCTACTGGTAAAGATCACATGTGTTAGAGTAAGAAGGGCTTGGGACTGAGTCCTGATTCCTTCATTTAGAAACTGGTGAACGTGGGCAAATCCGAAGTTTGCGATGCTATTGTGAGGTTTTAATGAGCTGATGCGTGAAAATCACTTAGCCCAGAGAAATGGTAAGCGTGCGACAAATGGACCCAATTATTGATCCTATTATTCAATGATCGCCTAGATTCGTTGTCGTTTTTTCCTGTACCTATAAGCTAAAGAAATTGAGGCAATTAGCTGAAAGTTTTAAAATGAAACAAGCTTGCCCTGCCTGGTGTGGCTCAGGGGTTGAGCATCGGCCTACGATCCAGGAGACTGCGGTTCGATTCCAGGTCAGGGCACATGCCTGGGTTTGTGAGCATGATCCCTAGTGGGGGGAGTGCAGGAGGCAGCCAGTCAATGACTCATCATTGATGTTTCTCTCTCTCTCTCCCTCTCCTTTCTTCTCTCTGAAATCAATATAGATATATTTTTTGTAAAAAAATGAAACAAGCTTGTTGAAATATTAAAATACTGAGAAAACTGAACCAGGGAAATAGAGTAGATTTCTTTAATTTTCTGGCTAATTTCTTTCTTTTGATATGTGTAGAATCAGCTCTATTGCAAGAAAGCATAATAATTAGGAAGTTTTAACAAGACTATTGGACAAAATTTCAAAATTAAATAGAAAAAAACTCTAATAATTTCAATACATAGTCTTACACATGTGTCTTCTTTGCTTCCATGGAAAACCTCATAGCCTGTCTCTTGTTTAATGTAGAAGACAGTTTACATTTTAAGCAAATAAACATCTGTGTTTGGTTCTGTGTCCGTTTCAGTGCAGTTTTTTTAATTACTTTAAAAAATAACTATATAACATTCTTTGATGGATCTTGTGAAAAAATCTTGTTGCAATATCCAAACTCCTTATTTGAAATAGTATATCTATTTGTTTGCCTCTTAGCACAGTTCCTTAATGCACTACAGAATTGACAATTTCCAGACTGATCAGCAATCAAACAATCTTATTACATGAAATTACTTGATTCAATTACTAAAACAACTAAAATAACTAAGACACCGACTGAAACGCAGTAGAGCCCCTTCTTGGATATTAATCTGAGTTAACTTCCAGTGTTCACTCTGGTAGTCACTACAAATGGAGATGGAATCCAGAGATTTACTTTAGAGTAAAACTCACTTTTATCCACTAACATATATGTTAGGCAGCACCTACAGAAAAACAAAAATGAGATAAGATTGTGTCTTCCTTTCTTGCAGTGTAGCATTTTTTGTGTACCTGGGTTTCAGAGCAGGAAAGTGCCTAGGAGCACAGTGCGATTCCTGAAGGATGTCTTTGGGAATCATAGTTCTACCTGGATCCAAGTATTTCCTCACCAGCAGGAACTTTGGAGGCCAACCCATTAGCTGCCCCATGGCTAATTGTTTTAAAGGCTTGGACTGAATGATATGCCATAGAAAATACATATTTTCTGTACTTGTGACATAGTGGTCTCATGCTTAGGGAAACATGAACAAGTGATGCTTGAACTACCTTCTTAGTGAATGTTGTTAATGCAAAACACTGCAAAGAAGAGCCACCTGCTTGAGAACAGTGTGGGTTGACCTAGAGGACAGAGGACAGGGAGATGAAAGGCAATCTGGAATGAGGAGCCATTAGCTACATCCTAAAAATAAAAATAAAAATAAATTTAAATTTTAAAACCCTAGATAGCATGCAAATACCATCAAAAACACATTGTTTCCATTTAAAAAATAATGCCTTCCATGTGCATATCTAATAACTTTCACTGGTTCCCTAACAGTATTTGCCTCTGGAGACCCTTTTACCATTTAGGAATCTCAGTAAATGACCACAAAAATATTTCCAAGAGCATTGACTAGCAGCGGCGCACGGGCTAAAGAGAGCATTTTCATCCCTCCCCGTCCAAGGGAAGCAAAGAAAGGCCGCAAGTCTGACAATTAACCAGAGGAGGGAAAGAGTCCAGTGGAGATGGACTTGCAGGGTTTCTTTCTGAGATATTGGCGACGTAAAGCAGGCCCACTTGGAAGCATCCAGAGAAGGGACTGCAGGAGAATCATTTCAGTCAAATAGCCAGCAGCCAATTCAAATAGTGCTGCTCCCAAATGCAAAACAAGACTTTTTTTCTTTTTGGAGTTTCCAAAGAAAACCTAATGAGTCCTTTCTGAATCATTTTCTCTTCTGCAGCCTCTGAGGATGCTGCTTCACAGTGGAAATGAAACTTTGTTCTTTCAGAGCCCGGCAGCCAGAAGCTGTGTAAGCCAGCCAGACAACTTAAGGAAATGTGCTTGGGGATGCTGAATTCTTACAGATATGTGTCAGCATAGCACTTGACAAAAGGTGGCCTTAGCCCGGCTGGGCGTGGCTCAGCGGTTGAGCATCGACCTAGGATCCAGGCGATCAGGGTTCGATTCCCGGTCAGGGCACATGCCCGGGTTTCGGGCTCGATCCCCAGTCAGAGGCTTGCAGGAGGCAGCCAATCAATCACTCTCTCATCATTGATGTTTTGATCTCTCTCTCTCCCTCTCTCTGAAATCAATAAAGATATATTAAAAAAAAAAAAAAAAAAGGTGGCCTTAGAAGAATTTATGAATGTTTTTCTGCAAATAATAAATATAATTCTAAATTCTCAATTCACTAATTTCACAGACTTTATTCAGTGCCATTATATTTCTTGCTTTCTGTGGAGAAAAGCCATTCTTTGCCCTCAAGGAGCTCACATGCAATGGGGAAGGCAAGGAAGCAATGGCCGTGGTTGATAAAATGCTTTGACACAGGGAAACGCAGGGTGGGGCTGGAGCAAATAAAGAGCGTACAGCAACGCTGTCAACAGAGTTTCCATCCAGATCTGAGTGGGGGGGGGCAGTTTTCAGGAAGGATTTTTGGAGGAGGTGACAATTGAATCCATTTGGGGGGCAGGGGGGTGTCAGCAAAGCCACAGGATGATGCGCTCGAGTGTGGAGCTCTGACACGTGGCCCACAGGCTGAGTGGTGAGAGTTGGACTGAAGACCCAGGTAGATAACATCCTATGCTTTGAAGATGGGATGCTATCATGAAGACCATGGGAAGCTAGTGAAAGTTTCACAGGGGAGGGACATGGTCAGATTTGGACTGTAGAAAGCTCATTCTGGCAACGATTTGGAGATCATGGAAGTGGACTGAGTTGAGAGACAACGAGACCTGTCAGGACACTGTTGAAAAAATCTACGGGGAAAAAAAATGATGAGGGTCTGAACTAAAGCCATTAGGATAGTTCTTTGGGTGATATCAACAGGATTTTATGACCAGTTAGAGGTGAATGAGGAGGAATGACGGACAACCGTCAGGTTTCTGGTTCGGGCAGCAGGAAGCACAGCTCCTTCAGGCTGCCCCTGGCTCTTTCTGACCTGCAGCGAGCCCGTCGCTCACAGCCTCAGCAAGCCCCAGGGTAATTCTGCCCCAATCCACTCCTTTCAGGCAGTTCGCATCTGCGCTTTCTTTCCCCAAAAGGTGGGAATCAGGAAAAAGCTCTAACTAGGAGAGGCAGAAACGTGGGACGTAAATTAATCAACCCACCAAACTGTCATCAAGATACATTAGCCGGTTTCTAAACTGAAGCATTGTGAAACACTCTGACGGAAGGCAGGGTTTCACCATGGAGATATTTGCCTCCATTCTGAGGGTGCAAATGTTTACAGAGGTGGGATTCCAAATTCACTAATGGCTTTGCAGAAATGAAGCCAAATGTGTGCCTTTCCATGAGGTATACGGGCAGGGTATATATCATTAGGAGAAACCCAGCCATGAAATCAGTTTATGCAATGAAAAATTGTATACACCTTAGAAAATATGGCATCTCTCACTCAGAGTGGTTTGTGCTATTTGAAAGTACAGACTCTTTTAAGGTTCTCACTGATCGGTTTTTATTATGTTAAGGAATTCTGGCTCCATCTGTATTCATTTTGTTTAAATGTCCAGATCCATCTCCTATACTCGGTTTTGGGAACTGTACATTTGAAAGGATGGCCGCACACCACACACAGGTGAAAAATTGGGGGAAAGAAACGTTTCCTGACACCGTCATTCCTTCTCAGTGGGAAGGAAGATACTGGTACCTGGCTGGCAGCAGCTTTCTGAAGGATTAATGAGTGTCTGTAGAGCACTTCCAGGTCTAAAGATAAAAGACCTCTTATGGGCACAGTGTCTGATTGGTGTTTGTTATTTTGAATGTTTCACTAAAGGACTTTTCTTATATAAATGAACTCATCCCAAAGCTCTGAGAAGGGCATAGAATTGAAGAGTCTCAAATATGGTCTTCTATCAACCTTTATTTCTTCATCAGTAATTTCAAACACGACCATTTCCCCTTCAGTAGTGATTATCCTGCGAGGGTAGAGTATTGAATCCCGGTGTGGTCATCCTTAGACTGAGTCTATTTACCGCCAAAACAACCATTTGATTCCATTTCTTTGGAAGTAAGTTAAATCTATAGATACGTAAATAAAAGTATTTCCTTTTCAGTCTATGTTTAAGAGGGCATTGAACTATTTTTGTTTTTCTGGTGCATTGGAAATAAATAAGGGATCAAACATTTGGATCTCAAACTGTGCTCTGGTTGGCTCAGCCTCACTGTCTGGTAAGTTGTTTTCAAAAACCAAAGGCTCAAGGAAGAATCAATTTGATTCATTTGAGTCCCAAGATAGACACTATTTCACTTAACAACTTAGCAATAAGTTAGCGCCCAGTACCCAGCTCCCTGCCCCTTTTGGTTGAGTATCTATGCATCCCAGGTTAGGAAGAGAATTCAGGGCCATGACAGGAGGAGAAATAACTGCTTCTCTGATGATTAGTTTTTCCAAATCCCAAGCAACCTAACAACTTTCCTTCTCCATTCCTCTTTTGCTTCATAACAATTCATGTTATTTAGGACAGAACAAGATTTTGAACTCAAACCCACCACATCCTCAGCTGGGCCAGAGTATTAAGTTCCCAAATCAGCAGATAAAATTTAAAGGTCAGTGGAAATCATAGATTAAATGTTACATCTTCCAGCCCTGGCCGGTGAGCAGTGGTTAGGGCACCGGTCTCGGATTCAATTTCTGGTCAAGGGCAGGTACCCGGGTTTTGATGGTGCCAATAACTGAAGAAGTGGAGATGCTCAATAAAGAATGGAACTCAGCCACTATTACCTAGCTCTTTCCAAATCTAATTTCACCAACCAGGCCCGAGGTCAGCTCTCCCAGAGTTGACCATTACTAAAGAGATTGTACTCCAGGAAATGTCTCTGGGAAATTCATGACTGTATCTCTCATGTCTCTATCTATCTAAAAAGAAAATATTTGAGGTTTAGTTTTGGCTCATGGTGGACACATCTGTAAGTTAAAATAAAAGAGTCAGTCACCTTGTTTCCCATCTGGGTGGACCTGGGCTTTTATGAAGCCCCTGGTACTTTACTTGCTGATGAAGTTTCAAGAAGGTTATGGGAAACAGGGTCGAAAGTTCACCTATTACGCTAAAAACCCTCCGAGGCCCTTTCATAAACACAGCCTCCACCTCTACCCCTACCCTTCATTCCAATAATCAGAACACCCCTCAGGCCTTGCCTCTGTTACGTTTATCTCCTTCATAGCTCCCTCTGGCTTTCTTTTAACAAGATATTTACCTTTCAAAAAATATTTGGTGGAGGGAATGCTAGCGCAACACCCCTTGCCCTGGGCACTACACTCACTCTAAAGACGACCCTGAATCTTGAGCCAGAATTCAGCTCAGGACAAAGTTTTATCCCAATACTCAGGGACTATCTGAAACAGCATATAGCACTTTCTATGACCAGGCTAGTCTCGCACACACAAGAGGCAGCGTGAGGCTGCTTGCAAAGTCCAAGCAAATAAGGCTTCATCCTAAAATCAGATTTTTTTAAATAAAATTAAACTGAGCATCAGAGCAATGATCATCTGTTATAAACTGTGCCAATGACAGTAAAAGCTTTGTTATCAGCCTCGTTGGGCGAGTGGCTGCTGGTCAGCTAAAAGTTCTGGTTAGCTAAGGCTGTATTCATATTGCCCCAGGAGTCTGGCCTCTTATCTCTTCTTCAGCTCTCCCTTTTATAAATGAAAGAAAATGTATCTTGTTTGTGTGCAAGTTGCCATTTAAAGTCTATGGAGATGGAGAAATTAATTTTGTTTTACCAAAAGCGGCAGGAATAGTAGATGCCACTCCCTAGTCACCCTGTCCTGGATTCTCCCTGTTCTAGTCTGTTTTAGCTGGTTACCAAGGTGAAGATATTGTTTTTGGTTGGCAGGGGAGGGGGTGGGGGGGAGGGAGAGGGGTACTATATCCAAGACTTTGAGGTTGATTTTACTACCAATAACAAGATTAACATTTTATTAAATAATCTTAAAGCTATAGTCAGCTCTCAGACTGAAGGGTCCCAGGTTCGAGTACAGCCAAGGGCACGTACCTCGGTTGCAGGCTCTATCTCTCACCCCTGTCGGGGCGCAGGCAACCAATGGATATATCTTTCTCGTATTGATGTTTCTCTCTCTCTCTCTCTCTCTCCCTTCCGCTCTCTCTGAAAAGCAATGGGCAAAATATCCTAGGGTGAGGATTTTAAAAATAATAATAATCTTAAAGATATAGACTATCGAAGAAACAAAAATGGAAAAAGGGCACCCCAGGCAGCAGCATAGATTGACAGAAAGCCCAGTCTCCTGGTGTCCCCATGGTTCTTCTGTCTTTGCCAATTATTACCCTTTTGGACTTGAGCAAGTAACTTAGCTTCCTTGCCTCTGAGTTTTCTCACAGGTGGAATAAGCATATTAGATTAGGGGACTCCGAAACCTCCTTCAATCTAGGATTCTCAGTGCATCCTCAAGGGAGAAAATGTCTTACTCTAGCTCATCCTCTAGTAGTCTCCAAATAGGTGTTGTCCTGACAATCCAGACCATCTGAAGACTTTAAGTTACCACAGCTAACTTATCTTAAAAATAAAGTTGGTTTTAGGTTAATCTAGTGAAAATTCTTTGAAAACCTTGACATTCAAACTGGTACACCCAAGCTCATGAGTGCCCATGAATTCTCTCCTTTTTGAAAGTATAGGGATACCCCAGTCAAAACTTGGCCTTGGCCCCTTCGTTTGAAACCAAGACATGGCATGTTGGAGACAAAACAAATGGACTGGTGTTGTAAACAGGCAAGCGAGTCACACCACCCCTAGGAGACCCAACTGTGAAGCCCTGCTCACCAAAATAAGGTCCTTCCCATAAATTCAGAACAGGGCAGGGATTCCTGTCCACCCAGTCACACATTGTCACTGCTGTATGACCCAATGGGAGAGGCATTGGTTCCGAAGCCAGAGTCTTCCTTTTGAGACCCAGTTTTGCACTCATGGTGTGAATTTGAGTAAATGGCTTAATCTTTCTACATTTGAGCTTTGTTTTGTAGATCATGATGACTAACTTTCAGAATGATGATGAAGATTAAATACAATACATAAAGTGCAATGTGCAATGGCTTGTACATACCAGACACTCAAAAATTGTAACTATTAATATTTCAGTGACTGGGTTGGGAATATGGGAAGGGCTTTATGCAAATCCCTAGAGAATGTTGGCAGGAAACCATCTTGCATTGGCCAGGGGGATGGGTCCAAATCACCTTATAGTCCTCCTTTTTATGAGTGGAAGGAATTTCCACTCCTCAGGAAATGTTAAGGAACAGAGTGGGGTAAGGTGTTCTTTATCAAGGGCCTAAACTGATTCCTTCTTCTAGCTAGAGGGAAAGGAAGGACCAAGAATAACTTTAGGAATGAAGGGAATTAATGAAGTAACAAGGCGGTTATCCACTAATAATGACAGGGAGGTGGGAAGAAGCATATGCATGTAAGGTTCAAAAAACCCGAGGATCACTGTCTACACTAGATGAGGCAGGCCAGCTGGAGGACATGTGGGCCCATACTTCCCTTCCAAGTCATTTATTTGCCTTTCTCCATAAATGGAAGCAGAACAGAAAAAAAACACACTGGAAACTGATCCAGTGACGGCTCTATATTGTCTGATGCTTAAACTGCCACCTCACAACCCCCAAACCAGAAAGGTAATGCCTATAAGGGTCTCCTCATTAATAGTGTCAACCTTCATAAACAACATATTTCACCTCAGGTCAAGCAACACCCAAAGGAAAGGAGGAAAAGCCAAAACAGAAGATCCATGTCAACTGTCCTCCCAAGATCAGGACTTCCAGACAAAGTCCCAGGGAAGACTCGCCCCACTAGGTTTTCAGGGGCTTCGCCCCCTTTGGGTAACCCAAAGGAAAGAAAAGCCTCGAGAGCAAATGTTCTCTATACTTTGGTGCTGCCTTGTCTCTGTGTGACTATCATTAAAGATAATGGATTAAAGGATCATATCATTAAGTTGAAAAGAGAGGTCATTATTTGTTACATCACCTCACTTTAAAGGGAATACTTGGAACAAAGAGCAATGACTAAAAGTAATTACACTGGGGACTCAACTTCAACAGACATATTATTGGTGACTTTATGCTATATTGTACAGTGTCAGACAGACCTGGGGCCAGTTCCCAGAAGGGGCAAATAAAAGTAATCCTTCTATCATCAAAAACACTAGAGTAGGAGTAGAGGACTGGGCTCCCATCTAAGTGGAAAATGTGTCATGAAACTTGGAGAAACCACTCATTACTTGGAGCCTTGGTGGCCTCATCTGAACTAAAATGACTCTTCAAATTCCAAAGTTAGTGGTAGCCAAGGGGATTGGCTTTAGGGTCCTGCACCTGGACCTGGGTAAAGTCCTGGCTCTATCCCTTAATAGTTGTATGACCTTGACAATCTTCAATAAAGTGAGATAACAAAAGTGTCTCATAGGATTTAAAGAAAATTAAATAAGTTCATGCACTGAGTGTTGTGTGTGAGAACCAAGGTGATAAAAAGGAGAGAGGGTCCTGTCTTCAGTGGGTTTTCAATCTGTAAGTGGAAGTGGAACAAATCTTCACTAAAGAAATAAGATAGGTTTTTGTGTGTATGTGACTTGTGTCCACACAGTTTTTATAAGAACTTAGTCTTAACTAGTAACAGCTGTAATGCCCTTAGAGATCACCCATAATGGGCCCTGGCTAGGTGGCTCAGTTGGTTGGAGTGTCATCCCATACACCAAAATGTTGAGGGTTCGATTAACGGTCAGGGCACATACCCAGGTTGTGGGTTCAACCCCCAGCTAGGGTGCAAATGAGGGGCAACCAATCAATGTTCCTTTTTCACATCAATGTTTCTCTTTCTCTCTCTCCCTCTCCCTTCCCCTCTTTCTAAAATCAATTTTAAAAATAGCAAATTTTAAAAAAAATTGCCATAATGGTTATACAAAGGCACATACCTGAGCATCTGACTTATAGTGGGCCCTGGAATAAGGAGATCAGAATTTGTACAGAGTTTAACATATCAGAGCTAAGTGATTTTAAGAAATGCAAAGATTATAGAGATGGTGTCAGCTTGGGAAGACAGGAAGGAAGAGAAATAGAAGAGAGGAAAGAATCCCGACCAAGATACGTGGAATTTGGAGCAGTGAAATGGCAGTGGGAGATAAGGGAATAGGAGTGTGTTTGCCTGGTTGGTGTTGGAAACAGAAGCCAGTAGAAGGGCAGGGAGGCTTCATTTCCAGGAGCAGCTCCGCAGAATGGGTAGTGGTTTCCTGGAAGCCCATCCCAGGAGCACTCTGAGGCCTTCTCCAGGTCCAGGAAGGCAGCAGGGAACAGAGATAGACTAGCAATGTTGGCCATGAGCAGCCCAAGAGGGCCACACTTTCCACATTCAGGCATCCTCCTGGGCTAGGATACAGCTGAAGGTGACTGTTCCTGGGCAAATGAAAAGAAAGAGAAAGATACCCAGAGAATCACCAATCGGTGGACAAAGGGGTACCCCAAAGAGAAAGATGAGGTCCAAACCACTCCCTGGGGGGAGGGGGAAGTAATGGTTTAATAAATATAGAGTTATGGAGGTGGAGGTGGTGACAGGAGCACAACATGATGAATGTATTTAATGTCACTGAACTGTACACTTAAAAAAGGCTAAGATGGTACATTTTTTATTATGTGTACTTTGCCACAATAAAAAAATATTGAGCCCGGCCAGGTGTGGCTCAGAGGTTGAGTGTCGGCCTAGGATCCAGGAGATCAGGGTTCGATTCCCGGTCAGGGCACATGCCCGGGTTGCGGGCTCGATCCCCAGTCAAGGGCATGCAGGAGGCAGCCGATCAATGACTCTCTCATCATTGATGTTTCCATCTCTCTCTCCCTCTCCCTTCCTCTCTCTGAAATTAATAAAGGTATATTTTTAAAAAAATAAAAAATAAAAATAAAAATAAATTGAAGAAGGGACACACTCTCCAGCGCAGGAGAGAAAAGCACCAGCAGGGCATTTGGAATCACATGCAGCTACTCCACCAGCCCCTGTAGCTCCACAGGCCACAGGACAGCATTTCTGCTCCAGAAGACACCTGCTGAAGTTGGGAAGTTGGGACCATAGATCTCCACGGCAGTACAAGGCAGAAGAAATCTATTTGCACTCAAAACTTGTGATCTTATGGGGGGGAAAAAAACTGAAAGGCAATATTTCAAAGTCTTTACAATAATTACGGGATATTCATTTTTTTCTCTGTATTTTTTTACATTTCTCAAATGAACCTTTATTACTCCTGTAATAAAAAACAAACTTATTCAAAAGTTTTTTTAAAAACCTTTCGCTACCAAAACCAAATTTCATTATTCCTCAGATTCAAACTCAACTCACCCTACCAATGGCCAAGAGAAGTCCTGGACTAGGATTGAACATCGGTGAAAGAAAAACAGGAGGGAACCATCACAATGACGTCTCATTTTATTGTGGCCAGTGTGTACCTCTGCCCTTGACTTCATAAGAACCTCCAGTTTGGCACATTTGCAAAAAAAATCTCATGGTGTTTTTGTTTTTTAAACACCCTCAGGAATTTTCTGCCTCTAAAACTTACCTAACTTACCTTTTCCCTTCGTTTTTTCATTCTTTTTTTTTGGTACATATTTGTACCTGTGACATCAAAACAGACTGGAAATTTCTTGAGGGCAGAAACTGTGCCTTGTTCCTCTTTCAAGCCCCCTTGGTATTTAGTACATAGAAAAGGGTTTTGTAAACATTTGTTAAATCATGAATGTTGGATCTCATCAACTCGGCCTCCGGGCTCTGTTCCCTGCCCTCTGCCTGGCCCTCACTTCCCCCTCATGTCTTTTGCATCTACCAGGACCCACCATTTTCTTGATCTAGAGAGAGACCAAGCTTCATTTTTGCTGATCTCTGTCTAACCAGGAGCCATCACATGTCACTCACCTGGGGCCCTGGTGTTTTAGACACAACTTCTGCCAACACCAAGAGATGAGTCCAAACCCATGGTTAGTCTCCCCAGGGCTGGATGCTTGATGGTGTGGCCCATTTAATAATAATACTTAACGCTTAAACTGCCGCTTCTAGGAGCCTCTTCAAAGTCTTTTACAATCATTAGCTAATTAGGCACAGCCCTGCCCTGGTGACTACAGTTATAATTCCCACTTTACAGATGGGGAAACTGAGGCAGGTTTTAAGTGAGCTGCCACAGGTCAGAGTCAACTTCCGAGACAGAATCAGAAGTTGTAGATACTTAATTCTGTGTTGAAGCCACTAAACACTGCACCCTTATTCTAAATAAATATTTCCTAAGTGGGTAGACAGACCTCTCTGCTAGGGCCCCAAGGTTTCTACAGTTTTTGAGAATTGAGTGTAATTCGTTCATTCAGTACTTTTGTATTGAGTTCAGCTTCCAACTGGGATAGCATCAGAAACAAAAGAATTTGGGCTTGCGGTTTTATTTTCTGAAGAACACTTTTCCACGATACATGCTTTCTAAGCATATATAAAATGCATATGGTGATTCAGAGTCTATTAAATACTGCTTCCCACTTCTGGCCCCCTCGCCAGCTTCCTCCCAGAATGAGTTTGAGAGAGAAAGAAAAAAGAGAAAGGAGATGCAACGAAACTCGAAGCCATGGGAATCCCCGGTTGATGACAGAAATAATAAGTAGCCACAGTCGAGTGACAGAACGTAGTATGTGATTAGGAGGATTAGTACTTCCGGCCTTAGAGGTTAAGGTGCTAAGTAGGAGACTCTTATTAATGTGTTTGGCGGAAAGCTCCATGACTCAAACTATGCGAAAGAAAAGCCAAGACTTTTGAGGACTGACCACAGCTTCCAACTACGACCACAGAATAAAATCATGCACCTCGTTCAGTATAGTGGGGGTCTTTTAATACCAGGACTGAAACAAATATTTGAGAGTCTATAAAAGCTAGTTCCCTATCCCCAGGCCCTCTGGTCTGGGGAAATTGACTAAATCCCACTGCTGAGGGCAGGCAGAGAGCAGGACAGGTTTCGGTGCGGGCGCCTGAAGGACACCTCCTGGAGGGCAGCCCTGTTCAGGGTCTGAAGGGGCCTTCGGGCCTGGGTCACTGCGAGGGTGTGGTGAGGACATTCCACTCTTAGCACGCATGAAGACACAGAGATAAGAGAGAAGGAAGGAGTCAGGGGACCTGACCTAAAGAAAGGACAAGAGTTGAAGGAAAGGACATCTGTGACTTATACATCAGATAATGTTCTGTTGTTTTGAATCACAGTAACCTCCATATGAGGTTTCTTGGAAGAAGCAGGAATCTAAGAGACTAGCAGGCAACCCCACCTAAACCTGGTGAAGTACACATTTCTTGCGTCCAAAAAAAAAATTTCTGTTTGTTTGTTTTTATGGCAAGACACCCTTCAAAGTGAACACTGAGCACTTAACATTTGCAGCTTATAAATACTTCCATGTCTAAATCCTTGGGAAGTGGAGCCAAGCTCATCCCATGCTCATTAGCAATATGGCTGGAAACTCGGAACAGAGAGCATATTCCAGGACAAAATTAAGATCTTTCTATTAGGGGACAGTAACACTTGGTTCCTCAAGCCAATGCCAGGAAAAAATAAAATCATAAATATTTAAGTCACAGATTCCCTCCTTGGGCATAAAAGAGAGATATTCTTGCAGAATAAGGAGTTGAAAGGGGGTTTTTGTTTGTTTTGTTTTTATGGATTTAACTATTGGAATTAAAGTAATTAAATGCTATTAGCTTAACAGTTCTTGATTATTATAATAGCCCAGGTTTGAACCAGGTAGACTCAAGGCAGAGTGTAGATCCCACATATATTTGGCCTTAAACTCTGTTTCATTTCTTGTAGAGGTAAGAAGAGCTAAGAAATAAATACCGGGCAACTTGAAAAAGAGAAAGATTAGCCTTCCTCCAGCTGAAAGAGCACTGGATGCAAATGTGTGCTTACAGCACCTACTCTTGGCCTTCCTCCTCTCAAAGCCCCTGAATAGAAATACAAGGGGATGAGATCAAAGGTTGGAAAGGAAGGGGCAGAAGAGAAATATATTAAGAAGCACACGTTCCCAGGATCCTCCCTTAAAGAAAGTGTCTGTGAGACACAGCACGAGAGGTTGGTTGGCTGTGAAAGAGTTAACGTTTTATCCATTCTATCTAGGGTTGCCTGGTGAAATACAGAACACCCAGTTAAACTTGAATTTCTGATAAGCATTGAATAATTATTCAGGATAATATGCCCCAAATATTGCATGAGACACACTAGTCCTAATAGAGTTCTCCTGCTTTATCTGAAAGTCAAATGTAGTGGCCACTCTGTATTTCTGTGTGCTAAATCTGGCAACCCTAATCACAACAAAATGTTCACAATGTATAAAAGTGAAAAACCAGGGAAGAGGAATATAAGCCCTGGAGATGTGAGAGTTACATACACAAGAAACAGCTAGAGGAGTTGGAGTGATTTCCTCGGGAAACAGGACTGGAAAGTGGGGGAAATTCAGGCCAGGGGACTGCTGCTTTTTCTTAGGCTTTAGCAGTGGTGTTGAAAATTTTCATCAATGTGTATATAACTCTGACAAAAATTTAAATGTCATTTTATAAAGGAAATGCCCATCAGTGATTTTATTTTAACCCCCTTTGTGCCTTTCAAAAAAACAAATTTGCCAAGTTTCAAGGACATACAAGAAAAAGGCCAAAAAAATTGAAATAAGGAGAGAGACAAAGTCGCCTGGTCTCCCACTCCTCCCTCCCCAGTCAGTACCACTCAGGGTCCCAGGGCTCCCTCCTCTGTAAGTAAGTGAATGCAGACCTCCAGCCTAGGGGGCCCCTCCTGGTAGCACACAAGGCTGGCAGACCTGGGAAGCAAGAGATAAGAAGGGTGCTTTTGGCTGTGGTGGGAGCAAGGAATATGAATTTAGCTACTAATTATTGAGTGCTTACTAAATACCAAGCCCTGTCTTAAGAACCGGACTTCATGATCACCTTCCATACAACCCTGGGAGATGTTGTTAGCCTCATTTTCACATGAGGAATTGAGGCTGACTATGGTTAAGAGACTTGCCTGGGATCACCCAGTGGTGGAGTTGAGGTTGGAACCCAGACCTGACTGACCGCCAAACCCCTGCACTCAACCAAATGGTACATCATTTCCCAGGTGAGATGCTGGGCGTGAGACTCTGGTAGCAGCCCCACCTGGCACTCAGGGAGCTGAAGCTCATGACTGCCTGAATCAGGTGCCATAGAGATTGACCGGGCACCCTTCTTACAGCACCTAATGGCTTCTCCATCTACCTCTGTCGTGGTGAGAGAGAAGCCAGTCAGGGCTCTGATGGCCTGGGATTCTGGTACTTGGTCTCACAGTCTTCACAGTGAGCCCACCAGGAAGAGAGCGCACCCTTATAACTTCTCCACAAGGCTCTCCTTCCAGACTGGGCTTCCACACCGAATGCCCCCTGCAGTGGAAAGAGGAATCTAGGTGTCCCTCACAATGCTGCCTGGCCATGGGCTTCTATAAGGCCTGGGATTTCGGAAAATATCTTCAAGAAGGCACAACCTACCATATGCCTCCTTGTTTCCCACTGGTGGGGGCAGCGGGGGCGCTAAGAAAGAAGTTGTGATCACCTCTAGGAAGTGTTTGCCCTCCCAAACCACTGCATTGCCTCAGAGCCCAGGGTGCAGCTCAAAGCCCGGAGGAGGGAAGGCTGGGGCTTGTTCTGGGCCTGGGTGTTTTCAAGCTTACGCTTCTGGAGTAAACAAACTGAGGCTCAGCCAAAGCTATGGAGATCATGTGGGCATCTAAAAGCTGCCACTCAAATTAACAACTTTCCTCGAAGCTTTGATTCCTTTCAAGCCACACCTGAAAATGATAACTGATGCAACTATCTCATCATATCCGAGTTTGGGGGCATCGTCAAGGTTCTGCTCCTTCCTCCAGTTGGTACAGAACCAGGGCTGAGAGAGAAAAAGCAGTGTGACCCAGGTGATAGCAGCTGCCATTGTTCGTGGTTATGATTATTATTTGCAAAAAGCCCAAATGCATAATCAGCAGGGTTACAAATGCCCAGAACCTCATGGGGAATGGCCTCTGGTCATTCTCAGGGAAGTCAGCTGGCTCCCCTCTGCCAGCATCAGATAATGGCTGAGATGATAAGTTTCAGCTACCTGGCTGGAGCCTCTTCCAGTATTTGATCCCAGTTAGGGATCTGATTCCCTCCTCCTGGCAGTTCTCTTTGATGTCTGAGATTCCCCTGAGGATAAGGGAGGTGAGGTGACTGCCTGCTCCTGAGTCAATTGTGACTTCTTGTGTCCCTTTGGACTTACTTCTGTCCTGGGTGCCTCCACACCATGCAGCCTATTTCCCAGGGTCGGCATGGAAGTTCATAATACCATTTCTAAAAACAAACTTCAAGAGAAGGCTTTTCTTTTTCTACGCTAAGGACAGGGGTCTTCAGACACCCAATAAGAAAGAGTTCGAGGTTTTAAGCCAACAGTGAAATGTCCTTAAGATTCTGGCTTGTAGAAGCTCTGAGGGTCCTCACTCTCTCCTGCCATTAAACAGAATTTGGGCATTGTGTGGCCTAGGGGGTAAACTCAATCCCCTATTTAATATTTGATCACAAATATGTATGAGTGTGCCAGCCCGGAGGCCCCCGTTTCCCTCTCTGGCAGGTGAGACCTGGCTAACCCTTCTGGGAAGGCTGGTGGCTAAGGAGCTGTGCCTACTGGCCTGTCGTCTTGCTGGTTGAGTCACTGAAAATCCCCAAACTGTCAGGGTGAATTGAGAACTAGTGTAAGAAGAAAATAGACTTTAGGGAATGAACTGTTCCCTCTTTGTTGACTGGCCTTTGAGGCTGGCCAGCTGCACAAACCTTGTGAGGTGGGAAGGGGTTTGTTCCAAGTTCTCAACTTCTGAACCAGAAAAACCTACCTGTTTTCATCAAATTCACATACACTCGCACATACACACCCTTAAGAGCAGTAGCTGCCTATGAAAAGATCAGATCACAGGGTCTGATAAGCCCAGGTGGGTAAATGGCAGAGATGGGTCATCAAGCAGCAGCGCAGAAGCCAGCCGGCAGCACAGGGCTGTTGTCCCCACAGCAGAACCGGGGACTCCATCAATTTAGTGACCTCGTTTCTCCCACATAGGTGGGTCTCTGCCCTTGGAAAGGTCGGGAGGCTTAGACAGGGCAAGCTGGACAAATCCCCTGACTCCTGGTGCTCCCTCTCCCACTAAGAATGAGGTGGGGGTGGGGAGAGAGAACAAGCTAGGCCAGGGGGCAAATTCCAGCAGGTCCAAAACCAACCCTGAGGATGACAGGATTCTTCTGCCCTAGCTCCTCCTTCCAGAACAGCATTCTTCCAGGTTCTGAACCTTCTAAATTAGGGGCAATTCCAATGGCCTAGAAAATTCTAGACAAGCTCTCCAAGGAAACGTCCACCACTCTGAGATCTGCTCCTTCCTTCTTTAAACGGTGCAAGTGTCTCCCACTCTCATCTCTCTCCCCTGGGGTGGATGGGGAGCTCAAGATAGCAACTTCCCTCCCTCTTCCAAGAGAGAGGCAGTCCCCGGCAGGTGTCTGTGCCTCACCTTTTCTCCTGGGGCAAGAGGCAAATGCAGGTGCCTCCTGCCACTCCCTCTTTCCTCCTAATGGGAGTGGGTGGCTAAGGAGGTGTCCCAGCCACTCCCTCTGGTCCCCCCAGGGCTGGTGGGGTGGCTTAAGGAGGGACCTCTGCTACCAACTCCCTCTCAGCTCTGGAGCCCGTAATCCAAACCTTACCCTCCCTCACTCTTTTTCCAACAGCTGTACCCCTTCCACATAGCTATATGGGCCCCTCATGAATTCTGCTTCCTACAGGACCTTAGCCTCTGACTCAAATCTTTCATCACTCATTAGTACGGTCCTAGCCCAGAGCCAGCAGATGGGCTGGGGTTACCCCAGAATAAACGCAGGGGGCAGCCTTGGCCTCAAGGAGTTTACAGTCAGCCCCAGGAGCTTGCAATTTGATTCCATAGATTTACAGTCTATCCCTAAGCTCTGGCTTGATAAACTCTGAGTCTCTGCTTCTGGATCTCACCTGACCCCTGACAGAACAGGACTTGGGGACATCATACCTCTTCTCTCCTGTATCTGGTTCTCACCCTGGAAAAGCGGGAGAAGAGAGAAATTTTTAAGGATATGAAGATTGAGGCTGGAGGGTGGCAATCAGATCCTTTCTTGATGTTCTCCACAGAGAGCCCAGAATCCACATGGATGGCTGTGTCAGAAAGGATAATGGCAGGAATATGACTGGAAGGTGAAGGCCCTTCCAGGACATGGCTACCAAGCATGTACGTGGACCTCTGCCTCATCACTGCATGCAGTCAGGGCTGCCAAGAGGAATCCAGGCAGACTGCTACTCACCCATCACAGGACGGTCTGCCACCCCCAACACATCCCAGCCCCTCCGGAGAAGGTACACTGCAGGTCACACAATAGGTTCTCTCGTCTGGGAAGGGCCGTGACTCCCTATTCTAAGGAAACGGGGAACCCTGAAAATCCAAACCCCCCACATTTACCTTCCAGAGGAATCCTGAAGAGAAAAGGCAAATGGAAGGGAGGACATGTCCAAGGAAACCCACCTAGAGGCTGGCAGTGACATGCAGCTAAAACTAAGGGGGGCGGGAAGGTGAGAAGTAGTCAGTAGTGATGACAAAAGTGGCCTAGCCTAGGAAATCCACCCCAGAGAGGTCCTGAGGGTTAAAAATAATTATAATTTTTAACTAAGAGAGTTCATTGTTCTAATCCAGGGATTGGTGATTTTTTCCACCTTAACTGCTGGCAGCAGAGCTAAGCCAGGGCCTCAGCCTGGCTGACCAGACACAAAAACTGTAAAGAAGGAAAAGGAGAGACAGAGAAGCAGAAAGGAAGGTGACGAAGGGGACAGAGCGGGGTTAGGGCAGAATGTCGGACAGGGAAGAAAAATGGGAAAATAGATATTGTGCAGGAGGTGGGGCAAGGGGCGGGCATTTTTCCTTTGTCCATGGCCCAGCGGGTCCCCCGAAGGGCCTGTGTCCATGCCATTCGGGACAAGCACTGGCACAGACCCTGGCCAGCTAGCCTGCACTCCAGGTGAAATCCCAGAGGGCCCCCAGCTCCTTTCTGCTGAAAATCAAGTCACTAGATGTTTGGGCAAAGGGGACATTTTCCCAGAAGCAGTGGACCAGGATCTGGGGACTGCTCCTAGGGACAGTCACTCAGAATTAAGCCCCTGGCTGCACAAATTCTTCTAAGATCTGCCTGCGAAGCAGTGAGAATTCCTACGCCGTGAATGTGCAGTGACCTTGGCCTTTTCCTTCCGTCTGACGCGTCTTTCTCAGCCCGACACACTCGATAATCAGTCTCGCGAATGTTGCACGAGTCAAGCTGAAAACCAGCAAATGCACCATTTTATTGACAGGGAAACTGAGACACTGGAAAGGGAAGTGTTGATCCTTAGGAAAGATGGTGCCATAGCAAAGAAGACCCCCATTTTCAGCAGCTTGTGTGTTCCCTGGGGTCTTCAGAGCCCAGTGCCTTGGGGACAGGCACCTCGATTTTCTGGGAATTTCTTCAGGGAGAATGGGAATGTCTAAGGTTAGGTCAATCTAGGCTGAGTTTTTTAAGGTCCTTCTTAAAAGTGTGTAACCATCAAACACCACCATCTCTTGGAAATGTTGTTTCTTATCTCTATACTTCTACTAAATTCATTAAAAACACTAGAACTAAAAACAAATAAAATAGAATTCTAAAATCTCTTGTGTGACTCCCAAGAGATTCATAGTTGCCCATCCACATGGCTGAATGTGATGAAAAAATAAGTAAATTACATCAACAGGGTCCTGCAGAGTCTTCCAGCTCCGCTCTGATTAGCCAGATCAGCAAAGGGGCGTCGAGGACTGTGCGACTTGCCCAAGGACACATTTAGGAATTGACAAAACTGACATAAGAATCCCAGTCTCAGGACTTCCAGTTCATGATCAGAGGAAATCAGCACGACCACAATTAGACAGCCACTGTGTGCTCGCCCGCATACAGAAAACTGCTGTGATCACGTTGCTTATTATTTTAAGCTCACTCACAAACTCACAAACACAGTTTGAGGTCAGCAATATCACTTTTGGTGTAAAAAGGGAGCGGTCCCAGAGTCACAAAAGAAAAAAAACGGAGAAACATGACATTGGTTCATAGCAATACAGAAAAAGGCAGGTCTGCCCGACTTCCCGCAAATTCTACACCATTGTGTTTACAGTGAAGTTTGTAGTGATCGCCTTTGGATGCACTGGGGAGTTGGCAATACAAAGAAATCCTGTGGTGAACCCTTTTTACTAGCAAAGCACCTTTCTGGAAAGCAAGTAATTCCTCCTGAGGTCCACATATCAGTTTTACTTAAACTGAAGTGCATGCCTATACTAAAAGCTAATCCCCCCGTCACTCCAAGAGCAGCTCTGATTCCATAAAGGACATTAGTTTGGGAGCAGCCTGGGAAGAAAGCATTTGAGTAGGAGTGGATCCAAGAGATAAATCAGATAGATTTACTTCTTTCCTAATTTCTCCCACCGTCTTCACCAAAGACTCCACCTTAATGCTCCCAAATAAAGGTTTGAGAGGAATTTTATGAAAGGAAAATGGTTATTTAAAGGGTAGACAAGGAAACTTGTCTCATGGTGAAGAATCGACGGTATCAGAAGGCAAATGTTCACTGATTCCCAGCAGCATTGTCCCACGGGAGAGCAGGAGAGGTAGGTCATAGATAGGTGCAGAAAAGATGAAAAGAAAGTCAGAAATTAATTAAGAGGTTAAACTCATCATACGAGAAAAATATTTTTAGATCTATTATTTGTTGTTGTTGTTTTTTTTTTATGGAAGCAATTTTAAAAAAAAAGGATCAAGTATTGTTTTAAGGGTAAACCGAGGCAGGTCCACTCAGAGGAAGGGGATGGCTGGTTTCTCTGTCTCCCCCAAAGAAGTGCAATGAGGAACCAGGATGAGCTCAAAGGAAAGCTAAGATGTGGGAGTTTTCCTCGTGTGCTCTGATTAAAGCAATTCATGCTCATTGTGGAAAATCTGGAAAATAAAGTATGAAGAAGTGGGAGCACTCACAACCCCACCACGCAGGTAACCACTGTTAATTTGGGGGCATCTTTCTGAAGCTTTTTAAAGTCAGATCATCTTTGATTTTTGAAACAGTGGAAATGAAGGCTACTCCAGAGCAAGACATTTTACTTTCACATCATGGAAGCAATGCCATATAAGACTTTGCATTCCATAGAGCAAGATGACAGAAGCTTAGGCACCTGGAAAATAACAACCCACATTCCCAGGGCCCCTTCCCCCAGAGCAAATGTGCCTGAGCCTGGGGAGATGCTACCTGGCCCAATCCCCAGTTGGCCCCATCCTCACCTGGCCCAATCCCCACCTGGCCCATCTGCAACTCGAGACACCGATCCAGGTGAGGGTGGAGCGCGCCACATCCTGACAAATGGGAAAGCATCACCCTGGGGCACTTACTGCTCCTAAATCGAGTTCTCAGTTCAGGGGAAAAAAATAAACCAAGAGAGGAATTTTCCACTGCCCCATTAATCATGAGAGCAGCAGCCTGGGAGCAGGAAACACTGGCAGGCATTCCAGGTCGTAGAGCCCACCGGCCCCACCAGCACTCACCATTCTCTAGCAGGGTTACCCTCCATTGTGTTCACCCTAATGCACCCTTGTTTGTGGGGACAGTATTCGGATGCTTTTTACCTAATACACAACGTGGGTAGCAGGCCAGTAGCCCAATCACTTTGCACAGTTCCAATAGGAAGTACAACTTGAAGGCTCTTAGAGTTCCTGACCAGGTATCTTCTGATCTTGGGTTCACAGTAGCTGATACACCCCTGCGATTTAACTCCTTGACTTAAGCATTTTCCTGCCCCTGTGTTTCTCTTTTGAGACAGCTCAGAATAGTGGCCAAGAGGTCACTCCACAGCTAACTAGCTGTGTGATCTTAGGCAGGTCATTTAACTTAAGTCGCTGCGCCCTCATCTGTAAAATAATAACAGCATTTCCCTCATGACGTAGTGAAGAGTCAATAAGATAATGTGTGTACAGAACCTGGTACTGAAACACTTAGGGAATGCTAGTTGTGACCTCCAGAAACTCATTCACTTCACAATTATTTATTGATAACCAGCGTGTCTCTGAGGACAAGTGGTTTCTGCTGTCCAGTGGGGGAGACAAAAGTCAAAGACAAACAACTATGACATCACATGATAACTCTGTGAGGTGCATATTATTCACAAACTATCTCATGTATCTCCCCAATAATGCTACAAGGTAGACATTAGTGTGCCCATTTTACACCTGATGAGCCTGAGGTCCAGAGGTCACCCGATTAGTCAATGGACACTTGTGGACTTGAACCCAGGTCTTCTGAGTTCAACCCTAGTGCTTTTGATCCACATTCGCCAGTCCCTTTTCTCCCTATCTCTTCCAGGGCCTCTCAAAGCTTCAGGTGGACCTCCAAAGGGTAGCTCAGAAGACCACCTGATGCTAAACACAGCTTTAAATCTGAACTTGAGAGCATTCACCCATTAGGCAGCCAACTTCGCCAGGTTGATGCAAAATTACCTGCAGATTTCCATCACTTGTGGTTCATGTTGTTGCTGCTGCTGCTATCCTTCATCCTTACAGAATTGCAACCCTGAGTGTCACTCTGTGACATATGGCCCCAGGGCTATAAACTGCCACCAGGCCATTGAGGCTGAAGGCTGCCCTTCAATGCCTAACAGTGATGATTAAACATTGCCTATTAAAGGAGCCATAAAGAAGCCAGACATCCTGCATGGATGAGTCGAGTGGAGTACAAACAATGGGCCAGATTTTCCTGTCCCTCAGGGGAGTTACTCTCTCATCATTCACAGAAGAAAAAAATCATGCAGTGAGAACCTGGCAGAGTCATCTACAAGAGGTCCCCGGAAGGGCAGGGACCAGGAAAGGCAGCCTGGACACAGAGGCCCACCCAGTGCTTTAGTGCCCACACTCCTACTCCAGCTAAGAAGTAGAAAACAATTTAATTTCTCCTGAATTCTTATTGTCTGTTTTGCTCATTTGCATTGTTTACTGTGGGAATTGAGCTCCAAAAAGACAGCTGGCCTGGCATGCCATGACATCCAATCTCAGTCTAATTTCCCACTCTGGTCCCTAGACTTCTGAGTATTGCTGGAGAAAGTCCCTAACTTCACTGGGGCCTGCCCTTCTGCTTGGCATCCTGTAGCCATCTCCTGCTGATTCCCTATCAATTCCCTGTAGAATTCCCAGGGAATCCCAAAAGGAATCCTTTGGAATCCACAACCTGCTTGACCTCCTGCCCTCCCTGTGGACAGCCTGGCCTCACTGAGAACATCATCCATGTCATCATGACATCTCTCCAGTTCCTGCCATCAGCTTCAAATAACTGGAGGTGTGACATCTGTCATGAGACTCTTTTCCTGGCCTCTCTCCCACTTCTGAATCTTTCTCTTCTTCTCTTTTCTCAGAAGACTGATTCGACCTCCTCTTTCCAAGGCCTTTGCTCATTTTTTTTTCTTTTTTTTAATATATCTCCATTGATTTCAGAGAGAGGAAAGGAAAGGGAGAGAGAGAGACAGAAACATCAATGATGAGAGAGTCATTGATCGAGCCCACAACGGGGCATGTGCCCTGACCGGGAATCGAACCCTGATTGCCTGGATCCCAGGTTGACGCTCAACCGCTGAGCCATGCCCAGCCCGGCAGGCCTTTGCTCTTGATCTTCTTTCCCACTCCCTGTAGGTTTCTCTCCATTTGGCCCCATCCATCTTCCATCTTGGATCTTGGTAAGGACGCTTAACATGAGATCTAACCTCTTAGCAACACATTATTGTTGACTACATGTACGATGTTGCACATATCTCTAGAGCTTATTCAACTTGCATAACTGCAATGTTATGCTCATTGATTAGTAACTCCCAGCTCCTGGCAACCACCATTTCACTCTCTAAATTTGTGAACTTAACTATTTTAGATACTTCATATAAGTAGAATCACACCACATTTGTACTTCTGTAATAGCTTATTTCACTTAGTGTAATGTACACCAGGTTCATCCATGTTGTCATATATTGCTGTTTTCTTCTTTTTTAAGGCTGAGTGGTATTCCACTGTATGGATAGACCATATTTTGTTTATCCATTCATCTGTCAATTGTTTCCACAACTTGGCTGCTGTGCGTAATGCTGCAACAAACATAGGAATGCTAATAGTTCTTCAAGATCCTGATTTCAGTTATTTTGGATAAACACCCAGAAGTGGATCAAATGGTATTGCTAGATCAGATGGTAGTTCTATTTTTAACCTTTTGATCTACAAAGGTTTCAGTTTCTCACATCCTTACCAACACTTGTTATTTTTAGCATCATTTTCAGAGAGATTAAACATATTGATGGTTCTAATGATTTTAATAATAGTCACCATCTGTTGAATATCTACTCTATGCCATGCACTAGGCTAAATGTTCTACCTATGTCATCTCATATAATCACCATAGAAACCCCCATTTTACAGATGAGAAAATACATTTTCTACAAACTAAAAATGTGTGATTCAGTGATTCTGTCTTCATGAGCTCTATTTAAGCTCTGGGAGCTTGGGGGATTAACTGGGACTTAGCCTTGTTGTCTAATTTTAAGAATATCTGAATTTATGCAGCCATGAATTCTTTTTATAAAGAGCTACTCATATGGAATTTGCCACTGCTATTAATCAGCTCTAGCTATGAGTCAATAGGATACCAGAGGCAGGAGAAGCAGTCAAACCTGTTTGTCTTAATATGTCTAAATCATTTCTTTTTTCAGTTTTGAAGTTTTATGCATTTTTTATGCCACTGGATCACCACAGAAGGTATAGCCTATGTCTGAGACATAGTGGGCACTCAATACTTTTATTGAAAAATGTGTTCCCTCTTTAGGATGTAATTGAATTATTGTGCATGCACAGCCATAACATGTAATCAGACAAGTCTGCTTTGCTCACATGGAAACACATCTCCCAAAAGTGCCAAATAGAAAAACTGTGTTTCTGCAATCCTCTAGGGTTCTAAGACTCTTCCAGATTTGGGAAGAGGCAGAAACCTAAGTCCTATATGATGGCTAATTGCAGCCCTTGCCTGAATACTTGAGAAAACTGTTAGATAAGAGTTCAGACAGCTGGTTGACCTTAAATGATGTCCCAAGGACTCTTTCCAGCCTTTCTGTGCTCCATGAGAAGCACAGGCCAGCAACTACACACAGAGCAAAAGGTTATCCACAGAGAGGACAGTACACTCCCCACACGTGCTTCCCCAAGGAAGAACAGGGCCTCCGAGTTCTCAATCCAAGCATGAGATAGTAACAGTGGGTCTCATTGACCATTTCCTCCAGTGAATTTTGCCCTACATAAAGAGAAGGCAATCCAAAAATATCCTTTCTTACCCAAATATTAAGCTTCTGATACTTGTTCTGATGGAAAAGGAAAAATACACAGGCCTTCAAGATAATGAATAAACCTAAACTAATATATATTTGGATTGGGAATATCAAGGTAAACACACAGACATGAAATGCTTGCACATCCATACAGAAACACGTAGACACACATACCTTGGATATAAACACCACTTTTGTGACCATCCTCAATGTGACTTGAATCAGATCCTATTATTGGAAACCAATGTCTCGACAGCTTTAAATTTATTAACCTTTTCATTTTTCTGAGGATCCCTCTGAATATGTGTGGGGTGATATCCACACTGTCGATATTTTACTCTGGACACCAAGAGTATTTTACATGTTGGGTTAAATGGCATGTTGCATTAGAACATGTTTCAATATTGTCCACCTACTTGACCTCAGACTTGGCTACACTACCAACCCTTGGGGGTAACAAAATTGGCCACAATGGGGCTGACAACACTTTCTGATTGATACACCCTTCACCCAAGGAACTCTACACTGTAATTACCATGATATTCCATGGTCTTGAAATGAGGAAATTCTAGCACAAGGAAAGTAAGCCCCTTGTCTGGTATCAGGTAACAAGAGGAAGTTAGGACAAAACCTGAGAATCTCTAGCATTCTGGATATTTTTCATCACTCTCAGTCATAAGCTTTGTGATTCCAAGAGGCAGAAAAAAATCAAACCCAAGCCCTTGGCAGGCATCCATTTCTCATACTGATTATTTTGATTCTTGCCTTTTTATAACACTATCAGAGAAAAATACAAATTAATACCTGAATTGTACTTACCATTGCTATACCAGTCCTTAGAATTCTAGGGATTTTTTTAAATGGAATTTCAGACAGACATTTAGAAATTTGACTTTTTGGCCCATTCCTGGTGAGTGAGTGCCTCCACATCCCTGTTTAGTGCCTTTGTAAGGCAGAGTCTTTCATTGTCAATAACTGTCTTTCTAAAGTTTAGTAGCCACCTTTTGAAAGGCAAGTCATTTTGGTTTTCATTTGCTTTGGGTTCATCATGAATGCCTCGATTAGTTCTGCCACCTCTGGATGGATACCATTTGTGCTGTGCTGATGTGGAGCTTCCTAGTCACCAACATGGAATCTTCTGGTTTCAGGGGTGCTCTGGGTTCAAGAGTAAGTCACAAGAATGAATCAATACCCAGCTGTGTCTTGGATGTCACAGATAGCAACTAGTTACCTTTCACAATCCTTACAAAGTATAATAGTTGGCCTCCCTGAAATGCAAGACCAGCCTCCATTTAAGGATTCCTATGTAACTCTCGTGCTCTTAACCTTCCTAGACACAGAAATGCACTGAACTGGTCTTCCCCATAGCTCCATCCCAATTCTGCTGCCTCCTCAAGTGTTCCTTCCAGCATCACACCCACTCATCCTCTGTGATCCCATCTTCCATGCAGACTCCAGAAGATTCTCCCAGTCTTTGATGTTTATCCTGAATAAATTATTTGGGATCATTTCCCAAAGCATTAGGTTTGGGGTCACTTAGTATCTCACCTACCCACTCCCAGAAGTGCTTTCAAATCCACTGTTCAAGGACCACTGGAGGGCATGGCAGAGTTAGAACAGGGTAAATATATCTTCTTAGCCCTTCTATTGGCCCTACCCAAAGGATTCTTGACCATCTAGGTACCTCTCCTTCTGACCATGCCATTAACTACTCCTTTCAGGTAGCCCATTGGGAACTAAACTCTGGAAAGACTTCAGCAACTAAAGGGATAATAGCTCTTCAACATTAGGGTCTAAATTGGTGACCAGTATAGTTCTCAAGACATTATATACAGTATTTCACTTAATCCCTACAATGACTAAATGCATAAGATATCCCCTTATTGCGAATGAAGCAACTTACATTTTTTGCTCTTAAGTGATAGAGTCTGAATTTGCATCCAGGTCATCTGACTCCAGAACCTGTGCTCTTTACCACTGTGCTACAGCTAGAAAGGTGAAGGGACACATGGCTGCCTGTTACAAGGTCAACCCTGGCCTTGGCGGCCCAGTTTGTAGGTCAAGGAGTATATCTGGGCCCTCCTAGTCTTCTCTCTTTCCAAATCCTACATCTGGTTTTGGCTCTGGAGAGCGTGTCCCTCTGACTGTCACCCTCGTGCCCCAAACTCATGGGAATAAAGAAACACACACCGGACACACCACCTTCAGAAAGTTTGCCGCACATGCTGGGTCCCCTGCTCACCTTCATTCCTTCTTCCAAAGCCACAGCATCAGTGTTCTGGGTCCTCAATCCCTAACCAAACCTGCTTCTTGGCCAAGCCTAGAGAGACTGGGGATAGAAACCAAACACACCCAGAGGTGAAGTATAGAGCACCATAAGTTGAAAACAGTCTTCTAAAACTCTGTCCTCATGGTATTTCTGTTCAAATCCCAAACATGAATGGAACCATGGGAAGACCACCATCTCCTGCCTCTCCATACCTCTTCTCCGACAGAGAAAGCAAGACTGGACCCAAATGTCACATGAAGTCAGTGACAGGGAGACCTGATGATTTCAGGGAGTCTGGAATCCCCGTCCTGGGTGCTTACCACTTTCATTCAGTACATGACTGTGGAGTGCCCCTCAGGTCCTTGGACAAAGACTCCAGGATTGTGTCTCCATCTTTATTTTGACCAAACCTAAGGGCACCATTAATTTAAAAAAAAAAATCCTGCTTCCTTTTCTGGACTCATACCTAGTTCTGACAAGGCAAGTTATATTAATTAGCATTAGCCAACCACTCTCAGATCTGGGATGAAAGGCAGGAGGCCATGAATGGTGTACCACTATTAATATTATTATTATTATAATTATATTTTATGGCAGTTTCCCTTACCTCTACTGCTCAACACTGGCTAATTTCTCCATTATAAAAAGTGGGTTTTTTATTGGACTGAGTGTTCTCTGATGAGTTTGGTTGAGTTTTACCAGCTGAGACATAATTAAGGGAGGCAAATCTCCAAGAGATACCCGTTACCTACTCCAGTGTGCAGGCAAGCAAGCAATTTTAGAGAAAAATGACCACTCTTTGCAGGTGTCCAGTAGGCAACCACACCCTCCTTCAGTCCTCAAAGGGGGTTTTAAGACCAAAGCTTCAATGTTGCAGATTATGCTGGGCTCCAAAGATTCCTAGGGACGACCAAGCAATCAAGTCTAAACATAAGCTGCTTCTGCTGAGAATATTCCCAGAGGGACCCTGGTCCTGAGCACTCTGGCTGTGAGTTTTAACCCGCCTGCTTGAGATGTTGGGCAAGTAACCTCCTTAGGAGAGAAGGTTAAGTGGTCAGGTTGCCTTATAAGGGAGAAACTGCAAGGCGATCGCTCTACCTAAAGCAATGGAAAGCACTCTCAGAAAAATGCTCCTAGAGCCTGAGGGCCAGGACCACAGCTGCTGGTTAGGTTGAGAAGGACTGGCCACTCCCAGTAGAGAGCAGAACTTACAACAGCTCTGGACTCTGACAAGCTGTGAATTTATTACTCACCTTAGCATCTCGAGCTAAGCATCTTTGTCCTCTGATGGAAAACGGGAATGATAAGTAATAATACCTATGAGCAAGGGCCATTGGGATGATTAAGTGAAGAAACACCTGCAAAGCACACAGTAAGTGCTCAGTGTCCAGGGCAGCCACCAAGCCTAGAAACATAGAAAACTACATCAGTGGTTTACTGATATTAATTTCTTTACATGATAAATTAATTGCTACATTTCCAGACCTGGTGGTCACCATATGCATTAGCTGATGTTATTATTAAACAAAGTGCACTGTGCTCCATGTTGAAAGACACAGAAAGGTCCTTTTCCCCCCAAATGTTATATCACTCCTGGTGCCTAGAATTCCCATGGCTGTTCAGTTTCAGTTTCAAGGTGCTAACGGCTTTTTCTACATGCAAAGCTCAACAAAGAAGCCTACTTTTCCCCATCGGCCTCCAGGAAAATATGACAGTTAAATGGAAGATCACAGTTTCTTCCTCTACGCATGGCAGTCCATTTTGATGGTGACACTCTCATGTCCTGCTGGGCTTTCCACACAGCGACAAAGAAGCTCCATTGTCCCTGGGAACCGATCTCCGGAGTGGAAATGACGGCCCTCACCTCTCTTCGCCTAACATAAGCTACGGAGCGTTGAGTATTCGTTTTATTACTTAAGCCTTCTTTAAACAACCTCTAGACACTCCAGCTCGTGAGTTCCGCGAGGCCTTGCCTAGCTAGAGCTCTCAGCAGGGTGATATCCAACAGGAAGCTGAAGCCATGTTAATTACAGGGCCAAGAGGTTGGACTGAGGGGGGCACGGGGCTTCTGTAGGAGACATTCCATATTTCACATGGACGAGCTTGATCCTTTAAGCTCTGAAAACACCCAGAGGGCAAACTGTCAGCACCATGCACAAGAATTTTGCCCTGAACAAAATGACCTTTGAGTTCTTAACTGGTTTCATATTCTTCAGGCCTCTGCATACATATCCCTCTTTGGTCACCCTCTAACATCTTAAATGCATTTATTTGCCAGTAGGGTTGGCCCTCTCTGGCCAACAGCCACTGATGAACATCTATCTAGTCTGCAAACCTTGTAGAAATGTAATCCTTGACAAAGTAGGGAAGTTAAGAGCAAGCCAACACATTGTATCGATTTGCAAATTTCAGCCCATCCTGAGCATCTTTCTCACTAAGTTACTACTCTGTCTTCATAGAAAATCCAGAGACTAGAATCAAGCTGGGCCTCCTTCTTGTCGCATCATCACAAACATTAAGTTCAGTGGCTGACAGGTGCAAAGCACGGTTCTAAAACAGGGAATGAAAGATCCATTGACAGGAATGAGACTTTTTTTTAAAGATATGAAATCAAAGCAAGATCTCCCATTCAGGATATCTTTATCAAAAAGCAAACATCTTTTTCTCAGCACTAAGCCAAAGCAGCATTTCTCTTAAGTTTAAGACATGCAGTAGGCTTTTCTAGTTTTCACTGCTGACGCTGAGAACTGTTACACCAGCACTCCACAGTCGAGGACAGGCCCTTGGGGACAGGCTGCTCTGTGTCTTTGGGTAACTCAGATATTTCCCTAGAGCTTCAGTTTCCCAGGTCGTGACAGAGAGAAAACACAGGCCAGCAGGGCACCTTAGAGGACAGCGGGGATGGAAAAAGTGGATTGATACATAACTCTTTCTTTCCTCCTCTCCTTTCACCTTTGTCCAGCCAGCTGGCTACGCGGGCGGACATTCCGCCAGCTCTTCTATCTGTGGTAATGGAAAGCAGAGACACCTAATCCCCAAACTTCATCTTAGACATGCTGTAGTTGGAAACCTCTACCTGCATCAGACCTGCCGGCGATTAGTAAAGAGGCCTGGTGTACACAGTCCTGCTTTCCCTTTGAACGGATGTGCTAAGGGGCGGAGGAGGGGGCTGGATCTGGAATCTTTGAGGAAAAGTTGCACACAGGGCCTGTCTGATCCACAAACTGGACAGTCAGCCTCTGGGGGAATTGGGGGTGTGGTACGTCAGCCCGAGCAGCAGCAGAGCAGTGAATTCAGCTCCAAATTCCCTCCCTTCAGCCACCACCAATCACATTTAAGGAGGCCCAGTGGCAGTTCCAGGCCCCTCGTCCAGTTAGGAAGGCATGGCCTTCCTGTCTTCTCTGTTATGAGCATAGGACTGAGCGTCAGAACCTGCTCAACCAGTGAACCAGACCAGCATTGACAGTGTAATGGTTGCCAGGCAAATCCTGCCACCCCGGGGAGGGTTGACTTCACACATTGTTGGATTAGGTGCTCATTGTTTGGTATAAAACATTGGGACTGAGAGAAGGCCAGTTCCTATTCACATGCATCCTGCTACTCACCCTCTAGAGACTCCGAAATTTCATTCTGTCAAACTTTCATGCAGGCAAAATGCTGTCATGGAAACGCCCTCACTTCTACCCAGTTAAGAAAAGCAAAATAACAGGGGTCTCTATCTTTTTATTATACTCCTCCATTGCAGAAAGGTCCCCGTAGCAAGAAGACACAGGAAGAGAGTGTCCTCCCTGCCCATCTCGTCAACATGTCTCAATAAAGGCACCTTAAGGTGAACAAGAGCACACTCCACGCACCTTGGTCCAAAGACCTCAAGCTGCCCTGTGAGGTCAGGAGTCCTGCGTAAAACTGTGCAGGGCCTAAGAAAGGAATTTCTCCATTTCCTTATTTCTTTACCCAACATCTTGGTGTCAGAGGAGACCTGCACAGTGAGCCCAATTTCACTTGCTTAATGTCTGATGCAAATAAGGACAAGATCACAGGCCCATCTCTAGTCAGGGCTGGTAAACTCTGCAGAGTAGAAAAAATCCCCAGCTTCCTGTCACACACCTCACCCCAGAGAGGGAGGGAAGAGGACCCTTTTCTCTACTGTCATCTCTAAATCATATCTTTCTCTGGGGGAAGGATGACTACTATTTTTTGACCAAAGAGAAGATGGAAATGTGAGGATGGAAGGAAGAAGCTGGAGCAATATAAGGAAAGGACCATGAGCCAAGGAATGCAGGAGGCCTCTGGAAGCCAGAAAAGGCAGAGAACGTTCTCCACCAGAGCCTCCGGAAGGAGCCACGCCTGCCACACCTCGACCTTGGCCCAGTGAAACTGACTTTAGAATTCAGACCTCCCGAAGCATCAGAGGATAAATGTGGGCTGTGGTGCGCCACCACATTCTTGGTCATTTGTTGCAGCAGCAGTAGGAAATGAATACAGGTTTTGGCTTCATCAAGGCAGTGAACTTGACATTTGTGAAGAGTTTGTCGTGGAGCCGCAGATTTCGGTGTTCCTGGGGATCTGTTACCAGGCCTCTGAGGAACCTCGAATGTCCTGTTTGCCTCACACACTCCCATCTACTGCTACCTAACCAGAATGCAGTCAGATAAGAGGCCAATGGTCTAATGAGTCATTCATGTAGCCAATAAGAGGTATGGAGTTGCCTTATGTGTCACAGGACTACCCTGCTGAGCACAACAGAGCTGGCTGCTCCTTGTGGGTCCACCTCCACCAAAGTGCAGTCTCTGCACCCTGCTGGGTCCAAGTCCCAGCGAATCTCACGAGTGTGTGACTTTGGGCAAGTTACTTGCTTTCTCTATCCTATAATTTTCTTATCCATAAAACAAGGATAATACTTCCCACTTGAAAGTCTTTTCTGGGAATCAAGTGAGAAAATCAATTTGCCTTCCACACAGGATGTGTTCAACTGGAAACTTATATCATTTCTCAGTGGTATGACAGGTCATGAGCTTTGTTTGATAGCCTGTGTGTATTGTGTGACAGACTTCCAGCCCATTTTTTCAGTCTCCTCTCATCATCTAACCTAAATAAGCCCCGATGGTCAGGCTAAACAGATGACCAGTCCTCTTGTCCTTCTAGGAGACCCAGGGTTCCAGGCACTTGTCAGAAGTCCTGTGGTCTTAAGAAGAGTAAACCCAATTGGTTGGTGGCTCAGATATGTAGAATCCTCTGAGGGAGGCCCAGGCGGCTGGCAGGCACCTCAGGCAGCTCTGTCCTACCAGGGAGCCCTGAGGATGCTCAAAGTGAAGAACAGAATGGCTCCGTGCACTGAGTGTCAGTTTATAAAAGACAGGTCCTCTTACGGGCCCACCACAAGGATGGCTGCCTACAGCAGAGGAGAACTGAGAAGAGAATTTATGACTCAGTGTTATGGGATGCCAATGAAGGGAAACCCAGGCAGCTCCGGCTGGGAGTCAGCAGTTACTATGGGTGGGGCTGTGGCGGGATTGGGTGGTGTGTCCAGAGCTGCCTGGTGTCCATGCTCAAGAGGAGCCAGCCATCCTGGCAATGGCTGTGAGAGGCGCTCCCAACCCGGGCGAGTGAGCTTCTGGAGTCCACGAAGAAGGAGAGTAACTGCCTTTTACAAGAAGCATTTTACTTAATGACCCCTTCCAGTATATGAAATGGAGTTTTAACGACCCTCCAAAATCAAATGCTCTACCCAAGCACCCCCCCCCCCCCACACACACACACCTTCTCTCCAGGGCCATCGGATTCATTGAAGTGTTGCAGATCAACTGTTCAAAAGGCCAGGCTGCACACGACCAAGTCAATAGCAACCCAAAAAACTCCTCTGTTTCTTCTACTTCTTTAAAAAAAAAAAAAATGTTTTTGCGTGTGGGGGGGGTGGGGGTACTTTACAAGTTTGGTCAATAACTATTAACTAATTTTATAATCGGGGGGGGGGGGAGACACAGAACACTTTTATTTTCTAGAAGTTTCTTAGGCCCACAGGCCAAAAAATTAAAAATCCCCAATTGGGTTGATTTCTTAGTTGACTACCTGGTAGTAATTAGGCACCCTGTAGACACGAACCAATCTTTCTGCTGTAGGATCCCCCTCAGACCAATCCACCAAATTAGGCCCCAGTTCTGGAGGCAGATTGCCTTGCCTGTCTCCACACTGCATCCCTACGTTGCACAAGCTAGGCCCAAAACGGCTTCTTGAGAAAGACAAACTTTTCTCCAGGTGTTTGCCATCCGTGGGCTTTCACTGGAACCACAGTACAGAGGAGTGCTCTATAATGCATGCCTTTTGTTCAACGGGGCAGGGTAGGGAGGGCTGGACCAGGATGGGCAGGGACAGTAGGCCTGCTCTCCAAATCCCCGCTCCGGTGCCAGCCTGCCAGACTGTGCACACAGACATGACAGGGGATTGTAAAAACACACCACAAACAATGTGGCTAATGTACCGAGATCCCTTGCAAAGAAGCTCAAGGGCAAGTGAGGAAGAGCCTGGAGATACCCAAGTCCACACGGAGCACCCTAAAAGGAGCAGCTTTGGGGAAGCTTGATCTGCTTCCTCTGTCGATGCCTTTCTCCAGGGAGATCAGAGAGAGGGGCACAAGGAAAAAGGAAAATTGGACTCCGGCTCTCCCCTCGAATAGCCTGTAAGCAATTCAGGCAGAATTTCTTTACACAATGGATGAGTGAAATATGAACCATGCTGCCAACATCAGCAGGACAAGCAAGTCCTGTGTATTCTGCTTAAGAGGGGCCTGGACACATTTCAGAAAGAGCAGGGACTCTAAAGACTGGGATACTAACTCTTGTCCTGGGTTGACAGTCACAAAATACAAGTTAATTTGTGTTTTGCAAGATAGTACTAAGGGCAGAGGGGAGTGGAACTACCCGGCCCCCTTCTGGAATCAAATGAACTGGTCATAATTCTGACAGGGGTGTGAGGGCGCCTTTCCTAACAAAGGATGTTCTCAAAAAAAAAGGTGAAATAATTTAATGGGATCATAGTCTTTTTCTTCTCAAATGGGTCTTGAGGTCATCTCATGTAAGTATACAGATAAAGAGCCGACTCCCAGAGAAATCAAACCAATGACCTCAGATCGTTCTGCTCATTAAGTGGCACAGCCAGGAACCAAATCCAAGTTCCCAGACTCTTGGGACCATCATCACCATATGATCAAATGATCAATGAGTATCTCTGGATTCCGGGGTCTTCCCTTTCCTGGGCTTTTGCAAAAGAAGTGAACAAGTCCAATCTGAGGGTGTAGTCACACCATTCAAGCAAGATGGAATAAACAAAAATGAAAATGTTTTTCAGAAGTTTGTTTCTTTTGAAAGCACAGGAAAGGGGTTGGCATGTTACCCAGCTGTTTTGGAGAACAGTTAAAATTCATGTTCTATGGATAAACCTGCAATATAATGTGCCGTCCGTCATTCCAAAGTTTTCTTTTGGCCTTTTATTTTTTAACTTAAAAAATTTTAATCACTCCTTAGCTTGGAAATTGGAAGGAATTTATCGACAGAGGAGTCGATCATGGCTGCCGTCCTGGAGAGATCACAGAAATGGTTCTAGATTTTGGGGTGGATTTGGGGTTGAGGACAGGGAGATAGAACAAAAGAGTACATGGAGCAATAATGTTTTTAGATCTTTGAAATGTAAATAAGACAATTCGCCATTGTGAGGAAAGCGTCAGAAGTGGGGGGTGGATGGCATTTGAATTTGGGTGTTTTAATTTTGTGAGCAGGTGGTTTAGCAAACTCAGGCCAGCCGTGCAGGACCCAGGAGAATTTTCTCCCTTCCCGGAGTCCTAGACTCAGGAAATACTACAATGAAATCCTGTGATGAGGAGTCAGCTTTTTAAATAATTTGAAAAACTTAGGTTTAGAAAATACATTGATCTCAGAAGGCAGGCTCTGGGTGGCCCCACTTCTGTCGCCTGGCGACCAAGCCAGAGGCCCAAGTGGGGACCTCGTCACGGGGCATATAGTTTTTTTGAAAGGGGAATAACATATAGATGTCACAATGTAAGAACGAGACACTGCCCTCTTGGTTCCTCTATTTCCTGATCTGTTTAAAAAACAAAAAGTGGTTTTAAATGGACTTCAACCTGGACACTCTCTGGGTTAATGGATACATTTAAAAAGGGTGCTTAAATTAACAATGTTTTACTTCATAAACTTTCACTGTTAGACATATGGGCATCGTTCACAAATAGCAATGCTGTGCAATGACCGCGTAGTATATTTCCCTATTATGTTGGCTTTTTTTAAGTGTTTTAGAGAAATAATACAAACTTGTGTACATATTTCTCAAGTAATCTATAGCTGAGCTAATGCAACTATTTCAAAAGCGAGGCAAAACAGATTGGAAATTAATTAGGGGTACAATTTACTCAAAAATACTTAAGCAACGTTTTAGATCTGCAATCTTGGCCCGTTTTCCTAGGTGAAACCCTCTCTAGTATTGCTCTCTTAGTGTGCCTTATATTTATTTGAAGTGAAGAAAAAAAGAGAAAACCATTGAAACCATGAAAACATATAACCTTCTAAAGAAGAAACTGAATCATCGCTCTCATATATATTTTTCAGATCTCTCATATCTTCTGGAAATATCTTAGAATGTTGAATCAATATGCAGAAAGATAAAAGGCCATTTCTCTGAAGGGGTAAGATTAAATATGCCACTATAGTACCTAAAGCAAATGTAGCTAGAGTACTGAGTTTGGGATTTTTCTGTGTGCACCCCCCAACCCCTGCCTTCTCCCACCCTAAGAATGTCAAGAATTTGAACTCCCTGTTCTTAAGGTGAAAGGGCATTAATTAGCTCAGATCTGTTCATGAAGAAGCAAGGTGGCGAGTCCTGAGACACTGGAACCGTACCCCAAAATCTCCCAAGTGTAAGATCGCAAGAGATGATGATTTCCTGGGGTGCCTCGAAGGTAACTGAAAACAATACCGGAATTGTAGATCATTAATTAGGACCCAGTAAGATCTCCATTTGCGTCTCAGTGATTCTCGACTCCTTTATTTCAACATTTAGCTTTAGGTTTAAAATATTTGCTAAGAAAGCAGAGAGGTGATTAACAGAGATTTTTAAATGTGTGCCATAGTTACACATTCGGTCAACAGAGGAAAAGGAAACTATACAGCATAAGTTACAAAATGGTTATTTCGTGTTTCGCGAACATTCCAATAAACTCTCCACGGTGGTGGTGTTCAATTCGACAGTAGAAAAGCAACAGAAATGAACTCAAGAGCCAGCCCAGCTCCTTCACATCTTGCAGAGAACCGCGAGGAAGCCCTCAGCCGCAGTCCGCCCGGGAGTCTCAGCGGCGACCTCTTCCCATCTCTCCCGCGGGAGGACTGTCTGCTCGAGGTGCCGAGGCGAGGGGGCTGCGGCCCACTAAGGGACCACCGAAGTTTACTCCCGCCCCAGGAGAAAGGCCTCTGGGCTGCACGGCGGGCTCCGAAGAGGCCCCGGTTCCCAGAGGAATGAGTGTGGATGACCTGGGGTTTGCATGATCCCCTAGTGAGGAACTTCACAGGTTTGGATGTTGTTTCTTTTTAAACTCCTTTCTCTTAAATTACCTAGAGCTACCAGGTTTTAGAAGAGCGTGGCCACCACTTTGATACGATGTTATTGGGTTGTTTTAAAATATTTTCACTTTATTATTATTTTATATTATTATTCCAACAGATTAGATTAAAGGCAGTGATCACTAACACAGAATACAACAGAGCTAACAGTCAGCCAGGCTGCTCCCGGGACCAGGTCTGTCGGGCCTAAGGCGTGGACATGCAGGTCGGTAGCTCGTACACTGCTAGCTACCCGCGTAGCTCAGGCTGCGGGGGGAGTGAGTGAGACGACAGATGCGGCTGTACCCTTAGAAGCTATTTAATAAATATCATCAAAAAACAAAAGGGAAAGAAGCCCTCCGGAGCACAATCACCTTAGGTCAACTGAATGTCATCTAGTTTATTCAACCAAAAATGGAGAGAGAAGGAAAATATTAAACAAACAAAAAAAAAAAGCAGATCTTAACACTAGCAGTAAATAAATTTGTACAACGATTCAGTCTGTATAATATGATGAAATAAATCTACATCTTTTCTTATTTTGGTGCTTTGAATTATACATACAAACAACAATTACAGGGACTTGATCACGCAGCATGTAGGCCTGGGAAAAGGCTATCTGAAACCCTCGATGGCAAAAAGTGAGCGTTAACACGGATTGCCCAGACTGATACAACTTCCTAAGCAGAGGCCCACAGCTTTGAACAAATGATTCGCCTACGACTTTTTTTGTTCTTTTTTGTTTTTTTTTTGTTTTTTTTTTAATGCATCAAACACCTGTGGCCAGTGAAAGGAAACAAAACTGGCAGTTTGTCCATTGGGACATCAGACCTAGTTTCTTCTTAATTTCCACACTTGATATCCCCCCATCTTCCTTAAAATGCTTGGCGTCCTTCATGCCTTCCTCACAGCTACCCAGATGCAATAAAGTCTTCTTCAAATGTACAGTATTTCTTACATTATAAGTTATATGCAATGTTCAGCATTTTTTTTTCACAGCACTAGAGAGACCCTGTTAAATAGGGAATATGAGTCTGAATGGCTTATTCACAAATGGGATCCAGATTTGGTGATTGGGAACGCAGACACCACAGTGAGCTCCTCAGCAAAAGTAGCAAACATTTTGCCTTCTGCCTTCAAAAAAACAGATATCCATCGGTTCTCGATTTCATGATATGCTCCTGCAAAAATGCACGTAGAAGGGGCTGGAGGGACTCTCGCCTGGAGACCTTTATGCATTGAGCAGAGACTCTAACCCATGGCAGTGACCATACTGGAAGGGTGGTGAGGTCCGAAGGAGAGGCTGGACGGCGGGTGCATCGGCGTTGGAGTGGTCAGCATGTGGCTGGAGTGGCTGAAAGGCGAAATGTGGCTGAGGGAGGACATGTGTCTGGAGAGGGCGGCTGGGTTGAAGGAGCTGCTCTTGGGGAAGTCCTCCAGCGTGTCATGTACCTTTTTGCACTTTTTGGATTTGCTAGACATTTTTCGGTTCCTGGTCTGGATGCCTTCCTTCTTCATAGTCAGGGGTCTGTTAATCTAAACAAAGATCAATTTTTTTTTTTTTTTTACTTTGTTGCTGGCTCTGAAATGGTGCAGACTTTCACACCCCAACACAGGTTCCTCTGACCGCCCCAGCTCAGGGATCTCTTTCCGGGGGCCCCTTCCTCCCACCTCTTCCTGCCTCCTTCCCGGGGACGCAGAGTTCTGCAGGCCAGGTCTGCAGTGTAGTTCTGACTGTCAGCCTCCATTAGTTTCAGAAACCAAGAGACCATAGGAAAGGTGCTCCACCCAAGCAAGGTTATTATGTTCATCCACATCAGTCATTTGGGGGGCAATTTGCCTGAGGGAACTCTGTGTTCCCAAGGACCATATTCTAGAGACCCATCCAATATGATTGTATTTCCCTAAAATATAACAACTTGTCTTACTTCATTAGACTTTCCTTAGACTATTTCATGAGAATGGAAGCAATGGAGGAATCTTCAAGGGGGAAATAACATTTTGTCTACGGGTCTGAAATCCGTGTCAGGACTAAAAAGCACTGCCAAGGCAACCATTTGGAAGTGTTCAAGCCCATCTGCCTCGGGAAACTAGGACTGTGCCCTGATTTAAATAAATTTTGGCTGCCTCTCTTCCACCTGGCCTTTTCGCAAGGAGAGGTGCTGTCAAATCTTCCCCAGGAATGTGTATGTTCTGGCGTCATGTTTTAATACGTGTTTTTCCAAAAAGTCATCTCTTGCCCATGTCACAGCAACTGCAATAATTGAAAATTGCAATTTTTACCTAGCTCCGACTCTCCGCTTCTAACTAGACAAACAGCTAAACTACCAACCAACAAGTATTTAATAACCACTTAGGGGATGCAAAGTACTGTGCTAGCATATACATGCTTTCATCCTAAAACTCAAAGACCAGGAATGAACTAAAGACATAGAGTCAAGCGACTACTCAAAAGATCACCAGTCTTCAGCCTCCGAAACAGCATACCACCTCTCTCTTCTCCATAAGACTCATTTGTTTTCTTTTTAAAATACATTTGCTTTGGGGGGCGGGGGGAATCAAGAGAGGGGACATTACAAAGCTACAGAGTCCACTCTCCACGAGGAGTCAGAATCAGATTAACTGCAATAGCAGTCATCTGTCCCGCGTAGCAAACCACACCTGGCCACGTTTCCAAGGAAATGTGGCAAAGCAACTCAAGGAGGGGATGTCAGGGTCTCGGTCATTCCTGACTCCTTGGGGAAAAACATCCTCAAGGGTGGGGGAAAAAAGTAGAAGATTCTCATGGTTCCAGGATCTACCTGTTTGCTCCAAAAGTGAGCAAACGGCAATTAAGGAAGAAAGAATTCAAACAGCCAAGAGGGCAGGCTGCCGACCACGCTCTGGGAGCAGCAAACACAGAGCTTCCTGGAGCTGAGCTGGGAGAGGCCGCCGTCAGGGAGGGTGGTAAGGAACCTCACACTGCAGCTGAGACCTGCTTCCCCCTTGTGCCAGGAAGGAAGCATGAGTGATGGCAGAAGAGCTAAAAGGTTGTTGCCAAAAGAACATCTCTGGGTTCCTTCTTCAGAATTATAATCAAGGTAAAGATGCTGCCTACAGAGGTGATAGGAATCTACTGTCACATCAAATCTTCCCCCAGATAATGTCTAGACACACAGCTCTTTACCCGGATATCTAGATACACATAGCCAGATATCTAAATATAATATCTAGTTACACAGATAGCCACACAAACCCAGATAACTAGTCCCAACACCACCTAGATTCACTGATACTGAGATAGGTAGTTATCTAAACACCCAGATAAGCAAAAGGAACTAACTTATGGCATACACATAAAGGTATCTCCATGGGCAGAACAAAACACAACACGAAGAGAATATTAATAGATTATTATCTCTTATTGTTAAATACACACAAATAGCCTCCTTTTGTGAATTCTTACTAAATCAGACAAGGCAGAAAAACCGCTCTTGCTGATGGGCAAGTTTCTCAGGAGTCAGGTGCTAATTAAGACTAGGGGAAGAATGAGCGGTAAAGAGGTGCCCAGACTTTTCTTTGACTTGAAGAGAACTTCATATTCTTCAGAAACATTTTTCTTAGATTAGACACAACTGACATATCTCATCATGGCTAAGGAGTCAAAGAAATGTATAACTGGTTCATTTCCCATAATTCTCATTCTTCTATGGAAATAGGAAAGAAATAAACACACAATTCATTGCTTTGAATTGACCTTGGGTACATTCTAAAACGAGAAAGCACTAAGTTTCCACTGGTCTCTATCAGTCCCCATGCCTCCCAGAAAAGCCTCTGCTGCTCTGAAATAGGTCCTGCCTCTTCCACCTCACCAACGTGTTCCCTTGCACAAGGTACTTGCTTCTCTGAGTCATAATTTCTTCAAAGTAAACCGGAAATAAAAATAATTTCTGCCCTGTCTACCTCATGGGACTACTTGAGGCTCCATTATAATCAAGTAACGTAAAAGTTCTTTGAAAACCATAAATTACAGGCCAAAAATAATTTTATAGGCTGTGTCGATGACTGGGTAGCTCATCAACTCTAATGCTCCAAATCTTCCAGATTTTAATCACAAATCCGTTTATCTCCAGTGCCGTGAGCAAGTAAATTCCCCCAAGTGAAAACGGAAATTGGGCTTCAATGCTGATAAACGTACAGACACAGTTCGGGCATCTGAGAGAGAAGAACTGACTGTAGGAAGACCCTAGTTCCATCAGAGCTGGCCCTGCCCGGGCACCGTGTCAAGAGGGGTGACACTGAAGGCAGGGAGGTGAGTTTTGCAGGTTCCCTGGGAATCTCAGCAACTTTTTCCCAAAAGGTGAAAAGGGACAGGGTGCTGGGGTCACCCTGAGAAATTCTCCTGTGACTCAAAATATTTAACCAGAAACGCTTCCTCCCCAATTCCCAGGTATTCCTGGGTAAGAAGAGGTGACTGCCAGAATGCCCTGAGCAAAAAGCTCTGCCTTTTCCCCGTTCAGCCCCAGACTTTGCCAAAGTCAGATTGGCCAAGAGATTTTAGGAAAATCAGACAGAGCCAAAGAAGAGAGTGAGAGCGAGAGGGAAATGGCAAATCTGTCATTGGGACTAAGGCGAACTTCAGGCCTCACTGGGTCTTGGCCTGTCAGCCAAGGAGGAAAAAATTCTGGGGGGAGGAAACATTTTTTTAAGGTAAAGATATTGCAACATGGGAGGTCCCCAAATTAAAAGGTTAGAAATGACAAAGCTAAGCCCAGGTGACTGACTGGCAATCATCATTCTGCTAATACGATATACAGGAATAAGACAGTTTCTTTTCCCGGGTATGGGTGAGCTTGCTGGGATTCTTTCCTCAGTTCTCTGCTGATTAGGACAAAGCCAGAAGATGAAATCTCTCAGACATTTCATCTCATGTCTTCTATACAGAGAACCCATTTAAAATTCGCAGCACAGGGTAAGCCAAGACTCCTGCCCCTCAGTAACTGAATCTCGGTCCTGTTTGCTTCAATAATTTGTGTGCCATGTACTACAATTCTAGTTACTTTTCTCTTTCACTCTCTTTCTCTCTTTTTGCCAGAAGTATAAACCATGGGGAAACATTAAAATATAAATAGTGACTTGTTTTTGTTTCCCAAGGGGCAGATTTTTCTCCCCTTAAAAACCCAGACCCTAATCGGCCGCCCATGTGGAACTGTTGCATCGCGCAGTGTTTTCTGCTGTTCTCTGCACCGACTAAGGGGGCTGGGTTGTCCTGTCTCTAAACCCTTCGCTCTCAGCCAGGCTACACTGTACAGGGCAGTTCCCTACGCTGGGTCCTGCTGCACTGATTATCTGAGGCCCGTTGTTTGCCCAAAGAACAGCAATGCAGATCGAGAAGGGGGACCTGGGAAGGGTGACACGCCGCACACTGGGCATCGTCAGCAAGGGAGGCTGCTGTGGCTGACCCCCGCCCCCCCCACCCCCACCCCCGTGACACTTACATTGTGCAGCTTGTAGTAAAGCCCGCAGGCGTTGCAGACAGGGTCCCCATTGGCATTCCTTCTCCAGAGGGTGGTAGTGGTGGTTTGACAGTTTGCACAGGACGTTCCTGCCCTTCTTGCTGCCGACTGGGGAGTGAGGAGAGGGGAGAGGGGAGGGGGGGAAATCAAAACAAATGTTAAATGTGTTTTCAGAACTACAGAGACAGACTTAAAAAAATTATCATTGAAATCAAAACTAGCAAGTGGCCCACATGAAAGTAAGGAAGATCCCCAAAAGCAGCCTCAAGAAGAAAAATATAGCCGATCCACCGGCAGACGAGCGTGCCAGCCTGTAGCCAAGTGGTCAGAGAATCTAGCCCGCCCTGCTCCCGTGTAGAATTCGGGAGGCTCAGAAAACCAACACCACCTTCTGAGTCGATTTTCCCCCATCCCCATCCCACAAAGTCCGCCAGATTTTAGTTTTTATGGGTGTCCATTTTGAATTAACCAGACTAGTTTGGGTACCAGGCTTTCAGTAGCCTCGTTCGCCAGGCCCACAAGAGGTTTTTTTCAAGTGCAACTGCTCAGATGCCGCTTCTCCGGGAGGCTCCTGGCCATCACAATTACTCACAGCAAAGTAAGGCAGTCCTAAAGGCATCAAAAGCACTTCACAGGCCCCAAATGAAACAGTGCTGGCTTATAAAGAGAACAGAGTGCTAACAGAACGAGAATGTCTGTGCCTGGGTGAGGCTTGCATGCTTGGGGTGCATACTTTAGGGAGCACCCCGCAGGACAGCCGAAGTGAACAAGACCCCGGCAAATCTGCAGCAGTCCTAAATTCACACAGCCCACACTTTCAGACTTTGTCACTCACGGTGACAGCCATCCTCGTTCTCTTTAGGTGGCTTTTAGTTAATGAGACAAACTATAAAGAAGGCATTTTGGTCTTCGACAGGAACACAGCCCTCCTCCTGCTCTCATCTCATTCCACCTTCTGGAAATTAGGTATTTCCTATTTGCTGTTCACAGAGCACAATAGTTGCAGGTCAAATGTCATCCTCAACCTGAATTGTAATTATTCTATTGTGCCAATGCCTTCATTTCTTTTAAAAGGGAAATTTATCTTTCACTTTTTTGGACGCACATTTATAAGGGGACTATTCTCTATGTCCATACTGTTTAAAAAAAAATCTCAAAATCTTTTGAAAAAAGTGGAGTTAGGTCACTTCTCAACATTCACCTCTCACCTCCTCAGCCCTGCCCCCCACAACATAAAAAGAAAATTTGAACTACAAAATTATTCCTGCCCCTGAACTCAAAAATATTACCAAAGGCAAGAGGAAGAGAAAGAATCCAGCTAGCTTGATCAAAACAAATTCTGGCATGGTTATAAAAGAGTGGGACAGAAAGGACAGAAATTGTGGCGCACTTTTCCATCAACATTTTATCAAGCAAAAAGTTGGGTCAAAGATCTGAAGCTGCCAGGTATGGAAAACCCAGTAGCAATCCTGAGTGAACCGGATTGAATCCTTTCCTTCCAAAGGCGCTAAATTGTTTCACAGATACGTTCCTCTGGCTTACAAGTCTCTTTTTTTTGTAGTAGTAGTAGTAATAATTATTTTCTGCATTCTAAGGAACTGGAAATTAAAAATAGCCCTTATCTATCATAATCGAAAAGGTTCTACTTTTTGGCCGTCCGTTTTGAAAATAATTCAATACGGCCCAAGAGTGCTGCCTCTAACCCCACCTGCCTTTCTGAAATGTGATAATTTAACACTTAAATAACAGTTTCTTCTGTACTCTTGGGAAAATAATACATTAAATCGGTCCTTAATGATTTTGACAATTATGTTATTATGTGATTATTATTATCTTCCTGTGCTTTTTTTTTTTTCTTTAAAAAAAATACTCGGATATAGTCGACTAATATCTACTCAGCCACCGGATTTCCCAGCCCAGCCACTTGGAATGTATCACACAAGCACATCAGGCCAGCCGGTAAAATCAGAGCTCCAAATGGCGAGGCTCACGGTGCGTCCTCTGCAGTGTATTGACAGTTTCATAAATAGGAGCAGACTCAGAATAGGTCTCCGGTCTACAAACTTTATGCGAATTTATACAGAACCTCTCAAAGCCACGCTGTTTGATTCACTAGCAGGAGACCTGAGTACATTAGCAAAGCAAGCTGCTCAGCTGGCTGTTAGACCTATGGGCACGCTGGCGATGCTGGGCAAAGAATTCTATGGCTCTTCCCTTCCGTCACTTCTGTTTCCTGCGTGGGCTTACTCAGTGTTAGACGCGCTTCTGACGGGGGAACTAGCTACCTGTTGGGCAGGGTGGTCCTCAGTGACTCTGCAAACGTGCAAAATGGAAAATAACCCACTGGGGACACAAAGCTGGGATGGAAGGGCAGGAAATAATGAAGAAAAAGAAAGGTTCCAGGCACTCAGACATCAAATGCATCTAAGGGCTAAAGGAAAAAAACCCTCCTGAATGCACTCTGCGTGTCTCTCGGGATGGAGCATATGAATTCTATGTAACTAAAAATATAAAACCACCCAGGACAGATGAGTAAGACAGAAAAGACAGCTGAAAATGTGACAGCGAATGAACTCTGGAATTAAAGGTAATTATTACTCAGAGTCTAGAGATTGCTTATGAAAGGTGAATGAAGACAGAATTGTATAAAATGCAAGTAGTATCTCCTATGCAAGCTGCCAGACAGAAGGAACCCCAAGAAAATGTCCAATGTGCGCTCGCTCATCAATCAGCCCATGGTCTGAGACTTTACTTCCTCTTTTTCCTTCTTTACTTTTACCATTTAAAAAAAAAAAAAAGCCCAATTATAATAGGACCAAGACTTATTTTTAACAAGAAGGTTTTTGTTGTTAGTTTTTTCATTTTTACTTTTTTTCTAGCAAAGGCAAGGTTTTAAGTGATTCAGAACATTCTTTTGTGGTGCAGTCATGCTCATTCTGTGCTAACACCTCCAGCCTTTTTTTTTTTTTTTTTTTTTAAACACGTCTTGTTCTGATCCGTTCAAACATCTTGACGTTTAGCTTAGGGAAGCCGAGTTGTTGTTTACGGGTTATCTCCAGTGCTCAGATATCCGGCAGCTTTTTCCTAGGAAGTTAGCTTTGCACATGAGAGAAAGGAAAAAAAAAAAAAATACCAAAGTGCATAGAGACCAGGAGGTTGAGAAAGTTGGAGAAAAGGGCAAAGATCAGAAAGAATAAAGCCTAGGGACCAAGGATTGCCAAAAATTAGTCACGTGGGCCCTTCATCCCTAGAAAGTTTTCCCTTCTTCAGAAGAGGATGTGAAAGGTGTTGAGTTGCACTAAAATCTGATGGGAAAGACACATAATTCTTTAAAAAAAAAAAAAAAATAGGAAGGATTTGTGTGTTTTCCCCCCTCAGAGTTTAATGGATGCTTTTTTATCCAATGTGCCTGGGGAAAAAACCCTCCTCCCCTCTCTACGTGGTGGATATCATCACCACAAAAAGCATTCTGATCTCTTGACTGTGGTTATAGAGTTATCATTAGCCAAGCTGGCTTTTATTTGCCTGTTACATGCACTTGCTATTCAAGCTGGCCCGAGGTTCCGAAGACAAGTTGACAAATGAACTGCTGCTAGTTTTCCTAATAAATGCTTGATGGGGCCAGGTTTCCTCAAGTATTTTCTAAGGGTCAAGAAGTTTAAGAAAGAAAAAAGAGGGAGGGACTAGCACCCTAGGGATAGTAGTTCTAAGGGGGGTCTAAGACCAAATGCTGGGAGACATCAAGAAGCAAGCCAGTGATCATACAGTTTTTTCCACAGGAATTACCTATGGAAAGTCTTCACTTCCTAAGACGAAAAAAAACTCCACTGGTTCAACGTCTGTAGCTTGTGAAATCCCGGCCCCATCAATCTTAAATCACTGGCACATGAGATGCATCCAGCGCTGAGGCTGTGAGCACTTCCCAGGAGTCCACTTCTACCACTTCAGGACCAAGTTCTGGGGGTGCCTGGGACATTCTATTCTCATACTAAGTTTCTCTGTCCATCAAATAGTCATTATCAATGCATCTTTAATCAGTGGTCCCAGTCCTGTTAAAGCACTTCTTCTATTAGCAAATAAAATTTCGGATTTGATAACCAAGAAGTCAGCACCCTTCAAAATATAGTGACTTAAGAAATGCGGAGGGGGAGATAAAGAAAGAGAAAGCTTTCCTATATATGCAATTTGGAAAGAGAAAGGGGGGGGGGGGGAATACTATCCCAAGCAAGCTGACATGATTTTGAGCTGTCCTGCCAATTTCCTGCAGAAAGCTCTCCTTCCAGGAGAGAGGAAATGAAAAACACCAAATGGTTAGTATTGGATCAGTGCTTCCCAATGAACAACTCACCAGCCTTCGCTTGGGCTTAATAAGGGGTCGGTTCTGCCCATTCATCTTGTGGTAGAGCCCACAGGCATTGCACAGGTAGTGCCCGGTGCCATCTCGTCGCCACAGTGGGGTAGAGGTCGCCCCGCAGTTCACACACTCCCTGCCTTCTAGAAACAAGATCACACATAAGTCACTTACGGAAGGAAAACAAACGCAGAAAGGCTGACAGTGCACAGGATTAGAGAATGACAGTCAAATAAAGAACTTTTTTTCTCTCTTCTCCCTCTTTTGGGGAACTTTCCCACCCCCATCTCCCTTGAAGGTGGCTGCCAACCTGAAAAGAGTTCTTGGATGGCCAGCTCACGGCCTAACCCATACACATAGAAGTGGCCCGGGAATACATTTCAGCAGAACCTTGTTCTGGGCCTGCCCAATGCTGAGGGCCAAAGCAAATTTAAACCTGAAGGAGTTCCCTGAGAAAAGTCTGAGCCCCAGACACGCAAAGGCAAACATTCCATTCATTTCCCTCGGAGGGAAACAAAGGTGACCCATTCTCATCTCTAGGTCTGTCTATACAGATTGATTAAATAATAAAGATTAGGCTGGGGAGAAAGGAAAGATGAATCAATAGCAAGATAGATAAACAGATAGGAAATAGATGAATAGATTGATCAATTGGTTGACTGATTTTAGCGGCGAGGGCTTTTGATTTTACTTCCAATAAAACTATAAACGTCCCTGGCTAGCAAGTAATAGATGAAGACCCAGCAGGGTCCACTCACTTCCCCGTCTCTTTTTCCTCTAGAAAAGGCCAAGGTTTTCCATAGTTTCCCAGCCATTGTGACAGGGACTGAATTTAGGCAAGGAAACTGGACAGGCGTGGAGGAAAAGGGACAGAAGAGTGGGTTGAGGGGGGCAGAGTGAGGGGCAGAAGATCAGAGCCGGCCTGTTAGGGAAGAGGGTGGGGGGAGTTCTTGGTCAGCTCATTAACTAAGGCCTGCCTGCAGTTGCTGCTCTTTCTCCAAAAAAACAAACAAACAAAATAAACAAAAACCGGCCAGGCGAGGTTCCGGCAGGCAACATTCACTCAGGGGCAGGAGAGTGAGCCGGACCCACCTCCGGAGGGAAAGCTCCTCGAGAGAATCCCTCAAAATATCATTTTAGGACGGGGGAGTTTGCTTCCTGAATGCTTTTCAACTTCTGCAGGAGGAGGACTGTTTCTGGGTGAAACTGTCCTGCCACTGGGGACTGTTCTCCCCACCTGGCTGCTCTGAGAAGAGACCCCTAAAGGAGACCCCTCCATCCCGCAGGCGGGTCCCAACCCTGAAGCCAGTGGCTCTGCTAGCTGGACCTCCCCAGGAGACCAGAGTGAGGACAGGGTTTTGCTCTCTTTGGGGTACCAGGAGGGAGGTTTGGGGGGATGGTAGGAGCGAAAGTTGAGCAAAGGTTGTTTTAAGAGATTAATCAGCTAACTCAAAACTACCAGGAAGAAAGGCTGCACTGGGCCGGGAGAGGAAAACCCAGCAGGGCGCTGGGGAATCTTGACTCCTCACAAGGAGGGCAAGGCTGGCCTGGGGCCTGGGGCATGTTCTGCCTTTGGAGACCCCCAAACCAAGTATGAGTGAATCGTGGAGCTTACACCCATGACCTATGCTTTTCTCCAGGGGCAAATTTGGAGAAGGAAAAGAACTTTTAGAAATGGAAGAGGATTTTGCCTCCTTTCACTTTGGAGTTCATGCCAGTATTGAGTTGTTTTTTGTTCACTTTCATTTTACAAAAAAATTAAGGGGTTAAGAGAGATTTTTATTATTCTCTTGCTCTAAATTTTAAAAGGGTTCTTAACCCAGGGTCTACACAGATCCATCCAAAAACCCCTGTGATTATCTACAAAAAACGTGGTCCTGGTGTACCAGGAGCCCTTTCTAGGGACCCGACAGCTTCCATCGGTCCTCAGAAAAAGGCTTTGGACTGAACTGCATCCAGACACTGTTCGCTGGGGTCCAAGCCTGCGGGCTGTAGCCGGTGGATGTGGGGGAGGCATGGAGGAAGGAGGAAGGGGTGCGTGGGCGAGGAGGTGCCAGGGGCTGCCAGAGCCAGGAGGCAGGCAAGCCCTGCAGGCTCCGTGCCCCAGGTGGGCACTGGGTCAGCCCCATCTGGGGACACGGATGCTGGCCTGGCCTGGCCGGGGCTGCCTACTCCCCCATCCTGCCAAGGCAGGGGCCTCTCAGGTTCCCAGCCATTTTGCCCCTTTCCTACTTGGGCGCTGGCAGAGCTGGTGTGAGGTTTCTCTGGCTCCCTGCTCCTAAGCACCCTGGGCTGGGGGATCTCCCAGTCTGACGAGATTAGTCTGATTTCCTTTCCTTTGTCAGGCGGTGGGGAGGATGACAGCTTCCTTTTCAGAAGGACCTTAAGAGCCAGCAACGGTTGCCTCTTCAGCGGGCTCTGCTCAGTAGAGCAATTTTCTGTCTTGATTCACTCCGCAAGTTTGAGATTGCCTTGCGTGGGTTTTACCTATTTATTTTTTCTTTTCTCCCTGTTGCCTCTCGCTTGCGACTTTAGCCAACAACCAGTTTTCCTAATGGAGGCCCTGACTGTCTCCTGCTTTCTTTCTCTCTCCTCTCTCACTGCCTGGTGTGAGCAGCTCACACAGACACCTCTCTCTTAGGTGACAAGAACCACAAAGCTGCCGCGTGGCCTCTTGACATTCAACAGCCATTTTCAAGCACCCCTTCGAGACTGAAATCCAGAAACTTGGGCTGACCGCAAGGGCTGGAAGCTGGGGCGGGAGGTTGTGAAGAGGAAGGTAGAGTTCTCAAGATGCCCACGGGAGGTGGAGAGCTAAGAAGTGGCCATTTGCAAAAAGGCTTTGTCTTTTGTTTGCAAAGATAGATCCCAGCAACAGCCCTCGTTAGAAAAGCAATAGGTGCCCTAACCACAGCTCAACCGTTTCTCCAAAATGCGACAACCCTCTCTTCTCGTCTCCTCCTTTGGCAAGTGCAAAGAAGAGGTTTACCAAAAAAAAAAAGCAACCACTAAAACCAAGAGAATCCCCTCCTCAAGAATTCCCACCACTTCCACCGCCTTTACACAGAAAATGTCTAGAAACTTCCCCTCCCCGATCCCACACTCCCAAAAGTCCCAGCTCCCTCGCTGCCCAGGTGTGCTGGCCTTGGTTTTTTTGACTGTGAGAAAGGAATACGAGGAGGAAGTAAAAAGCCGAATTTAAACCATCTCCTCATCTCTCCCCCCACCAAGAAAAACACAATAAAATAGGTATATAGGTACCCCTGATTCTGGTTTAGAGAAACCGCAGCTCTCCCCTCCTCCCAAGTGTTTGTGTTCAGGGTCTTAAGGAAAGCGATGAGAGAAAGGAAAAGACTAAACCGAGGGCAGAAGGTGTACATAACACAGGGGGAGCAATCAAACATGGAAATGAGGGCAGAGAAACCAGAGGCGTTTGGAGAAAGCACTCTGTCCCCTCCCCCACATACAAACCACCACACCAGCCTCAGATACCACGATCTTCCCCCAAAACTTTTAGCCCTACCAGAAGAGAGAACTTAAAAAACAAAATCCCATCACTACCTCAAAATGCACAGGTCTGCTTTCTTTGCAATCAGCCCTCAAGCCTTTGATCTAATCCCAGGCTTTTCTGCCGAAAGCTGCACCCCACTTCTCTCGAACCCTCCACTCCACGCCAAGCCTGGCCCCTGACCAGGCAGCCAGGCCACTCTCCTGGCCCACTCTCCCTCTTGCTTTCTCTCTGACTCCGCCAGCAGCCTACCTCCCTCTCCCTCTGCCGGCTTTCATGTACTGAACATGCAGGTCTGAGTTTTTCTGTCAGCCTAACCGCATCCGGACTCTATTAAAGTTCCTGGCTCGGGATAAACAATGCAACTGTCGCGTGCAGCAGTCTGAAAATAATTGGATTAGCTAAAACATATCAACTAAATAGAGACAGTCCTGCCCAGGCAGTCGGAGTGAATGTCACCCTGGAAAAAAAACCCTGAAAACTGATCTCATGGTCACTGGGTGCCCACTGCCCTCCCTCGAAAGTTTTCTAAACCGGGGTTTTGCCAGCTCTGTTTCAAGACTGCTCATCCTGCCCATAAAAAAACAAGTGGGTTTCACCACTTCTTTGTATATAGCAGCTCCATAGGCAGAGGACAGAGGCCCGGCAGTTGGAATGGAGCAGGACAGTCACCCACCCTGAAACGGGCACACCCACCACACAACAGCCTTCACAAAATCATCTCTAAAAACATAACTAAATCTCATCTCCGCGAATCCCAAACTTTCTGAGTCAACTGCTTTGGTTAGAAACAAAATTGGTGGTGAATTATTTCATTTGTAAAGAAAAAGTATTTTGTGGGAGTTGTGGGGGGGACATTAAGGCAGGTATCTACACCCAGAGAATAAACAGGCTGTGCTTTCTGGAGAGAGGATGAGCAGAGGAAGCACAGACTCACACCTGAGGTCTTTTGCAGCCCTTCCCTCCTCCTCTGGCTTCAGATCAATGGAGGACCATGTCCCGAGACACCTTCCTGCCCCAGCCTGGGCTGCAGGTAACCAGCCCTGTCTACTTTTGATTTACGTGCAGCTATTTCCCTGGGGCAGAGGCTGCCTCGCTGTCCCAGAAGTTACCATGAGAGCCCCCCTTTTTCATGCAAAGAATATGTGGGGTTGCTTTTGCAAGGTCACGCCCAGCGCAAAAAATATATACACACTTTATTTATACATGTCTGTATAAAGGGCTGTCCTCTGTTGACTGAATGACCCCGGTTGAGCTGGGCCCGAGAGGAACAGTCAAAGGGACTCAGAGGCCAGGAAGGGTCAGAGGAGGGACCTGTGTTTGTTTAGGTTTCAGGAGGTTTCGTTTTAGCATTAAACACTTAAAGTTCTTCCCTCGCCCTCCGTTTGGTCTTGGAAACGGACTGAAGGTTACTGGCAGAACCCAGAAGCCCCGGGGGGCCGCCGAGAGAGGGTTTGTGTTTGTGTTTGTCTCTTGCCTTCCTCAGTCCACCGGGGAGTTTAATTAGATCTCACTGCCCCTCTGCTCTGAGGGCTGGAGTGAGAGGGGACACACCTCATTCTTCGAGGCTGTCAGGATGGAAAGAGATCAGATCTCAGGGGGTCTGGGGCAGCCCCCAGCGGAGCCAGACCGGGCTCTCCTTTCCCTAACCCTGGATTTAGAAGGAAGGGGGTGGGGGAGGGACCCCAGGGGAGAGCAGGCGCCTACCTGTGCTGGATCTTGCCTTGGGCCTCGACTTGCACCCAAAGCTGGTGGGCGAGCCCCCCAGCAGGCTGCTGGGCGGGAAGAGTCCGGAGCTGTACTCGGGGACGTAGGGCGGGTAGGTGGTGATGGGGTGGTGCGCCGAGGCCGCCGCGCCCCCCAGCGTGGTCATGCTGCCCCGAGAGTGCGAGGACTCCAGCTTCATGCTGTCGGGCAGCGGCACCTGGTACTTGATACATTCCTTCTCGTCCTGCCGGCCGGAGCCCGCGGAGCCCGGCGTGGACAGGGACGGGTCTGGGGACACGTCCTTCGGCGGGGTGGGCGGAAAGGTGAAGAGGTGCGGGCTGGAGTGGCCCCCCGACAGCGAGGCGGAGGAGGCGGGGGGGTAGACGGACAGCGGCCCCGGCGAGCCGTGGTGGATGGACGTCTTAGAGAAGGGGCTGAGGTTCCAGGGCGAAGCCGTGTGGTGGCTGCCCAGGGCTTTGCCACCGTCCAGCCAGGGCAGGGATCCGTGCAGCAGCGGCGGGCGACACACCTGGCTCCCTGCGGGGAAAGGGCGGGAGGTGAAAGGCTGTGAGAGCAGCCCCCCCCCCAGGCCCTCCGACAACCTGGGGGTTCGCCCCTCCACCCCAGACTCCCTGTCAGGAAAATCCCAAACACACCCAGACCGGACCTGGGTGCAGGCCCCACTCGCCCTAATCCAGGGGGTGCCACGAGTACCTTGGCCAGCACACACCCCTCACCCCTCCCTCCCACATAAATGTCCCATCAAAGCCCTAAGAATAAAGGGCCTGTGTCTGACACCCAGGAGGTGCTAGGAAGGAGCGGAGAGGTCCCCTGGGCTTATTGGCCTCTCCAGATACACTTTCTAAATCACATCCCCTGAGGTCCCTCTCGAGAACCTGACTTGATTTATAGGTTTCTTTCAATGGCCTGGGGTCTTCCACCCTGGACCTAATCCCAGCCAGCCCGATAAGAGTCGGCTGTGAGTGATGAGGCCTGAAGGGGTGAGCCTGGGCCGGGGGCACTCAACACTAGGGAAATCCAGGGGCCTGGAGAGAGGCCAGCAGCGGTGCCCAGCTCCTGGTGCCCAGAGCAGGTAGGAAAGGGCTGGGAAGAGAGGAGAGGGGAGCTACTTAGGGTTACTTCCAAGTAACCGTACTTCAGTGTTTGCTCATAACTGGCAAGGCCTGCGATGGGATTTGCAGGGAAACGAATGGCTCGGACTGCTGGAGAAAGTTTTCTAGCCTTATACCCTGGGATGCCTTCCTCGCCCTCCCAAAGCCTACAGAAGAAAACAAATTAAGCCTCAGATCTGCCCTCAAAGTTGTCATTCGACGGCCAGTGTGATAGGTGAATTTTCACCTGAGCTCCTGACACACAAAACCCAGTCCATGCGTATGCTTCACTCATACACAGGTTGAAGGTAGCCATAACCCAGGCCGGCCCATACACTCTGCGAGGTGGGCATTTAAACCGCAGATTCAAATCCACACACACGTTGATCTCTTGATCCAGTACCTGCCTCAGCGTTTGACGTTCTATCTTAACCATTAAGAACAATACTGAAACTAAAAATCTAAAGGGGAGGAAGGGGAGGAGAGAGGAAGGGAAGGAGAGTTCTCTGACAAGGGTCAAGATTCAGATTATGCAGGAAGTAGTATAGTAAATAATATTAAGTCTGCATCCACGCATTTCCACTTAACTGCTGATCTGCACAGAACAAGGGCAAAGAGCGCCCCATCCGCAGAAACAATTGTTTAAGCCCAGTGACAGCAGAGTAGAGGATGCCTGCCGCTGGAGAGGCTCTGTCATCAGAGCCAACCCGGGCTCCAAGTCGTGGACCAGGGCGGACCTCGGTGTGCGTGGGGAGGGGAGGCTGAGAGAGCCTCACGCCTCAAATTTTGGCTATTTCTTCTTTTAAAACACCCGTGCTGCTGGGAAGCGTGAGTTCTGCCCCCTAACTACACAGGACTGGGTTTCTTTTCAGCATTTCAGAACTCCCAAACTTCTCAAGGCGAAAGAGAAAGAAAGAAAAGAAAAAAAAAAAAGTTAAGGCCACTGTAATCGCTCCTCCATAAAAAAGAAACCCTGGTGGATCCTCAGCCTTCCTTGGGAGCCTGATGGACTGTTGTAGGCCGGAGGACACAGGAAGGCCAGGGTTGCGGGCAGCGGCAACGAGGCGACCTAAAAGCAAAGCCGCAGGAAAATTCTGTGCAGCCGGGAATCTAGGACACCGCCTCTGTCTCGACCTTAGGACAGTAGTCTTTCCACCGAAACCCATTCAAGCACCAGAATCCCATTCCTGCGAGCCCAGGGGTAGCCCACCGGCCCAGAAACCTAACGCGCTAGCCCTGGGGAAAGGTCAGAATCAGGGGCGCTCAGAAAGACGTCTCTCGGGCCTTTGTGGAGAGGTGTTCGCTGGCGGAAGGGACTGCAAGATAACTGGGGGAGCGCAGCCCTTTGGGAAGAACCGAGTCTGAGCCGGGCCGGGCCGGCGCCGGCTGCGGAGGCAGAGCCCCGCTCCCGGCACCTGGGCCCCCCGCGGCCCCGGGCCTGCGGCCGCGCGGGGAGGCAGGTCTGCAGCCCTGCGCCCGCCAGGTGAGCGCCAGGCCCCAGGGGCTCCAGCCGCGCAGAGGCGCCTCTAGGACTGTTGTGAAAAACACACCCTCATGACGGTCGAGACGGCTTCCTCGCCCATTTCCGGGCCCCGGTATTTTAAAATGAAGCATTAACGGCGCTTTGGGGGGCTGGGGCTGTGTCTCCCCAGCCCCGGTGCCTCCCTGCGCCCAGACCTGGGGCGGCAGGGGCGGCCGCGCGGGGTTTCCGCACCCGGGGCGGACTCACCGTGGTGGGTCGGCGGGTACCTCTGCACCGTGGCCCTCACCGAGTTTCCGTAGTAGGACGGGACGTGGTTGCCTTGACCGTCGATGTTAAAAAGCACATCCACCTCCTCGGGAAGGGAGTACTGCGCTGGGTCCATGTACGAGTGGCCGAGGCCCGGGTGGTGCGTGTCCGGGTGCTGCCCGTTGAGGACGGCCGGGTGGTGGTGGCTCACCCAGCGCGGCTGGTCTGCCGTCACCTCCATGGCCCCGGCTGCGCTCGCGCCCTCTCGCCGGGCCCGGAACCCGCGCGTGGAGAGGGAGGGCTGTCGGCCTGGGAGGTCAGGGGGTGGGGGCCCCGAGGCTCTGCAGGTGAGCTTGCCGTCGGAGGAGCGGGGGCTAGCTTAACGATTTGTTTTCAGAACGGGAATGGGAAAGGTGGGAAGGAACGAGGAGCGAATGAGTTTTAAAAAAACAAAAACAAAAACAAAAAAACAACAAAAAAAACACCTCTGAGTGGTAGTTTAGCAAAGAGAATAGGAAGAAAAAAGAAATCCCCCCCAAAAAACAGGACGGGAGGGTAAAAGGGGGCCAAATCGCTAAGAGGGGGCGAGGGCGGCTGGAATCCTGCAAGCGAGGCTCCTCTGCAGCGGCTCCGAGGCTGGGTCCCTCCTCAGGTCACCTGCAGAGGAAAGAAGGGGAGAGCGGGATGAGCTCCTAAGTTCCTGGGCACCTGAGTTTATGAAGTGGCACCACCTGCCCTCGAGCCACCGGCCCGCGCCCCGGGACACGCGCGCACCCCCGCGCACCCGCGCGCACCTCCTGCGGAGCTCGGAAAACCCGGGCGCAGCCGGGAAGGGAAAGGCTCCCGGGGACATCCCCACAGCCCGCTCCGCCCGGAGCCCGGCTCCGACCGAGTCCTTCCAACTCGGGCCGCAGCTCCCTCCCTCCGGGGGACACCGGTCCCAGGACCTTTGGCTTCCAGCCTCTAGAAACTCTCCAAGAGAGGAGGGTTGAGTTTTAAATGTTTTACAGTTTGCCCAAATGCAGAGGAAGGAAAAAAATAAAAAATAAATAAAACTTAAAAGAAAGTCGCGGGTACCAACCTGGGCAGCGAGGAGCAGAGAGGAGGTGGAGGAGGCGTGTGACCTGAAGAGCAGAAAGTGCTCGGTCAGATTGCGCGGCTCGCTCTGTCTCGAGCTCTCTCCGTCTCTCTCTCTCTCTCTTTTCCTCTCTCTCTCTCCCTCTCTCAGTTTTTTTTTTTTTTTTTTTTTTTACAGGGAATGCATTCTTTCTGAAAGTATCAAGACGGCGCCAGGCAGCTCAGTGTTCGCAGACAGCTGTGGCGCGACGCAACTTAAGGAGGTTCTAGTGTCATCCGCGAGAGAGGGAGGAGCCTGGCGCTGGCGAGGAGGGGACAGCCTCCCCGGCGCGAGGAAACTGCAACCCAAACCCGCTCCGGGGCTTCACCCCCAGCCCCTCCTCCCGCTCCTCCACTGACCGGAAAGGGGCGCCGTGCTGGCCTGCCCCGGCTGGGGGGCCCGGGAGCCCGGGGGCGGCGGGTGGGCGAAGCGGCCCGGGGCGGGGGCGGGGGCGGGGGCAGGAGGGGGCGGGCGGGCAGGAGGGAATTCGCGCTCTGGCCCTTTAAATGTGGCTCCGGCTCCTGCCAATTCTGCACGGCTGGGTGGGTTATTCCATGCGGGGGAAACCCGCCTGCTCCATTCATAAACTTAATTTCTACGGGAAGACTTGCTTTTTCAGGCTTTTTAAGCGAGCGACATTTTTCTATTCATTCTGGGGAGTACTGAGAAGTTTATTGACTTGGGGATATGAGCATGTAAAACTAATCAGGAAAATAAAAAAATTGTTGAAGTCAAAGTACTTTGAGATTTGCCTCTGGAGGGAAAGACTAAGAGCTGAGCAATCGGACCGGCAGAACCCGCCAGTGACTGAGACGACCGCGTTACGCTGAGGGTCGCCGTCCACGCGCTCCCCAGCCTTTGGCGTTCACGAGCCTCTCCAAGGAAGGCTCCAGCTGTCGCAGCTGTCCCGGTCAGACCCAAAACTTGTAATCGAAGTGTGCTTCTGACCTCAGCGGCAGGAGTGATGAATGAGGAGAGAGGAAGCAAAGACTCGAACCAGTTCCCACTGCAGTGAGGGGTTGCAAAGCTGGGCCTCGGGTCTTCACTCCAGTTACCCAACTTTTCCCCACTTACTCCGGCGGCTCCCGGCGTGATTTCCCCCAGCCCCTCTCACCCGCCGCCCGGCAGGACCGCGGCGACCTTCCCCCGGCCCGGGACTCCCGCGGCGGAGCCCGAAACCCCGGGGCCGAGGGAGCGCAGCTAGGAGACGCCCCGCGAAGGGCGGGGCGGGGCGGGGCGGGGCCGGACGAGAGGCCAATCAGCGGGCGAGGCTGTGGCCGGGCCGCGATTGGCCGGCGCCGCGGCCTCCAACCTCCGCGGCCCTCCGCGGTCCTTTGAGCCACGGCCTCCCCTAGCGGCGCTCAGTCTCCTGCAGCCGCCGGGCGCGAGGAGGCGGCGGGGGCGCGCAGGGGTCAGGCGGAAAGAGACTCGGGTCCCACCCTCGGCTCAGCCCGCACAGCGTGTGAGACGAGCGCGCGAGGGTTCTCCCGCGGGCTCTCCCACGGACGGTGCTGAGGGTTTGGTGTGGGTTCTCCTAGAATTGAAGACGGTACCCCCTTTTCGCTCCTCCACCCCATAAAATGCCCTACAAATACGAAAGTTGGAGCTAGAGGAGACCGTCCCTAAAAATAAGATGCTGGAGGATTCCTTTCACCGGGTGAAGCAAAAACATCGATATTCTACCCTTCACTTGATGAAGGGCAGATGTTTTCATACTCAATCCTCGTAGGAAGATCAGTAAAATTTATTTTGAAAAAGTAGTGAAAACGTTGGGTCCTCCCGATCTTGGATTTGGAGCTTGAGTCTCCTCCGTCTTCTTAAATCTGATGTTTGTTTAGAAATCAGAATTGGGTTCCTGGATGTGGGACGGGAAGAGCACCCCTAAATTAAACATCCCCGGCACCCCAGGTTGCTCCCGAGCCCGTTTAGTCCCGGCTGTCAGGACGGCCCGCTGAAGGCGCATCGATTTTCCTCTCTGACCACTTCTCTCCAGGGCCCGCCGAGCTGCCGGCCTCTCCTGCTCGCTGCGCTCTCCAAACCTTTCAATTATTTAGTTTCTAGCATTCGCCGGAAACCGCTCCACGAACGCGGACAGACGAACGCACACACATTTTTGCTAAAAAGTCCCGAGATGAAGAGTGGAAGCCGAGAGGAACCAGCGAAAAGCGCTGCGCCAAGCTCCAGCCCAGGCCCAGGCTGTGCCCGCCGGCGCCCTGTCCGAGGCCGCGCGGATCGCCCCCAGACCCTGGAACCGGGAAGGAGAAAACGGAGCCTTTCTGGGGAGAGAAGGGCTGCCCGGGCCAGGACTCGGCAACGTGAACTTCTGAGGCTGGGAACGATTTTAAGAGACAAAGAGAAAAGATTTGTGAGAAGGAGGCCTTCCTTTCCGGGGTAGCGGCGCCTCTCTGATAACCTACAAAACAGGGGCTGAGGGCGGGCGGGGGGGGGGGAGCATTATTCGTTTTAATTAAACCACGAGCACCAAGTCGGGCTGCCCTGGGATGGAGAGCCCCCACCCCAAAGCACCCTGAAAAAAATAAAAGATCTTTAAGGCCCCTCTCGGTCTGGGAGGTTGGGAGCTGGCGGGGAGGCGCGGGGGCTGCGGCTGGACGCCCGGTGTAATGGAGCCAGCCTGTAGGGGGTATTTAACATTTAATTCCCAGCCGGTCCGCCCCTGTTCCCGGACTGACAGTGGGTAATTGGGAAAGAGGACGTTGCTCTTTTGATGGCCCGCGCCGGCCAGTCTCGCCGACGCCACACTGTGTTTGACGTCACGGGCCCAGCCCCAGAGCTGAGAGCGCGGAGCAGGGGGTGGGGGGAGGAGGGAAAGGAGAGGAGAGGGACCGGGGAGGGAGGGCCGAGGTCGGCCCCGGGACCCACGGGGAAGGAAGGGGGAAGGGAGCGCGGCCGGAGAGAGGCTGCGGCGTGTGGCCTGAGGCGCGGAGCCGGGCCGCGGGGGTCTAGGCCGGGCCAGGCGCCGGCGAGACCCGCCTCGCCGGCAAATGCAGGCCGGGCTTCCTCCGCCGGGGGAGGGCGGGCGAGGCGAGGGGAGCGGAGGGGAGGGGAGGGGAGGGGGCTCCGGGCTGGGAAGGGGGGAAAGGTGGCCCTGATTCCCCCTCTGCCATAGCCTGCAGAGCCGATCCCGGCCTCCTGCGGAGACGCTCAGCGCCCATCTGCAGACCTGACAGCCCCTTCCCCTGGCACCCCGGCTCTGGTCTCGTCTACGAGTCCCCCCTCTTTTCCCGGGGAGCAGCCGGGGAAGAGGAGAGAGAGAGGAGGAGACCAAGAAGGATGCTGTCGTCCTGGGCTCCTGTAGGGCTCGAGGCCTCCCTCACAAGGGTAAGGGGCAGGCGAATGGCTTGGATGCTTGGTACCCTGGGGACAAGCATCCCTGAGCCAAGCAGACCACGGCGCAGCTACGGCGCTCCCACCCCCACCCCCCCCCCACCCCCAGGAGCCGAGTCCGAGCGCGGGGCGGCGGGAGCCAGTCTGGCCTCTCTGCAACGCCAGGCCTCCAGGCGGCTGCTGTAGGCGTCAAGTTGAGCGAGGTGTGTGTGCCCTCTTGGGGAAAGGGTAAGAAATGGAGCCTTACTTTCTCTCCTTGGTTGGACTAAACTGGGACCCACAACCTTCCCCCCCTCCCACCCCACCTCCCCCAGACACATGCCCCTGTACGCGTCCCACCCACCCGCCCTTCCGGGAGCGCAGACACTCTGTCCGGATGGAAGTGGGGAACCCAGTCCCGCCAAGGAACCCGAGCCCGCGGCGCATAGGGGAGGAGCATGCCCCCCAGGCTCACCCCTGGGGTCTCAGGGCTCAGAGAGGCGCGATCCACAGAGCCAGCGTCACCCACCCGAGCCTGGCGGCCGCACGGTGCGTCCAGGCGAGCTCCGCGGGGCCGAGGTCCTGGGAGCAGCGGCCCCGGGCGCCCGCGCGCCGCCCGCGGAGGGTAACCAGAAAAGCCGAGCCTCGGGGTCGGAGTCATAAAGTTACTAATCCCGGGCGGGGGGAGTGAGCGTGCCTCGGGCCGCCTGGGGCGGTCATTTGAGCGTGTTTACTTAAGGACTTTGCAAGCGGACCGCGCGCGAAATAGTCGGATTTCCAGCGAGGCAGCAAATATTTGCAGGCGGGAGAAAGAAGCGGAGCCGGGCCGCGCCGCCGCGTCCCTCCCCCCGGAGCCGCGGCGCCGGCCTGGGCGGACCCGGCCTCCCAGTTAAAGACAGAAATGAAGCCGGGAACCTGCGGGACTTGGGGGCGGGGAGGGCGCAGAGCGACAGCAAAGGCCAGAAACCGGAGCGTGGCCCCGAGGCCCTGGCGAGCCGGTGCTGGGGGAGGAGAAATCGCTTCCCATTCCAGCTCGATCAATCTTCTCTGCCTGCGCTCGGTCAATAAAAAAAAAAAAAAAAAACGGTGTGAACGGCCGCGGCCGCCGTGCGTCTGGGAAGGAAGTGGAGGCCAGAGGTGCGGAGGCCGGCGCCCTGCACTAGCGGGGTTCGCACCCCGGCGGTCAGCACGCCCCAGGCCGGCCGCCAGGCCGTCGCGGGGCGCGGAGCGCAGCCCCGCGGGACGCTTAATTGGGTATCTCCACTTTAATAGTGGCCATTGTTGGAGCAATTAGCGAGAGACAATAACCGCCACGAGGCGTTTAATTCGATTCCCTTCGCCGGCTGCGGCGGCGACCTGTGCGCTCCGGAGAAGAGCCTGGCCTGGGAGGAGAGATCTGCCTAAGTTGCAGCTCCCTTCCCTGCGGTTTTGTCTTAGGTGTGGGAATTCTAATGGGGCAAGTTAAAGCGGGGGAAGAGAGAGAGCGGGGAAACCCGTGCTGGGCCTCGCCAGTCCCGCAGGGCGCCCCTGGGACCGCCGTGCCTGCCGGCTGCGAGCGTCTGAGCTGCGGCCACGCACGGGTCCCCGATGCCTGCTAGAGGGTGAAAAGCAGAGAAGACGGGCGGGGGAGCCGGCCTCCTTCCCCCTCAGCCCTAGGTCCCCCACCTCGGTCACGCGAACCCCGTCCCAATTTCCTTCCCCACTGGAGAGAAGGGACAAAGCAGAGAACCCCCTTCTCGCGCGTACATACTCCCCTCTCCCCTGAGCCAACCCCATCACCCCCTCCTCTGCCTCGGCCCTGGTATTAGGTTACCGTGGCCGGGCGAAGATTTTTACTGGATACGAGAATAGCACAGGTAAAGCTGTATAAACAGCTCGCCGGCCGCGGGACCGGAGGGTTACGCCGGGGACACGGCCCAAGGCGCCAGTGCTGGGCCTGGGTTGCGCGGGCGAAACGCCCCGGGAGCCCGCTCCGGCGCACGTTAAACACATATCTGCAGCTCCCACCCGAGCCCCTCTCTGTTTCCCCGCATGAACTGAAATGCAGGGTGAGCGGAGAAACCACTTGGCGATGGGAAATCAGGCAGCGCGGGCTGCTCTCTTCAGATGAAACACCGAGAGCAGAGCAGGGGACCTGGGGGGGTGGGGGGAGTAGAGAAAAAGGGGACCCCAAAACTCACTGGCGATGGGAAGATGCCGGAGGTGGAAACGTCAAAGGGGAAACCCGTGGGAAGAGGTCCGCTCGCGCAAACCTCCCCGGCTCCCACGCCCACCCGCACCAGGCCTAAGGTCCACCTGTCCTGGGACAGGAGCCATCGCTTTGGGGGTGGTTAAATTTACTCTTTTTTTTTTTTTTTTTTTTTTTTGCTTATTTATCTATCACCGGTTAAAATTCGCAAGGAAACCCGCCCAGACCGGGACAAGCTGCGAGAGATGTGGAGCATCGAAGAGAGGGAGCTGCGCTCCGAGATTACCTCCCGCTCCGCCCCCGCGGCCAGGCCGGGCCCTCGGGCTTCGAGGGAGCGGGATCCTGGCCCTCCCCCAGCCGTCACCCACTTCTCCGGAGTTGAGAAAAACCCTGATTGTAGCGAGATAAAAATGGGGCAGGTATGGGTGTAGCGGAAAGAGCGAGGAGGGAGGGAGAGAGCAGGGGATTTCTGTTTTTTAGTTTGACAATGCACAGGTCAGAGGGCTGGCGATGCGGGGAGCCCCGGGGTTAGGCTGGAGAGCAAGATTTCCCCTTGAGGGTGAGTGGAAAGAAGTACGAGTCGCCCTGGAGGAAGGGCGCACCTCCCAGGTCTCCCTTCCTCCAGGCCTCGGCGGTTCGGGGGACAGGTGGGAGCCACAGGGAACAGGAAAGGGCGGAAGAGCTCCAGCAAGTCCGCGCGCTGCCGCCGGGGCCCCGCGCGCGGATTCGGCCCCCAGACGGCCCTTAGGAAGGGGCTCGCACGTCTAGACCCAGGCTCTCGTCCCAGGGCGTCCTCAGGCCGCTCGGCTGAAGCCGGAACTCCAAGGGAAGTGGTCAGCATGCGGATTCACCCATGTGAACTTCAGGTCCCAGCATTTTTTAGGTGATGAGGGATGCGGGTGGGCACCTGCTTCGCTCCCTCCGGCCGCGGCCTCACAGCCACCGCGTGCGGAGCCCCCCGGCCTGCCCTAGCCCGGCGCCTCGAGCCCTCCTGGGGCCGACTCTCCTCCGGCCGCTTCCATGTGGCATTTCAGAAGAAGGAGGGCGTTCTCTTGGGGCTATTGTGTTTTTACTTCTCTAGATTAGCCAGAACACTAGAGTGTGATTTTTGCTGGAAAATCGACAGTGGGCTTCAAGGGAAGGGGGGTTCACAACCAGGAGAGGGGAGACGGGGGAGGGTCATTTCTTTCAGATCAGAAGACGGTTGAGGCGAGCTTCTAAAGGCACGAATTGTTCGTGTCCTCCGTTGGACACGCCGGAGACCCCGCGGTAACATCTGTGAGCCCGCCCGCTCAGGTGGGAAGACGCGGCCCTGCGTGCAGCCCTTCGCCTTTCCCTCCCTGAAGGATGCGCCCTGCCAGCCGCCTCTCCCCGCCAGGCCCCGGGGCTGGCGCTGGGCTCTCTGCCGCCTGCCACTTCGTGGACTCCAAGCAATTTGTTATATAAAACAAAACAGCAACCACACATGTGTGCCTGCAGACCCGCAGCGACGGACACCTAGGGAGACTCGCTCAAGCGCCTGGACAACGTGGGGGGTTTTCTGGTCCTTCCAACGGCCGCACCCACGGCCACCACCTCTAACCCCTTCTGTCCAGCGGCCAGGAGCAAAGGGGGGCTGTCTTGGCCCAGTCGCCCTGGTTGCTAAACCTCTCTCTGGCTACTCCAACGGTTAAGAAAAAGAAGTGATCAGGAATATTTGGTCTGCACACAAAGACACCACGAAAGGGCTGCACATTTATGTGTGAAAGAGCTCAGATGCGAGAATGAGGCAAACCCCTCGGTGCAGCCCAGAAATGGTTAGGATAACCCGGGCTAGAGAGCACTGGGGTTTTTGGACTCTGCTCTCACACAGCTATCAGAGTCCCTAATACCCTGCCACTCACCACAGTTCCCAGCCACAAATTGCCTTAACCTCCAGAAGATGGGTTCTCAGCCACCCGGCTCCCACTGTTACCTGCCCCTCCCCAGGCTCTCTGTGTGGCCCTGGATTGCTGGGCATCCCAACAAAGAAGCTCCACCAGAGCTCAGGGACACCCACTCCCATGCCTTCACTGCACTCCCAACCTACCCCCACCTCATATATTGTCTGGGGAAAGGCCAGGTAGAATTATCAAATAAAGGAAAATTCCGCTTCTGCTGTCTCTGGGCTTTTGGCTGGACAGACCAACCCAACCCTGAGTCCCCAGAGCTAGCAAAGAGCTCTTGTGTAGAACAGAGGGTGGGCCTGCGGATGCAGGTGCATGGGTTTGTGTACCCAGTGCCACTCACCGATATCCTCAGAATCCAGCTGGCTCCTCAAGCCAGGAACCTTAGGCCTTGCAGGGCAACTGGCTAGAAGCTGGAAGCTGAGGCTCCTGCTTGGTCCCATGCGGGAATCGATAATGGGACCCAAAATCCACCTGGATCTTGGTCAGTCTGACCTGGGCACCATACCCTGCCCAGAACTTAAATGGGCAGAAGACAGTTTCTTTCCTCAGAATCACACAAACGTTTAAAAGGTTTAATGGTAAGCACCCTCCCACAAACAGCCATTTGGGCGCTGCAAGCATCAGACACCTTGGTCTGCTTCACCGGCCCCACTGGGACTCCCAGCCCAAGCCTGTCACAGGAAAAACAGCCACCCCCCGCCCCTCACACACACACCTTTTCTGCCAGAGCCACTAAGAGACAAAAGCGCTGCAAATGCTACTTTATTATTTGTCCCTTTAAATTTTGTAATCTCCCATCCACAACCCAGGCGTCCCTGGTGAATGTGGCTGACAGAAGAGAACAGAACTAGGAAACATGGGAACCAAACTGAAGGGAGATCCTGCTGGTTGGAGTCGTTTCCCTCCTCTGCCCTGGACAGAATCACGCTGTCAGTTTCCTCAGCACCCTGCAGTATCTGAGAGGAGGCAAACCTACACAACAGCAACTCTCCCGCCTAGATTCACTCAACCTCCCTTGCATTTTAAGGCAATCTGTTTTGGCTGGGAACCTCTGATGGAGTCACTTTTAGGAGGTCTGTTGGCCCAATGTCCCAGAAGAAAGTAAAATTCTCCTCTCCCCCTCCTGTTCCCCACAACCCTGGGCACCCTCTCTCCCAAGCAACGGTTTTCTTAGTCGCCTCGGGGTGCTCCTAGAAGCAAAGGCGCCTCCAAGCCATCGGCTCCCCCCGGGGGACCTCAGACGCCCACACAACTGGGCTCCAACTTTTATCTCACAGCGCACAGCTGCTTCTTTAATTATATGCAGAGACAATGAGCTAAACACACACTTGTAAGCAGAGGGAAATAAACATGAAATTGACACTGGGACCCTGCCGCCACCTTGAAAGAAAACTGAGCTGCTCCTCTGCAAATGGGTTCTTTCCCCCAATCCTCTACCCTCCCGAAGTGGGAAACGTGTGTCCAGCCCTTCCCAAGCATTTCTGCCGTCCCTTATTTTTCTGTTTAGTTTTTCTTCGTGTGCTTCGTTCTATTAGCCCTTTTCTCCAAACAAGGACAGACACACATGCACACACCACGCTCGCCCAAGGTCATTGCAGAAAGCTCAAGATTTCCAGTGACCAGAAAGAACAATAGGACTGAGGTCTAGTTCACTTTTTTCCAGGGGCGGCTGTCCCTTTGGAGTCGAGACCTCCTTTTAATTCTCTCCACGTGGAGCAGGGAAAGCGAGTGAGAGTTAGAGAGAAAAGATAGCGACATTCACTGACCTGGGTAGCTTGCTTCTCCTCCTGCCGGCCAGCTGTTTTTTATTTTTTCCTGACTTGCCAGAGATCTGAAGGCAGAAATGACAGGCAGACTTGGCCACTGCTGTTGCCGCCGCGGTCCTCACTGCCCCAGCTGCTTACGGCATCTCACGCAGGCTTCCAGCAAGAAGTAAAACCTGGGTGATGTGCATCCTTCCTAGGAACCCCCTCCCTCCCTCCGCCTTCTCTTGCTCACTGTACAGAGCGAGCTCTTCCGGGTTGCAAAGGGGGAAAGGGAGGGAGGGAAGGAGGGAGGGCAGAAGACTGATTGAGAAATTAATCCCCCCCCCTTTTTGCAAACACGCAAACTGCACATAAGGGGTGGAGAGTTGGGGAGGGTGGGGAAAAATTGCCTCAAATGTGTCCAGCCCCTGGGTCCAACAAAGCCCACTGTCTTTGGCAGGGTTGGGATTAACATTGTAAATGCCATCAGTAGTGTTTACTGGGTCATTACCTACGTTAGATATAAAAGCTTTTGTGGAGTTTTCCTCCCATTCTGGAGAACTGGGAACCCAGTGGGAGTTTCTAGAGATAAACCGGTGGCCAGCATTAGCAGGGCCTATACCCCACCGGGCTTTCCCTCTCCTTTCTAACTCTTCCTCCTGTTTCTGTTTATGCTAACACCTCAAAAATGCCTGCACTCTCCAGCCACATCTGTCTTCAGCCACCGCCAGCCAGTAAAAGTTAGGAAAAGCAGGATGCAGGGTGACTGGGCTCTGTGCCTCCAGTTACTCCTTGGCCCTCCTCTTGGTGGGCATGGGAGCACTGAGAGCCTAGGGTATCTATGCACACACTAAGAAGAGGTTTGGGGAGGAGGCTCTATAGGGGTCCCAACTCTTTTCATAAATACTTCTAGGGAAAATTTACCTTTTAGGAGAGTGAGATAAGGGAGAGAGAAGCAGAGGTCGCTCTGAAGATAAAATGTCCAAGGAAAATGGTCCTATTTGTCTACCCACCCGGCCCAGCAAACTCCAGCCCTCCCCTTCGCAGCCCCCCTCCTGTACCATACCTACTTTTGCTGGTGGGAGATTCAAAATAGCCCACGGAGGGGTCTGCCCTGAATACATTTCTGCAAGGGTAAAATGAAACTCCATAAACATTGGGGTAGAAAGGTCAGGGTCCATTTGTTTTGACAGGTAGAGTTTTGCCTTCACAATATTTATACAATAAGAATATGGAGACTGACTTTAAAAATAAATAAATCTTTGGGGAGAAATAAAACAAAAAGTGTCCATTGCCAGGCCAGGAAGTCAAGACGTTTCTTGTGCTGCACCCAGCCCTGGAGGAAGGCATGCCCCGCTTAATGGGGCAGAGTGTTCGGCGGCGGCTGCGAGGCGGTCGGGAGGCCGAGGCCATTGGTCAGGAAGGTCAGGGAGAGCGGGACGGCGGTGGGGCGGCGACCCAAGGAGGGGCAGTTGGGGAGGGTCAAGGAGTGCTAGTGAGAGGAAGGCTTCCCGTGGAGCGAGGTGTCCCGGGAGCAGGTACAGAGCGGTGCCCAGGCCAGCGGGCATCGGTGGGAGGGAGAGCCCGGCCGGCGGCCGCGCCTGCCGCCTGAAGCCCGGGCTCAGACGCACGGCCACCTGTCTGGCCGTCCACTCCCGCAGCCCCTCGGCGTGCGGCGCTTAAGCCCAGAGTTGGGGGTAAAGGGGCTTCTCTTTTTGCCAACCTGTCCAGCACAGGGGGAGGGGGTTCCCTGCCCTGCAGGGCGCCCCGAAGCCCACCTCCGTCACGAGTTCAGCCCCTCCTCGGTCCCCCTGCCCTCTCGCGCCCTCCTTCCGCCACCAAGTGGCGGAGCCAAGCTCTCCGGCGCCAGGGCGCGCGGTCGGCAGGGCTGCGCTGTGCGAGGGTTCCGGAGGGGAAGGTCACTTTGTGGACAGCTTTCACCCAACTTGTTGCCCTGGCGCTTCGCACGGGGCTGTGCAAGGCTGTGCCAGGGAGGGCGGGAAGGCTCCGGCCGCGGCCCGTGGCGAGAGAGGGTGGTGCGGGCTCCGAAGCCCTTTAGGGTCCCGAGACCCCCTCGCTCCGACTTGCGCACTGCCTGCTGGGGAACAGGACGGCGGGCTCCCGTGGGGGGGGTCACCCCTCACCCTAGACGGGGACAGTTGTCTCTACGGCTTGGGTGTTAGGTGCACCCAACCCAACTCGCTGTCCACCAAGCCCGTGGGGCCCTCTGTGTCTTTCTCCAAGGTCCCCTCTCCGCTCCTGGCCCGGATGGAGGGTCCCAATCTCCCACCAATTACCTTTTTTTTCCTCCCCCGCCCCCCACCCCCTGAGGCTGGTCTCCAAGTGGAAAGCCCTTGCGCTCCCCCCCCCCCCTTAGACTCGGGATCCTGCCCCGCACCCTCTGGAACCCAAGACCGGCTCGCGACCCCGCTTCCCCAGTCCCCCCCCCCCCCGGCCACCCCGCGCCCCCACCGCCTCGCCACCCCGTGCACGCGGGCGCCCAGGTGCCCGGCCGCCCCTCTCCGCGCTGCGGTTCTGCTGACGCGGGCACTCGCCCGCCTCCGGGGCTAAAGCGACTGTTGCGTGAGGGACGGAGCCCGGCCACCGCCCGCGCGCTCCCCCAGGTCCACCTCCAGCGAAGGAAGCCTCCCTTTGAGGAAATCCGGGTGCCAGAGACACTCGGCCTTAAAACAAAAGAAGGGGCCTCATTCACACATAACTTATTTTCATTTTCCTGTTATCCCAGAGGGCAAGACTCCGAGAAGAAATGCCAGCTGGGCATTTCTCGCCTTGATGGACTTAGAGGTGGCCCCTGCTGCTCCTTGGGGACACGGGCGCCGAGGATTCCGAGGGGGCTGGGGGAGAGTTGATGGTGGGGAGGAAGTGGGATGAAGGCAGGAGAGAATTTATCCTGAGAAGTAAACAAAGTGAAGGCTCTGGTCGCTTGGTCAGACCGCGGAAGATGTGTTGGCCTTTCGTAGGCACCGGCCCCCTCCCACCGTAAAGGCGGTGCGGGAATGAAGCTACAAGTCGCTTTCGGAATTTTAAAAGCTCCCACGCTGGCTCGCTGACTCGCGGTTGGGGTCTCTCCGTGCGTGTGGAGGTACTTGTGCCTGAGAGAGAGAGAACCGGCCCTCAGTTATTCTGGGGCTGTCTGTGTTAAATGCTGGGGGGCAACGGATCCCCGGGTGCTCAGAGCCGGCCCCAGCCTAACAACGCAGAGGGGACAGGGTGGCTTCTCTCCCCCAAGATTTCAGGATTCCCAGGTTCTCCTTTGGTGTGGGCAAGGCAGGGACCCAGCCCTCTTGCCACACGCAGACGGACCCGCTCGGGGGCTCCTCGCCTGCAGTTGGCACCCCTGCCCACACAACCTGCCGCCGGCCTCCCCGATTTTTCCTTTGCCTCCCTGGAGCACCTGCCACCACTGGCCTTTTAACCCCTAACCCTGGGCAGGCGGTCATCCTTCCTGGGCTTGGGTTCAGAGGCCGAGCCAGGGAGAGAAATGTTCTGAGTCCCCTGGGCCTCAGTACAGAGCTTTGGGGTTCTTCCTGGAGGCACTTGTGCGGCCTAATTGGCACCAGCATCCACGGCTTTAAATCCTGTGGTGCGCTGGGCCACAATCCTACAAGCTAAGGCGTTTGATTGGATTTTAAGTATAAAGGGAAGGCACCGGGCACGTGGAGGTAGAAGATAGATCAGTAAATGACTAATAGATAATAGAAACGTTGTGTCCTGGATCTCTGCGATGGCCACGTAGATATGAAGTTCACCTGTTGGGTAAAGAAAAAGGAGACCCTGTAGGAAGGAATAATCACTGACAGAATCTCCAATCTTTCTAAGAATGTGTGGCCACTTAGAGTTTGTGCTACTCGGGGTTGGAGGAACCGTAGAGTTATTTTCCCAGATTTCCTACATCCCGTTTTCCCCAAAACACAGGTAATATTTTCCTCTCTGCCTCCCGGCTGTCGGCATCATGCCCCTCCTCAGTTTTTCTACCTTCCTGTACATACCTCAGACTGGTTTAGTTCTTTCAAGTGCACTCTCTGCCAGATGAAAACACACACTCAGTATTAGCCTGGGTTTAAAAGTTCTAATCTTTCAATGCCATTCATTGAGATTTAATTTATTACAAATGTGTAGGGTGGGGGGAGGGTTTGGGGAGGCCATAACCAGTGTCTGGGGTGGGGACACCCTGTTCTTTCATTTTTCTTCTTTTTCCCCCTAACAGAACATTTTTATTAAACGCAACTTTCAGGCTTGAGATTTTGCCTGTTACCCCTCCCCCCATGGAGAACTGCAGGCAGGTTGGGGGGTCCTGTGGGTGGTGCAGGACTGGGCAGTGGGGGCCTGGGTGGTGTGGAACCACCGCCGTCTCAGATGAAAGTTTCACAAAGCAGTGACTGGAAATATAAAAAAAAAAAAAAAAAATCAGACCTATTCCACCCAGGCGCCCTAAATAAATAGCCCCGTTTGCAAATTCCTATCAATTATTACGTGATGGGAAAAAATCCTATCTGAAAATAAAGCACGTGGACGTGGAGAATTTTAATTAAATCTTACTGTGGATATAATAACATGGAAGTGATTTTTCATTCGGCGCTTGCCTGCTCACCAGTGTTTTATGGCGTTTTCTTGCCTCTGACTTTATTTTAAAATATTAGACGAGGTGGAGAATTATAAACGACTCTTTCCTTATCTGTACTGCTCACATATCCAGGATCAGAGGAGCTGATTAAGAAAGAAGTCAGAGGCAACGTTGGATTCATAATGATTTGGAATAATGAATCCTTATCTCTGCTTTCCAGATTATCTGCCTTTCAGCTCCCAATGTTTTGTTACATGGGATAATTTATTGCATCTAATACATCACAATGAATCTGATGGTAGAAAGTGATGGCCAACGTTGTGAAAAGGGGGCCCTTATTTTTTATCCTGGGGCAATGAAACTGCTTTTTGCAGTTTTTAATTGGGAAAATATAAGGTAGATCTGATTTAAAAAAAAAAAAAAAAAAAAAAAAGAGCTGGGTATAATCTTGCTTGCTCCTGCTTTACCAAGCTGCTCTTTAATTAGTGTGTCAATTTCAGGCTGAAATTAACAAGATCGACCTGAAACCAGTGCTTAGTTTCTCCCCAGCACCAAGATCCTAATTTTTAACATGATTTATTTTTATGAAAAAGGAGATAATTAATCATAAACACTGACGAAAGCACAGAGCCAAGTTAAGATAAAATGCCATTTGCATCTTTATATAGAAAGATACCAATAATGCTAATTTTTCTGAGGTTTCCTCTCCCTTCAGCATCTCCTGGCCACACAGCTCTCACTCTGACTGCTGCCCACTCCAGCCCCATTCCAAGTAAACAAACAAACAAAATCAATTCCTTTTTTTTTTTTTTAAATGTATATACATATATATTCAGCTCTTCTGGCTTTGTCCGTTAATACATGCAGAATGTGCATGGGTTTCCTTCCCCCAGGGCAGAGTGGTAGGTGGATCCTCCTGTTCTTCCAGACCACCCCCCTCCACCTACACTCATCTTACCTCCTTTTAGAGTTAGAGAGAAAAAGACACACATCTCATTTAATGGTTAATTAGTTACAATAATTGGCATTTTTGTTTCTTTTGTCTTTTGCCCTAACACCAAAGGAACAAAAGCCATCTAAACGCAACAGGCTTTACCCTCTGCCTCTTTTAGGACAGATTTCAGAATCCAGGGCTATACCCAGGGTATTCCACCCCCCTCCCCCACCCCCCACTGACGGCACTAGCAACCTTGGGGCTTCAGGAAGTAGACGGGGCAGGAGTCACTGGTAATTTGCTCTTTAAGCTTTTTGTGCCTGTTGATTACTTTCTGGTTGCTTGGATTAAACAGCCTTTGCAAATATGCAAACCAGTGAGAGGAGATTCATACATATTCGCTCCCCGATTGTTCCTCCTGACGTCAGATGATCATAATTTCTTCATAATTGGGTGGCTTGCACCTGAATAATGCTCATCTGAAATTCTCCATGTTTCTCCAGGTTGCAGTAGATTTTGTACTGGGAGGCGGGAGGAGGGGGAGGAGGACTTGATTTTTTTTTTTTTAAGAATTCTTTTCTGTTCCCTATAGTTTCTGTTGTCTTTCTTCCTCCCCTACACTTAAGAACATTTACTTCTGAAATGTGAGGATTTGGAGCTTGTTTCCTTGGAATATAATTTTTCAGTTTCAGAGTAGTATGAAGGATGGTGAACATGGGCTGGTAAAGATAGAGGAAATGGGGGTGCCTTTGGGGCAGAAGCAGAGGTGAGGTTCTATGGAGCCAAATCTACTTCCCTCCCTCTGCTTAGATCTACTAAAGAGTCCTGGTCATCAGCACTCCCCACCATTCAGATTTCCTCTCCTGAGACTTCCCTAGGTTCCCAGCTAGCTGGAGTTCAAGTCTCAATTCCTGATTCTGACCCACACCCTCCATCAAAGTGGGCAGCTACATAATCATAGATTTTAAAAGCTTGAATCTTGATGATAAAGGTATTTCAAGTTTTAGGTGGGAGAGAGAGAGGGGGAGAGACCTGATTTTCTGGGCTATTTTCCCTTTATTTTCCAGTTCACTTTGCCTTAGAGAGCTTCAGATGTCTAGTCCCAATTTTGTATTAAATATTGGGTGATTTCCCCTCCTTTCTCTCTCCTTCTCTCCCTCTCCTCATCTTCACCCCTTACCCGTTTCCCTTCTCCTCTCTTCCTCTCTTACTTCTCTTTAGGACACATCGCTCCAAGAATTTCAAGTATCAATTATAAGTAATATTAATTCCTCAGTCCCAACCAATGAAGTGCAGATGATCTGATAGGAGTATAAAACCGGTGCTTCCCTAGATGAAACAGACCAATGGAGCCTACTGGGCCGTTTCCCATGCCCAGATGAACATTCAATTTTCCAGCATTATCTCCGCACTTAAACTCGCTTTCTCCATTTCTGTGCCAAGATAAATTTGCATAATATTTGCAGCTGTAATTAGCTGATGAGCATCTCCCAGCCTCCCCCTTTTGTTTCTCTCTGCATTTGGTCTTCCATTGATGCCACGTTTGATCTTTAATATTACAGGATTCCCGATAGAGGATTGCATATCTTATCTTCTTGGCTCCAAAATCTTTTAAGAAGGAGGGAGGGAGGGAGGGAGGGAGGGAGGGAGGGAGGGAGGGAGGGAGGGAGGGAGGGAGGGAGGGAGGTTTTGGGATAAGAGGGAGGGAGGAGAATGAAGCTTCACCCATCAGAGTTTGAAAAGGTTAGGTTGGAATAAGGTGTAGGTAGTTACAGAACAAATAACATAAATGGAGAATTAGGGTGGGGAGAGGTGGGACAAGCCTCTCTGAGTGGGAGAGTCTGGAATAAATGCGTTGTTACTCAGAGAATTCGGGAGTGGGTTGGGGAGCTTGGGCCAACACCTAGAACACGAGTGGGTGGGTTGCCGGAGTGTGGTTAGCAGCCAGCCCCAGCTGTATGGCCCTTCCTCCGGTTCTGGGGAAAGGTAATTGCTGGGGCTTGGAGGAAGACATTCTGTCGGGTGCTCCCCTCGAGCAAAAAACTGGAAGTTTTGAAACCAGGCGACTTGCTTATCTGCTCATCTGTTTGTCTCCCGTTAATAGAGAACACAGCAATCCTGAATTTCTCATATGCTACTGACAACGTCTCATTCTTTCCAGCGCTGTTTAAAATAAATAAAAGGCCCTACTCACCCACCCCCACTCCCCCCCCCAAAAAAAGAAAGAACAGAAAATCAGAAAAAGAGAGGGAAAAAAGGGAAAAATAGATAAAGGACCAGGGAAAAGAGGAGACGGGAGTTGGTCACGGCGAATAGAGTTGCATCCAGAAGGGGAGCAGCCCCAGCAAAGGTCCCCCTCGCCTCGTCCTGGATGTCACGCTTCTGTTGGTTTTCTGACTTGGGTGGCAGCAGGGTGGGGGGGCAGGCGGATTAGAGGAGCCACCGGTTGAATCAGTATTTGTGGGAATCCGGAGGGGCAGAGAGAGAAAGGAAAGGGAAGAGGGAGAAAGAGGGAAAAAACAAGACAAGAAAGAGTCGACTTTCATGCCAATCATTGGAACAAATAGCTAACATTTAACGTTTACACCCGCACTGGCGGCGCCCTGGCGCTCCGCGGACCTGGAGCCGGGCTAAAATGTCCCGAAAGCCTTTGGAGAAACGAGTTTCCAGCTATCAGGTTCTCCCCATCTCCCCCTTTCATAAGGCTTCGGTTTCAGGCTGGACTTGTCCAATGTCTGCGTTGCTGCTGCGAGCTCCTAAATGAGTGTCAAGGAGGCAAATATCAAATAGCGCCAGGGTCAAGGCGATTTAGTTAACCGTGCGGGGCGCCCGGGGCTTGGAACTTGTGTGGGACTCGAGGGGGGTGGGGGGCGGGAGAGGCGGCCTGAGGGGGGAAGTGAGTGAATGAATGAAGGAATGGATGGATGGATGGATGGATGGATGGATGGATGGATGGATGGATGGATGGATGGACGGACGAACGGAGACCCAGACGCAGGTGGGCTGAGAGGCCTTCGCGCCCCTCCTCGCCCTCGCAGGGCAGGGTAAGGCGCGCTCTGTTTGAGACTAGTTCCTGAAAACTTTTTTTTTTTTTTTTTTTTTGGATGAGGCGGATTTTCTAAAGTGAAGTGAAGAACTGGGGCTCTTGTCCAGGCCCTGTGGACACCCAAGGCACTTTTAGTAATTGTATTATCTCAAGGCCTCTGTTTCCCCGTCGACCCAACCGAGGGCGTTGCGTTGAACAAGACGAGGGCCAAGGTCCTTTCCTGCTGGTTAGAGGAGCAGGCTGTGGGCGCAAGGAGGTTAATAGGTGGGGTGCGGAGGTGACCTGGGGACCCTGGGATGCCCCCCCCATCCCACCTGGCCCGCAGGTGCTGGAGAGAGTCACCAAGTTGCTCAACTCGAGCGCTAAGGGCCCCTGAACCCCAGAGCTCTGCAGCCAGAAGCGACAACCCCTGTTCTGGGTCACTGTCTGGGGAAGTCCGGCTCCCCTTACCCCAGCCCACCAAGTTCCTCCGGCGCCCTCTCCTCCGTCTGTGCCGCGTGTTTCCAAAAGAGAACACCTTTTTTTTTTTTTTTTTTTTGGAAGGCAGGGGCGCGGATTGAGGTTCTTTCAAAGTTCCTAATTCAGGTGCCAGGGCCGAAGTCCGCGCAGACGCAGCCTCGCGACCCAGCGCGGTGGTTCCGCGGCTCCGCGCGCGCGACGAGTTAGGAACCGAGGAACGAATGCTTTTGTGCGCGCGCGCTCTGTCTCCCTCCCTCCCTCCCTCCCTCCCTCCCCCCCCTCTCACTCTCTCCCCCCCCCCCCCCGGGTTTCTATGCTGGAGGCGATGCGAGCGCGGGAAGGTGGGGACGCCGCGCGTGCGTGGGCATTTCAGCTGTGTTCCTGGGTGGGTGGGGGTCCCGCGTGCGGAGTGGGAAGGTGTGCACTAGACTCCACGTTTCTTTCCGCGAACCCTGAGTCGAACACTGAGTCGAGGCAGTAGGCGAGGGGCTGCGTCAAAAGCTGCTGCTCAGGCCCCGGGGCTGGGACCCAGCTGCCCCCCCCCACCCCCTTTCCCGCGCGGCTCTGGGTTCAGCCAAGGCCAGTGCCCAGAGCCCTGGGCGTGGGGGGCGGGGGCCGCGCGGGAGGCAGAAGGGGCGGCGGGGGGAGGGGGCCTCGGGGCGGTCCCGGGGCGCGCGGGGCTGCGCTGGGGCCCCGTCTTCGTCGGGAACCCTCCTTCCAGCGAGTCTTTCCCTCCCGGACGTGTAACTTCTCAATGATAGTCCTGAAGACGAATCACGATGCTACTTTCCCCCCTTCTTTCTTAAGTTAAAAAAAAAAAAAAAAAAAGCTAGAGAGAGAAAAAAATACACACGCACCCAACTCCACCAGCGTTCGGGTTCCGGAGAAATCCTCAAATAGAGCAGTGTAATTTCTCAGCTGATTTTGATTGACGTACTGTCCCTGGGATCATGTGTTAATCCCTTCTTCACTCAAGCCTTTTCATAACTCATTTCTCTCTTGCTAGATGGGGACTCTGATGGTTACCGAGGCAACGACGATAGCGCTAAGCTATTTCCCTCTCCGCGAGGAGACCATTATTCCGCATGCATAGGCCATTTGCAGCAGAGGTCGTCGCAAAGTCACTCACAACACAGCACACGTTTATTAAACTTTTATTCTCTTTTCTCCCCCCCAACACAGAAACTAGTTTGCACTTGTACCAGGGGGTACCATTGTCCTGCGCTGCGTGGCAGTAACTGCACCGGGTGGCGTGGGCCCCACAGGCGCGCACCCTCCTTTCCACACCGGCGCGCGGTCCCCGCGGGGGCCAGAGGTCTCTCCACGTCCCCACCTGCCCTGCGGCCTTCTCTGGCCTCCTCGGACCCCACCTCTGGGACCCTGACGACAAGAAGACGCAGGGGCCGCATCTGAGCGCGGACGGGAGCCCGCTTCCCAGGCCGGGCCGCCCGCTCCAGGACGCGGGGCGCGCAGGCTCCCTCCCCGCGGGCCTTCTCACACACAGCCGCCCTTTGTCTCCCTTCTCCGAGGCCTCCCTCCGCACCGTCCCTCTTCTCCTCTCCTCCTTGGGCTCCGCACCCCGCCAGCCCCCCCCCCCCCCGGGGTCGGGCGGGCGCCGCCTGGCCGCGCTGGCGGCCCTGGCTCCGGGGACGTCACCTGCCCGCCGCGCACGGGTCTTGGGTTTCTTTCCCCAGCCTGGCAGCGCAGGGCCTGCTGGCGCTGCGGGCTCCTGCCCGGCCTCCCGCACGTCGGGGCGCTCGGAGCCGGGTGGATTTGGTTCCCAGTCTTCCCTCCGCGGCGGCCTGGGCCAGGGTGACGGGCGGGAGGTGGGGGACGGTCAGTCAGGGCCAGGCTGGCGGGTCTGCATAGAAGCCACCGCGGCAAACACTGTACTCCGGCTCTGCAGGGCCCCAGAGCCAAAGGGCGGTTAGGGCAGCTGTGCCGGCCAGGCTGTGTCCCCCGGCTCCCAGCCCGTCCCTCCCCGCCTCCTTCCCGCGTCTCCCTCTCTTCCTTCCCTCCCCCCCCCCCATTCTTTGTTTGTTATGGGAGTGGTGGGCTCCCTGGGGCCCTAGGGCCTGAGTCTGCGCCGCCAGTGCGGCCTCTGTGGACTTGACCCGGGAAGACCCGGCTCCCACCAGCCGCGGCCCCAACAACTGCTCAAGGGGCCCCTGCGGCTCGTGCACCACCGCGGGCGCGCCGTCGCACCCACAGCCAGGGCCGCAGGGGAGCGCTCCCGGGCCCCCGCCCGCCGGGACCAGGCCGCGAAGCTGGCCCACCTTCCGCAGGCACGGGGGGGGGCAGGCTGGGCAGGGGCAGGGGTGCGGTGGGGTGAAGGCTGCGGGCCGGGCTCCTCCATCAGCACGCGGAATGTGCTCAAAAGGGCTCCGAGGGTCAACTTCCCTTCCCAAGCCCACGACTGCCCCGCTGCCTATCTGGGCCCGCAGGCAGCGCTGGCGTCGGAGGGGACGCCGCGTGCACCATGACCCCCTGCCTCTGTGCTATCCCTGGAGCGCGGGCGCCCTGCTCAGCCGTGGGGGTGACATCGCCTGCCCTGCCAGAAGTCGGGAATGCTCCCGGCTTGGGCTGCTGTGGTGGTTCCCCATAGTCCCGAAACACGGGCCCCACCAGAGGGGCAGTGGGGACCCTAGTGCAAGAGAGGTCCTGGAGAAAAAGGGAGGGAACCCTGCCCCAGCAAGTCCCTGGGTGTTTCCTGGGTCTCTCCTTCCCACATCTACAAATGTCCTCTAAGAAAATAATCTAGAGAAAGGAACCTCAGACTAGCTCAGCCTTCTGCAAGGCCTTCCCAAAGGGGCGATGGGATGCTGGCATCTAGAGCACTAGGCTGGGGGAGCTGAGAGGGGGCATGGGCATGGGGTGGGCTGCAGTGGCTTCCAGAAGTGGGGTTTGTGTAGGAAGCTGACCAGGCCTTTTATTTTTATTTTTTAAAAATATATCTTCATTGATTTCAGAGAGAGGAAAGGAGAGGGAGAGAGGTAGAAACATCAATGATGAGAGAGTCATTGATGGAGCCCGCAACTGGGCATGTGCCCTGACCAGGAATCGAACCCCGATCACCTGGATCCTAGGTCCATGCTCAACCGCTGAGCCACGCCCGGCCCGGCTGACCTGGCCTTTTAAAAGGAGACTCCAAGTGCCCGGGAGTGCTGGAAGAGGGGCCAAAGCCACTGGGTTCCTGTTCAGCCTCTACCCTGCGAAGGTTCAGAGGGTCCCAGCAAGATCATATTTGGATGTGCCTGGGTGTTGTGGGGAGGGTGGTGGAGACCTGGGTCTGTGAGTGTTGGAGCCTGGCATTTGAAGGGGTGTAAGGGAAAGGCCACAGATCTATGGGGTGTCAGGGGTGTGCCCACATGTGCTGTCAGGCTGGAGACTGGCTTACAGGTAAGCAGAGGTGAACATGGTTAAGGATAGTGCTCTGGTCGCCACAGGGTGTCTTTACTGAGGGTCAACTTTAGGTCGGATAAGTCTGTGATTCATGTGTTTTAAGGTGCCGCATGTCACAAAACTCATCACCCCACTGAGTTTTTTTGGGGGGGGAAACCAAACTGATGGAAATTCTGTCCTAGGACAACATCTGTCCAGATGACTGAAAGCTTAGGAACTTGTACCAAAGGCCATAACAATATGATTATATAACAGTAACCACATCCATCACAAATACGTAAGTTATAAGATAATGCTCATTAAATACTCAGAACATCCTATGAGATAGGTTATATCTCTTTAACAGGTGACCCAGTCTGTCTGACAGGAGCTCCAGCTCTCTGTGGACCTTCTTTCCTTCCAGGAGATCTCAGGATATGCTGAGGAATAGCAAAGAAGGACGAGCATGTATATTCATTCATCATTCCCTTCCTCCTTTGACACAATGTCCCCCAATGGACACCCTGCTAAACTCTAAGACCGTGAAGTAGGAAACTTTTCAGTCCACAGGTGGAGTGGGGAGAAAGCAAACAAATCATCATAGATGCAGTAAATACTCTATCAAAAGCATGGCAATGGTGTGTGAGCCCAGATGACAGGATGCCTGAGAGGACTTCCAACATGTACTAATGTGGCTCTGTGGGGACATTCAAGACCTGATGGAGCAGAGCAGGGGCAAAGGGTGTTCCAGGAGGGGATGGGCAAGTTTCAGTGGCACAGAGTTGGAGAAAGGGCACTGTGTGTCCAATGAACCATGAGAAATGTGCTGTGCCCTGAGTGGGGAGAAGGGAGAGAGGTTGGGACACAAGACAGTGTGGAGCCTTGGAAATCCAGCTAAATGGCTTATCCGGTGGGCACTGGGGAACCAGCATGGCCTTTAAGGAGAGGAGCAGTGGGGATCAGAAGGTGTTAAGTTATAGATTCAAGATATCATTCTGGCGACTAGCTTCCCCCTTCCCTCAGCCATACACCCAGAACTGAAGCATTTGCCTCACTATTTCCGGTTGTATAAAGTAAGTAGGTAATCACATTGTATTTTTTGTTGTTGTTTTGGCCTTTGATTTTTGTAAAATGCTTAGGCAAAGGCAACTTTTACACCAAGGCTCATGTTTCTCTGCGTGTTTTTTCGATACTGCTGTGTGGGACCTTGGCCTACGCAATTGTGTGTGTTAAGAATAGCAGCTCTGGTCTTGGCTTTGTTTCAGAGTCCCAGCTTGGCCTGGGCCAAAGGCACTCTGACAGTTTAACTACTGCAACAGATGAGCCCCAGCCCAGGAGGGGAGCAGTGACACCGCCCAGAAAACCACACTGCTCTGTGTCATGGAGAGAGACAAGAGAGGAGCACTCTCATGAATATATGGCAGGTATCTACAAACTCTCACACTAATTGATGGGCTCTCTATATATCATCCCAGATAAAGGGCCCCCGTGCAGTAAATGCTGATGGTTAGAACATCCTGATAGGGCTTTGTTAACAAGAAGATAACAGAAGAGCGAGATATGTTTGTTTAGCTGCCTATAGATAAACCCAATAGGTCTTTGTTAACTTTTCGTGACTGATGGCAACCACTAACCATGATAAATAATCCTGGAAAAGGGAACTTTATTTAAAGTGCCAGAAATGGGGCCTAAATTTTTAGCTCTTTTGAATGAGGAGGAAATATTCTCCACGTGTGAATACACATATATCATAGTACGTCAGCACCTGAGTTTCTCTTGATAATTTTAAACCATCAGCCGGACCCCTGGACCAAGCTGACCCGTGATTCTTTCCAGGGCGTGCTATGTTTTAATCACATGCAAGCTGAGCAAGTCTGAGGAACTGGATTTCACAGGCAGGTCTTCAAAAACAGTGGCAGAACCTTGAGAAATTGATGCAAATGTCTTTATAGTAACTACAATGGGGTAAAAGTCTGCTTTTCAGTACCTGTAAGGACTGTGGTGGCCAGAGATGCACGTCTCTGCAACACGCCAAAGTCGCAAAGTCTTTCCTGAAACTCATGGCAGACCCAATAAGGATTTATTTTTAAAAGCTGAGGACTTAACTTTTTCCACTGTTAAACAATAATGTCTGGCCTACTTAATACATCATTCCTCAAACTAGATGAAGCCACAAGTAATGCTACGCCCAGAATTCACCCAAAACGAAAGCCCCAAAGTACGTTAAAGCCAGGAATGACAAAACCAGACTTTTGTGCCGTTACCATATGCTGTTATCGGTTATCTTTAATGCAATCTCTTAAAAGTAGACATTTTTCTTAAAAACATCATTTGAATTTTATCTTTGCTAGAACACTAGGGAGGAGCGGAGCAGTTGACCTGACCAACTAATCCTCCCTAACCTGCAGACTAATCGATTTTGATGGAAGAGGTGATACTGGGTCTCTGAAGTTAACCAGATTTGCCACCAGTAAATGGAGGTCCCAGGTGCAATGATATTTCAGTTAAGAAGAAGAATATTAAAAGGAATTCATTCTTAATGCAGAAAAGTCACTATTAGCAAAAGGCCATTGGTTAAATATGTCCTAAAGTACTGGGGAAAGCTTTCTTTTCTTTTTTCTTTTTTCCCCCCCATGGGACACAAACAAGAAAGGGCTATTGTAACTCAGGTCCCTTTTTGGTCCTAAGAGAAAACTGTTGGATTCACTCTATGGGGCAGCTCAGTCCTAAAAGCATCAGATTTGATTCCCTAGACTCCTTGGAACCGCAAGTTCACATCCCAGCGGGGTTGGGCTCAACCCTTCCTCCTTCCTAGGCAATAACTAGCATGGAAACCAGGTTATCTATGTGGCCAACTTTCAGGAAAGACCTTGAAAACAGAGCCGGGGTGGACCTGGGCGTCACGTGGTGCTTTCCATTACAGTGGGGGCGGGGGGGGCACAGGGTGGCTGAACCCACTGGGGCCAGCCGGCAACTAAACGCCACGCTGATCCCAGGAGATACTTCAACTGGGTTTTTAATAGAAGTCCATTTAAAAGCCTGCGATAGACAGCTGAGGGAGCCGGCTCCACTTACCCCTGTGGAGAGCATTGGGTGGCTCCATCAGATTAGGTGGGAGAGGGGTAGGAGTTTGGAATGTTTACTTTCATGTTCACTATCGGCGGCATTTCTATAGCGCCTCAATATCTTAGCACCATATTTTGTATTCCTGATTAGTGGGTTGGCTTAGGTACAACACGATTAATGTTTCTTTCTTTCTTTCTTTCTCTTGGCTCAGAGAGCTGGTGCCCTCACCTGAGTCTAAACAATCAAGTTACTGAAATTCTAGCACACTTTTTAAACCTCGTGCCGCTTCTTTACATAAGATGTACTGTTTCCACTCGCCTTCACACATGCTATTTGTCCAATTTCTGACACTATTCTACTTAATATGAAAAAACAGGGTTTCTAGTGAGAGAAAAAAAATCAGACCATGTCAGCGAATGGCTGTGTGAGGTTTGTTTGTTTTAGTGACCGGCTGTCATCATAGCTGCACAGTGACTTGGGGGAAGACAGATCACTTGGACCTTTCCTCATTGTTGTTCCTAAACTTTCGATTTTCTTCTGATCTTTGAGCACTAACAAAACATGATTAACAACTTAATGAAAAATAGGAGCTTGCAAACTCTTATTAGCCATACTCTTGTTTCTGGGTGCATTACACATATTAAAAATGATGGCCATTTAATGTGACTTTTGTGTCTATCAACAGTATAATTGCAAAAATTATATGTGGATATATGTCGATATAAAGTATTGTGAACTGTACATAGTAATCACATGGTGTATTTTTGTACAAACATCCTTCAGATGACTCTATATACACAAAGGTGGATATGCTTTTCGGAGACAAAGTGGGCAACTGTCTGACATCGTCATTGACCAGTTGCTTCGGAAAGGAGGTGAGTAACCTCTTATGGCAGAAATACCATCTTTTGAGTTTGGCCAGGATTTCCGCTGCATTAAATTGCTGTATTGTCTGTGACTACAAACTGAAACAGGGCTAGCTTGGTTTGGGAAGGCTAGTAATTTGAAGCCCACAAATAGGGCTTGGTATTTTGTAATCAATAGTTGACCTTCTCTATTGTTTTTAGTGATTTGAAACAAAGCTCAGTGACAATGATTTGTACTTTAAAAACATTTGAGAAAATAACTAGCCATCCAAGAAATGAAGTAGATGTAGGAAGGGCTTATATTTCCTCTTAGATGTTAGCAACCTCACGGAAGCAGTTCAAAGGTCCATAGATTTAGTGCATGTACATCATATGTTCATAGGAATGGCATAGAAAAATGTTCATTGAATCTTATAGAAACCATTGACAACTGGTATTTTGTACAGCGGTGCAGACTCCTGGATACATAAAATGTGTACTTAATGAAAAATTGTTAGTTAAGTTGAAAACATCAAACTCTGTCCACTTGCCTTCTTCCATTTTATTGGCAATAAGGTCATAAAAGTGCCTCTATGTGTTTTATCCATTTGTAATGAATGATACAGGCCAGAGCATGAAGTGTCAGTAAACGTGCTCTCTCCAGCAGCAGCTCTGCCTTCCTCGCTGCTGCACCATTACTCTTGTTGGAGAAAGTCCATCTGTGGGCCTTGTGGAAATCTGCTCTTGCAAGAGGTGACTGATCTGAAAAGGATGGCCAACTTTTTGTATCCCAATTTTGTTTCTTTTCTTTCTTTCTTTTTTTAATGTTAAGCGTATTCTTTATATTTTAAACCAAACAGACACTTTGATAATGTTGAGGAAAAGGCATTTCGGATTGGGTTCCATTCATACAACACACATGTCTCTTCACCTATGGATCTGATGTCATAACAGCCATTGGAGAGATGTCACCTTTTAAACAGTATTTCTTTTTAACTTTTCAAATCTCAAACACAGAATGTTAGAGCCAAAGGAACATAGAGATCTCATGCGACCTCTTTGTTTCCATCACCACAGAAAATTCTATTGGACAGCCTGAGACGTGAGATTGAGTGCAGAGACAAAAGAACACAAATATTTGTATTGAACAAATTCCTAAAGGCACAGAGAAATGCACCTCCTCCACTAGGGGGTGCTCTAACAATTAGTGCATCCCTACGGCTGGACTGAATTTGGAACTTGAATAATCTCATTTTAAGTGTAAGTTGCATTTCTTTACTTTATCTGATACATTTACTACACTAGGGCTTGTGGCTGTTCAAGAATGGCTGTGCAGAGGGAAGAGAGAGGGGGTGGAGGGTTGGAAGAGTTTAACCAAAGAAGTTATACGCTTATATGCATAACCCATGGACACAGACAATAATGGGGTGAAGGCCTGGGGAAGGGGTGGGAGCGAGGTGGAGGGAGTCAATAGGGGGGAAAAAGGGGCACTTGTAATACTTTCAACAATAAAGATAAATTAAAAAAAAAAAAAAAAAAAGAATGGCTGTGCAACCATGGACCTGCTGAAGGTAGGTGGAGCTGAACTATGGCTTGTCCTCCGTGATTTACTATTCTGTTTACTTCTGAGATTGTTTAGCATAATAATTAGAAAATGCCAATGCTGGCCAAATCGATTGCATTTTCAGTTGCTGCATATTAACATTGATTACACAGTCCTGCTTATGAGTACACCTAGGTCTGGGACAGTGGCATATTTCTCCCTCTACTCTCCACCTCTGTTTACATGTATAAAGCTGAGCTGGGTGCCCACTCTGGAGAAGGCACTGGGAGGAAGCCTCTCTCCTGGTGACCTTCTATGTCCAATATCAAATAAAATTGCCTAGTTAATGCTTCATCCAACTTTTCAAGCCTTGACTGTATAATCAAGGTTACTCTTTCGATGGGGTGTTAAGACTCAGAATCTGAGGCTCATAGAAAATCCAGAATTCATAGAACACTGAAAAATTTTTGAAAGAGCAAGTTAACATGTATTAATGGATTAAACTAAAAAAAAAAAAAAAAAGAAGCCACAATAGACTCTACAGCTACCATTCTCTGAGCTCTTACCTTATGTTAAATGCTTTCTATATGATTTCATTCCATTTTCACAACTATCCATGCAGATGTTCTTACTCTCCTTTTACAGAGAAGGAAACAGAAATTTAGAGAAATTAAATGATTTATTCAAGTTCATTCAGAAGTTGAGCAAGAGAAGCAGGATTCAAATTCAGGTTCTGACTAAAAAAAGATAAAGAAGAAAGTGTGCTCTTGGCTGCTGCCAGGCTTCCTAGACTCCTCACAATTCAGGGAAACATATGAAAGTAACTGGAAGAGAAGACACGTAAAGCAGAAAGTCGCAATTTAATGCACGGAGCTCATCAAGACCCCTGTAAGCACTCTGACCCCCTGTTCTGGGTCTTGCCCGTTCAACTTGATTTCTTAAATTTGCTAAAAACATGGTAAGCCAAAAATGTGTTTTCCCGAACTTCAAGTAATATTTGGTTTGAGCACACTTACTAGAAACGTGCTTGAAAGCGCGTCCCTGTGAGTCAGGCAGGTAAACGACCATATTACACTGAAGGCGGCAGGCCCGCCTGAAGGTTTCAAATTCAGATTTTTACAGCTACACTGTCCCCAAAGCAAAACGAAACAAAAACCTATCAACCTCACCTGTGAGCCTAATTCCATTTGGGGCTTTGGGTGACGAATGTGGTTTGAGAGGATGACCCCTGAGCTTCTAGAAGGTGAGCAACCTCACTGGGAAGCTCTGGTTGCAGCTGGCTCACGAATCCTTCAAAGTTAAAAAAAAAAAAAAATTATATATATTTTAAACCTTTGCAGGTGCTTGCTAATGGTTTTTCCCCCTCTTACCTTACTTCGTTGGTGAAAATTGACCTTCTTGTTTCTTTAAGCAAACTCTCCTTTGACATTTGGCATGACAGGAGTAAAAAAGATTGATTTTTTTTTTTTATTTCCAGGATCCAAATTCTTTTTAATAACAAGGTAGGCTCTGGGGGTCATTTTTGTGGCCACAGCTGGCCCGGGCGCCTCCTGCGCGCTCCAACGTCCGGCGCTTAGAGCGCAGCTGGGGTTCGTTGTGGCTGAGGGGTCCCTGGGGCCCTGGCGGGGACCGGAGAGCAGGACGGAGCCACGGCCCTTAGGGGGTCCAGGGCCAGCTGGCCCAAGGCGAGGATCTTGCCCGGCCTCGAGGGCGCGGCTCGGGTGGGCTGCGCACCCCAAGTGCGCGCACCTCCAGTTGGGGCACCGCCTGGGCCCCACAGCCGCTGCGGGTGTGCGCCTGCCCGATCCCCCAGAAAGGGCCCGGCGCGGGCCGGGGCGCCTCAGGAACGGCCTCCGCGGCGCCACGTGGCTGGAGGGGGAGCTGGCTTGGCCAGACCCGTCCAGCTGGACCAGCCCCTCAGGCAGATGCCCGGCTCCTGCGCTCCTGCCCGGCCTGCGGGCCTCGGCTGGGCGGCTGCGCCTCCCGCGACCGCGCCTCACTCCGCCGGCCCGCAGCGCTGACGGCAGTTTGATTTGTACAGCAGGAATACTTTGATTTCAGTAGATTGATTTTTCTCTCTCTCTCGAGGGGATACATCTTTTGTTTTTATCCCGTTTCAGATCCAGTAATTCTTCCTGGGAAGGTTATAATGTTGTCTCCTTACTTTTTTTTTTTTTTTTCCAATCACAATTTTTTAAAAATTGTAGAGGATAACAAGCACAAAAAGAGCTAACACTTACATATGCGGTTTTCACAAATAGTTATAGAGTGGTGCCTGCATCACCATCTCCTATGTGGAGAAATAAGACATTACCTGCACCCAGGAGCAGCCCGCGGGCTCCTGCCTTGCTCCCCCCCCCCCCCCCCCAGAGGACGTTGCCTCTTTACTTTTACTAGACTCTTCCCTTGTTTTCTCACCCTCACGTGCCTCCCTAAGCATACAACATATTTCCCTCCTTTTGGACTGCATAGAGGACTCATGCCATAGATATCCTTATGTCTATATTGGTTTACAACACCTTCTGGTAGGTGCTCCTTAGCCTTGTTGACCTAAATTGAAATTTGGTCGGAAGTGACGGTCTTTCCCCATGAGTCTGGCCTGGAAACATTTTCGAGGTGTGCGCCACGTTTCTCACTTAACTGCCTGATACAGTGCTCTGCAACACTGGGGACAAGTCTCATTTCACCTCTGTACCCCCACAGGGGGTGATGTGCCTTGCCCAGAGTGATGACTAATGAGATGACTTTTTGAGAAGTATATGGATATGGCTTGATGAAATATTCTGGGCCTATTATTTGGTTCTGTGACTGTTGTAAATAGCCATGTCCAAATGAACAGAATGCAGAAAAGATGGAGAATTGGTTATTTAGAAATCCACCTATAGAGATGTCATGTTCTAAAAATCTAGCAGAAAAAAGTTTGACCAAGCCCTGGCCGGTGTGGCTCGGTTTGTTGGAATGTCATCCTGGACACCAAAGGTTGCAGGCTTGATTCCCAGTCAGGGCACATACCCAGGTTGTGCCCTATTCCCCCCAAATATATCAACTCTGCTAGTTCCTCGGATGGTTAATGTAACTACTTGCTAAGCTTTTAAATATTTTGTTGTAAATATAAACATTTCAAAGTATGGAGCTATATCCACATTAAAACCACTTGAAGTCTAAGGTGGACAGAAAGATTATCTGTGGGTGCCCGGCTGGAGTGGCTCCGTTTGTTGCGTGTCATCCTGTGCACTGAAGGGTTGCTGGTTCGATTCCTGGTCAGGGCACATACTTGGGCTGTGAGTTCATTCCCTGGTTGGGGCATGTACGGAAGGCAACCAATTGATGTTTCTCTCTTACATAGATGTCTGTCTCTCTCTAAGCATGTCCTCGCATGAGGATTTTAAAAAATTAAAAAAATAAAAAGATTATCTATGGGCAAATGGGAAAAGGACAGGTATGAAAGATGCTTAAGGTTCAATGAAATATATTTTAATACACAGTATACTGCAGAAACAACAGTAAAATCACGGAGAAAGGGAAGTGACTAAAAGCCAGACTAGAAGAACTGCATGTGGGTCCAGTACACCTTGCCGTTCCCAGGAAGTGCGCCCAGCAAATGTTGGATGAGCAAACCACAGTGCTTACAACTGTTTTGCAAACTAAAAACTGAGTTGTCCAGGATAAAAAAGGTAACTAGCAGTTGCTTTAATAACTCACATGTAAACTGAATGTTGTGTTTAAATGATATCAAGAATAAACTGTCCAGTTGTCCACCTAAATATCCAATTTCCTGCGTCATCTACTGGCCTGCACGCATGGATTAATAGTTACTTTTTACTTTCTAGGCTACAACTAATGCAACATTCTCAAAGAAATCGTCTCCTAACAGAATGACTGGTACTATTGTGGAAAGAGACGTTATTCAGAGCATTATCTATTTCGTTCCTCGGTAAGGGCGACTCATCTACTTCAGGCCTAAACCTCTAAAGAAGGCTGCTGTGCTCTAGAGACTGGCCACGGAACTGTTTGCCCTGAAAAGTTAGCCAGCATGCCTTCAGTGAGCTTCACTCATCAGCATTCGTCCTGGCGAGGTTTCTGTATCTCAGGGTTCGTTTTATACTTTAATTTGGTTAGCAGGTCCTTGCTTCATCGTGCTATTGAAAGAAAACAAAGGCGGCTTAGGCCATCCAGGAGAGTAATGCACTATAGTTTATCTCTGAAGACAGCCGGACAAAGCCAGAATGCTCTGATACCTTCTGATTTTCATCAGGACATTTGGAACCACAAACGGGCTGGAGGAGGAAGATCCTCGCCGTCCTTAACTGCAGGCGCCTTCGGAAGAGAAACGCCGTGGGTCGCAGAAACCCCGCTTTGCCAGCCACACGGGGCTCTGAGGCCGATTAGCTCGCCCCAAGTGTCTGTCTCCCGGGAGGGAGCGTGTCTTGTTTCTTAAATGCCACCTCCTCCAATGAAATCACTAGCCAGGCCAATTTTTTCCCTATGTCTCTTTATAAAGTATCAATGCTCAGGTGAGGCGACAGTGCTCGCTGAGGGGGAACAGTCTGCGAGTTTACTGACAGCTGCACGCCTGCCGCTCCACAGGGGATACTTGCCATCTCTGCATAGAATTTTCTCGGTCAGAGCAGTTCCTCTAATTGTGGCTGCTCTGTGACTTCCTTCTCCCTCGAAAGTCAAAACCCACTTTCTTCTTACTGCTTGGGCCCCCTCAAGTTTTTCTCCTGGGAAGTCATCTGTCCCGCGTCCCCCCCCCCCGCATCCGACACCAGCCTTTTCTTTCGGTGTTTTGTCTGACTCCGCTAAGGGGTGCGAATCGTGTCCCTTCTCTGTCATGTGTGCGGCACTGGTCAGCTACTCTGTTTCCCTCAGTATTATCTGTGGAGGACTCTGCCCAACTTCCTCACTTTGCTCTGTAACATGGGTGTCTTATTTTTAAATCCACATTTGGTTTTGCAGTTTCTTGAACTTCCTTCGGTTGGTGCCCGGACAGTCATCCAGTGGAGACGGAGACCACCGGGCCATTTCACACAGGCCGCTGAACAGTCAGAAGATGGGAACGACGCTGGGTCTCCAGGGACCTGGGCTGGATTCAACTCACTGACCTAGAGGTGAAAGGCTCTGTATTCCATTACTAATCCCTTGAGCTATCCAGCCCCCTGAAAATGATTCTTTGGTTTTATTATTGCAAAGGCCATTTATAAAATCATGAACTGGATTTAGGAAAGCAACCATGAAATAGCAAGGGACAAACTGATTGAAATTCCTTCAACGTAGTAAGGGCTGAAGGCTCTCGGTAGGATTGGGAAAGAAGTTAAATATAGGCACCTCCATTCTTATTTCAGCAGCATGACCGGCTCACTTAAACGTGGCAACTTTAGATCCACTGACCATGCCTCAAGGAACTAAATCCTAAATAAAGAAAATGGAAAAGCAAACTATGAAATAGCCAATAATCTTTATTTTGCACTTCCCCACCCCCCTTCGCTTTCCAAAAAGGACTAATGGGTATATTTGTGCATGTGAAAATATTGTATAAAGTAGTTAGAATGATCTCAAATTAATAAAACAAAAAACACGTATCTCAACATAGATGCTTTTTTTTTTTTTTTTGGTAGGGATAGAAAAATTTGGCTTCTAGAACAAGGACGGCAATGAAATACTGTACTCTTAGAAGGGCTACTCCATTTCCACTGATTTGCAATTTAACATTCATGGCAGAAAAACTCATTTCTCTAACCACATAATAGGTCTTAAAATATGACTAATTCATACACTAATATCAATTTACTTGGCATTAAAAAATCACAATTTCTATTAATATATTTGTATTCGGCTCAATGCCCATACTCTAGCATTTAAGATATCCATTACACTGGCCCAACTTGGGATTATTTCAAAATCAAGTAAAAGTCCATATTTATTCCAAAGTTGCTAAAATATGCTAATAAAATTAAATTTGATGTTTTACATTAAAAATAAAATATTTGGTTTATCTCTCAGACATCTATAACATATAATAAATAGTGGGCAGTAGAGTAATATAATAAAGTTTTGTGATACCCTGAAATTTGATGAGTTTTCTTAAAAAATTCATAATATTCTTCATTTCAGCCTTAAACCACAATATTAATGAACAGATTTGCAGAAATAAAACAATATAAACACAAAATGCTACAGTATATGTTTTTTGTTTTTGTTTTTTTACTTTTGGGGAATCTACATGTCCTTTAATAAAAGTCAAAGAAATTTACAGAAACAAAACAGGTGACAAACCAATTTCAAATCATAAACTACAGATTTAAATTGCCTTCTTTCCTTCTAACTGCTAGGGCCCTTTCCCACCGTGCAGTGGGGCTGTGCAGGTCCCGCTCAAGGTAGAGAACTCTGAACTGTGGCTCTGCTTTCTAGCCTTCTTTGCTTATGTACAGCAGTAATTACAGACATGGCTGAAACCACAGTGGATTTCACAGAAAGCCAGAATTAAACACGATAAAAATTTAAAAAATAACTACTTCATAAATATTTATTATTTACATGAAGGGAGATCTTCTAGTCTGAAGACTTTTTATACAAGTTGATGAAATGTATAAGCGGTGAGAAGAACGCCAGCAGTTTAAAGAAGGGCATAGTTAGAATGCAACAAAGTCAGAAAATGTGAGAGTTAACAAAAATAATTTGCATGAGAGCAAACAGGACATGATAGAAACCTTTTTCTTAAAAAATATAAGGTATTTCACAAAAGCCTGAACATTTTACATGTTAATACTAAAAATGGGGGGTAGGAGAAGCTTCATATATTTTTATCACAAAAATATTTACCAGTACTCCAACCGGAGTTTTCGTTTATGTTATGATTATCTCACTACAGAGGGAAAGAGGTGGAAACTGTATACAGCCTAATGATACCCCCTCACATTACAGTCCAGGTCACATCATCTTCTCATCTAATACCTTCATGGAAAGGCCTGGAGAGAATAAAGAAAATCAGAAGGAAGATTATGCTCTTTTTATTAATACTTGTCACTGGTAATAGGAAAGCGGAGGCCTGGCAGTCCTCGCGCCACACCTGTACTTGAGTTTTCTTCCATCGCAACACTGTGTGTGGCCACAGGCCAGCCTGTTCCCGAGGGAAGCATCCAGAGCGGACGGTAGAGTCCTCTCGTCCCCAGGCTCCGGAGATTCCTCGCCACAGGAGCTCAGTGGTAGACGGGACAGAGCCGCACGGGCCCCCCGGGCCGCAGGAAGGCAGCCCCAGGGCCACGCGGCCGGTCCGGCTGCGGGAGACGTCAGTGTGCCCGGTGCTTCCTCTTTTTGTGCTTCTTATCCTTCTTCTTGTTGGCGCACTTGGGACAGAACCACTGCATCTCTTCTGGTGGTGCGGCCATTATTCCCACACAGGGCCTACGTGTTAAGAAAAAAGTTTAATACACACACACACACACACACACACACACACACACACACACTCTTTTTCTTTCTATGTTCTTAAATACTTTTAAATTACATGAAATTTTAAGTCGATGGTATATTCAGCAGAAATCCCAGCCAGAGAGCTCTAATTTATGTAGCACTGCTGTTGGGCAAGTGGGTGATTATATTACATAATGCCCCTTTTATAGGCCCCAGTGGAGAAATTAATTAGCCCATTTACCCTTTCAGCCAGGACTAGTACAATTCTTCTGAGCAATGGCTTTGTTTTTATCTTACAGCTATCATATGTCATGTGACTGAATGGATTTCTATCTTTTCATATCTGATATTTTCCAGATAAAATGAGATTATTTGCATAAATTTTGGTAGCATTTCTTCAGTAGTGGGGGTTAGTTGAAGAGATGTAAAAAACAGATAAGCTGTCCATTTCTGCAGTTTATGACATGCTTACAAAGGGGTTATTACCCCAATGTTACTGTCAAACTTGGCAGCTCTTACAGAAAATTACTAGAAAGAAAGGGAAGGGGGACCATTGTATCTCCTTTCTTTTCTATTAGAAGGATATATAAGTTAAGCAAAACATTCAGAATTTAGGTTGAATAACAATAGTCCAAAGACTCTTGATTTTTCAAATTAATATTAATTACATTTTATTGGCTTAATGATTTTGCCCCGTACATGATTCTTAGGATAACAGCTGAACAGGACATAATCAAAGATGGACCACAGTCACTGATCTGCTCTATATAGAGTCTTACCCCGGGAGTGATTGGCACTGTCATGATTAAGTCTGGAGCACTCACCAGTGGTACCAGTCATCACAGTCATCACAACCGATCATGGGGCTCCCGTCATCAGGCTTGTTGCATCCAGGACAGATCCAGATCTGATTCCCCCACTCATCTCGGATCTGAGGTTTTTAAACAGGGGCAAAACAGAGATGGAATGGGGAAAAAGAACCAAAAAGAGAGCAGAATGAGATTGATTACTTTATACTGCGAAACTAATAAACCGACAAATTAAACTACAAATATACAGTGGTTAACAATTTATTAAAGCCAAGACCATGGTGATCGCCATTCTGAGATCATGTGAAAAAAAGAATAGCTACCAAGTGTTCAGTGATACGACATTTCTAATGAACACTAAACTCTTCTGTGTAAGTCATAAAAACAAAGCATTTCATAGTAATTTCTGTGAACAATATGACCTATAGCCACCTTTATCTAAAAAAATACTGTAAACACAGTTCTTAATAATTAGGGTCTTTATGGCAGTAACAACTAATATTTTTGAACACTACAGAGCTCAACCATATGTCAGCTCCTCTGTCGCATTCACAGGCATGGAATTCATATGTACAACCAAAAGTGCATGTATCACCTTATTACTTATTAGCCAAACCCTTCTCCTGAACTAGCTGATAAGATCAAGGATATAAAACAGTTGTTACTAAGTAACTTTCCATTCCCTTTATGACATTTTCAGCAAAGTACACTCACTAAAGGGCAAATGAAATAAGGAACTCATGAGGCCAAAGAGCTACACATTTTAATATTATTTTTCTACAAAGATGTGTGCTTTGGAGTTTAGTTAACTTAGCAGTTCTAAGTAAGAAACATCCTTAATTGATCCACTTCCTCAAATTTCACATGAACCAAACCAATTTGGAAGAAACAATTCTATGACGGGCATTCAAAAACAGCAACAACTAAAAGCTTATTTTCAGAAGTTTTCACAGTAACACAGTAAATAATTTCATCCAGTTAATTTTGCAAGCTATCATCTCTTCCTTCACTTTCAAATACAACACATTAGATATGCAAAAAAGAAAGGGCGGACTTTGTGTGTAATGGGTGTATTGTGGGCAGAGATGTTTCATTTTACTCATGTGCTGTTTTAAGGCCTGCCATATTTTAAAGTCTCTACAAAGACAGTGGTGTTCCTATGAAAGCTTCCTAACGAAAGCTGTGAGCAGCCCTCTTCAATTACAACGGGAGAGAACCACCAGTTACCACATGCCAGCTGTCTAGGGTTAAGACCCATCCAGATTCTGTGCCCTGAAGCTGCCATGCATGGCCAGTCCCGCTGCTGGCTGACCTTTCTTCAAGTTAGAAGGCTGTGACCCTGTTACTATGAGAGAAATTTGCCATAGCACCCCTAATAAATAATAACAAACACTTGACAGTTTACTAAGTTCTTGTAAACATCTGCTTCATCTAATCATCTTAAAACAACCCTTGGATAGGTTAAACATGGGGAAACTGGAGCTAAGGAAATGTAAGTGCCAGTTCCAAAGCACACTATTGCACAGTGACAAAATCAGCTTTTTTGCTCTATAGACTATATCTTTCCTCCAAATCATATACCTTGTTCTCAGTCTACAAAATGTCTCTTAGGAGACAGAAGGCTTTTCATCTGCATTGTCTATTTAAATCTGATCCATCTCCAAGGAGTTAGCTCAAAAATCCACTGGAGAATCAGAAATTTTAGGGCTAGACCAAACTACAGTGATCATCTAGTCTAACATAAACCCCTTAATTACAGATGGAGAAATGGAGGCTGAGGAATTCAAACATAAAATCTTTCCTGATCAGCCTGGCAGGTGTGGCTCAGCAGTTGAGCATCGACCTAGGATCCAGGAGATCATGGTTTGATTCCTGGTCAGGGCACATGCCTGGGTTGCGGGCTCAATCCCCAGTCGGGGGGTGTGCAGGAGGCAGCCGATCAATGACTCTCACCACTGATGTTTCTCTCTCTTCCCCTCTCTCTTCCTCTCTCTGAAATCAATAAAGAGATGTTAAAAAAAAAAAAAAATCTTTCTTGATCAACCTGTCTTGGGGTGATTTGGCCTCAAACGCTTGGAGCCATTGGTCCTTGAACCAATTTGATGATAACAGATTTTTGTATCACATCTTCCATTTTTGTCTTGAATTGCCAATTTAATAATTTTCTGTTAATTTTTCATGTCTTTATATCCTCTCTCAGTACTTTTGAGATTTTCTTTGTATCCTTTGTATCATTATAGTGCCTATAATATTTAATGATTTGTTGAAATTTCCTTCCAAAATGCCTTAAAGAGATGTAATATTTGCACAATTTACAACAACTATCATGAATCCTACCCCACCATTTTTCAGTCATGTGTACTCAGAAAGATCAAAGCCATCACTAGGCTGATAGGTCACAGTCTATATACTATTTGGTGGTCAAGGCAATGCCAGTTGCTGAACTCACTCAACAAGGTAAGTTTTGCCATCTGAAGACACGTTAGGATACTCAGGGAGCTCTGTGGTCTGGAAGTTCATTTTCATTTACTATGCAAGCCTAGTATATTCTGGACCATAGCCAGTGAAACACTATAATTAATGCTGTCACTTAGAAACAGCAGCTGGCCTGTAGATCTGTATATATTACATAAATTACACTTTTAAGTGAATAATTTAATTGCTTGATCAAGAAATTTAATGTGAGATTTAAATATCACTATTCCTCTCTATATTTATACATTGATGTTGTATATATGTATATAATCACATTCAAAAACAATATAAAGAAAAACAATGCTTTGACATTATCTATGGAGACTAAATATGCGAACACTGAAATACAATACTTTTCTGCCAAAAGCTTGAAAATGCAATGAAAATACCTTTCCAGTCATAAAGAATTGCCTCTGAAATTCAATAATGATACATATGACAGTGCTTTTTTAATTGAAAACATTTTCATGAAAAAGAGTAAGCTCTTAAGTGACTTTTAAAACAATGCTACAAAAGAAATGCGGCTTACCACGTAAGTGCTGACCGTCTCGGTCACCACACTCCGCACGGGAGCTTTTGAACTTCCAGCTCCAGAGACGGCGGGGGACGGAGACGGCATCAAAGCGGGGGACGCGGTGGACTGTGCGAGGAGTGGCAAAGGCACTGGGGCAGGGGTGACATGCACTGGTACAGTGGCTGGGACTGGCACTGGTGGCGGGGTCTTGGGTCTATTCAGAGAAGGAGCTGGCTTAGCCTCGGGGGCTGGAACCACTTTGCTGATGACACTGTCAATAAAAAAGAGAAAAGGAAAAGTCAATACAGAACAGTTGAATCAAACTAAATGTTTTAAAACGTTATCACAAAGTAACTTTCTTCTTCTAGAGGCAAAATACTTTTTGGAAGAGTCCAGAGATAGCTACACACCTGAGTTCAAGGCCCTTCACCCACTCCCCTCTCAACCTAGTCATTGAGAGGGAAACAGCAGCTCTAGCCCTTCCTGGTCTTGTTATCAAGTAAAATTAGCGCTGTGCAATGGCCACCGGCCTCTTCACTGACAATTCCTTAGTCACAGAGCTCATGCAGTGGAAGGAGCACTGGACTCAGAGGCAGGACATCTGAGTTCAAGTTCTAGATCTGCCACAGGCTACGTGACCGTGGGTAAGCTATTTAAAAATATGATTTACTGAGGGCCTATAAGAAGTTATATATTATACTAGGCATTTTATATATATCATCTCATCTAGCCCTCACAACAACTTCAAAGAAGTGATAGCGATCCTATTTTATAGATGAGGAAACAGGATTAAAGAGAGAAATTGGGTAAAAGGGTGGCAGGTCTTGAACCACAGTCTTGATTCCACAGCTCTTTCTTCTTCTTCTTCTTCTTCTTTTTTTTTTTACAAGTTCCTTTATTTAAAAATATATATATATCATTTCAAGCACAGAGAAAACAGGCAGCTTAGGTAACAGAGGTAAGACAGGAGCCCTCTGCCATATTTGCTTCAGGTCTCCCTCCCTCCCTCCTCCAGAAGTAACCCCTCTCCTCAAACTGGCGAGTCTGCTTTTGTAAATTCATTCTTTGTAGCTTCTCTGCCTTTGTGGGTGCCCATAAGCAATATATACTGTACTACTGTTTTATGTGTTTCAACCATATAAACAATATCACACTATATTTATTCCTTGCAACTAGCTTTCCTCACCTAGTTTTTTTAGTGAGATATAATTGACATGTAACATTGTGTAAGTGTGACGTGTACAACTTGTTGGTTTGATACATTTGTACATTGTAATATGATTACTACAGTGGAGTTAGCTAACACCTTTATCATGTCACATAATTATCAGCTCTTTTTATGTTCAGAACAATTAAGATCTAGTTTTAGCAACTCTGACATTTATAATACAGTATTGTTGAATATAATCTCTATGCTGTGCATGAGGCCTCCAGATTTTATCTACTAGTTACCCACTTTTTTGACTTATCCATGTTGATACATATGATGTATATTATTTATTGTACTTTTAAATTGTATTCCATGGTATGGGTAAACCAAGGGGTTTTTACCTATTGCCCTACCTGAGTGCAGGACATATTGCCTTGTAAATGTTCTGTGTTAACTGTAAATACGTTCAAGAATTTCCCAAGGCTACAGTCCTGGGTCACTGGGTCACAGAGTATGCACATTTTCACCTTTATGAGGAATCCCAAGCTGCTCTCTAAAATAGCTGCACCAACTTATCTCTTTCTACTCTCCCGCAATTATCTAAGCCTTGCTTTTCTGATCAACAAAATGAAAATAAATATAGCTGCCTCTGAGGGTTCTAGTGAGAACCTGAATATAGAGAAACATGTCAAAAACTATGTACAAATGTAAAGTGTTAGCACCAGCACTATACTCATGGCTCTTGCTCATGACAACCTCTGGCATCATCATTACCAGCCTGCATAGTTCCATTTTCTCAAACCACCTCCACTAAAAAGCATTTTTTTGCTATTCTGATCAGAAGATCATAAGACATTACATTACTTCAAAAAATGTCATCATTAGTAAACAAATACCTAATGCTGTCAATTGCTCTCCACTTGTTTCATCCAAGTGTGTGATCACCTTCCTAACTTGAATATAGCCAAAGACCAGAAAATTTAATGTACGTTATTTGTGCAGGAGACACTCAATAAATGTGTAACATAAATAACAGTGAATATTTATTGAGCACTTACTAAGTACCCAACTGTTCTAAGCACTTGAAAGCCAACTGCATACCCAGCACTAAGCTAAATGTTTACTTGCCTTATCTCACTTGATCCTCTTAACAACCAAATGAGGTAAGCACTGTCATTACTTTCCTTTTTTTGCAGATGAAGAAATCCAGGCACAGGGAGATTAAGTACAGACTACTGTGTGGCAGAGCCAAGATTTAAACCCAGGCAGTCTGATTTCAGAACCCGCAATCTTAACAACTATACCACTGACTCTTGATGCTTCCTGAACGAGTTTTACCTTATATATAAGGTGGGAATTCAAAGTTATCACTGTATTTATATAATCATATTACTATATTTATTATACTATATCCATAGTGCAAGCACTATTTTTATGGTTAGGCTAAAAATTTAAAACACACTATTTGTGGAGGCAGTTTCCCATAATAGTTTAAAACATGGGTGCTGGAAATAAAACTAAAGAAAAAGCAGGAACCCAGAGAGGTAAGTAGAACACAGATGTTTTACCCGAGGGCATCTGCACATAAGGCAAATGTGATCTTTGGTTCTGATAAAGAGGACAGGTTCCAAAGCCCAGGGCCTGCCAAAGTGTAAAGTCTAATAGCACTCCTCTCCACATTAAGGACTCCCAACTGGCTACACCAACTAGGTAAGGGTGAATCAGAATCTCATAAATTCTCAGCTCTGGTGGTCCAGGACACTCTATTTAAAGTCATTTGGATTAGTAATGTGCCCAAGTACCCAGCACACATCATCCTGAGAGGAAGTAACTTAAAATCTAGACCTCATATCATTAACACAGATAATTATTTAAGGAAAACAGCAGCAGATAATCAAAGGTTACCAGATACACAAGGAGGCAAGGCAGCCTTAGAGAGAAGCAGAAAAAATAACAGACAGTATAAAGAGACTCATAAAGACCACAGATACTAGAACTATCAACTACAAAACCACTGTACTTACAACGTTTAAAAAATAAAAGGTAAAGACTGAAATTATTGGCAGTTAATAGGAGGCTATAGAGTGCCCTAGCAGATTTGTAAAGAGCAGACCTTACAAAAATGAAAAACGTAGTAAATTAAATGTAAAACTCAATGAATGGGAGAATTAGAAACTGAACAGTAAAACAGAAGAAAACATCTAGAACTTAGCCTTGAGAGACAAAGAGAATGCAATGAAAAAGTCTAAATAGTTCATGTTTAATCATAATTCTAGAGAGAAAGGGGCAAAGGCAAAATGTTAACAAGGAATATCTAAGACTTCTAAAGAACTGGTGCACGATACCAATCCATAGACTTAAGACGCCTAACAAATCCCAGGCAAGATAAATAGAAAGTAATCTGTACCTAGACACATCAGAGTGAAACTATAAAACATCACAAAGAGAAAAGTCTGAAAAACAACTAGAGGGAAAAAAGAACAATTACTTTCAAAGAAGAAACAGATTACAGCTGACTTCTCAACAGCAATGATGAATTTACAAAACAGTGGGATACATCTTTAATGTGCTGAAGAAAAATAAATTTTGTCTCTGAAAACATCTTTCAAGAATAGGGTGAAATAAGTACATTTTCAGGCAAGCAAAACCTAAGAATTTGCCACCAGTGGACTCTTACTAAAAGAAATTCTAAAGTAGCAAACTCAAAATATTTTTATATTCTTAAAAATTACCAAAAAAACCCAAAGAACTTTTATGTACATTTTATCTGTGAATATTTATATTATAAATTGAAACAGAAATTTAAAATAATTATCTAGTAATTCTTTTAAAACTAGCAATAATAAACCCATGTTAACAGATAACATTTTTTTTAATGAAAAGTATGTTTTTTAAGACAAGACTACTTTGTGAGAAGGCTGGCCACTGTTTAATATTTTTTATAAATCTCTTCAATGTCTACATATGTAGCTGGAGATGGGAGGAGCATTTTAATGGCCTTTTCAGATAACTGTGTAAATTCTTCTTTGCTACTGTACCAATATGCAACAAATGGTAGTTTCTTAAAAGGTAATTGCAATGCACAATCTGAAACCATATCAATAAGCTTTTTGTATTGTGTTAAAAGATTAAAATCTATTGATATGTCTAGCACTTCGAATAGATATTTTTACCCATGCATGATTTTGTAATATCATGCATCAGTCATTTGTAATGTTGGTTGATCAAATTATGCAGATCTTTCAAACATTCACACATTTTATTATACACTATTAAAAAATCACATTTGTTGGTGTTACCATCCATCTCATCAAAATTTTCTTAATGTACTGAGGAGCTGTCAACTTGTAATGATATGCTTTCTAAAATTCTAATTTTTACTTAAAAGCTTAAATTTTATAATTTATAACAAATACTCTCAGTGCTTTCTTTGAAATAACAGGTTTACTGTGTTCATTTTTTTTAAAAAAAAAATATCTTTATTGATTTCAGAGAAAGGAAAGGAGAGGGAGAGAGAGAGAGAGATAGAAACATCAATGATGAGAGAGTCATTGATCGAGCCCACAACCCGGGCATATGCCCTGACCGGGAATCGAACCCCGATCGCCTGGATCCTAGGTCGACGCTCAACCGCTGAGCCACGCCCGGCCGGGCACTGTGCTCATTTTTGAGAAAATGTTGGCCAAATATCCAAGTCTAAATAATCATTGTTTATCAGTTGCTCTTTCAAGTAAAAAAGATATGTGAGAAAAGCAGCTAGTTCAGTTCACAACTTAATCACACAAGTGCTTTTCCTCAATACAACTCTCATTTTAGCATGAAGTGCAAGTGTTTTACGAGTACTTCCTATTTCATTGTTTTCCACGTAATCACCCAAACTATTAAAAAACTGTACATTCCCGGGGCCTATGCACTACACTTTGAGCACGTTTGTTCTAAAGGAAGCACTTCAGGACACGGTGATCCCATCAAGTCTGAGATGCAACAAAAAATGACAAGGATGTTGGTAAGGTTAAACAGACACTGGCTAGAGGAAACAACAATAATAATATATTGTGGAATTATAAAAAAAAGATAAAATATATAGATATGATAATATATAAACTAGGAGGGGATAAACCGAGCTAACATATTCTAATGTCCTTCTATTATCTGGAAGGAGATGTAAAGGTATTAACTTTAAATGTAGTAATTTCTAGGGTAACCATGTAAAAATTAGGAACAAAGTATATGTATAACTTCTAAAGCAGTGTGGAGAAAAACAGGATAAAAAATAACCAATCTGATAAAAGGAAAAAGAAAAGAGTAAAAGAAACCTCAAACAGTAAGACAAAGTCCCAAATAAGGCGGATTTTAACTCAAAATATCAGTAATTATATCATGTAAATGGACTAAATGATTTGGCTGTCACACTCGGTGAAACAATAAAACCCAACTCTCTGCTATATGAGACTCATCTAGCAACAGAAAGGCAGAAAGATGCTAGGAAAAGAGGAATGCAAGGACAAAAAAAGTAATACCCTCAAACAGATTTTACGGCAGACCATCAGAGATAATGAAGGTTACATTATAATCATAATGATAAAAGGTTCCAATGTGCCAGGAAGACAAAACAATTTAAAATTTGAATGCACTTAAGAATACATTCTCGCCTGGCTGGGCGTGGTTCAGCGGTCGAGCATCGACCTAGGATCCAGGCGATCGGGGTTCGATTCCAGGTCAGGGCACATGCTCGGGTTGTGGGTTGCAGCCGATCAATGACTCTCTCATCATTGATGTTTCTGTCTCTCTCTCTCCCTCTCCTTTCCTCTCTCTAAAGTCAATAAAGATATATTTAAAACAAAAAGAAAAAAAAGAATACATTCTCAAAATATATAAAGCAAAACTGACAGAGCTGTAAAATCAGAAAAATCCACAAGTATAATTGAAGATTTTAGCATGTCTATCTCTTTGTAACTGACAAAGTAAGCAGTCAAAAAAAACACAATAAAGATATAGAGAGTTTGAACAAAATAACTAAAATAATAAAACTAACCCAATGGATATTTTAAAATTCTACTTAACAAATCCAGAATACTTACTCACTTTTCAAGAATATGCTGAAAAACTTGACCAAACAAATTTTGTAAGGCTGAAGAACAACTGAACAGTCTGTACATATATTTGTTACCCCTGCTATATTGGTAGTTCCTCAAAGGAATGGAAGGGAAAGCCTTTTTATTTCTGTATCTTCAGGATCTAACAGGGTAACGGGCATTTAGCAAGTGCCTCATAAGTATTAGCATGTTTAAGTTTACTAATCAAACAAAAACAAAAACAAAACAAAAGCTGGTCTGAAAGTAGTGATTTCCTACATGAAGTATTTAATGATTTAGTAATTTCCTAGATGAAATAACACATCACTTATCTAGCCAATAAAAATCACAGGAACAAACTGCACAGTAATCTGCACTATGACATGGGAAGAAAGGTGGAATAAAGGGCAGATGAGGGAAATATGGGAGATCAGTGAAAAGAGAACAGAAGAGGGAAGAACAAGAGAAGGGAAGGAATTCCAGGTTTAGGTTAGGAGCCCAGGGAAAACCCAGGCATTTTCAGTTCTGGGCTCAACGAATTGATTGCAAGGAGAAGGAAAGAAGGGGGAAAGAACAAAAGGAGGACAGGAAGCAGACAACAGGCTTGAGATCTACTGTGACTGGAGGCAGAAGTAAGCCTGGGTATCTAAGATAAACAGGAAGAGTTTACTGGAGAAAAGTATCTTCTGTCTTATTCCTACTCATTGAATGATGGACGGGACTTTGACAACTACTTGCAAAAAATTTGTTCCTTTTATCACTTTATTTCAAATTTAATATTTGTCAGTATTTTGGTGGAAAATGTTAGAATAGCTGAACCTATTATCTAAAATGATTTTTAGATATTCATGTGCTCTAATACACAATGATTGTATGAAATTGAGAATTAGCTCTTAGTGGTAAGATAACATCATTAATCTGAAAAACAGAAAACTCAAATTACAGCTATATCACAAACCATAAGTTCTAGAGTGATTAAAGATTTGGTAAAAGAAAACATAAAACCATAAAAATACCCCCAAAAGTAAGTAAGTAAACATGTTTTTAATCTTGGGGTAGGGAAAGATTTTCCTAGCATCTCACCAAAAGAAACCATAAAGAGAAACACTGACTTGATTGTGCAAAATACCATAAGCAAAATTAAAAGAGAAAAGGCAAAATGAAGAAAATCACGTGCAATATGCATGATAATGGGTTCAGTCCTTATTATATAACAATTTCTTTCAAATAAAAAACAGAAAGGCTAATGACATTCTTATTAAAACATGAATAAAGGACACAAACAGGTGATACAGAATAACAAATATACAAACATCCAATAGATAGAAAACAATAAGAAAATACCATTTTTGGTAAAGATTTAAAAGATTGACAACACCTATGTTGTCAAGATGGGGGAATGGGAGGGGTGGCTGGCACAGTATTTCTGAATGATTACCAAGACCTTAAAAATGTCCAAGTCTTGCCTAGCAATTCCACATCTAGAAATCTACCTAAGGAAATAACTGGACAGCTATGCAAAGATATGGGGTAAAGAACTTTATTTATTTATTTACCCTCACTTGACAATATAGGTTTCTTTTTAATTGACTTTTTAGAGAGAGAAGGGAGAGGAAAAGAGAGAAACATAGATGTGAGAAAGAAACACCCTTCGGTATACACCCTGACCGGGGATCAAACCTGCAACCTGGGTATGTGCCCTGACTGGGAATAGAACCTGCAACCTTTTGGTGTACGGGACAATGCTCTTACCAACTGATCCATACTGGCCAGGGCTAAAGAACATTTTGTAGTATTGATTATAATTACAAAAAACAAAAAAATTAGAATGACTATAATTTAAAATACCTCAAAATAGGAGTTAATTAAATTATAATGAACAAACACTGTATTGTCATTTGAAGAGATACACTTACATACACACACACACACACACACACACAATTTGCCCCAAAAAGATTATGGACAGTATGCATGATAGGGTCCAATTTTTGTAAGGAAAAAGCAAAAGCAAAAGCAAACAAGAATGTATGAGTGTGTACTTAGAAAGGTTAAAAAAATATATACCAAAATGTCCAGAAATTGGCTCTATATGGTGGGACTATAAGTGTTTTTTTTCTTTTGGCTTACCTATAATTAACAAAAAAAGAAAAAATTAAAAACACTTGTCACAATATACACATCTAAAGTGTTGCTGGAAATTTTTAAATAATTGTTTGAGTTGTACATTTATAATTTGTTCACTTTTCTGTATGGATGTATATTATACTTTTAATAAATTACTGGGAAAAAGTGATGGCTTGGCTAAAGCTTTCCAGGCAAATGTTGACCACAGTCTAGCTGTAAACCTATGAAATAAAAGTCCCAAGCTAAATAAAAAACCTGCTCAATTAGTGTATCTAAACTGAGTGTATCATCCTTAACAGAGATCAATAAGAAAAGGGTCAAGTGAGGAGAACCAAATAAAACTATACTAGTTTTGTACATAAATTATAAATTTGAGGAGCCTTTAGATATTTAGGTTGGTTCAGTCTTTGGTCTTTTCAAAGAAATGTAACATCCACAGGTACACTGGACCCCAATGATGTGCATATCTGTCTTTATCATCCACATTAGGTCACACATTTCCTAGAAGTAAGATGTGTATCTTATTGGTCTTTGAATTGTTTGCAGTATCAAATAGTGTCTGAACACATATTCATCAACTTTATTAAGCTTAATGCCTAATATTGCAGAGAACGCTTCTATAAAAATGTTTTACTTTTAAGTATTTTTGTCTGTTTTAAAATGTTTTAAAATAGGCCAATTACCCTATTCTTTCCTTCCTGCCTACCTTCCCTCCACACTACTTACATGAAGAGTTCCAAGACCAATGAGCTTTCTGTTTACCAGCATGGATTCAATTCCTCATCCATCGCTTCTCAGATCAAGAATAATTACCACACCAATGCAAGGTACAAGCACAGCATGAAGGTCTCATTCTAACTGTTGTCTGGAAATGCTTTTAAGTTGTTTTAAGCTATACTGGACACACAATTAATATTATTTGCCTTACTTGACTCTTTTCCAATCCCCTTTCATTTTCTTAGATTTCCCCTCATTTATAAAGCCTGTGAATAGTGCCCACGAGAATGGCTTAGCCTCAGCAATACAGCCAAGGGATGTAAACAGATTGTTGACTCATTTTATGGGGCAGAACCTGAAATCTCAGAAATATCTACTTGTATGTATCTTATTTTTCAATCTAGAGAAATGGTGTTTAGATGAAAATAAGTTATAATAATTACTCCTTTAAAAGTATATATCTGTCATTCAAATTTTCTTAGTAGCAAAAGGACAAACATTAAAGTGGGTATGCAGTGTTGATGAGATGAAACGTCCTAATTTTCTGTTTGCCCAAGATTAGACTGGTATCATGTAGGCACTAAAGTGCCCAATTCTTGAATTTCGTGAGAAAATTCACTAGAGTTTGAAAGTTTTTTTATTTTAGCTGCTAAATTACTTCTGTGGTAACATAGTTGTATGAGCAATCCTTTTATTATCTCTTCAATTTTGAATATTACACAAAAAACACATAAACAGTATAATGGCATAATTCCTCATCACTTATGAGATAAACTAAAAGTAATTTTGGATTCCTATTGGCCTTCCTTGCCAAACTTTATTGCTACATACCTCTAAACAGAGCTTTGCTTGTCCATATTTTCCCACCTGAAGTATCACTTTTTCCCTCCTATTTAATTGCACAGTAAGTTCTCCTCCAGCGCTTTCTGTTGAAGAAGCAAAGTCTCGCAGAGTAACCAACACCGCCCACAGCTGTGTCCCACAATGGCTCCATGCTGCTAACATTACATCTTTTGGAGGATTTGATCAGAGTCCCCTAACTGCTATAAACACTGGCGTTATTCATAAAACGTGCAGAAGGAAGGATTTTCAGCAGGATTTCTTTACCTGTTTCCCCACCACAAAACAGTGAAATAAACAGAATGGGTCATGAGCTGCCTGGCCTGTAATGCAAACTCACAGAGTGACAAGTCAATAAAGAGCCAATCTTCACCTCTCTAGGCACACAGAGCCTCCAAGGTTAGAGGCAAACACAATGTGGATATGTCTGCACAGGGAGTTTAATGCTCCTCATTATCCAGCTATTGTGTGCAAACACTATGAAGCCAGTGATCTAAATTATCAGAGTCTGAATAACTGGCTACTAAACTGCACACAAAGTTCAAAAGTTCCCCCACAATGGCTTACTTATTTACCCTTAAAGGTGAACAGCCATTTTTCAATGGTAACAAAACCATGCCATAGGTAAAAATGCCTGTAATCACCTCTATGAATTTTATATAAACTCCTGATGAGGGAAGTTCTTCAGCGTTTGGGAGAAAAAAGGGGGGAAAAAATGTACCTTAATCCACAACCCACTTTTCTTCTTCAGACTTAAAATTTTAATCAATCTCAGAAATAGCGTACACCTTTGAAATACCATATGAAACAAATTCCCATGATGTATTTTAAACTAACTTCTCCTTACCACAAACAAAATAAAATCCCTGAGATTTCACTGTATAATATAATGTTATCCTAAAATCACATAGTTGTGTCCATATTTCACATTTGATTAAAAGGAAGAAATACCCAAAGACAATTATGAGAATCAGTTGTATGTTGATTCTTCAAATCAATCAGTACTTCTTATTCTTGATCTTTACAGTTCAACTTTTAGTATTCGTTACAACACAGCTGTAAATGGATTTAATTCCGCAAGCTCACACTGCTTGCCTCTTGAATATTTACATCATCACACAAAATGGATGTTTTATCTTGTAATAGCCCAAGTACATATCAGGTACAAACATTTTATCTTTTAATTCAAGAGGACCTAGTTGAAAAATGGAACAAATTGCATGAAGTAATTAAAGGAAAATATAGCCTTTGTACAATCTTCATTTCCAAAGGACTCCTTCCCAAATGACTATACTTCTATTGTCAAATGTTCAAAATCTGTACAATATCCTAATAGAGCATTAATACTCAGGTAAATAATAAATAATACATATTTCCTTATATTTACAAGGAGATATACTAGAAGAATAAAGAAAGAAACAAAAATTGTAACTTATAGGGAAAGGAGTGTAAAGGTAGAGGGCATGGGATGAAAGCAAGACATATACTGTTTCAACTTTGGAGTCAAGTAAGTTTTACATATTCAAAAACTTAAATTTATAAAACTGCCTGCACGTTGAAAATAAATGGAAATAAATGAAACTCAAGGTATATCATGCTAGTGACATAGCCACACAGAAAAAAATAATTTCAGGTGATATTAGGAGAACAGCATTTTGGTCACACATCCACAGTGAGTTTATTTTATGAATAAAGAGACTGAGACAAATCTAATCTTTAACTTCATTCAATAGTTTTATCAATTGGAAATAACAGCATAAATTCATAATTTGTTTCTCTAAAAAAATAACTATTTCCTAGTTCTGGCCATTGTAAAGGCCTAGGGCAATGACTTCTCAGTAGCAATGGCACCTCCAGTACCAGACTGTGATTCCTAAAAAACATTCTCCACAAAAAGGAACAAAGGTTCCTTGAAGGAATGATTAATTCCAGGTCTGTGGCAGGAAGTAAATAAGATAAACCTGGAACAATTATACTAGAAAGTAAAAAAAGCTATCAAAGATGAATAGGAATGTGTTAAAATCCAGAAGACAACAACAGGTAGGAGTTCCCACTAGCCAAGATGGAACAAACTGAACATAAAAAGAATAAGGGGCCCTGGCCGGTGTGGTTCAGTGGTTAGAGCACCAGCCTGCGAACTGAAGGGTTGCAGGCTCGATTCCCACCCCCAGCTGGGCACCTGGTGGGAGGCAACCAATTGGTGTGTCTCTCTCATATCAATGTTTTTTTCTCTCTCTCCCCCCTCTCCCTTCCTTCCACTCTCTAAATATTAATGGAAAAAATATCCTTGGGTGAGGATTAACCAAAAAAAAGAAAAAGATTAAGGGGAAGGGGGAGGGAGAGGAAGCTCTTTCCCAAACCAAAACTCAACAATAACCACAGGAGGTAAATATGGCATCAACTCCACCAACTTTGTACACTGAAGTTTGCAACCAATTGATGTTTCTCTCTCTCTCTCTCTCTCCTTCTCTCTCTCTCTCCCTCCCCCTTTCCTTCTTCTCTCTAAAATCAATTAAAAAAAGATATTAGAAAAAGGCACTAAGAGACAAGCGTGGTTTGGACCCTGATTCAAACAAACAAACTGTCAAAAGATATTTTTGAGACAAATGGAGAAATCTGAATATAGACTGGGTATGAGATAAAAGCAAGAAAAATGTTCACATATTTGATGTAGATAATGACATTGTGATTATACAAGAAAATAACCGTATTTTCAGAGCTGCATGTTAAAGTGTATATTAAAGGTAAAATGACATTAGGCCTGCATTTGCTTGGAAATGCCCTACACAGAAAAATAGAAGAAAAAGATTAGATCAAGCAAGTATGCCAACATTAAATCTTCAGGTGTTAAATCTATTAGGTAGTGGATACATGAAAGTTTATTAATTTATTATTTTATGTTTTAAATTTTCATAATCAAACATTAAAAAAACCTGTTTGTAATATGTGTTTTATCCAGAATGACTTAGGACGATACAACACAGTCAGCATTAAAAGGAAGAAAACACAGAACTAACATTTATTGAAAATGGAGGCTCTGGTCTCATCAAGAGATAAAAAACATAAGAAGAAAAAGGTAGGAGAAAAACCATCATGTTCAGTTTTAAAAATGTTATGTTTGAGGTGTCCCTACTCCATCCAGTCAGAACTTTCTAGCAGGTAACTGGGCAAACTAGCCTGGATCTCGGGGGAAAACTGTGAGCTGGAAATTATCATTGCATAATTTTGACATCTAAAGAGTGAATGAGCCCGGCCGGGCGTGGCTCAGCGGTTGAGCATCGACCTAGGATCCAGGCGGTTGGGGTTCGATTCCGGGTCAGGGCACATGCCCGGTTGTGGGCTCAATCAGTGACTCTCTCATCATTGATGTTTCTATCCCTCTTTCTCCCTCTCCTTTCCTCTCTCTGAAATCAATAAAGATATATTAAAAAAAAAAAGAGTGAATGAAAAAACTTACAGAGAAAGAACAGGGTAGTGGGCTGAGGGCAAGAAGAGAAAGAAAAAGAAGTCCATAAAAGAAAAACAGAAGGAACGAAAAGAGAGAATCTGAGGAGTGTAGTAACAAGAAAAATGCAACAGCCCTGGTCGGTCTGGCTCAGCAGTTAGAGCATCAGCCAGGGGACTAACGGGTCCCAGGTTTGATTCTGACCAAAGGCATGTACCTTGGTTGCAGGCTCAACCCCTGGCCCCAGCTGGGGCACGTGTACAAGGCAACCAATTGATGTGTCTCTCTCACATCGATGTTTCTCTCTCTCCCCCCCTTCCACTTTTTTGAAAAGCCATGGAGAAAAAATATCCTTGGGTGAGGATTTAAATAAATAAATGAATAAATACGTAAAGAAAAAAGAAAAAGAAGAAAAAAAAAAGAAAAACGGAATAGAAAGTTTCAAAAAGAACCTGAGGTAAACAACACATCCAGCACAGCAGAGAGGATGACCGTCACCAGGCTGCGGCATGGTCTCTGGGTGGATTTCAGGATCTTAATGAGAAGCTTCAGAAAAGTTTCTAGGGCAGAAGCCAAAATGCAGTGAGTTTAAGAATGAAAACTGGAAGAAAGTACATATGAACAATAAGTTCTGAGAAGTCAGAACAAGGATTTATATAACCTCTCTTTCATGGGTGGGGGAGGAGGCATGGAAAAGGTAAGAAGATTTAGGATGGGAAAATACAAGGCCAAAGGAAAGTGAGAAAAAGGAAAAAGATACAGAGGAGAGGAGATAACGAAGGGAAAGGACTTTCAGGGGGGACGGGGGGATGGACAGAAAGGTGGGGATGAAGGAAGGCACAAAAGGAAGGGCTGATCATGAAAATAAGGAGGGATGAGGGGATGCGGTGCTTCTCCTCAGAGCCTGGAGGACAAGCTGTGAAGGTACAGTTTTGGAACCCCAAAGAGTAAATCCAAACAGACAGGGGTCACATGGCTAGTCAGTAGCTCAAGGTGACATAGCCTTCAACCCATGTGCTGAGCCTTTGGCAACCACATTTTTAAAAGCTGTAATACTCTATATCACAGAGGTCCTGAGGTGACATGAATATCCATTTTATAAGCTACAAAAGAGAAGAATAAATGTTATACTGCCTTCAAAGTGTTTATGTAAGTATTTTACTATTACTATAGCCCCATAAAGGACAGGAAATTATAGAAGGCAAAGAATTTAAACTTTCCATTGTCAGTAATAATAAGAGTGCCTAAGTATTTTCAGTACGTACATATTCTTTTTAAACACTAGGAGTGTGAGTAGTTTGATCTTTAGGGGAAATTATAGTCAGATAATATCCAAAAGGTTACCATGATATAGCTAAATTATCTCTGCCTATCACAGGTTAAAGAATATTTAAATTCTGAAAGTTCGGTCAGCTTTTCTTAGATAACAAATCTTAAGTACCTTCCTATATTCACTCAATTAGTGATCTTGGGCGTTGATAACACTGCAGAGAGAAACTTTCCAACTATCATTCAAATCATATCTAAAAAGGTGGTCATAAATATTTTAAAACCTAAGTGAACTAATAAGACCTAGACCCATTAAGGATAAGATCTTTTACAACAAATTAAATAAAACAATTTATTGAAGTCTGGACTCAAGATAAGCTAGATTTACTAGCTGACCTTTTATTCATTTAAAGAACAAAATTAGCTCTAATTGCATTAGAATGGAATCCAGTAAATTTCCCCAAGTCTTCTAATGTGGCATCCGTGTAAGAACTGCTGTAATTGTTTACAAGTAAGATGGAAATGCTTTGATTATAATCTTTCCACTTGTTTTACTGTGTAGTAAAAGCATTTCCCAAAACCTAAAGCCAGTTTTTCTGACAGTATACTATTTTTTCTCTTAAACGCACTGCATCTTTTGTGTTAATAAACAAACTACAGTGTGCCAAGGGAAGAAATTAAACTTGGAGATTTCATCATAATTTTAGGTCAGTAAAAATGAGAAAGTAATATAAGGAGGTCAAGACCTCCTTGTCTGTAATAATCAAAAAGGGCTGAAGAACTGAATAAGAACATTTTAAATATCTGCTTTCTCTCGGAATTATAACTGAGACATATAGGTTTGGGTCTTTTGAATTTATAAGTACAATAAAGTAGCAAAGTAGCAAGAATAGTGAATACAATCCACAACTTGTGTTCTATTTGTTCAGCTGCTAGGAAATTTCATTTGTAATGTTACCATCTTTCACTAGCATTAAAAATAGCCATACATTTTAAATATAGTCATTCTTAAGATTTTTTGGTCATATTTTTGATATTTAGCTTCTAACAGAGGCAAAATACCTATGAAGTGTTTCAGTATCAGTGGCAAGTCAACCAGGGCAAAACAAAGCTATCAACACTTTTCAATCTTTTTTTCTTTTTCCCTTAAATCAAAAGCAGACAGTTTTATTGGAAGGGAAACAAATTAAAAATAGAAAAGCAAAAGGCCTCCTTTTGTGATAGAATGATGCTCTGAAATGTTCCTTAACTTTACTTCTAAAGCAGGGGTGGGGAATGTCTGGCCCACGGGGACGGAAATCATTTGGTCTGGCCCTGCCAAGGCAACTGCAGGAAGGACTCGAATTCAATAAATCTAGAAGCTTTTTCCATAGCTAATTTTTAAGTTGATAATTTTCTATGGACCTCGAATGATATTATAAATATCCAAATGGCCCTTCGCATAAAAAAGGTTCCCCACCCGTTCTAAAGGATCATTCTTTTAAAACAACAAGTTTCTTTGCTCTGCTTCCCTAGCACACTTTCATAACAATACAAAATCTGCTTTTTCCAAAATAAAATATAATAAAATTAAAAAAAAATCAATTGTTTTTGCCGCCTCTGGTCCTTCAACCTGGTAAGACAGTTCTCCTTTCCTTCTTGAACCTACCATCTCTGCTTCTGACAGGGTTGTCTGCCCTAACGCAGGGGCTGATGAACCAGGCTAACCAGCTGGAGTCTTTGATGAGGACTGAGAATGGATTCTGTGAAAGGGAAGGGGGGTCACCGGGGATACTGAGACTAAGAACCATACTGGCCTCAAGCGACTTGGACCATCCTTGCTACCACACACAGGCAGGACAGAGAAAAAGAAAGTGAGCAGAGTCCTAATGACACTTTCTGAACCCTGGATACCACCTCATGTAAAGTCAAATACACCCTTTACTCCTTTAAGCTAGTTTGATTTGGGTTTCTGTTCCTTGCATCCAAGAGTCCTGACTAATACAAAAAGAAAATAAGAGTGCTTTCACCAGAGACGAGAAGATTCTTCAGAGTCGTCTTCACTGAGGGTGCTTCTAGCTATATCTTTGGATTAGGGATCGGTGCAGGAAATAGTCAAATAAAAAATGCCTTTGTGTCTGCTGTGAAAGCTGCTATGGAAGCTTGTTCCTGCTATCTGGTTCCATATAGAAATAAAGTTTTAAATTTAGTGTCTTGGAAAAGTTTGTCTCTCCTGAGAAACTAAGAGGTGCTTCCTTTTTCAAAATGTATTTCCCTGTGGCCCTTATTGCTAGGAAGCCATAATCATATCTGACCAGCAGTCACTTGCTTCTTTTCCCCTCCTTGGTCTTAGTTTCCTATTTCAATTTTCTAGTAACTTTATTATATGTTCTCTCTTTGAGTTACCCTAAACTTGTTCACACTGGAAACAAGTTATATTTGAATAAGCAACATTTCAAGTCTAGTGGGAAAATTCAGAAAGTGGGTTAAAAACCATTTGCTATTATTTCTCTAAAGAACTTATCACTAAAATATCACTACACACGTTTCACCCTGTTAAATGTCTTTTAAAAAATGTTTTTATTAATTTCAGAGAGAGGAAAGGAGAGGGAGAGAGAAAAAACCATCAATGATGAGAGAGAGTTATGGAACAAATGCCTCCTGCACGCCCCCTACTGAGGGATCAACCAACCCGGGCATGTGCCCTGATTGGGAATGGAACCGTGACCTTCTGGTTCATGGGTCAACGCTCAACCACTGAGCCACGCCAGTTGGCCAAATGTCTTTTGGGTAACTCTGGCTACATTTAAAAATATAAAATACTACCCGGCTGGGCGTGGTTTAGCGGTTGAGCATCAACCTAGGATCCAGGAGATCGGGGTTCGATTTCCAGTCAGGGCACATGCCCGTGTTGTGGGCTCCATTCCCAGTCGGGCGTGCAGGAGGCAGCCAATCAATGACTCTCATCATTGATGTTTCTATCTCTCTCTCTCTCCCCCTCTCCTTTCCTCTCTCTGAAATCAATAAAGACATATTAAAAAATAATAATAATAAAATAAAATATAAAGTACTTATTTTATTTAAAAATATTTTAAACAATTATCTTTGTAATTGCCTGTGATTATTCTCTACTTCTAGTTGTACTATCAAAAAGTGTTAACCCAAAAAGTTCGAATTGTAAAAAGAAAACAAATATCATTTTGTTTTAAAGATTACACCCTTTTGTTTCTCAAGATTAATGAGCAGTTTTCATTCCCATTTTCATAATATATGTAAAAAATTTAGAAATTCCAACTATTAAAAAGCCCCCTCCCAGGCATAAACTACACTGTAAACCAAAAAAAACCACAACTGAATTACTTACATGAAAAGGAAAGCATCACATTTTCAGCACCTCTGCTAAGAGAGGTCAGATGAATAAATTTCCTAAACTGTAAGAAGCTGTGTTAACACTGGAAATCAAAATTTTAGTAGAAAGAAAACTATAATTGCCAGCAGTAAAGTGACCACTGAAAAATATTTCAGCATAATTTACATATTTTAGAAAAAAAGTTAAATTTGTAAAAGAGACAATCTATTGTAACCTTTTCAATCAAAAGAAAATTTAGAATTATCATTAATAATAATATTGTTCTCAAAAAGACATCACTAATGATTCTGTGTCACCTGATCAAATATACTATTAAATGTTAGCTGGAAAAATGAGCATTACTGTATGTGTTTGGAGGGTTCCAATTAATCACTCTTTCTCTGGTAAGGTCACAGAATAAGAGCAGCAGTGTCCTGAGAGCAGAAGGACCAGCTCACCAGTCTCACACCCCTGGCAGAAGAACCACTCTGACAAGGGGATAGGGAAGGAGGCACGGAGAGAAGCGGAAAAGCTTCCTCCCAGCACTAGCAAGAGGAGAGTATTAAAGAGACATTTGAGAAAAGTGAGGGGGGAAGAATGCTTAATGCTCTAACTGCCAATATTCACCCCAAAATGTTTTTATATACATTTACATTTTTTTCTTAATACTTTACCAATACTTAAACTTACCTTTTTTAAATGAAAAGCTCCTTTAACAGAATTTTGAGCTTTATAAATACAGCCCTACCTTTAACTTAGAAAAGTTGCAGGTTCTATTCTGCCATGTCTTGGCAATTCTATCTGAACAGTTCCTGCCCCTAAGTTACACCATCACTTTACTTTGCACTTTGCTCTACTTACTTCACATAATGAATAAATGAATGCTGAAAGTTAGCCCACTCTTCCTACATTTGCTCAAGATAACCTAACTATCTCAAAGTGAGAAGATTGGGATGACAAATAACATGGCAACTGTGTTGCCACTAGCCCCCACCATAACAGTGGACAGTACACTCACCATTGCTCTGTCACCGAGTCCAACTGGGACCTCAGAAATCTCATCAATATAATCCCAGGCAGCTCTTCTGAAACCTACTTGATTATGAGCCCAGACTCAGATACTTTAGCAATTTACTTGAATGTGTTGTTCCTTCCCATTCATACTCTAAAAAACTTTACAGGTATTGAGACTGTAATTTCAGGGTTGGTATTGTAGTTTCACCTTCAACACAGACTAAGGGGAACTCTGGATACCCATTACTGGGGGACATGTTAAAGGAATGTGAGGTCCTTGCAAAGTCATTTAGAATTTTAACACTATCCAGAGGCGGTACTGGACTCACCATCGACCCTTTAGAATACAGTTTCCAGGCATGTTAACTCAGGGCAAAAACAAGGCACCCTGTCTTGCCTCAAGGAACAGTAATAGAGAATACAGGAAATAATCTAACCTCAAAGTACTTTCCTGGATCAAGGGCAGAAGACGTAACTTCTTTATTTAAGAAGACTTAGAAACTAAATATTGTCTTAAAGATCTTTCAACGAGAGGGTATAATTTGAACCCTGTAAAGTTGATTCCTTTTCCTATAATTTCAAAAGCCTCTATTCCCTGCCTGTTTTTTAGCAAGAAACAACTCCCTCCCCTGGACTATTCAAACCCCCCTTTTTGAATCCCACTCTGCTCATTAATTTCACTTCAAAAGAGTTTCTCCCAAGTGCGTACAAACTGAGTAAGAAAAGGCACATTTATATGAATCTACTGCCTCTTTTCCATTATTACTGTCATGGAATAAGCCATGTATCCTTATGCTACAACACTAAGAGATTACTTTTTGTTTGTTTGTTAATCCTTACCCAAGGATATTTTTTCCATTAGTTTTTTAGAGAGAGTGGAAGGAAGGGAGAGAGGGGGGGAGAGAGAGAGAGAGAGAGAGAAACATTGATGGTAGAGAAACACATTGATCGGTTGTCTCCCGCATGTACAGCGCCAACTGGAGCCAGGGATCAAACCTGCAACCCAAGTACATTTCCTTGACCGGGAATCAAATCCATGACCCTTTGGTGCTTGGGCCAACCTTCTAACCACTGAGCAACACTGGCTCAGATATTTAATTTCATATAATTTTCATGTGTCATAAAAAACTTGTTCTTTTAATTTTTTCAACTATTCTTAGCTTGTGAGCAATACAACAGGCAGTGAAATGAATTTGACCAATGAGCCAGTTTGCTGAACCATGATTCAGATTTTTAAAAAAACCAATCAAAAAAACTTTACTCATTAAGTTACATAACATCTTATTACTATGTGACTTGAGCCTCTTTTCCCTCTGTCTTATTTTAAAATATATTTCACTTAATTTATCCTTTTGTTCATTATAAGTATTTCCTTGAGTCTGACTTTGGTTAAATGATTATTATTCATATAATATAGGGGTTTATTTACCTAATATCTTAAAGTTCATGTGTTATATATTATACTTTCATGATCAATTTGTCTAGAATGTGTGAGTATTATAATTTCTCCAACACTGGAAATAGGATCTATTTCTCACATCTAATATCTTAGGCATATGAACGATTTATTGAGAAAAAAAAAAAGTCAATCAGATGCTTAAGGATGAATGAGACCATTATCAATCCTTTTTTACAAATCTTCTTTCTCTAAAAGGAATGCACAAGCCAAACTTTTGTGTGGAAGTAAAGAGTAAGTAATGGTAGTTACTGGGAAAAGAGTCATAAATATGAAGTGTTAGGAGAGAAATAATAAAAACATCTTCCCCTAAGGGAAATGAGCCTGAATACAGAATTTACAAGGAGACAATATGAGCAAGTTACTTTGGTTGGGTCTCCTTGCTAATCAGCCTTCTGTCCTCTACTGGCTGAGGGACAGGAATACATTTATTTAAATTTTTGTAGGTAAGATTGAGGATACCAGGTACACCAGTATCTGGTTAAAAATAACTGATTCTATAGTATTTTTCTTACATTGTTGAAGCTTGTCAGCAATAGTACCATTCATCGTCTAGGTTTCTAATGATACAACCGTTAAGAGAATTGTGGAAATTATGCAGATAATTTGGGTAAGAAAAGAGTGAACTATCTGGATTTTCTTCTTTAATCTTAACAGTATACACTCTACTAGAACACCATGTTTGCTTCTATACTACCATTCATTATCATGATATTGAACTATTTTCAATGCATTACATGTGGAATTAACACAAGCAACAGCATAAAATAAACACAAACTTTAAGATGGAATGAATCACTGAGAACATGATTTACCAAAAAAAAAGGTCAATGTTTTTATCACCTTATTATCATGTAAGAGTACCGTAGGCCTTAATTCATACCCCCAAAATAAATAAAAGAAACACAGACAACTACTTTACTTTAAAGAAGGGTGCGCTGGTATTATGATTCTGTGAAAATTAAGACAAATAAATAGCACATACGGGGTTTACATTTCCAGTTCTCTTTTTTAAAAATAAGCAGACAAGACTTCAGTTGTTACTACTATATACTGTTCCGCCAGGCTTTTAGCAATATCTTTGTTTTATAGGTACAGAATAAAGCCATGTGCAATCTGAGCAAGCAGAGAATCTCCTTTGTTATGGTGACAGAGAATACATACTGGAGAAGGTGTAACATTACATCCTCTGGGTGGAATACGGGAGTTAGTCTATTCAATACACAATTACTTATTTTTCAGATAACCAGAACCTTAAAAACTAGGCAGAAGCAATGTCATGTGCTAGTCTTTAAAAGAGAGAAAGAACAAGGGGGAAAAAAAAGGATCCTATATGTTAAATAAAGCTCTGAGGAAGAAAGCAATAAAAATTTGAAAATGGAGAATTCTCAAAATAAAGCTTCACCCTACATGTTCATACCTGGAAAAGGTCTGTAGAGTTCTAAATCCATTAGGAAAGAGTAGAGAAGTTTCACTTGAAATTATTTCACTCTAATTTAAAACGTTTATACTCACATCTTGTCTTGGCCAGCACCAACTCGGAGAGTCAACCTGGGGATGACTGGACTTGGGGCTGGAACAACTGGCTCCACTTTTATCTGTTGAAGTTAGAACATTAAGTGTTAAATATATATTTTTTCTAACAAAAGTACCTCATACCTCTTCTCCTACTTCCCCATCTCCAGGAACCTGACAAACAGGTTTAAGCCTCAAACGTGGCTAACATACTAGATGCAGACATAATCTGGGCTATTCAATGTTTTAGTTTCTCAACAACCAAAGGCTGGCTACCTGGCATCATGAGAAATTCTACAAACTTTAATCACTTTAGGTAAAGGTAAATGTGGCAGTTAACTCTGTATTTTCTTAGTTTTAGCTAATTTCTTGAATTTTACTACTACAATTTTTTTAAACAAAAACTGTTATCCAAACCATTTGCTTTTAAGTAGTTGCCAGACCCACCATGAATAGAAAAAACACAATGATCTCTCCACTATAAGATACAAGGCATCTATTTATGGGACTTGAAAAACATTAATCTCATCTTAAGTTTGCATTATCATATAGGAAAGCTAAAACACCAAGTGTAACTTATAGCATTAAACTATTCGATTTTTTGGCTAGTAGTACAAAGACCTGAAATACTGTAAAATAAAAAACCATATTTTTAGAAAGAATTTTTGGTGAAAGCAACTGCTGAAAAGTTAAAGATCTCACAAATATTTGAAACTATTCTTTCTCACTAATAGAAAGGTAATATAGAAAGTAGGATGTTAAAAGGGTTCTTCACAATTTTTGGTTTGAAGGTCCTATGGTGTAATAAATATTTTGAATAAACAAACTGAACAAAAGCGCCGCAGTTCCAAATTATTATCTGTATCAGAGTCTTTCAATAGGGGTTTTACTGCCATTTTCTGTTGGACGGGTTCTTTGACTGAAACCATCCTAGGCACTGCCAGGTGTTTAAAATATCCCTGGCCTCGGTGTACTGCTAGATCCACAGTGCTAGTCACTGTGACAACTAGTTGCAAACAACTGATTATATACTTCAAGCTTAAGAATTAAATCATGATGAAACAGTTTGGTGGCTCTAAAGGAGAATGACTAACAATAATCAATATACTATTATCATAAAACTAACATATATATTGCACATTGATCAAACCTACTATTTTTCCATGTTTTTAACTATCCCTTTCTAAAGTTTATTTTTAATCCATTGTTACATCAAGATCTATGACTTTAACCACTAGGCAGGGGAACTCTTTCAACTCTGTACAAATTTCTATACTCACAAATACACTACAGCCTATCTCCTTTTGTCTTCTGAAGAACCCTCTTCCAAATGGTACAGCTTATTTATACCATTTTCTTTTCTTTCTTTTTTTAATCCTCACCAGAGGATACTTTTTCCACTGCTTTTTTAGAGAGTGGAAGGGGGGAGAGGGGGAGAGAAACATCGATGTGAGAGAGACACATAGATTGGTTACTTCCCACATGTGCCCCGACCAGGGCCAGGATTGAGCCTGCAACCCAGGTATGTGCCCTTGGCTAGAATAGAACCCAGGATCCTTCAGTCTGCGGGCAAACGTTCTAACCACTGAGGCAAACCAGCTAGGGCTACACATTTTCAACTTCTCAGTTTCATTCATTATTTTCATCTAGCTTTTAAATGTGCTTGACTTTTAAAAAAAAATTAGCTTCTCTTCAATCTCTAACAACCCCTCACATTTCTGTTTCTAATCCATTGATTCCTCAGCCCACTCCAATCTACTTTCAGCCTCTATAATGCCACTAAAACCACTGTTTCTAAACATGAATTATTTCCTAATGTCCAGTATGTTTTTCCACTGTAGATCTTACCACTCTCCTCCCTTTTCCTTTTCAAACTCCTCTACTTGTGCCTGACCTTACTTGGTCTTTTCCTCTTGTCATTCTACAGTTTGTTCAGTGATCTCACCCATGCCTATGGTTTTAATCATAAGTTTCAAATATGCCATGTCTTCCCCCTCTAGCCTAGCACTGATGAACCTACGACCAAAATATAATGTTGCCTACTAAACATTTTCAACTAAATATCCTATGAGTATTTCATCTCATTACTTCTAAACTCTAACTTAACTTCCCCACAAAAATCTGCTCCTCTTGAAGGTCTCACTTTTGGCAGATGGCTCCTTCATTTGTCCAGTTCTTTGGACAGTCCTTCCAGTGGTTTTCCTCAAGGCTCTCAGGGGTCAAAGTTCACTGGGGACAGGGCAGGGCATTATCCATGTATAACTAGCTAGGGTTTGCATTCACTTTCTTCCCTCCCAAAACATTCCATCTCTAACCAATTGGAAAGCTAATGGTCCAGTATACTTTGTAAACTTATTAAGGCCTCTGTACTTTTCTCACCTTCCTGTGTAATCTGTGGGAGAATAAACAAATATATTCAAAACAAACATTTATAAACTACTTACTATTTGTCAGACATTGTGCTTGGTTATTTTTTAGATGTTCTCATTTAGGTTTTTAAACGAACAAGTGGGGTACACATTACGGTTTCCACTTTACAGGGAAATGGATAGTATATGAAGCAACCATTTTTCCTAACTTTTCCATTTCCTTTCTTTTTTCCATTCTAAGGTCAAACAAATAGCAAAAGTAGGCCTGAATAGTTGCTTTGATTCAAAGAATAAATTTTTTTATAAAGTTCTTAGATTCCTTCAATTCTAAAAACATTTAGGGTCACATACTCATAAGTGATAAGGTATTGAGAGCAATATTCCTTATTCCTTCAACCCACAATACTGTTATTACATAACACTTTCTTAAGCATTAATTAAAGAAGAAAAAGCTGTTTGCTGCTCTACCCTTAAAAAAATCTTCTTTACTATTATTATGCTTCACATTGTATGTCTGGTCCATTTCTATTACCATACTACACAATAATTATAACTTGCACTCGTATAGCACTTCACAAAGTGTGTCCTGTCCACATGGTCCAATTTAATCTTCACGACTCTACAAGGCAGGTGTGGTACGTATTATTATCCCCACATATTGAGGGCTCAAAACAATTTAAGTAGTTTGCCCAGAGCTACTTAGTAGCCAAATGATCTAAATTAAGGTTTCCTGACACCAAATTCATTCCCTGCTCTACCAGACAGATCGTTGACTCTTTGCTATACACTTTGAGCTCTTTTCTCTGGTACTGTTGATGTCTTGAATGGAGCTGTTCAGGTTCTCTGTCAATGTCTTTTTTGATAAATGACATATACTTGTGAGACAGCTAGGGTTGGTTGTAAAATATATTTTTTCTCTATGGAAGGCTAACTAGTTTATATATAAATTAACTTTGACTCGCTTCCACTCAACTAAAGTGGCTGGATTTTTTTTTTTTTTAAATATATCTTTATTGATTTCAGAGAGAGGAAGGGAGAGGGGGAGAGAGAGAGAGAGAGAGAGAGAGACAGAAAGATTCATGATGAGTCACTGCTTGGCTGCCTCCTGCAGGCCTCCCAACTGGGGATCGAGCCCACAACCCACACACATGCCCTGACCGGGATCAAACCGTGATCTCCTGAATCATAGGTTGATGCTCAACAGCTGAGCGACGCCTGGCCAGGCAAAATGGCTGGACTTTTGATGCTGTCTTAAATGGTTTGGCAGGGCAAAAGAATCCAGACATGGTCTATTTATGACCTACTATATATTTTTAAAAAAAGGTTAAATGATACCATATGTAAAAAAATTAGCAAACATAAATGGAGATACATTAGTCAAATTAAAATTGGTAAAAATGTACCCTGAAGATGACACATATTTAGTAAACCTGTTGAATTGATGAATGATTTAGAACCTGTTACCTCAGCTCAGTTTTACCTGTAATGAGGATGAACACATCATCCAAACACCTTTGAGAGTGAAAGTGGGCACTTTTATTTATATTGCATAACAGGTGTAAACTGGACTGTCCCAGGCAAACCAGAATATCTGGTCACCCTACTTAAAAATACTTACATACCTTAATTTCATTCTTAAAGATGCTAAATCAGATTTAACTTAAAGATAAAATTCAGACAAGTGTCAAAAAAGATTAATAAGGATACTAATAATAGAAAGTAAAATTTCTAAATAAAAATTTCTTGCCAGGCTTTTGTTTATATTAACTTTACCCAAATGCCTATTAAAATAAAAAGAGACGTTTCCAATGATCATAAAATAATTTCTCATGTGTCCTTCCCAGAAATCAACAAACTAAATGACAACTACTTCAGTTACTTACACAATATGACTAATTCCATCTTGTAATGGCTTGAAGCCAAAATGTGGGAACATGAACTTCTAAGGGTTAAAATAAAAGAACAGCCCTTTAGAGTGATGCTGAGAATTGGGGCGCGCAGAAGAGCATTTACAGTGGATTACTAAGCTTCCCAATTCACCAAAGAGGCAAAGTCCAGTAATATAAGACTCCTTTGTAGCTAACTAAAAATACATTGTCAGTGGATTTGTCCAGTTTTATGTATAAGCAATACTTCTTTCACCTGAACTAATACTAGTAGTCATATAAGCCCCTTATTGCCATGTGCTGCATTTTTTTTGCTAATCTTCAAGGATTTAGCTTCTTTGCCACATACCTCAGGGCACCAACTGATAAAGCTCTAACTCTCCATTTTTCCAGGACACCAGCAGTGCGGCCTTGCAAAAAATGAAAATCGCTCAAGAGATTTAAAGGGGAAATTTATTTTTAAAATCCTGACTTGAAGCAAAGAGGTGGATTTTTAAAAAGCTTATCTATAAAGAATCAGTTTAAATTTAAATTCTATCTTGGAACTCTTTCATGCATTCCAGCTTTAAAGTTTATCTTCTGACAGAGACTTTCTGCAAAGGTAATGGGCAGCTTTGTCAATATAATCTGGCCAAGTTTTTATTTTCTATTTTTTTAATGTTAAACTTCTTTCATTAAAAAACACACACGCACATATATGTGTGCTAGGTAGGGTGGCAGCAAGTTCACCCAGCACTAGTTCAGATTCCCATCTATGCCAGTATGTCAGAAAAATACCCAGAAACAGTAGTGATGAAAGCCAAATTTAATAACCTAACATTTTGGATGCTGAACTATGACACTGGCAACCATCTTCTTATCTTTCTTAGCATTTAAGGTCTTTATATTATTTCCATTTGGAAACAGTCTAACTAAACACTGATACACTGTTTAAAATATTAAAGACAGTCAGAAGGAGATCTATGGTTGTGGCCAAGTATAACAAAGGACAAATGAAACAAAACTCAGGCTTTCATTAAGCACTCAGAGTTCATTCATATGAAGACTTGGGGATGGACTTTGGTAAATTTCTATAAATTCAAACACACTCATTTAAACATTAGTTACTGGTTTCCTCTTGGAACAGTTTTAAGAAACAGGAAGGGAATATTTCCCCCTTTTTACTGGGTTATTTTATTTTACCAAAACCCTTCATTTCACTAGTTAATTATAAAAGCTGATGAGAAAAGACTGAAAATGAGGTGCTACCTTAAATAGAAGGGAAAATGGTGACAACATTTTGTTAAAGGCACGAACCAGTAAGACTATTTTTCATTCTCTAACAACAAACTGTTTAAGTTCAATAGAAGAATATTTAGGGGAAAATGCTAAGGGTTTTAGGGATAGAGTAAAGAAATATTCAATATTTTGTTTCATTACTGAAGTCATTAAAGCTCTGAGAACCTTTATTGTCTGTTCTTTAAAATACGTCAATTGAATATGAGGTCTCTAAGATCTCCTTAGGGATTAAAATCTTCTAAAATCATAATGTCAGGATACTCAAGAGTATGAAACCATGCTTATCCCTCTCATCAGCTTCCATCAGAGGTCACTGGCCCGAGAAAGCCATTTTGGGTAATAAAAACCACAGGCTTTGCTGGGATATACCTAGGTAAAGTCACAGCTCTTCCACTCATGAGATGCATGAAGTCACTTAACCTTTCTGTCTTTCTCAACTATAAAACAGGAGCAACAGTACCAAACACTCAGAGCTGTTGGGAGAATTAATTAAATTCTGGCCATGCCTGGCAAGTACCAAGTGTATGCACTCAGTAAGTAACAGCTGCTAATATCTTTAACTATCTGGGTTAGGTCATTGAATAGCTGATGTTACTCAAATGAAACAATTCATTAATCGATAGGATAAAACTTTGGGGAATCCATGAATTTTCCATTATAAGCAAATTCAACCACCTGTGGGTTATCAACATTATCGGTTAAGAAAATTCTGAAATATCATAAGTCATCTACTCATCTTAAATGACACAAATTACTCTTGTTTTCTATGAGAAGGTAGAGAAGGTGGCCTTTTAAGCCAAAATATTCTTAGAGAAGGTATGAAACTTGTTTTTAAGCAGAAGTAAACCATACTTCATGGTGATGCTGTCTTTCTCCAGTATTGACTAGGAGGAAGGGGACAGGGAAGGAAGCAGAGGGTCAGAGAGGTTGGGAGGGATTGGTGAATGACTAATAAGTGGTAGATCCAAGTCAGTCTGATTGCCGAAGTCCATGCTCTTTGTGGGCAGAACTGGGCCTATTTACCTACAGACTGTGACATCATTTGGTGGTGGTGGGGTGAAACCCTACCATGACTTCTTAGATCATATTCAAATAAGAGCATAAAAACATATTTCCAAGTCTGACAGATAAATTTTGGCTTATCTTCTGTATAAGATTACACGTACAACTGTTCAATTCCACTAACATAAAAAAATGAGACATTTTATTTTTTCACAGTAATCATCCTTCACAAAAAACTTAAAATACCAAGAGTAAATTTTAAAGTAGTCTGTAACCATCTAAACCTACATACATACACTGGCACAAACAGAAACATTTTTAAATTGCTCTAAAAGATACTGTTAGGTTTATCACTGCTAAAGTGATTATGGCATTGTTTGTGACTGCTCAACATAATTGCTCTTAATATGTTTTCCATAGAAAGTTAGTTTCACTCTATTGTAAAAAGGTGAAAGACCAGACTCCTAACCTTGACTAATGAATATTATTGCCTATAAAGAGGGACTAAAAGATTGTGCATAAATCACCACACTGTGTATTATTACCACTACTAGAAAAATGAATTTTCTTTCTGATAGTGCATCACTGAGCCAGGTGCCTTGCATACATTATTTCAGTTAATCCATTTTTAATTCAATTAGGAGCATAAAGTGGTGTAGAACATCAATTACAGCATCTGATGGCCTGGGTTGAAACTGTGGCTCCTGTTAAATCACTTACTATGTGTGTGATCTTGGGCAGGTTTATTAATCTAAGACTCCGTTTCTCATTTTTTAAAAAAATTTATTTATTTAGAAATAGAGGAAGGGGGGAGAGAGAGATGGAGGAAGGGAGGGAAGGAAGCCATGGATTTGCTGTTCCATTTATTTCATCAGTTGCTTCTTACATGTGCCCTGACCTGATTGGGGATCGAACCTGGAACCTTGGTGAATGGGAACGATGCTCTAACCAACTGAACTACCTGGCCAGGACTCTGTTTCTCATCTTAAAGTGATAATAATTATAGTAACTACCTTACAGAGTTGTGATAAGGAATTAAACTTATACATAGTGTTTAGCATATAATTACTAACATAAATGTTAACTATTGCTGTTTTTCTGTTTTTAAAAAAGTGTGATTATTATATCTCTACTTTAAAGATCAAGTAACCTAAGGATTAAAAAAAACTAAAAAACTTGTCCTGGCTCTTCTCTCAGATCTGGATTCCAAAGCCCATGGCTTCTTCTACTTACCATGCAGATTCTCATTTAATTAATGGTATCTTTACTGTTCTTATACTGATACATGTGGGTGTGGATGGTAAAAACTTTACAGGTAGGTAAAATAACTATATAAAAGATCATTTTCTTTAATTAAAACAATGCCCTGGTTTGCTGCTCTGGGTCAATGTCTGTGAGAGTTGTTCCTGTGAGTTGGTTGGGATCAGAAGGAAGAATGAGATTGTTGGCCTATTCTTTTGACGGAAGATATTTTCTTGGGGCGGCTTAGATACCCTTCATTTTGATTTACCCTTATTGTCTTTCTTCTGTGGATATGTAAGAGATTTCTTAGGCTATATGTAACCTAATTTCAGGTCTACTTTCATTAACTCATATGGCTTGAGTTGCACTAACTCATATGGCTTGGGGGGGGATGGATTAAGTGAGGTTGAAAAAGAAGCCAATGTGTAAATTAATATCTCCTTGTCAATGGAATTTCCATGGGCTGTAATAGCTTTTATTCTTTCCTATCTGCACAGAAGGCTAAAATTTAAAAAAACACACCTAGGAAACAAATAATTTTTAAACACTGTAACCACAGCTGACTTATACATAAGTTGGTTAGTATAGTCCAATGAAGTAGCAAACTCCGTATTTCTGCATTTTAGGAATTGGTTCAGGTGGAGGAATAACATTCATCACCAATATCAACATCATTTCCCATTTACTGAGTATTTACTCATGTACCAGATACAGAACAAAAGCACATCTCAGATGTTATCTCATTTAATCCTCACAAAAGTAACTTGTCCAATTTCGCACAGCTAAAAAACTGTTCGAGATTTGAACTAAGGTTTAACTCCAGAGACAATACTGTTTATTATTTTTAAAGACCTTCTAAAGTAGCTGGCTTTATAATTTCTTATCTTTTGTCACTTATCTGATCCATAACCCATCAAAACTGATACAAGGATGTCTTGGCTTTTGATAGGTGAAATCCGTGCAATTCGTGACTGAGCCTTTGTCTCCAATCAAGGCAGTCTGAGGGACTCTCTCTCCCAAAGTCAGGTAGATGCTGAGGAAAGGCACAGACTGCTGTTACAAATCTAATCTGATGGGCTGTACTCAAATTCATAATGGTTGTTGAAACACCACCATTGACTTTCCAAAGTTAAGGCAGAGATGACAGCAACAGTATCCTATTTGATTTGCTGAGGGCTCAGCTGCCAAGTTACTGAGTACATGATGGTAAGTGACTAACTGCTGCTAGGCAAGCTCTCTAGTAGTAAACATTCTGAAACACGAGGTATATCTGTGTGTACAGGACCTGGCTCTTGCTGGTTGTGTGACTCTGACTTGAACAAGTCACTCTCTCAGGCTCAGTTTCTCATTGGTAAATGTTGATAGCAATACCTGCTGGACCTACATCACAGGTGTGTCAGGAGAAGAAAATAGGTATGTGAAGTGCCAGGTACTACACAAAAATAACAAAATGATAAAATGATTTTAAAAATGGAAATAAAAGTTGAATTTCTGTGTCTTGTTAAATTGCCAATGTTCAATTATTAATATCAGAATTTCCATTCTATTTCTTTATATTTTAGAATAGCCAAGGGCTATTTATTAGAGAAAGGATAAATTTAGGCAGGGAAAGGATCTCTGAGCATTTCTGTGTATGGTACCATGAACACTTGGACACTTTTTAAGAAAGTTTTAAAAATATTTTCAAATCAACCAGTCAACTACTGTAATCCAAAGAACCATGGGCTGAAGAGCAAAACCATTAAAGCAGAGGTGACATCCTGAGCTCAAAGGACTGAGGTCCTAGTTTCTATAAAACTGCAGGATGTATATCAGTTCCTTTGGCTGTCCTCTATGGAAGCCTGATTTACTTACATCATAAAATATTTGGAATTATTTTCTGCTTACCATCCAGGCCACTAGATCAGCCTTGATACTAAGAAACATGTCCTAATCTTATTAAAACAGAACATAGAAGGATAAGAGATACTACAGAAAGCAGTGGACAGCCATAACCTTAAATACTTGCAAAAATGGCTCATCGAAAAGAAAATCAGTGAAGAAAGGAAGGACTCTTAGGACTTGCCATCTTAAGAACAGTGCCGTACTTTTGCATCTTAGAAAAACGGATGCTATCTTTTTTTTTTTTATATTTGGGTACAAAAGAGTATGTGGTAGACTTGATAATTACAAAAATAGTATTCACAGTTTAAGATTACAGGGTTTTTTTAAAAAAACTGCCAGAGATTAGTACAGTTAATAGAGCTTATAGTCTGTAATCAGTAAAGTCCTTTTAGGCTATGAATTTTTAACACTTTCCAGTGCATAGGTGGCTTGATTACGAGTTTATGGGCTTTAGAATTAAAATTAAATTTTCAAACCCCATTACAAACATATTTCCAGTGAAGTTATGGGTGATTTGCATCCAAATTACAGACAAAACGGCTGGCTTTGTTTACCTGCATTTTTCAATAGGACTTTGTTCAGATAGTGCCGAAAATGAGAAACCGCTTACTTTTTCATGCTTGTGCTTCTCCTTCTCTTTCTCCCTCCTCTCTCTTTCCCGCTTCTCCTTCTCCCTTTCCTTCTCTTTCTTCTCCTTCTCCTTTTCTTTCTCTTTCTTTTTCTTCTTCTCCTTCTTGTCCCTTTTCCTCTCTTTCTCCTTAGGTTTCTCTTTTTCCTCAAACAGTTTCTCAGGGAGCATGGGCGACAAAGAGGGCAGCATGGCTGGGATCCTCACGGCCGAGGTGGGGCTGAACAAGGGCAGGGCCATGTCCTTGGGCGGCAGTACCAGGGGGGCTGGTGCCTTCACCTTCTCCTCACGACCCTTATCTTTAACTTTGTCTTTGTCTCGTTTATCTTTATCTTTTTTGCTCTTCTCTCTGTCTTTCTTCTTATCTTTATGTTTCTCTTTCTCCTTTCTCACAAGTCCATCTTTCAATCTCACTTTGGAATCAACCTCTTCAAATTCTTTTATTTTAAACTTGTAGGGATCTGACTCTTCGTCTTTCAGGAATTCCCTCCACGAATACTTGGCTTCCTTGCTGGTCTCCTTGTCTTTTTCTTTCTCCTTAACTTTCTCCTTGTCTTTACTCTTGTCCTTGCTTTTGTCTCTTTCCCGCTCCCTGTCTCTCTGCTTCTCTTTCTTTTTCATTTTCGTCCTCAGTTCCTTTTTCAACTTCTTTTTGATGTCCACTGAGGAAGGCAGTTTGGTTTTCTCCTCATACAGCTTGTGCAGAGGTTCGGGCGTGGGAGGAGAGACTGAGGGAGAGGAGAGGTAAGGAAAGCTGGGGGGCACATTGGAAGCTGTTCCCATTTTTGCTTTCCGCACCACCTCATCGATGGAGGCATCCATTGTCCAGGAATTATCAGAACTTGACGTTCCACCTGAAAGAGGCAGAGGAGTGGATCCTGACTTAGTGAAATTGTTCAAGGAAGTGGAAGCTTTTGGAGTCGTACATTCCGAACTTGAAATTCGCTTAGGGCTGGTAAAAATGTCTCCTTCAGATTCTGATCCAGAAGAAAACTCAAAAGGATCTGGCTCTCGTTCAGCACAAGCTCGTGCAATCACAGCATCAATAGAGTCATCGATCGTTTTGTCCATCACAACAGTCTTTCTCAGCTGATTCTCATTGTTCAGCTTCCCAGCCTCAGGGGGTGTTTGTATTTGTTTTATCTGAAGGGTCTCTTTATTAACTTTTTCACTTATTGTAGCCGAAGGAGTCCTATTTGGTGTTTCAGGTCTGACGGGTGCTTGGGGAATGTGGGTTATAACCTTGGGACTCTTAGGGCTTTTGGGGCTCTTAGAACGTCCAGGAGATTTCTTTTCTTTGGATATAGTTTTTGGTGACCGAATAGGACTTCCAACCATTGCTGGTGACTGAGTCGTTTTAGGTGATTTAGTCTTCTGTCCTGGAGAACTAGTTTTAGTCTTTGTTTTGGGTGTAAATGACTTTGTTTCTAAGGGTTTTACGGTTGGCATTTGTGATTTTGCAACTGGAGCTAACATTGGTGGCTCCGGCGACGGAGGAGCGACATCTGCGCTGTCCTGTACATGGACTGGAGAAAGCATCGGTGGAATCTTTTGGGTATTGATTGAGCTGAGTGGTTCTCGAGCTTCCAATAATACTACATCTAGGGTGTCTCCTTTAGCACTTAGTCGTGGTCGCTTCATGGCAGGCATTTCTTCAGCTTCAGGGCTATCCAACGGTCTCTTACCCAAGAAATTCTCATCATTAATAATTTCCTCCTCCTCCAGTTCATCGTCTTCTTCCAAGGGAACTTGCATGGCTTCTGCTGATGTGCCCCCATCAGTGGGCACCTGCTCTTCTTCTTCTTCTGGTAAAGGAAGAGAAAAGAAGTGTTATTGGAATACTTTAAAAAAACTAACAAATAAATGTAATGATTTCCATGAAAAAACAAACAAATACGATTTCTAGAGAAGAAAATTTTTGACAGTGTTTAGAGAGTAAAGTGATTATGTTTTCAAGGATCTTCCAAACTTGCACGCCACCATTCTCTGAAAAGTGGCAATCAATGACAGCACATGCAAACGGCTGTTTTCCTTTCAAGTGGTTTGGCCCTACTTTCAGAATCTGGAGTTTGCTAAGTATTTCCTGTTTGCCATCTGCTCCCTTTTATTAATTCTTTTCCTAAACTGAGTAAATGCCATCTTTCTCTTTTCCTCTTCCTTTTGTGTACATGTATGCATACATACGAACATACATACACAAACACAAATGTATACATATACTTCTAAAAATCAAGATATTGGTTATTATATGATTGCCATCCTCAGAAATGACAAGAAGGCATACATTTTTTAGGACTTTTATAACCTCCAAGCTGGACACAACTCATATACTATTTATGTCTTCTCTTTTGCTTGCTTGATGCCAGCCACTGTGAGAGGCAGTGTGGTACAGTGGAATACATACTGGCTGTGGTATCAGAAAGACAGTGCTTCAGCTGTTGGTCTGGCACTACAAAGCAACAGGTTTTCGACAATCTCTTCACCTCTTTGAGCCTGTTTCCTGACCTTTCAAAAGGGGCTAATGTTACTTGTCCTGCCTACTTGATTGAGTTGATGTAAGATCAGATTATTTCTTTCTACACCTATTAACTAAGCATTTACCATGCATAATACACAATGATAACGGCTGAAAGAGCTACTGGAATAAGTCAGAAATAAATCATGCCTAAGAGGGTTTGTAGTTTACCAGGGGACACAGTGCCTATGAATAGCACATAGGAAGCGAGTAGGACCATAAGTCAACAAAATGCTATAGCAGTTCAAAGGAGAAACAGATGACAGCAATGTCAAGGATCCGGGGAAGACTTTACTAATTATGCAGCATTTTGGATTTCTGGCAATTGGGAATGATGAAGCACAGAAACAGATGACAAAGAGATGGAGGTGCAACACAGGAAGTATGTAGGAACCAGGGAATAATTTGTCTGGAAAGTAGGGTGCAAGATGGGGAACAATAGAAAGTAAGTTTACTAAGGTTGCATCTAGATCCCAGAAGTTTGAATTCCAGAAAAATGAACATAATCTTTATTCTACTGGTAGTTTGGACGTAGTGAAGATTTTTAGACAAGGGAGAAAAATAAGCAGGGTATATGTTAGCAAAATTACTCTGACAGGAACATATATGATAGATGGGAAGTAACAGATACTAATGGAGAGGTAGCAAATTAGGGATTACTGAAATGATGTAGGTAAGTTACAATAAGGGTCTGAAATAAAATAGCGCTAATGAACAGGGAGCAATAGAGGCAGATGATATTTTGAAGATGGAGTGAATAAAATCTGATAAATAATTAAGTAGAAGAGTAGAGGAAGGATTCATACACAATTTCAAGGTTTGAGCCCTGGTGAGTGAGAAATGCAGTCCCTAACAGAAACAGAAAGTAAACAGAGCAGGAAGATGATTATAATTAGTTCATCCCTATACACAGAGTCTGATGAACAGTTAGTGATGTCTAAGTGGGAGCTGAAAACATATTACAATTCAGAAAACAGGACTGGGTGTGTGTGTGAGAGAGATCTTTGCTGAGATAAATGAAATCACAATAATGGATAATATTAAAGGGAGAAATAAGGGGTGGTGAGGTCCAGGTACTCTAAGGAATACCTATGTGTAAAGACAAGAGAAAGAAGAAGAACTAAAGAAATACCTGGGGCATCAGGAGATGTCAAAGAAATCAAGGGTAAGAGTTTTCAAGAGGAGGACTAGTGAGCAAAGTCAGATGCTTAAGGGGTCAAAGAGCATGAAGGCCCAGTAGAAGTTATGCCACAAGAACACTAAGGAGTGACTAAGAAATAAATGACGTAATTTATGTGCAAGTACTTTGGGAGCTATGAAGAACAATACAAATTCAAGACACAATTATTGCTACTGTTACTTGCAAAAAATACTATCATCTGTCCAGTTACCTCAGTCAGAAACACCTTTCCAAACTACTTCTTTCCCCTTTTCCTCCCCATTTGATTGGGAACACAATATTATACTGTATTTCTTGGTGGTTGTTTTTTTGGCATTGATTATTCTTAAATTTTAAATTATAAAATACTTTAATTTACTACATTTCCTTTAATGTGCTCTCTCCACTTCTACCATTAGTTCAGATCCTCAGCACCTCTTCTCTGTACTACTGAAACAGCCTACTAACTGGTCTGCCTCCAGTCCTATCTGCCTCAGAACCATCTTTCACACTGTTTTACAGTGACCTTCTGAAAACACAAATCTGAGTACAGGATTCCCCACCTAAAAACACTTCATTGGTCCCTAAAGTACTAGTTGGCAAAAGGTTGGAGTCTGAGGGTTTTGTGGAACCACTTTGTAGTTACTACACAGTAGAGGTTGAGTCCCTAATCTCTATAGTAGTTACACCTACAGTTATTTATTTCACATGCTGAGCTTCCAAAAAAAACTTTTGCTGTGAGGCTAACACATTTTGAAAGCTACTATTATAAAATATAAAAATCCAATTTCCCCAGCATGACCTATAGGCGCTCCATCATCCAGCTCAGTAATTAACCTCCCTTTTCACTTTACCCATTCCAGCCATGTGACCTGGTTACAGTCTCACTGCTGTGCCTCTGCGTGGGCAACTAACTCCTGCTGCCTGCGAACCTCTGTCCTCCTAAACTTTGGTTACTATCTCTTAGCCTTCAATCAAAATTTCCCTCTTCTGTGACACTTTTTGTTAGCCACTAGAAATACCCCTCCCACTCTGGTTCAAATCCCAGTTATACAAGCAACAAAGAAACCCTAGAAAATATTTATTATCTGGTCCTTTACGGAAAAAGTTTGCCGACTCTGGTCCTAGACTCACTCTATTCAGATAATTTGGACATTTCCTTGTCCCTATCCTTACCAGAAAAACAAGATAAACTTCAAATCTACTCAACTGCTAACAAGTAAACACATAAAAAAATTAGGGCATTCTCTAAGTGAATGAAAAACTTTAGGATACTTATTAGTCTTACATTTCTAAATTCCAAAGAACCTCCTCCTATCCCACTTACCCAGAGGTTCATATCCCAGTGATGCCAAAGCAGAAGGAAGGTTTCAATAGGCAGCACAGCAGACCTTCAGACTATATTACAGTGTGCCTTGTTCCTCTCACTCTAGACACTAATCTGCACCAAGATCAGCTCCGAGCCGACGAGTCCCCAGAGCAGGCCCTGGTGGATGCCCTGGGAGAGCAGAGGGAAACTGCTCTAATACTATATAAGCTGTCCCTAGAAAGAGAACTCCCAGAACTGCTAGTAACACAGAGCTAGGTTTTCCAGATGGAAGGCCTGTTTTATAGGTAGGACAACTTGAAATTTTGAGTTTTCTACACAGTGTATTATTTTACTAGTGTGAGATTCATTCACATTGGAACTGGCAAGATGACCATCAGATCAACATTTGAACTGAAGGAGGTATGTAGGCTGGGCTAGGAAAAACTGTATGGTTTTCCTGCAAATACTTCAGAAAACAGATGGGCTCACTTGGAATTTAGAGTTAATGCATCTCAGAAAAATGAATGGTGGTGGTTCTCATTTACGTGAAAAAAAAAAATTAACATAGCTTGATTCAAAGTGGGTCTCCATGAGCTAAGAGGGGTTATTCTGTTTTCGTTATTTTTATTGTTTATTTTCATTTTTGTTTATTTCAAGTCCCTGCTGCCAACTTGTATGTATCTAGAAGCTTTACATGGTTTAGAAGAATGTAAAACTAAACTATTTCAAGTGCTGATTTTATGAATACTTAAAAATACAAATGTTTCTTATTTTGATTGGTTTAATTTATAATTACTTTTTATGTTTAAAGATTTTATAAGAAAGCTTCAATTGTAGCATCAAAATTCATCAGAGTGAAAAAAAGAATTCTGCTGGAAAAGAAAGCCTTAAACATTAATAAGAACAGGAAAAGTGTGGCGATATTTACAAATTTTTGAATTAGAAATTATCTGATACATGCCAGATAGTATTAAGCAATGTACATGGAAGCCATAAAGCAGAGTAATGAATGAATACCTGTGACACTGCCACCTAACTTTGTAAACAGAACATTAGCAGCGTCATGGAACTCCCTTGGTTCCTCTCTGATTTATCCTTTGCTCTTTCCACTCTCACTCCCGAATAACTAGTGTCTTGATCTTTATATTCATCATTCCTTTGTTCCTTTAATGTTTTACCATATTTGTATCTAGTTTGCTTCTTTTTGAACTTTTTATTAAGTGATATCATACTATAATGTTCTTTAGCTTTTTTCACCCAACATATGTTTCTAAGATTCATCCATGTTGATGCAGGTAGCTATAGTTCATTCATTTTCACTGTGGTAAAATTGTTCTATGGTTATTTATCCATTCTCCTGGTATGAAAGTTTTCTACTTGAGTAAATATATTTGAATTTTTAAAATATTACAAAATTCTAACAAATGAAAATAACTGATCTAGCTTATGCTTGTTCAAAAACAGACTTAAATGATGATTATACAAATGAGTTTCTAGATTTTCATTACATGAATAATTTTAATTCTATGTTCTAAGATTTTGGAATAAGATAAATATGTGATGGCTATTGAGTGATTTATCCTTTATAGTCACCCAAACCCCAACCTGAAGGTTAGTTTCTGTTTGATAACAGCTGAATGGCTATAAAGTATTCTTTACATGTATGTGCATTATAATAAGCACCATTTACCAATAATCTGCAAAATATCCTAAAAGTGTTTTAACATTCTCCTATACTCATCCATGGAAAGAGTTTTACTATAAAATTGCATATAATTTGGTTAACAGAAGTTTAATATTACAAGTATTTGATCTTGTTATGTTATTACATAAAGGTTCACGTCCATTACCAACAACCTTATTTGTAATATAAAATCATGAAAATATGAATGCTATAATTCAATCAAAGGAAGACGCTACTACATTAAGAAGTAACTTTATTTATTTATTTATTTTTTAAAGAAGTAATTCCATTCTGCCAAATGTTTTGCATATATGGTATGCTTTCTCATTTGTCAAAAAATGGAAACTATGTGCAATAACAGGAATGACTCAGTACAAATTTATTACCACAGTTAAAAATAAGATTTAAAACAGATATTTCATTGGTAGCGGAATACCTTATCATCAAAATATATGGAAAAGGGGGGCAGATGGAGATGGTCTCTAAAGTAAACAATCAAGGATTCCAAGGAACATTTGATTGTAAGATTACTTGTTAATCTTTTAATTTGACATAATTTCAAACATATAGAAAAAGGTGTAAGAATATTATAAGAACTCATGAATACCCTGCACCCAGATTCACCAAATTAACATTTTCCTTCAGTGTGTGACTGCAGAACAATTGTCAAAATTCTCCTTTAATTATATATAAGAAATAAAATGGATCCATATTAACGCACATCTTTAAAAAATTTCATAGATGTTGATGGGAGGGGGGAGACACTCCATTCCAATTTTCCTTCATTAATGACACAAATAAATATCCACACAGCCATATTCCCCAAAGGAGTAATGAGAAAAACATGCTTCTTTACCAAACTTCTCGAACAAAAACAAAACAAGGTAATAAGGTCTGAACGCACCAAAAGGATTTTTTAGGAGTTAATTCTAAGCTACTATAAATATTGACTTAGAACAAAATATCTTTTTAACGAGAATAGTAAATGCCTTTAAAGAAACACTATAATCTAAAAAGCTCATGGACATTAGGGGAAGAAAAGGAAATTGCTTGCATATGGCATGAAAGCTTTTTATCTCATTAACTGCACAGATGCGTGCAACTTTAAAATTCAGTGGCATGATCTTAAACCAAGCAGAAAATATACTTGTGTTTTTAAACCTTAAACACTGGGACAATAAAATGCTATATGTATATATCTCATTCAAAATTAAGTGTATTTTAAAAAAGATTTCTTCTGATTTTTTGGAAATACATGTGTGGAAATTAATTTCTAGCAAATGATGACACAAACTTTCCTATTTTCCTATTAGTTTATGCATCCCACTGTTTTTTATAAGAGTCCTCTTTTATTAACAAGTATGATAGGATTAATTTAAAATATATATTTTGTTGAAAAACACCATTGTGTCATTATTTGCAGGTGACATGATATTGTACATAGAAAACCCTAAAGACTCCATCAAAGTACTACTAGATTTGATAAACGAATTTGGCAAGGTAGCTGGATACAAAATCAACATCCGGAAATCAATAGCATTCTTATACACCAACAATGAACTTTCAGAGAGAGAAACCAAAAAAACAATACCATTTACCATTGCAACTAAAAAAATAAGATACCTAGGAATAAACTTAACCAAGGATGTAAAAGACCTGTACTCAGAAAACTACGTGACACTGAAAAAAGAAATAGAGGAAGATTTAAACAAGTGGAAGAATATACCATGCTCATGGATTAAATTAATATCATTACAACGTCCATACTACCCAAAACAATTTATAAATTTAATGCAATTACTATTAAAATACCAACAGCATATTTCACAGAGCTAGAACAAACATTTCAAAAATTTATATGGAACCAAAAAAGACCCCGAATAGCTGCAGCCATTTTGAGAAAAAAGAACAGAGTGGGAGGGATCACATTACCAGACCTCAAACTGTATTACAAAGCCACTGTAATCAAAATGGCCTGGTATTGGTACAACAACAGGCATGTAGATCAATGGAAGAGAACAGAGACCCCAGAAATAGACCCACGCCATTATGGTCAGTTAATATTTGACAAAAGAGGCAAGAGTATCCAATGGAGTAAAGATAGTCTCTTCAATAAGGGGTGCTGGGAAAATTGGACAGACACATGCAAAAGAATGAAACTAGACCATCAACTTTCACCATACACAAAAATAAACTCAAAATGGATAAAAGACTTAAATGTAAGTCACGAAACCATAAAAATCCTGGAAGAAAACATAGGCAGTAAAGTCACAGACATCCCACATAGTGGACTTTTCACTGATACATCTCCTAGGGCAAGAGAAACAAAAGAAAAAATAAACATATGGGACTACATCAAACTAAAAAGCTTCTGCACAGCAAAAGAAAACAGCCTCAAAATACAAAGGAACCCATGGTCTGGGAAAACATATTTGCCAAGGATGTATCTGATAAGGGGCTAATTTCCAAAGTGTACAGAGAACTCATAGTACTCAGCAAAAGGAAGACAAACAACCCAATCAAGAAATGGGCAAAGGACTTAAATAGACACTTCTCCAAAGAGGACATACGGATGGCCAAGAGACACATGAGAAAATGCTCAACGTCACTGACCATCAGAGAGATGCAAATTAAAACCACAATGAGGTATCACTTCACACCTATCAGAATGGCTGCCATCAACAAATCAACAAATGACATGTGCTGGCGAGGGTGTGGAGAAAGGGGAACCCTAGTACACTGCTGGTGGGAATGCAGACTGGTGCAACCATTATGGAAAACAGTATGGAGGTTCCTCAAAATATTAGAAATGGAGCTGCTGTTTGACCCAGTGATTCCACTCCTAGGAATGTATCCTAAGAATCCTGAAACATTCATCAGAAAGAATATATGTACCCCGATGTTCATAGCAGCACAGTTTACAATAGTTAAGATTTAGAAACAGCCCAAGTGCCCATCAGTAGATGAGTGGATAAAAAAAGCTGTGGGACATTTACACTATGGAATACTACGCAGCTGTAAAGAAGAAGAATCTAGTACCGTTTGGGACAGTATGGATGGACCTGGAGAATATGATGCTAAGTGAAATAAGCCAGGCAGCGAAAGACAAATATCACATGATCTCACTTATATGTGGAATCTAAAGAACTTAATAAACTGATGAACAGAATAGATTCAATGACATGGAAGCATAGATGAGACTGACGAATGTCAGAGGGATGGACGAGGGCAGGTGGGTGGAGGGGGAGAGAGTAACCAAAGAATTTATATGCATATATGCACAACCCAAAGACACGGACAATGGTGGGGAGAGGGACTGGGGAGGGGGAAAGGATGGGGTGGAACGGGTTATTGGGGAGAAAAAGGGACATCTGTAATATTTTAAACAAAAATAAAATTTAAAACAAACAAACAAACAAACAACCACCGTTGTACTTGTCTGGATATTAGGTATAGTTGCTGTAACCAGTTCTTTGAAGTGACTCGATACTACTAATGCTCATTCATTCACTACTTACTCACCCATCCACCCATCCACCCATCCACCCATCCACCCATCCACCCATCCACCCATCCACCCACCCATCCATCCATCCATCCATCCATCCATCCATCCATCCATCCATCCATCCATCCATTCAGTGTTTTCTGAATACCACTATGACAAGCACTATGTTACATCCTAGGAAAATAAAACCGACTAAGACATGATTACTATCCTTAAGAATCAACCACATTTTGTGGCTATCAGTTCAAGTGCTGTGGCAGGGATAGATACAAGGTACATACGTGTCCATATCCAGGGATATGTAAGACAGAGATCACAATGTCAACTAGAAAGGGAGGTGGACTGAAACTACATTTAAGGTCTGTTACCAGTGGCATGGTATAATCTAGCATAGCCCCTTTATTATCTCAGACTTAAGTTTTCTAATCTGTAATATATAAGAATTGACATCTGACCTCCTACTTCTAAGAGCTCAAGACCTTCATTATTAGGGCCATCTCTACATGAAGTTGACCATGCATGTGAGATGACCCAAACGGCACAAGAGAGCTATTTCTGCCCCTAACTATCTTATTGACCACATGCAACAATGCTTGGCATTCTGACCACTTGATTTATGTCTTGGATAAAGGCAGTATCTTTAAAAGTCTGCCACCAAAATATATTTAAGGCTATAAAGCTAAAAAATGGACGACACTATCCTACTTTTTGAGGAAGGAAACTATAAGAAAATGGAACATATGTGAAGTATGCATGATGGCATGCCAAGGATTAAAAGGGTGTGGAACACAGGATACTGCCAGGAGGGTAATGCTCAGGTGGGGAGGTCTGGGGCGGTTGGAAGACAGGCTGACACTAACTAGAAGCCAGGGAAAGACAGGAACAGCAACAACATAAAAACAATCTTAACCCATTCCAACATTTAATCTTTGAGTTCCAAATGAGGCTAAAAAATTTTAATCCCTTCTATGTTCCCTCATAAAATATATTTTAAATTTTCCTGTCTATAATGTAACAGTAATTAGATCCTTAAAACACAACTCAACATGTGTAAGTAGGTATTTTTTAAACAAACCTATTTACTTAATAAAAAATGAGATTACTAGTAAAGACACGACAATTAGGCAATGACAATCCGTACAGTACAGCCAATCAATAACACAATAAATTAATAGCAGAGTGAAGATGTGTTATAATACTTATACACACACTGACCTGTAAAAAAGCACTACTTCGCTAACATTCTGCACAATAAAAAACTAAAATGCTATATAAGCAAGCCAACCTGAAATGACACCCAGTATTATAAATGGCCTAATCTATATGTTAATACTGTTGTATCACATAACTGCAGCAAGAGTAAGATAACAATATGACTTTGGGGTTTCTATGGCTACATCCTGGGCTAACGTGCCTGAAAGGGCCAGCTGCTGACACCACACAAGCATTCTGAGTGCTTCTTTTTGGTTATTTATGATATGATTTATGATAACGACAACATCTCCTATTTTCTCTCCTCCTCAGATACAATAAATTGCTATCGTTAATCACCCTTCTCAGTTCAACTATGATTACAATAGCATAATAGGGCCAGGCTATGGTAATACTGTGGATTTTTAAAAAAGAAATAAATACAAGGAGATCTCGTCAGACAATGTCAATATCTCTAATATTTTAATCATCTTCTTTTAAGTCTTTCAGAATAAATTCGATTACAACTAAGATTCCACATCCAGGATGTAAGTCCTTCATGCAAATCAAATTCATAATCAAGTACCACACACTCACAAATCACTACTATCATGATTTTCTTAAACTTACTAAAACAGTAACACTGCAAAGGACATGGTTTCTTTTCTAAGAGACAATGGGAGTTGTTTCTTTCCTGTATTTGTGAAACTAATCTTATTGCTGTGTTTTTTCTTCTCCCCAGAACCAGACAATTAGGCAAATTTGCCATTCATCTATCAGAAAGCAAAATAATAGAGAAAAAATAAAAACTTTGCAATCACAGACATGTGTGGCCTGCCTTTACTGGCTATGCAGTTGCTTCATCTTTCTGAACTTCAATTTCCGTTTATGCCAATTCAGGTTAATAGACAGTACTACCTCTTTGGTTTTTGAGTAACAGTAAGGCAAAAGAGGTAAAGAATTCTGCAAAGTGCTTAATGTATAAGTTAGACTGTATAAAAGAAAGAGAAGTTCTTCCTCTCCTTGCATCTATGCCCTTTCTGTGAGCTGCTCTTAGAGGTGAGCCTACTTGCACTTGGGTGGCCCCGTAACTTGCTTTAGCTGATGGGTCAGAATTGGCAAACATGACATAAGCAAAGGGTTGAAAACCAATTGGATCCTGGGGCTGGCCCTCTGGCTGCTTTGAGGCAACTTGCAACCACCCCTACGTGAGTGAGCCAAGTGAGCCTGCTGGATGATAAGAAGTGCATGGCGCAGAGTCCCAGCCAAATCATCAGAAATATGAGTGAGGCCACTGATCAGCAGCTGATCGCAAGTGTATAACTGAGCCCAGCCACGTCCAGCAAAAGAATTGCACAGCTCAGCCAACCCAAAATGCCAACTCACAGAACTGTGAACCAATGAATAGTTGCTGTTTTAAGCCACTAAATTTTGACATGGCTTGCTACACAGCAACACGTTAACGGTCTATTCACATATACATGTACAGTGGGATTTGTTATTTGTGGTGGTTTTGTTCTTATAAAGGTGCCACAAAACTAAATTAGCGAAAACGGAACCATTGCTTCTAAGGAAAATATAAGGTTAGGTTCTATGAGGCTTTTTTTCCTTTTTTTAGAACAGGAACATTCTCTTTATTTTTCTTTTATTGATTTTAGACAGGGAAGAAGGGAGAAGGAGAGAAATATCGATGCGAGAGGGATACATTCCTCAGTTGCCTTCGTAAGTGCCCCAACTGGGGATCGAACCTGCAACCTAGGTATGTGCTCTGACCAGGAACTGAACCAATGACCTTCCAGTGCATAGGACAATGCTCCAACCAACTGAGCTACACCAGCCAGGGATCCTATGAGGCTTTGATCAAACATTTTCGTTAGCAGATCAATACATAACCCTATTTTTATGTGTGTTTCTGTTTAAAGACATTTAATATATGTTGTTGATAAATTAACAGAACTCATGACCAACAGCACTATACCATGTCAGAATGAAGCTTATCTAACACACATATTTTCCCTATAAGGCACATCACAGCCTTCCTGCGCTTAGGGACACTAGTGAGCACTTCAGCATTGTGCTTGGGGTCATTTTAAATAGCATAATCACCAACAAAAAGAAAAACATATGAAAAATGTGGCACTAAATAGACCTTGAAAATCACACATTTACAGTATGAGAGCTGAAATAACAAGGCAGGGCTGCCTTGTTCGAACTCAACAGCAAACCTTATGTGTCGGGCAACTCAAAGTTTTTGCCACTCTGAATGACCGTGAAAGTGATTTTGAGGTTACACATACATTTTAGCAAGTAGACGAAATCGCAAACACAGAATCCATGCATAATGAGGATCAACTGTATATAATTATATGGCTATGACTTCATCAACATCAAATACTGTTATGGAATATTGATTTAAAATAAAAGAATATGCTTGAAAGTGATGCCAGTCCTCAGAAGGCATTTAATGAAAAGATTAAATGTGCCTTATGAACTTTAACACTGTGACCATATCTGGCAAGACACTCTTCTAAATCCAAACTGGAAGATATTTTAAATTCAAAAAACTAGCTATGTGCAGAACACTCTGCTCAAGCCACATGATCATTCTTAAAATTTCTAGAGTACAGCAAGTTCTTTCCTTCCTCAGGGTACTTATACCCACATATTGTGCTCCTTGCTGCTAGGAACACTCTTCCCTTCATGATCTCCCTGCTTGCCTCTCTCTCACCCTTTAAGTCTTAAGCTTAATTATTGTCTTCTCAAAGAAGTACTCTCTGGTCATTCTCTAACTCTAGAATACAGAACGTTTGATTGTTAATGCATTTCCTATCTGTTTCCCCAACTAAGCTTCACTAAGACAGGAACCACATTTGCCTTCAGTGCTAAGCAATCATCACAGGCTGATAATACTTTTGTCAGCACAATTGCTATTAGAAAAATTATTTTATTATATTTCATCAATTCTAAGTTAAGATGTGCACTTCTGAAATTGTGATGTGTTTTATAATCAATAGCATCTTGTCTCTATCTCTTGATCAAATGAGAGTGATGTAGCAATCATGGCCTGCCCATGGGTGAACTTGATCACCATTCTTGGTTGCATGACTGACTGGGCACTGCAACTCCTTGATGTTTCAGTCAACAAACCATTTTAAAAAATTGAAGAAGAAATATCTGTTCTATGCAGTTACAAAGAAACATTGTGTATAATAAGAATTGTTTCATAGTCTATTTGACATTGTATTGTTTTTTTCTTAGTGGTACATAAAAAAATGGTGTTTCTTATGACTGATGGTGTTTCAGGATCAATGAGATATGACAGTTCTAAATTATTCTTAAATGCTTACTCTGATCCTTCTATCTAATGCTGAGAAATTGTTTTAGTTATTAAAACAACATAACACTGGACATCCCTAAAGTCCAAGGGTCCAGAAGGGGACACTTATAAACTGTGACTCAGAGGAAACAGCATGGGTAAGTGGTAACTTTACTGTTGTCCATTTGATTTCCCATCTTGTGCCCACTTATATAAGACATCCCATTCACCCCTTAGCTCTTGTCTACAATCCTTTCTACTGGGCTGATTTGCCACATGACCGCTGTTGGGACAGCATTTAGAAGCACATTCTTTATTCCAAGCCATACCTTATTATTAAGGCAGCATTTCTCTTCAATGGAAACAGTGATGGACTAGAAGACGATTCTGGTTTATAGAACCAGCCTTTCCCATTTCTTTGTATTGATGAGCACAAGATTCTGTATCTGTACACACCCTACTTATTTCATAGGATCATCATGTGCAATAAGTGAAAAGACAATGTGAAATCACAGTGAAGACTGTTCAAATAATAGAAGCAAATGTCAGTAGTGGTGCAGTAGCACATACCTTTTATTGACATCATTCTCCATTCACCTAGCACCTACCAAGAGCCAGCCCATGGAGGAGCTGATCCCACACATTCTTTTTTCCCCTTTCCCCCAATTGTGCATGCTTAGCCCTAGAGGTTTTAGCAAAACAATTAAAAAAAGGAAGCCCAGTATATTTATACAATGGCTGTTAAGAAGCAAGGTTAGAAAGAAGACAAAATTTGGTATGACTCTAGTTTGGAATGGTAAGAGAAATATTAGTTCAGTACCAAATAATAAATTTGATAGGGAGAAAGAAAAATCAGTATTTAAGCTTTTGATTTTTATGTATCTGTCCTTATCTCATGCCATCAACTCCAAAAATCCTCATATTTAGCAGATAAAATCTGCTGCTGGTCTCTCAAAATTTGGTGGCTCAAAACAAACAAACAAACAAACAAACAAACAAACAAACAAAGAACAGCCTAAGAAACGATCCATACACAAGCCACAAAACAAGCAATTCACAATGGTATAAAAATTACTAGGAAAATGTTATGAAATTACAATCAACTCTTTCCTGGCATGGCAGAGAAGTGGGGGAGGGGAATACGGAGGTTAAACAGCCTATGCAACAGAAAGTTACTACATACATCAAATACAGATAAGAGATTCTTAAAAGTCAGAATAAAAAAGTACTGTGTTTAGCTCTAAAACTACTTGGAACTTTGATGAAAGGTATGTCAGGAAGTCACAATGTCTCAGGGATGAATGTCACATTTGTGTGACTTTGCAAATAAATACAGTGGTACGTTGGTTTTTGAACGTCTCCGTTGATGAACATTTCGGTTTATGAACGCCGTAAAACCCGAAGTAAATGCTTCGGTTTTCGAACACGCCTTGGAAGTCGAAAATGCCACATGGCTTCTGTTGAGTGCAAGATCCTGAGGCCTACCTGTCTGTCAGCTGCTGATCCTTCGGTTTTCAAACGTTTCAGAACCCGAACGGTCTTCCAGAACATTAGAAAACTGAGGTACCACTGTAGTTTTGACAAAGAAAAAGCTAAATATGACTGCTGTCTATTCACTATTAGAGCCATGTGATGAATGAGACTGGAATTGACTCCAACTCCAAATGCTAAATCAGATAATTTCTCTGCTCAAAGGCCTCCTGTCACTATTAGAATAAAATCCCAACACCTTATTCTAACCTATGAAGCCCTGATCACCCTGCCCCACCCTCATGCTGCTCCTCTTCTCACAGCACACTGGACGTTTTGGTGTTCCTTGAACTTGCCAAGCTGATTTCCAGTACTCTCCCAATGGCCTGGAATGCTCTCCCCTCCACCTCTTCTTATGGCTGCTTCTCTCATTTTATTCAGATCTTCCATGCCACTTCCTTAGTGAGGTCTTCTGTGGTCACCAGCACGCTATCTACTTGCCTCCCTATCACTTTCATGCCCAGCTTTATCTACATTGCACTCATTCCTACCTAACATTATATTATTTATTTGCTTAGCTATTTTTCTGACTCATGCACTAAAATATAAGCTTTCTGAGGGCAGGTACTGTATCTTCTAGACTGTATTTCCAATGTCTAAAACAGTAGCTAACCCAGAGGAGACGCTTACTACTTGTTGAGCAAAAGCTCTCAATGACCATGCTATACTGTCTACTGTCATGGCTGAAGGCATTGGTGCACGAAATGCTGCCTGGGGAAATTACAGAGTAAGAAGTGCGGAGAACCTTGGGTAGATATTTTGGTACACACCAAAGTTTAAAATAGTGGCAGAAGAGGAGCCTGAGAGGGAAAATGAGACAGAATAGCCAATAAGTTTAAAGAAAACCAGAAGATAAAGTATAAGAAATAGAGTTTCAACAAGTAGGGAGTATTCAATTATGTCAACAATTAGAAAAGCATCAAATATACCAAAAAAGTGTTAGGATCCATGATAAGTGCTATGAAATAAATAGAAAATAACAACAGTGACAATCTCATCAAAATTACAACTAAACTACAAAACAACCATTATTCAGAACTACCTGAAAACTAGCTGAACTACAACTAAGGATACAAAGAAGAAACCAAATCAGAACTGGTAGGAGGGGATACGCTGAACAGGCTGGTTCCATACCCACATGTGGTAGATAAAAATTAGGAGGGATATCTCAGCTGCTGAGGTCCCTACTGAGGACGGAGGGGTCCCAGCTTCACACCAGGCTCCCCAGCCCAAGGTTCTAGTGCCAAGAAGAGAAGTTCCCATAACTTCTGGCTGTGAAAACCAGTAGGGATTATGGCTGAGTGAGATGGAGGGCTGCTGAAGTTCCAGGCAGTTCCTCTTTTTTTTTTTTTAAAAAAGAATATCTTTATTGATTTCAGAGAGAGAAAAGGAGGGGGAGAGAGAGAAAGAGAAACATCAATGATGATAGAGTCATTGACTGGCTGCCTCTGGCATACCCCTACTGGGGATCAAGCCCGCAACCTAGGCATGTGCTCTGACTGGGAATAAACAGCAATCTCCTGGTTCATAGGTTGATGCTCAACCGCTGAGCTATGCCAGCCAGGTGGCAGTTCCTCTTAAAGGGCCTGTGCACAGATTTACTTCGACTCCCTCCCTCTGAGTTCCAGTGCTGGGGCAGCAGCTCGAAAGGCACCAGGGACACATGGGGAGGAACTGAATTGTCTGGCATCAGGGCAAGAGCTGGAGGGGCAGCTTTCTCCCAGACAGAAGTGCTGGCAGAGGCCATGGTCCTTTTCTGAGCCCTGCCTCCATTGAGCTGGTAGGCAGATGCCATATATGAGTCTCCATCAACTAACTGGCTAACTAACACTTTTCAACCAGCCCTTATAATTCCCTGAAGCCCCACCCCACCCAACTGGTGGGCCCACCCAAACGGTTTCCAGTTACTTTTCCATAGGAATGGCCTGTCCTGGCTCATGCTTCAAGCTTTCCTAAAATCTCTCAAACAAGCAGCATCTGGCCTTGGCATGTCCCGTACTTCTCACTAAATGACCCCAGGACCAGAACTAGCAGTAGAAGACCATGGTTCACAGCTTAGTCTCCTCTGGGCACCTCCAAGCCCATCTGCAGATTGGTCTATAGCTCATGCCAGGTGGCACCAAGAAGAACACAGGTGGTGGCTGACCTTGGACTGCACCTGTAGGGAAGCCTCAGAGACAGATCACCTAGTAGCTTCAAACGAAGTTGAAGTACCACTCAACCACCACCACAAGGGACACACTCAAGGGGTGGACTCAGCGGGCACCAGAGCCATGCTGAAGTAAGTCCTGCTTCATGGGGTAGGCCCCTGCACAGCAGATCCCCCTCTGTGGTCAAGGCCAGATTTTGAAATCAACTGGTCTGGGGGTAAATCCCTCCCATTGATGTGCCAACAGCAATCAAGGCTCAACTACAAGAGAAGGGTGTAGACAGTCCACACAGAGGGGTGCACCTGGAGTGCCCAGCTTGGGTGATCAGGGAGTCTGTGCCACTGGACCCTACAGAACACCTACTACATAAAGCCACTATACCAAGCCCAGGAGACATAGCAGCTCTTCCTAACACATAGAAACAAACACAGGGAGGCTGCCAAAACGAGGAGACAAAGAAACATGTTTCAAATAAAAGAACAGAGTAAAACTCCAGACAAAGAACTAAACAAAATGGAGATAAGCAATCTACTAGATGCAGAGTTCAAGACACTGGTTATAAGGATGCCCAATGAACTCAGGGACAGAGTAGATGAATTTAGTGAGAACTTCAACAAAGAGATAGGAAAAGTAAAAATAGAACTAGAAAACAACAACAACAACAAAACAGTCAGAAATGAAGACTACATTAAATGAAATGAAAAATACGTTATAGGGAGTCAACAATGGAGCAGATGAAGAAGAGGATCAAATCGGAGATTTGAAAGATAAGGAAGTAGAAGCAGAAAACACCAATTAGAACATCAAAAATTTAAAAAATCCCCAAAGATAATAATAGTATAAGAAGCTTCTAGGACAACTTCAAGTGTACCAACATTTGCATCATGGGGATGCCAGAAGGAGAAGAGAGGGAGCAAAGAACACTTATTTCAAAAAGTAGGGAACACCTATTTAAAAAAATAATGACAGAAAACTTCCCTAACCTGGTGAAGGAAATAGACATACAAGTCCAGGAATCGCAGAGTCCCAAATAACGTTAATCCAAAGAAGCTCATACCAAAACACATCATAATTAAAATGCCAAAGATTAAAGACAAAACGAGAATCTTAAGAACAACAAGAGAAAAGTAGTTAGCTGCCCAAAAGGGAGCTCCCATAAGACTGCCAGCTGATTTCTCAACAGAAGCTTTGCAGGCCAGAAGGGACTGGCACAAAATATTCAAAGTGATGAAAAGCAAGGACTTACAACTGAGATTACTCTACCCAGAAAATCTATCATTTAGAATTGAAGGACATATAAAGAGCTTCTCAGACAAGAAAAAGCTAAAGGAGTTCATCACCACCAAATCAGTATTACATGAAATGTTAAAGGGTCTTCTTTAAGCAGAAGGAGAAAAAGATAAAAAAAAATAAAATGGCAATAAACACATATCTATCAACAACTGAATCTAAAAACCAAAGTAAACGAACAAGCAGAACAGAAACAGACTCATAGATACAGAGAACATTTTGATGGTTGCCAGATGGGAGGAGGGTTGGGTGGGGGATGGGTGAAAATGGTGAAGGGATTAAGAAGTACAAATTGGTTGTTACTGAATAGTCACAGGGATGCAAAGTACAGAATAGACAATATAGTCATTAATATTGTAATAACTATGTATGGTGTCAGATGGGTATAGATTTATCAGAATGATCAATTAGTAAGTTACATAATGTCCAATCATTGGGCTGTGCACATGAAACCAATATAATATTGTATATCAACTATAATAAAAAACCAAACTTATTTATAAGTTAAAAAAAGGAAGACAAAATAAAAGAACAGCTAAGAAGGTAGAGTGACACTTTCTTAGAGTGAAGAAATTATCAGAACACTATGCAGAGATCTGAATAATTAGGATAGCTGATCAAAGACAAAATGGAGATAAGCAATCTATTAGATGCAGAGTTCAAAACAGAGTTCAAAGAACAGTATTCTTGGCACATGGAACAGCATATGGAACAGCCACATGATGTAATGAGTTTGCATGTTTAGGGCACTGAAAGAATGCCAGGGTGTTGAGAGCAGAGTAAGTGAGGGGAAGATGAAACGAGATATACGGGAGGCAGACAGGGTTTCATGGTTCATGGTCAGGAGTTAAGATTTTATTTAAAGGTTAATGGGAAGTCATTGAACATTTTAAAATAGTCTGATCTGTTTTTTAAAAAGATTACCCCAGCAACTGAGTAAAGACTTAGGTTATTGATAACCTGAGTGAACAGCTTAAGTCTAGTGGCGGAGGCAAAAACCCGAGGATAGTAAGGGTAAGAAATGTAAACAAAATAAAAAACTCTCTCTCTCATCTATCTCACACACACACACACACACACACACACACACACACACACACTCACCCAACAAATATTTATTATGATCTATGTACAACAGGCAACACGGATGTAAGTAAACAAAAGACAAGGTTTCTCTTCTCATGGGCTTTAAATGCTGGGAGGGCACATAGGCAATAAATAGTATAAAAGATAATTCATAATAATGAAGTGTTAGAAAGATCATAAAATAGGATGACACATTTGGGAAGGGCAAAGGCTACTTTAGACAGAACAGTCACTTTGGAAGTGATGTTCAGCTGAGAATAGATTCATGAGAAAACTATAGCCAGAGGATGATCTTTTAAACAAGCATTTCAGGGAAAAGAGAGCAAGGGCAAGGTCCTGCAGTGGAAACAGACTTGCATGGTTGGTGAATGGAGGAAAAGCGGGTATAGTGAAGATGGTCAGCAGAGGAGTAGGCATGCAGGTGCGGGAGCCAGCCTTATCTTCTCTGCTGTGCCCAGAGATCTAGAGTGTGTGTGAGCGCAATGGGAAACCACTGGTGAGTAAGCAGGGAAGCTTGTTAGGAGAAAGGTAAAGACTGAGGAAGGTCGGTAAGAAAGTTAAGGAAAGGTCTCAAAATGCTCGCTGTGCACATAAAGAAGATAAACTATTAGATAAGACAAACAAAAGAACCAGAAAATAAATTGTTTATTCTACTAATGAGGAGAAAAAAGTAACAGTAATATAAACCTTAAAATGGTCAGATTTAAGACAATCATACCTGATAGGAAGTCAATTATTATATAAAATGATATACAAATAAAAAATCACTAAGCATGCATGATCAGCATTATCTAACTTTTACAGGGTAGAGCAAACAAGCCAGAGGCCACTGTACTTAGGAAAGTGGACTGAGCAAGGCTGTTTATCTTCGGGATAATATCATATTCTATTTTGCACAGTTACTACCATAAAAATGAAAATAAAGTAAAAATTACAAGTATATTTAAGCTGTTTGATGCTACATTTTCATATTGCACATACTCCTAGGTACAGAGTAATAGATACTTTTAACCAAACCTTTATTCTAATGCAAAACTGTCCCAGTGCTCTAAATGACCTTGACAAAATTCTGGAAAGAAAATATCTCAAGACCTGGGGCTCTAAAGCTATTTTAGAATTAGCTCTGAATAATTGTCCCACAATATGAGTTTCTTGATTAATTGCTTAAGATAAGGTCTCCTTTTCCTTGCTGGCCTCCAGTGGTTCCCTCTAGTTCCCATAATCACTTTTGTCTCATTCTTCTAAACCCTGGAAGGCTAAGAAAAAAAATCAGAGATACACCAATTCCATTACTTGAGGATTAGCTAAGAGATAACCCTTTGTATTCCATTACTGACCATTATTTGAGTAATTATTCAATAACTATCCTATGTTTGAAAGATGCGCTAATTGTTTTCCATGGCTCACTCCTGCTCTGTGTCAGACAAGTTATGAATGTTATGTTCTTTAACACTGCAAATCTACATTTGGGCCACATGAGAAATATGACTTTTACTGCATTTCCTTTTTCTTTGATTTCTTTTCCTACATAAAAAGGAAAAGCTGAAACATGAATAGTCTGTTTAAGGTCTTACTAACTAGAATATTAGGACTCTATTTTTGACCAGATTTACGTCTTACAAGAGTCAAATTTCTGCATAATTTAGACAGAAAATTGGCAGGGGATGGCTGTTCCATCTAATTTCAACAAAATTAGTATTCAGCCACCTGAATTTTTGGCAATATTCCAGTATGTTTATCCAAAGCAATAAGTAGACAGAAAATTTAAAAAAATTGATAATCATGCCTAAATAAGTTCGTTTCTCTTTCTTGCTCTCTTTCTCTCTCTCTGTCTTTCACACACACACACACACACACACACACACACACACACACACACACACACACACTCATATACATACATTTAAAAAAATGAGTGAATAATTTTTAAAGTATTTCATGAATGGATTCATGGTTTGTAATTTCCCCTTAATATCAACTGCAGATAGAACAAGAAAACTCACCCCATTTTCAAAGTACTAAGAACCCTGCAATATTAAGGTGACTCAAAAATGGTTTACAAAGAAGTAATATTTTTTATTTTTTAATTACTTATTCTCCAAATAAAGCAAACCTGTTACACCAATTCTTGACTATCTCTGTTAATAGATGGAAATGATAGAGACAATGTTTCCAAATTCATTAGTAATTGCTTTGGAATGCATCCTAGCAGAAAACCGAAAATCCACATAACTAATTTTTGCTTACCTTTAGTTCCTCCTGGAATTCTCGTTGGCACAGAAGAAAAAAAGCCAAGAGGCTCAAATCGTGCATTTGGTACTTACTGAGCACCTACATTTGTAAGCCTTGAGCTCAGAGAAAACTGAAAAGTATTTCTTCAAGGCCATATTAACTTTGTGTCTGGTAGTGTCCCAGTTCGGTGGCTCTCAAACACTCCTGACAGCTAGAATGGCAATGGCAGTGAAAATGAAGAATGGTATAAGGTTTGGAAGCCATGCGAAAAAGGTCAGCAAAAGAAGGGCTTCCATTCAATAAGTGTTTGTTGAACACCTGCTATGTGCTGGGCACCAGGTGTTAAGAACTGAAATAAGTAAAAGACCCTTAAAATACCCACAAGAAAAGTAAAAACTGAGAAACAATAATAAATTTTGGCTGTTATTACTGTTCCATACTGTTGTGCATGGGCTTCCCTCTCTTGCCTATTTCATCATCCTTCAAGATGCTGTTTAATAAAGAGGAGAAGACAAGCCATAGACTGAGAGGAAATATTTGCAAAAGATTTATCTGATAAAGGACTGGTAACCAAAACATACAAAGAACTCTTAAAACTCAACAATAAGAAAACAACCTGATAAAAAATGGGCCAAAAACCTGAATGAACCTCACCAAAGAAAGTATACAGATGACAAATAAGCATATGAAAAGATGCTCAATATTACACGTAATTTGGAAAATTGAAATTAAAACGAGATAAGACTACACATCTATTAGAATGGCCAAAATCTAAAACAATGGAAAATGTGGAGCAACAGGAACTCTCATTCATTGTTGGTGGGGATGCAAAATGGTATACAGTTTGGTGGTTTCTTATAAAACTAAACATACTCTTTCCATATGATTCATCAATCATACTCCTTGGCATTTACCTAAAGGAGCTGGAAACTCATATCTACACAAAACCTGAACATACAGCAGTTTTATTCATAATTGCCAAAACTTGGAGGCAACCAAGATGTCCTTTAGTGGGGAACAGATAAATAAATTGTGGTACATCCAGGTAATGAAATATTATATAAGCTTTCAAGACATGAAGAGACACGGAGGAAACTTAAATGCACAGTATTACAAAGTGAAAAAAGTCAATCTGAAAAGGCTACATACTGTGTGATTCCAACTCTACAACATTCTGGAGAAGGCAGAGCTATGGAGATACTAAAAGATCAGCGATTGCCGGGGTCAGTGGGGAGAGCAGGATGAAGAGGTGGCGCACTGAGAATTTTTAGGGCAGTGCAACTGCTCTGTATGATACTGTAATGGTAGATACATGTTACTACACATTTGTCAAAACCCACCAAGAGGGAGCCCTAATGTAAACTGTGGACTTTAGGTGATAACAATGTATCAGTGTAGTTTCATAGATTGTACAAACATACCACTCTAGCAAGGGGTGTTGATAATGGGGGAGATTGGGGCGTGGGGTAGGGTGTTATATGACAGTCTTAGCACTTTCTGCTTAATTTTGCTGTTAATCTAAAACTGCTCTAAAAAATTGTCTATTGAAAAAATGCAGTTCAAATCCTACCTCTTCTGTAAAGCTTGCCACAGAATTCTCTACTTATCTTTAACTCTGAAAGAACTAGCTGAGCCTGGCTGGCGTGGGTCAGTGGTTGAGCACTGACCTATGATCCAGGAGATCCCTGTTCAATTCCGGGTCAGGGCACAGGCCCGAGTTGCCGACTGGGTCCCCAGTAGGGGGTGTGCAGGAGGCAGCAGATCAATAACTCTCTCATTATTGATGTTTCTACCTTTCTCCCTCTCCCTTCCTCTCTGAAATCAATAAAGACATATTTAAAAAGTAAATAAATAAATAAATAATAAATAAATAAATAAAATAAAATAAAAGAACTAGCTGACATTTGATCCTTACTCATATACTCCTTTAAACTGGCCAGGTAGCTCAGCTGGTTATAGCACTGTCCCGATATGCCAAGGTTGCTGGTTCGATCCCAGGTCAGGGCACATATGAGAATCAACAAATGAATGCATGTGTAAGTGGAATAAATTGATGTTTCTCTCTCCCTCTCTCCAAAAAAAAAAAGTTTTAAATATTTAAACTGTTACAGAAATTCTCCTGTCTTATCTCCCCAACTAGAAGTTCCCAGAGATGACATTTTATAGCTTTTGACAGACCCTACAAGGGTCTAGCAAGTTAAATAAGGATTGTTTTACTTCAAGAAAATATTGTTACCTATAGCAGTGATTTTCAACCTTTTTCATCTTAAGGCACATGAAAATGAATTACTAAAATTCTGCAGCACGACAAAAAGGTGTATTATATTTTCTGCCAATCCAACAAAAAAGGTATAATTTTGATTCATTCTCACCAGATAGCTATTGTTGTGCTGGCTGTTGCCATTTTTGTATTTGACAATCTAAGGGAAAAGAGGTCAGTGCCCCTGACTAAATAGTCAGTTATTGCACGTTTTAAAAATTCTTGTGGCACATCAGTTGAAAATCGCTGACCTATAGTGTTTCCTTTCCAATGTGCTTGAAGAAATGAGCACATAACTAATACTGCATTTACATAATCCATCTGACTTTGTTGTTTATTGTTTGGCTTGATTTATAACCACAATACAATGGTCAGAATCACATCATTTCTCTACTGCAATATACAACCACTTTACTGGTTCAATATGTCATTGTCTCTCCTAGATGATTCGACAGCTTTGGAGAAGGACTTGCTGCTTCCATCCTTGAGCCCTTGATGGTTGGCAGCCAGAGGGAGAGTCAAGATCATTCTACTCCTCTAGTCCAAAGCTTCCTAAACCTTCTGGCCTCCTACAAACTCTCCCTGCCAGACCTCTTTCATTACTCTCTCCCCTACGTATTCAGTTCCAGTCATACCTATACCCTTCCTGCAGTTCTCTGAAGAAACTAAACGCTTTCCAGCCTCAAAGCCTTTGATTTAGCTGTTTCTTCAGTTTGGAACACCCCCACACCCCAGTGTGACTGCACCACCTGTTCCTTTATTTCTTTCCAGTTCTACTTAATTATCACTCCTCAGAGAGACCCTCCCTCAGTACTCTATCTAAAGCTCACCATTTTCTGTCCCTCCACCTAGCTTTATTTTTCTTCTTGGTATTTACCACTTGACATTAATAATACTGTCTAATGTACACTGCCCTCCCTAGAACATATGCTTCATGATAGCAGACTTTAGTTCTGTTCACTACTGTGTTTCCAGCTCCTAGAACAGTGCCTGCCTCGTGGTAGGTCTCAGGACTATGTTTAAATGAATGAATGGACCACTTAACAAACTGCTGGGATCTGGTGTTTAACAGCAACTGTTACTTCTCAAAAAAATATCATAGTGCTTTCTAATATTAAAAAAGTAGGAGATTAAGATATTTATATGAGAGAATAACTACTCTATTTCTTTGAATGTAAAATCCTATCAATTATAAAACACACTTATTGAATGTACCATTAAGAAAAAAGAACACCCGACAATTAAATTATGAGAATGTATTTTTATTACTTAGAAATTTTATTTTTAGACTAAGTGAACAAACTATTCTAAACTTATTTAAATTTTAATATATCATTCACACATTAAAAAGAAAAGTTAAATAAATTTGTTAAAGTAGTCCTAAAACACTTTACTTTTAGTGTCTAGTTCTTCTGAATTATTTTTCAACTCTGAGTTGTCAAAGTCCATGCTCTACCACATAATGTCAATCTTTATGTATTAAATGTTACAAACATAGCACTCTGTGTTCAATGAGCATCTCTGACACTCATTCTGCAAGTTTTGGTGCACATGTGCAGGCAGGAACAACTATGTCAGGACAACTGCCAGACAGTGACCATAGAGGCATCTGGAATTCAGAAATGTTAAATATAAAAAAATGAGCATCTTAGAATCTAGAAAACATGTTTTTCCTCCCCTAATATATAATAGCAAAGAAATACTCTTCAGATGTTTTCCATAATTCTGTAGTTTGTATTGTATATTTGTTTTAAAATATATCTTTATTGATTTCAGAGAGAGGAAGGAAGAGGGAGACAGAGAGGTAGAAACATCAATGATGAGAGAGTCATTGATCGGCTGCCTCTTGCACGCCCCCTACTCGGGATCAAGCCGGCAATGTGGGCCTGTACCCTGACCCGGAATTGAACAGCAGTCAGCTGGATCACAGGTAAACGCTCAACCACTGAGCCACGCCGACCGGGCTGTATGTTCATTTTATGTATGATCTTTTTCTTTCCCCTTTTCCCCCTGTTGAGGATTAGAGCAGAAAGGATCATCTCTAGAGACCTATAAAAGAGCACTGACGTGTGTGTGTGCACGAGCATGTGCACGCACACACTAGTGCCTGTGTGAGAATGCCCAGGAAGTTTTTACTATAACTTTATCCCTGTGATAGTGTCCTACTTTTCTTTCTATTTGGATTTAGGGAGGCAGAGGAGGAGGGAAGAGGACAAGATAAAGGAGGAGAGAAAGGGAATCCAGCACAGAAATTCCCCTTGTAGATGTTATCACTACTGGCAAAGTTATTTTCAGTAATAGATCTGCTCTCCAACGGAACAAGTGAGGTTTCATCAAAGGCTACATCAGAGCTTGCAGTGCAGCACTTGGCTCTACACTGGGTATTTCCTCTCCTTAGGTGGGTTCCATAAACCCATGGCACGAGAAAATTTATAATGTGAGCATAAATGATGAGATAAACTCTCCATTGTGTATCCTGATCTGGAATTTATTTCACATAACCACTTATATTTTTCAGTAAACTGACACTGTAAAAAGCAAAATGTCGTAGTGTTTGTGTTCTTAGAGTAAATGTATGTTTTAAGTAACAGTATTTTAATAACATGAAATATACAACAGAGATGAAGGAAATCTTGAAGAGCATACCTACTCATTTCAGAGTAACCAGCTAGTTTTTGAGTTTACTTTTCATGGGACCCCCCCATATTTTTAGCAGAAAGGCTGTCAAACTCAAACCATAAGGAGTTAAGCAGAACTGGGTTTCCTTCTAGTCTTGCTCACTTAGTATTAAGTATAACAAACCAATGCCAGTTAAACATTTGTATTGAAGGCTAAGAATGAGGTTAACATAACTGGTCTTTACATTTGGGATTACTTTACATTAGAGAATATGGAGATGTTTCGTTTTATTGGTGACTCTAGTTGCTCATTTACATTCTGGTTTCATACATTCTCAATCAGTGTCTGTCTTAACTGTTAGATATTTGCTGCAGAAAACATTTCACCATTACTTCCAGGGTTTGTGTTATCTAATAGAATACTGACTAATGGAGATGCCATTCTCTCTGCTAGACTGAATGCAAGGTTGGCTGGCATACTCTGCATTCAATGAGCTTTTGTGTTTTCTAAGCTGGGAGAAAGAGAATTATCAACCCAGGTGAAAGTGATACCACTCTTTAGTGCACAGATCTATCCCTCATATTATTATTATTATTATTATTTTAAATATATCTTTATTGATTTCAGAGAGAGGAAAGGAGAGGGAGAGAGAGAGCCAGAAACATCAATGATGAGAGAGTCACTGATCGGCTGCAGCCTGCAACCCGGGCACATGCCCTGACCGGGAATCGAACCCTGATCGCCTGGATCCTAGGTTGACGCTTAACCGCTGAGCCACGCCCGGCTGGGCCCCTTATATTATTTTAAACAGGACTGATATAGGTGGCTTTTCCTTTCCAAGAATGTAAAGAAATGCTGGGAGGGGGAAGTAGGAAATGTGGGGTCAAGAGAAAATGAGATCAATAAGAAAAACAAGTAAGAACTGGGTTAACATTGCAGTTAATTGCATGCTCATCTTGTTTTGCTTTCAAAATATTTGACTACACTCCCAGTATTGAATATGGCTCTAGTTAAATTTCTAAGACTTGTTTTCCCCCCAAAAGTAACTAAAACACAAATCTATACAGAATCTTTTAATTTTTGCATTCCCACATTGGGTAATATAGTAATTTCCTTGAATAACTATTATATGAAAAATATATTCTGGCAGAGTGCCATATTCATAGCATCTTGCACTCCTCAAATACCCAATACATTTCTGTTATTTCACCTACCACAATGTATGATAAATAATCCAGTTACATATTTGTTTTACTCATAAGGTCAAAGACAATACAACAATACTTTGAGAAGGTAGGAACTATCATAATCATTTCTGTGTATCCAGTACCTGGCTACAGTAACTGCCTATAAATGTTTGTTAAAAAAAAGGAAATCAGCACTCAACATCAGTACTTGTTGCCTAATTGTCTAGAATCAATTTACACAATTAAACTGCAGTACATACAATGTTATCATAATCTAAGACTTGAATACATGGGCTTTTAAACTTCCATTTTGAAATCTTCAAGTTATAATTACCGTCTCCTTGAATTTTAGAACCTTCATAAAAATCTGTGTTGTTGCCTGGCTGGCATGGCTCAGCGGTTGAGCATCGACCTATAATACAGGAGATCACAGTTTGATTCCCAGTCAGGGCACATGCCTGGGTTGCAGGCTCGATCCCCAGCAGGAAGCACGCAGGAGGCAGCCAATCAATGACTCTCTCTCCTCATTGATGTTTTTATCTCTCTCCCCCTCTCCTTTCCTCTCTCTGAAATCAATAAAGACATACTTAAAAAAAGAAATTTGTGTGGTTAGTTATAAAACCTTATTGTATCAGAAATGTAGAATAACCGAGGGCTTTTCCCTGTGGTCTACCAGAATTTAACTTGTGGGCTTAAATTCCCTGGGACCCAAGCCCTCAGTTAACCACAATTTCAAGTATCCATGAATGATCTATCCCAGTGTGAAAAAGTACGGGATCTCTAAGTTCATCCTTAAATGAATTCAGGATCAGCAGAAATATAAACATAGCTTAATGATTACGAACAGTTTCATTGGGTTCAAGGTTGAAGTTTGCAACTGATTAGCAGCAGCTGATATAAGAGGTTACTTGACTTCACCACACCCTCATTCATCATCAGTAAAATGGGGATAATAATAAAACCAATTCTTAGTTACTGTGGGAAGTGAATTAAATGAGAACATGATACATATTAAATGCCCAATACATTTAAACTATTATATAAACATAATTATCTAAATAAGGCAAAACCAAATGAAAACCAAAAACCACCAGAAAAAACAGGGAATGCTACTATTGAAATTAGATGCTCTTATTGGCATCAGATGGCAATAAACAAACTTAGTTGGTATTGTATGTTCATATTAAGTTCTTCTTGTTAAATTTATAATGTATACCACAGATCTGGTAGATATAGTTTTGGAAAGGCAAAGTTGTGGGATTTCTCAAGATAAAGATCCTTTTTCCCCTGGAGAGATATTACCATATTATATGTGCTACAAAAATACAACCCCTATATTTTCCTATGCTAATTCTGTAGTTGTAAGAGTAAAAAATGAACACCAGCATTAGTATTGCTAACTAAAACAATAATTATTCAAAATTATTTTATCAGATGGACTCCATTTCTTAGGGAATACATGACCTTAATAACCTATTCATGAATGATCAAGACTCAGTTATACAGGATTCAAGTGAGTATATATGTGTGTCTTTTTCTCCTTTTCTACTTACATGCCTCCTACCTCAAAATGTATATTCCCTATGTAACTGCTAGCCTTTTAGGCTCTCTTTCGAGCTGTGTCCTTTATATTTACACAGATATTTAATTTCTTACTTGGTTTTATTCACTCTGCCTTATTTTCTCCTTTTCTTGTCACCTCTGCATTTCACTACTTCAGAACCACCTTAATTCATCTAAATTCATTCAATCACCCTTAACTCGAAAGGAATGAACTGATAACGACAGAGATTTTGAAAGACCGTTATCAAAAATAGAGAAAACATTTACTTCTCTCAATTAATACAAATGAAGATGTTCTTGTAATTCTAGTTATAGCTAGTAAGATCTCTCTCTGTTTAAAACATTTTCTGAGTGGAACGAAAAGCAGACAGAGAACAATCTGAAAGGCAACAAAATCTCCCTTAAAACATAACTCTGCATTATAGAACAAATATAGCTATTACATTAAATTCAAGTTTATGAGAAGGAAATGAGAGTGGGGGAGGCATGAGAAGGTAAAGGGGGGGATAAACGGTGATGGAAAGAGATGACTTTGGGCAGTGAACACACAATACAATATACAGATGATGTATTATAGAATTGTACACCTAAACCTATACAATTTTATTAAAAATTATAAATTCAATTAAAAGAGAAAAAAATCAAGTTTATGAGAATTTGCTGATGATAACAACTAAAAAGTAAATACTACCTTTAACAGGCCATTTCTAACAGTACAAAAATCATTCTACTTTGGAAATAAAAATTTTATCATAAGCACATGCCTTCAACTATACATCTATCTTATAATATGCCTACTTCTCTAGAGGACTTCCCTCTTAGTTTTAAAATTGATCTCCCTGCTCTGCGAAACAAGCGAACAAACAAACTAAAAATACACACACACAAAAACCCAAAGACAGTGTTTGTTGCATTGGGGTGGTGAGGTTATGAGTGTTTTTCTTTTCTACTTTCCAACTTTTTCTATAATGTGCATAAAAGAAAAAATATGAATAGGTTTTTAAAGAACACTTGATCACTTACAGGGTCAACTACCAAGACAGTGAACTCTTAACTTCTACCAAAGGAAATGAGTTTAGTGTTGAAAAAGGTTAAAGAGAAAATGGTAGACATATCCTCATAAAGATGTGTAAATGACCTACATACTTGACTTCTATGTTTGTTATTGTTTGATAGGCAAGCCATTGGACTTAACAAGCGAGGCTCACAGGGAATTTCAAACTCCTAAATGATAAATGAAACACAGATACTAAGCCAACCCAGCTACATTATAGGACAAAAAGCTCAGACTACTCAGATGTACTTAAAATCAATACATGCTACTGGAGAACTGTCTCTTTCTTCAATGTTTTTGTACCAATATATTTTCTCATCGGGTTAGCACAAAATGAAACAAACTTGGTATAGTCTACCAAAAAATCAGCTTTGGCTTTGTTTCTCCCTCACCTCTCAAACACCATGGCATCAAGTACAAAACAGTAAATAATAAACACTGTCCATGTTAATAGTAAATAGTAAAGAGCTTGATAGTAAAGTTAATAGTAATAGTAAAGAGGTTGAATGCTTTCTTTTTAATGGCATGAAGGTGACCAAAAACATTTAAAAAAATTTTTTTTAAAAATATATCTTTATTGATTTCAGAGAGAGGAGAGGAGGGGGAGAGAGAGGGATAGAAACATCAATGATGAGAGAGTCATTGATTGGCTGCAGCCCACAACCCGGGCATGTGCCCTGACTGGGAATTGAACCCCAATAGCCTGGATCCTAGGTCGACGCTCAACAGCTGAGCCACGCCCGGCTGGGCCCAAAAATATTTTAAACGAGATTATAGCCTAAATATTGTTGACTGCATAGTTCAACTGTCCTAGTTTTTTGTTTCTATTAAATTTCATAAATTTCAAGTATGAAATATAATTTATACCTTGGACTGTCCCAGTATTTTCAAAATGAAAAGAAATACTTCCATTATTACTTCACATCAAATGTTTGTTGTATACAAATTTCTTATTTGAAATATCTAACCTTGGTTTTTATATAAAAAGTCTATCATATGTGCAAAAATTTAATTCTTTACCCATTTATTCAAATACAAAGGACTGTCAGCTACAGCAGTATTTGTACAGGGAATCAAAAAAACTAGAGACAGGAGTCCATGTTTTGTTTGTACTTCAATCAGGAAGGTACTCTTTAAGAAAATTACCATCATGCATCAACTTCTGTAATTCAGGATGAATATCAAAGTACTAGAAACTAATGTGACAACTAGAGTTGGGAAAAAAAAGAGGCTATTTTGCTATATAACAAACACAGTAATAGCAACTTCAAAAATAAAGTCAGAAAAAATAACAATTCCTTTGGGGCATTTTAAACATAAGCATGTGGCAAATGCTAGAAGAATAAAAATTAGCAATATTTCCATCAAGTAGTATTACAGATTATAGATAATAAACAAAGCCCCCATCCAAAGTGCTCAGGAACCTATTTTCATCACACACACACAACCTGTAACAAAAAGGATAATAAATAGACACACAAACTATATATTATTATCTAAGATGCGACAAAAAGCAATTTTCAATTACATCTGATATCCTGTTCTTATGATTCTATTTTTTGTCCATATGCCATGAATCAAGGATATAGAATGTCAGTCTTCAACGTAAACTATTTTTGCAATGGGAGATTTCTGTCATAATCATAATAGGATTTAAGTATAGTTGCCCATTTTAATGACTTTTGATAATTCATATAGAAAGAAAAAGCTTTTAATAAAGATAGTATGATGACATGAATGTTTGGTAAACAGCCTAGAAATCTTATATAGTAGAAGATTTATACACAGTAAGAGAAACAAATGTTATTAAGTGGTTTAAATGTACAAGCTGGGTGATACGAGTTTTCTAATAAACTAATTATTTATAACAGACCAATATACTCCACCAATTATGCATTGTAATCTTCTTTTGTATTCTCTAAAGTGATATACAGCTAAGACAGAATGAACTCCAAGTAATTTCTGAATGTTTCAAGGAGTAGCATTATTATTCTGTAATACTGCTTAAATATATATAGAATACCTTTTATATGTTCCAATATGTAAAACTGGCATTAGTAGTCAAAATATATATTGAAACACTAATAACTAGGTAATAAACTATGATTAAGGGATTGCCAGCCATTTGCTTTAAAAACTGATTATTTAAGTGAGCAGAGAGTATAATTGCTTTGAGTCAAACAATCAAGTCTCAATTGCCAGGCAATAATCTCAGTTATGTTGTACTTTTTTTGTTGCTGTTGTTAATCCTCAACTGAGGATATTTTTTACCTTGATTTTTTAAAGAGAGAGTGGAAGGGAGGGAGGGGGTGGGGAAAGGGAGGGGGAGGAGAGAAAGAAAGAGAGAGAGAAACACTGATGTGAGAGACACAGAAATTGGCTGCCTCCCACATGCACCCCAACCAGGGCCAGGTATCAAACCTGCAACCTGTGCCCTTGACTGGGAATCGAACCCTCAAACATTTGGTATGTGGGCCAGAACTCTAACCACTGGGCAACACTGGTTGTACTTTTAGCTAAATAGTATTGAATATAAAAACACCATGCCCCATATTATTAATCAGCACATTGTGATTTGTAATGTCTTGGAGACTTGAGTATTAGATTATTTTAAATTAGATATTGAGGCATCTGTTTGATATTTGAAATTTGACTTGACTATCATCTACATTCTATAGAAGAGGTAAAAAAGGTTTGGAGAAATTAAGGGATGGGATTAAGATACTACAAATATCACGGTGGGAAAATCCCACAAGTTTTAAACTCCCAAATTGGTCCTCCCTTGAGTTCAGAAAAAGCAATAAAGATATCCACCATATTAGGACTTAGGACCCAAATACAAACCTAGTCCAAAACCTTTTAAGAATTAACATAAGCTCAATGGTTGTTTATTTAATGGGCAGAAAAAAAATTCAAGTAGGAAGAAGTACTCAATTATAGCCTTGAGAAATCTGACAATTCCAGGGGCAAATACTTCTTCTAAAAATTCCTTTGAGTTTGAATACTAAGAGTTGAATTTATTAAGTAAATGGGTCACCATTTTAAAAAAGAAAAAAAAAAATTTCAACATAGGCCTGACAAAAATTTGTGACTTCTTGGAGATGGAAAATTTTACCTTAGATAGTTAAATATACCTATTAATTAGCATGGGATCCTTAATAAATGTTTTTTTGAATTAAAAGCATGATTTTGTCATGCCAGTGTGGCTCAGTGGTTGAGTGTCAACCTATGAACCTGGAGGTCACGGTTCGATTCCCGGTCAGGGCACATGTCCAGGTTGTGGGTTTGATCCCCAGTAGGGGGCGAGCAAGACACAGCCGGTTGATGATTCTCTCTCATCACTGATGTTTCTACCTCTCCCTCTTCCTTCCTCTCTCTGAAATTAATAAAAATATATTAAATAAATAAATAAATGAAGCATAATTTTGGCCCTGGCCAGGTAGCTTAGTTGGTTAGAGTGTCGTCCTGATATGCCAAGGTTGCAGGTTTGGTCCCCAGTCAGAGCACATACAAGAATCAAGCAATGAATGCATAAATAAGTGGAATAACAAACTGATGCTTCTCTTCTCTATGTCTTGCCTTCCTCTCTCTAAAATCAATAAAAGAAAATTAAAAGCAGCATGATTTTTGCTTAGCTCTGGCATTTCAGCTTTTGATCTTATGACAACTTCAAAATTAGAAACAGAAATTACTTTTAAATTATACTTTAAATAAAAAATCAGTCATTTAGACTTCTAATATTCAACTAATAATCGTAATGGCTAAATATCTGAAAGCTCAAGATTTTAAAATGTAAACTTATAAAAAAGAATATATAGCCCAGCCCGTGTGGCTCAGTGGTTAAGCGCTGATCCATGAACCAGGAGATCACGGTTCAATTCCCAGTCAGGGCACATGCTCAGGTTGGGGGCTCGAGCCCCAATAGGGGGTAAGCAGGAGGCAGTAGAACAAAGATTCTCTCTCATCAATGATGTTTCTACCTCTTTCTCTCCTTTCCTCTCTCTGAAATCAATAAAAACATTTTTTAATAAAAGACTATAAAACTTTTACCTTAAATAGTTTCAAACTTTGATGGTGACCCACAGTAAAAAATATTTTACATTTTCACACTTACATGTAGACACACATATATATGTATAAGCATAACAAAAGTGTCATGAAATAATATCTATCCTTACTATGAACAGTGCATTTAATTTTTTTTTAATGCTGATTTCAACCCACTAAACTGACTTAACAACCATTAACGGGTCATGACCTGAAGTTTGAAAAACACCACTCAGTACATCTCAGCAAAAAAAAATTTTTTAAAGGGGCACGGGTGTCAAAGGGAGTACAGTCTTTAGTTTACTTTTGATCTAAATAGTTTGAATAAGTAATAGAATACAAAGAACTTTTAAAGACAGTAGGGCAATAACTTCAAGGCAAGTAGCCTGAATGCTACATTGTATTTTTTAGCAACTAAATAAAGTGAAAAGGATAGGAGAACTACCAAATAAAACTATCCTTACTTTCTATTTCAAAGTAAAGTTAATTATCTCTTTTACTAATTAAATTTCCAAGAGAAATCGTATGCACTATTAACAAGACCAAGGAAGAATTTAAGAAATATATAATGTCTGAGACAGCTTCTGACCTAAAAAAGAGCTCCTGTGAATTACCTAGGGATTCAAACTTCCCTCAAACAGAATACCACTAATATCCTCCAGATTGGCTGGCCCAACCCCTTGGCATTTCAAGAAAATGTTTACATTGCAGCTGGGTTCAAATGCAAGGTCAGTTAGCTTTAAGATTTGGGAAACTAGCAACAGCTTTTTAGCTATGGCATGAATCACTGTTACCAAAATTTTAAACTTTCTATATTAACAAGAACAGTTTCACTCTACTTCAGTGCTACCAAATTTCCTTAAAATATCTGGTAAAAAGATAAGCTTTATTTAAAAATGTTTTACCTGCAAATCAAAAAGCTTCAGGTTTAGCCATATTATGTTAAAGAAGAACAACAATTAACTGTGATTTTTATCTCTGTTCTGACTTCAAAAATGCCAGTTTATATCAAGTAAACAAGATAAGGCATTTATATTGTACAAATACAAACTTGTTCTTTCAAAATTGTTTCTGTGACTAATTCAGAATAGACACCAGGAGATTATTTTCTATTTCATTATATGCTACACAAAAATCAATATGACTTTATTTGTGATAAGATGGCTAGAAATACATTTTAACATAATGGACAGCATGAAAAGCTTAACATTATAAACAAAGATTAGGATCACACAATTCACCCGTACCATTCATTTAGGGAGGAAAACTCAACAAATGAACCAAGCATTTTATATATATGTATGTATATGTGTGTGCATGTGTGTGTGTATTTTGAGGATAACAACAAATGAATAAACCATTATTAGAATATGAGGAATAGGAATGTACAAAATAGTTTTCTATGTACATACGTGGGGGGAAATGTCATTAAGCATCTACTATAACCCCAGTCCTTCTTGGGGCTCTATATACACATTAACTCTAAATCTTAAATACCTGCAACACTAGACTTATCTCCATTTAGAACTGAAAACACTGAGACATGGGAAGGCCATATGACTTGCTCATTGTACAGTTAATGTAAGTAACACCAGCATAGCACACTCTGCAAGATGGAAGCAAGGACTACTGAGTTCTTGGTAGGGCCACATGTCCCCTGGGCTCAATACCGTTCACCTCACTGACACAAACTGTGGAACAGACCAAACCCAAGAAAAGGCCTATGGTAAAGCAGATTATCACCTCCCCCTAAGAAAAAAATCAAGGCCGATAGCATACTTGACATCCCCTATTCTCAGTCATCTGTCATATCAGAAGCTAAATCTCCCAGTCGATCCATCCATTATCACCTGGATTCTGATTCCTGGGTGGTTTTCCAGCCCCAAGTGTGGCTCAATCCCCATCTTTTCCAGACTCTGCACTCTCCAAAACTCAGATCCTTAGCAGAATCTCCTGTGTCCTGTCAGGGTCTCCTCTACATACGTCCTTCACCTTTCTGCTAAATCTCTGAGGATACTGCATCCTTTAGTGCCTCCTCAACTGGTGGTATTTTTTCCTCCCCATATACTACAGGCCAAATCATATGTGGTACATGGTGAGGTAAATTCCTCCTTGCTCGTTTTGCTTCTAGACCATCACCCACCCCACCCCCATCCCAGCCCCAGTTCCTCTGAAGCACATGCCATTAGGTAACTGCTAGCCTTACCTGGGATTCAGGGTTAGTGCTCTTCATTTCTGGAAGATTTCAGTACCTGGCTGAGTGTGGGACTTGCCTTACCTCCGTGCTGCTGGCTCCTCGTGTTCAGAAGGAGGATAATCACGAATCTAACTCAACATATCCAGTACCCAGCACAACCCTCATGCTAGACGCCATGACCAACCTGAACCACTCTTGCAGTCTCTCAACTCTCATGCTTCTCTTTCCCATCTGGCCAAATCACAATCCTGGTTAAATCCAACTTTTCACTTGCTCTAGGCCTCTACCCAGCCTAAGCACAGAAATGAACTCCCTCCCTCCCATCTTTCTTGAGACTATTTCATACCCTCTCCACTCTATTCAAATTTTCAACACCACCCTCTCTCCTTTCCTCACTCTCCATCCTTCACTCCCTCTTATTTCGCTCACTTCACCAGCAGATGCAACCAGAACTACCTCTTCTTCCTAAATCTGCCAGTTTATTCAAGGACTCTGCCTCTCCATTTACCTGTGCACCCTGTCTTAAGCATTAACTGCCTCCTCTCAACCAGATCTTTCCCATTAGCATATAAGCAAGCTATAATATCTCCAATCCTAAAAACAGAACAAACTAACAAAAAGCCCTCCATGACCCCCGCTACTTCCTCATGTGCCTACTCTGTTATATGTACAATTGCCTCTGCTTGTCTCTACTTCCTCACCTCCTGTTCTCTCTTTAACCTCTGCCAATTAGACCTTCATCCCCAAACCTCCACCAAAATTGCTCCTGTCAAGGTCAACAATGGCTTCTATCTTGTCAAATCCAATGGTTCATTTTTAGTCTTCATCTTATGTAACATTTCAAAAGTATTTCCTTCTTAATTGCTTTTTTCCTCATTGGCTTCCAAGTCTTTTCTTTTTCTCAACTAGCAAATCCATTTTTCCCCTCCACTGCCACTTCTGTAGCACATAGCAACTTTCCCAACTGACCCCTACCTTCTAGACTCCAAATAGCAGCCAGTGACCCTACTAAAACATAAATCAGATCATGCCACTCCCTTGATCAAATTTTAGATGAGAACAAATCCAAACTGTGTTCCATACAATGGCCCACAAGGCCCTCTATGAACTGGTCCCATCTGCCTCTCAGATTCATCCACCTCTGCACATTTATTTCCCATTTGCTCTGGGCTCTGTTCCGCCATAGACTACCCTCTTACTCCTAGAAAATGTAAAACCTGTTTCTGTGTGATAGCATGGATACTTGCTGAACCCTCTGCTTTAACTAGCTTTACTAAAGATATCCACAAGGTTGAGGGGGGGAAAATATCCACATGGATTCCTTCATCGGGTTTGCTCAGATGACATCCCCACTGCTTCATCAAACGCCTCTCCTGACTCCCATCCTCACTCTCTTTCCCTGATTATTTTTCTCACAGCACTTATTACTACCTGAAATTTTATCAAATGTCTAATTTTATCAAATGTAGATACTTTTATATTGTCTGTCTCCCCAACTAAAATGTGGCACTACTAAGGGGAAAAAAACTTTGTTTCGTTTATTGATGTATTTCCCACATAAAAAAAAAAGTGCTTGAATATGTTGAGCACACAGGAGATACTCAATAAATATCTGTTCAGTGAATGAACTTTCTAAGTAGTGAAGAGGCTTCAAGGCTTCAAAGCTTCAAACTCAGGTCTCTATCATTCAAAAGTCTATTTGTTTTTAGGATCAACATACTGTCTGTATTGCTCAAGAAAATTAAAGAAATGAGTATAAACCCAATTAGGTTACTTTATGTCAATTAACTTACTTCAAAACAACTTACTATGTTTTAAAATAAAGAACATGCCTCAAATAGTTAACAAAATAGAAAAGCAGCAATGCTGAAAGAAGAAAACGGCATGCCCTCCTGGGTTGGTTTAAGTTACGCAACAGCTCAAATTTATAAGTACACATACATAAAACTGAGTTTTAAAAATATTCCTTTAAATAAGAAGTTGCACTAGAGAAGCTAACCTGTGATTTGATCTACAAATTAAATCCACATAGTTTAATTCTCAAAATCTCACCTGTTATGAGAGACATGCCTTTTACAAGTTTAGCTCTCTTGAAAGTTAACTAGAAAATTGTGTAACGGATGTGGTGTTAGTTACTAAAACAAACTCTACTAAAATTGGGATACATGTAGGTATAGCAACAAATATACTGATACATTTTTAGAATTAATTCAGTTCTTATATTCTTAAAATTAATTGACTTCTTATATTTATCACGTTTTATAGCTAAGATCTACACACGAAACTGATGGGTTAAAGCTGAGTAATGGCTACATTAAGTTAATTACACTATTCTATTTTTGTATATGATTGAAATTTTCTATAATAAAAAGAAATTTTTTAAAAATTTGATTATTCCATGCTTTAGTTCCTATGTGTGTATGCAACCTAAAAACATGGTCAAAATAAGAATACCTACATTAATTACCTGAGTAAAATTAAGACAAAGACACAATGTAATAACCCATTAACAAAGAAGGCTATCTAGCTAACTTGAAAACAAGGTTTCTATTTTGTATAGTAGCTTAACAAGTAAATAATGGGTAGCATCCAAACTAAACACTTCTGGGTTAAGTGAAAGAACTACACTGAAACAATTTACAAACCATTCACTCATTTTGACACAACAGATACAAAAAACAGCTTAGACTCTTAAGGAGACTTGGGCTTTAAAAGCTACATGGCATTAATAAACTTAGAGTGATATAGTTCTTTAAGAGCCTAAAAAGTCTTCACCCTAGACTCTAACAAGAAGTCATGCTCCCGTAGGAAAGTAAAAGCAGAGGTAAGAATAACAGGTTTTTCAGGAAATCATTGAGAAGCAGGGAATGTGTGTGATACTATAGGTACATGCTGTAAGTATATGTTTTATATAAGAAAAGGCCGGATGGGTCAATGACTTAACAGTAAAGTTTTACTCTACCTTCAACACTAACAACAAAGTACCAACTATTAAAGAAATTACTATTTAAAATGTCCATATTATCTCAGGTTTGAGTTCTCAAGTACAAAGCTTAGGCAGCACTTACTATCCCCCTACCCCTCAAAAAAAAATAAGCAAAGAAGCATTAGACATATACAACAGATTATAACAATGTACAGTGCAAGTCCAAATTTGGAAACACTAACATGCAAATATATGAAATCAGATTTTTCTTTCATTTATTCTCTTGACATACATTTACTGAAAGCCTACCGCATAGAGTGTACTAGGTTCTGAGAAATAAAGTGGTGAACCAGAGATGGTCCCTGTCCTTCTGGAGTCTATTGTTTGGGCGTAAGAAAGACAGTAAATAAATAAATAGAAATCAACTCTTAATTATTGTTTATGACAAATGCTGTGAAATAAACATGACAGAAATTAACAAAATGGGGCAAACACATGGGTTGGCCAAGGATCCCAAGGAGGTAGGATAAGCGGAGACCTGAACAATGAGGAACCAACATTTCCCCCTCTTACCCTGCAGGAGTACTTTAACACAAATCTCAGACATCATACTATTTCACCAGCAAATACTTCCATATGTATTTCTAATAGAAAAGATGTTTTAAAAATATGTACAACTGCACTGCCATTATCACACCTAGAAAAGTTAGTAAGAATTTTAATACCCAGTTCAAATTCAAATTTCCTCAAAAAATTGCAAAAATATCTTTTCATAGTTGGTTTCTTTGAATCAGCATCTAAAGTAGGATCACACACTGCAATGAGTTGGTGTGTCACATGAGTCAGTTTTGAGTGATACTAGTTCCCCCTCCTCTCCTTTTTCATGCCATTTATTTACTGGGTCATCTGTTGTGCAGAATATCATGACACAGATTTAGGTGCTCCCCTCCTCATAGTACTGTTTCACCTGCTCCTCCATCCTCTCTATTTCCTAGAAGCACGTAGCTGGATATAAAGTCTTTATTACACCCAAGTTCAATTTATTTGGCAAGAACACGTCACAGGTGATGCAGTGTCCTTTTTCTTGTGTCACACTAGAGGCATAAATGTTTGATTGTCCCCTTTTAGTATTGTCATGATTCATCAATGGGATGATTTGAAGAGAAGATGGAAAAGTGTCCCTGGTACAAGGGACAACAGTGTGTGTTCTGAGGCAAAATGGACTATTTGGGAGATAAAGGACATCAGTGAAGCTAGAGAAGATATGTTCATACAGACAGGTTTGGAAATTGAATGATGAATTCGTCATCAAAAAGGACTTTAAACACTAATCTTAAAATACTATCACATAACTGGGTTGGCAACATTTTAGGAGTGTGGGGGGGCATGCTTCTGATTTTTCTATTTCTATTATTTATAGAGAAAAAGAGGTAAAAAAAATGGATAGTAGGTTTTGCCAGAAATTAAGAAACCTGTGGTTTTCATACCTGGGTTAGGTCATTTAGTCTTAATTTTATAGATAAAACTGTCTATTGAAGTTACTGAAATTATAAAACTACTTAGTTGCATAGCTGGTCCCAGAACAAAAAATATCCAAAATTGTTGTTCTTTCCACTACATCATGTTGCTTCTTACTCATAACACAATTACCATTTAAGAGTTTTTCTCCTAATTGTACTTGGCTTCCTTATCATAGATAACATCAAATTCAAATTTCACTGCATCTACTAGCTCTTTAACATTTCAGTTCCTCAAAGACACATGTTTCCTGAATGATGAGATAATAACCATAATATATTTCCTATTACATATTTAAAAATCTCTTCCAAAACAAATGTACATAAAAATAATAAACCACTAATGATCACGACTTCAGAATTTTGGATGACAAATTAAAGTGAATGTGACTCCTGGCGATAGCCTAAGCATTGTTTAAAATAGGGGCTCAGCCCGGCCAGGCGCGGCTCAGCAGTTGAGCATTGACCTAGGATCCAGGCGATCACGGTTTGATTCCTGGTCAGGGCACATGCCTGGGTTGCGGGCTCAATCCCCAGTCAGAGGCGTGCAGGAGGCAGCTGATCAATGACTCTCTCATCATTGATGTTTCTATCATCCATCTATCTAACATCTATCTATCATCTATCTCCCTCTCCCTTCCTCTCTCTGAAATCAATAAAGATATATTTTAAAAAATAATAAAGTAGGGGCTCAACCCAAATGCCTTTATGGACCAGAAAAATGTAGTCAAGAGGTAAAGCAAGCTGTGTCTCTTACAGAAAGGAGTCCTGGGCCCAGTGCAAACTAGAGAGGGCAGCAAGTTTCAGCTCCAGGTAATTGTAGTCATTACTAGAATGGAAATGTACTATACCCAATCTTCCAACTTTTAAGAAAAAAAATCTAAAAAATGGTTATTTGGTGTGTAAAACTTATCATTTATTCATTTTTTCCCCTCTTTATTTTTTGTTTAAAATATTACAATTGCCCCCTTTTCTCCCCAATGACCCGTTCCACCCCGTCCCACCCCCCTCCCCAGTCTCTCCCCACACCACTGTCTGTGTCCTTGGGTTCTGCATATATGCATATACATTATTTGGTTAATCTCTCCCTCCACCCACCTGCCCTCCTCCATCCCTCTAACAGTCTGATCCATGCTTCCATTAAAACTTATTGTTAAAAAATGTTGGCAAAGACAGAAAAATTTTAAACTACACTGTGTGATTCAAACTAAACACATCTGCAGGATGATTGAAAATTATGCCCCACACCAACCTCACTTGCAACTACTAGTAAATGCCTTGCACCAGCCACTGAAATCTACAAAAGAAAACTAAACCATATATTCTAAATAATTTTATAGAGTAATGAACTAGGCCTATACTACCACATTAAGTACCACAAAATCATTTGTTAAAATACATTATTTTGTGTAGTTTGCATCTACTTCTCTGCCAGGTGACAGATTACTTGTAATCAGTGTCTTCTGTGAAACTCATGAGCAAATGTTCATTTTTCTGCACAAATAATTTCAGTAACAAGTATTTTTTAAAAAATCTAAAATAATTTTCTGAAATCACAGTAAGCACCATTCCAGATTAGGCCAGATTTCATTTACCAACTCAATAAATCAAAATAACTCATGGCCTAAATATTCCAGCCTTCCCCCCATATTTGCTCGTTTACCGTTTCCATTTTCTAAAACAATGTGTTTTGCTGATATCAACAATTAACACATATTTTTCATCTCAAAGCACCTTTTAAGATCTACATGGTAAGACTAAACTTTCAAATTTGAGTCTTTTCACTCAAATTCACAGACTCAAAGTCAAAATACCATATGAACCCCAAAATATCTATCATGTTGCAATGAGTGGATGGCAAATAATAAAAACTCAAAAATACTTCAAAAGCTAAGGTTAACCAGCTCTTTTCTTAAGATTAGGAGCTCTACATCATAAGTAAAATATCATTTTGGGTCAGATACTATTTGTTCCAGTTTTGTTCTTATTTAAAACTTAAGAATATGCATTATTTCTGGTTTAAACTTATTGATACACTTTTTAAAAATTATGCCCTGGTTTATGATTCCGTATACAAATAAATATTTAAAGTCAGTTCAAAATTCACCAAGTTATTTCTAGCTTTTGGTTAGTAGTTAGGTTAATGTCCCTGAAAAAGTAACTTTAGCTTAATACTCAGAATTACATGTTTAAAATTTATAAGGTATAGAATTCATTTAAAAAGGCCTAACATATTTAGGAATTTTTATGCTGCAGTAGTTAGTGCTGCCTACTTACAACACATCACATAATATGTATATGACACTTCATAATAATTAAAGCAGGAAAAACCCAGTGTTTACAAATTGTAAGTGCTCAACATGCTTCTGGTAGAATCAGGGCTTTTCATTTAGCAGGAGTGCTGTTCTGAGGGGTAAAGAGTGGTAAAGGTCAAGTCCTGATGGTGGTAAATACAGTTCTATCCATGGCGTGTTTCTTAAGCTATCCCCAACTTCTGAGTAGGGCCAGCAGTTCTCAAAATAAACTTTAGCATGTAAAACATTCAACCAGAGAGCCCTTCTGAAAACACAGATCCTGGGTGCCCAGGAGATTCTGATTCAATAGGTCTGAAAGGGTGCCCATGAACTTGAATTTACAAAGGTTCCAGGTGATGCTGCTGCTGCTGGTCAGTAGATCAGGCTTGTCCAGGCCAACAAACATATTCCAGACAACAGGCCTCCAAGGAAGAAGGAAAGATCACAAGTCTGGCTGAGAACAGGCCACCGCAGATTCTTTTCCTTTCAAAACAAGTCTCCTGATATAAATGTACCTTCTAAGCACAGTAGTTCTCATTTGTGGTTCTCCCAGCCCCCAAGAGCAGCAGCAGCTGTAGCAGTAGCATCACGTGGGAACTTGTTAGAAATGAAAATTCTTGGGCCCTTCCCAGACCCACTGACTCAGAAATTGTGGGTTTAGGGACCAGAAATTTGTGTTGTAATAAACATTTAAGTGATTCTGCTGCAAGCTAAAGTTGGAGAATCACTGCTCTATTCAGTGCCCATAACCACTTCAAATAGAGCAGATCCAAATTAATCTTTCCTACATCAGGTTTCCATGTAAGCATTTGTTGAAGAAAGGGTTCTGTGGCTTGAAAAATGTTTGATATTAGCTTCTGTCTCATTATGTGCTTTGTGACTCTAGCAGGGTCGAGTAACCTGGATGCTTTATAGAGAAGCTTGTGTGTGTGTTTTTCTTCAGCAACTGTAAGTAACTCAGATTTATTTATTTATTTTTAAAATTTATTTATTGATTTGAGAGAAGGGAGAGAGAGAGAGACAAAGAGAGGGAGAGAGAGAAAGAGAGATAAAAAAAAACAACCAACAGATTTGTTGTTCCACTTGTTTATGCATTCATTGGTTGATTCTTGTATGTGCTCTGACTGGGAATCGAACCCCCAACCTTGCCGTATCAGGATGACGCTGTAACCACCTGAGCTACCTGGCCAGGGCCACTGACTCAGATTTAGAGGAAGATAAGGTGGATATGAGAGTGTGGATGAAGACAATGATAATATTGGGTAGTGACAGATGACATTCATAAGGTGTTAGGAACTATTCTAAGACCTTTTCATTGATTAACCCATTTAATCTTCATAGCTATCCCATGAAATACCTATTGTTAGAATGTAGTATTTTTTAAGTTACCAACATTTAAAAATCAGGAGGTTCAAGGAATAATCTGAATTTTTGGTGTCTACTTTTTTATTATTATTTTTAAACATATCTTTATTTATTTCAGAGAGAGGAAAGGAGGGGGGAGAGAGATAGAAACATCAATGATGAGAGAGTCATTGATCGGCTGCCTAGCCCACACCCCGGGCATGTGCCCTGACTGGGAATCGAACCCCGATCTCCTGGATCCTAGGTCGATGCTCAACCGCTGAGCCACGCCTGGCCGGGCTACTTTTTTATTTTTAATCTTCATCCAAGAAGTGTGGATATTTTTTTCCACTGATTTTTAGAGAGAGTGGAAGGGAAGGGGAAGGGGAAGGGGGAGAGAGAGAGGAGAGAGAGAAACATCGATATGAGAGAGACACATTGACTGGCTGCCTCCCATATGTGCCCCAACCGGGGGCAGGTTCAAACCTGAAACCCAGGTACGTGCCCTTGACCAGGAATCAAACCCGCAACCCTACCGTGCACAGGCTGACGCTCTAACCACTGAGCCACACCAGCACAGGCTGGTTTCTACCTTTAAAAATAAAAAAACTGGCAGCAGAGGGCTTGCATTCCTGCCCGGGCATCATCAGTTGAGCTATAAGCATTAGCCACACATTTTAGACAGAAAAGGCACTCCCTAGTTCAAAGATCTAGATCCATTCCCGGCCCGTTAAATATTTCATTCCTGGTTCTGGAAGGCATTCGAATTTGTGGCCCCTGCTTTAAAAAAAAATTATATGTCTATATACAGAGGGAATGGGGACAGGGAAGAAAGGGAACAGTAAAATTTAAGCAGGTTGAAAATGCAGAATAAATGCTTTGATGGGGAATTACTTGTATTAGTGAGTACAGAGCAAACTCTACAGATCACTTTGTAAATTACTAGAATTTTTAACTTCTACATATTTCTTAAAACTATCACCTTCTGTCTATTCCTGCTGCCACTGTCTTAAAGTCTTCATTGACTTTTGCTGATTATTACAGAATTCACTTTACTAGCTCCTTTCCTATAGTCTTCTCCAGCTTCAATCTAACCTCTATACTGCCTTAAAAATGTTCTTTCTAAAACATTAATCTAATCACTTTCCCCTCTTGCCAAAAATCTTTCATGGTTCCATAATATTATAATAGCCGCTTTCAAACTAAGACAAAGAACCTTCTCTTTAATGAAAAGGCAAAACCTGGGAGATAAATGTATTAAAAAGATGAACATGGAACCGTCTGGTTGTCCCATACAATTTAGCTCTCACCTTCTTCCTGGGTACCTGAGGTTGTCCAGCTAGACATTCCACTTGCAGCCTTCTCGGAGCTAGATATGGCTGTTGTAACTAAGGAGGGCTCCAGCGGGTAGGAAAGGCAGCATGTTACTTGTGAATCATCTCCAAGTTAAAATAGCCTCTTTGGGTTTAGGGACACAGAGCTGGCAGTAACTCAGCTTCCACCATGTAGACTGGGACAATTCTCCTAGGAGATAGCTAAGCAATACGATGTCAAGAACCGAGTCCCTGAAGGACTTTGTGGAAAAGAGCTGTCCTGCAAGCCTAGACCAGTCACATTGTTAACTAGGGAATTAAACTTTTGTCTTATTTAAGCCGCTGTTTACTTGGTCTTTTTATTACTGCAGCTCAAACTTACCCTTAATGAATACCATTTGATTTGTGTGTATTTCCTAATATAGACTTTTAACTCTTTTAGAAAGCAAGCCAGTGACAAACTAAAGGTCTTAAGTTCTAAGAAAATTCTATGCTTTCCAAAATAACAAAAAACTAAATAATCACCCATATACCCAAACAAAAAAAATGAACATACTGAGTATTCTAGGGGGAAAAAAACTGGTAGAAAGAAGATATTCGTAGGAACTCTCCTTCCCAAACACTAGGGGTAAGGGTGGTAGCAACCTATTTTCTAATTTTAAAAAGTAGAGCAAAGCAGATTACAACAACAAGTAGAAAGTATGGGGAACAGAAAACTAGTATTCCTTTTATGAACAGAAATAGAAGGAAACCTGATAGGCAGTCTCAAACAGAAGCATCCTGAAAAAAAACAGGTAGTACTAAGTAACTTACTGTATTTTTTTTCCTGAGGTATAAACAGTGAATAAAAGGCAATGTGATACAAGGAACAGGACAATGGGTACGGCACTATAAGACTCTACTACAAACCACCTACTTAACTTTGGGAAAGCCATTTACTTTCCCCTTTTCTTCCCGGGGTTCAACTAACTCAGTATTTTCCAAACACCTGGCATTTGTGTATTATATTGCGCAGTACTAGCATAACACCTGAATTATTATCCCTTTATTTCTCTTAAAATTCAGCTAATTTCTAATTTACATGTCTGCTTTATCCCTGTTCTAAGCAATAATAATCTGTGAAATCACCAGTTCCTTTTAGTATTTATATTTTTCCAATAAACATTAAAATACAAAGAATAAACCTAAATGCTCCTCTGTTTGTCACCTAATATCATCTCACTTGCCAGCAGGTGTACGTACCTCACACTCTGGGAAACAATGGATTTAAATAACCTCACTTGCATTACAATTCTAGTCTATGCTCTGAATCTAGTCTCAAGAAGAAGGGCTGCTGGCTCTGTTGGTGTTCCGAAACTCTAAGGGACAGCACAACAAATGGAGACATGGATACGCCTAGGCTTTTAGCTCTAGAGAATCTGCTCGCAGTGGCGGTTGTCCATACGTGCCAGACCCTGGGTTTGATTCTATATAAATAGCTAGAAGTTATTCAAGCTATTCAAGTCTATGAGAAGCTGAGCCAAGTGACCCAATTAACACTTGTTTGCTCAGTGACAGTCACCTAAATTTCAGCCCAAAATGCAAGAGAGAAAGTAAAGAGTCATGGAAAGGCTAGACTTCACATGCACAGTGCTGCGTAAAAAACTTGCTATTAGGTAGAGGTGTCAAGAACTACAAGAGATCACGAAAGAATAAGATGCCTTTGTCGATGCCATACTAGTTCCACAAAGCAGATTAACAGCAACTTAGCAGAAGTCTTTAATTTTTCCTAAAACAGGCACCTTTTGAAACCTTTCTAAATTTTTTTTTTTTTCCAAAGTTTACCTCTGAAAGGAAAGAGAGCATCAGAGTAATCATCTTAATCAGCAAATTGTCCCCTTCTCCCATCAGACATCAGGTTTTTCCTTTGAATCAGAACCATGTAGCTGTGGTTACCACCTGTTTCTGATAGCTTTGTCAGAATGGACATTGAATAATCTAATCCTGCTCTCTTTAAATGCAGGCATTATCAGATATCTTATTTGTTTTACTTCTTGGCTAAGATGATGTGCCAACAATTGAGAGGAACGTTACCACTCAATATTCAAATTAAAGACAAGACACTATGAAACAATAACTTCAGTAGGAAAAATTAAAGGAAAGCTAAGAGGAAAGATGAATTAGACAAGAGAAGAAATATCACATATATATTCTAAAGTACTCAAGTAACAAAACAAAAGTCTTTTCATAGGATCAACTCCTATCCTAGGAGCATCTTTAATTACCTTTTACCTGACTGGCAATTGCCAAAAAACTTTTGGAACATAACTTTCTGCTTAAAATTGTTGCATTCACTACATATTTTTAAAAGTACAAACTATAAAAGGCAGAATCTTTGACTAATTTTAAGCTTTTAAAAGAATGTTATTGCCTTGCAATATCTTTACCCCTTGAGTTTTAAACTTCATAAAAATACTCAAAAAATAGACACAGGTATCTAATTATCTGAACTCTTTCTAACCAAACTCAAAATGTGAATGAATTTGGATCACAAAGGATACTTATATTTTCATTACATATTAAAATAAACAGATTTGTCTAAAATAAAGAAAATCTCTGTCAAACTCATTAGCTCATTTCCAAACCACATGCCTCTCTCTAGACTCTCCAGTTTCTCTTAGAGGCAGCACTTGTTGCATGTACTCAAACACTCAGACTCATTGTTTTCTCTTCCTGTCTACTACTTCATCAAACACTTGTCCGCATCCCTACAGTCTACCTTAGGGGTATCAAAATCTAATGCTTTCAGGGGAAGACAGAGTTTGTTTTGAAAACAGCCCCTTGGTGTGTATTCTCTCAATACAGACACATTTTATTGCATATTAAAAACTAAAAATACTTTTTACAGCCACAAAGAAATATGCCCTCATCTTTCTTGAAATCTTTCATTCTATTTGTGTTTTTTCCACTTTTAAAACAGACACGGATATAAGAAATATTTCATTTTCCCTCTTACCGCTACCAAAAGAAAAAGGAAAGCACAGGAAAAGGACGGTGTAAGAAAAATGAAAATGGCAACTGATAGCCTCATAAAAGAGTAGTAAGGGGACAAAACTGTGTGGACTGGAGCTTGCATGTCCAACTCAAAGTGAGGAAAGCCAGGTGCTACTTAGCTCCAGCCAATTTTAGCATGCCCAGTGTTGCCAGATTTCCAATTATTCAGGAGAAACCAGAAAAATCCCAAGTTTTAAATGCTGGCAACTATTTCAAATTTCTTAAAAATACCATGAAGGTCAACACTGTGCAAACAAAACAGATTCAGCCTACCATCTGTCAGCTGCAAACTCTGCTTGGACTTCTTATCTTTAATATTTCTATTCAAAATAAAAGTTTATTCCAACTTTTCCCATTACTACTATCTACACAATTAGTTCATTTGTCTAAGTCTTTATTTGTTCTTTTACTCACTTTCTAATTCATTTGAGTATTCAAATACAAGATACATACTTACTGTGCCAGACACTATGCCAGGGAGAGAATATTCAATTATGAGTAAGACAGACAAGGTCATTTCTCCTGGCATTTATATATAATATAATGCAGGAGACAGACATTAAATATATAGATATATATACCTCCAAGGTAATTTAATTTCATTTGTATTAGGGCTATAAAGCGTAAGTAAAACGTTGCCCACTCTTCGCTGGTTAGGGAAGACACCGCTTTACCGCCTGGACCCCTATCATTTCCCTCAAACTAGTCTCCAATGACATCTATTCACTAGCTCTGAACACGTCCAAACAGCACTACTCAAAAATAAAGTTCCTCACAGCCTACTGGATTCAGAACAAACTTAGCCTGAAATTTAAGGCCTCCCCCAAACTGGTTTCAATCTCATTTATAGTCATTTTTAGTACTTCTCTCCTTGTGGCCCTTGTTTCCAGGTAAACAGGAGTCTGCTCTAACTCAAACACACCATGAAACTTCTTGGATACCCTAAGTCAGAACTGATCTCTATTTTCTGAATCCCTCCAACATCTTAACATATTTTGTGACACTTGTAGTTATCTCACATCATGGATATCTGAATATTTGTGTTATGTTCTCTAATAGATTACAAGCTCCTCAAGGGTAAAATCTGTGCCCTATTTACCTCGATGCTTACAGACTTAACTAGCATGCTAATAAATATTTCTTAAATAAACACATGCTAAATAAAAAAATAATTTTGTCTGCCTGAAAAAAGATGATTAAACTCAAAAAAGATAAACATTCTCATCTTTACTGTATTAGTAGTCCTCCTAAAATTGCACTTCTACAATTAAATCTAATGTCATATGTAATACAATGCTAAACTCTGCAACATTTCAGCAATTTCAAAGATTAATCATAACATCTCCCCGCTTTATAGATAAGAAATTATTTCCTAAGATAAAAGCATATTAAACCACAGATTTATAGTACAGTTGAACACTTCTGACCTTAGTAAAAATCATAAATTTTGCTAATATTTCCCACTAAGAGGAATAAGATTTCATGGAGAAATGGCTGTTTTTAAGGCTGAAACAAGGAAAGGAAAGTACAGTGAGCCTGAACCACCTGTTATGCCAGAAAGTGAGAAAATGTTCAATGGACAAATCTATAACAATTTAGCAGCAAGATATGAAATGATATGATGATAGGAACAGATTATTACATATTGAATAAAAAAAGAATCCTGAGTCGAGTCTAATAACTTAAAAAGGATTTAGGAATGGGAGGACAATCATTTTTACTTCTTAAACAGAAGAATTTCAATGTAGAAGAAATAAAAGCAATTAAAATTTTACAACCACCACTGTAATAATTGATTTAAGCAAGAATCATCAGTAAATGCTAAATAAATGCTGAGGAACAGAATATTCTCAGTTGCAAATATCCCCCTATTACTCATTAATTACAAGGGGGGCAAGTGACTTTTAAATGAAAATAATCTGGCAGACACTGTATTAATAATGGTAAATAATAATTACACCCCCCCCCCAAAAAAAACCCCTCTGAATAAACCAATATTATATGCTTCCTAATATAATACACAGAAAAGGAAATAGTATTACCTATGAAATATCCCTGCCAAATTTTTTCACTTGAATCTAATCATGAGGAAACAATCAGACACATCCACGCTGGCTTAGAATCTTCAATAATATCACTGTAATAAAAGATTTAGGGAAAAAGCTAACAGACTGTTAGACTAAAAAGACATAACTTAAATGCATTGTATGATCTTTGACTGGATCCTAAATTGAGGGGTAAAATAGATGGGTACAAGTAAAATTGAGAAAAGTGAAGAAATGAACTATTAGATACAATATTACATCAATGTTAAATTTCCTAAGTGTGTTGATTTACGGTTATGTAGGAGAAATGTCCTTGTTCTTAGTAAATACATGCTGAAGTTATATAGCTGAAGTGTAACAATATCTGCAATCACTCTCAAATGATTTAGAAAACAAAGCTGGGTGTGTATGCACGCACACATGTCTGTGTGTTCAAAGAAAAAGAAAGCCAATGTGGTAAAATGTTAAAATTATCAAATTTACAATATACCTTCCAAAATACAAAAGGTATTTATTTATCAGCCAAAGTAGCAAAAAGACGAGCAATGCAAGCACGGATTTTCTAAAAAAAAAAATTAAATCTAACTGTCACATGTCTTAGTGGATCAGATAGAAAATTTTTAATATGAAATAATACTAATTTAAGAATTTTTCTGGTTGTTCCCAATAGATGTTAGAGGTCACCTCTGTTAAATACTAAACACACAAAATAACTGTGCTCAATGCACACCTCACCATGAGTCTAAAATAAAACGAGCCATTGATTTCAAAGATCATGGGAAAAAAGTTGATGATCAAATGTAACTGGCCATCTAAACAGCTACACACAACATTGTTTTCCACTCAAGCCCAATTTCAAAGGAAAGTAGTTTTCAATGGTTGGTTGGTCAAAAACAACATTAAATAGCAAGCACTAAAAAGTTAATTGAATGTTTGCCAGAAAGCATATGACTCGTTTTTATATGGGATAATTAATTTCTTTGTTTTTATAAGAATTTTAAAGAGTGACCAACATGCACCCTGTGGGTAATTAACTTCATTCAAGAAAGACCGTTTACTTTTGTGGCATGGACTATGCTTAGGTTTGGAAACACTCCAAGAATGTTTTTATTTGTTTTAAAATTTTACTTCTTCTAGAATTTTTTCCTTCATCTTAAAGATATACATTACAGTGTTATAGTAAACTTACTAAACTCCATTACAAATAGCTTTAATATCATTGACACTACATGCCTAGATAAATCCCCATAAAGAAAGCAGGTTTATAATATAAGGCATTCTTAAGTAAATTATAATCAAATGCAATGCATCTTAGCAACTTTAAATATATAACCTAAAAATTAGTTTTTGGATTATTGGTTTAGGTTTTTTAAAAAAATGAACATCTGGAAAGTTTCCATAAGCATGCTGAAAGAAATTATATTATATTCAGTACTATTTCATGAAGGACTTTAAAAAAATAATTTAAAACATTAATATGGCATCCTAATTGCAAATTATTGTGATGAACTTACTATGAAAAAAAATTATGATCTTTTGTAACTTAGGATAAAATCCACATGCTTCCAATTGAAATCTTTATTTTCTCAGTATGAATCCTAAAGAGAAAAAAGTTCTGTAAAACAGAGTAAGTTAAAAATAAATAATACTCTATGATATGTCAGCGTACCTTCATTATATAAAATAATCTCCCTGTAAATTGGGGAAGACTGCTACTTACATGTATTTTATGAGTGACAATTTTTATAAGATAGGTGTTCTGTTGTAGTAATTCAAAGAATCTGAATCATTTTGTAACTTCCTACTTCCTGAGACTGGATTTCACAGTCCATGTGATACGGGCACAGTTTTCAGTGATGCCAGCACTACAATGTTTGTGCTTGTTTTCTTCGTTCCTTTTGGAGTCACCTAATAGTGGCTGGCTGGCGGCTGGCTCTCTGTTCATCTGTTCAGCCATCTACCTGGCAACAGTAGTTACATATAAAACAGGCACCCATTTTATCTGAAACATCCTAGTTATCAAAATCAATCCTATTCACACGAAATGATCCAGTTTTCTATTTATTTCCTCATTAATATGATTTTGAGACAAATGGTTCTATTAAAGGTATAATTTATCAATAATTACTATAAAACATTTTACTCTCAATCATTTCTTCAACTTTTTAAAGAACAGAAGACATATTTTGGCAATAAGACATAGTAAATAATGTGGTAAGCAATGGGTAGATTTATGGTACTGGGAGCCTTAGGTAAAGGCAAAGTGCTGTTGTAACTAACCATACTAAGTTATACCAGCCAGTAAGATTTACACCATGATACAAATACCTATTCCTTTTTACTATATTCTAATATATAGTAATGGGGAGGCAAATAAAAAAATACTGATAGGCTCATAGATTTAAGGACAAGCAATCCTAATTAAAGTTCAAAAGATACTTTTCTTTAAAAATCACAAAATCCCACAATCTAGACTTTTTAAAAAATCAGTTAATATTGGGGCTTACATTTTCTTTTAATGTTTTTCTACACATATTTCTATTGTTCCCTATTATAATTGAAATTGTACTAAATAGTTTATGTCCTATTTTCACTTAACATTACATACAGCATATCCCTAAGTAATTCATCTTCAAAAACATGATTTATTTAATGAGCACTCAATAGTCTATCATGTAAATACATCATTTACTCAGTAATATTTCACCGTCAAACAAGGTTTGTTCCTTTGTGTTCTTCATCCATCCACAGGACAGGAAACTTTCTGAGGACACAGGCTATGTCTTGCCTGTCTGGTTCCCCAGTATTTAGCACAATGCTGTGCATGGAATTATACATTTAAAGTTTCTTGACTTAAAAAGGAACAATGCTGTAATCTGGTCCTCTATGTTGTAAAACTACATTTTATAGTGAAACCAAGACTAAATAAAAAAAATCAAAAAAGGGAAAACTTCTGGATCAACATGGTAGAATGAAAGAGGAATACATCTCTATTCCCATCTAATCCTCCTGTCCCAAAAAAGAGTCATTAAAGGAACAGAAAATTGTGTTAAATCTACAATGATAAAGAAACAGGAGAGGAAAAAATAATGGATAGAGATGTCAATGTTTTTAGAAGATGGAGAAGGGGTGAGTGTATTTAACTTTGAAAGGCAAGGAAAAGTTGATATTTAAAGCACCCTGCAAAAAAGAAATGCAAATGATTAAATATACTGCTTCCCAGGACAGATAATAGAAAATCGGGAATTAGAGGTACCAGATCCCTTGCAAAGTAGAGCATGGGCTAACAAATTGTGGACTGGTTGTATGCATGAGAAGTCAGCCTCCCAGATGTCCTTCCCAATCCTAAACAGCCAGCAACTACTCCTTCTTCACTCTGGCAGAAGACATGAGGTTTTTCATCAGAGAAGGGAATTAACAGAATCCACCAAGTGCCAGTGGTATGAAGCAAAGAGACCCACAGAAAGGCAAATTGCAGTGAAATTTTAAAACCCTGTCATAAAGAACAGAATCTAAAGTTGCTAGAGAGAAAATATTAATGATTGGGATTCAAACAGGTACAGGATTTCTCAACTATATTATTAAATGCTAATATGATGGAATAATTTGTTCAAAATTCTACAAGAAAATAAATATCAACCTAGAATCTTTTATTTAGTCAACCCGCGGCAGGCAAAATTCTAAAAGTGACTCTCATTTATAATCTCCTCTGGTAAAACTTGTTAATATAATATCACTCCCATAATTAAGAAAAAACATGAGATTAACCACGTGGGCCTAATCAGATCACACAAATCCTTTTTAAAAAGAGATGTTCTGGCTGGTAGCAGAAAAAAAGTTGAGGATTCAGAGCATGAGAAGGATTTGATGGGCCCTTACTGGCTTCAGGATGGAGGGGAACATGCTTATGGTAAGGAATGTAGGCAGCTCTATGAAAGTGAGCCAGGAAACAGGGACCTCAGTCTTATAGCTGCAAGGAACTGATATCTGCCAATAAAGAATAAGCTTGGAAAAGGGACCCAAGCTCAACCTGGCTGACTTTGGCCTCCTGAAACTTTAAGGAAAAAACCCAGCTGAGCCATACTGGACATCTGACCTATGGAAACTGTGAGACAATAAATCAGTGTTGTTTTAAGCTGTTAAATTTGTAGTAATTTGTTACACAGCAAAAGAAAAACTAACACACTAACAAGTATTTTGCTATTCTACATATGTATATATTGCTCTTTCCCCAAAAGCTCAATACTGAAAGGAAAAAAGAATATTTACTTTATGAAAGACCCCCTCACTTAATTGAAATTTAGCTAACTCTGTCCAAAAATGAGATTTTAGAAATGACAGGTTTATTATATGCAAGAAAAGTCTCATTCACCCCTCATTTAGGATTTACCATTTGAAGGAAGGCAGAGGCTTGAAAGCACATTAAAGAAAAATTAAATGTTTCAAGAGCAGAAGACCCTAATTTGAATAGAAGACCCTAATTGGAGTAGTGGAAACTTCCTATAGAGCAAAAGAAGGCATCTTTATTCAAAACATCATCAGACTTATATTTAAACAAAGCCTTGGCCTGTATCGATAGTCCATCAAGAAAAATCTTCTCAGGAAAAAATATACTAAAATAGTTCCATATTTTATATATTCAACAAGTGTATACAAAATTTTTATAGATGATTTGGACATTTTTATAGTAAGTGCTCAATAAATACTAACTGAATAAATGAATAGAAAATAGGTTTCCAGGAAATGAACTCCAATTTAAAACACTGACTAACAGAAAGTCATTCTTCCACTTTCAACAGTTCAACATTCAAACACCATCTGGGAATCAGTGAGCTGACTTACATTCCCCGCCATACTTGCTAGGATGAACAGATACCTCCTCTCCATGCAGAGACTTACATTAGAAACCATACAGCACTGAGATATGATACAAGCAGTAGTTACTGGTTGTTTCTGTTTTTCTCTATTGTCGTTTTCAACCTTATGTGGTCATTTTCTTATTTGCTCTTATGACCAAATATGTTCTTGAGGACTGATCCTCCCTGCTGACAGACAGTAGAGACAGTAATCATATCATTGGAGAATGTGTGTGTTGGTTAGGGGAAGGGGAAGATGACAAATGTGCAACATTCCAAAGTCGAGTAAAGAGAAGAACTATAACTTTGGATTACATGCCACTGCTTCCATCGGAATAGCTAACAGTCAAATGAGAGTTTGCTCTAAAACAACATAAAAACAGAAAGGAAAAAGGGCAATTTTAGTCCTAATATACAATCTGCAATTCCTTTGGTGGGCATATTACAGAATGGGAGATTACAGCTGGAGAGAAGAAACGTATTTTGAGTTTGCACCTACGCTGCTGGTGAAAGCATTCAGTTAAAGCTAGGGGAAGAAAGAGTAAGAGACCGACCCTACCCCTTTCTGTTTTCTTAAAGAGTTCTTTTGAGAAGTTTGATTAAGTAGACATGGTTTACAGAGAAATATAAAAAGTGGTATTTTAATTATGGGGAGCAACTTACATAAGAAAGCTCCTAATAAGGATTGAGAATAACTGATAAAAGGTTGATATGGGCCAACCAGAGGTAAGAAACTGAAGCTGGAAGAGCAGAAGAAAGACAACCTTGGTAAACACACGTAAGACTGGCTAGGACAGTGCTGGAAGCAAGAGAGTCAATGAGAAGGAAGTGGAAACAGTTAAAGCAGACGATGACCGGGAGACATCTGGCTTAGGGGGTGAAAAAGTGACAGTACAATCAAACGATAGGAAGGAAAGCAAGTAGCAAAGTCACAGAAACCAGATGAGGTATACAAAGCACAGAGGAAAATATTTGAGGAGATGAAAGTTTGGTAAAGTCAAATGAACTATTGGCTTAGTAGGGATTCTCACCACATAGGACAGACATGCAACAAATGAAACATACTGCATAGCTCTTCCCTACTTCACAGAAGTTTATCTCTTCTTAACAAGCACCATGTCTGTCAAGTGATAAATTTATCAAATTCAAAACCACAGATAACACATTTCTCCCTGTTAGGCCTACATTAAATAACAAAGCTTTCTTTCAGTAATGCACGCCTTTACATTATTCTCTTAAAAGATACTAAGTTCAAGAAATAACAACCAATTTTCCCAACATACATCTCAAATACTTAGACTGTATTTTTAAAGCCTGTTTAAAAAATAAATGTTAGCCTAGCTGGCGTGGCTCAGCATTGAGCACTGACCTATGATCCAGGAGATCGAAGTTGGATTCCCAGTCAGGGTACATGTGTGGGTTGCGGGCTTGATCCCCAGTGGGGGGTGTGCAGGAGGCAGCCAATCAATGACTCATCATTGATGTTTCTCTCTCTCTCCCTCTCTCTCCCTCTCCCTTCCTCTCTGTGAAATCAATAAAAGACATATAAAGAGAGCAATAAAAAATAAAAAATAAATGTTAATGAAATACATTGAAATAATGAAGAATTATTTCCATTTCAGATTGAGACTTCAATGTAAAGATAGACAACTGACCACCTGATCAACAAACAGATACTGCTGGGACTTTGTAAGGAACAATGTGTTTCAAAAACCAATCTAAATCTCACAGCAGAACTGATAATCTGAAATAATAAATATTTACATTTTAATAAACTGACAATATTTTACCAGGTTAAGATTTGACATTTTAATATATTAAAAGTTATAGGATACTATGTGCTGCTTCTTAAATCATTCACTGTTACAATTTATAGACATATTGTAATACCATATAACACTATTGTGCTTGAGTTAACACGCAAAATAGATATTCCATTTATATTGGCAATGTTCCACAAACAACAAAGCTAAGTCCAGTAGATACAACATTTTCAAAATGCATGTAAACTATTTAGATGAATTCTTTCTGCTGACAATCCCAGGGGAGAAAAGAGAAAATGATGTGTTTTACCCTAAGAGCTCAAAGCTCTCTAGGGAGGTAATTCAATTGAAATTTTACATTCAGTCTAGCCAGGAAGTGATAAACAGATGCTTAAATTAGCTGCCTTATACCATAATCAAATATCTTAAGAAAAAAGTTTCTAAAAGAAATATAGAAGAGGGTAAAGAGAAAAAAGGGGGGAAACAAAACATTTTTAAGAGCTTAATGATATTTTTAGAAAACATGTTTTTATAACTTCTGTAAATAGTATACCACAGGCATCAACCATGCCTTTCAACACATTTACTGGTTAGTTTGTACCAGGGGGCCAGTTAGCACACAAATAATCAACTAAAAATAATTTAATTTTTATATTGAGTTTTTGGAAATTGATATAATTTGCAGGGTTTTAAAAATGGTTGGAGGTACATTTAACTTGTACCAATGTCTTTTTCTATAAGCATCTTTAAGTCTTTTCTGAAAGCAGTAATACAAATAAAAAATCACAAAATTATTCTTTTATATCAAGATAGGTAAAATTATAAAAGCAGCTTAAAAAATTTACTACCAGCAACCAAGGGGAGATAACTTAATCTATATCAAAAACCTGCAACCTCTATTTAATTGACTCACTAGATTAATTAATGCTCTCCATTTTTGCTCTAAAACATATGCAGGCACTTCCAGTCTGCAGAAAGCATGCAGCCAGTCCAGACTGGAGCTGCTCTTCACACTTCCATAAATATCACCATCCACCAGTTGAGCTATATGCTCACCAAATTCAGTTGTGCTGTTCTCAAACTAGCTTTTGCTAGCTGTACTTGTTACTGTATCTATGTTACTTAATTAAATATTAACCAAGGAAATATGAGTGCAAAAAGAGACTTGTTTCTAATGAAAATTAAACCGAATACCTCAGAAAGACTCAATGTAGACTAAGTAAAATTGGAAATCCAAATCAGAACAGGGCCTGTGTGATTGGAAAAGAATGTGGACTTAATATTTAGGAGGTAGAACTGATAAGAATTAGAGATATATGATGAGAAAAGTGCAGAAGAGAAGCATTTTAAGAAGATCACACAGGTTTTTACCATGGAAAACGAGATAGATGATAGAGGCCATTTAATAAGACATAGATATGGGGGAGACCCAAAGCAATGGAAGACATAATCAATCCCATCTTAGAAATCATGAATATAAAGTTGAGTTTGTCCAGTAAGTCACTGACTATATGGGTCTGGACCTCACAAAGAGGTCAAGGCTTGAGGAAGGGGTTAGAGGTATATGTTGGCAACATGCAGGAATGAGGAAAGCAGGGTCCCGGGAGCCAGGCTGTGTGGATCTGGGCACTGCCACAAACTAGCCCTGTGACCACGGGGAAATTACTTAACCCTCCTGTTCCTCTGCTTCCTTATCTATAATAATTTTAAAAAAAAAGGTGAGAAAGAGTACTTACTTCACAGGGTTGTTGTGAAGACTGAATGAGTGTATGTGAAGTGTTTATAATAGTGACTGGCATGTAATTAAGTGCTGCTGTGTATTAGCTGTTCCTGCTGCTTTTACTGGAACCAAAGCTATTCGTATGGCTGAGAGTACCCCCCAAATGTGAAGAACGAGAAGGGACCAAAGAGGAAATCCCAGAAACACTAAGATTTGAGAGGCAGAAAAAGCAGAGGGGGGTACAGGGAAGAATAGGTAGAAGGGGGAAGAGTACTGTCAGAGAAGAGAAAGGAGGGGAAAGTCAGTAATACTGAGGCCATGGCCATATGAAGTAAATAAAATTCTTAAAATGTTGACTGAATTCAGGAATTAAGAAGTCACTAGAGATTTTACTAAAAGCAGTTCCAAGAGGATGATCCCACACTTTTTATGGTTATATTCCCCATATATAAAAAATAGATTTGTACCTCAATTATCCTATCTATGTATCTTTATAAATTACATATTATACTACTTTCATTGGCTAGTCTCTCAAAGGACAATATACACTTGGTGGAGTTTTTGTATACCAACAGCAGAAGACATAAAACCCTAATGCAAATAGTGTTATTGAGAACTTCCAATATGAGGGATAATTTCTTGCGAGATCAGAATATGTGGTCACTTTAAAAGCAAAATGTGGCTAACAAGCAGCATGCACCAGGACATGTAAGCGCGGCCACTTTCTCATTGCTCCATTGTGCTTATGTCGAATTAGTACAGTAATGCGATCAAAGGCTTTTAGGCTAGTGCATTTTTCATATTAGGTGAAAAATAGCCAAATATTGGCAATTTCATCTGGGCAAACCTATATAACCCATAAGTGCACTTACCTGGGCCCATAGAAACTGTTAACACAATGAAAGAAAACAAACAAGTGAATGACTGCATTCAACCCTTCAGCACTGCAGAACTGAATAAGGGGTAATGACCAATGTTTAAATGTATGACATGTATGTAAATTAAATATACTTAAATGTACCAAATGTTAATAAAATTTACTTTTTAAATGAATCTAGATAAAAATAAATAGAAATTAAACATGATCTCCTTGTGTCCCAATGAATCTTTGGAAACCATTGTTGAAAAGGTTCATTAAAGAATAGATTCAAGAAAATATATGTGAACAGTTTTGGGAAGCTTGCTTATACAAGAAAGATGGGGTGTCGATCTTGGCCTACAGGAAGATAGAATTAAAGAAGGTCTTTAAATGTTTTTCTTAAGATGGGAGAGATCTGAGCATGTGTGCAGGCTGTGGTAGGAATCTGATGGAGAGAAAGAATTGGGAATGAGAGGTAATGGGATGCAGAGCAATGGACCCTCGCTGGACAGATGGGTCAGATCACCATGATGGCAGGGCCAATTTAAAATATGAATTCATGAGCCCAGAAATCTCCATTTTAAAAAGGCCTCCAAGTTATTATAATACTATTGCTCCATAGAATGGAGCTGGAACCACTGACCTAGATAGAGCTCAGAGAAAGGGTTTTGTATTTAACAGATTTAAAATACTTTCACTTTTTCAACTCTATAATATACTTTGGGATTCTGTTTTAGATAGCCAATTAAAATTATAAAGAATTTTAATAGCCTAAAGGTACAATCAAGTATCTTCCTTTCTAATCCTTGACTTTTCCTTTATCACCCCAATTTTAGCTTGGATTGAAAAGCCTTCCTTGAGGTTTGTTCTCAGACTTCAGATGATTCAGCACTAAAACACTCCTGGGGCGCTTATCTGTTTCAGTCACAGGCAGTCAATTCATCTTTCCTAAACAGTCCACACTTATCACCAGGAAAGTCTTAGGTTGCATTTTCATCTACTCTGCTCTCTGATCTGCTTCCTTTCCCTATAAGCAGCAGAAGTGGGGAAAGAAAAAGAAGAGAGAGGGAGAAAAAGAGAAGAGCTACATACAGAATCTCTTCATCGTGAGGATAAGACCTTTCTGACTCTTTGGGATCAAAGACAGTTCTCTCCACACTTGCAACAATTTTGTAAGCAAAATTTCAAGCCAGTTCACGGCTATACTATTTTACACGAGGTGGCAAGTCTCTATAATATAATTTTCCCCAGCAACCCCTTTAACAATGGTATCAGTTTAAAAGCTGCTTTAGATTCCGTTTCCCTAATCATTTCCTAAACTAGCTTGTATCCCTTATATTAAAGAGATCATTTTAAATAAAATTTAAAGATACTCTTAAAGATGTTTAAAATAGTTTCAATATAAGATTACTCCAGTCTATATTATCTTTCTATTAATGTCATGAATATAAGTTTCACTTCCTAAATAAGACTGACACAAGTTACTTGAAAGCAGAGATCAGGTTATAAGTGTTGAAAGTAAAATGAATATTAGTACTAAGATGGAGAACTGGAAAGAGGATTAAAATGGACTGGATATCTGCTATGTACTCTGATGTATATATTTTATCTCATTTAACTTTTACAACAATGCTACAGATATTATTACCCTCATTTTGCTGATAAGGAAACTTCAGTTCACAGTGGTTAAGAGATTCATACAGCTATAAAGTGGCAAAGCCAGAATTTTAAGCCAGGTCTATTAATGCAAAGCCCACACTTGTCGCTGGTTATTATACGTTGTGAGTAAAGAAAGAAACAGTAGTAGTTACACATTCAAGATTAAAAAAAAAAAAAAATTAAGGGAAAGTATATGATTGTCTAGCCACTAATCTGTACACCTGAAACCAATACAAAATAAATCTGAAATAAAATAAAATGCATATAAAAAAAAACAATGAAGGGGAATATGGAAAGAAGGCAAAAAAGAAAGAAAAGAGTTAAGAGTAAGAAAGCAAAGAACATACCTGAGAAACAAGGAGCATGAGGGGATCCAGGTGATGCCAGTGCTTCAGAAGGAAATGAAATAGCAGATACAAGGTGAGGGGCAGCCCAGCTGGTGTGGCTCAGCAGTTGAGCTTTGGCCCATTAACCTGGAGGTCACGGTTTGATCCTGGTCAGGGCATACGCTCAGGTTTTGGGCTCAATCTCCAGTCAGGGGTGTGCAGGAGGCAGTCGATCAATGACTCTCATCATTTACGTTTCTCTCTCTCCCCCTCTCCCTTCCTCTCTCTGAAATCAATAAAAACAATTTTAAAAAACCCCACAAGGCGAGGGGCAGCTGGTTATGTCCAATGTGGCTGACTTGTCTAAAGGAAGATTTGGCCTAAACAGGGTTCTTCAAACTTAAAACCCTGATCAAAAAATATAATCTGGAAGCGAGCATCTATGAGAGTGCTCGGCTCAAATAACCTCCATATACAGAAAAGGTGGTAATAAAGGTAGGGTGTTAGCTAAAAGGAGAGAACATATGCACGTTTGTCCTGTGAGGAAGAAAGCCTGATTATTTGGTGGAGAGTGGAAACTATGTGAGAAGTAACAAGATCAAAGGCACAAAAAGAAATACCTGAACTAGAAACACTTAAAATCAAACAGACATGAAGGAGAAAATGACTATCAAAGAGACATAAAGGACAGAGCAGAACCTAACAGGCTGGTTACCTACAGGGGTGGATGGAAGAAGTGGAAAGGATGAGGGGTGTGGCAATGGGATAGATAAAATGAGGGAGTGACACTGTTCTGAATATACTTCTAATTTTTTGAAGCCATGTGAATATTTACATAAGAAAAAAACCTCAATAATGGTGGGGAAGTGCCTAAAAGGAATACAAATAAAAACCAAATGAACCTAACTATATTTAAAAGGAATAACATAACTATACCGGGTTGGGGGACAGTGAATTAATCCAAGTAAGTTTTTTTTGTGTGTGGTAAAATATACGTAAAATTTGCCATTTAAACCATTAAAAAAAAATTATTTATTGCTTGCGTGGTGTGGCTCAGTGGACTGAGTGTTGTCCCATGCACTAAGAGGTCACCAGTTCGATTCCTGGTCCGGGCAAATGCCTGGGTTGAGGGTTCAATCCCCAGCACGGGATCAACGTTTCTCTCTCTCTAAAGGAGAGGGAGGGAGAGAGAGAAACATCGATTGATTGCCTCCTGCACGTCCCCTACTGGGGATCCAGCGCAAAACCTGAGCATGTGCCCTTACCAGGGATAGAATCGGCAACCCCCAGGTGCACAGGACAATGGCCAAACAACTGAGCCACACTGGCCAGGGCCAAACCATTTTTAAGTGTACATTTCGGTGGCATTAACTACAGTCATGGTGTTGTGCAACCATTACCACTATCTAGTTGAAAAATTTTTCCATCACTGCAAACAGAAACTCTGTAGCCATTAAGTAATAATTCCCCATTCCTTCAGCCCTTCCAAAGTAACTTTTGAACATGAAATTTCAAATACATATCTTCAAACTAAAGATTAAAAAAATAACTGTGAACAAAACTGAAGTCTAGATAGTAGGTTTGTTTTTCACATTGCCATGGGTTAGCAATTCTAAAGCTGCTTTATGTATATTCTAGAATTAAGCAAATAAGAGAATATACTCTGTGCTTTGGATTAGATTTGGAGTTATCCATGTTTTCACCACATATGAAGAGATAATTGTGGAAATAGTTGCATAAACATGGGCATACATAATGTATTTCTTAACTATCTGCTAAAGAGCATCTAAAATCAAGGACATTGTAGTAGCAATGGTCAGTTCCAGTGCCCAGATCCTGGATTCTAAATTCCATTCTTCAACAAAAGGAGCCAAGGCTCTTTGGAAAAATGGCTGGTTCCAGAACTAGAGCTAGGAAGCAGAAGAAGAGACTGGATCACCTTGCTGAGCCATAATATAAGGGAATGACTGATCCAAGAATGACAGAAACATGTCAAAGAACACTAGAGGCAGCTTGAGGGCTCCCATGGTTCAAATCAGGGACAAGTCAAGTACCAAAATAAATGATAACAATAATGGAGTATAATACACTGACAAAAATTAAAATCCGCAAGTATATACTGATATAAATACATGAACAAGTAAGTGGGAAAGAAAAAAAAACCTCTCCCTTAGAGTGGAATGCCAACTAATAAATGTAGAAGGAAGGACAGAGTTAGAAATTTACCATCCAGCAACTATGATAGTAATAACTCATCTAAATAAAGACATCAATGGGTGCTTAACATTGGTGGGTAAAACTGGATATGAAACAGAATATTTACATCATCTCCCCACAAGATAGGTATTGGTGACAAAGAGGAAAATAATAACTTACAGTGGAGAAATCTGGCAGACACCATCTTAACCAAGTAAAATTAATATGAACTCACAATGGGGCTCCTCACATGATGCACTAGAAGTACATGACACCTTTTCTATGAGATTCTGGACCAAAATACATAACCTGCATCTCATAAAAATATCAGGCAAACTCAAGTCGAGGGGTATTGCCAAATAACTAGTTTGTTCTTTTCAATAAAATGACAAGTCATGGCAGGCAAACAGACTGAAGAAGAGTTCTATATTAAAAAAATAAAGAAAAATGACAATGACACACCACAGGTGATTCCTCATGGAATACTGGACCAGCCACCTTTTAAGTTTCCTTTTGCTACAGAGGATATTATTTTGACAACTGATATAATTTGAATGGGGCTATAGATTACATAATAATATTATATCAATGTTAATTTCCTGATTTTGATAACTGTATTGTGGTTATGTATGAGAAACTCGTTGATAATAGAAAATAAACACAAATATTCAAGGAGAAAGGTGCATTTGTCTACAGCTTACCTTCAAACAGTTCAGAAAACAAAACAAAGCATGTATATATACAGAAATGGAATGACAAGCAAATGAGGTAAGATGTTAATGTTTGGGGCCTCTAGATGAGGAATATATGTGAATTCTTCGTGCTATTTTTTTAAATTCTCACCTGAAGATGTGTTTTTATTGATTTTTAGAGAGGGAAAGGGAGAGAGAAAGGGGGAGAGAAACATGTATCAGCTGACTTCTGTACATGTCCTGACCTGCAATCGTACCTGAAACCTTTTGGTTATGGGATGACATCCCAACCAACGGAGCCACCCAGCCAGGACTATGCTATTCCTGCAGCTTTACTCTAAGTCTGTAATTATTTCAAAGTAAAAAGTAAAACAAAATCATTCATTGAATTAAACCAGCTATTAACATTTTTTGCAAGACCCTCATCAAGTGATCACTTGGGCAATGCTTGAATCTCATCACCACCTTCTGATATGAACAACCACATCTTTAGACAATTGTGATTGTTAGAGAATTCTTCCTTATATCGAGGCAAAGTCTATCCCTGCGCATGTTTCATCCATCAAATCTATGTGCCTTTTCCTGTGGTTACAATGTTATCTCCTTAAATCCTCTAAAGGCCCTCTGTCATCCTTTCAGTATAATTGTAACACGTTCTTTTTTTTAAATCCATTCTTGCTCTTATTGCTTGTTTCTGAAAATTCTTTTTCTCATCCTCTTAATATTATTTCCTCCACAATAAAATGAAGTCGATGGACTAGATCGCCTCTAAGATCCTATCATGAGAATGTGAGCTTCTTAGAAGCAAGGACTGTGGAGTATATGTACACCCAGCACTGACATATTGTAAATGAGGAATACATGTATTGGACTGACTGAACTTCCACATTAACATACTAAAATCGATCTTTCTTTGATATTCTCCAATAAGCAGAACTCTGCACAATGTCACAAATTACATACAACTTGCCAAAATGTGAATAAGAAAACACCTTTAAATTTCTAATTGTTTCCCTGTAATTCAGTGTGCTGCAAGAATTTTTAAAACATGCAATACCTGACTACTGAGTCAGGGGCACTGACCTCTTTTCCCTTAGATTGTCAAAAAAAAAAAAAAAAAAAAGAGCCAACACAACAATAGCTGTCCAGTGTGAATGAATCAAAATTATGCCTATTTTTGGTCAGATAGGCAACAAACATAATCTTTTATTTGGTGTTTCAAAGAATTTCAGTAATCAGTTTATGTGTGCCATGAGATGAAAAAAGTAAAAAAAATTGCTGACTTTAGGAAATAGTTGTGTTCATGAAAACTTGCAGGTAAATCAAACTGGCTTGATTTAGTTTTGAATTCTCTGTAGGTGACCAATCAATATCTGTTCAACTGAACTTACTACTTCTTTACATTATCCATCCCATGACACACCTGTGAATTTATAGGAACAGCCCAAATCAACATCTTACATTAAGTCTCTAGTGATATCTCTACTTCAGAATCATATAATACAGTTTCATAATTTTTAAAAATGAATCAACTAGGCAGAGAAAATAACTTACCCAAAGTTACACAATAATTAGATTTCCAGTTGAAACTAGAACTCAAGCCTTAAGGCTTCCCTGTCAGAGCTCTGTCTACTGAATCACAATTTGACACTAAAATGCTTCCTTCTAGGATAATCTTGTCATTATACATCAACGCACAATTGTTACTCAATCACATTTTGAGGGGCTTTCTAGAAGTTAAGGGTGTCTTGGTCTATTTGTAAAACATATATAAACATATTTGATATAAAAAACAAATTATCTATAAAGTTCATGCTGCGTTGCTAAATTTTGTACTAAACCTGCTGTCCATTTTGTGTGTTTCATACAAAATTCTTTGTTTATCTCCTTCCTAATTTGATTAGATTGCCCTATTTTATAACATATGGTTCTTTTAAAGGGAATTCTGGAATTTTGATATACTGCTGACATGGAGATATTAATTAAAGGCAGCTCTTGAAGGTTAGGGACCCAGGATATTAAAATATAACTGAAGACTCTTAAGATACACCAGAGTATTGCAACACATGCTAGGAAAATAGTACCTTAAAAGAGCTAACTTTTTAAGGGAATCCTTTGGTGGGGTGAATAATTTCTCCTTAATTTATCTCTTTGTCCCTCTGACCACTGACATGCTGGATTTGCAGAAATTTAGATACGTTAACAGGTTATGTAGTTTAAATGTTATACATTCTATAGTATTCATCATAAAAAATGTTTGCCAAATTACAATGTAAATAGCTTAGTGATGAGTAGTAAGGAGTTGATTCTGATAACCTTGGTGGCCAGAATAGAAACCACTCAGAAAGTTAACATGGCTGAGGGATTTAAAGCATGGGAAGACACAACTTGTTCTATGTTGAACAGCTTATTCTAGGACTATGAATGCATTTATAGGATATTACCCTCAAAAGAAACAATGGCAGCAAGATGCTACCTATCATGCAATCTGACAGTGGGGACAATATAAGAAAATTCAGATATAGCTTCTGTTAGTAACTCTTATCTTCTGTTACTTCAAATATTTGTAAGCATTGTTTTATAGTGCTATGGGTACTGGTCAGGATAACTGTATATTTTTGATTTCTCACATCCACTCATTCCCTCCAGACCATCACCTAACCTAATATACTAAATTTCATGACAGATGATCACAGTAACTAGAAAAAAATTTTTTTTCAGATGTGCAAAAATGTTTCAAATGAAGGCACTCTTCTGAATCACGGTTTTATTTTCCCAAAAATCTAAGGAATGATATTTTAAAAATCCAAGTATGTATTTTTCTTTACACGCATTACCTTTAATAATACAGATAGATTTATAAGACTAAGAAACAAACCAAAACCAAAGCAATATTTTAAAAGCCACACATGAAGCCAGAAAAGTAAATAACTATGGTCTACAAAACGGTGGAGTATCTTTTTTCTGTCAAGGGCCATCTGGATATTTATAATATCATTCGCAGGAGATACAAAATTATCAACTTAAAAATTAGCTATGAAAAACACTCCTAAATTTATTGACTTTTGAGTCCCGCCTGTGGTTGCTTTGGCAGGGCCAGACCAAAAGATTTCTCAGGCTGTGTACATGGCCTGCAGGCCAGAAGTTCCCTGCCCCTGGTATAAGGTGGATAAAGTGAGCTACCCAATAGGTGGAGGAAGAACACTAAATATCCTATAAACATCTTCCATTATTTCTAATGTTGCTGAATTCTCTTACCAAAAGCCTGTAGTTACATTTTTTAATTCTTTTTGGAGTCCACTTTGGGGTTTATTAATATAATGCATTTCTAAATATTATCTAACATAATAACTGTGCCATTTTCTAAATAAAAGTTTCTTCTTCTTATTCATTTTAATCGTATGACGAAGATGAGGATGAGCATCATGGTTTCACTTATGAGCATTATGATTTCACTTAATATTTAGTGAAAGTAGTTTTGATTCCAAGCTTTATAAAATAAAATAACGAAGTATGTATTAGTGTGTTACTAACTGAAATGCAAAGTTGCATTTCATTAATAGTATGTAATTCCAAAAATTGTTCATGTATGCGTTTACAGTCACTGCAGTTATCTACCATACCGTTTAATATTCAAAACTGGTAAAGATATTTTATACCAAAGGTATAACTTCTTAAAATAAAAAGGATGAGAAGAGAAAATAGAAAATAAAAATTCCTTATCATTCTACTATTTGAAAACAATAGTTAAAAGAAAAATCCAAACATGGACATGTTAAAGATTTTGCAAAATTATAAACTTTTTAATTTTTAGCTTCACAATGATTATCTGTGTTGGAATACTCCTAAATGTCTAAAAACAGCAAATTGGTTGAATTTACTGTAGTGTAACTAGAAGGGGGTTCACCATGAAGTGCAAAGTGGCCTTTGGGTTCCTCACACAAGCCCCTTTTAAGGTTGTATACCTGATTTTTGAAGACTTTTAAAATTAAAATATGAAAACTACACATAGGTGTACAGCTCAATAAATTTTCATAAGCAAACACACTCAGATCAAGAGAAGAACATTACCAGCATCCCATGCTTTCATGCCCCTCCCAGTCACTCCTACCCTTCCAAGGTCAGCACCACACAGTCTTCTAAGAGCATAAACAGGGCTATGTGGATCTGGCTTCTTTTACTCGACTTTAGAGTTTGGGAGATTTTTCTATGTTGTGTGTAGTCGGAGATTTTTTCAGTGCTATATAGTGTTCCACATCATATTTATCCACTGAACTGTTGACAGGAATTTGAATCTGCTTTTGTATTTGTTATTTTACCTTACTTATTAAAAGATGACTCCAAAAATTATATAAGTATTAGGCCTAGATCTGTTCCTGGGGACATCACATAATGAAATATCTTGTATTCTTTTTAAAGTCATGCTTTAGAATAATTAATAGCATAGGAGGTCAGGGGCACACTACTGTGACATAATTTTGCATGGCAGTGGCTCATAGTATGTACTCATAAATGTCTACTGAATATATGCCAAATTGGAAAGTACAATAAAAGGCATTCAAAGGAAATAGTGACAGGTAAGATAACAGAAACATTAGCTCAAACGTATTTTAGATTAGAATTGTTACTATACTATAGGAATACCTCTGTAGCCGGTCCCTTCTCAAAACAACATATATGGTGTATAATAGGCATTGAAAGGGAGATAGGGACCTGAATTTATCATATGGTTTTTAAAAAGTGGAACAAGAACCAAGAAACCTTACTCTATCTCTTTCACTAACTAGCTTTAAAACCTTGGTCAAGCCACCTCATCACTATGGGCCTGAATGGCTTTATTTTGTAAATAGAAGGGTTGTGATCTCAGAGGTCACTCAGCTCTAAAATTCTTAGATTCTCTTAATGTAAGATAATAATGATAAAGGAAAAGTATTTCTATTTTCTGTTTTATTAAAAGTGTATTTGGAAATTCTAATAACACATTATGCCATACTCTCGTTATGCTCTCATTCATATTCCAAATATTTAGGAATTAAATAAAGTTACTTTTTACAATAAGTTTTTCGGTGTGTCTTAAAGAAATGAGCAAGAAATTCCAATTTGAAAAAAAACAAACACTTTTGTTGACAATTTTGGGCTAAGAAACATGTCTAAGTATTTTATTCAAAGTTTTTAAAATAGAGAGAAATGCATTCAAATGTGAAAGGAAAAAACCTCCTTACCACTACTATACCTCAAATCCCTACTGATGAGTTCTGAAGTTACAAATTCAGATTATCTTTAAAAAAATTTATAAAATCAGTATTGACTTCTCTTAAAAACTGTCAGAGGCTGACAATTTTGTCCCTTATTCTGTAAGATTCTCAACTTATCTAAATTTGTAGTTACAAAAAAGGAGAAGAAATAATAAGTTCAAAGTGTTATTAAAAATCTAAAAACATGATAGTAGCAGGAAAAAATAAACACCACATGCAGAATCACCATTTAAAAAAAAGTAGTGAGCAGATAGGAAAGTGAGCAATTTGGGTAAAGAAAGTTCAAAGAGAGGTTTGAAAATCAGGATGACAGTTTTATTTAGATTTACTAAAGATAAAGGAAGCAAATCAAAGTAAAAGTGATAGGTTTAGCATTGTCCTATTTCCAGTACAAGAAAAAGGTCTGGCGGAACAATCATACACCTTCCAAAGTTTAAGCAATCTATTTGGGGAGGTGAAAAACAGTCTTAACAGGCGGCAGAAAATTTAAAGCATAGATGAAAATTTCAGTAAAATAATAGATTTTGGCTAGACCTCAAAGATAAAGAAAATAACCAAAGGACTTTTACAACTTTAATACAAATAAAATATATTTTTTCAAATAAATGAATTAAAAATAAATACACAAAATGTGACATAATTGATACCTATGACTGTGTACACAACTCTCACATATATGAATATGTAAGACTGTCATTTGCTTGTTTCTCCTATGGGGACAACAGATCCATTTCTAATAACGGCATTTCAATAGCTACTGTGATAAATAAGTTTTTCTTTCAAATGTAATTCTTACAAAATCAACAGGAAAACTTTAAAACAATAATTTGTACTTTACAATATCTGCACACGGCCCATTTCATTCAAAGCGGAATAACCCAAAGGGCTGAGTTAAGGTTAAGATGGTAAGGCCCACAGCTAGAAGCACGGAGATTCCTGAACATGAAGAGTTCAAGCATTGTTTTCAAGTAACAATCTTTTAAAACAATAATTTTTAAAAATCCACTTTACATTTTAGGAAATTAACCTTAAACAATAGTCTTATCTTTCTCCTATGAGAATTTCCTATTTTATGACTATTCAGAAACGAAGAAAAGAAAAATATAAAATCACTGCACAAACTAACTTATATGTATGTAACATTTTTCTTTTGGTCATTATGTGTCTCACTTTATTACACAGAAGAGACAAACCATAAGTAAGAAGGAAAACAAACTTTCTTTTTAAAAATATAAGTTTTAAGCTTAATAGTAATCTGATATTACTATAACTTGTTCGGAGTTTGATTATTTTCTGTCAGTAAAATCAGTCCTTTGAGGAAAAGAATGAATGTTTTAAAATGTGTTTGCTTTTGAAACCAAGTTTGCTTTTGCCTTCTGATTAAAGTAGAATTAAAATGTTCTCCACGAAAAGTCGTAACAACTTGCCACTTTTTGCAATGTACTTTTCCGTTAGGAGATAAGGATTTCTCCTTTTTCTTTTCTGTTTTGAGTAATTAGATACCAAAGATTTTGGGGGGTAAATTCACTAAACTAGATATATTTTAAAAGGACCATTGTTCTATTTTTCAAGCTCTAATTTTCCTAATATTGCATTAGGACCACCACACAAAGATAACTTTTGAAGAGACAGTCAACTTCGATTTCAAACTGCTTTCACCTAGAGGCTAGCAGCACCCTTCACGCCTGCTCACTCTAGAACAGTGTGTTTTTCAGTGGCGTTCCCCAGACTTTCCTCCATACCTTTTAACTTGCTCTTTGTTATAGCACAATCTATCTAATCCACCAATAAAATAAATCAACCTAATGTTGAGGAAAATTGTCATTCTTCAGCCAGAGAGAGAAATGGATAAGTAGGTGGGAATGTAGACCCATATTATAAAGATTAATAAAGGTAAGGCTCAACCACAATCATTCATAGGAACTTTCAAAGAAAATGGTTACAATTTCCAGAAACGGTGCCAGGTGTTTATATTACCTTCAATTTAAATGGTTAAATAAATAAACAATGTACGAAGTATGGAGAGAGAGAAAAAAAAGGGACAATTATGACAGCAACAGAGTATATATTATTTACCACCATACAAATAATGACTGATAAATAATACCCAAAATGGACATCAAAACTGGTTTCAATCTCCTTATGTCAATTAACAGGTAAGATAAGCAAACTTCATTTAAAACAAGAAAAACCAACAAACTGGTATCAAACCTACAAACTGGTAAAATGACTATCAAATGAAAAACAGCACATTTTGGAGAATTAAGAAGCATAAACATTAGCAAGCACAGCATAATTCCAAACTATAAGCCAATAAAGTTTAGAAAGGCTTTCTGTTTCATAGCAGGGCTGAAGAAGGAAAAGAACTTGACTTCAATATATAATTTCTTAGCATACTTGTTTTGAACAGGTAAGTGATATTTATAGATAATCTGTGGAAAGCTTTCCATGTAATTTGCACCTAGAAATATTAATTAATTCAATTAATTGAAGTGATTGAAATAATTAATATTTCTCCTAATGTTGTGGTCATGTTTCCTACAAAAAAAACCTAACTGAAAAATTTTAAAACAAAAAAGAATAACCTTTTAGAGTTTATACTTTCTAGTATATTCACAAATATAAGATATAAAAGTATTCCTCTGAATAAGAAGAAAAGTAAAAAAAAAATCTTTTTTTTGTCTTTAAACATATAAAGTTTATTTATATGTTTAGGTTAGGAGAGAAATTCATAAAATAATGAAATACTCACCACCATCTCTTGATAACCACCGTTCCCCAACCAAGCAAGCAGAATCTGATTTATGTAGGAAAGCCCATGGCTAAGATATATATAACTTCATAAAAATGATTACTTTAATAAGTAAACTTGAGTTACACTTGTAATTTATAAATGCCTTTCATATTTATTCTTTTGAATTTTCTTTAAACAAAATTAGCCTCTAAAACTTAGTCAGGTTTAAATCTAAAGCAATTAAGGATTTCTAAAAACATTGCTTTAATCTGTTCCTAACTGTCTTTTCTTTAAAATGTCTGTAAAATTAATTGCACTTCTGAGCTCTGTACAAATAAATAAAAACAATAAGAGGTATATTTTACATGACAAGCTCACAGCTTTAAAAATTCATTAAGAGCTTGGCAATAATATTTTCAGTGCATTTTACTATTACCTATCGATCCTAACGCACTTGACTTATCTGGAGAGATAAAACTTATCTTGACCTTGCTGAATACAAAAGTCTAGACTAAAACCTGTGATGGCCTCTCTGAGGGAAAACACAACAATAATCATTACCAAAATGATACAGGGAACTCTAAGTATTCAATACAAATGCTTCAACACAAAGAAAACTTGTTTAATTCTCACTTTAGTAATAAGAAATGAGAAAACAATAGTTTTATATCTATGGATAAATAGCATTAAGTTACTTTCCTAATCAACCTACCATATTTTAGTTTCATAACAAGAAACAAGTGCAGTTTCTATAGTATTCTTCTGTTATTCCGTTGCTTCTTCAAAACCCTTGGCCCAACAACATACCCTAAAGCACAGTGGAGTGCAGGACTAGAGTGAGGAAGGGGAGAATACTATAATGTCTTCTTTTGGAGACATCTATAACATCAGAGCAACTTAGAAAAAAAATGACAGGGCTTTCTTAAGGTGCATTTAAATTTTCAGCTCATGCTTTATTCCAATTCCACTAAAAATATTCTAAAATTATACCTATATTGACTAATGCATAAAAGATATTTGTGTTTTTTAAAAATTTTACATGGTAGCTTTCCTCAGTAATCTTACTCCTCTCTCAAATTTTACCCCTACAATTTCATTGTGAAAGTAAACAGCTACGTCAACATTAAATTACCTACCTGCTTTTCAAAGTCTGTGATACACAACATAAGCCAAGGTAAGCCCTTCTGCACCTTTTAAAATAAAGGCCTGTTTTGAGATAAACTCAATTTCAACCCTTACCTAAACTATATGATAAAGTTAAAAAAAAAACTTCTTAAAGAAAATGCTTATTAATCCCCTAATTTCACATGGCTACCAATTAAAAAATAAACCATAAAGATCACTAATTCTCAAATATTTTTCTTTCATAAATATTAAAGCATGGACTGAACTTCAAACATGCTTAATTTTTTTAAGTTCCTGAAAACTATACAGCTAATAATCTGTAATTTGATATAAAATAAAGTTTGCTTGTTTTTAGACTACTTGTAGAAACTTTGGGATTTATAGAATAAATTATGCCTTTATGAATCACACTTCTGACAACTTAAATATCAGGCTTGGATTCTCTCTAAACTCCTTGCCCCCAAACACTTCCCAAAGTAGCCAAGCAATGAATGCACATTTACTGTCGTTTCATATAACATTTAGGTTCCCTTAAGAGGTGTATAATTTTAATTGTGCTTTAATATTCACTATTTTAGTAGTTAGACATATCTATATCAATACTGTATGATTTTAAGGAAGCATAAAAAGAAGTTATATAATCTGCTAAGTAGATCAATGCGTTTTTTAAGCAGTGTACTACTGCTGATTCATTTTTAAAAACCCTGCAAGAATTTGTTGTCCTCTGTTATTATTCAAGGCACCTGAACACAAGTATTATTACTATGGCACATTAACTCTGCTATTTCTCAAGATAGAACCAGGAATTTTAAACGTTCCTTATTCAAATAATTTGCTCAGAGCACCTAAATGAAACATAGTGTAATTTTATGTATTTCCATCTACAATATTGCTTAGTGCTGATAAACCACAATACAACTTTCTTTATTTTAATAGGTGACAATTTTGGCACTGGCTATAGAACAGTACAGACTAAAAAAAATAATGCCATCCACAAACTCAGCCACAAAGAATAAGTCTCCATTGCTAATTATACAGGGAACTGATTTTAATTACACAGAGAACACTGCTTTTAAAAACACTTTCCAAACTGCAAAGACAGATGGGGGAGTTAGTGAATCAATAAAAAGCTTCTACCGTGTTACAACAGTGCCCTCTACTGGTTAGTGTGGAGCTTTGCAGGAAAAAAAGAACAGGAAAGAAAGCCAGGAAGGACTTTATGGGAATTTTGTTGCTGTTCTTTAATGTTAACAATAAAATACAATTTGTATCACTTTAAACTTAACTCATCATTTAACTTTATATCTGAAAAGCTTCTTGATGAAATTTATAGTTTTGAAATAACTAAATTCAAGAAATATGGCTTCCAAATACATACCGTCTGGCTAAAAGACAAACTATGTTTTTCTAAGTGATGAACAAAATTAGAAATGTTTGGATAATTCATCAATAATATTCCTTAATCTAAATTTGCATATCGAGCAGAAGAAATTAAATTTTATTAATTAAAGGTATGGATTTTTATCTAATTCTTAGACCATCACGATGTCATGATGTCAAAATAGCAATAGTTATTTGTAATCAACTTGGGTTCAGAGAAAATTTATTTTTCTCACTTAATTCTTTTAATCAGCAAGTATTTCTTTAAACCAGTAAGTATTTCTGTACGAACACCCTTGGTTTCAGCAATATTAACAGACTATGCTTAGCCCATGGATCTCAATAACAAAATAACCATAATTACTATTACAGTTCCTTTGTATGAAGTAAAAACTCTACCACAAGAAATTACAATATAAGACTTAACATTACACATACGTACTTTAGTCCTTGATTCCTATATTGTAAGATCGGGAACTTTAAAAATGTGAACTAATAAAGTTTAAGAACATTCAACTGACTTCAGTGTATTACTATTTTTAATCTCCGGCAAAAATAAATGATTCCTTATGCCTAGAACTGAAGAAAGCTGCCTGTTTGTCTCTCCTCATACATAAACAGGTAATTTCTATCACAGGTCCACACAACCTAAGTTATGGAAATTGTACTTTTAAAAGCAGTCTAACAACTTCATCACTGTAAAGGAAGCCAATTTGTTTTACATAACATGAGACGCTGAGCTTCAGGAAAGGTGATGCCTAGAATACATTCTTTCACCAACTTCAATATGGGGGTGGGGTGTGGAGGAAGGGAGGGTCAAGAACAAAGCAGCCACAGGCAGGAAGCTGTCAGGGGAGCGAACTGTCTCGGGTGGGGGTGGGTGGAGGAAGAAGGCTGAGAGGTCCAAGGAACAGACAGAGAAAAAGAGAAGGAAGCAGAAATGTGTCAAGTTCTGCTCCTAGGTAAAGGCTAAAACTTTTAAGTGAGCAGAGTTTTGTTGATGGCTTAAGCAGTTACCATCCTGACTCTTCTTCAACAAAAGAATCCCATTTCTCACTAGCAGTTAATTTCCAATTCTCTAATGGAAAGCAATAAAAAATGAAATTTACATTATGAAAACGGAATTTATAATGAACCACCAGAAAGTTATTTTTCACTTAGGCAATACCCATGTAAAGAAACTATATTCAAGCCCGGCCGGGGATGGCTCAGCGGTTGAGCATCGACCTAGGATCCAGGTGATCAGGGGTCGATTCCCAGTCAGGGCACATGCCCGGGTTGTGGGCTCGATCCCCAGTCGGGGGCATGCAGGAGGCAGTGGATCAATGACTCTCTCATCATTGATGTTTCTATCTCTCTCTCTCCCTCTCCCTTCCTCTCTCTGAAATCAATAAAGATATATTTAAAAAAAAAAAGAATTAAAAAAAAACCACTATATTCAAACTGGTGGAAAAGAGAAACAAACAAAAATAAGTATGACAGCAGCAGAGAATTACATTAGAAGTAAAAATGAAGAGAATATATGCTAATGAATCTGAAGATTCTATTCTCCCTGAAAAAGTCAGAATTGGTTTCTTACATACAGTAGTTCCAAAGTACAACAATGACCAATAAGAATATCAGAATTAAAGGAGTTATACATTACAAAAAGGATCCAATCACTCATTCTCAAGATCAGTTTTATTATTTCCTATTCATAAGAGTGAGTTCAAAGTTCTGCCTCTATTCAACATGTAGTAGTAAAAAAGACAAATCCTTAGGTCAAGTTGCTTATTTTTTTCTGCAGAACATGATTTTTAAATGTTTTTGAGCTCCAACTTAAACACTAGATTTCCTGAAGCTTCATCATAATTCCAAAAGTGAGCAACTAAGTACTAATTCCTTACTCTAAAATATAAAATAGTTTTTAAATGGCTACTTGAAATTACATCTTCAAAAACTGCTTTCTTCAGTTTGGAATTTAAACTGCATACTGATCTAAAATTTATCTTTTTTTAAAAAAAAAATTTATCTTTACTGTTGACAGCATTACAGATGTCTCCCTTTCCCCCACCCCCACTGACCTTCTCTACCCCACACAGACTCCCCAGACTCCCCACCCCAGGCCTACCGCACTATTGTCTGTGTCCATGAGTTATGCATATATGCACCAAAGAACTAAAATTTATCTTTTAAATTTAGAGTTGCGTATCAGGTAGATTACACTTAGAGTGTACCACAAAAAAAAATTAATAAGCCTCTTTTTGGTCCTCAACCTAAGCACCCACCTGATGCATTTAATAGTGCAGGGTTTCTTGAAACTCGCTTCTAACTGGGCTTTCTAGGTTCCCTTTCTACCCATCTGTCAACTTCAGCCTTTTCTATAGCTCTGTTTTCTTTCTAATAACTTAAAACTTTTCAATGGTTTCCCATTGCACTTAAAATCCTCATTCTTCTCCCTGATTACCAGATAAGAAATGACCCCTGCTTCATCTCATACCACTCTCCCTCTCAGGAGGTTCTAGACATACTGGCCTTATTTCTGTTCCTTGAAAGCATCAAGTTTAATCTTTCTTTAGAGCTCTGGCACCAGCTCACTCCTTTGCCTCACACACTCTTCTTCCCTAATCACGATCTGCTCTTTGTTATCACTGACACCAACCTAAATACTCCCTCTCAGAGGAGACTTCCCTGAAATCCCATGGTCGGTCATGATTGTACCCCCTTACTTCAATTCTCTGCAGACATATCATCATTTCCTATTTTTTTATTTGGTGACTATTGGCCAGCACTAGAATGCAATTGCCATGAAAGCACACCCCTGCCTATTTTATTTACTGGACATCCCAGTGCTTAGACAGTGATGGCACAGAGTAGACATCTGTTCAAAGAATGAAGTTAAACTTTTTAAATTTACTAATAATGAAAATAACACATGCACACTGGAGGAACTTAAAAAGAAAAGCATTTTAAATTATTTTACATTACAAACAAAACTGCTAATAATATTTCAGTAAACCCATCACTAAGATGACTCAAAAGTTCTTACCAATATACTAAGATCAACAGGATATACAGTTAAGTAAAATTTAAAAAGCAAAGTGCGGAACAGTGTACACTGTGTGTTGCATTTGTGTAGGATATGGGGGGGATATAAAATAGAGTTGCGGTTGCTTGTAACTGCATAAATAAACACTGCACAGAGAAAAATAAAAGTGAGCACCCATAAGGAGCAGAAGAGAATGAAATGGAGAGGCAAAGCCCTGAGAGAAACTTCCTCAATGTATACTTTCTTATGTTGTTTGATTTTTGAATGAAGTGAAAGTATTGCCCATTCAAGACAAATACCTTTACTAATCTATTTCTCTTTCACTCCTGCCTGTGAAAAAACCTAAATCTAGATGAACCCAAATGCCACTTTCCCTGTGCCTGTATCCAATATTAGACATTGCTATAAGTAAAACAGACCAGCTGGTGGGTACTATTACCAAGCTCAAACCAGGCCCTTAGCACAACTCAGCAATCTCACTCTGTCTTTCTAGCTTGCTCACTTTCCTACTTTCTGAACCACTCTTCCATACCTTCTCCTCTCTCCTTAAACTTCTGACTCTCACTCCCCCCTAACTTTACTCCACTCATCCCTTTGAATTACACTTCACTCAGAAGCCATCAACTGAGAACTCCTTCCAAACAACCTCACCAAATCCAGGAATCTACCTTTATCTACTGGAATTCTCCCACAGTAATAGAGAAATATCAAAGACAATCTCTCTACACATACGTGGCCAACTGATTTTCAAGAAAGGATCCAAGGCAATTCAATAGACAATGAATTACTTTCCAAAAAATGGTGCAGACACAATTGGTTATCCATACACAACAAAAAAAGTAACCTCAAACCATTTTTACATCATACACAAAAATTAACTCAAAATGGATCATAGACCTAAATGTAAAACTGTAAAACTTCTAGAAGGAAACATGAGAAAATCTTTGTGATCTTGGTTAGGTATGGATTTCATAGAACACAAAAAGTACAAATCATAATAAAATAAAATTAACTTCCTCCAAATTAAGAACATCTGGCTCCTTGAAGAACTTAATAACAAAATGAAAACAAAACACAAGCTAAGAGAAAATATCTGCAAAACACACATATGATAAAGGACTGGTGACCGGAATACACAAAGAACTTTCATGAACTTTCACAGCTTAATGACAGAAAGACAAACAAGCCATATGACCCTTACATGCTACTCCTAGACATTTCCCCAAGAGAGATGAAAACACATGGCTACACAGAAACCTATACATGAATGTTCATAACATCTCTATTCATAATCGCTAAAAGCTTTCCATAAAGTGTCCATCAACTGGTGAATGGATAAGTAAATTGTGAAATTCATAATATGGAATACAACTCGGCAACAAAAAGTAATGACATACAAAATGAATGAATCTTGAAAATTCTGGGAAAATGGTGGTAGCTGTTGCAGCAGCATTTTTGGATCTCTCTAAATCTCTTAAAGCACTGAAACGGGAGCAATAAGATAGCAAAATCAGAAACCCATTGATAGTATTTATAAGAAAACTAAGGGGTAAAATATCCCCAGCAAGTCCAAAATACAAGCAGTGTGGACAACCAACCAAGAGAGACAAAAACCTGTCTATTATCAGCATCTGTTACAGAAAAAGCAGAGGAATACAACAGCCGATGACTTAACCTGAGAACAGAAAAACTCCCCTAAAACCAACAGACATTTACTGCAAAGTGCAGGGGCCACTTTGAGAACACTGGCTAAAACTGCAGGGGTTCTGGCCACTCCAGACCAGATGAGTTTCAGGGCCCAGTGGTGAAGTCTGAAGGGGCTGGTAAAGACTAGCCTCTATAAACCCTCAGAATTGACCTTCCAGGGTACCCTTCTGGAACAGGGCCCTTAATAATAAGGAGAAACTCCTAGGGCTGGAATCCAACTTTAGCAGAACAGGAAATGAAAGTGGGGAAGGGATATAATGCCTACTAGATGCAGAAATCAAACTATCTTATTTTTAACACTAATGCAAATACCAAGAGAGGGGGCTCTGGGAAGTTAGAAAGACTATCCGAACCAGGCTTTCTTCTAGAAGTTCAAGCCAACTAATGTCAATGAAAATGACCATCAGAAAAGTATCAAGGTGAAAACCCAAATAAAATTACTGTATAAAAAAAGGAAAAGCAGCAGATTAATATCCCATCAAAAATAAAAGCGAAACTGAAAAACATATTGAAAGAACAGAAATGTTCAACACTGAAAAATATACTATTTCAAAAGCTAAGAAACATTTTAAAAATTATGTAAGATATAAAAAAAAAATTAGGATTTGGAAAAATTCAGAAATGAGATGATAGAAGTAAAATAATTAGAAATTAGAAAAACATTTTAGAAACAGACTAAACTAGAAAATACAAAAGAGCAAATAAACAATGTCTCAAGAGAAATAGAAGGTGAAAGGAAAATTCCGAAAATCAAAATTAAGAGATTAAAGAGAATTAATATGAAAAGAGAAATATTGCTAAAGGGTGAAGAAGCCTAACATATGGTTATCAAAAGTCCTGAAAAAGAAAATCAAAGTAAAGTAACTAACACTAAGGTAATACTTCAAAAAAATTTTCCTGAAGATTTTTAACCACATATTGAAAGAGGATCAATGTATCTAAAAACATCACCTGAGAACAACCAATGTCAAGATAATTCTGGTAAAATCAGTAGACTTAAAAAAAAAAAAAAAATCTTTGGCCATCTAAGCAAAAAGAACAAGTGATTTATAAGGAAAAGACAAGATCCAGAAATGACAAGCTAAAACAATTACGAGGAGCAGGCCAGCATCCAGACTGTGGTTCTGAAATAGTTTCTTCCCCAAAAAACTGGTGAATGAAGTTCAGCTTCCAATAATGGCAGAATAGCACATGTCAGACTGGGCCTTCCCCAGAATGCAATCAGGATCTGTGGACAAAAAACTAAAAGCAATTATCTGTCCAGCCTGAGTGGCCCAGTTGGTTGAGTGTCATCCTGTGCACGGAAGGAAGGGTTGCCTGTTTGATTCCGGGTCAGGGCATATACCTGGGTTGCAGGTTCGATCCCCAGTTGGGGCACGTACAGAAGACAACCAACTGATGTTTCTATCTCACATTGATGTCTGTCTCTGTCTCTGTCTCTGTCTCTGTCTCTCTTCCCTTCCTCTCTCTAAGCATGTCCTCTGGTGAGGACTAAAATAAAAATAAATAAATAAATAAATAAATAAATAAATAAATAAATAAATAAAAAATAATAAATAAAAATTTTAAAAATAAAATAATAAAAATAAGATAAAAGCAATTATCTGGAGGCACTGGAGAGCAACCAAAAACTAATAGATTCTGAAAAGGGGTTACCAGTTGGAAAAAGTGAAAGGCACTGAGGAGTTTTCAATTCTATGGTTTTCTAATCTGTGCTTCACTGGGTGGATGAGTAGACTCTGATAGAAACCTGCAGTTACACTGGCTTGAGGAACCAGAGAATAGAGTTTGGAATTTTAACAACTGGAAAGTGAGAAGATTCCACAAAGGAGAGAGCCACAGAGGGGGAGGCCCCAGGTTCTGCTTATAAATTCTGCCCAAATCTCTGACCTCTGAACTATGCATGTGCAGGGCAGATTCCAAGCAGCTCAGATAATAATAATAATAATTAAAAAACAACAACAAAAAACTACACAGTTACCTAAATGAGTTGAAAACTTATGTCTACATAAAAACCTGAACACAGATATTTATAGTACCTTAATTTCTAATTGCCAAAACTTGGAAGTAACTAAAATATCCTTTAGTAGATGAATATTATATAATATAATGGAATATTATACAGTGCTAAAAATAAATGAGCAAATCAAGCCATGAAAAGACATGGAGGAATCCTAAATACATATTACTAAGTGAAGAGCCCAATCTGAAAAGGCTACATTACTGATTTGAACTACAAGACATTCTGGAGAAGGCAAAACTATGGAGACACTAAAAAGATCAGTGGTTGCCAGGGGTTAGTCAGGGAAGGAGGAATAGGTAGAATACAGAGGAAGTGAAACTACTCTCAAAGATGCTGTAATGGTGAATAAATATCATTATATATTTATCAAAACCCACAGAAAATACACCAAAAGTGAAGCCTAAAGTAAACTATGGACTTTGGGTAATAATGATGTATCAATATAGGTTCTATTGTAACAAACATAATACACTGGTTTGAGATGTTGAGGTGGGGTCGGGGGTGTGTGCATGTGTGGTGGCAGGGTGTATGGGAATTCTCTGTATTTTCTGCTCAATTTTAATGTGAACCTAAAATTGCTCTAAAAAAGTAAAGCCTACCGTTTTTTAAAATGCCATGTAAAATAGGATAAAAAATGTGAAATACTTTTATGGGTAAATTCACAAAATATGAATTAGAGCTGTATACTGAAAACTACAAAACACTACTGAGAAAAATTTTAAAAGATCTAACTAAATAGAGAGATAGCCCATGTTCATTGATTGGAAGGCAATAGTATTAAGGTGTCAATCTTCTCCAAATAGGTCTACATATTCAATGCAGTCCCAATACAAATTCCAAGTCTTTCTCATAGAAATTGATAGGCTGGTTCTAAATTTTATATGGAAATGCAAAAACCTAGTGTCAAGAACTATACAGAGTCTGAAGTGCTACCCTAATTGCAAGTTAAGAAGTTAAGTCTGCCACAGTTTCAAGAATTCTGGTAGAAGATACCAGACCCTTGGCCCAGAGATAAAGAATAGCTTATTAGCTACAGACATGTCACTCCTGGGTATTCATCAAAAAAATTAAAAATTAAAAAAAAAATTTAAGCATAAATGTTCATAGCAACTTCATTTGAAAAACCCCAAAACAGGAAACAAGTGCAGTGTCCATGAATGGGTGAATGGGTAAACATTGTGATATATGCATATAATAGAACACTACTCAGCAAGAAAAAGGAATAAACTATGGATATTTACAACAACATAGATGAATCTCAAAATAATTATACTGAGTGAAAAAAAGCCAGACAGAAAAACAGTATATACTATGATTTTATTTATAGAAAATTCTAGAAAATGCAAGCTAATCTATTGCCTGGGAAGGGAGTTGGGAAAAAGGAAGGAGGAATGGTTTAAAAAGGGCTTGAGGAAACTTTTTGGGGTGATGGACATGTTCATTATTTTGTCTGTGACAGTGATTTCACAAGTATACAAATATATCAAAACTGATCAAACTGTATACATAGCTGCTGCCCAGCACATAAGAGACACAGTCTGGTGTTTGAACTGAGCTACCTCAATATAATAATCAACACTTCAGAGGAACACAACAGAGTCCATACTCTCTACAAACTATCATTCATAACGTCAAGAACATAATAAAAATTATTAGACATATGAAGAAAAAGGAAAACCTGATCCATACTCAAAAGAAAAGGCAATCAACTCAGACTACCTTAAGAGTTTATAACATCTTGACATATTAGATAGCAAGGAACCTATCAAAGATTACTAGACTCACGTCAAAAGGAATTAGAAGCAAATATGAAGAGGCTTACGCTAGCAAAATTGGGCAACTGGCTCTATTAAGAATAAGAACTGAAATGTATTAAAATCCATCACCCAGCCCTAGATGGTCTGGCTCAGTGGATAGAGCGCGGGCGTATGGACTGAAGGGTCCTAGGTTTGATTCTGGCCAAGGACACACACCTCGGTTGCAGGCTCGATTCCTGGCTCCAGTCCATCAAGAACAACAACAAATCATTGTTAACTTGAAAACTGAATATATAAAAGAAAGGAAGCATTTATCATGTCTTTTATATAAACTACCCCACCGGGCAACCAAGTAGTACATGAGGGGAAATATCTCCTTATAAGATAATTTCAATGTGTAATCAGAAGTCAATGTAGAGGTTACTTTTGGAGGGAGAAAGAAACTGTAATTGAGATGGGACAAAAGAACCTAAGAGGTCATTTCAGTATTCCAGTTCTAAACCTCTAAGACTGCTTTCAAAATAGGTAGAACCTCTCAAATTAAAAATACCACCATTAGCAATACCTCATCTGGGATATAGAAATTTGAGCAGGATTTAAATATAGGATGTGTATGTATTAAAGAGGGACTATGATTTTCAACAAAGTGTTCCAAAAGTTCTCAATGATGACATATGAACAAAGGCCTGAAGAAGTTGAGGAAGCAAGCAGTAAAATAAGACACACACACACACACACGTATATAAATATACATACTGCAAAGGTTCTGGTGTCATCCCCACTAACAAGACTTGGGTCACCTAACTTAAACAGAAGAGAAAGAAAATGATTTTTGGAAGCCCTATGCATCCTCAATTATCATTCATGTTTATTTAATGCAAGATTAAGAAACAATAAAAACAGATACATGGAGAGTCCTAGAAACTTAGCTTTAAAACTTGACTCTGCCACATAAGAAATGCATGACTGCCCTACCAGGTTTTGCTCAGTGGTTAGAGTGTTGGCCCGTGGACTGAAGGGTCCCGGGTTTGATTCTGGCCAAGGGCATGTACCTCAGTTGCAGACTCGATCCCCGGCCGGTCGGGATGGGTGTGGGAGGCAACCAATCGATGTGTCTCTCTCACATCGATATTTCTCTCTCTCTCCCCCTTCCACTCTCTCTGAAAAGCAATGGGAAAAGTATCTTCAGGTGAGGATTAAAAAAAAAAAAGAAAGATAGAAATGTATGACTTACACAATTATTTAACTTCTCTGGGCCTTAGTTTTTCATCTAAAATGAGGATAGAACACCTACCTCAGAGTGTGGCTGTGAGGATTAAATAAAAAATGTATTTGAAACAACAAGCAGGGATTGTAACACATGGTGAATGCTCAGTATAAGTTGGTTCATTCCTAAATGTCAATACATAAACTCCACATCAAGTTCCACTCAGAAAGCAGAAACCGTGTGCTGCAGCAATACTGTCAACGGCTGTCTCTGTTTGGAATCTGATGCTATTAAGCATTTAAAATTAAGTACTGTCTGAAGGCACAGTGGGTCAAAGTTTGATTACAACAAAACATAAGAGACTGTGAATTTTGTGCTTATACTGGAATTTTGCTAAGTCACATTTCTTGAAACAAGTGGGTTATAAAGGCTTGGTCATTTTTGGTCATACAGCATTGCCAATAAAAGACATAAGGCCCAGCCAGCATGGCTCAGAGATTAAGCATTGACCTATGATCCAGGAGATCGCAGTTCAATTCCCAGTCAGGGTACATGCCCAGGTTGCAGGCTCGATCCCCGGTGTGGGGCATGTAGGAGGCAGCCGATATCTGACTCATCATTGATATTTCTCTCTCTCTCTTTCTCTCTCTCTCACCCCCCTCTCCCTTCCTCTCTCTGAAATCAATAAAAACATATTAAAAAAAAAAAAAAAAAAAGACATAAGGAAGGGAAAGGGTAGAACTGTTTCTGTATGAAATCAATAACACAATCTGTTTTCATTATTTGGGGAGGCAAAGGAACAGACTGCTCAGTCCTTATTTCTTTCCTATCTGAGAACACCCAGCTCTATACCTCAATGCACTCTGAGAGCTGTTTTCATGTAAGGTAAGCAGAGCCAAGGGCATAACTCTGAGAGCACTTTCTCACTTTTCTGTTCTAAAAGTAAAGTAATATTTTGGATGATCTAAAAAAAAAGAAAAGAAAAGAAAAAAAAGCCTATAATGATGTACCAGCAGATCTGATGATGATGATGTTGACATTAAAATAATTAATACCTGCTAAACTTGTACTGGGTGCTTGACTATGTCCCAGGCACTATTCTAAGTGTGTTGTATATATTGAACTCACAACAACCCTAAAGTCAGTCCTGACTAACAATAGATGTGTCACTCTGGCCTGTGTGGCTCAGTTGGTTCAAGTATCATCCCATACACTGAAAGGTCGCGGGTTCGATTCCCAGTCAGAGCACATATCCAGGTTGTGGGTTGGGTTTAATCCCTGGTCGGGGTGCATACCAGAGGCAACTGTTTCTCTCTTACATTGACGTTTCTCTCTCTCTCCCTCTCTCTTCCTCTCTCTCTAAAATCAATGAAAAATGTGTCCTTGAGTGAGGATTAAAATTTTTTAAAAAATAGATGTGTCTTTGAGGATCAAAAGATACAAAAACAGAACTCAGTTAATAGGCTAAGAGACTATTCAACATGACACAGCTGGGAATTCAGGGATTAACTTAAGAGTTTTCTGACTCCCAGTTCAGTGTTCTGATCTGTACCCACTCTGGAATAAGAAAGCCTAGAGTCTTCCTAACTAAACAATAATGACCAGATCTCATGAAAAACTGAAGTATCTATCTAAGAATAAATCAACCCTGTCAAAGATAATAACTAGCCTCACTGGCATGATTATGTCATACAGGAGATTCTAACGCATCAGATGCCAGGAAGAAAATCTAAATATAAAATCCAGGCCATGGCTGGGCAGCTCAGTTGGTTAGAGTGCGTCCTGATACACCAAGGTTGAGGGTTCGATCCCCAGTCAGGGCACATACAAGAATCAAACAATGAAAGCATAAATAAGTGGAACAACAAATTGACCTCTCTCTCTTTCCCTCTCTCTTCCCCTCTCTCATATACATACATACATAATTTTAAAAATAACTAAAAATTAAAAAACAAATATAAAATCCAGAATCAGAATCCAAGTCCAAAGTATACAAAATAAAACAAAGTATACGAAATTACTGGAAATTGCTTATGATATCACTCATTTCTTTGATGATTTGTAAATCAATGGTTTCAGAATAAAGATGAGAATTTTACTAGTTTACTATTAAAATTCTTTGGTAAAGATTCTTTTTAACATCAAGGTCAATTGCTATTTTGAAAGAGTAGCTCTCTTACTATGGTATAGGATATAAGGGAGAGTAATATGATTTCATGTCTCCATTTGTAATAAAACAGAGCTCAAAGGTTAATATGCTACTGAAGCCTTTCAAACCGATTTGTAATCTGTCAACCCCATTAATCCTCAAATTCTACTTTTACCCAGTTCTACCTCCCCAAAATAATTCATCTGACAAATAGATAAAGTTTCTGAGAAATCTCTAAGGTTGGTAGAAAAAAAAATTTCAGAAATGTTAAAAAGAACCCTGGGTTGTGGTATAGCTGAAAATGAGAGTATTCCCTTAATGAATTTAGAAAGCTAATAGTAGTTTCATAACTTCTCTAATTTTCTCCTACTTTTTTCTTTCTTAACCTTAACAAAACATCACTTAAGATACTGAGGTAAATAATCATGTAAAAAAGCTAAGAGAAAGATAAGAGCTTTTCTTGGATGATATTTATACCCGTGCGAAAGAAAAAAGTCATTATTTCCCTCAAATCAAAATACAATTACCCTTTCATGAAATAACTCACAAATAGGATGAAGAATTCAAGCAACATAAAATCAAAATGCCTTTTAAAACTTTAGAACAAGTCTGAGTAGAGTCCTGTGACAGTCCACCAAATAATACACTATCCAGTGTCCACTTTAATGTTCCAAAGACTTTCCGGCACCAAGTCTCTGACTCTCTGGGAGTACCTATTGCTATTCCACAGGCATCCTGCCAATTTCTCCTCCAATTCCAAAGAACTTTCTCCTAGACGGATCGTCTAGGAGAGCAGTAGTGAGAACCAGTTTTAACTTGCTAATGGCACAAGATGATGTACCTGTGATAGAAAAGACACAGTTTCACAAGGATGCTTATGTGGCCTGCTGCAGATCCTGCAATTTAATTCAATTAATCTTTGTTTTCTCCTTCCTTTCATATTTATTTGAGGCATCAGCATGACCACCCAAATAATACCACCTTAGAAACAAAGTGCTAACTTGCACTAATCATTATTCAAACAACAAAAAAGGAGTGGATTTAATTCTATTAAGAAGTCAAAAAATATTTTATCTCTTACCCTTTGGGACAGTATAGATGGAACTGGAGAATATTATGCTAAGTGAAATAAGCCAGGCAGAGAAAGACAACTATCACATTATCTCACTTAAATGTGGAATCTAAAGAACATAAGAAACTGATGAACAAAATAGATTCAGTGACATGGAAGCATGGAACAGACTGATGAATCTCAGAAGGTGGGGGTGGCTGGGTGGGTGGGGAGAGATTAACCAAAGAACTTATATGCATATATGCCCAACCCATAGACACAGACAATAGTGTGGTAAAGGCCTGGGGCAGGAAGTGGGTGTGGGGTGGAAAGGGTTAATGGGGAAAAAAGGGGACATACGTAATAATTTCAATAATAAAGATAAATTTTAAAAATATTTTAAAACATTAACTAGGGAATTTATGGTTTTCAAGGTACTATTTTGTGATGGAATGTAATACCGTTATCATAATACTCTAAATACAAAGCACCATCTATCTTTCCTCTAGTGAGCTAAAAGTTCTAGACAGTTCTCTTGGTTTTATGGTCTTAATTGTACACAAATGATGTCCTAAAAAAACTAATCTGAAGATGAGATCACTACTTGTTTTACAGAAGAATTCATCACTTAACAAAGGATTTGGGGCAAGCATCCTTTAAGTAGGGAGTATTTTGGCTTTATTTTAAGTTCTGTTTTTAAAAATTTGGTAACAAGGCCCTGGTCAGATAGCTCAGTTGGTCAGAGCTTCGGCCCGATATGCCAAAGTTGCAGGTTTGATCCCTAGTCAGGGGAATCAACCAATTAATGCATAAAAAAGTGAAACAACAAATCAATGTTTCTCTCTCTCTCTCCTTTCCTCTCTCTAAAATCAATCAATAAATATATATTTTTAAAAATTTGATAACATCAACTTTTTCAGATATACATCTATTGCAAAAAGGGAGACCTGCCCAGCAGTGTACTGGAGTAGGTATATGATTTAAAATGAAAGCTTATAAGCTTAAAATTAAATTATATAAAAGCAAAAGTGATAACTGCTTAGAATTCTTAACTCCTACTTATGTTATTCTTTCAGTTATTTACATCTATTGTATCTGTATGATGCAAGCACTATATAATAATGTAAGTCACCAGTTCTCTTCCCAACACTACATTCAGTGACATTGCATTGGTGCTTGAAATTGGCCATGGTGGAAGTAGTTACATCTTGAAAATGGGCAAATGTTACATTGTCTAAACTTAAGAAAATGATGGAGAAAATGTTGAAAATGTAGATTAAATTTAAAAGTCTGTTGTGTGTATAGCCATTTCATTGTAAATAGCACACAAAAAAATGAGAAAATATTCTTCTAGTATTCAAAAACCAGTATCCAACTCAGGAAAGAATTCACTCATATTATCAATGAATGGATAATACATATTTGTTGTTTCACTTTTGTCTTCCTCATTAACATAAGAGAAAATATCAATCTCCATTCATGTTGGAACTGTAGTTTGGTCATAGATATGAGAGTTTAGCAAAAATCAACAGGAGCATTCTGTGAAAATCAGTTGGCTATAGGGAATGTACAATAGAGTGCATTGTTTATTTTAATAATTGTAAATTGTGTACTACACATTTTTGTTAGTTAAATTTGTAATAAACTGTAAATGCACATACATGTGTGTTTTTTTTTTTGAGAACCAGTTGTGAAACGTTCACCAGAATACCAGTGAGTGGGGCCTTCTTTAAGTTGGCTTCTGAGTCCTTTTCATATTACCCTAGCAGGCTTGGATAGTTTTCCTGGATAGCCTTCTGGTATGACAAAACAGCCATAAACAATATATAAACAAATGGGTATAGCTGTGTTCCAATAAAATTTTATTTATTAAATCAGGCTGGCCAGGAATAATTTGTCAACTTCTGGTTTAAACTTAAGTAAAACAAAGAAGGCTTATGTTAGAACTTCGTTTGTTTGTTTTAGAATAATGAAAGACTACTTCCTCGTGTTTTTGGAACAATGGAATGGCTACAGGTACTACACATTTTGAAGTTCAATCTACATTTTCACCATCACTTTCTTAAGTCTAGACAATCAACAAAACAATAAATCAAGGTCTGATCTGTAGCATTTACTGATTTCTGTGAGGTAAGTACTCCCACCATCACTGATTTCATACTACCAATGTGTTGTCCCTGAATGTGGAATTAGGAAAAGATGTACAGTAGTGTACAGTTAGACAGTATTCCACCATACAGATACAATAAACTTAACCTCAAGAATAAAATAACTAGGATATGATGAGTTTTGAGTACCTTTGCATTTAATATAATTTATGTAATGATAAGTTTACATGATTTAATTTTTAATAAAAGTTGTGTTAAACAACCAACCTACAAACTTTCTTAACATTTAACAATATTTAACAATTGGATCTCACAAGTGGGTATGAGCCAATACCAGCAAATCACTGGTCCCACATGCCAAAGATGAGATGATCTGAACACCAATAAGGATAATAATAACTGCAATGGACTGACACCCATCAAATATGTTTAAATCCATGAGTTCCTACTGATCCTTAGAAAAAACACATGCACAACTAGTTGCTGACTGCTGAAAGAAACTAGTGAACTAATTTATTATTTTGAAATTGACAAAGAGATCAAACATTTATCCAGTCTTTCATATATAAACTGTACTAACTAGGTAACCAAATAGTAGATGAAGGAAAGTTTTTCTCTATAGAAGTACTCTAGCTAAAAAAAGGTTAAAATTAGACTGTCACTATTTTGCAACTTTTGTTGACTTAATAGTTCAATGTTTAATAAAATCACACACACACAGACATTATGTGTCCTCTGATGGAAGTACATACATCTCCAACTATGAAATAGTGTTGCCAAAACAATCAACATGACAATGATCAAGCTTCTAGATCCAGCTATCAATTTACAGGATATATAGAGGACCGTGTAAAACAAAACCATTAGGATGCTCTAAGCAAAATTCAGACTATGAAAAACTCTACAGGACAAACAACCCAGTTTCTTCAACAAATGTGCAAATACAAAAGGGAAAGGGGAAGAGAGAGAGAGAAAGACAGAGAGAGGGGGAAAGAGAGAGAAAGAGAGATATCAACCAATCCCTGGAACTAGAAAATAAATCTGAAATCCTAAGGGAAAATGTTATCTCTTAAATACTAGAATATGTATTACAAGTCTAATATTTTAAATAATATCAATTTTTTAACTTTAAATTTACATATGGTATAGATTTTGCCTCCCACATATGAATTCCCCAAATAGACAGCATGAGTTGCCCTATCAATTCCAAAAATAAAATGAATACTTTCATGATAGCAAATCAATGAAAAGTATAGTAACTATCATGTGTGAATCTTAATTAAAACACAGTAAAGATTTAATCTACAGGTACATCATTGAGAATAGAAAATAACACAGTTTCGTTGTTATTGTTAGCTTGGCAATTTACTCTGGTCCATCAGAGAGGATTTATAAGGAGATGGGATGATCCATGTGTTAAATAAATCCTGTAACATGTCACTCAATGGTTCCTAACCATTTAAAACAAATACCCCCTTTTTAACATCAAAAGATTTCATAAACCTCTACAATAGTTCTAATTCTGGTATATGTTAATTAGGTAAATACATAACAGAAAGCTATGAACTAACCAATACTAAATGAATTTGTATGTTATGAACAACTGTTATACACATTTAAAATAGCTTTATATATACATACACACACATATATACATATTTAAGGTTTTTAAATTTAGCCTAGATACAATGCTTATGCCACACAAAGTCATATATTACATGCCATAGCCCTGTCTTCGCAGATGTCTGAGGATAAAACCAGTGGCATAAGGTACACAAAATCGTTCTATGGGCCTCTGAACCATGTGTTCTTAAGAGTTAGAATGCTTGGTTCAAATACTCCTGGATCCCCTAATTACTAGTGTATGACCTTAAAAGTTATTTATCATCCTTACACCTCAGTTTGCTCATGTATAAAACGAGAACAGTAACAGTGCTTAACTCACAGGGTTATTATTAGAATTAAATGAGTTGTTATATGTAAAGCTCTTAGATGAGTGTGTGACACCTAAGTCAGTGTATCTAAGGGTTGTTGCTTATGAAGTTTCATCAAATCCAGCATTTAGCTTCTTGTTCCTCACAGTGTGATACAAACTCATCATATGTCATTTCTTTTTGTTATTAAAATTCAGAAAGGCAAAGTTGAAAAAAGAAAGTCTCAAAAAAACCCTGCCATGAAACATTTAATATCTGTTAAACTATAACAATATTTAACTAGGCTCTACTGCCACAGTAGGTTAAATACCACCTTGGCAGGCTCAACAATTATATAGTATTTATAAGACTTATGATATGTACCATACAGGTATGTAAAGATACAGAATTTTAAGCCCCTTATTTTATTTTCCCAAAGCATTTTTCTTTATACCACAGAAGACACTTCTAGCTATCCTTTTCCTTCCTAACAAAGCCAGCTTTAATAAAAATGAATGCCCTAACAACTTCATTTGAAGTTGAACTTTAAGAAATCCTTTAATGCAAAACTAAGTGTATCCCTGTTACATATTTAACTTGCAATAGGATATCCAGCAGCTATCAAGGGACCTGGAAAGGTTTGTTAGTTGATGACGAGATGCCTGCTGAGATGGGCTCCACACACAGGTAATACCCAATTGTAGACAAAATCTTCCGACCTACATCTCAGTCTCCTTTAAAGTTAATCTGAACACACTGTACATGAAAGGAAATGAAAAGTGAGTTTTTCTCCTTTACCATGGCACTGGGACTTCCTGAGTTTTTCATTCCATTGCTGATTGGTCCAAAACTACTATTTCCTTCTAACTATTCCCAATTGTGTCTGTCAGACATAATTAGGATTGCACACTAAAAAGAAGTGTTAAAATGTAATAATGCCATTAAATCTGACAAATTTTTTTTTTTTTACTTTAACTTTCACTGTATCAGGAAAAATGGCCATTACCATTTGACATCTGGGTCCAATGGAGCCTTTATATTTTTAAGCCATTTATAGAACTATGAATAATTTACAGAAGTATGAATAAAAGGATAGTGAAAACAACTTTATTAGAAATTGTAATAAGAATTTAAACACAGCAAACCCTTTGTATCATGTAAATTTGGTGTATAAGCATAAAATGTGAAAAAATATGATCAAATATCCTTTTAGCAAAAATGGTTCTTGTCATAAAAATATTGCATGATGAAACCCTTCCTGTTGAATGACTAACTGGATGAGAACACCATATTTCTTGTTTGTCCTGAGAAATACTGTTCAGTTATCAATTTTAAGTTGAAGAAAATTCATCTAGGATGTTGTCATCTGAATACCAGAGTTTGAGATCTCATTTATAAGACCAATTTCTTCATCTTTGGCATCATCATCATCTAGAAATGATGCAATCTCTTTGCATTTATTTCTTGATATGTTCAATAATTGTGAAACATGTCAGTTTTTTTTCTCTATTCCATTATAAGTGGAAAGTAAAAAAATTCTATTTTCACTGTGTTCAATGAATTCTAAAACTAGACTAAAACGACAGTGTTTCCAGTTTTCTTTAATATATTATTGAAATAGAATACAGTACTCTGGTGCCACAATTACAAAAATAAAGGGTGAAAATTTCTTCTACTAGTGAGTCATCTTTAGCTGGGAGATTTCATTATTCTTCTATTTTATTATTTTAATTTTTTTAAAGCATAGTTGGCAATAATTAATGAGTAATGATAAGTAATAATAAATCCTATGATGACAAAAATAGCAAATTGTTTCAAGATAGATGAAAATATGATCCATAAGGTCCCATAATGTAACGTTGATTTATAAAAAGATTCAATGGACCGACTGGACATACAGTAATGACAAGGCAGAGTCAGTTTTATTCAATTTTGGAAAAAAATAAAAAGTATGTGTTCTCTCTTCTGAAAGCCTCTAAGAAAGAATAAAAAGCCATTGCTTTCACATAGATGAGACTGATGAATGTCAGAGGGATGGAGGAGGGCGGGTGGGTGGAGGGGGAGAGAGTAACCAAAGAATTTATATGCATATATACACAACCCAGGGACATGGACAATGGTAGGGAGAGGGAATGGGGAGGGGGAAGGAACGAGGTGGAACGGGTCATTGGGGAGAAAAAGGGACATCTGTAATATTTTAAACAATAATAAAATTAAAAAAAAAAATCCATTGCTTTCAAATAGTAAGAACTGCTTAAAAACAAAACTCAAAAGCAAAAAATTGGAGCTCATTGATGCTAACAATACTCTGAGGGTTAAGAATACTTTCTCAAATTATGTTAAAGGTTAGTACCCAAAATTTAATATAGAAAATGCAAATAAAGTCATCTACTAAATTGGAAACATTGTTTTAAATGAAAGGATGGAATGAGTATTCTACATTACTAGTGGTACTGTCAGTTAACACTTTTGAAAGGAATTTCATTAAAAAAAAATTTTTTAAACTTCCTACTCTCTAACACAGTGATCAAACTTTTTAAACTTAATCATAAGAAATAATCTGAAATGTTGAGAAAATCATATAAATAAAAGTTTTTATTGCAGTGATATTCATATAAGTTAGAAATTAAAGAGGCCTAAATGTTCAACACTAAGAGATGGCTAATTATACAGCCATTTAAAATGCGGGTTATAGCCCTGGCTGGTGTTGCTCAGTTGGTTGGAGCGTCATCAGGTATACTGAAGGGTTGAAGGTTTGATTCCCAGTCAGGGCACAGGGCTGGGATATAGGTTTGATCCCAGGTTGGGGCCCATGGGAGGGCAACTGATCAATGTTCTCTATCCCATGGATGTTTCTCTCTCTCTCTCTGAAACTGGTGGGCATATTCTTGGGTGAGGCTTAATAATAATAATAATGATGTCTATCTCATAGGGTTGTAAAGATTAAATGCGTGAATGTGTGTGTACATCCGTATGTACACACACATTAAAAAATAAAATGGTGATTATAAAGACTATATAGCAACATGGAATAATATTCTTTTTCTTTATTTCTAATGAGACCTCTCAACCATCACTCTATAGTGGAATAGCTAACTACTGTGAGGCACATACGCATAGATATTCCCCAATTAAGTATTTCAAGTCACAATATCTTACAAACTTATATTATCTCTATACTACTAACCTACTCCAAGCATATTTTGCTTTTGCACACCGTCTCATGGCTAACAGAACCACCCAAAGCAAATAATTTAAGTCCATTTTATTCATTTCCTGTTCATTCCTACACCTATCACTGTCTAGCACACAGAAGTTATTTAATGACTAGCATACAGTAGATGAATTAAATGAAAAAATGCAGTGTATAGTTATATGCCATAATTAAACTATGTTAAAATCGGCTTGTGTGTGCGCACACACACACACACACACACACACACACACACACACACACACGGGACTATATCACAATAACAATGGTTATATTCCAGTGGGAGATTTTTTTAGTTCCCAAATTTCAACTAAGAAATTTAAAACAAAATGTCCCCCTCGAAATGTGTTTAATCTAAAAAAATTATACTTTGAAATTCAATTCCAGTGAGACTGCTAGGATATTGGCATAATCATACATTCATTACAGCATTGTAAAATGATACAATTCTTTTGGAAAGCAATGTGTAATACATGTCAAAAGCCATAAATATGTTTATACCTTTGACCTAAAAACTCCTACCCTGGGAATTTATCATAAGGAAATAACATAAAAGAAAAATATGCACAAAGATATCTGATGCAACATTATAATATTTAAAAACATTAAAAGTGTTTAAAAATAAGAGAATGGCTAAGTAAATTATAGTACATTCTTTAAAAACAGTAAATATAAAATAAATAGGAACAAGGAAAACACAATAAAAATGTTAGGACTAAAAAGTGGAACATAAATAATGTTGAATAAAAAGGCAAAAGAAAACTGTATTAACCTATTTCAACAAACCAAATATTCTCTTCATAAATAAAAAAAGAATTGGCACACTAAAAAGTAGGAAAAATTGTTATGTTAGAATGAGAAAAATGTATTCATTTTTAAAGTATCTTCTAATGGAACTTTGAAGATAATGTTTAAAAATCAAACCTGGAAAAGCAGATGCTAATGAATAATAATTTCAAATTTTTAAAAAGAGTATCTAGAGTTTCAGAAAAGATAACATACAGCATTTGCTAAATGACAAAAGGATTCTGTTCTAGGTATAAAAGTTTCTTTTATTAAATAAATTCATATGTAATGGCTCTAACAAAGTTACATAGAAGGTGAATTATTAACAAAATTGTATTATTCTTTCTAAAACAAGCCAGCAGTGGTTTAAGTTGTTTGCTTTTTCTTAAGACTTTGAAAGCATTTTTTGGCACTTAACTGTATATTCATTAACACTAACAGAAAAGGAAAGAGTGCCACCTACTGAACTGTAATCACTTACACATTAAAAAAGAAATCAATTTTCTTATTTACACTACAGAATTTGAAGTCTCCAGCAAGAATAAAATGAATGATAATTAAATATTACTAACTAGTAGAGTATATTTAAATATTACATTTTACTATGTAATACCTGATAAAAATAAATTATAAATTTAAACCAAGTCTGATTACATGAGGGAGAAATAACATAGAGTGTTAATTGTGCACACGGCAGTGTATTAGAACAAAACATCATCAATTATTCAACACTATAACATAACATCATAGTGCTTACAACAAAAGGAAAGAGAAAAATTATTGTTTCTTTCCTGTGGTTAATTTAGATGAAAATAACTACATTAACACTTTATCTAAAATAAAAATTCTTAAATATGTCTAAGGGTTAGAAAAAGTTGATTAAAAGTTGCTAAAAGTGATCAGTTAAAGTCTATCACCAAAAAAACAATGGAAAAGGGAGATATTTGAAAGATAATTGTAAAGATCTGGCCAATACAACTTGCATATTCACATATATCTTCTTTTTACTTCTCTCAAAGCTAATCAATGTGATAAAATTTTGCATTATGCTATGGTCTTCAAGGTATGAGTCGATAAACCAGCTGGAGATGCAGTTTACGTGGGAAAGATGGAACAGTACTTCACAAAAGCAGAATTCAGGAAAATTCCCTACGTAGAGGAGAACTGAGTCCAACTTTGTGCCTTAGCACTTCACACACCATGTCAGAATTTTCACAGAAGAAAGAATTAGAGTGGGCATTATTACAAATGTGTACACTTATTAAAATGTAAGGTGTTTTCAGGATCACAAGCCATTATACTTGGTGCTGAGAGTTTCAGGAACAAATTGTAAAGGTAGGCCTGCTCTCAGAAGACCGTATCAAAGACCTATGATCATAGATAACACTTATCTCATTCAGTTATAGTAACAATCCCAAGGAGGCTATAATTCCCATATTACAAATGAGGGAACTGGGCCTTGAGAGGGGAAAGAACAGGCATACTACATTTGGGAGAAAGGAAAAAATAAAGGCTTTAAACTGTCATACTTCAATGAAATACAAAGCTATAAATTTTTGGTAGTCAAATATCACATTACCAAAGTCAACATCAGGCATCAATCACTAAACAAATGTTATATAACTTTAAGCCCTAAACTAATAAACTAAAGGTTAATGCTTAATCTTTTATAACAAAACTAGTGTTAGGTGTTTTCAAGCAATTTCTGTTCTAAGAAATTAAAGAAAATTAATCCTACAAAGGCAAGCAGGGCCATTTGATATACTTATTACACCATGAGGTCATGAAGGGAGACCTCTGCACCCCAACATGAAGCACGGTGCCTGGCACAGAGTGGGCACTCTGTTTAAGTAAACTAGTAACAACAAGTAAACCTGGCCTTTTTTTTTTTTTTTTTTTAAATATATCTTTACTGATTTCAGAGAGAGGAAGGGAGAGGGAGAGAGAAACATCAATGATGAGAAAGTCATTGATTGGCTGCCTTCTGCACACCCTCAACAGAGACTGAGCCCACAATCCAGGTATATGCCCTGATGGGGAATAGAACCACAATTTCCTGTATCCTAGGTCATTGCTCAATCACTGAGCCAGGCCCGGCCGGGTAAACCTGGCCTTTTTTTTTTTTTAATTTTATTTTTGTTTAAAATATTACAGATGTCCCTTTTTCTCCCCAATGACCCGTTCCACCCCGTCCCATCCCCCTCCCCAGTCTCTCTCCCCACCATTGTCCGTGTCCTTGGTTGTGAATATATGCATATAAATTCTTTAGTTACTCTCTCCCCCTCTACCAACCCGCCCTCCTCCATCCCTCTGACATTCGTCAGTTTCATCTATGCTTCCATGTTACTGAATCTATTCTGTTCATCAATTTAAGTTCTTTAGATTCCATGTATAAGCGAGATCATGTGATGTTTGTCTTTCACTGAAACCTGGCCTTTTTTAAAGAAAGTGCAACTGCTGCCCTTAACAAACAACAAAGTCGGCCCTGTGTCCCAGGTTCATGCCAGGCAAGGTAATCTTGAACTAACGCTACCTGATTCATGTTTTTAAAAATAAATAAATCATTGCCTGAAGGATATAATGTATATTACAAATTTTACCTCCATATTAGGCCAGTCTGTTTAAGATCTGGATGTTTAGACATTTGTATTACCGACCCAGTTTCCCAAACTTGAAACCTTGGTTCATTTCTAGCATATTCTCTACAACTCTATCACCAACATCTTCCACATTTGGTCCTTCCTCCATATCATTTCCCACAAGCAGAATTCAAGCCCCAACCTCTCTCCCTGGACAACTGCAACAAGCTTTATCAACACTTCCAATGGTCATCTCTCTCTTGAGTTCATACTCAGCACCACCAGGTTTTACTAATTATCTTACCCTATTTTTAGAAAAATCCATCGATTTCCTCATTCCTTAGAGTATACTGGGTAAATATTCCAAATTATAATTTGAAATCATATACAAATACTTGTCTAAATTTTTTTTTCCATATAGATTAGAAGCTCTAGGAAGGCAAAGACGGACCTTTCTTTTTTCTCTTTCCTTTTCTCTTTTTAAAAATATATTTTTATTGACTTCAGAGAGAGGAAGGGAGAGGGGAAGAGAGAGAAACATCAATGATGAGAGAGTCATTGATTGGCTGCCTCCCGCACCCCCCCCACTGGGGATGGAGCCCACAACCTGGGCATGTGCCCTGACCAGGAATCGAACCACAGTCTCCTAGATCATAGGTTGATGTTCAACCACTGAGCCATACCAGCCCTTTCTTTTATGCTCACTTCTATATCTCCAGAAATAAGCTGTGTGTGCTTTGCATACAATAGGCGGTCCACAGATACTTCATGAACAAATGAAAAAATGATTTTGAAATTCCCTCTAGCACCAATGGCACAAATAACCACAGTAAATGAAGAAAATAACAATATTATCTCTGAAATAGGAAAGCTCTACGTAGCCATAGCAGGTAATTAATTAAGTAAAATACAATTACTGCACTGCCCAAGATAAGATTCAAATTTAGGAAAACAAGACAGACCAAATCCTAATTAACAACAAAAGCACTAACTTTGTGGTCTTATGCCAAATCAGACATGTAATATCTATTGCCCTACTATTCCTTGCCCCTCTCCCCCACACACAATTAGCCAAAGAAATAAAACTGGATAGCAAAAACGTTAAACTTCTGGAAAATTTAAAATTTTGGGGGAAAAAGAACAAAATCTTTTTTCTAATTTGGATGCCTGGAGGGGGAAATTGACAATTTTGGGGGTTGTGGAAAGTAAAACATTAAGATACTTAATTTTTCTAAGGCATTTGATAAGATTACTTGTTGATGCAGGAACATAAAAAAACTATTTCATTACAACATCAAAACATGTTCATATTTTTGCAAATCCAGACAAATTAAAGAAAAAAAATTTCAGTGAGGAAGAGAATTTTGGCCAAGTCCACCAAAAACTGTAGTCTGTCAAATATGTGTATGCTGGTACTTTTAATCTCTATTTTGAAACGTACACACCTCTACTTAAGGGCTAATTTTGGTGGTTTGAATGCAAAGCAAGAGATGCCCATACTTTAAAATTATTTAAGCTAATCTTTATGCTATAGGCAAGAAACCATTTCTAAAGATAACCATTATAAGCACAAAAAGTAACATGAGTATAAGAATCGAATAAGACGTTATTTATCATAACATGTTTTTTTAAAAAGTAACTGTATTTAAGAAGTCAATTTGAAAGGAAAAGAACTTGATGTGTCACAAGAGAAACCTTTCTGTTTTTATACCCATGCTAGGAGAATAAATACCATGATAATGAACAATGCAAAGAATACTAGACTAAGACTAAGAAATTGGGGACTCAGCCACCATCTGTCACTTAACAGCTGTATTACTTTAAATAAGTTACACTTTGCGACTGCTTCCCCAAAATTCTGAACAAATTTTCCTAAGGATAGCAGTCAGGTAGAGTAATAGGAAATAGGACTTAGGTTTTGTGCAAAAGGTGAAATGGAGAGTGAGTGTAATATTTAAAGAGGAAGCAAGACCAGTGTAAATTCTAAAGACAAATAAAACTATTAATTATAACAAAATACATTATGTGTGATGGCAGAGATACATGGGGGGTTGGCAAAAGTAGGTTTACAGTTGTGGGTATGCAAAACACAAGAGTTTATTTTTGTATTATTATTATTAATCACTGTGTTATTTTCCATATGAACAACTGTAAATTTACTTTTGCCCCACCCTATATATCATATGGGCACCAAAAGGAGGGGAACTCCAAATCAGCCTGGGTAAAGATATGGAGGTGCATAGTTCCTCTGGGGAAACATAAGCAAGTTACTGATTCTGGAGATTAAAGCCTGAAGCAATGAGGGGCAGAAAATTACTATGTAAATATAGGCAGAAGTCTCACTATGGAGGGTCCTATGGGTTTACACAAAGATATTTGTACTGAATGTCACAGGCAAGTTACCAGAAAACAGCCCTCAGTTTCATTTCAGATACAACCTTTATGGCTCAGATACTGTAGGATAAGAAAAACAAACACCACAATGACTCTAGGCAACTCCCTTGGGTATACAGGATACTTCGCCCAGAACTTTGCACTCCCACCCTGCAAGGTCATGAGTGGAAAGTACCTGAGAGGGTCAAGGGAGCAGCTAGGTGTGAGGTTGAAATTTGGGGCCCAAGGGCATTCTGCAAGCCTGTCCATTAAGAACACTGGCTTGATGGAAGTACTACTCCACTTAGGAAGGTCCTGCCCAAGCAGAGATTTCCAACAATCACAGAAAGAAAGGCCAAGAGAGAAGAGGGAGGGACATTTCATTCACGCCTCTACCTTCAATTTCAGTTCCCTTGCAGGACTCGACACAGAGTGGGGACCCCACATTCAACAGTGAATGAAATCAGCTACCCCAACCCAGCTCAGCTCCCAATTCACAATGTAACACAAGGCAGATTAATTCACCCTTTAAAAAAAACTTCCACTACTACTTCTGTAAAGTGGGAATGATAATAGCACCTGCCTTTAGGGGTTGTTTCAAGATTAAATGAGATAATGCTTATGAAAGTAGCATGTGGTATCAAGGACAAATTATCTGAAAGCTGCTTTTATATTCCTATTTTCAAACAAACACAATATTAATATTTTAGTGATAACAATTTAGCAGTGCAAATTTCCTCATTAACATTCTTCTGTTCATTAAGTAATCTCAGTTGCAAGAATAAACATTTTTTCTCTAGAATGAATAAAGCTATTTTTATTTTGAATGAAAAAGAGAAATTGCTCTCTATAGACAGTTTTGGTTTTCCTTGAGAAAAAAAGGGTTGCTCAGTGTAACTGTAAGTAGAGAAAGCTCATCAAGTGTTTTATATTATGGAATATACTTGCTTCTTGTTTAAGTTTATCATGGAAGATAAGGGTAGTTCAGGCAAGAGATAAAAATTTAAATAAAGGGAATGATGGATGAGTATTTTAGAAATTTTTAGGAAACAAAATTAGCAGAACTGGTTATTGGGAATGAGGAAGTAGAATGAGGAAAGGCGTCCCAGACACCTCTCACATTTCTAGCTTAAGTGACTAGATAACAGGTGTTTGAAGGGAAAGATAACGTGTGTAGCCTTTGACATAACAATCTGAGGTGTCTACGGGAAATGTGGAAATGGCCAACTGATGACTGGACATAGAGTTTTAAAGGTATGGAGATACAGTGTGGGGAGTCATCAGTATACAAATGATAGTTGAAAGCATGAGAACACAGAAGATGACACTGAAACTGAGTACAGTGAGAAAAACAGAAGGGCAAGTATAAAATTTTGGGAGCACTAACATTTTAGAGGTAGTAGAACTATGGAAGATGAGCACATGAAAGGCACGGATAATGAATTAATCATATAAGGAGAATTAAGAGAGTATGATGTCAGTGAAGAAAAGTGATAATGCAAGAAGATGCAATAAAGGGAATCCTGGAAGAAAGTGGCACGTTCGACAATGCAGTTTTTGGATCTCCCCAAATTGCCACATAAAAATAGAGCAATTAACATAACAAGGTGACAAAGTATATGAATTGATGCCAAAATACAAGAGGGTGACAACCAACCACCAAAAGCCATGAGACCCTAGTATTACCCATTTGTACAGGGGAAAGTGGTGAGAAGCAATGGGGAGACTGACCCGAAAGAGAAAAACCTCAAAAGCCAACAGGTATTCACTGAAAGTCTGGCAGGTCGTGTGAGAAGAGTGGCTGAGACTAAGAAGGGTCTGGGTACAGGGGCTGTGATGGGATCCACAGGAGAGATAACAAGCTCCTAAGCTTTCAAACCCGACCCTTTGCTACTCTCTTCAGGAGAGAGGTCACAGAAAAGCAAAAGGGAAAACTAGCATTAAGGAAAGAGTAGATTCAGATAAAATTGGTATAAGAAAATAAAAAATCTCAGAAAGCTACCCTACTTTTGAACAACACACAAAAACAAAAGAGGAAGCACTATATAGTCAGAAAAATTATCCTGAACTTCCTTTTAAATGTTCAGAAAAACTATATTCACATATACAATTTCTATAGGAAAAAGAAAATTAAATACCAAAATAACATCCCTATAGACAATGAAAGCACACAAAAAACACAGTAAAACAGATGAAAACTAAAACATTCTATTTTAAAATGGCCTAAAAGACATGAAAAAACATAAATCAAAATGAGAAAAACTCAGAAATGAAGTGACAGAACTCAAGAAAGTAACTATATGATCTGACAATGGGCACATGGTACAATCATCAAAAACTGGAGTGAATAGAATAACATTAGCAAAAAAAATTGTTTACCTGTTTCAGTAATCATGAATGATGTAGTATTAATATTACATGTGTAATCTAGGATATGGCAAATGGGTAATTATAGAATGTCCTATCATCTTTTTTATCCCTGGGAACCAGAATTATTGTTATGAAGAAAATTATTCACTGATGTAACATAAAAGTTAAAACCCTGTGGTCCTGAATTTGAATTGGAAATATCTGTATAAACTCATTAGTTACCTTATCTGTTATCTGTGTATCCACACACATCTATATGTATGTTTTTAAGTATAAATATTTAATTACTATTGCCTAGAAACAATGACGACCCAGTTGTAATAAGTACCTCAAGTGCCCGGATTGTGAACATAAAAATGTCATTTCCCAAGAAGCCAGGATTTCTTGGTAAAATATTGATTCCAAGTGTAGGAAAAGAATATACAAAAGGAGCCTAGAACAATTTGATATACCAGATAGCAAGGGCCCTATCAAACACTATTAGGATCATGTCAAAAAGGCTCAGAAGCCAGACTGAAGAAGCTGCCACTGGCCAAAGATGGGACAATCTGAGTTGCAACAGGGTATAACTAATTAGTCACCTATGGATGACCAAGAGCCAACTCATTATCTTAAAACCAGGTATATAAAAACAAAGAATCAAGCATTTCTCTTCCTTTCCCTTTATGAACTGTACCACTAAGTAACTCAGTTACAGATGAGGGAAAGGAATTCCTTATAAAATTATTCCAACTAAAGAACGAAATAAAAGCAAAATGTTGGAATATCACTACCTTACAGCCCCTAATGAATTATTGGATCTAGGCACTGAGCATCAACACAGCTAATATTTTAAAAAGTGAAAACCAGACATTAGCCTCCTAGTGAAGGAACACTATACTGCATATATATTGCCAAAGGTATTGAACCAGAGTCAGATCCAGCCTCAGATCCTCAATGCCAATTTGCAAGAAACATTTAACTGTACTATGAGTACAGAGTAGGCAAAATCCAGACTGTGGCAATCCTGTAAGTCACACCACCCAGATTCTTCAACAAATATAGTAGAAGAAAAAGAAAGGGATTTGGCAGGGACAGAGTTGGTGGGTGGGGAGCTACAGACTAAAAGTGACTTAAAAGACATGGAAAGTAAAAAAAAAAAAAAAGGGGAAAAGGGGTGTGTGCAAAGAACTAAAGGGTCGGGGATATATACTTGGCAACTTTCAAATATGCAATACAGTATTATTAAGTACAGTTACCATGTTGTGCATGACATTATTTTGTAACTGAAAGTTTGTATCTTTTGACCCCCTTCACTCATTTTGCCCATCCCCCAACTCTGGCAACCACAAATCTGTTCTCTGTATCTATGAGCTTGCTTTTTTTTTTTTTTTAATTAAAAATTATTTATTATTATATATATTTTACAGATGTATATTTTCTGAAATATAAGGTTCAGAAAGGTAAAGTGACTTGATAAGACTATAAACTCAGTAACTAGTTGAGTCCTGTCTGAATGGCTCCATGAAGCCCATGCTTTTGCTACTATAGTGCCTGCTACCCCTTCAGTCCTTCTATTCTTTTTTTTTCTTCTATCTGTGGTTAAGTCCTTCTATTCTTACACACTCACCATCGTAGAGAAGACATTCAAATGCTTTTCTGACATGATCCAAGTTGAAGGATTGATAAGATGGTAATCCTATGACAGTACTTTGCTAATAATATTTTATGACCAAAGTCAGGCATCTGACATGTGGCTCTTGAGGAAATAAAAAGAAAATAAAGAACTTGGCAAACAGGTGTTATTATCAATGTTGTTCAGGTCTGTACCACACTTAGCACCACTAACAGAAGACTAGAAGCTTTCTAACATGCTATACAAGTGAAAAAAGAAATTTCAGATTGTAATGATTTAAGCTGACTTGTGTGGCTATATTTTAAAAATGGTAACCACAGATTTGCATTTTATATCCTTTTCCCTGAACAGGGGAGAAGGTTTTGATAAGCATCTTACTGTGCTGCCTACCATTTATTGCATCCTTATGAATTATATGCATAGCTTATGAATCAGCCAATTTCTACTACCTTAAAGAATCCATAGTGCTATCTAAAAAGAACAGTTGTTCAATCTTACATTATTTTCCTTTTAAAATGTTTATAATGTATTTTGCGTAAAAAGTTAAAAGAAATAAGATTCTTCTTTGCTTCAAATATTCCAAAAGAGAAACTCAAAATTTTACTGTAGTAATTTTAGACAGAAGTCAGTATCTAAAATCACTAACTTGCTTTTCATACTCTTTCACTTCCCAATATAAATCTGATATCTTAGTTACATTTCCTTGGCAGTATTTAAACATGATAACCATAACACCTTGAGAGATTTTTATTGTGTGTTTTTTGCATGCTATAAAAATAAAACAGGAAGGACCAAATGGGTAAGTGGAGATTATTATCAAAGTCCTAGCGTTGGTTTTGAGTATGAATTTGTTAGAGGTTATATATAAAAAATAATTAAATAACTCTCTAAATAAGTAAATGAAGGTCATGTATGGAGCAAACATAAGCTTATGCACAAATCAAGAATTAAGATTAATCAAATGTCCACCTGAGTCTAAATTATTAAAAAGGCTAGAAAAAAAAAAATCAAACAGTTTAAATAAGAAGCATTTAAACAGTTTAAATAAGTATAACACAAGACAGAAAGAATGTAAATTACAAAATAGTTAGATTTTGAAAGCTCCAAAAGGCAGAGATAAAATGGGTTGAATTTTTTTAAATGGAGAAGATAGTACTTCCAGCTCAATCGCATGCCATTTGATAATGCACACAAGTGTGGTTATTAAACTTTACCACTGTCTAATTCAATGACAGAAAACTCATAATCACTTCTGAGAATCACTGATGCGCCAGTTATTCACACATTAGTGTCTTTCCTTTAGTTTCCTCCTACAGAGTTTTCTCCCAGCATTTGCTTACCATTCATGTTTTCTTAGCACAAATCCAAATTCTGTGAACTTCTAAGTTCCTTACAGCTAAAAATTTCAGATCCACACAAAGACTTTTTTTAAAGTACAAGAGGACATATCATGGATTAATACCTAGACATCATAAAGATGTCTAGGAAGCTTAATAAATTATATTTAATGACAACAGCAAAGAAGGAAATTCCAGGCCTACTTGAAATTCATGACCTGTCTGTGAGAGAAAATGCGCGTTTTCAATCAGGCCTCTGCCCAAGAAACTCTCCTTTGATAATGTTTTTATTGACATGCATTTGTTCTGTTTTTAAAACAAATAAATATATGTTTAGAGAAGTAGTAAAAATATCATTTTCTTAAGATCAAAAACAATAAAATTAGGAAATAAGGTGTTTAAAGAGAATGACTTTACATAGGGGATTATAAACAGCAAGAGTTCCTTAAGGGCAATAAAGGCTACAAATACAAATAAACTCAAAGGTAGGGAAGAATCAGAATTTTAGGCAGTTACAGAGAGGCTGGATGAGGGGGAATGAGTATTGTTTAACGATTACAGAGTTGGAGAAGATGAAAAAGTTCAGAGATGGATGGTAGTGATGGCAACATAACGATGTGAATAACGCCACTGAATTATACATCTAAAAATAGTTAAAATGGTTAATTTTATGTTATACATATTTTACTATAATAAAAATCATAAATAAAAGTTATTTCTGCCATAACTTGCATTACTCTGAAATACATCTATGATTTTAGAATTAAAAAAGGAAATGAATCGCAATTTTTCTATTTTTTTTTTTTTTTTTATGAAAAAACTCCATCATTTTATACCTGCATTAGAGATCACAAATTACTTATCTCTTTAGAATCTTAGTAAACCTAAAGGATCAAAATGTAAAATCATGCAGGAAAAAAGGAACTCTGCAATGACTGACTACTGTGCTGGATTAGCTATTATTTTATAATAAAATATTCTATATAAACAAACATATTTAAAAATGGAGATAAATCTGTAAAATGTTAGTGAATGTTCACTCACTGTTTCCAGGAATATCCAACTCACATTAAAGAGAACGACCCCAATTTTTCTGGTTCAGAGGTTTTCTAATTTACTGAAACATCCCATCCTCATATAATACCCTACTGAAAGGCCTTTCTGTGATCACGTTCTGTTCTCCCCTTCTTACAATTTACAAAGGATATAAATGCCTCAGACATAACCTTGGTTATGCCACGACTTTACCTGGTGATGCCAGCTGCAAGCTAGTTTAACTTAAAGGTTAGAATAATTTGTAAATAATATTAAAATATTTTGACTGCGTTTCTAGAATTTACATGTCAGCACAGCATTTTATATAATTCAGTTAGGAAAACTAAGAAGATTAGAATAGTTCCATGAGTATATATGAGTAAGAAACAAACAAAAATATCACAAACCTTCTTGAGAAGACACAATGGGTGGCATGTAATCAGGAATGTATTCTTTTCTTTCCTCTGCATCTTTACTTCCAGGTTGAGGAAACTGGAGTACATTGTTCTTGCTAACAGGAAATGAAGGAATTTGATGTGGGAAAGTGACAGGTTCAATATTGTGAATATAGTCTTCTAGTTCATTAAGACTAACCCCCATAAGTTGGAAAGCTTCACCAACATCATCCAAAATTGGGTCTGTTCGGCCATCTGAAACAAAGTCAAAAGCAAAGAAAATTGTTTTAAGAAAATTCCAGGAATATTTTTAAACATATTAAGAAACATATATTAACTAAATATGTATCAGAATCAAGTATATTACATATTCAAGACCTAGTTGTTGGAAAGAGTAAATTTTAAATAGAACATACTATTTAAACATTAGAAAGCTAATTCTTTTTTTTAAAAAAAAAATTTATTGATTTTTTTTTTTAGAGAGAGAGAAAAAGGGAGAGGGAGAGAGAGAAACATCAATATGAGAGAGGGAGAGAGAGAGAGAAACATCAATCTGTATGCCTACTGCATGCCCCTGGCTGAGGATCAAGCCCTCAACCCAGGCATGTGCCCCAACCAGGAATAGAACCAGCAACCCTTTGGTGCACACAGGATGATGCCCAACCAACTGAGCCATACCGGCCAGGGTTAGAAAGCTGATTCTTAAAGTCAATTTTAAAAACAATCTGACAACCAACCAGAACACCACAGACAATTCATACTAACAATCAGCTGGTACAGAACAAATATCATACGTAGTTTAGGAATGGCCAACAGCATCTGGAACAGTGCAGACACAAAGTAAATGCCCAATAAATATCACTATTATTGTTTTTATCAAATAACTAGAATGCTGTGCCGACTAACTAAATGGCCATTACATTTTCTCTATTGTTCAATGATGCATCTATGGACCCTAAGACAAGACAATGACTGGCACATAGTTGGCACTCAGTGAATACTTGTTGAATGAATTATGCTGCTGAATCAATTTTTTAAATCTAAGTAAATTTACAGAAAGAACTTATAAAGGTAATTTACATATTTTACATATAAATTTTTTTTTTTAATCTTTATTGATTTCAGATTAAAAGGAGAGGGAGAGAGAGAGAAACATCAATGATGAGAGAGTCCTTGATTGGCTAGCCCGCAACCCGGGCATGTGCCCTGACCAGGAATCGAACCCCGATCGCCTAGATCCTAGGTCGACCGACACTCAACCACTGAGCCACGCCCGGCCGTGCTAAATTTTTAAATGTAATTAAAAGACATCATGTATAAGAGATACAGATAAAAAGAATAAAAGTTAGATATAGTGAGATATTCCTTAGAAAAAGAAGTTTCTCCTATGCCTACCCTTAGCAGAACTTAAGGTCTATACATCTTTTGTTTTATAATTTTTATTTTAGAGAGAAAAAGGGAGAGGGATAGAGAGACAGAAACATCGATGAGAGAGAAACATAGATTGGCTGCCTCCTGCATGCCCCCTACCAGGGATTGAGCCTACGACCAGGGCATGTGCTCAACTGGGAACCAGTGACCTCTTGGTCCATGGGTTGATGCTCAACCACTGAGCCACACCGGCTGAGCGGTCTCTACATCTTTTAAAACCTCTATGAAAATTTCAGTTCCTGAGTTCCAGTAGCCTAAGAAATATTTTTACTGAAATCTCTTATGATCACTTCAGACTTATATGTCTGAAATTAAGTCATGCTGTAAAATTAAAAAGAATAATTTAAAGTTTGGAAAAATTAGATACCTGCTCACTCACACACATGTAGGAAAGCTCTGGAAGACTATATATCCAACTGTTTACAGTTTAAGGGGGTGAGAGCTGCAGTACAGGGGAAGGGAAGAGTTGATGCAAGAGACTTTCACTCTAACTCCAAATACTTTCATAGTCTGAGTTTTTCTACAAGTATGGGTTACTTCCATGATGTCAATAAGAAAAATTAATACTTATTCTTACTCTTAATAATGTAGATATGGTTCAGCCCTCCTATTTCTATTAAAAGCATTATTATTCTCTCAATCTAAAAAATATAATCATCTTTAATTCCTCCATATGCTTTGCAATTTCAACCTAAGACCTTTTGGTAATTCCCACCCTCACTCCCTTCAGGCCCTGGATTTCAGAATTTTTTGTCTATTCCTAAAATCACTATCACAGTATAGTTTCAAGTTCTCCCAATTTGAGTCGCTCTTGCACTTGACTGACAGCACAACATTCTTAAGATATCATTTTCATCACTGTTCCCCTCCCTAAGAGTATGCAGTGATTTCTACCACATTTTCATTTCTCTGTCCCTGCCTAACCTGATTTCACTTTAACATTTTTCTCTAAAATCCTCCAACTAGCTAAAATGTCAAACTGGCCACCTCACTGGGACTTTCATCATGTTAACTCTACTTAGGTATCTTAGTTTATGCTTTTCTCTAACCAGGCGTGCTCTCCTCCTATATATAACCATACCTCACAGTTCAACTCAAGTGTCATCTTTTCTGTAAAGTAACCCTACCCCAGAACCCACAACCCACAACCGCCTCTCCTTTACCTTATTCCTTTTGTATTTACTGCCTATGCCATGCAAGTATTAAATTATAGTGCTAGTGTTAAGAGTCATTCTGAAATATTTAGCACCTGCTTTCAGCTCACACAGACATATTTTATTCATAATACCATATATACAGAAACATCTGCCCCTGAACGCTTTGACAAATCATTGCCTTAGGGAAATTTAAAAATGCATTATTTGTTGGATTACTAACTAGTAACTTCTGATGCTTGCTTTAATTTGAGAGCATTTTTTTAAAAAGGAACAAATACCATCAGTTTGCTGTTGTTGACATTTCTTTAAAGTTACTGATTTCAGAGAGAGGAAGGGAGAGGGAGATAGAAACATCAATGATGAGAGTCATTGATTGGCTGCCTCCTGCACGCTCCCTACTGGGGATCGAGCCCGAAACCAGGTCATGTGTCCTTACAGGGAATCCAACCCTGACCTCCTGGTTCATAGGTCGATGCTCAACCACTAAGCCATGCTGGCCGGGCTGTTGTTGACATTTTGACACCCATGTACAAATCTATGGGCACAGATTGTGCCTAAGTAATTTAATGTCTCCAAAACCTATCACGGTGCTTAGGTTCATAAGTGGTGCTCAATAAATGTTTGTAGAAAAGACAAAAAGGAATAGAATATAAGATTATATAGTAGTAATCTGAGGTTACAGAACTCAAAGTTAAAAAGAACAGTAAAGAAAATAGAACCTAAAAAAGTCTGTAACTAACAAGTATACCAGGAATTGGCATTTTAAAAAAAGTCACCAAACCACGGTGGAGAATAATGAACCTGATTATTGCATTCTCACTAAAAGCAAGAAAATCAACTACAGAAACTGGGTAATTAGGAAAGGTGTCCACATTAATTCATAACAATAATCACTTAATGACTTTGGAATACCTGGTTTCTTGGAGTGCCAGCACACATTTGGTTTCAGTGTGTAAGGCAGGAAAGGTAACTATGTATTCAGGGGATATTATAATTACCTAAAGGTATAGCACATCTATCTTTATTTAGGGAACTTGGTAGCAAAAATATAATCTGGACTAAGCATAACCATAACAGTATTCTCATGGACCATGGGGGGGGGGGGGGTGGAAGCAAAAGCCAAGAAGGACCAGAGTGTGTTGGTGGTGCACTTTCAAGAGAGCAATGAATGAAAGTTACTGGGCCATTTCAAATTTAGATTAGAAGTATCAGTGAAATCAAACATTTAAAGGAAAAAAAACCACACTTTTAAAACTTAAAAAGTGAAGTGATTACATAGCTGTTATGGCAGTGTGTTTACAGTTCACTCATTTATTCAACACATAGTTCCTGGGTGCCTAGTATGCTAGATTACAGAATACAAATATAATAAATATGTCTCCTGGAGAAGAGATAGGAGAAGCTAGTGAGAGATAAAACACACATGATTACAAAGGTGTTAAATAACATAACGGAAATATGCACAGACTTATGAGAGCAGATAACATGAGTTCCTAAAGCAAGTGATAAGTGAATCTCAAAATATAACTAGTGCTGGTGGACCAGGGGGTGAAGGACACTCTAGGAAAGAGCATGCACATGGGAATGGACAGTTTAAAATGTTTCAGAAAAGGCAGATAGCTCAGCATGATTGCAGGTTAGGATGGCAAAAGGTAAGAAAAATGCTAGCTCACAACAGAAACTGTGTGTTGGTGAAGAGTGTAGGTTTTCAGCCTGTAAACAACTAAAATATTTTTAAGAATGACATGACCAGATTTGTGTTACGGATAAATTATTTTGGCACCACTATGGAAGCTGGAATGGAAACTGGGGCCTAAGCAGTAAAGTGTATCCATGGGTCTCAATTTTTCAGCCTAGGAATCACTTTAACAAAACAAAACTTCCTATGAAACACTTCACCCGGTTCTCCAGTTCACCACATTAAAAGGAACGACCTGAAATTTAAATAAGGGGCAAGCTCCCCCTCCAAACACAAGCATCACATCAATGAGATGATGAGCGGCTTCTATTACATATTCGAAATTATTAAATACCTCCAGCTATAGATACGACCAGGCATTCACTTAAAAACCAAAAGTACCGTCTCTCAGACCACCTGGGGAACCTTGTAAATTGCCTATAATCCCCTCTACCGCTCTGATAACCCCTGACCAAAAAAAATATATAGGAGGAAATCAATTGGGCGCCTGTTAATGTAAGTGAAAGTTCATCCAAGTGAAAGTGACAAAGCTGGCCTTGGGAAAGAGCACGTCGACATGCTGTCTACGAAACGGACCGACCCAGAAGGAAGAGGCAGTGTCCCTAACGGGGCAGAGCTGTCAGCGAGTCCGCGTTAGGAGCTGAAGAATGGCCAGCCGTGTAAGAAACGGCCGGTAGACGGAGCGCCTGTGACAACTAGTTGTAGTAGTTTGCGGGCAAGGCAGGAACAGAACCAAAGTACGAGAGACTGTAAGGCATGCTCGAGGTGGTTCTCCACGCAGCAAAACGTGAGACGGTGAGAGAGACCGATGCATATTGCAGAGCAGAGCGGAGCGCGAGGGTGTGGAGCCGGGAGCCGACCCAGGGCTCCCGGCTGGAGGCGGGAAGTTAGCGGACAAGGAAGAGGCACCCGAAGGATGACTGGAGTTTCCAAGGGCAGTGGAAGCGGAGGAGGGTCAGGGACCGAGAAGATGCCGGGTCGCGGGGTAGAGGTGAAGGACGAACACCTCGGAGATGCTGGGATAGCGATGGGGAGACCCGAGGTGTCACTCCTGACTGTCCAGAGGCAGCCCTCCCGCACCCAGCCCGGTACTCACAGAGCTCAGAGTACCGATGGCAGCCCCGTCCCAACTGCTGCAGATAGCGCTGCAGCACGTCCGTGAGGAGGTGGCAGGCGCTGAGTTGCACCGAGTCCCAGCCCAGCGCCTGGCAGATCTGCGCCACCGAGACCCTCAACAACGACCTGGAGTAACTCTCGCACATCCCGCTCCGTGGACTCCACCGCAGCACTTGCTGCCACGTCTCTCCACCCCCACCGCCTAACCTTAGCAGAGCCCCCGATTCATCCTCTAGGGCCCCTGCGGCGGGGAAATCGTCCCTCCGACCCCTGGCGACCACCTCAAAGCCTGAGCAGCACGGAGCGCGCCAGCCTGAGAGCCGCCATTTTGGGCTCGCTCCGCCTCCCGCTGGATGGTCGCCGGGGAGAGGCAGCACTAGCCGAAGGCTGAGCGCACCGATGAGGAAGCTCCGCCCCGTTGGAGCAGAGCGACGGTGTCGGTATCGACTGTGGAGCCTGGAAAGATGCGGGAAACGTCGGTGCTGAGCGCAGGTGGAGGATGCAGTGGAAGCAGCAGGTGCTTGGGCCTTCCGGGTGGGGTGGGGGTGGGGATGGGGATGGGGCTCGCTTTGGGAGGAAGGGAAAGGGGATCATCAATGACTTAGGAGCAAAAGAAGGAATAAGGAATGAAATGAAAATGCGAGTGTTAGAAGTGGGAACCGGAGAGGCTCGGAGTCGAGAGGCGGGGTTTGGGGCGTGGGAACTTAAGTGCTCCCCCAAACGCCGATCTGATCCGGTCTAGCCTCTGCTCAAAGAAAACAAACAAACAAAACAACAACCCGAGCCTTTTAGCACTGTATAGATTAAATCCAGTCCTGGCAGTTCAGCATCCCGTTCCGAGCCCTTCACAAGTAGGGCGGGGACTAGAGAGAGGCGAGTTAGGCACTGGCCTCGGTGCAGTCTGTAGGGGGGCACCAGAAATTTAATCAAGATCAGTAATGTTTTCATATATATTTTTAAAATCCAGACCGCTGCCAAAATAATTCTTGCCTCGCTTGATCCTAATCCGAGCCCTCGTTCCAATAAAACTTTACTGACAGAAGCAGGTGCCTGACAGTGGGTTGCAGTCTGCCAATGTCAACTTCAGTGTCAGAGGAAAAGAGAACTCAGTTGCCCACAGAGGCCACACGGGTACCTTAAATCAAGGGAGTGGCAGAGTGGTATGAGGAACCTTTGCCTACTCCAGAGCCTTCTCCCAGCTCCAGCTGAGTGTTGCCAGGTCTTTCCAAGTTGCCAGACATTGGGATTTTGTGGTAAATGCCTCGATTTTTAAATATTGGGAATACATTTTTAAAGTTTTGATTTGCAAGCACACTAATCCCATGGTTAAGCCAGATTCAGCCAGGTTGTAATGGTTCATTTACTCTGTTTCTTAAATATGCTCTCCTGTGTGTGTGTGTGTGTGTGTGTGTGTGTGTGTGTGTGTGTGTTCCATACATGCTTCTGGAGTGTTTCCTCTTTCCCCTCATTTTCTCCTATGCATTGTCTGTCAGTTTCTCTGTTCTTATACCTATCACGGTGCGTTTAGTATTTGAGTTTATATATCTCTCCTAATAACTTGTGAATTTCTGAGTGGCTTTACATTCCCCCTACAGGGACTATTCCAGAATCTTGAACATAATATATATTCTATTTTTTAAAAGTCTTAAAAACCTAATAGAACTGAAAAGATGGTACTTCAACTAAATGGCCATCTGTAGAGAAGGAGCACGATGCTAGGTGTCAGGGTGCCTGTAATATTTTTTCCATAGACCCTTCTGAACCCCAAATTATCAGGGACCTTTTGGATACTAAATCTATGGCCACTTTAGTCCTAGCCTTACTTGACCATTTTGTAGCCGTTTAATAATGTTGGACACTACCTTTATTTTGAAACTCTTGTACCTTGGATTTTACAACACCCCCTCTCTTGCTGTTCCATCAAAACCTCTGGTGCTTCCTTTTACATCTTCATTTGCATGTGCATGCTTTAACCCCTTAGCATTATATTTTGGAAAATTTCACACCTACAGAAAAGCTGAAGCAGAAAAGTATAAACAGGTATACCAATTGTTAACATTTTGCTGTTTTACTATACGCATACACACAGGCATCCCTGTCTTTTTCCAGAAGAGTTTGAAAATACTTGCAAATTTCATGGCATTTAACCCCAAAATACTTCAGCATGTATCTTCCCAAAACAAGGACATTCTCCAGGAAGCCAATTCTCAGATGAAATTCAACCTGTAGAAGGTTTATTAAGGAGTGCTCCTAGGATCACCACCTGTGCAAGGGAAAAGGCTTGCAGTGCACTTTCATTTCGTTTTCTTTGTTGTTTTGTTTTTTCTTTCGTTTTTGCTTTTTAACATTTTTTTTTCCTCCTCTTGCAGTGCACTTTCAAGGAGGGCCTCAGCCAATCCCATAGGGAGCTCTGAAGCTGGATGGCCCTTCAAATTTGCCCTGAGTTGGAACTAGTGGGCTGGACCTTTATAGTCCCATGTTATAGTCATTGCAGGAGGGCTTCCCTAGAAAGGGTGTGTAATCTTAAGCAAAGGTGCCTTTTGCAGCAGAGGCAATTCCAAGGGAAGGCAGAAGTCCTTCAGTACTGAGGGGATCTGAGCAGTGTGTTACAATATTTACTACTGTCTTAGTCCATTTAGGCTGCCATGACAAAATACCACAGACTGGGCAACTTATCAACAGAGATTTATTTCTCACAGTTCTGGAGGCTGGAAGTCTGAGATCAACTTCTGTTCTCATATATTCACAAGGTGCTAGGGGCTTGGGAGCTCTGTGGGATCTGGTTTATAAGACTATTAATCCCATTCCAGAGGGCTCCACCCTTATGACCTAATCACCTCCTAAAGGCTCCACCTTAATACCATGTTGGGAGTTAAGATTCCAACATGTGAATTTTGGCAGGACACAAACATTAAAACCATGGCAACTAGAGTCCACTTCTTGTACCCTTAGATCCACTACTTGGTATAAGTTTGAGGAACAGCTTCTCAAAGATTTGGCAGGAGGGAGGGGGGAGAGGGGACTCTTTTCTCAGAGAAAAATTAAAGAGGAAGGACAGGAGTCAAATTATAGCTCTTACTGCCACAGCAGGGCCTCCTTTGATCCTGTCTTCCTCCTCCACTGTTTTAGATTTTTCTCACCTTCAGCTGGCACACCACTGGTCTCAGTGGCATACATAGTGGCACTACCCAGACCCTCATCTACAGGTCTGAGCCCCTGGTTTTTATGCCCTTTTCAGATTGTGGCTGGTAAACCTGTCTATAAACCATCAACATTAGACAAGAGGAGTACCAAGAGGTGCCCAACCAGACCACTTGGGTACCAAACATTTCTCCTTGCCTTCATTGTGTAACAGCAATGATCAGGGTCAGTTACTCCTGCCAGCACAGTGACTCCTCTCTTTGCATGCTGTCTCCTGGCCAAAGTGCCCAGGTTGCAACTGTAGCTAATATTTCAACAGGACTCCTTCTGTGTCCCCTGGTAAAAACATTCCTCCTTTTGGAAATCAAAACTGTTAACCTGGGGAAGCCAGAGTTGCAGAGACAAGAACAGTTTCCTAGTGGGGAAAACTCTGGTTTCCACTGTGTGTGGTCTACCTATTGGGAACCCAACAGCACAGATAACTCATTGACTTAAAGTATATGTGGCATCCTGGGGGACTGTGCCCCATCCTCACAAGGCATTGTCTATGAGCTGGTGCTTTAGTTGTGCCTTCAAAGGGTGTTCCCTTGCTCTGCCAGAATGACAGCTTGAGTGGTGTGATATCTGATATGACCAGATTTCACTGTCATGTGCCCACTCCCAACCTCCTTTGTTATGAAATGGTTCCTTTGCTCTGACCCAGTGTGATACAGCACAGCAGCACATCAAACACCATGAGCAGGAAGGCAAATTTATATCCAGAAATCCGGAATATGTGCCTATTCCTATCAAAACAAATGGCTGCTCTTCCTAGGATGAAAGGGACCATTGTGGTCAGCCTGCTAAGTGGTTGGTTGGTCTCCTTCGTTAGAGTGTATTTTGTTTGCTCGGGCACCATAACAAATGACAGACTGGGAGACTTAAACAACAGACATTTATTTTCTGTTTTGGAGGCTGGAAGTTCAAGATCAGGGTGCCCGCATGATCGATTTCCTTAGTCCCTCTTTCTCCTTTGCTTTAAGCCATTTTGATTTCTGAAACTTGGTGACATTTTTCTTTGAAAGCTTTTAGGTCTCTACCTGCATTGCTCTGTAATGTCACATGATGATCTTGAATGAGCATCCTTGGACAAGTCTGTACTTGTATGGGTACTTCTGTACACTAGACTATTAGAAGTAGAATCAACTCAAACTATGTGTATTTTAAAATTGAATACACTGCGAAATTGCTCTCAAAAAGATTGTAAACATGCACTAACAGTGTATGAAATCAGTTCCCCCTACTCTCTAGAACTTTAACAATCTGATGGGTGAAAAGACAAATGACTACTCATTAATTGCCCATTTTTAAAATTGAGTTTTGATCTTTTTTCATTGAAATAGGATTTCTTAGATATTAGTGACATATACTTCTGTCATGTTTTGCAATCTAGAGAAGTTTGTGTTACTGCTGTTGGATAAGATAATGCACTATCAATTTTCCTACTTAAAAAAAATTTTTTTATTGATTTTAGAAAGAGATAAGGAGACAGACAGACATCAATTTGTTGTTCCACCTGTTTATGCATTCATTGTCCTGACCAGGGATCCAACCCACAACCTTGGCTTATGGGGATGATGCTCTAACCAACTGAGCTACCCAACCAGGGCTCCATTTTCCTACCCTTAAATACCATTGTATTATATAAAGGAAAGCAATGCTCAAGGTGAGGAAATGGAACTATTAGAATTTTTGTACTTCTCTTGCACTTTCTTACAGACCCAGCAGAGGCTCTTGAGAAGTCAAACTAAAGCAATTTACTCTACCAACCACACATGGGGAAGATAGTTTTATATACATAGAGCAGTAGTTAAGACTCTAGACTCTGGAGTGAACTGTCTGGATTAGAGTCCCAGGTCAGCCTTACCAACTGTGACCTTAAGCAAATTACATAATCTTTGTTTAATCATCTATAAAATGGAGATTATAAAATGGTACTTAGCTTCTTGGGTTGTTATGAGGATTAAATGAATTCATATTTGCAAAGTACTTAGACTCTGACATAGGATGAGTGCTATATGTGATTAAATGTTGCCTGATTTATGTAAAAGTGATCATCAGTTCAACATAGCATTTACTGATTTCTTCTATGCATTGACAGTCTTAAACTTTGAAGACATGGTAATTAAAACACTTCCCTATCAGAGCTTAGTCTTGAGCAAGGACAAGTGAATGACAAAATGTGATAAGTGTTATAATTGGTAAGCACATAGGAGGGACACTCAGCCCAACTTGGGGGAGCTGAGGGGATTGAGAGCCAGTCCAACTTGGAGGAAATAATATCTGAACTGAGTGTTCAAGAACCAATGACCATCTAACCACTAAGCTGCACACCTGAAACATAATATTGAATGTCAACTGAAATTGAAAATAACCCCACCAGCATGGCAAAAAATAAATATCCCCCTCCCCCTGCAAAAAAAAAAGAACCAATGACCAAGAGTAGAAATTAGAAATAGAAAACTACTGGGACGAGATGACACTGAAAGGTTATCTGGGACAGGATTATGAGCCTACCATGCTGTGCAGTTTAGACATGTAGAAAGGAGTCTTCAAGGGTAAGCTTGAATTTTTTGCCCAAGTTTTGCCCCTCTTTTTTGGCTAAGTGTCACTAACAGTGCAATTATAATGAAAAAATGTTTGTATTGTTTCTTATATAACTTAAACTGCTATCCCATTTTCTCAGGAAAGCAGAGAAAACCCAGGACAGCAATGCACTAGGCAGAGGACAACTGCCAGACTGGAACACCCCATACCAAATACTACCCGAAGGCTGTTACCATCAGGCCCCCAATCTCATCCTCTTCTGAACCTGAGAGTATGCCAGTCAGCCTGACAATTGTTTTATGCTGTGTTTGAATTCCCGCTTTTCCTCTTACTGTGGTCTGTCCAATTCATTCTCACATAAGTGTTCTGCTAGCCTGGAAATAGGTGGGCCATGTTTAGAAGCAAAATTAAAATACCCACAGCACCCTGTCCCGTCGACATTCCTCAAAGGTATCTATCTGGTACTTGGTTCACACAGCTGCCCAGTGCCTCACTATGGCCAGCTGTTCCTCACAGCCTCATTTGTCGACCCAAAGTGGCTCTTACAAAATTTTAGGGAAGTGAGAAATGACCCTGAGCTTGTGTTCAGTGTCTTCTGGCAGCCTTCTTCTTACGGTGGCAGTACTGCTTTTTATGTTTGTGTGTGCTAACTGCTTTTTATATTACTCACTGTTCAATTCATTTTTATGAATGTAGTTGTTGGCAAAATAAAATACTTGACAAATACTTTCTAAATATATGTATTTGATTTAATGTTTTTCTAAAACTCGAGTTATACATCAAACTGTTAACTGAATTTTATATTTTCATATATTTTATATTTTATTGTTCTGTAGTCCTCTTAGAAATTACAAGGGTGGGCAAAGGTAAGTTTACAGTTGTTCATATGGAAAGAAAATATACAATGATAAATAATAATACAAGAATAAACTGTTTTGGCAACTCACAACTGTCAACCTACTTTTGCCTACCCCTGTATATACTACTTTTGTAACAAAAAAAACCACCCCAAGTTCTCTAAGCAAATAGGGGGAAAACCAAAAAAAAACCCATGAGATTCTCGCATGGCCATCTCATTGCATGGAATCAGCTGGGCATCCAACCTTAATGGTTATCTAAATGTCAATATGGAGTTAATATCATATGGGAATGTTTCTCATTGCTTACAAAAGATGTTTAAACATTTATCAGGCCAACCCTAGCCTGTCTGGCTCAGTGGTTAGAGTGTCGGCCCATGGACTGAAGGGTCCTGGGTTGGATTCAGACCAAGGGCATGTACCTTGGTTCCAGGTTCGATCCCTGGTCCCAGATGGAGCCTGTGAGGGAGGCAACTGATCGATGTCTCTCACACATTGATGTTTCTCTCCCCGCCCTTCCAATCTCTCTGAAAAGCAATAAAAAAATATCCTCGGGTGAGGATGTAAAAAATAAATAAATAAAAAATTTATCAGGCTAAGTATATACCTGCAATTCTATATCCCAAATATGAGAAAGAGAGAATGACTGAAATCACATTTTCATCTCATTGTGTTGGCTGCTCTTTGACAATGCAAAAGGATGGAAGTTGGGGCTGAGGTTGTGGCCTGTCGCCTCTTCCTCCCACCCTAACCCCAAAGAGACCAGATTTCTTAAGATTGTTTCAGAAGAGCCTTTTCAATTATCTTATAAAAAATTTAATAGTAGCATATTAATAGTTTTAAATACCTTAACATGTCACTTTGAAAACTATAACCATTGTTCTCTTATACTAAGAAAAGACAGTGATTTTCTTATTTTAAGTTGTTTATTGTAAGATAATTTACAAATATCTTGCTGTCTTTAGTAATTTAAACAACGGACCAATAATTTCTTCTGACCAGGACAGCAGTAAGCTAAAAACAAAATCAGCAGGTTGAATTTTCCTTCTTTACCTGAAAAGCAAAATATAGAACAAATAAAAATCAAGCAATATTTTTGGAGAAAATGATGACATCAAAAAATAATACAGGGATTGTCACTTGTATGTTACCATTCAGCTAACATGTATTTTTGTCTGTTCTTGATTATCTTAGTAATTTCATGCTATGTATGTACCATAATCAACCTACTGCCTATGAGGAACATGTAAGATAATGTATTTACAACCACTGTTGCAAGTTTATAATGTTATTTTTCTATCTTGTTTTATATGTATATTAACATTCAAAAAGAATTTATTGATTGAGAAAAGGATACAAAATGCAAAATCCACAATTCTGATAACTGAAAATTGCCAATTATTTTGCAGTATTTTATTATACTGGGTGTCTTTTCTTTTTGGGGGCTTTTTAGTTACCTTATGAATGGATACATTAGATACTTTTGGGTTTTAGTTGGAATTTTATATAGCTTGCATTGTAATTCTTTGCTATTTCTATTAACTCATGGCATTATTTTAATAAATGCTATAATACCAACCTACAAAAAATAAGTGATGATAAAGAACTGATTTTATATATTAAAATGTTACTCTACACTAGTGGTTCTCAAATTTTGGTCTGAGGACCCTTTCATGGAGTTCATGAGGGCAAGACCGTTTTCATAATAATTTTATTTGACTGTTTTAGTCTCATTCTCAAGAGTACATGATAGAGTTTTCCAGAGTGTGATATCCAAATGCAACAAATACAGAAAAAGATGAGAATCCTGCTGTTTTTTGTTAAGTCAGACATTCAGGGGTCCTGAGACCATAAAGGTTGAGAGCCACCACTCTTCACCAATCTATATTTAATATCTCAAAATAATGCTAATTCTCTATCCTTAAGTTTTACTTAACAAATCTAAGGGGGGGGGGGGAATTCCCCCCCCCCACAGTACACATATGCTTCCATAAATTGGCTGCTACTATAAACAGGCCCAGCAATCTAAACCTCATCAGTGTCACTGCTGCTAAATTAGTTTCAGTTCTAACTGGCTGGGTTTCTATTCTAAAGGGGGATGGGGAGAGTGTGTGAAATATTACCACTTTACCTCTTGTCTGAGGACGAAACTTGATTTTCATTAATCCCTGGTTATTATATTAGAAAAAGACAAACACAAACAAGCTGGTCAACAAGCAATCCATGCTAGTTAATCATGTACACTTTCCAACTAAAAAAGTCTATTTCCTCATTATTTACCTTGAGGACATCACATACCAAAATATTCCTTTAAAATAGTCAATGGTTACTATAAAAATGTTATCGATCTCAATCTGGTTAGAAGCAATAAACCATACTCATGCAAATAGGCAAGACTGTAAAAGTATAATTAAATCACTGTTTTTTCTATAAATAGCATACAATATACTATAAATTTTAGGCTGGCGACTAATACTTGGCACCTCAAATATTGCGGTTTATTCATGCTTTATGTTTTATTACTAAAGAGCCAAGTGTGTGTGTTAAATATCAAAGTCTTTAACCAGAATAACCGATAAATTAGAAAGCATGCACGTCCATAAACAATCCAACCCTGAGATCACATAGCTAACATTTTATAAAGATGTGGACAACCTTCTAGAAAGCGAAAATTTAATAGTCGATGTCCAGTTACTAGAATTCTTTTTTTAATTCTCAGTTTTATGTCCTAATTTCCGTCTCCTCATTTCCCTTGATTTGCCAGTTTGTAGTCAGGTTTCCCACATTTCTAATCCAGAAAGATCCTAGTCCACAATTCTGCAGAAGTTGTATCCCTGCACTTTATTTCTAGCTATCCTTTCTCAAGAGCAAAAAAAGAACCTTTGCTGTCTGATCTCAAAGCCTCCTGAACCTTCAGAATGCAGTCTTTCCTCCAGGCCTTCCCACACTTGCCACTCAAGGAGAAATCGGCCTAGCATTAGCAGTAGGACATATAACAAGAATGATAATGAGTAATATAATGATTTAATTCTTGGATTAGTCCCCATGTTCTAGATGACAAAACTGAGTTGCATAGAGAGTATCTCAACCAAGTTTATCAAGACATTAAGAGGCAGGGCCACGCATTAGTGTACTGTACGATGCTAATAGAACATTAGTGACCAGGCTGAGTGGTGGGTTCATCTTGAAAGAAGGATCCTTAACATAGCAAAGCTGATAGATCCAATTAATAACTTATAGCATAGTCTCAATCAGTTTTACCTGTGTCTCTCTGGCATTCTGCCCAGTTTCTATCCTTGAGACAATACGTAAGGAACAATTTAAATTTCACCTTAGTGATGAACCTTTCCATTCTTAAACATGGACCCATGTTTTCACATAGTCAACAAAATGTTATTTTTCCCTCTTCTGAACTTAATATACTTATGGCACCTCACTCAACCACCACTTATTGAAGAAGTACATGCCAGGTGGCGGGGCTATAAAAGTGAGTAAAACAGTTCCTCCCAAGCCACAAGAACACACAAATAAAAAGGCAATTCCTAATAAAATGTTAAGTGCTGATAAAGGGAAGCACAAGATGCTGAAGAAGGGTACTCTGCACAAACTATGCAAGAAGGTTTTCTGGAGAAAGGATTCCCCCAGCTCAGGAAGGCTAAACAGGGATCAGCTAGCTGAAGAACCAATGGTGAAAGGGGAAGAAAAGAACGGCATTTGAGGTAAAGGCACGTGCCATTCTGAAGGTAAAAGAGGACGATGTGTTTGTAGAACTGGAAGTAGATCAATTTGGCTGAAGTTCCAGGGACGTGAGAAATGGTAGTGGTAATGGACTGGACTATAGAAAGTGTTGGTGGCCGGAACTACAGGATTACATACATCAAGCTAAGCTGTTTCTGCAGGATGATTATGGGAGAGAAGGGGATCTATTATCTTTGTCATGTCACTCTGTTGCTGGCTCAACAATTTTTTCTGTAAAGGGCTAGACAGTAAATATTTTAGGCTTTGTGGGTCTCACCTACTCTCTCTTCTTATAACCCTTTAAAAATACGAAAACCATTCTTAGCACTGGGCCTCAGTTTGCTGACCTCCGTTCTACTGCAATTTCAAATATAACGTCCGTCTTCCTTGTTAAGGCAGTGAGCTCTTTGAGAGCAAATACTAACTACTGCATTCTCAGTGTCTAGCATAGGGGCTGGTACTGAAGAGGCTCTCAAAAAAAATTTTTTTAATTCAGGAGAGAAATGAGAAGAATCTGCATTAAGTGGGCATAAAGGGGAAAGAGTCAAGGGCTACTGAGAAAGTAAAGCTTAGAGAGCTTGGTGACTAATTAGTAGGAGCGGATAAAGAATGAGTCAAAGACAACGTACTACATGTTTTATCTTTCATCACAATTACCTGCATATTTTTTATCCTATTAGAATATAAATGCCTTGAAAGAAAGGACCACATCCTTTAACAATTGTACTTTGCAAGCAGTGAGTGTGCAATTTAATAATTTTTTGAATAGAATTTCCATTACCTTAACCCTGGTTTCACAAACATTATTTTCTTGAGGAAAGTGGCATACTATCTTGTGGTATTGATATAGAAATCTTAATAATTTAAAAAGTCCTGAACCCTACATTCTATGATTTATATGTAAAACAAAACCCCAAACCAGTTCTGTAATTCAGAAAGCTTGCTTTGTAATGTTTTAAGTTCCAAAGACAGATTTTATAAATGATACTAAATTATCCACATCTTTATTCCTAATGCTTTAGCAAAGTGAAAGTTAGCAACATATTGATTTCTAAAAGAAACTAAGCCTAAAATAATCAGTATAAATCAGATTCCATTTCCACTAAACAAGGATACAAAATTAAGCAATGGATCATTTCATCTTTATCAGACAAACCAAACCCGAAAACTTTTAAACACCCAAAGGTTAAACTAGCAGACAAATATGAGAACAAATACTCTCTGGAGGCAATCTACAAGTACTTACAGAGCTGCAGCACCGGAGATGATTTCAATCAACTCCTTTGTGATGACAGCTTGGCGGGTGCGGTTGAAGGTCAAAGTCAATTTGTCAATCATCTCAGCTACAAATGAAACAAAAAGGTTAGCCCAAAAGTCTAAAACTAGAAAGGAATAACTTCAATAATTTATTCATAGATACATGTTGCTTAATTTATCAATAAGATTTTGGGTTGTTTTTTTGGGGGGGGGCCTCAAAAATTTTCAAGAAGGTATTTAAAAATCTTCCATGAGATACCTTTTCCAAGTACTTGCAAACTTACTGCCTACCAAGTAAGATATACTTCCTTTAAGACAGAAAGTATTACTTTTCTATCTTTTCAGATGAGAAAATTCAACAAAAGAGATAGTATTTGGTCAAAAATTTCACAGAACCAGCAGTAGAGCTCAGGACTAGGTCCTAGCTCTCTTGCTTCCTGATCTACTTAAAGAATGGTCATGTTTTTGTTGTGAGGGTCTTCATGCTACTCTTTGTAGCAGAATTTTCTCAGAAATCTGTGTGCTTACAGGCATTCTTGCTCGCATTGTCCATGGCCGTCATCCTGGCACTTTGCTCACTTGTGGTGGATTCCTTCAGAGAATAGTAGATGATGTTGGCCAGAGTGTATTCCTGGTAATTCTGCAGCACGTCAGCATCAATGTCATCATAGATACTCATGCTCTCTGTTAAAACAAGTGATAAATATCTCTGAAGTGATACAGCACAAAGACTGATATAATCAAAATGGCTTAATATTATAAAAATCTTCTAATAATTACGGAGGAAATAAGTGTGAAGACAGGCCAAAAGACTCAGTTCTGATAGTTTCATCTATTTCCACATTGTAAATTATAGCAGGTTTTTAGCAAAAATGAGTAAACAAAGCATTGGATATTGTTAAATAACTTTACTACATTTCATGGTCATGAAGTTGTCATGATAGCATCTGGCTGAGTGCCTAGCACAAAGCCAACAAACAATACATTTTTTAAATTTTATTTTAATAAATTAAGAACAGAAACTAGCAAAATACAAAAACCTCAATTCAGCCTTTTAATTACTGAAGAAATCAGCAAGTGTCAGGAAAATAGAGGAGGCAAATGTTTCAAAGAATATGAAAGAGGGAGAATTAAGAGGCTAATATGAATTTTAGTAATCATGTTGCAGAAATTTAGCAGCACAATTCAAAATTCATCTATTAGGGTAAAGTGGTGAAACAGTACTGTTTCATCAAACTTACAGTGCTACAACCCATATTTGATGTACCATTAAGAAACCATTAAGAAAGAAAAGAACATAGCCAATTAAAAATGATATGCCACTGACTGGGGAGCACCCCAATTTCAGAGATGTTACAATGTAAAAAAGCATACATCTTAGAATAGATGAACCATGATACACAAAAAGGGGAAAATGCCTTATGAAAATAAAATCAGTTCCAGAATATTGTTTCTAGAATGCTCCACTGAGCAATTGTGACTTTATTCAAACAATAAAACAAGAGAATTTACTGGGCCAATGTAAATGAGTTGTGAAAACTGTTCAAATCTCTATTCTAGACCTTCAAATTGTATTGGAATAAGGCAGAGTTTGCACACATAGGCTGCAAAGCCAATTTCTAGTTAGGCTCTCCTACCCCTGAGGACAGAAAACATGTCTAATGACTGCCTTCAATAGATATTTATTTGATCAGTTCATGAAGGAATGTAATAAGAGTCGTGAAACAATGCAAGGATTAATGCATGGCAGTCATTAATACCTGGTGAGAGAAATGGTCAAAATCATTTTGCTACTACTGAAACGGGCCATGCTGACATACACTTTCCTAAATGTACAAATCTCTCATTTCTACATGGAAAAATACTTGTAATACAAAAACTACTTACCAGCACTTGCAATGGTATTAAGAGAAAAGATGGGCTTTTCTTCTGTCTTGTAGGAGATGACAGACCTAGAAAGGACAAAAGCAAATGTAAATTTCAAAATGATAACTTTTAAACTGTTAAGTAGTTATTTACTTATTTTAAAATACAAACATAAACATAAAAAAGCTTTGATTTCTAAAATTTTCTTGCCTGAATCGATTAAAGATGATAGATCCTTCATCAAATTCATATCCAGAATTTAGTAATTCTAGGGCAATGACTGACGCATCTCCAAAAGTAGGGGGTTTTCTTCCCACTTCTTTGAATGTCACCAGAAACTGGTCAGAATGAGTCCTACAAGAAAATCAAGAGAATACATAAAATATTTAAATGAAATTACTCTTCTAAAAGAACACAAGGGAACAAGGAAGAAATCCCTAAGGATCAAGAGTTTTGAAGGGAGAGGGGGTGTTCACGGAATTAACATTAACATTAATGTATGTTAATGAATTAACATACATTATCATGATTATTCCTTTCCTTCAGCACCTGCAAAGAACTAAAGACTAATAATCAGGCCTTCCTTGTTTTATACTTCTCTATGCCTTTATTTTTCTCCTTCCAATCCTAATTAACATTGTTCATTCTGGCATTTCCAGGCTGTGATAGCTCCTCAGATTTAGTCCTCATTTTAAAAAATGTCAATAGCTTTTGATATTCCCAGTGCATTCCATTTATGGTTTGGATGAGAAAGAAGCTAAACACAAGTAGAAAATGGGGAAAATCTATATAGTCTAATATATGCTGGAAAAAATAAAAACAAACAAAAATCTCTGAATATAAAACAGGTAAATAAAAAGGGGGCAGCTTGCTTAAAAAAACTATCAAAGAAACTTCCATTTATTCATGCATGCACCCTTTTAAACGTAAATAATATATATTGAAATTACCTATGAAGTATACCCCTAATTTTATCACCAATTCCAACAATCTTAACTTCTTTCCCGGCTGCTGTGAGCGTAGCCACCTCATTTTTCATCTGTTTAGCAACCGAGGAATGGATAGCACCACAAAGCCCTCTATCTGAGGACACACCGATAAGGAGGTGTTTCTTCTTGTCTTCAGGCACCTTAATATCAGCCTTTTCATACAGAGCTTAAAAACAAACAAACAAAAAGCAAGTATTTTTATACGTAATTCAAACTAAATACAATAATTCCTAATTTACAAAAGAGCTAGCTGTTTTCAAAATGATGCCAGGTGGCACTTGACTAATATAACCAAAACTACCCATGTATTGATTCTATTTATAATCAAGATGAAAACCACAAAGGTTTAAATCTCTATAACAAAAAGGTTCCTAAGGGCCCACTAATGGCCACTTTATCTTAAGTACAGACTAAAAGAAATCTCTAGTACAATTAAAGAACTTTTAGAGAGGCTAGAATTATAGAGGTAACAACTTATTTAGATATCAGACTTCTAAATAGTGTAAATCTTCAATATACAACCAAAAAAAGGGAAGCAAATATTTAATGAACTGCTTATATAATCTGCATAACAAGCTCTTATAAAAACTATTGATATTAAAAGAATGATGCCACTTCATTTTCAGGATTACTTTAACAACCTCACTTTGTTGGTCTAGTTTTCCAAGAGGCAGAGGCCAAGAGAGGATCCAAAAGGATGAAATATACATGGACTTTACTAGGATATATGCCTGTGAGGGAAAATAGAAAGGCAGAAGAGCCATCATATCATGATGCAGGTCTGAGCCGTGGAAAGAAAAGTTGGGTGGCAGCTTTCCAGATCACTGTGCAATTTAAGGGAAGCTAAGCAAGGCTGCTAGGAACCCCAAGTCTCCCAAGAAGACGCCTGCCTGTATCCAGCCTGTGCTCCTGTGCTGGCCATGGAAAGCATGGCCTGGATGCAAATGTAGGATGGAATTCAGCAGTTGGTGCTCACTGTAACTGCAAGATGAATCTTTATGGCCGCCACATTTATCCATTTCAACAAAATTCCTGCTACTACTAGTTTTTTCAGTATAGAGCAGTGATTCTCAAATTTCAATATCTGAGACCCTCCATAAAAAGCAGAGAGAAGTTCTGGCCAGGTGGCTTAGTTAGAGTGTTAAGGTTGAGGATTCTATCCCTGGTCAGGGCACATACAAGAATCAAACAATGAATGCATAAATAAGTGGAACAAATTGATGTTTCTCCTTCTAAAATCAATCAATAAAAAAAAGCAGAGAGAAGTTTAAACACTCAACTCTGAAGTTCAACAGGGTGGAGAGAATACTTCTTTAGGTCTCTTTTTATATTATACAGTGTATAATACCTGCTTTACATTTTTAAATAGTTAAAATGAATAGCCATTTAATTTTTACCAGTTAGTATTTTTTTTTTTTTTTTTTTTTTTAGTTTGAAGGACTAAAAGCTGATTTAGAACTAATAAACCACTAGTTCTTTTAATGGTATATTAGTTATTTAATAATCTAGGAAACTTTTAAGAATATTTTAAAAGTTAATAGGTTTGTGATCTCAGGCAAGTTACTTGATGTCACTGTGCTTCAGTTTTTCTCATCAGCAAAGCAGAGGCTCAAACAGTTCCTACCCCCATAGGATTGCTGTGAAAAATGAGTACATGTAAAATAGTCAGAATAGGCCCGTCATCATGGTAAGCACTAAATAAAAGTCGTTAGTAGTGATCTCCCTTATGTTAAGTAGTTCTTCATAATTTGTGAATTACATTCTTCTCTTACCCAAAGATCCTACTCCATATACTCGAGCTGGTTTCAGTTCCCTCTCAGCTCGGGCATATTTTGCTGCCGCTACCATTTTCATTGACTTGGTAATTTTCTGGATGTTTTTGATTGACTTTAGTCGCCTTGTAACTGAAAAATAGAAGTTCTGTGTTAAAGAGCTATAATTTCATTTGTGACTTTATCAAAATATTTTTCTAAACTGCAAGCCCCCATTTAGACCATTAACTAACAGGATGATGCTAAACTAGGCTTAATGTCAGAAAGAGTGCTAACGAAAGGTAAAAATTAACTGACTACGTAAGAGATCAGTAAATTGTACACTGAAAAAATTAAATGGTATTGAAAACGGCCTTTAACCACATATTCCATAACATTTTTTTAATATATCTACAAATACTACAGTTTTTCTCAATTATAACGTCCACTGAAATGTCCCACACACATGATACAGATTTATTGTCAGTTTTGACCAAATATATAATGGGCTTTAAAAAGCAGCATATTTTTGAAAATATTATTTGTCAAAATTTAGTTTTTCTTAATTCACATATTGAGATAAAGTACTTACTATCTTTCAAAGTTGCCATATTTCGAACTTGGATCCTGAGAATAAAGGTTTAAAAAATATTTTAGATTTTTTGAAAACTAGCTCCATTATATAATAAAAACTTTCAAAGTTAATATGTTTATTTAAAGACTACCCCACAAAGAACCACTCAAATATAAGACTCTGAATGTATATATATTGATTTTTAAATTCCTTAATACTGATGCCAAATCCTGTATCAAAGGCCGCATTTTATTTGACCTAATACAAACCTTTCACTAAAGTCACAATGGCATTCACACATGCTCTATTCCCACCTCCATGTCTCTGCCTATACTGTTTCCTCAAAAGTCCTTTCCCCTGTTAGGCTACTCAGCTTTCAAAATAAGCCACCTCTAAAAAAAAAGCATTCCTTGACTTCTTCAGTTCAACAAAATCTTTTCAAATAACACTTACACATTCTAATATAACAAAATGCGTGAAAGTATAGTTTTATTACAACCAATTCTTAACTTTTCCATCTCAATTCAATAAACATTTTACTAAGCAGCTACTATTCTTCAGGACATGGTCTCTGATCACAAGAAATACACTATTATCTCATAAACAAGATTCATGAAAATTTAATTTACATAAAATTTACATTAAATATTTTTCTACAATCTTTAAAATTAAAGTGTAATGCATAAATGTCAAAATGGTTTGACTTAAATGTAATGTTAGTGAAAGACAAATATGAGAGGATCCCTGCCCTATGAGGGAAGACAACATATTATCAAATTTAAATTATCTTCCAGCCCTGAAGTCCATACAAAGTACTTATATTGGCCCAGAAAGGCCCATGGAAGAATTGAAGAATCAGTAAATTTGTGCATAGAGAAGGAAGGACTAAGGAGGGCATTCCCAGGAACAGGAAATCATTTTGAAGTTGGAGACATGGGTTGGTTTAGTATGCCTAAATATTATTTTATGGGTAGCAGGGAAACAAATGTTCATAAGCCCATAAATCAGTTTACTTTTTCAGTGAAGTATATTGGATGGCAGTGAAAAGCACAAAATGATGTTGGAATACTGATGACATGGAGACTAAACAGGGGCTGCTGCAACTTCCAAACAAAAGCAGCAAGAACCTGGACTAAGATATTAGCAAAGCCAACAAGAGACTAGGTTTGAGATCAAGTTCTTAAGAGTGAAAAGGAAGCCATAAGATGACCCCAAATTTTCTAATTTAATGACCTGAGTGGATAGTGTTGTCTTTAGCCAAGATAGATAAACTGGGTGCAGGTGATCTCCCTGGAGATAATGATTTTTGAATATGATATAGTTTAAAAGGCCATGGGACCAGGTGGAAATGTCCAATGGGTCTGAGGTTTTGAGATTTGTGATACAGATTCACTGATAACTACCAGTAAACATGGTAGCTGATGCCCCTCCCCTCAAGAAAACCAATGAAAATAGAATTAGAAGCGGGGGAGCATTCCTAATTCTATAAAGTTAGCATTATCCCAGCACCAAAAATCACATAAATACATTATAAATGAAAATTAGAGAATAATATCTCTCATGAACACAGAGGCAAAAGTCCTCAACAAAATATTAGCAAATTGAATCCAACAATATATTAAAATGAATTATATACCACGGCCAAGTGTATACATGGGAATTATTCCAGGAATGCAAGGCTTGTTCATCATTCAAAAATCAAATAATATCTATCACATCAACAGGTTAAAGAAGAAAAATCATATGACCAATAGATGCAGAAAAAGCATTTGACATAATCTAATACCCTTTCATGATAAACACCTATTAGCAAATTAAGAATAAAAGAAAACTTCCTTAACCCAATAAAGAGTATCTACAAAACCCCCCAAAGTTTAATGTTAAGAAACTAGAAACTTTCTCCCTAAGACTGGGAACAAGACAAGGATGTCCTCTCTTACTACTCCTATTCAACATCATAATGGTTGTCCTAGCTAATACAATAAGACAAGAAAAGGAAAGAAAAGATATACAGATTGGAAAGGAAGAAATAAATTTGTCTTTGTTCATAATGGTATGACTGTCTAGGTAGCACATTCCAAGGAATAGTAAAAAAAAACCCTTCTGGAACTAATAACCAATTATAGTAAGGTGACAGGATACAAGGTTAATATATACAAAAGTCAATTCTTCCCTTTATACCAGCTATAAACAATTGATGTTTCAAGTTAAAAAATAAACAAACAATATCACTGACTGTAGACTTAAAAATGGTTAAGATGATAAATTTTATATTTTACCACAATTTAAAACACACAAAAAGACATATAAACCTAACAAAATGTGCCTAAGATCTATATGAGGAAAACTGCAAAACTGATGAAAGAAATGAAATATCTAAATAAATGGAGAGAGATTCCATATTCATTGATAGGAAGATTCAATGTTGCTAACACATCAATTCTTCACAACTTGATCTTTATTAATACAACTCTAATTCCGTTACATTCCAAACACAATTAATACAATTGTATTACTACAATACAATTCCAATCAAAATCTCAGCAAGTTACTTTGTGACTACCAATAAACTGATTTTGTCTATATGGAAAGGCAAAACACCCAGAATAGCCAACACAATAGTAAGTTCAAAGCCAGAGAACTGACACTACCTGATTTCAAGAGTTACTATAAAATTACAGAACACAAGACAACGTGGCATTGGTGAAGGAATGGACAAGTAGATCAATGAAACAGAATAGAATGCTCAAAAACAGACTCATACATCAACTTAAGTTTGATAAAGGCGCAAAAGTCATTATACAGAGAAAGGATACCCTTTTCTACAAATGGTGCTGGACCACTGGATATCCATATGAAAAACTATTAATCTAGACAATATCCTACACACTTCACAAAAATTAACTCAAAATGGATCATAGATCTAAATGTAAAAGACAAAACTATAAAATTTCTACAAGATGCCACAGGAGAAAATCTAGGTGCTTTGAGTTCAGCTGAGTTTTTAGCTAAAACACCCAAAGCATGATCCATGAAAAAAAAAAATTGATAAGCTGGGCTTTAATTTTTAATACTTTTGCTCTTCAAAACACACTGTTAAGAGAATGAAAAGACAAGCTACACACTGGGAGAACATATTTACAAAACACATATCTGATAAAGGACTGTTATCCAACATATACAAAGAACTCTTTAAAACTAAACAGTAAGAACACAGACAACCCAATTTTAAAAATGGGCAAAATATTGGAACAGACGCTTCACCAAAGAAGATACACAGGTGGAAAATAAGCTATAAAAAGATGCTCAGTATCATATGTCATTAAGGAACTGCAAATTAAAACAATGAGATACAACTATAAACCTGGAAGAATGGCTAAAATTTGAAACACTGACAATACCAAATGATGATGAGAATGAGGGTGTGGAGCAAAAGGAACTAACTGATTACAAGTGGGAATGCAAAAGGGTATGGCAACTTTGGACAATGGTTTGGCAATTTGTTACAAATCTCAAACGTAGTCTTAACATATGATCCAGCAATCCTGCTCCTCGGTATCTAATCTATTGAGATGAAAACCTATGTCTACACAAAACCAGCACATGAATGTTTATACTAGCTTTATTCATGATCACCAAAAACGGGAAGCAACCAAGAGGTCCTTCACTGTGAATGAATGAACAAACTGGTACATACATACAATGGAGTATTATTCAGAAATAAAAATAAACAAGCTATTAAGCCATACAAAGAAACTTAACTGCATACTGCTCAGCAAAAAAAGCCAATCTTTAAAAGTTATATACTGATTCCAACTACACAACATTCCAGAAAAGGCAAAACTATAGCAACAGTAAAAAGATCAGTGGTGGCCAGGATTTGGGAGAGAGCCTTCTAGAGCAGCGAAACTATTCTCTATGATACTGTAATGGTAGGCACAAGTCATTATGCATTTATCAAAACCCATAGAGCTATACAATAGGAATGACCTTAATGAAACTATGCACCTTAGTTAATAACGTATTAATACTGGTTCATTAACTGTACATATGACACGCTAATGCAAGATGTTAATAATTGGGGACACTGTTCAAAGTGGGGTGTGGATATATGGAACCCCCTTCTGCTCAGTTTTTCTATAAGTCTAACACTACTAAAATATAAAGCCTAGATCAAGATCACAACTAAAACACAGAACCACCATCACTCAGCCTCCTGAAATTTGGCTGCACAGAAGCCCCACAACCAGGGAGCTGAAGCAGCACCAAGACGGTGCTGGGAAATAATTTTCCATAAATATTTTTATATTTCCGTATGATTGGAGACTTCTGAGCAATCACTGACAAGGTTTGTTCAAGGGTGAATGAAAAGCTATCATGTCTGAACCTGAATTGTAAAGAGAACATTCAGAGACAAGGCATTTAACCCAGGAGAAGAATCACTGTGAAACATTCAGGCATTGAAACTAATTTTGAGCATCCAGGACTTTCATGCTCCATGTTTTTCTACTGTTGAGTTCTCTGCCTATTGAACATCCTTGTAGCTCCAGCCCTGGACGATATAAAAGCTAGATGGGATATGAAAGATGTCAAATTTATCCTGCAGAAAGGATGTCTTTAAGCACATTGAAATCACATTACATTCTTTAAGACTCTGGATCCTTTTTTTTATTGCAAGATATATTTCTATATTTCTTGGCCCATAAGGAAAGGAAGCCCTTTAGAGAACAAAGCATCCATGCTCACAGTAAAACTCTAACCTTCCACAACAGGACATGGAGATAATTGCTTGGCCTTTTCACTGTTTCATCCCATCCTATGGTTCTCATTGGTGATTACTGTCTACCATTCCCTTATGTGGTGCTGACTAATCCAAAGACTAAGGCTAAAGCCATTCCCCTGGAAGCAATTTAAACAATTAAATTGTCTAATTTCTTTAAAAAAAAAAAAAAAAATAAAGTCTAATATAATAACTTAAAAATGCACGTTATAAAACAGTATATGATCCTATTTTTGTGATTATGTGTTCCTGTGCATAAAAATAAGTCTGAAAGATGATAACCAAAATTGTTATCTTTAAACATCTTTACTTATCTTACTATTGGTATCACTTAGCCAAAGAAAAATATGGAAATAAGGAGACTTTATGGAAAATATTAGGTTTGGTTAGAATGGATCCACTAAAGATTAAAGCTATTAAATACTGAAAAGCACGGCTATTTTGAGTACAGAGTTATCTAACATAATGACCATTCCATTAACTAATGGCACTTGAAAAGTGACCCCATTTTTTGGACAGCTTTCTTTTTTTGGTGTAACGACTTTTTCACTTTTTCACTCCAAACATTCTAAATTTATAGATTATAAGGAGTGACATTTGGACATTATAGTTTTAGGCAGACCCTCCAACTTGACACTAGAAACTTGTGGAACAAATCTGAATTGCAAGCCATATTTGGATGAACACAGATGTTTTGGGTTTCCATACTATCCAAAATGAGGTATGAAGAGGTAGGATCTTTTGTGATTGTTCATGCTGTGCTCACGTCCTAATTTCCTGTTTTGAAGCGCTCTTCTGTTTGGTCTTCATTTAGTTCTAAAGATGTCACCATAAGGCTACAATGTTATTGTATTTTTGAAGTACACTTTGAGTACAGAATAACCATGAGCTGATCTGAACTCTCTTTAAGGATAGCTTGCTCTATCTACTGAGTATACAATATTTGCAAACAAAAAGATAAAGTTTTAATCAGTTGTGTGTTCTGGAGAATTGCATCATATCCTGAGAAACATTTGGGAGATTATTTGGGAAACCACAAACGTATCAAATACAGCGGATAGAAAAATCACACAGATTGTGGATTACCATTATCTACTATGACTATACAGCATTGTTAGGAAGGCTGAAGAAAGCAGTGTGGAGGAGTCAGCAAGGCTGCTAGATGAATGATTTATCAAAGAATTTTAAGGAGCATATAAATGCTGTATAACATAAAAATTAAGGAAGCATCATCTACTAATTCTTAGGGAAAAGAAAATTATGAAGTATGTCTAATTCTAATATTGAATCTCTGTGTGAAAGTCCATCACCTGCCCCTCAACCAAAAAATTACTCCCTCAAACTTCTTGGCCAACCGTTGCCCATGATCAAGACTTAAGTCTTCTTTGACAAGTACAGTAAAGCTTCTTACATTATATTTTATGTAGAAACAGTAGTTATGAACTGTTTTCATTTTTCAATTGATACATCTGGATCCACACCAGCATGTCTCCCACTGCTCTCAGCTCTTTACAAATACTGACTCATTTAATCCTTACACTAACCCATTAATTGTGTAGGAATCATTACCTCCATTTAACAGACAAAGAAATGGTACAGAGACAGACACTGAGTAACGTGTCCAAGGTCACACAGCCTGGTGAGTGGCAGTCAGGATACAAACCCTGGCAGTTTAGCTCGTCCATCTTACACTAAACTCTGCTGCCTCATGTTTTTTACATTTACAAGTAAATATCTGCTCTGTTGGTTTCAGATGACAATTTTCCTTTTCTCTCCTGAAATACAACATCTCTTTCTTTTCAATGTATATAGTTCAATTTATGGCCATTGGTCTCCTATTATAAAATAGTTCCATTTTAGAGAATGTGAAACACTAGGAAACAGAGATGTGATTTTCCCCTAATTTGGCATGGAAAAAGGAGACTCCTTTACTCAAATTTCTTATTTCCATTTTATTAAATGAAACTTTAAAAAAAAGTTAATTTCTGAAAATTTAGGGTACTTCCTGATCCCCTAAACAATTAAAATAATTTCATCACAATTTTAATCAAGCTTCATGTTTAATATTAGCATGCAAACCTCCCTGAAGCAAAAGCTGTAATAAATTGCACATTTAAAAGCTTTTAATAACCAAAACAGAACCAAGGAAATGCCCCTTCATGGTTCTATTAAAGCAAAGGTATTTTCTATCCTTCCAAATTAATTCTGTGGAGTGTGAAATATTATGATGGTTTTCATTTCTGAATTTAAAAGACATTATAAATGAATGGAAAGGGAAGATCAGAATAGGCAGAAAGACATCAGGCCCCCAATGATGGAAAATGTGAAAAAAGGACAGAATACCCTTTCCACGTGAAACACTGTTTGATGAATATTCATAACCCAATTTAAAGCCAACATTTCAAAGGGATTAAGGTCAGGACTATGACCTTTATTTGATGACAGGTTCCAATTTCGGTCTCTAGCAATAATCGTCTCAGACTGGGAGCTCTTACTTAAAAGTTATTTTATTTTTTTATTGATTTTAGAGAGGAAGGGAGGGAAAGAGGGAGAGGGAGAGACATCCCCCACTGGGGATCAAACCCAAAACATGGGCATGTCACCCGATGGGGAATGGAACCTGCCACCTTTTGGTGTGTGGGAGGACACTCCACCCAACTGAGCCACACCGGCCAGGGCTAAAACAAATCTTTATTAAAAGATCTTCAAGCCCAGCCAGGCGTGGCTCAGTGGTTAAGCATCCACCTTGGAGACCTAGAATCCAAGAGATCGAGGTTTGATGCCCGTTTGCGGGCTCCATCCCCAGTCGGGGGCATGCAGGAGGCATCCGATCAATGACGACTCTCTCATCTTTGATGTTCCTATCTCTCTCTCCCTTCCTCTCTCTGAAATCAATAAAGATATATATATATATTTTTAAAAATCTTCAAATTGTCTTACAGAGTTTAATAAAAAAGTTACTTCTACAGTTTTACATAAAATATTTTGTCCTTAATTCAGGAACTTTTACATTTTTAAAAGATCAACTTGGATATCACGTAAGGTTCTAAAAATACTGACAGGTAATATTAACACACAGCAAGATGGGAAGGAAGGAGTGCTGATGTTTGCTGAGCACCACTGCATGCCAGGAACTGTTCTTCAAAGCTCACGGAGACCATGCCTATCTGTTTACCACCATCTTTTAGCAACCTGATGCAGACCAGGCACCTAACAAATGTGTGCCCAGTGATTAGCAAACGCTACCACTCAGCAACTGAGAATTCAACAAAGGTGACTTCCTAATTCTCACGAACATTCTTCTTCAATATTAGGGAGGGAAATGACTTCCAAGGCAAATCCACCATTTTTACACAGATATTTCACAGCATATTAAATTGCTTTGTTACCCTGAAAATCTTACCTGTTATGAAAAAAAATAATAATAAATTATTTTCTTAATGAAAAACATACCTATTTCAAGTAATGCTTTATAGTCCTTTCACCTCAACTAGGATACAAAAATCTAGTTTAGTGCTACAGCTCCTTAGAATGCTCCCTTACTGTAAACCCAGGGAATTGCTACACAGAGCCAGTAACTAAAATCTCCTTAGCACTGTGTCTGAAATTCTCCCAGAATTTGTCCAGCATCAAGACATTTAATCCTATTACATGGTCCCACCATAAGCCTACGTTTATCTGCCTATTCCTAGGCCTTCTACTATGCAATTGTTTTGGGGGAACCAATGTTTAAAATCCTTAAAATTGCACGGCAGTTATTTAAACTATCTCCTCTTCCTCTCAGGGCCTTGGGACGATTTCATGACCTTGCAGGGTTACTGCTTCAGCATAATGGTTTTAAGATAGCGCGCCGTGTCTTTCTATTTCTCGCCAACAGACAGATAATTTTAAGGTCCCTTTTGCAACCCAAATTACTATCGGCCCACGAGGGCACATACTTGATTCACGAGTGGCCAGCAAAGCGCCTGCTGGTGGGCGCTTAAGAAACATTCTGAGTCGAACAGCTCTTTAAGGATCAATCCGCTCTTCACTGGCCATGCAAACTCTGCCCAACACTGGGAGGTTTCAAAGGCGTCAAGGACATAAAGCACAACTTAACCTTCCCCTGAACCTTGCCTTGGGTCCTCCCCTCCCCCTCACTTTGCGGGCCCAGGTAAAGACTGCAAGATACTCCTTGCCCGGCACAGAGCAGGAGGCCCGCAAGTACTTTTTAGCTGAATGCATCCAAGACCGCCCTGAAATTAATTCGGACTAAGGTCTCAATCCTGAGGTCCCAGATGACAACTCCTCGTGGCCTTCACCCCGCCCCACCCCGCCTCAGGAGACTTGGCATAACCTTGCAGTCTCTCCAGCCCCTTCGCGTGCCCTTCTCGGATCCGAGGCGCTTCCTGCAGCCCGGGCCATCGGGAGCCTCCAGGGACCAGGGGCCTGGGGCCTGGCCGGCCCTGCGGCCCCCGTTCCATCCCACTCGCCCCCACCCGATTCCCTCTAATCGAGCTCGTCCAACCCTTGCAACTCTCCCGTTCCTACCGCAAGCTGCCATACCATTGCGGCTGCACGGCCCAGGCCGAGACCCCCACGACGCCCGCCCGAGAAAACATGGTGGTACTGGCCCTGCTGAAGGTCGGTCAGACAGGCCTCACCGCGCATGTGCACGAGCTTCCCCACGGCCCCTCCCACCCCGCTTCCTTCTTCAGTCTCGCTCACTGACGCCAAACGGAGGCAAATCTCGCGAGCTTTGGGGCCCAGCCTTCCGAGTCTCCACCTTAGTCCCTCTCGGTGCCGGTGTTTGTCCCGCCCACCGTTCTCAGCCCCATTCCGCTTCCGGTCGGCAGGGCGCTGGGTTGTTGAGAGTTATCGCTGCGGTGGTCGCGATGGGAAAGTCAGATTTTCTTACGCCTAAGGCCATTGCCAACAGGATAAAGTCCAAGGGGCTGCAGAAGCTGCGCTGGTATTGCCAGATGTGCCAGAAGCAGTGCCGGGACGAGGTAAGCGGACCCGGTATGGCCCCTCGCCCCGTCCTCTCCCCTGGCTAGGTCCAGCTGGAAATTTGGGCTCAAGTCCCTCATGCTGAGGGTGAAGGCGTGGATCTCAGGGTCCTAGTCGTGGGGTCTGTACTGGACCAGTCAGCTAGTCAACACAATAGGGACTCTTCCCTGCAGCCCCCGTCCTAGAGTCTTTGACGCCTCTTTCCTCCCAATCTGCCCTCTAAGATATGCGAAATAAGAGAAGATTTTTCAGCTCTCGTTGAAGTGATCCCACTTAAGCTGTCGTAAAACGGAGGCCAGAATAATAAAATGTCAGGCGCCTAGGCAAAAACAATAACAATCATCTCCGACTTGGCATGACTCTTAAGAGAAACAGAATGATTCGGATTCACACCTCTTTTCAGGATCTGATGAAAAAGAAGAGTTAAGTTCTTGCACACTGCTCATCTAACAATAATTTATTGAGCAGCTTCAATGTGCTAAGGCCAGGATATTATTGTGGTTAAGATGCGGACGGGAGTCATACTGTCAGAATTGTGAAGCCTACCCGCACCACTCACTGCTGTGTGGTGTTGGGCAAGTTATTTACATTTTCTCTTCCTGTTTACTTATCTGTAAAGTGGGAATAATAACTATACCTACTTGTAGGATTGTTTTGAATTTTAAATGAGTGAAATCTATGTAAAGTGACCCAGGGGGTCTTTGGGCAGATCTTGAAAAGCTTTGTGTGCCGTGCTATGGAGTTTACACTTTTTCCTTTAATGAGATGGACGATGAATGAATCGTCTTAAAGAATTGAGAGCGGATTAGTGATGTGATTATATTTTTCTCTGGAGATTGAATTGGGTAAGGATGGGAGAACATCAGGCAATTGGAATAATCTAATCCATTGTTTCTGCAAGTGAAGGATGAGATATTTTAGGTGGGGCTCACATTGAATAACATTGATACTGTTACTCGTTTTCATTTCTCTTTAATTCTTTCTGTTTAAGTCAAAGTGAAATTCTCACACAGAAAACTAGAGACTAGTACGTTTAACATCCATATAACCATTACCCAGATTGAACATGTTAAGTATTTTATCATAATTACTTTTTCTGAAATATTTTAAAGTAATTTACAAACTTCAGGATATGTCACCTCTAAGTACTTAAATAGGCATTTCTAAAATATCAAGGTATTTTCCTGCAGACCCACAATATATATCATCACACATAACAATAAGAATTCCTTTATGTCTTTTGACACAGACTCCGTACTCACGTTTCCTCAGTTCTTCCTCCAAATGCATTTTAAAGCAGTTTTTAAAAAACCAAGATCTCATCAAAAGCTATGAATTGGATTTAGTTATTAGGGCTTTTAAAAAAATAAACTTTATTTTTTGAACAGTTTTACATTGACATGTCATTTATCACCAAAATCGACAATTTACATTAGCATTCACTCTTGGTGTTGGACATTCTGTGGGTTTGGACAGATGTCTGATGACATGTATCCACCATTATGGTATCACACAGAGTAGTTTCACTGCCCTAAAAATCTCTGTGCTTCAGCTTATTAGTACTTTTAATTCTCTTTAAATTCTAAATTTACAGTAGAACCCACCTCCTCCACCCTCTCCTTCCACTCCCCAACTTTTTTTCTTGCCATCGACTTGAAGACACTAGGTCAGTCAATTATCAGAGCATTCCTACTTTCTGGATATGTTAAATTATTTCCTTGTAATTGTGTTTTGCCTTCTTTCTCTAACTCTTATAGTTGTTGTTATCTAAACACTTGATTAGTTTCAGGTGAAACATTTTGGGACTAATATTTTATAGGTGATCCTGTGTATTTCATATTGCATCACATAAGGAAGCCCATATGTCTAGTAGGGCTAAGGTGATTAAGTAAAGATGACAGCCTGTAAAGTAATGTTAGAAAGTAATATTTTCCCTCTTGCAACTAGTAGGGTGATACTTTGGAATCATGACCATATATCTAGTTTTCCGTTAATCTTCCCTGGAGGATATTTTTTCCATTGATTTTTTTTTAGAGAGAATGGAAGGGAGGGAGGGGGAGAAAGAGAGAGAGGGAGGGAGAGAAACATCCATGTGAGAGAGGAGAAACATACTGATTGGTTGCCTCCCAAAAGCCCCTACCTGGGCCAGGGATCGAACCTGCAACCCCTGATGGAGAATGGAACCTGGACCCATCGGTGTGTAGGCCGTCACTCTAACCACTGAGGCACACTGGCCAGGGCTATTGACTTATTTTTAATTTATGGAAAATGGGACTGGTTTTTCATTTACAAGACCAATACCAAGTTTCTTTATTTAAGTAAGAGTAATACCAGCAAGTATTGTGTAGATGGTCTGTGGATAACTAAAGATTAGGAAACTACCTTAGTCAAGAACCAGTGTTGAAATCAGGACAGTGGCAATGGGATTGAGCAGAGGGACTGGATAAGAGTTATTAAGAAAATTGAGTAGGCTCAGTGATAAATGGAGTGTAGGGTGAAGGAGAAGGACACTGGGATGCCGGCCTTGGTCGTGGCTTGCCGATTGGGTGTGTGATCTAGTGCTATTCACTGAGATGGGGGACACAGGAGGAGGGGCACATTTTTCATTTCTATTACTAGTAAAGAATCAGGTTCAAATGCTAAGAAGAATATATACAAAGTCAAAACTTGTATGTTTTTATAATCATCTGAGAAGATAGAGATTTAGTATGTTTAACATAAGGTTTATATAATATGCAACAATGTATTTTGGATAATAGCTAAAGTAGAGGAAAGTGAGTGAAAAATAGTGTCCTTAATGGAAATTAATGACCCATTTTATTTCATTATATTCCTTGAAACACTTGTATAATACTCTGTGTGAAGTAGGTTCTTGCAGGAATTTGTTCAACTGAGTCAAAAAAACCCAAAATTACTCTTGTTATTGGGTGCAGTAATGTTTTTTACTAATGTCTGTTTTCTACAGTACTATAGTAAACCTTTGGATATAATGGACAAAATTTCCAGTTCTGTATGTCATACGTGAAAATTAACACCCTGTTAATTTTAAAATGCTTTTAACCAAGATTTGCTTATAATTAGATTAACAGGCTATTTTTGTTACTAATTCACTGTTAATTTTAACAAATTTTAGCAAATAGGCCATATGTTGGAAAAAATATTGTAGTAACTTTGCCAACATAAATAAATATTACATATGTAAACTGTAGTCTACATATTTAAATCTGAGAGTCACTGCTGGTAAGCAATGTCCAGGGAATGATTAGCCTGTGATCACACCGCATCTTGCATGGTAATTGATTCTGTTGTTGCCTGGCATGACTTTCTGCTGCAGTTTTAAGGCCTGTGGGCAGCTGTTCCCACGTGCTAAGCCATGCCCCAGCCACACGTTTGTTTACTTGTGGTGACGGTGAATGCAGGCACTCATTAGACCTATTCAATATAAATTTAAAATTACAGTAATACATATAGAAAACTTTTCTGTGAAATTAAACTTTTCATACATAATTTTAATTACACAAATGTGTCTACATAAGTAAAAATGGGTAAACTAACTAATTTGTCAATTTGTTAACATAACATTCAGAAAATCTACTTTATTAAAGCTTTCTGCTTTAATGGACACCCCTTCACCTGAATTAGTCCATTATATTGCAGTTTTACTGTATTTTTTGTCTCTTTAATACCTGGGATTATTCTTTGATTAGCAGGGTTGCAAAACTCAGCTTCGTAATTTGGTAGTGATTTGGTTATTTTTCATAGTTTACCATCAAAGAGCAACTTTTTAAAAGTTTAGTTAAATACTTCTACTTAGGTCCCATTATGATGACCTAAATCAGAATTTAACTACTCCTTTCACATTTTTTGTAGAATGGCTTTAAGTGTCATTGTATGTCCGAATCTCATCAGAGACAACTGTTGCTGGCTTCAGAAAATCCTCAGCAGTTTATGGATTATTTTTCAGAGTAAGTAACTCAAAGACATTCTTATCTCAAAAGCTTTATTCAGTTGGACATTAATAGATACTTAATATTTCATATATTGGAGGCTCTGTTTATTCCTTACATATTAACTTGATAGCTATATTATCTTTGTGCTCAGTTTCCATCTTCCTTGAACAATTTATCATAGTACGAAATTGTTGAAAAAAATATTTCTCACAATTCGTTTTCCCTTCTTTTCACTTCTAAAACTGCTTTAGAAGAAACTGTCTTTTCTTCTAAAGCAAGTATGGCTAAGAGCATAGCTCTGGAGTCAGACTGCCTGACTTTAAATCCTTCAAATCCAGGTTTCTCCACTCATAAGCTATGTGACTGGGTGAATAACTAAAGTTCTTCTGGGCTTTAATCTCATCTGTAAAGTGGGGCGAAAAATAGCACCCTCTTCCAAGTATTGTTTTTCCTTCATAGGGTTTATATGAGGTTATATGAATTAGTACTTTTAAACTGTTTAAAAGAGTACCCAATACTGAATAATATTAGCTGGTAATTATTATTAATAATAATATTTTGTTTTGCTTCTCTCCATCTTTTTCTTTCCAAAGTTCTAGACCTTTTGGTCTAAGGACCATCTTGAATACCACCAGGGTACATATGGCACACTTGGGAAACACCACTCTGTCACAAGCCATCTGCACTCAGTGCCTTCCTTGCCACCTCCCTCCCGTTCACTCCGTCCACTGCAGCTGCCTTCCGCCCGTCAGACTCCAGAAGTCACTCGTGCCTTTTTCCGTCTTTCTCTTCCTTGCTCTTTCTTCAGTGGGTAATGCTCTTAACTCACAGCAGAATCTCCTCCCTGATTTACATTCTTCCCTGGTCTCCCTCCTACGATTCCCTCTGCTCACTTCCTGCATTCGTTCCTCTTCCTCTCCCAGCTCTTCAGATGTGGGAAGTCCTGCGGGTGCCCACTTGGCTTCTCATCCCACTCGAAACAGTCTCCATGAGTTACGTTACTCTTCTGCTACCTTTATGTTTGGATAAACATAAACTCCTAAGTCTGGATGTTCATTCTTTTTTTTTTTTTTTTAATATATCTTTATTGGGCCTCTTTTTCATGGCGCCTCGGAGGCGGTCGGCTGCTTCAGGATGAAGCTGAACATCTCTTTCCCAGCCACTGGCTGCCAGAAACTCATTGAAGTGGACAATGAACGCAAACTTCATACCTTTTATGAGAAGCGTATGGCCACAGAAGTTGCTGCTGACGCTTTGGGTGAAGAATGGAAGGGTTATGTGGTTCGAATCAGTGGTGAGAACGACAAACAAAGTTTCCCCATGAAGCAGGGTGTCTTGACCCATGGCCGTGTCCACCTGCTGAGTAAGGGGCATTCCTGTTACAGACCAAGGAGGACTGGAGAGAGAAAGCGCAAATCTGTTCGGGGTTGCATTGTGGATGCCAACCTCAGTGTTCTCAACTTGGTCATTGTAAAAAAGGGGGAGAAAGATATCCTTGGTCTCACTGATACTACTGTGCCTCGTCGCCTGGGGCCCAAAAGAGCTAGCAGAATCCACAAACTTTTCAATCTCTCTAAAGAAGATAATGTCCGCCAATATGTTGTGAGAAAGCCCCTAAACAAAGAAGGTAAGAAACCTAGGACTAAAGCACCCAAGATTCAGCATCTCGTTACTCCACGTGTCCTGCGACACAAACGTCGGCGTATTGCTCTGAAGAAATAGCGGAATAAGAAAAATAAGGAAGAGGCTGCAGAATACGCTAAACTTAAGGCCAAGAGAATGAAGGAGGCCAAAGAAAAACACCAGGAACAGATTTCCAAGAGACGTAGGCTGTCCTCTCTGAGAGCTTCTACCTCTAAGTCTGAGTCCAGTCAAAAATGAGATTTTGTAAGAGTAACAAATGAGCACAGACATAAAAATATATATATATATATATATATATATATATATATATATATCTTTATTGGATTTCAGAGAGAGGAAGGGAGAGGGAGAGGGAGAGGGAGATGGAAACATCAATGATGAGAGAGTCATTGATCAGCTGCCTCGTGCACGCCCCCGACTGGGGACCGAGCCCGCAACCCAGGCATGTGCCCTGACCAGGAATGGAACCTTGATCTCCTGGATCCTAGGTTGATGCTCAACTGCTGAACCACACCCGGCCGGGCTGGATGTTCATTCTTAACATCTGTCATGAGTTACAGACTTTTTTTTCTCCTGGGCAGTTCTAGTCTATATTTCTGAAGGCCGTCTCAAAGTCAGCCTTCCCAAAGCTGGGCTTAATTAGGATTCTCCCCACCATACCTGCTGGTTATCCTGCGCTGGCTAGTAACTGCCCACGCAGATGGCTACTCTGCAGACCTCGGTGTCCTCTGGCAATTCCCTCCTGTGGATTCTCTTCTGCAGTGTCCTTTAAATTTATGCCTTTTCCATTCTCACAGCCCCAGTAATTGTCCTCAGTGTCTCCACCTAAAAGATTTCAGTGACTTCCTCACTGGTCTCCCAACCTGCAGCTTCTGCTCCTCCTCTACCTATTCTCTGTCTGTGGCTCACAAGCCAGTGCCTGCATCAGAATTACCTGGAGGGCTTGTGAAGGCAGAATGGCAGACCCCACACCCACTTTCCGATTCCATAGATCTGGGATGGGGCTGTAGACTTTGCATATCAATCAAGTGCCCGGGTGATATTGATGCTGTTGGTTGGGGACCACACTATGAGAATTGTTACTGTATACTCTCCACCAGCATTCTCTTTCTAAATCACAGATTGTCACAAATTAACTCCTAGGTGAATTATTTTATGCTCTTCCCTTGTCTGCCTAAACCCAACCTCTTTGCCATGACTTTCACAGTACTTCAAAAATTCGCCCTAATGTTATATTCCAGCTACAGCTGCTCCCTGTTACTCTGTTCTACCCCGACGCACACTCGTTTTTATTGCCCTCAGTGTTGGCCAGATTCAGTTGTCTTTTCTCAGATGTTTGAAGCTTTCATGTCTCTGTGCCAACTGGGAATGGCCTTCGCTTCCCTTGTAGAGGTCCTGTTTACACTTCACCGCCTGTACTAAAAATCACCTCGGGCACCTCTGGGTATCTCCTGCAACTCTTCCTATGACATTTTGTTACATCTCTTTTTCAATTTGACTCCTGTTATAATTGGGTTGCAAGATAGTAACCTAGGTGAAGATAAATGTTTTATTCACCTATGTTTATCTAGCACTTAACACAGTGTACTCAGTTCAGAGGGACACACTGAGTGCCAGTTTCCTGTGGAATAAGGGCAGTTTTGTTGTTATCAATAGAAAGGGGTTGTTATGCCACAGTCAGTAGTGCTAAGAGACTTCATAAAGGACCCTCTCCAAAGATGTGTAGTCACTTTTCCTATGGCTGCTTTGCCAAGACAAAAAGTTTCAACTCCAGACTGACTTTTAACTTTGATTCTTGAAAGCTATAATCTTTTGGGATTCTTGTTCAGTTTTGAAAGGTCCATAACAGATATTCAATAAATGTTTCATACATCATTTGAAAATTCATACTGTACAGTGGCTTAAATTTCAGGAAGATAATGCTATATATTTGTAGAAATTACCTTATGCTTTCCTGTCTTTATTAGGGAATTCCGAAATGACTTTCTAGAACTTCTCAGGAGACGCTTTGGTAAGCATCTTAAGTATTGTGCCCATAATAACTTCCTTGTCCTATAACCTGCTCAGGATCAACAGTTTCACATTTTGTTTTTAGGCACTAAGAGAGTTCACAACAACATTGTTTATAACGAGTATATCAGCCACCGAGAACACATCCACATGAATGCCACTCAGTGGGAGACTCTTACTGATTTTACCAAGTGGCTGGGAAGAGAAGGTAAGAATGGGATGTATTTGAATAGTAGTAATTATGTGGCTCCATTGTGAGGAGAGTGAGTTGTCATAATTTCTGTGTAAATTTATTAGAAAGAGGATGAGTAGGGTAATTAAAAGACTGGAGCCCTGGCTGATGTGGCTCAGCTGGTTAGAGCATCGTCCCATGCACCTAAGGGTCTCAGGTTCGATTCCAGGTCAGGGCGCATACGGGAGGCAACTGGTCAGTGTTTCTCTCTCACATTGATGTTTCTCTCTCTCCCCCTCCCTTCCTCTCTCTCTAGAATCAATGAAAAACATATCCTTGGGTGAGAATTTAAAAAAAAAATGTGGAGAGGAGCCTAATATTCCGGGGTTGATTTTGTGTATTATAGTTGAGTATGAATATCTGGAATCACTCTTTTGACAGGGCCAAGATGCATCATTGAAGCAGCCTCTCATTTAGATCAAGGATTGTTATCAGTCCTCTTCCATTTTTGCCCCTCATATTCATTTCACTTTAGGAAACTTGCTACCCCTCTTAAGGAGATTTTTTAAATGTATTGCTTTTTTCGTTTTTAATCTTCATAGGATGAAAAGTTGAAGAGAAGAAAAGAGAAGGAGATATTGTGTCAGTGTATTACTTAGTCAGTGTGTTACTTATTTGGTGTGTTACTTAGTCAGTGTGTTATTTCATTCCATTTTAGGGGAATAATTTCTGTTTAGTTGCATTAGCAGAATATCATGTATTCATTGGATGTTGAACACTTACACACGATTAATTACTAAGCAAGGTAATACTTCTTTCATGTGTTTTTCTTGTTTGAATATGTTTCCTCAACCTAGCTAGTTAAAAACCAGAATAGCAATTTTATGTTCAAAGAAATAGAATATTCCACTTAAAATAGCTAAATCTCATTAGTCAAGAATACGGAAAATTCATGTACTGCATGAATTTGTATATTTGAATGTATGAGTAAATAATGCAGAGATAAAAACACATGTATATTTACCTTCAGCTTTTATTATATACAAATTTATATGTCTGTTTTTTGGTTTTTTTTAAGGCTTGTGCAAAGTGGATGAGACCCCAAAAGGCTGGTATATTCAGTATATAGACAGGGACCCAGAAACTATCCGCCGGCAACTGGAACTAGAGAAAAAGAAGAAGCAGGACCTTGATGATGAAGAGAAAACTGCTAAATTTATTGAAGAACAAGTGAGAAGAGGTCTGGAAGGGAAAGAACAGGTGGGCAACAACATCATCGAGAGAGGCAATAGAAAGAGGACTAAAGAAGCAAAATTGCCTGTTTTGTTAAGCATTGAATTGAGTTTTGTAGGTATTGTGCTTTAATTAAGAGGAAAAAGAGCATGGCTGAGTGTAAAAGCCCAGGTTTTGGAGTTGAGACAAACTTGAATCACTTCCTGACTCACTGACTTCACTATCTTGTGTGATTATATAATCTCCTAAACCTCAGTATTTGTGTCTCTCAAAAGAGGCAGTAGTTAATGGGAAAGAGATAAACAGATTATTTCTCCTGATTGTAATTAATGCAGGGCTGGAGATAAACACAGTGTGTAGGGCCAGAGCTTGCTCCAGCCTGGGAGGGTATAAAATGTTTGAAGGTAGATACAGCCTCTGGGCAAAATCTGGGTAAATGGGGGAGGGAGGGAAGGCATGGTGATGGTTCAGGGGTTGGAATAGCTAGATCAAGGCATTTATTTCAACAGATATTTATTGGGTACCTCCTGTGTGCCAGACACTATTCTAGGCAAGAGAGGATACAGCAGTGAACAAAAGAAAAAATCTGATCAAATCATTCTCAGTTGGAGAATATTTACAATACATATAATTTCTCAATTAGGTTCTCAGTCATGTTCAAGTTGTATCTTAGGGCTACCTTGCAACATAGGTAGCAAGTCCTAATATATGAGTATTGAATATTGATAGTAAATGCTCTGTGAACAAAACCTTCAAACTTTTTCCCCCTTAGGAGGCCCCCGTTTTTACAGAATTAAGCAGAGAAAATGAAGAAGAGAAAGGTAAATGTTACTTCTTTTTTGAATGTGGATGCTTTTGTATTGGTTCTGCTAAGAGTTAGCAGCATGTTTGGGAGCAAGACGTAATCTGTCTAGATTGCATTTTTCCCATCGATAAAATGAAAAGGCCAAGAAATACAGTACTAATGAATTGGATGGGATGCCCTCAGCTGCAGGTCACAAAACTGGCAAGTAACAAATTTGCCTAAACAATAAAGAAATATTTTGCCATACCAAGAGTCCCAGAGGTAGGGTAATTCAGGATGCCGAACAGTCAGCAGCTGGACATGAGGTGGCTGCTGCCATTTCCAGCTGTCATGTGCAGACCCAGCATTGTTCAGAAGATGACAACATCTTTTCTGGAGTCCCCTATAAGCAAGGAAGCTTTTTCTAGAAGTTACTCCTCCTGCCAGTGGACTTCCTTTTTTTTTTCTTTAAAAATATGTTTTTATTGATTTTTTTTAGAGAGAAGGAGGGAGAGAGAGAGAGAGAAACATCAGTGAGAGAGAAACATTGATTAGCTGCCTCCTACACAACCCCTATTGGGAGTTGAGCCCCCAACCTGGGCATGTGCTCTGACCAGGAATTGAACTGGTGACCCCTTGGTGCATGGGATGAGGCACACCGGCTGGGCTAGACTTCTTTTTGAATGTCATTGGCCAGTCTGTATCACATGTCTACCTCAAGAACAGTCACTGAGAAGGGAATGGGATTGTTTTATTTAGACCAAAAGAACCTTATTAATCACTTCCCAGGGGTCCCACCTTATTATCCTGTTGTCTTGGGCATTAGGTTTTCAACTGATTCAAATGTGAATTTTGAGTGGATACAAACATTCAGACTAAAGCATCCTCAGCCATGTGTGAGAGGTATGGACACCTAAACAAAATTGGATTCCTATTGATGAGGGGAGCAGGGGCATGGAGTGGAAAGATAGCCAGGACTGTCTGCTACAGCTGGATCATGAAGGTCTTTCCCAGCCCTGTGAGCATCCATCCAGTATATTCTACAGGAATTTATGACCTCGGGATAGGAGCATTCCAGCTCTCTTTTTTTCAGCATGCTCATGGAAAACAACAACAACATGCTAATGAATTTCTGTGTGGATATATTGTATCATATCTGAGAAGTTTTATTATTTTCCTGAAATATATGGAATACCAATTTTTCTCTTCTAGTGACATTTAATTTGAATAAAGGAGCATGTAGTTCAACAGCAACATCTTCCAAGTCAAGGTGAGCTACATGAATAGGTATCTTAGAACTTGAGAATTTTTGTCAAATGTTGATGACTACATTTTAAAAGCTGCAATACTGTGAATTATTTTTTTCTGGTTGTACTTTTTTTTTGGCTTTTGTTTGATGGTTCGTTGGTTTTTGTGTGTATGTGTGGTTTTTCTAGCAGCTGGTGGGGTTTTTTTTCTTATTTGCCTGTCATAAGATGACTGTCTTTTGAGGAAAGGCTTATTTTGATTAAAGGCTCCATATGGGTACACTGTTGCTGCTCCGTCCATCCGTCCCCACTTACTGGTTCCTCTGTGCTACTGCGGTGCTGTTTATTTTTCTATCATAGTCCACTTAGCAAGTTTAAATGTTAGCTAGAGTATACACTTTTTGCTGTGTTATAATTTTCTGAATATCGAGACTAAGTTACTGACCTAGCTCCTTAGTACTGTCACCTACTACAGTATAAATGCACTAGCCAGCACTCAGTAATAATTGTCTTCTCTTCTATATGGTGTAGTACAGGCAGGAGTCCACAAACTTTCTTAAAGTGCCACATAGTAAATATTTTAGACACTATTGGTCATACATATATGTCTTTGTCACAACCATTTAGCTCTGCTGTTCAGAGTGAGAATGCAAACATAGCAGTGCATAAATGAATGAACACACTGTGTTTCAGTAAAATCCTACTTACAAAAACAGGCTGCAGGCTGGACTTGGTCCTCAGTCTGTAGTTTGCCAAACCCTGGTATAGCATGTAGTTAGGTACTTCTCTCCGCTTTTCATGTTCTTTTCTAGATATATATTCTTTTACCAAATATTCACTATTGTTGATATGCAGTGCATTCAGTTTGGTTAAGGAGGTTAGAAAGCTAAATATAAGAGAAGATGTTCAGGAAGGTACCAGTATGTATGTGAACTTTACATGTTGTGTATTTAAGGCCCTCAGTTGTTTTTTGGAGGGAGGTTAATTTATAGGCTAGTGGCTATTTGCATGACTAAAGTGGCTAGGAGAATTGAAGGAAATGGGCTGGCTGAGTCAGCAATGTATAACTGCTTCAGAATGGCTTGCCAAATGTCTTAGCTTTAATCAAAATATTTCAGAATTAGCAACTACATTAGATGTCATGAAGAAATTGGTTAATTGAGTTCTATATAAGGTACATTTGAAAATTATTTTAAAGATATTGATATAATATCACATCATATGGTTTTAGACCCTTCTGTATTTCTCTCCATTCCAAGTGTAGGTGAATGTTAAGACTGGTCCCAGTGGTCCCCAAATTAATCACCCTTGTATTAGTTTTCTATGACTGTGGTAATTAATTACCACAAACTAGGTGGCTTGAAACAATGGAAATCTCGTCTGTCTCTGGAGGTCAGAATTCTGAAATCAAGGTGTCTGGAGGGCTGTGCTCCCTCCAGAGGCTCTGGGGGAGAATCAGCTTCGGGTGGCTACTGACATTCCTTGGCTTGTGGCTGCATCCCTCATCTTCATATCACCTTCATGTGTGTGTCAGATCTCCCTCTGTTTCTCTCTTAAACCTTGCTGACCAGCTATTTCGAGCCAGAACTCACTGTGTGGCCAGCTACTTTTCCAACGTGACCAGTAAGCAAGGTGTTTAAAATTACTTAAATTAATTTAAGTGCAGACATGAGTTATCTCGTGATGGGTTAACAACGTTCAGACACAGAAACATATGTATACTGGTGACTGGTCAGCAAGGTGATTAAAAGAATGCTCTATGGGCACACACAATAGCGTGGTGAAGGCCTGGGGAGAGGGGGAATTAGGGAGGAGGGGGGTCAATAGGAGAAAAAATTGGAACATCTAATACTTTCAACAATAAAGATAAATTTTTTTTAAAAAGCAATCTTGGTCAAACATTTACAAGGGGGGGAAAAGAATGCTCTAATGCTACCTTTAAATGCTTAAAAAAATTTTTTTTAGCCTGGCCAGCGTGGCTCAGCATTTGAGCATCAACCTATGATCCAGGAGATCAAGGTTTGATTCCCACTCAGGGCACATTCCCGGGTTGCGGGCTCGATCCCCAGGAGGGGGCTTACAGGAGGCAGCTGATCAATGACTCTCTCTTCATTGATGTTTCTATCTCTTTCTCTCTTCCTCTCCCTTTCTCTCTCTGAAATCAATAAAGACATATTAAAAAAAATTTTTTTTAAACAAATAATTGAAAATAATAATTCTGTTGTATTTTCTTATCATCACATTTTTTTTCTTGGTTATCTCCCTGGTAGCTTTGGGCAAATATTTATTTGTTTCATCTTTTGTAAATATGACAGATTAAATAATTAGACTGGTAAGTTTCATTTAGTCAGCAAATATTAATTTAGCATCAATTTAATGTGAGTCACAACATAGTTACTGCTACATTTCAGGGGGGAAAATTTATACATATGGTCCCTTCTCTACTGTGAGCAAGGAGTCTTATATACAAATGATTATAATACAAAGTGGAGTGTGATGTATGCCATAAAGTGCTATGGCATTTTAAAAATGACAATTGGAGAAATCTCATGAATAATGGATCTTAAAGAATTTTAGCAGATGGAGAAAAATGGAGAGATTCTTTTAGGTATAAAAGAGGCGTGTGTAAATTTGCAAAAGCATGAAGCATAGGGCATGGCTCAGTCAATAGCAAGTTGTTTATAATGGAGAGTGAACATAGTAAGTCAGGGATAATATTCTGGGGTCATTGGTTACAATTGTATATCAGCACTAAAAAAATTAGAATTTACACTGTCAACTCTAGGCAGTCAGGCAATCAAAAATATTTAACATGTTAAGATCTTTGCTTTGAAAAAATAGAACTGGCAATAGTGTGCTAGACTTCTATCAGTCATTTTACAAACATTTAATCCTTGTAATCAAGCTCGGAGGTGGGTCACGTTATTATCCCCATTTATAGATGAGGAACTGAAGCTTAGAAAAATTTATTACTCAAAATCCTAGAAGTAGCCTCAAACCCTGACCTGCCTAACGCCGAAGCCATTGCTGTCATCGCTCTGCTATACCAGTTATATTGGCACTCAGTGAAGGGGTGAGGAGAAGGTAGGAGGGAGATAAAGACAGGAAGGGTTACATGTTCTCCTGGTGCCTAGAGCCCTGTAAGGGACATAGATGGGTCCTTTATTGTTTCAACTAATTTGTTAGACATGAATCATGTAGCAGATTTCTTCTATGTTGTTTATTCTGCACATTCTAAAGCCTTTGTGTATAGTTGCTTTTTATTTTTTTAAATCTTTATTGATCTCAGAGAGAGGAAGGGAGAGAGAGAGAGAAACATCAATGATAAGTCATGATTGATTGTCTGCCTCCCACACGCCCCCGACTGGGGACCGAGCCCACAACCCAGGCATGTGCCCTGACTGGGAATCGAACCACGATCTCCTGGATCCCAGGTCAATGCTTAACCACTGAGCCATGCTGGGCTGGGCTGTGTATAGTTTTTGTTAACAAGCATGGTTCTTCATCTCACCAGTTCTTTGGGACCAAGTGCCTTGAAGGTAATAGAGACCATAGCATCAGTGAAACGGAAAGAATCTTCCCAGAGCTCAGCTCAACCAAAAGAAAAGAAGAAAAAGAAATCCGCACTTGATGAAATCATGGAGGTACAGTTGATGAACTGCTTGTTCACGCCTTAACATTAGAGGAATGATGCAGTTTAAACCAGGGAAACTTAAATAGTTTTACCATTATTATATTACTATAAAGTTAGAAAACCGTGCATATACTAGGTTAGGAAAAAGGAGCCTAGATACAGTTCCACTGGAATAGAATTAGAACTCCCCAGCTAGGTTTAGTTTCTTTCCTCAAGTGCTGCTTTCAGAACTCTCCAGCAACTATGGTCTGTAGAGTTCAAAGAGAAGGACTTCAGTGGTGATGGAAGCTAGACGTGAAAGTTCTGTTCCCCTTCCGTGGCTATGAAACTGGCATCCTCCATGGAGTCCCCCGCCAACCTGTGCTCTCCTATTGTCTAACTTCCAGTTTCATCTTTTAGCCATCAGGAAAAAGCTGTGACATCATTTTAATTTGATTTCACCTGATGGCTGTTTATGTGATGAACTATTGAAAACTTGTGATTGTCTGGATCTAGGGCCATACTTTCTACCTGGAACTCTAGAGTAGTTCTGCAGAAGGTTCTTAATACACTTCAAACATTTCTTTATCCTTTCCAACACATGAATTTATCAGTTAATTTATGAAATAAATGGAAAAAGAGAAGAGGAAGGACAGGTGAAGAAATGGATACAAGAAAAAGCTTTTTTTTTTCCATGTAATATTTTCTCTAGTCTCTCAACCCTTTTCTTCATGTGTGAAAGGACAGAAGGTCATTGTTTGGTCTTCCATGTTACTGAGGAGCAGTCTGAAAAGCTTAAAGTATAACATAAGATGTGTACACTTTGAGATGTGGTCATTCCACCATTCAACAAATATTGAGTTGCTGTTACTGTGCTAGGTAGGTGTTATGTGAGGTCACAGGACTGTAGAATAGGGATAAAAACACAGTACCTGTGTGTCATGGAGCTTTTATTCTAGTGAGGGAGACATTCCGTGAACAAGTGAATAATAAGTAATTACATGCAAAATGCTAAGTCCTAAGGAGGTGTGAGCATCAAGAGTGGGGAGATAGCTTGTGCTACGGCGGGAAAGAGCTCTACGGCAGGCATCAGAAGGAGAGGCCCATGTGGCTGCAGCGTGGTGAACACAGAGTGGTAGCCTTTGAGGTTAGAAAGGGAAGGAGAGGAAATACCAGAGAGGTCTTACAGGCCATGGCACAGGCTTTTTAAATTTAATTCAAAGGAAAATGGAAAGCCAGATCTACCTGCTTTGAATATAATACATGCTAAATTTAGAATACTTTTTGTTCATATGAGAAAGTTGGACTAATTAAAATGAGGTTTAGAATCAACCGAAGAATGACATCATTCAGTTCCAATGAAAGTTGGTACTTGGGGTTCTAACTTTAAGCAGTTAAAGGAAAAAAAGACGTGACCTAAAGCCATAATGGCCAGTCAGCTTTTGCTCTTTTGGTCACCCTTTTATTTACATCTCTCTTGGTTGTATGTTTCTTCCCCTCCATTTACAAGCTTTATTATCCTTATCAAACAGGGAAGCTTCTCTTTGCCATAAGACTCTATACCTAATTGAGCTGTGCTAAATTGGTCTGTAAGTGTTGTTTTTACCACATGAAAACACTGCCTGTTTTCTAGTTCATGACAGTCACCTGGGAGGAAGCAGGTGGAGGGCAATACTTTAGTGTTGGCGGATGGCCTCGCAGTATTGCCTAAGTAGAGTCTGTTTGTGTTATTTTCTTGGTCAACTGACTTGCTTTATGACATTTTTAATTCAAACTTTAATCAAAAACTAATTGTAAAAACGTTTATTTTTATATCAGAGTTTGCAAATTATACTGCTGATCTTCTGAGAAGTATGTTTTGATTGTCTTCTGTGTTCTACAGATTGAAGAGGGCAAGAAAAGAGCTGCCCGAACAGACTACTGGCTTCAGCCTGTACGTATTCAGTTGGAGTGTCTTAAGTTCTAAATGTACTTTCAAGTGAATGATTTAAGTAGCATTTGGTATGAACGACTAAATTTCTCAGCTGTATATAAACTACATAGACTTATAACTTCAGTGAGATTTTTTTTCTATTTGATCTTTAATTATTGGTTGTACCTGTATTGGCGGGTTACTTCATGTTTTTTAGGCTAATAATATTCCTTGAGTTTAATGCCAAACTTGTTTATGACACCTTAAATTTAAGCCTGGAATTATTTTCCATTTTTCCTATAAGACAAAAAATTGTAGTTTCAGAATTAGAATTAAATAGAATTACAAATGCCGAAGTACTAGTTTTCAACTTACATCTTATTGAACTTAAAATACTCATTTACTTTGTCAAAAAACAGGTTTTAATTTTACAAACTCAAAGAAAGCTTTGTATTTTGTTACTTGTTGCTTATTATTTTAAGACAATAATTTTATGACATTGTGTAAACATTGAAGTAATTTTGAAATTATTGATTGATGCTCTGTTTTGAACTTACTGAGATGTGAAGGTCTCATAAAACCTTCAGAGCTCCTTAGTTATTCTTACAGAAGCTGGTTTGATCAGGAGAGTGAAAAGTAGTGTGTTATTTAGATGATTTCTGATTTGAAAAATAAGATTAATAATAACCTCAAAGGTCAAGATATTCTAAGTTCTGATCTTCATAATCATTCTCCCACTCGCTTGGAAATAATACAGCTCTCATGTCTTAGTTTATATTTTTATATAATGGGAAATGCTTCTACCTCAGGATCATGTGACAGATCATGAAATAAATTATTTAATACAAGAATACTTCCTGTGCTAGCCCTAGCTGATTTGGCTCAGTGGTTAGAGCATCAGCCCATGGACTGAAGGGTCCTGGGTTCGGTTCCTACCAGGGGCAGGTGCCTCAGTTGCAGGCTTAATCCCCTGGCCATGTTTGGGGCAGGTGCAGGAGGCAACCAGTTGATGTGTCTCTCTCACATCAATGTTTCTCTCTGTCTCTCTCTCTTCCACTCTCTCTGAAAAGCAATGAAGAGGGTATTCTTGGGTGAGGATTAAAAAAAAAATACTGTTAAATAAAAAGTATTTATTTTGGATAAATTATTTCAGTTAATTCTCATGTCAGCCCTATAAAGTAATTACTGTTACTATTCTGATTCTGTAGGTGAGGAAACCAAGGCCTAAAGTATTTGAGTAATTTCCTCAAGGTCGTTTAGGAAGCGGTGAGCCAGGATTTCCCTGGCAATCTGATTCATTGGGTGTACTCTCAGCTAGTAAACAGCACTACTTCCTGGGCAGCTGTAGCCACCCTGACTCCATCTCATCTCTAAGTGGAATTTTCATCAAGATTAGTAAAGAAAGGACCTGTAGGGAAGAGACCATCCATGAATTATTTTCGTTTCCCCTATTAAAGTAGCTAGCATTTGAACATTAATAGTGTTAAATAATGTTTGTGAAAAATGTAGTCAAGAATTTTGATGAAAGCAGTAGTTAGTTCTTAACTAGGAGTGATTAAGGAAATTGTTTACCTCAGTCTCTATAATAGCAAACATCATAGAACAATTTATTACATACACTCGTCCTCTAAAGACAGAAGCTTAGGGTACAGTAGTCCAAGGGATTTCACAATACACCTGCTTCAGTACTCCCACCATCCAGTCTCCTGGTGTGAAATGCACATTTTCACTAACCTCCTGGGTGAATCTTACATGTACCCTTGGTTAAGAACCATTGGTTTAAAAACAAACTAAAAGAAAAAAGGCAAAACATTCCAAATCTTACTTAGTCTAAAAATTCTCTTTCGATGGACAAAACTTTCAATTAAGTTTTATTTTCTGTTGATAATTTTATCATATTGTTTATTCAGCTTTTCTGCATAGTTCCTCTTACAGTGTTACGTTAAAAGTGAGAGTCAACCAACAATGCTCTGATGACTCGGTGTGTTTCTTATTTTGAAAAGGGCATTATGTTTGCTAAAATAGCCAGCAGTCCACAGAGATAGATTGAGAGCTTCATTTTTTAAACTCAGAAAAGAAAAATTTCAAACAGATCTATTGTGAGCAAGGGTCAGTAAGTCCAGTGATGTGATGAGCTGTCTTTAAATGAAGGCCTTTGAGAGATTTAGCCCAGAAATACTCTGGCTGAATCAGAGAAGCTGTTGTGGTATTATTTGGCTTCCTTTAGAAAGTCTTAGTAAAACAGAGGCTTAAGAAGAAGACCCTTCAACTCTTCAACATGTCGCTCTGCTTTTAAATATCCTCCCCCACAGTCCTTGATGAATTTTTGTTCGTACAGTTTTTAGCACGGCTTAGTGAGGTACTTGTGACCATCTGGTACCTCTGTTATAGTTACTTGAAGTAGCAAATGCAGAATTACTGTAGTGAAGACAGCGAAGAGATAGGCGATTTAATTTCCATTGTCAGCCATTACACAGCTAATCTGCATCAGGAAAGCAGCAGTAACAAAGTGAACTCTGAATGCATTAATATGAAATAAGCCCAGATTTCTCTCACATCTGAGAATGAGTTGCTCCAAAGAATGATACTTTTAGCTGGAGCTAATCTGGAGGAATCTCATCTATATCAGAAATTGAAAGTAACATAAGGAGAAAAGAACACTGGACAGTGTCTGGTCCTGAGAATTCTCAGTGAGATTCTTGCCATCTGCATTTTTATCAGCAGTGAGCACCAACAGTATAATATCCTTAGCACTTCACTTTGTTAAATGGATAGAAAGAGGTTGTTTATGAAAGACATGAATTAATAGAGTTGAGATTTATAGATACAAGCCCTAGATTTCAAGAAACCTTCACTTTGGAAATCAGCCATTAGGTATATATTTTTTCCTCTTGGTAACTGTATTGAATAAAAAGAGAAAGAAGGAATAAAAGATTACTAAGGAAGTGCCATTGTTGGGAAGGCTTAGAACTCCAAATTTTCTGATTTAGCAGAGCAGTCACATTTTACGATGGTTTTTGTTGAACATGGTTTAAAATGAAGGATAAGACAGAAAAGATACTATATGTCTTGTTTTTTTTGTTGTTGTTATTTTCTAGGAAATCATTGTGAAAATTATAACAAAAAAGCTGGGAGAGAAATACCATAAGAAAAAGGGCATTGTTAAGGTAAGAACAGAACGTTAAGAATGGAATTTGTGAAAGGAGCTGGTGGGTTACTGAGTAAGGCCATTTTGGTAGTCCTAAAAATCAAGTCCTAGTAGCAGAAAGCATATGCTTAAGGTATTGATGGTTCTATAAAAGGAAAGCTGAATTCATAATTGTTGGAGAAATAATTCATTTTCAACCATCGTTTATGTTAACCTCTGTTTCCTTTCTTACTGGAGCAAATAGTATGTATGAAATGCCATTGGCACCTCTTAAACTCAGTATGCACACCTTGCTAATCAGCAAGGTACATTCTCTTTGTTAACGATGAGCAATATAATTGTACCCCCAGAATTCCAAGGAGGCCTTCCATGTGTTTTACCTGAGGGTGTTTTGGCTGCTCTAGGATTTTAAAATTTAAAAATCAACACTCTGGGGTTTTTTTGCTTTTCCTTAATATAGTTTCATTTCTGCACCCAGCCTTGGCATGCTTAAATTGCCCTTCCACTGTCCTTGAAGCTAGGCGAAATTATCCCTCTCACTATATTTCTTAAAGTCTTATTCTAAGATCACCAGTTTTTATAGTTTGCAGATGAAAACCTTAACTAAGTTTTGAATTGAATTCTTTATTAAGAACCAAAAACTAAGAAATAATAAATGGTTTCTAGAAAATAGTGTTGTTTATAGAAGGAGTTACTCTTGTTTTGATTGGAATTTCTTTTTATTTTATTTATTTCTGTCCTTTGAAATTTGTGTTCACATATCTCTTCTATTATAAAAGTGTTGATTTTACATGACAGGAAGTAATTGACAAATACACAGCTGTTGTAAAGATGATTGATTCTGGAGACAAGCTGAAACTTGACCAGACTCATTTAGAAACAGTAATTCCAGCACCAGGTAAATCTTTTTGCAGACCATTTAATGCATATATATGCCATCACCCTGAGTGATTCCATTCATTAAACCATAGTTTTTTGACATTACTTGATAGTTATGGATACAAGTTTCCTTTTTAGAATTATATAACTGCCAGTATAACTGATCCTATTTGACTGGGTGTTGTGGTAGTTTGTCAGTCTTTTAAGAAAGCTATTTGTGTCATGAACACATTTTCCCTTCCTGGAATTTTTTTTTTTTCCAGAAGGAAAACACAGACATATCTGGGTAAATCCAATTATATTAGTGTTATTATTAATATATTTATTTAGCTCTCTGAAATAGTAAACTAAAACAGTATGATTTTGCTTTCTTTAATTATCTTGATCATTTGGATGCGAACACAATGTCTACTATTAATGCTGTTTGGTCAGGCAATTCGCCTCTGATCCACTTTCTTCATGGTGATATAATTGCTGGCACAATGATCATGCTAGTCTCTAAAACTTTCACTTATCAGATCCGTTATTCTTTCCCTCTAAAATAACAAATCATTTAATGGATTAAAACTTTTTTTCTAATAAACTAGACTTTTATAAGGTATAAAATTTGATAATTCTTACATGTGAATACTCTGGTAAAACTGTCTCTGTAAGCAAGATAATGAATGTTTGTTTTATTACCCCCTCCCCCAAGTTTTTCTCATTTCCTTTATACTCTAATCATTCCCTCCCACTCCTCTTGCCTTCTGTCTCCCCCTAGGCAACCATCAATCTGCCTTTACTGCTGTTTATTTATCCAGTCACCTGTTGATAGACGTTTGGGTTGTTTATAGTTTCTGGTTGTTAAAAATAAAACTGCTGTGAACTTTCACATACAAGTCTTTGTATGGACATAGGATTGCTTTCCTATTGGGAAAATACTTAAAAATAGGATGGCTTAATCACATGTCAGGCATATATTTAAACTTTTATGAAACTGCCAAACCATCTTTAAAAAGAGATGAATTAAAGGAAACATTTTTTTTCTGATTATTTGTGGACTCTGAGCATTTCCTTCAAATACCTTATACACCATGCAGTCTAAAATTAAAACATATCCATTTGACAAATAAGTGAAAAAAATGAGGAATATAATGTGATAGTAATTAAAGTATCTACAAACTATACTTTAGAATATAAAGTTCTTAAATGATAAAGAACTTCTAAGATAAGGGTTTTTGTTCATTATGTTTATTCTGTGTAATTGCATTTTGCTGTAACAAAGTAGAAGGAAAAAAAATGGACATGTTCTTTGCCTTAAGTCTTATATTCTTTTCTGTCGTAGGAAAAAGAATTCTTGTTTTAAACGGAGGATACAGAGGAAATGAAGGCACCTTAGAATCCATCAATGAGAAGACCTTTTCAGCTACTATAGTCATTGAAACTGTAAGTATGTATACACAAAGACAGAAATTTCAAAGTGCTTTAAAAATGTGTCATAGTTCTTTTTCATTGGATTGGTCTTTGTGTCATTTTAGAGTTTGGGCTTTTGTTTGCCTTTGCTCCTGTTTAGAAATCTGTAAGCTCGTTTTCTCTAGTGACTCTACCATTGCTAAAGCATTTTATTTTCTAATTACTAAAGAAATGCCTATGTGACTGAGTCCATTCAGACTGCTATAACAAAATACCATAGACTGGGTGGCTTGTAAACACCAGAAACGTATTTCTCACAGGTCTGGGCTAGAAGTCTAAGATCAAGACTCTGGCAGATCTGGTATCTGGTGAGGCCCTGCTTCCTTTTCATGTGTCTTCACCTGATAGAAGGGCCAGGGGAACTCTCTGGAGACATTTGGGTTGTTTATAGTTTTTGGTTGTTACAAATAAAACTGCTTTTTTTAAGGGCACTAATCCATTTATAAGGACTCCACTCCCATGACCTCAAAGGCCCCATCTCCAAATACCATCCCATTGGGCATCAGGTTGCAACATAGGAAGTTGGGGGGTGCCCATTTAGTCAATAGTAATACTCATGTAAAACCTGAAAAATACAATTTAATTTAAATAATATTTTTAATTACCCATAATATCCCAGCCAAATGATAATTTTATATTTTATAAAACTGTCTACAGTATGTAGTTTTATATTCTGACTTTTTTCCCTCTCACATCTAATATAAAACTCAGTTTGTCGTGTTATAATTAGTGGGGAATGTGCAGTTATAATTAGTGGGGGAAAAGTCACAGAGATCAATTTTTAAAAATGTCCCTCCTTTCAAAAAGGATTTAAGGTAGCAAAGATCAAGAAAATAATTAATTTAAAGAAATCTGACGTACAAAAATTGCTTATTGATTTAGAATTGATAATTGAGTGATAGGTCTGTGCATGAGGCAAAGGGGGATGTAAGATATCCGAAGAAGAAAAGATCTGAAACATGCTTTGTCCTAACTGCCTAATTCTTTTTAAAATCTTAACTATGTATTGTGTATCTTTATCTCTAAATGAAAGACTTTTTTGTCTCCAGTACAGCAAGTGTTAATATTTTGGGGGGATAATAAACCCCTTGGAGAATCTGATGAAAGTTCTGAACTCTCTCCCAACAATTGCACATGATTGCCAAATTTTACATATTTGTTGTCTTAAGGAATTCAGGAAAAAGCGTCCCCTTATTTGAGAGAAAATCACATTTTAAGTAGATTAAGTTTTTCTTTCTCTGCTCCTGACAATACTAATCTAGAAACTGTCACTATGTTAAAATATGGCGGAGGGCGGGGGGGATCATCTGTCTTTGAGACATTTATGAGTCTCTTTAAAAGTAAGTTTTTCTCTCTGGCTCAATTAGTGTAAGGCTATGGAAAATCTTAGTTTTCTGTGGCAGATTGATCCGCCTCTACTTGTTAATTTCATAGTACTATCCAGTTTGGCTCCTGCTTCATGTTTTCATCTCAGGAAAACACAAAACAGATAACTACCATTGAGGATATTCTAGGCTCCATCCAGATACCTTTGGTTTACAGTTTGTATGATTTTCAAGAAGTACTTTCTTCTCTCCCGCACTTTAATCCCACAGTTTCACCTTCCTTTCTCAGCCTTAGTTGCTTACAGAGCTGTGCTAAGACCTCTGAGGAAGTCCACATAAAAAGCTTTCTGGTTGACTGCAAAACAGCACTTACTTTTGGAAGAGGAAACCTACCTGCTAATTTTTTGGTTTTTTTCTTTTTCTTTTGAAGTCTGCCCCCATGGGGGGGGGGGGGGAATCTGTGTTTATATGTGCTGTGTCTGTCTGTATCCCCATGTCTTCTTCAAGTCACTGCCATGAAACACCTGAGCTTTTCACATGGTCTCCCCTGCTATCTTTACCAGTTCTGGAATCTTAAATTTTAGTATCAGTATTATAATATTTGAAACATTTATTATTTTTACACATTATGCGTAATTTTACACATTTTACATATAAATTAAGTAGATTTTTTAAATAGCTAACAAAGTGTTCAAAAAAAGTCTCGTCTTTTAACTATTTGCCCAATTAACCCAAACATCTGGCTCATTTTTATTCCCCAGCTTTGTAGTTCTTATCATAAAAGCATAATTTGACATCGACCTTTAAACTTGATAATGAAAGATTCAACCTGGGCCATCCTTTATATGGGAACTTAATTCTTTTAAATACAATCATTATTATATATTAAAAGAATGGCATTTTTAAAAGCATTTTAAAGGGAAGATTAAAAATGTTTTAAAGTCTCAGTAAAAAATGTTAAAATCTCAGTTCAGGGTTGGAGTCATCATCACCATCATTTTATATTTTTCAAGGGAGATGACCAACTTTTAAATTTTAACCAAAAGATTTAATAGTGAGTTGAAAGTTAACAAGCTCATACTTACATTATGTTCCAGGTATTGTATTGACTCATTTATATTTTCTAAGAACTTACAGGTACTTTTATTACTCCCCTGGATAATAATGCACAGAGTGGTTTAGTCACTTGCTAAGGATGGGGTTTGAACCTGGGCAGTTTGGGGCCAGAGCCCATATTTTTAGCCTCTGTGCTCCCAGGCTGTGTCAGCTTTTATGACAGGTACTTCATTGTCTAGTTTCCCACTTCCCCATTTGGTTGGATATGAAGAGAAGATGAAAATAGTACAAACATATTTGGGTATCCTGTATTGCTTAAAATCATGATATTTGCTCTAAAAAATACACACCTTCTAACTGGCAATGGTACAAATATAATAGAAGCCTACTTCTTATTCTAAAAGTCTAGAATAGGTGTTCTTGATCAGGGAATGGCTCTTTTCTGAAGGGCAATTTGTGAGCCCATGGCCCTCTAACTTGTGGCTTTACCATCTTTAGTAAGTGGCTTTTTTTCAGTTGTGTTTGCTTCTGGCATACCAAGGAGAGCTTTGGAGTACAGGAGGGAGGTAGCATGGCCTGGCCTGGAAATGGCAGGCATCACTTCTCACTTCTCTTCACCTCCGTGCGCTGGAGCTCCACCTTATGGCCACACCTAACCACACCGGAGCTAGGGCCCCTCATTATCCAGGAGGCACCGCACATACTGAACAGCTAGCAGGCATTACCACAGTATCTCGTAATAACATGTTTCAAATATCTTCGAAGAAAATTATGGTAGTTCTTAATGAATGTTAGCTACCTTAATGGTATTTTAGGGATATGAAAGGCAAATTTGTATTCCTAAGGGTAGTGTCATTTTCCTGTCTTTTAAGTACATGTGTGTTTTTAACCTCCAATTATTTTCATTTACAGGGCCCTTTAAAAGGACGCAGAGTTGAAGGAATTCAGTATGAAGACATTTCTAAACTTGCTTGAGTTTGAAAATTTGTGAACATATTAAAATCCTAAAGCACCAAATTGGTGTTCACCAAGGCATTACAAGACTCTACTGTGTTAGGGTGTTTCTTTTGTATAAAACAAATGGATTTATGTAAATGTTACTGTATAGTTGTTTAGCTAAACTTATAGAAAAATCTAATTATGTCTCTTGAAATATCAAACTATGTAAATTGGTTCTTATTTTTCTTTATAATTTCTTGATTTTAAAAAATTTTCATTAAAAGAATATCATAAAGCGTTTTATATAAGACAATTTAGAACCATATAATTAGAGGAAATTCTTCATATACTCTAAATTTATATTTTTATCAGTTAAGTAGTAATGGTGAACTATAAATATAATTACATTTTTTAAAAATCACACTAAATAGCAGCTTTATTGAGATATAATTCATACACCACACATATCACCCATTTAAAGTGTACAATTTCAGTGGTTTTTAGTATATTTACAGAGTTGTGCAACCATCACCACTATCTAATTTTAGAACATTTTCATCACCCCCAAATGAAACCCTGTTCCCATAGTTACTCTGCATTCTCCCTCTTTCCAGCCCTGGCAACAGCTAATCTACTTTGTGTCTCCAAGGATTTGCCTGCTCTGGGCATTTCATGTAAATAGAATCATACAGTATGTGGTGTTTTATGACGGGCTTCTTTCACATCTCATAATGTTGGCAAGGTTAATCCATGTTGTGGCATGTTTCAGTATTTCATTCCTTTTTACTGCTGAGCAGCATTCCGTTGTATGGATATACCACACTTTTTAAACCGTTTCATCAGTTGATGGACATTTCGGTTGTTTATACTTTGGGGCTGTTATGAATAATGCTTCTGTGAACATTCACATACAGGATTCTATGTGAACATTTCAATTCCTGGGAGTAGAGTTGCTGAGTCACATTATAACTCAGGTGATACTGTGTTGAATATTTTATGGAACTACCAGATTGTTCCAAAGTGTCTGCACCATTGTACAATCCCACCAGCAGTGCTGAACTATACATTTTTAAATAAGTAGAACAGTATGTTATGTAGGGATGCAAAAGACAGGAAACCTACCTCACACTTGCTTATGCACACAAAAAAGGGAAATTTATAGTTCACAGAACTGAAAAGGGGCAGACCCTAGCTTCACGTGAGTGGGATTCAGAGTGAACAGCCTTGTGTGGCTGGGTCATACTGGGTCTTTGGACTCCCTTCTGACTAGGATAAGGCTGAAGAGAAGATGCTACTTTTTATGGTATTAAGTGATCCTTTAAAGCATGTAGAATGCTTTGAATAAGACCAGACCAGTAAGTACTAAAATAATTTCTGATTTGTAGATCAATTTTACCATACATTGATTGAGACCCTCTAATTCCCCTTTTGATTTGTTGCTTTGGATTTCCAGGTTCCCAACTCTAAGAAACCTTGTTTAATTTTCAGTATATTAAAAACAAACAAATTTATGACAGGAATGATCTGAGCCAAGAGTCTGGTTTTTCTGAAACCTAGGCTCTCATTTTCCTGACAATAAGGCATATATATTTAATTTGTTTAATGGAAACTATTTAGATTGATACTTAGGAGAAGCTTTGAAGACAGGCTGCATAAATGCTAAAGATGATTAATATATCTGACAAATTCCAGCCCTGTAATACCCCAGCTCTATACAAAATTCAATATTGATCAATTATCAGTGGGTTGCAAGATGCTCCACAAAATAAACAAACATAATACAGGCAATTGTCAAGTTCCCTTCATCGCTGAGTGCATAATACTTTCAAAAACTAATCAAGAGGTAGACAATGGACTAGTTCCTTTCTTCCAATGATTCCCATTAATTTGGTTCCTTTGGAATTCGAAATTGATTATTTGTAATTCAAAATTAATTACATAGAAAAGGCATATTTCTGGTCTCAAGGGAAGCATGTGAACCGTATTAATAAGGTTATTTTACAGGCAATGAATTTTAAAACACCAGCTGTTGATAGTTTTGATAATTTGAAGAACATAGAGTTGATTTTAAATCTAGTTGCTTTTGATAGGACTCTTGCTCAATATCATGCATATATATACCCCAACATTTTCATCATTATTTTAAGAACAATGGAGCACATTTAAAATACTAGGAATTAGATTAAACTTACCTAAAGGTCAAGTTTTAAAGTCAAAATTTTTACCAAGTAACAATTATAAGAACCCACTTTTGGAGCCTGTGTTGAATATTAGCATTTTAAGATTAGTATTTTTGAAATAGGAAATGGAAAATACGTAGATTTTTTTTTTTAATGTATCATAGGTCACCAATTTTCATAGAAGAATAAAACTACCTGGCCCTGGCCTGGTAGCTCAGTTGGTTAGAGTGTCATTCTGATAAGCCAAGTTTTCGGGTTTGATTCATGATCAGGTCACATACAAGAAATAACCAATGAATCACAAAGTGGAACAACAAAGCGATATTTCTGTCTCTCTAAAATCAATCAATAAATTTAAACAGACACAAAATTAAAAGGCATTGTCATTTATCTCCTCAGTACTGAGATTAGATTATAGAAATAATCCTATTTAATATTTTACAATTCTGTCAAAAGATAATTTTTTTCAAATACAGGTTGGTTATTCCAAGGAGAGGTAGTTTTGTCTGCACTCTAAAATGAAAATGATTTTAATCAAATTATGGAGAGAAAATTTCATAAAAATACCTTAAACAAATTTTTTTTTTTTAATTTACCATTTTAACAATTTTTTTAAAAATATATCTTTATTGATTTCAGAGAGAGGAAAGGAGAGGGAGAGAGAGAGATAGAAACATCAATGATGAGAGAGTCATTGATCAAGCCCACAACCAGGGCATGTGCCCTGACCAGGAATCGAACCCTGATCGCCTGGATCCTAGGTTGATGCTCAACCGCTGAGCCACGCCTGGCCGGGCTTTAAACAAAATTTTTAAGTGTAATTTTATCAATTTGGACTTTGAAAATGTGTGCATTTTAGGAATTTATTTTTAAAAGAAAGTTATAAACAGAGGAAAGCACAAAATTACAATGGGTAAGACCTGGACTGTATCACCAAAATCCACTATACCAACGCAGACGTGATAAAATCATCCTATTTCATGTTAAATTTGTTGTTTATTTTGCCTTATAAGTGCCATTTGCCTTTTGTTAGGACATAATTTGCTAGTTAATTTATTTTGAGATAAATCTAATCACATAAGGTTTAAAATTCAATGGCATTACTCTTAGGAATTGCTTAACTACAAACAAAAATCAAAGGTCTACAAAGGAGTACTACAAAGGAAGGTTCAGTGTTCAAGATCTATTATACTTGTGTGAAACATGTTGCTTCCCAGGCAGAGGGGCTTCCAGAGCATTTGGACTGATTCTCTCAGAAGTCATGGTAACATTAATACTGTGTGCAATTAGCCATCTGAGATAACATCCTGAGCAATTTTAAATATGTGGAGAATTTGAGAGCAACAAAGTCTCCAAGGTTATCTTAGAATAATGTCAGGGAGGCAGGACTGTTACAGGATTATAATTTAATCAGAAGACACCTACCCAATCATATTTTATCTTATTTGGAGAAGGGCCGGTTGGTCAACTAAAGCCTTGTGATGGTTTATTTTATGTGTTAATTTAGAAGGGCCATGAGGTGCCAGACAATTGGTCAAACATTTTACTGGGTGTGTCTATGAGGGTGTTTTGGATGGAATTTACTTTCATCCAAAGTAGAGCAGCTTGCCCTCTTTAATCTGGGTGGGCCTCATCCAGTCAGTTGAGGGGTGGAATAGGACAAAAATCTGGTCCTCCCCCAACTGACTGCCTTTGGACTTCATCTGCAACATTGATTCAAAGTCTTGCCTAATGGCCTTTGAACCAGAATATCAGTTTTCCCTCGCTCTCCTACACCATTAGCACACCTTGCAGATTTTGGACTATCAACCTTCATACGTGAGCCAATTCCTTATAATGCATATTATAAGTCATTTCCCCTGTTCTTATTCCATGTTCACCATATACCCACATTACTGAATTTCCAGTGTAACTGACAACACAAAAATGTACTCAACCTGCAAAGCTGAGGACCTGACACTTGACAACAGTGAAAGCACAGTAAACGCCAAATCTAGGGCTCTGCCTGGGTGCCAGCTTGATTCGCCAAAGCAGTTCTCCTTAGCATCACCTTGATGAACACGCCTTAGCATCTGAAGACACAACAAAATTCTAAAGCTTCTTTGCAAAGCATTTATTTTCTTCAGATGTGTTAATATCTGGTTAGATTTTAAAATTATTCAAACTGAAGAATAACTGCAAAAGTAACAGGAAAATATATTTATACATTTAATTTCCAAAACTAAGGCCATTTGAGGAAGCTATAGAGCTGAGGCACAAAGTAATTTTTGTAGTGTCCATCGATGAAACCCTTCCCACTGTTGTGTACAAACCAACAGGGAACATCTGCTCCAAACACTCTGTCTGTTCGGTAGTCCTTCTGTAGACCTCTGCAAAGAAAAGGGTGCGTATGGTTAGGGCACAGACCAAGGCATCCGGCCTGCAAATCTCGAAAGGAGACACGCTCTCCCCCTTGCTGTTCTTTGCACCCCTTCCACCACCATATCTGGCCACCCCCACCCATCCCCACTCCCCAGGTCATCTGAATCCGGGGCTTAGCGTTGGAAGGACAGAATAAACAGTGTGTCCTTAGATAATTCAAATAACCCTTACTGAGATTGACCAGCAGGGACTTTTCCTGCAAGGTAAAGAGTACAAGTTAACTTGGAAATGGAAGGAAAACGGGAACACAACCCTGCAGGGTTGTGGGCTTAACCTCACATACTCAAGAAGGTTCTAGATTTAATATAAAAATGTACATTCTCTGGCACGATGGCATGTGGGTATTTTTACGATTGTTTCCTTTGATCAGCTTTTTCTATTACCCAGCTTGTGACCATAGGGCTTCTAATATATGAAGGTGAGAACAACACATTAATCTTGGCATTTCATGTACATATTTATATATGTAGTCATCGTTTTCATTGCCGATGGCTGAACTGCAGTGTCCTTATGCTTATGTTACGTATGCATCCATTCCCGATGAACTGTTTAGTTTGACATAGGTAATGCTGTGAGTCCAATCCTAGTAGGAGTCCTTTTTGTCACTGTCATATGCATCCAAGGCGTACCTGGTGACAGTCAGCTTATGTCCTTTCACCTCCATGCTCGCCTCTGGCTTCTCGGGGTCCTTCCCAGGTCGCTCATTGAAGATGTGTATCGTCGGCTCATTCATGAACTGGCCTAGTAAGATAAAGTCCAGACAGTGATTGGCATGTAACCCAAGAATAAATTAAAAAACAACCAGGCTGTCCATTCAATCCAAGCTATTATTTGGTCCTCTCTCCAGAATTTCTGGGGTATAAAGACATACTCAGAGGACAAGGGCACAGCAACAGGGGAGATGGTCCTTCCTGAGAGCAAAGCTGTGCTGCTCACCCCATGGTCACTTGACATATGAGGCTGATCCATTGGTTTGGAAGTAAAATCGAATGCTCTGATTGGGGTGGGGGTGAAGGTCAGCTCCTGGGGGCATAGCTCCAGTCACAGAAACAGGTTAGTGTGTGGTGTCACATGCTTAAATTGGAACCATTCTTTAAAAAATAGGGAAAGTTGGCCTAGATGTCCTGCTTGTCATCACAGACTTCTTAAGCCAGCTCACTTCTCTTCAGTTAGAAAAAAATTTTCAGCATAAAACTTAAGATTTATCTGCCCCTTCTCTTAATTTGCCCAGTTCATGACGATGAAATCCTGGTTCTGGGAAAACCTTGTTTGGAACAGCAAAGGTCCTGGCCATACCATTACCGAGTCACCCTGCACTGCTACATTGGGTTGCATTGATCATGTTTTTACTTTCTGTATATTATGATGTTTGACACCTTAAAAACCCTGTCTGGCTGGGGAGAAACTGCCTCTCCCAGGGCTAGCCAATTCTGAAAGATAGCAGAGGACTCCACCAGGAGCTTGCCTTTGGTATACAAGTAACCAACCCACAGCCAGACCCCTCTGCCCAGCCTGTATAACCCAGAAATCATTCCAGGGCCAGGTGTCCGGCAACTAGACACCATTCTATAGCCCAAAGTCCATGTGGGGTTACTCAGGCACCTTCATAAATTAAGACCAGGGCTCAGAACATGCATCCTGTGCTTTTTAGTTCACAACTGTCACTTTCCCAAGTTCTAACCACCGTTATCCAAAGTTGCTCAAGCCCTAGCATGGTCCCACGCTTGTCAGATGGTTGATCAACACTTTACCTATTAGTCCGTGTGCTTTGGGTGAAAACTTGTTTGTGGGGGGAATGTAGATCCCCAAAAAGTCTACGTTGATCGGATGCTTCTTCCAAACGCGATGAAGTAACACAGAGAAGGACATCTCCTTACCGAGGGTGATCTTCATGGTTTTCTCTTTCTCCACTGAGACCAGCACCCTAGTGGGAAAGTTGAAATGGAATGAACAATTCCAGAACAGACTCTTCATAGAAAGTCATGCCTCTCACCCCTAATAAGAATGCTCATTCTTCCCAATGCAATCCCACTAGTTTTATAAGACCTGTACCATGTTTTTGCCTCAGAATGCTGTTTTAACTCCCAGCTCTGACATTCTGTCAATTGATATGTTTGCTTAAACAGATACTAATGGGAAGATGTTACTCATAGGGCACAATCATAGTGTTCCTGAGCATGTCTGACATAGAGTTGCCTGTGGATTTCAGCTGATGAACTCATTCACTTACCCAACATGTATTTATTGAGTACTTACTATGTGCCAGGCACTAGGCTAGAACTGAGACACCTGGTGATCAAAACACAGGGTTCCTGCTGCCAGGAACAGGGGAGTAGGTAACAAAAATGTTTCTGGAAACCAACTTCTTCATATTTAAAATGATGATTTTAAGGTCTCTGTGTATGATGCAGATGTGAGGATTTATTTATCTAGTGTGTCAAGGACAGGCCCGAGTTCACACATTATAATACTTGCCTCTGATTAATGACCTGAGCTGTGTCAGACCAGGACAAGACTGAGGTACGGGTGCCCTGGGTCAGGGTGATGGTCTCGGTGCTAACTTCTATTTTTGTGTCTTCACTTTGGAAATAAAATCCCAGTTTTCCAAAATAGGTGCTTAGTTTTCCATTCTTGGGCTTCTTGGCACCAATGAGCTGTCCATTGACCAAAACCCCTACAGAAAAAACACACACACACAAAAATTTTCCCTCTCTTGTGTGCCATTCTTTTTTCATGTGTGGGCACCAAAATTCAAATTTATAAAACTTGACAATATGGAAAAATTATTATTATTTTGCTTTAGGATTTACATAACACTTTTCCCTTTGTAACTCTCACTATAGAAGCATGCTTTATTATAGTTTAATTATATTACAAAATCTGCTAGTTCATACTGAGGGAGAGCATTTTACCTATAATAGTTCAAACACTTGGAAATCTATTTATAATTTATTTTTCTCACTAATTATTGGAGTTTGGAAAATATAGGACTTCTATTAAGATGAGAAAGAAAGAAATCCCAGGCAGTGACAGCGTAGGGTGACAAAGATCTAATTGTCTAATTCAAATATAACATCTTTTTATTTTACCTGATTCTGGATCAGAAACAAGGTTGAGGATTTTTCCGGGTTCTGAGTCAATATTGAAACAAATATTATTTTGGCTTTTTGGTAGGTAGATGATGAAGTGCGGGTCATTTTCAACTGGAAAATATGCAAAGAAAATGAAAACGAAACAATCATAGAAGGGAACAGGATTTTGAAAAATATTTTACTCCTAAACATCATTAATTTAACAAGAACAAATATTTATTGTGCTTCTACTATATGCTCAATACTGTTCTAGGCACTGGGGGGCCCAGTGGTCTGCACCCACTGTACCTCCTCACGCGGCCTCCATCATGGCTTTAAGTTATTTTATGAATATAGTGGATACTTACTCTGTAGCTATCCTATGTGCACTAGGCTAGAGATAAAAATGAATAAGCCACAAGGAATAAGACGCACACAGACACACTACATATATACACATATATACGCATATACATATATACATACACACACACATACATACATATATCACATATAAATATATACACACATACACACATACATATATACTATGTAGTAGGTTTATATACAGTGAGTGTATAGATATGTATTTTATTAAGTAGGTATGCACAGTGCATAAAAATAAAGAAGACAAAGTACTATTAGTTGGCATACAGATTACTGTTAATCCATTTCAAGAGCAATGAAAGATCAAGCTGCTCCCAAGGAAGTACTCCTTTGAGACTGGATACCATTATTCTGGCTGATCTTGCTTGTTTGTTTGTTTGTTCAACCATTCGACAAATATTTAGTGAGGAAATAAGCAACTATGTGCAAAACACTCAATTAGGCCATGCTTGGTGCAGATATAGATCAGTCATGGCCTTCAAGAAAGCTGCCCGGCCGGGCGTGGCTCAACGGTTGAGCATCGACCTAGGATCCAGGCGATCGGGGTTCGATTCCAGGTCAGGGCACATGCCCACATCGATCAATGACTTTCTCATCATTGATGTTTCTATCTCTCTCTCTCTCCCTCTCCTTTCCTCTCTCTAAAATCAATAAAGATATATTTAAAAAAAAAGAAGAAAGTAACCATTTAATGAAGGAGTGACAAAGATTCTCACCTTGACCAAACTCTCCTCAGGCTCCCTTGAACTTTCAACAGGCCTCAACATTTGGACTTCCCTGTTGGTCTCTGCGTTGTTCTAGTCTAGCAAAAATCCTGCTAAGTTCATTTAACCAGAAACTCCACCCTCATATCTGATCACCCTTGCTATGTGATCTGGTTTCTATTCCCCTCACCCCACTCCCCCCAGGTGATGTCTGATCAGACCAGCCTGCCTTCAGCAAGAATCCTCTTAGGGGTGTTTAGCCTGAACGCCCTTCCCCTGGTTGTTCGCTCTTAGAAAGCTTTCATCACAGACCTCCACCCTGCTTCTTGTCTATAAAGTCCCACTTCCCCACGCTGTATTTGCAGCTGAGTGCAATCTCTCTCGCCACTGCCAAACCCCATTGCACTGGTCCTTATGCCCATCCCCCCTTGAATAAAATTTTCCTTACCATGCTTTCACAAAAGTCATGAGTAACTTTTTGCTTTAACAATTCGAATTATTTTTTTCTTCCAAGGAAGCAGACATAACCACTAATGTAAGCTAAACAAAGTAAATGATACAAAATAATGGCCCAAGCACAATGCCCCTGCGAATGAGGAGGCAAAGATGATTGACCCCACCTGGGAAAGTTGAGAATGGCCTTATGAAGGATTTGGCTTTTGAACTAAGTCTTAAAGGTAGGAGGAGAAGGGAAGACTAAGACTCAGGAAAGAGAGAGATTTTATTCTGAGTGGACAGAATGAGGGATGGCATGGAGGTAGAAAAGTTGATGATGTGTTTAGAAAATAACTCAATGAAACTAGAGGATGAGTTCTTGAAGAATGTAGAAAAAGATCAGACTAAAAATGTAGGTGATGGAGATCACGGAACACCGTGCTAAAAAATGGACCTTTATTCTGTTGGATAACTATGAAAGGTTTTTGAGAATAAATGTGACATGATTTGACCTTCCTTTTAGGAAAATTTTGGTTACAGTACAAATTAAATATTGGAAAGTAGGCATAGGAAGATCGTTTAGCAGCTAAAATAGCAGTGACCCAGGCAAGATATGTTAAATTCACAAAACTAGGATGGTGAATGGGACTGGTGAGGGAGGGGAAATTTGGGAGACATCTGGTAAAATCCATCCTATCTGGTAACCAGTGTGTGTGGGGGGCAAACAACTTAGCAATGCCAGACTTCTAGCCTCAGAAATGGAAGGGATTGAAGAGGAAGGTTTGAGTTGAAACACTCACTGCAGTGGTTGGTTGTTTTCCAGGATAGAATTGGAAGAGTTGGCTGCCAAGCATGAACAGGCTGCTGTTCTCCAGATACCATCATCACATGCTCCTTGCAGACATTAATTCAACTCACTCTCCTTGGAGAGGACAGGTGAGCTGCCCAAGGGCACATCACGGAGTCAGTAAGTGCCAGAGCTATGACTCACAGCCAAGCTGCCTGATTACAAGCCTATTCTCCCAACCACTCAGATATACTCATTTATTTTCAAGTGTGTGTTTTGAAATTTGGAATTGAGAATAAACTAATCCAGAGTAGAAGCAAGACCTTGTATTTCTTTGTGCCCCTCACACCACCAAGCTCTTGCTATGTACTCAGTCAATACTTGCTTAATTGATTTTGTGCTGGGGCTGGGCACTAGAGGGCATCATTAAAACACAGAACAAAAGGTTCTTAACTCCTTTTTAAAAAGTATTTTAAAAAATCACTTAAATATGCTTCCTTCTTCCTTCTACACAAATATGGTGTTTTAAAACATTTCGTTTGAAGGAAATTGTTTTTAGTTTTTGTTAAAGATAATAATTGTTTTTGCCATTTTAATTAATCCAGATACCACCAATCAAACCTTCTCATAAGCAAACGAATCAATGCTGTCACACTGAGGCTTCTAGGCAACAGGAATGAAACATCATCTTTAAGTCGGTCTGCGCAGCCTAAATTTTGATTAGGGTGAAAGTAGATTGAGGGCTCCCGTGACTAATTTCATAGATTCCTAGGGCCTGGGGTCCATGAGCCTAAGAGTAGCCAGTGCTTTTTGAGCTTCTACTGGGAACCAGGAATTTATCTTACAGCCACCTTGCAGAGGAGGCTTTACCATGCCCATTGTATAGGGGGCTACCTTTGGGAGGTAATTTAGATTAGGTCAGGAGAGTGGGGACCCCATGATGGGGTTAGTGTCCTTATAAAAAGATACACCAGAGAGCTTGCTTCTAGCTCTCTCTCTCCAGAGTCGTGTGAGCTCACAGGAAGATGGTAGCCACCTACAAGCCAAAAACATGAAATCCACCTTGCAGGCACCTTGGTCTTGGACTTCAACCTCCAGAACTGTGAAAAATAAATTTCTGTTGTTTTACCCACCCAGTCTACGGTATTTTGTTCTGGTGGCCCAAGCTGACTGACTAACACACGGAGTTATCTTCTTTTGATGGAAGGCAGTGATGCCTATAAAGTCACCTAGTCTCCCAGGCCCAGTGATTGTGTTAATGCATATAAGTGCTCACAGATGATGATCTGATTGGGACGTGGGATGTGAAGGCCACGTGGAAGTCCTCTCACCTCTCATCACGTGTGGAGGAGGAGTGCTCTCAAGCACAGAAGCTCCTTTCGCAGGCATTGGGATCCTTGGCGTTGGTGAAGGGTTGACCCAAGATGGGAGTGAACTTGGAGCAACTTTGCTGCCATAATACAGGGCACCTGGGTGGACAAAAACCTGTATCCATTAGTTTCCAGGCTTATTTTTCCATGTAAGTTGTTTACAATTTCAACAATTATGCAGACCCCAGGGGTTCTCGGCTAAGGTGTCCTCCCATCATTTTTATTCCTGAGCTCTCTCTCCATGGCTCCCTCTGTCATCATGCTGGGGGGCTGTTGTAGGGTTCTCTCCAGAGTCTGGGAGCTGGGCTGGGGTTTGCAGCAGGAGGAGCTGCCCCACAGAGTTTGAGAAGGGCCTCATGCTTTCAGCACAGGCCGGGGGGATAATGTCCTGTCCAGCCCCAGGAGAAGTCCCGGATTATGGTCGGCATCTTCCTGATGCATTCCTATTTACCTGTTAAAAACAATCTGAGCAATTTGGTTTTCCTAAGAGGTTCCCCTACTATTTACAAAAAGTTCATTTTGCTTTCTGATATCCAATCAATCTCCAGTCTTTGAGAAACAAATGCCAGGTCACCTAAGCATTTTATTTAGGTGATACAATGCCATCTAGATATGCCAATCTATCTACAGAAACTTAGCTGTGAGGCCCCAGCCTCAGGTAACTGAGAGGTCAGAAGTCAGAGTTCCTTGAATCCTGGGCCACTCCAGGATAGTTGGCATCTCAAGTGGACAAAATTAAAAATTCAGAAAACATTCCCTTTAGCGTATGCAGGTCGTTTTCAAGACTATGTTTTAGCAGTCCTTAAGAAAGAGAGGGAGGAAGCAGGAGAAAAACCAAGATCTTCTCAACTGGGGCACAGCACCCTGGGGTGTGTCTTGGGACTTTCCACAGAACACAGAAACCACAGATAAATTTTCAGGCAATTTCTAGGTTCTCAGCTTCCACATACACTCTTTCCTAAGAACATCCCTTTCTCCTACTTTACAAGCAGAAGGCATGCTCCCTCCCTGCTTTCCCTCACCAAAAACCTCCCAGAAACCAAGGAGTCCTGTTGAAAACTGGTGAAGTACCAGAAAGCAGAATGACTCCAATGACTGGGAAACAAATTCATTCACATGTCAGAGAGCTCCAATTCTTCGTTTCTACAGAATTGGAGTAGGGCCCAACCTGTCATCGGATAGATCATTAAAAATAATATTTGAATAGTAGATCCATATGTGAGTTTTGTCATATAATTTCAAAAAAGTTCTGGTAAGTGAACGATGTTGCCATAACCAAGCACTTTCCACGCCTATCATCTTATCAATGTCTATAAGGTTTATCTGGACTTATGCCCATAAAACACTTTTTTAAAAAAAAGTAGAGTTGATGCTGAGTCTCGGCTCTTTCAATTACTAATAAATAACATTTACCCGTAGATACATGAAAAGTACACTCAGCCACATTTTTCTCATTAAAAGATGATTTCTAAGAAAATAGCACATCCTGTGTATATCAAAATTTAAAATATATTTATATTATTTTGATGAATTGTCTACTCATAGTAATTTTCATAAAACTCAATGCAGAAGAAGACTTTGAACACTCAGAATCTTATGGTCACAGGAAATGAAAAAAATTTAAATTTGTACACATATTTTACTTGCAGAGGAGTAAAATGATCAATAAAAGACTTTCATGCATAAAAATACATTATGTTAGAATATGATTCTGCCAGAGAAGTGGAATGGAAATATAAGTTAGACTAAGAAAAAAAGGAACAATATAAAATTTCTAATAATGAAAACAGAATTTGTTCATGTATTTTTAAACGGATGATGGTATCAAATCAGGTGTTTGATTTCATTGGATACACTTAAAAGAGTTATATCACAGTTTCATTTTTAAAGCTCAGTCTTTACAATATGCCAGACAGTAAATTTGTTGCAAGTACTTAAATAAGATGAAAGAATTTTAATGTTAATTTTTTAAATGTATGAAGGGGAACATAAGTTTGCGAAACTCCTTTGGAAAACACCTGAGCAAAAATGTTTGAAGATCACACCACAAACTATCCTTAAAGTAAATAGACAGGAAGAGCTCTTCAGGGGGAGGGGTGGGGAGAGTGGGGGGGACACACAGGCCTCAGAGCTAGAGGCGGACTGGGGCTGGGAGAGCGGCAGAGGTTCGAGGACCTTTACTCGGCCTACAAAAGCTGACCCTTAATTTCCTCCGCCAGATTGAAACACCGACCTGAGCAGCAAGAATGGTCTTGCGGAGGGGAGTCGGCCAGCATGCGCTCATTCCCGGCCTCATTCTCAATCACCATGGCCGTGAGTGGGGTCACTATGTGATGTTCCAGTGACATCTGCAGGATTGTTTTTGTAATTTTCTTTTTGGCAGCAGCTGTAGGAGCCAGGCTTCTGTACTCAAGAAACAGAGGCATTACAGAGCGTCGGTTTATTTAAGGCTGAGTTAAAGTCTCCCAACTCTGCCACTTCCAGTGTCCAACCAGGACCCTGGGGGGCCACAGGGAGAACAGAACTGAGTGTTTTATCAAGTCATGCAGTCCTAAGGAATTTTTTTAATAGACTTGATTTGTGTAGAGCAGTTTTAGGTTCATAGCAAAACTGATGGGAAAGTACAGCGATTTCCCATATAACCCTCACCCCCGAACTCCCCCATTATCAACATCCCCACCGCAAGTACATTTGTTACAATCCATGAACCTACACTGACGTATCATCACACAAGGTCCACGGCGACGTTAGGGTTCACTCCTGAGTTGCATAGTCTAGGGGTTCGGACAAATGCGTAATGCCGTGTATCCAGCACTATCGGATCATACAGGGTAACTTCACTGCCCTAAAACTCCTCTGTGCTCCACATGGCCATCCTCCTCCACCACCCCAGCAGCCAACGATCTGTTTTACAGGGATGGTTGTTTAAAAATCAATATTTAACTTTTGCAGCAATTTATTACCTACTTTTTTTCTTTTTCTTTTTTTTTTAATACTATCTACTTTTAAATGCACCCAGTGTGCTTCTGTAAAGGGGCAGCAATATTTCTCACTCACTTCAAAGCCACAAGCTTACAGCCGTGTATCTGTTTTATAATCTTATTGACATCATAAATTTTCTCTGTGAGCAGTTAGTTATATACATTTCCTCCAATCTAGTTCAGATGACCCTGTTCCATCTCTTTGAGAATCTGCTAGAACAGGTAGAACGGGCTCAGGAATGATCACCTTTTTATTCAATACTTGTACGTAACTCTGAAGCAGGTGGTCAAAGAACCATCCATTACTCTAGAAATATAGTTTTTATTTTTATTTTATTTTGTTTTTAAAAATATATCTTTATTGATTTCAGAGAGAGGAAAGGAGAGGGAGAGAGAGAGAGATAGAGATAGAAACATCAATGATGAGAGAGCCATTGATCGAGCCTGCAACCGGGGCAAGTGCCCTGACTGGGAATCGAACCCCGATCGCCTGGATCCTAGGTCGCTGCTCAACTGCTGAGCCACGCCTGGCTGGGCCTAGAAATATAGTCTTTATATTGGACAGTTTCAATGCAGGTCAGCTGAGGAACCAGGGACGAAACAGATGACTATTAGGGAGCCCTTCCTTATGTGATATAATCACACAACTGTAGATTTCTCTTTGGACAATAACCTGTTCAGTCACAGACAAAACTAACTGTGGTGGCACAGTCTGAACAGTGATTTCTTATTTGTTTATCTTCACCCAAGGATATGTTGATTGATTTGAGAGAGAAAAGAAGGAGGTGTGGGGGGAGAGAGAGAGAGAGAGAGAGAAACATCGATCGGTTGCCTCTAGTACATGCCCGCAACCAGGGATCGAACCCTCAACCTAGGTATGTGCTCTGACTGGGAACTGAACCAGCAACCTTTTGGTGTACCGGACAGCGCTCCACCCAACAGAGCCAGGGCTGAACAGTGATTTCTCCTGGAGGTGGGGGTGGGGGTTGAGTGAGGAGAACCAGGGAACCTTCAGAGATGAAAGAAGTCTTCTATACCTGGATCTGGGTGTGATTACATGGGTGATGTATATAAAAATCCATTAAACTGTTCACTTAAAATCAATAAAATCAATGCACTTCACACACTTTATGCATGTTATACCTCAAAACAAAATAAAATAAGGGTGAACTCAGCTTTAGTTGAAGTGCTTGGACCCGTGGAAATTAATCATCCAAACCCTGTAATAATCTGCTGCATTTCTCAGTTCTAATCTTTTTGTGCTACCACAAATATTCAAAGCAAATCTTGCCGTTTTGCAAATCCCTGAGGTGTATGCACTTCTTACCGCTCAGCTAGAAGTTGGTTGATTGTCAGATAGGCCCACAGTTTCCTGGTGAAATCAGGATCTGCATGCTTGTCTTTTGATAGAAAATCCTCCAAGTCGTCCATTTGGGCCAGGGTCTCCAAGACTAACTCTGTGTTGGCCTGGACGGCGCAAGGTTCAGTTCAGAGACACCAGAGGAACAGAATTACAGTTAATCAATTCACATTTTTTGTATCTACCGTGAGTGAACCAAGGTACTATGCAACGTTATGGGGAATGCAAAATAATTCAAAATAATACAAAAGAGGAAGTTAAGTGCGTACTTCCAGAATTTGCAGTTAGCCTGGGACGAAAAAGGTAGGGATTTACACAGTAGTTGGGAAGAGCATGGATAGTCTCATGCCTTCCCTTTCACTATTGCTTTTATTGTACATCATGGTTCTTGGGTGCAGTGTTATCCTGTTAATACACAAGATGGACTCTATCCAGGGGACCAGTTAGTATTTTTAGAATAAGCAGATAAACTGAAGTACCGAAGTTGCTGTGATAATGCTCTTTAGTTGCTCTGATTGTTCAGGGTCAAATTTTCCTGCCACCACAATCTCTGAGCCTCCAAAATAATTATGGAAACTGTTCTGAGTGACATCCGTGACTGACGTATGGGGATAATTGAACTGAACGTTCCGGAGCAATGGAGTAGAGACCTGGTTGTAGAATTTCTACAATTCATAAACAAACAAACAAACAAAAAACAGAGAAATCATTATTTTCATACCACTTGATAGGTCTAAAGCATTTTTCTCTGAGATTCTTCAAATGATTAACAGATGTCTCTTATTCTCACAGGACCTCTGGGGAAAGTTATGGGACAAGGAACATTCTCATAATTATCAGACAAACTGAGATATAGAAAAGATAAAAACTTGCTAAGGACATTACCGTTGACTTAAGAGACTAGCATTTTTTCCCTATTATGACCAACATGAACAGCTCATGGGCACTCATAATCAGAAAAGCCAGCTAGGTTGATATTCCCCAAATTAGAACTTATCCCTGTCTGTCCCCAAGTTTAAATGTGGAGCCCACCATTGATATATGGTACCTGGCACTGACAGAGGGTGGGGTAAAGTATATGCTTCTCCTACACCTTTGCTTGTGCATTTAGTCAAAACAAACAATTCATATTCTTTATATGTAAGGAGACTTATAGGCTACAGCTTAATCGGTGTTGCATTATAAAAAGTTGATATTCAAGATGCCTATGTACTTTAAAGAGAAAACACGGTCATGCTGCTAAAGAGGACCAACTACCTGGGGGGACTGGAGAGCCACGAGAAGCTCTGATAGTGCCTCGGAAAAGCTGTTCAAGGGGTAGGGCAGTGCCCATGGCCTTGCTCCTCTCATCTCACTGCTAATGCAGATGCACAAGTAGGCTGGGGTGCATGAGAAAGGAATGGACACTTTATTCTTGCAACCGAGTACAGCTGAAATAATAAGTTTCATTTAAATCTGGCCACCTTTTAGGTATCAGATTCTGCTAATTGAATGATTTTTGAGTGAAGAAAAACAAAAAAGAATGGAAAAAAATGTTACTTTGAGCTGGAAAGAAGTGTCCTGGTTTCCATAAATCCTTTGAGCAATTCCTCGGTTTTCATTGGATAGTCTCTTCAGAAAATCATAATCAACATCAAATCCTATCCCCAAACTGAACAAGGAGATGTTGTCTCGAATGTTCTGCTTCACGTTTTTCTGAATTTTTGACAACTTTAGTTCACCTAAAGATAATGATGACAGAAAGGAAAGGAATGAGGAGGCAACGTTATACAGTTCTTGGAAAAGCCATGGAGAGCAGCTGAGCAAAATTTGTCAAAATTAAAAACTCACTCTTTGATCCAGTGACTCAACTACTGGGAATTTTTCTTACAGGTGCACTCATGCATGTTGAAATGAAGTATGGGCAATGGTGCACAGTAACATAATTAGAAATAGCCACATATTAGAAAAACAAATGTACACCAATAAGGAGATTGGTTAAGTTATGATACATTTAAATTGTGATATGCTATACAGTTACAGAAAAGAACAAGGCAACTCTATATATTTATTTTGAAAATCTGAAAGACATTTTAAAGGGAAAAATAATGTAATAATTTGTTTATGTAGGATGTATTTGTATACATGCATGCATATGTGTATGTACATATGTGTGTATATGTATTCACATATATGTGTATATGTATGTATATATAATATGCAGACATACATAGAATATCTCTGGGAAGATACACAAGATATTGGTAATGAGTGACTGCCTCTGGGCACAAGAACTGGAGAGCTGAGGGACAGGAGTGAGAAACAGACTTAATTTTTTATTTCATTTCCTTTTCTTCCTTACGATTTTATTCTGAAATTGAATTTTCAAGTAATCTGACCCAAGGGGGAAAAACCCACGGAATCTGCAGCAAATACATGACAACCGCCCTTCTGGTTTCACTGTTGACGAAACCGTTGCTCTTTGTCTTTCTAAAATGTGGGGTGCCATTGTCATGATGGTTTTCCTCCCACCGAGCTGTCTGGCACAGGAGAGGTACAGTCCTTGTCCACGTGACAGTCGGCAACAGAATCTAGCATTCACTCTTAACTATGTTTGTCAGTGTAAAAAGACCAACAAAACAAATAAACAAATAACAGTACATAATAGAAGCAGGGAGATGTTGAGCCACTTTGTGAATAAGAAAAGTGCTTAACATACAGGATGTATCAGAGAGAAGTAATTTCTCTGGTTGCAGTGGGGACCTGGGGGAGGTATGGGGAACAACCAAGGTACATTACTGAGGACTCCAGGGCACAGCTGGAGACCTGGACCAGCCCTCATCACACGCCTGCCCTTTCACCATCTCAAAACCTTACATTGAGGAAATAAATGCATCTCACCAGTATGCATTAGCAAGCGTCATAGCATACGATTACGATTAAAATTAAAGTTTTTCCAGGTTATAGAGTGACACAGAGGTATTCAAGGAAATCATTGAAAAATGTCTGGGCACTGGTTTAAGCAGGGTGAGTGTTTCAGGGTCAAAAGAAGTCTTTTCTTTTTTTTTAGGAAGCATGGTTTTAAAATGGTTTAGAAAGTCAGGCCTGTGCCATTAGATTTCCCACTGTTAACGAATCCCATTCCCAAGAAACGACAGTCAAAATACTCGTACTAGAAAACTGAAGGGCTACTTGCCTACTGTTGGATCGCCGTCAGAAACCAAAATGATCAGAGAGACTGAGTTGGGGTCTAAGAGTCCCAAGTTATTGGCTTCATTCAAGATAAAGATGGCCCGCAGGAGCGCCTCGTTGATATTGGTGCCTGATAAAGTAATAAAATGTGCTTGTTCTGTTATATGCTCTTTCTTTGCACAGAAACACTCATCTTGGGTTCAGGTTCATCTGTCTGGTGATTACTCAAGAATAATTTATTCAATATCCAAATCATTTGCTTGCTTTCTAAGCAAATGATTATTCAGTGGAAGTTTCTCACTCACCTCCATTGGGCTGGATTTTCTCAATATACCTCTTGGCATCTGCAATCTGTGTTTTAGTAGCTAAGACTAAATCATCTCTCCAGGTCCGCACATTGTGGTTGAAATCAACCACAGAGAATTGGTCATCAGTTCTCAGGTCATCCAATATGGTTTTCATTGCTTCCACTGTCTATTTCAACAGAGAAGGAAGTGTCTTAGTAAATAAGCCCTGAGCATAAAAAGAAAGGAGGAAGGCCAAGAATTCATCCTGGTCATCTTTCAAGTACTGACTCAAGCTATAATTTTTACAGAAACCCTCTTACATCCACCTGAGTCAACACAGGCCTGCCCCTCACTTATTCTGAACATGGATTGTCTACATTTTGAGACTTAAACTTTTACTGACTTATTTTGTTATGCACAACCACTTTGGCTAGTCTAACTTTAAGTTAAGGATTACAAACTTCAGGTTCTCCTTTAGTGGTGCCTAGAAATGAAATGTATCTCACAAGTCCATCTACTTACCCACTCTCTTAAACCGCTGCTTCTCATCTTTCTCTTCAAACCACCAACGCCTCCCTGCAAATGGCACTCCTGATCCCTAACACACTCCTTTCTTTTGTTTTAAAGATTTTTTTCATCTCACCACCATTGAAGATACTGTTAAGTGTGCTTATTATGTTTATTGTTTACCCTCTGACCCCCTTCCTCCAGAATGTAAGCTCTGTAAGCTCCATGAGGTCAGGGATGATTTTTAAAAAGTGTTTTTGGTTGATTCTGTCATTGATGAACTCAGTGCCTGACACATAGTGGGTGCTGCATAAATGTTTATTAAGTGGCTGGAGGAAGGAAAGAAGCAATAAATGAACTCTTGTGTTAGGGCAGTGGTTCTCAACTGAGGGCAATTTCCCCACCATGGGATATTTGGCAATATCTGAAGGCATTTTTGATAGTCATGACTGAGGGGTTGGTGCTACTGGCAAATAGTGAATAGAGGCCCTGGATGCTGCTAAACATCCTTCAATGTACAGAGTGGCCCCTACCAACAAAGAATTGCCCAATCCAAAGTATCAATAATGCCCTTGTTGAGAAACCTGGTGTTGGAGTATGAGCACAGAGGGCAGGGGCCATGAATTTCCTTTTTTTGGATGTTAAAAGAGTAGTGAACACTTGGGTAGTCAGAAATGGTTGTTGAATGAATGAATGAAGAGGCAGTAAGTTGTTCAAGTTGGTTAAATGAATGGATTGATGAATAAAATAAGAAATTTCCTTGTGTGTTCTTTAGAACTGCACCTATAATCTTTTAATGCTGAGTAAGCCTACATTGAGCTCCAAAAAGGAAGACATGAGACCAGGTGGCCTCCCTCAAAAAAATACAGTATGATTAGAAAAAACACTTATATAATGATTTCAAAGTTATTTGTGGACAGTGGCGAGATATTAAAGTAAGATGTTATGCAGAAGAACCAAAAGACTATGAAACAGAAGCATGATCAGAGTGAGAAGAGATTACACTGAGATACAATTTTTCAAATCGGAGACTTTTGAGATAAATTTCTGTGATTCACAAGCCATCCGGCCAGTGGCACTTTGTTATGGCAGCCTGGGCTGTCTATGACAAGCCCTGGGGGTAAGGTGCGCTGAATGATTGCATTGTTGGGAGGGGATCAGAGAAGTTAGGGAGTCCCACGTACCATGCTAACAAGGGGTACTTACTTGTTTCATTTTTATTCCCCACATTGAGCCACTGACATCGATGACAAAGAGGATGTTTTTGGGAATTGGGTCCATGTTGTCAGGAGCAAAAAAGTGGACAAAATATCCATTAAATACCTGAAAAACAAAACACATTTGTGGGCCAAACCATTTCCAATGTTTGGAATGTAGGAAGATGGGGACCTGGGGACTAAGAGAGGAGAGGTGAGTCATGGTGAGCAGGAGGCATGGTAGTCAAAGAAGAGAACAGAGGTGGCAGCTTGGTGTCCACCTGTCTCTCCCTTCTTCCTGTTCCCTCCTTCTTTCCCTGTGAAGGTCCAAGCCCTCTCTGCAAGTTAACTCCCCAGGGTGTTTCACTTCTCTCCTCTCCACTCCCCTCCACTCCACCCAGTGTTCAATGACGGCCTCTGCTCCAGGCACCCTGCTAGCCAAGGTGAACCAGTCCTCCTGAGACCCTGTCCTCCTGAGCTCCCAGGGCCGTGGGGCATCCAAATAAGCAAAAAGGCAATTTGCAGCTCAGGTGTTAAGTGCTACCATCAGGAAAATAAAGGCTCTAAGAATGCCCAATAGAGAAACATCTAATTCAGAAAGTGGAGTCTTTCCCAAGGAAACGGCATCTACACTGGACTTGAGTGTGAGTTTGGAGTTAGCCAGCCAGCATGGGGGTGGGCCAGGTTGGGGGTGGGTAGGTTTGGGGTGGAGAGTCCAGACAGTGCAGTGGCTCTGTGAGTGAATATGGCACGCTTGGGCTCTGCAAGTGGGTCAGCACTATGGGGCCACATAATTCAAGCACCCAGGGAATTCGGGTGGATAGTCAGCAGGGCAGATCGTAAAGGACCATTATGGGCACTCTAGAGAGTTTGAATTCTTCTTGAGGTGAATGGGAAGCCACTCTGGCTGGATGCCTGGTCATCTCTTTAGCTTCGACTGCAGGCCATAATGATTGGCTCCCCTCATTCTTTCCACTGCCTTCTGGTTGTTTCTCCCAGGATCTTACAGGGTTCCCCTGCAGGGTGTGTAGCTGTGGATACTTCCTACCTCTCTGTTCCCGGAGAGAAGCACAGGCTTTGTATACCCCGCAAGGGGTCTCCCTCAGCACAGGGGAAATACAAACACACACTTAAGACATGACGAAGGGGAAAGGAAACTTTTCAGGAAATCTCACAATGCACATTGATCCCGGAATTCGCCACTGGCCCAGATCTTTCTCCAGGCTTTGCGTTTGCCCTCCTCCCAGCCCATCACCTCTGTGTGTTTGTTTTTTTTTTTTTTGATAGTCTAGTTGCAAAGGATCTTGAAAGGTTATGCAAAATTCCCATTTTGTTACTTTCTGTTACTCTTCACATGAGGCCAAGAAGTACCTTTCTGTGACAAGGACATGGGACCCAATGACCCTTTATTCAGTTTTCTTGATGGGAAAAGGCAATGTTTAGCATCACGTGAATATGCTTTTAGCCCCGGCTCTCAGCCCTGACACCTGCCTTGGCAGCCGGCAGCTGTGCAGAGGCCAGGCAGTTTGTTCAGCAAGAGACACTCCTGTGGCCTCAGGGGGGGCTCTCCGAGAGTCTGTTCTCACCCACCTCAAGTTTCCCGGCACTCTCCTCTCTGACCACGTCATACATCACCACCAGCTCTCCATCCACCGCGGTCTCGGAGCAGCTGGAACATTTTCTTTGCTGTGCTACTGTGGGCTTGAAGGACACATGGGCCTGGAAAGAATGGCAGTGTCAGAGCCCGGTCTCTGCCCCATGCCTCTGCAGGTGAGGGATTGTCAGCTGCATCTCATGCCCACAGGTAAAGAACTATGGCCCAACGGCCCAGTGGACATTCTGCATTCTGGCAGCGTCTGTAGAATTGTTACTGGTGGAAGGCACAGTGCCAAGGCATGTGAGGGGAGCTTCGGGCAGCCTGGAGGGCTGTTGACCAGGTTTCAGGACCTTTTGTATATTTTTGGTCGGAGGAGAGCGCCAACACCGTCCCCCACTACCAAAAATTATGCACTCGAGTTTCCCACATTTGGGGGAAATCACAGGGGTCAGCACAACTGAAGTGCAATGGCTAAGCCTCAATTTTCAGGACTTCTCTAAAAAATTAATTAATTTTTTTATTGTTGACAGTATCACAGATGTCCCCCATTTACCCTCCTTTGCCCCCTCCTCCCAGGCCTCACCCCACCCCAGGCCTTCACTACACTACTATCTGTGTCTATGGGCTATGCATATATGCATGTATGTTCTTCTGTTAATCTCTTCCCATCCCCCTAACTTCCCTCCCTCTGCCCTTTTTTAAGAGATTCAAAGAATTCCTCCATCCATCAATGAGAGAAATGGCTACCAACTCTAGTTCTGAAAGGTTCTTAGAGGAATTTGACTCTTCCATAGTTGGTTATTATTGGTCATTAAGGCAGAGAGGATTAAGCTGAATATCTTTTGCTGTGATTAATGTAAGTCCACCATATGTTATGTGAAAGTTGTCTTTTAGTTAGTGGTCAAGTAGATGACTTGGAGGAGATGAGGCTCCAACAAGGAGTCACTGGTCAAAATGCAATGAAACAAGTGGACGTTTTGTTTTGTATATCCTACTGAAGACCCTAGACTTTGCTCAGGGATCACTGCTTCTTCACACAGTTCCCTCAGCTCAACACCTGACCACTTTTCTATTTCCCAGGGCACACGAGGAAAGCAGAACCCATGTCTGGAGGCCACTTGGACTCTCTGCAACATGCAGTGCTTGCGATTACCTTCTGCTGTCCTTTAGATATGACTGGAACACCATCAAAATGGCCATCGGATGTGTCAGGAACAAGAACAAATTTCAGTCCCTGAGGTTCAATAATCCACACGTCTACCTAGAGATGGCAAAGAAAATTACTCAAAGAATCAAAGTATCTTTTGAGGCTTTTTGTGCAAGAAGTACAATTGCTAAGTCCTCTGCTGGTTTTCTCATCTTCATGTTTTCCCAAAGATGACCCAGCATGGTTCCATGATCACCTTTGCATGTTCTTAAAACTTCTCTGGGATGTGATGCGTTTCACCTCCTATTGCTTCATTCTTCTGGAATTAATTCCCTGACTTTTCTATTCTATTCTATTCTATTCTATTCTATTCTATTCTATTCTATTCTATTCTATTCTATTCTATTCTATTCTATTCTATTCTATTCTACTCTACTCTACTCTATTCTTCTATTAATTTATAAGAGAATTCATGTTGTTAAGACAAAAAAAGGAGGAACGCCATTGTTAAATGTTTCTGCACTTATTCTGTAGATCTGTCAATAACAGGTCATTTCCCCCACATCCTGGGCCTTTTAATCCCTTTTCTGTCTTCTTGCTTTGAGCAGAGCTAAGAGGAGGGATCCCTTTTGGCCATCCTTGGCAGAACCATAGGCATGGCTGCCATTTCTCTGTATCCACTTCGAGAGCTATGCTGAGCAATTCACATGTATAAACTCACTTAACTCTCACTGATATTATCTGCTATTGTTCTTATTTTCTATTTCTCATTTTACAAATGAGTGACCCAGCTGGTAAATGGCTGAGCCATGCATCAAACCCAGGGCCCGAGCTCACTGCATCTTGACTTTCAACAGCTTCAGTCTGGTCCAGCTTTTCAGTTGACATCTCCATACTGTTTTTTAGCCCCATGACAAAATATGTGATAGTACCCTTTTCACATATGAAAACATGGGCACTCAGGATAACTTGTCCCATGTCCAAAGGCTGGTATAGTGGGTTGAATGATAGTCCCCCAAAAGATATGTCTACATCAAGTCTGGGAACCTGTGAATATTATCTCATTTGGAAAAAGGTCTTCACAGATGCAGTGAAGAATCTTGAGATGAGATCATCCTGTACTATCCAGTGGGCCCTAAACCTAGTGACAATTGTTCTTATAAAGAAAAAGGCAGAGGGAGACTTGGGACACACAATGGAGGTGATGTGACCGCAGTGGCAGAGATTGGAGTGATGTGGCCATGAGGCCAGATGTCAAACAATGCCAGCAGCAGCCAGAACCAGAAGAAGCAAAGAATAGACTCTCCCTTAGAGCCTCTAGGAGTATAACCCTGCCAACAGCTTGATTTCAGATTTCTGTTCTCAGAACTGTGAGATAATACATTTCTGTTGTTTTAAGCCCTCCCCCCAACCTCAATTTGTGGTCATTCATTACAGCAGTGCTAGGAAACTGACATAGCTAGTAAGAAGCCAAGCTGGCATTGCAGTCACTAAGGAAGTGGCCAGGTGGACTCCAAACCCATAACCTTCTCAGTACACCAAACTCTCTTGTAGAGTTGAGTGGCATCAAACACCACAAAGAGTGGTGAACAGCAAAACCTTAAGAGGATGGAGTCACTGCACACCCTGCAAATCCATGCTTACCTCCAAGTGTTTGGCCAGGCGTCCTGGCTGCAGATGAAGCCTGTGTTCATAGGACCCCAGCTTCCTCCACTTCACTTCCTGGTAATGAAGTTCAAATTGCACCTTTGCTCCAGGGAGGACGTTCACTTCAGTTTTGAAGTTCTCCATATCAAGAACGCTGCTCCTAATGATGTGAGCCCCAGATGTAAGTTATCACACGCACAACCAAGCATAAGACCCAGAATCTAGGCAAATGGCAGCGAGGCCTTCCTGGGCAATCACATCTGCTGAATTGTTCATGAAAAAGAACAGTACACTAAAACCTCCATATAAATTTAATTCCATCAACACTTTTAGTCTCCTCTCCTACCTGATCTTTTCTTCCAAAGTTTCTTACAGATTTGAAGGTCACTTGCAAAAAGCTACTAGTTACTGATTCCTATTATGTGCCAGAAACTTGATACATGTCATCATAGCCTGCAAAGCAGTTCCGCAAGCTGAGTGTCAGTACCCTCATTTATCAGACAATAACACATGAGGCTAATAGAGAATTGGTAGCCTGTTCAAGACCACACAGCTAGTCAATTGTAGCACCGAGACTCACAATGAAATTTTGATAACTTCAAAGATAGCACACATTTCCTCTGCTGCACTGTAGACTCATTCTAGGAATTCTTCATATTTTTGAAAGCCTTCAGAAAGAAGACATCTATTATTTCATCAAATTAAACATGTATTTCTAGCATAAGGCTTTATTTAATCATGTACATTATCAAGTCCAGTGCCATCATTGATCTTGAAATGTTTATGGTTTTAAAGAGAAATTATCAAATGAGGGTGATTTGAACAATAGGCTACATAGTGAATATTTTTTAAAAACTAAATGACTAAATAAGCAAGGTAAGACTGTAATAGAGAGCCCATTGGGGATTGAGGAAGTACTGTGGGGAAGTCAGCTTGGGATATCAGGTGGCTGAAGAAAAAGCTGAGCAGGGCCTGGTGCCCACCTTAGAAGTCCAGCATGCGACGACAGGTCTTATTATCTGGGGCATGGACAAGAATGTGAGCTTGATGGTCTGTTGTATTCTGCAGTGCCTGGGGGAGTTTCTGTTACTACTAAATATTTGTAGAACACATTATAACAAATGAGTGGATGATGCGGTCAAAGTGATGCAGAAAGATGATACCCTAAAGATAAAAGAACGAATTAACCTAATCAACCCTGGAGGTGTTCCCTCTGCTTGCAATTTCTTCTCTCCTTTCTCCATCTGGATAAATTTTTACAATCTGTCTGTGCTCAGTTCAAACATCAGGTCCTCTGTGATGATTTTTCTGGACCCCCAGATAGAACTGTACACTTGAGCTCCCATAGGGTTTTGTATCCTCTCTACATTTGCACTTACCCCATTAAATATTATATAAAGTAGTCGCTTATAATTATACATATATCATATATATTGTAGCCACCTCTGTAATGTAGGTTTGTTGGCTGCTTCCTCCCCTCACGGGCAGTGCTTGCTTTGGTGTTGTCACCTTTGACAGAACTGGGGACAGAGCTCAGTGAACTCTCATTGAAGGAATGAAGGCATGAATGGAATGAAAAGAATTTCAAGTAAAGTTGGGGATGTAGGAGAGGAGGAGGAGAGGAAGGGAAAAAGGAAGGCAGGATCTGGCAGATTAGATATGCAGTGGAAGAAGCGACTGGTTGAAGATTCCTTTGAAGTTTCTGGCTTGAGAGGCTGCTTTTTTGAGTGTAAAAAGATTACCCCATAAAAATAAGGAAGAATAAATCATTAAAACAAATTTCAAATCTTTCGTTCTGAACACAGTTGACCCTAGAACAATGCAGGGGGTTAGGGGTGCCAACCACAGTGCAACAGAAAATCCACGTGAAACTCTTGACTCTATAATAGACCCTTCCTATCCACAGGTTTCACATCAGCAGATTCAACCAACTGCTCATGGAAAACAGTATTTTTGATCCTGGGATTGGGAATCCATAGTTGGGAATGCAAAAATACTGTTTCCATCGGAGTTTGGTTGAATCTGCAGACACGAAGGGCAGGCTGTTATCTATTGGAAAAAATCTGGGTGTAAGGGGACCCGCGCAGTTCAAACTGCATTGTTCAAGGGTCTACTCTCTATGGTAAGTGTTGTCACCAGATCACCAATATTTCTGTAGTTTCTCTACATACTCTTTTAGCAAATCAACATTAGCTACAGAGCACTCAATTGCAAGCTATGTAAGGATATCTCGGTTGTTGCAGAAAAGGCCTCAGGGAATAGAAATTGGGACACCTAACTCTACCCCCTGACTACAAGGCCTTGTGCCTTTCGGGGCCTGCTGTGCTCTTGAGGAAGGGACTGGGGGGTTGGGGGGTGGGCAGGAGCTGGGTGAGGGCGGGGACCTTACCTCACCAATCCAGTGCTTTTGCCTTGTGCTCTAGCCTGTGAGTAGAGGGCTCGACCCACGGTTTTCTCCTTAATGGAACTAGTGAATGTAGTGCCGTCTACACTCCTAGAAAATGACAGAAAGCTACTAGTTGGTCCAATAGCAAAGCAAACAAAAATAACAACACAGACAAAAAAAACAAACAAGCATGCCAACCAGGTGCATTTACTGAATGGGGGCAATGGTCATTTTGCATCTGAAAGAAAAGAGAAGACATACATTTGTATATTTTGTATACAAGAGTCCCTTTATCTGACAGTGTGATTTAAGAGGGACATGTAGGCTCTCATCATCCTAAAAGCTTCCCCTCGCTACTGTTGCTTGTGTTTAAGATGTTTCCTTAGTTTCAAATTTTACCCTTCTGATTAAGCATTGTTCTGTTTGTGTATCCTTTTTAAATTTTTTTATACAGTTGACATTCAATATTATTTCATAATCATTTCAAGTGTACAGCATAGTGATTGAATGTTTATATAATTTATGAAGTGACCCCCCCCCCGTAAGTCTAATACCCACTGGCACCATACACAGATATTATAATATCATTGACTATATTACCTATGCTGTGGTTTATATCCTGTGACTATTTTATAACTGCCAATTTATACTTCTTAATCCCTTCAACCTTTCTTACCCAACCCCCCAAGGCCCCTCCCCTCTGGCAACAATTAGTCTGCTCTCTATATCTATGAGTCTATTTCAGTGTTGTTTGTTCATTTATTTTGTTCTTTAGAGTCCACATATAAGTAAAATTATATGGCATTTGTTTTTTTCTGTCTGACTTATTTCACTGAACATAATATTCTCCAGGTCCATCCACCTTGTTTCAAAAGGTAAGATTTCATTCTTTTTTATGGCTGAGTAATACTCCATTGTTTATATATACTACACCTTCTTAAAAAACACTCGTCTAGCCCAGCAGGGCGTGGCTCAGCGGTTGAGCGTCGACCTAGGATCCAGGCCATCAGGGTTCGATTCCCGGTCAGGGCACATGCCCGGGTTGAGGGCTCGATCAGTGACTCTCTCATCATTGATGTTTCTGTCTCTCTCTCTCTCTCTCCCTCTCCTTTCCTCTCTCTGAAATCAATAAAGATATATTTAAAAAAAAAAAAAAGTTAAAAAAAACCCCAAAACACTCGTCTATTGATGGACACTTAGGCTGCTCTGGGTATCCCTTTTGAATCACAAATGTGCTTAGAAGAGGTAACTGATAAGTCATGAGTTATCTAGCTTACAGTTGGCTTATAAGAGGATTCATCTATGAGCTAAGGGTCTGCCATAGCTGGGGGGCATTTTGCTCCCCTACAGGGGTGGCAGAAATAAAGAAAGCTGGAGGAAGGTGCTGGTGAATGATCCCCTTTGCAAAGTTTGTGTTTACCAGTTGACATCTCCCTTGGGGACCTCTGTCCTCTCTTTGCATCTCCATCTCTACCTACCTGAATTTTAGCTGGCTGTCATCTAATCTGTACAAAGAAATGATTAGTCAGAGCTATCGAATTACAGAATTTTAGAAATGAAAGGGGGCTTATAGCACTCAAATAGGCAGTATCTTTCCCCAAGAAGGAAGTTTTTGGTTGTTCTGATGACTGAAAGTACTACTGGCATGATAGGAGGGCATCAAGAACACTAGACATTCTGCAATTTTGCTAAAAATTATCCTGCCCTAAATGCCAATAGGATGCCTGTTGAGGCACATGTCTACGTTTGCTTCTTTAGATGAGAGAAATCAGAGCCTAGGAGACAAGTGATGTGTTTAAGGTCACACAGTTGGTCAGAGACTGAGCTAGAACTGGACACCATGTGCCCAGGTTAGCACTATTTCTATAAAATTATTTTAAGGTTCAAAGACCAAAAAGTCTTTAAGACAAAAAGAAATCATTTCTAATGGTAGAATATTTGGAACCTTGACACAAAAAGGCAGAAGAAATATTTTGGATATGGAGGTCTGCACAACTTCTATTAAATTGTGATGATATAAACAGCTATGTTCTCTGGTCTTACAAATTCAGCCCTGTGTAGAGGGAGACCAAAGAAATGTATATTCATAATTCTGTCTTTCATCACCTCACATCTTCTATGGAATGAGATGTAAAAAAGGGAGAGAACAGAGAAAAACAGGAAGAAGATACATTTAGAGTGAGTTCTGGTTTGGGGGTTTAGAAATAAAAATATATTAAAATAGTTTTAAATCGAACTTTTCAGAGATGGTGTTATATAATACCACTACATAAAAACTTTTCTTTCTACATTTGCTTTTTAGAAAAGGCTCACTAAAAATGTTTTAAAAATAAAATTCTAAGCCAATTCAAAGGATACCTATTCAAAGTCACATAATGCCTTTTTTTCCACCTACTTTGTTTGGTTTAAAAAATATAATTAACTGGCTCTGCAGTTTTCAGAAGCCAACATGTATGGTATTTGAACCCTTTAATTTATTTATTCATAGTTACCTTTGATTATGTTGGTGTGTGAAAGACAAAAGCAGAGGAGAAGTAATTCACTCTAATGACTTAATAAAAAATAGCCAGACTGTATGCAGAGCATTGTGCTCTTTTCTAGGCAACTTGAGAAGGACATTGACCAAGTGGAGCACACTCTGGTGATGGCCACCCAAATGGGCAGGGGATAGAAGGCCACCCAGCCACTTGGAGGAACAGGGAAGGTTTAGCTTTGATAAACGAAGCTGCCAGGTGGGACAGGGTAACTGGCCTTCACTGTTTGAAAGGCATTGTAGTGGTTAATTTTTTTTTTTTATTATAGAAATCTTCAAACACACAAAAAATAAAGAGAATAATATAAGAAACCTCCATGGAGACTGAACTATACCATTATCAGTATTTCCTCCCATCTCAATTGTCGGTCCCCCACTCTCTCTATTTTGAAACCAGTCTCAGACGGTATGTAATTTCCGCTTGAACTCTTTAGTGTGTATTTTGCAGAAATTTAAAAAAAAATTGTGAATAGAGCTAGAGCCATTGGGTAGAAAATGGAACAGATTTCAATTAAGTATAAGAGACAATTCTAACAGACCTATCAACTATTGAGTGGATTGACCTTGGAAGTAGTAAGTTTATCATTAAGGAGATATTCAAGTCAAGCCTGGATGACCCACTTGCCAGGGATATAACAGAGGAATTCAATCACTGGACAAATGACTGGATTTAATCAGTGGTTCTCATTTTCCCTCCATAGAGAAATGTATGACAGATGACACTGAACTGCTCTGTGCACACTCACATACAGTTTCCTGGATGCCAGGGTACCTCCTTATATTTCTCTTCACCCCCCCCCCCCCAAGAAAGTACATTAAAGTGCAAGTAAGTAGGAGGTTGTCACTATAGAGATAGTTTAAGTTTGCTTTAATTTATTCAAAATGAAAAGCAAATCCTTCACAAATTCTGATATTTTTAACAGAAACAAATTATTGGCACCCACTTCACAGTGACTCTTGACATCTAGTGAGTCCAAAGTTCTGAGACTGAGAACCACTGAACCATAAAGGTCCATCTTAACTATGATTCTGTGAGTGAAGCATATCCAGTTTCTGTCTATACAGGAGTTACTCACATGGAGAAGTTGGAAATGAAGGCTCCTTTGGGAATCTGAACATCAAACACAACATTCTGAGGCTGTGGGGAGTTGTTCACCACTTTGGTCTGGATCATGGTGTTGGCCATGCGAGAAGTAATAGTGGACTGGACTTTATAGCTATAAAGAGTTATTTGATCAACATCCTCCTGTAATTGGCAAAAAAAAATTACACAGAACTTCACTCTGTATTTGATGCTAAGAGCAGTACATAAGGCATTGTTAAGCATCTATCTCAGGTATTATTAAGCATTCCTCTGACTTGAAATACCCCCCAGGCAGAAGTCTGCCTTTATTTTAAGATATCTTGAGATGCCTCTCTACTCTGTAAGTCTATTAACAATGATTTTTAAAGGTAGACTATAAGTGGAAAATGCTTGAGGGAAGCAATATTGGATTGAAAAAGTCCAGGAAATAACTTCAAAGGCAGGGTCATAGTGAGAAAAGGGGTACAGGATCGCAGGGTGGGAAGGGGGACCCTGGCTGAACCTCCAGAGGGGGGTGCAGCGGGGGGTATAATGGGGTGGAACTCACACATGGTCTCCATACCGCCATCTACCTTCTTTGACTTTATCTATTACAATTTAATCTTCTCCCCGTCTTCTCCTTCCCCAAATAAAATGATGGGTGTGAGCAGCGAACTGAACAGCAGGACAAGAAAAATATCATTTTGATGCAATTCTTGCTCCAGCATTCTGGACCCCCTTTGCCAGTTCTTCTCTGCTCATTTAAGGCAGTCCCAATGGGAAAGACTACAGTTTACGAGTATGCCCAAGGCCAAAGGATTACACACACAGGCTTTAGGAGGTACCTGAGAACTGCAAGCTGCTTCAGGACCACCGCAGTTAGGTACCCCATTTGATTTTGCTTTTTTTCTCCAAAAGGATTTTGCTTATTTCAATATTAGGTGTCATCCCCTAAACTTTCTCATTCAAGATGAAACCTTTCAACTCAACATCCAGCTCACCTCCAGCTAAGATAAAACCCAGGCTAGACTATTTGTCCTTCCTACCCCTTAAACCTGTGCTTCTCACAATTGCTGTCAGTTCAGAGCAGGAAGCCAACATAAACCACTTCCTTTGGATGCTTTCTTGCCCCAGGGAACACGACTTTGAACATCTCAGGGAACTGGGTCACTTCATGTTTAAGAGTTCCTTTCCCACACTCGCTTTTACCCACCAAAGCTGTGAGATGTCATATTTTAAATCAAAACTGTTAAGTTGGAATAAATGTATATGTTTGGATGAAATCTATGTTGGCAAAACTTGAGAAAATAAAGAGAAAGGGCATTTTCAACTCTCGGTGACATCTCTCCTGGCTACTTGTACATGGTTCTCTTTCATGCTGAGTTTTAAACACACTTCCAAGCAGAATTGGGCAACGGGGTATTTCGAAAGTCAGGTAAATGCTCTTGGTGATGGAGACAAAGGAGGCAACAGTACTGATTTCTGGATAATAGGTAACAGAAAAATCATTCAGGCAGCAATTTTTAACAAAATCAAAGTAAACTTACCATGGTTTCTCCAGGTTCTCCAGAAACACTTCTCTGTGAAAGGAAGTTAGATAATCATTCTTCAAAAGTGCGTTACTTATTACTTAGAGGGTAAAAACTGCTTTCTCTCAGTCAAAAAAAAAAAGTGTGTGGGTGAGGGTTCTTCAATACTGAGCTATAATCCATTCATTGGAGCCAAGATATAAATATCAAGCATTCTGGAATACTATTTCCCGCTGGTGTGTTCCTCTGAACAAATTTCTCAGCCCCTTTTGGGTTGCATGCCTATCATTTTAAAAAATTTATTTTTATTGTTGAGAGTATTACAGATGTCCCTCTTTTTTCCCCATTGACCCTCTTCACCCCATCTCCCCAACCTTCACCACACTATTGTCTGTGTCCATGGGTTATGCATGTATGCATATAAGTTCTTTGGTTAATCTCTCCCCACCTACACCCACCTTCCCTCTGTGATTCATCAGCCTGTTCCATGCTGCTATGTCTCTGGATCTATTTTGTTCATCAATATATTTCGTTCACCACATTCCACATATAAGTGAGATCATGCAATGTTGTCTTTCTCTGCCTGGCTTATTTTGCTTAGCAGAATACTCTCCAGGTCCATCCATACTGTGCCAAAGGGTACAAGATCCTTCTTTTCTACAGCTGCATAGTATTCCATGGTGTAAATGTCCCACAGCTTTTTTATCCACTCATCTACAAATGGGTACTTGGGCTGTTTGCAGATCTTAGCTGTTGTAAATTGTGCTGCTATGAGCATAGGGGTGCGTAACTCCTTTCTGATTGGTGTTTCAAGTTTCTTAGTATATATTCCTTGAAGTGGGATCACTGGGTCAAATGACAGTTCCACATTTAATTTTTTGAGAAAACTCCATACTGTTCTCCACAGTGGCTGTACCAGTCTGCATCCCCACCAGCAGTGTACTAGGGTTCCCCCTTCTCTGCATCCTCACCAGCTTATATAATGTTAAAACAAATGTTTTTAAATGAAAATATTCAACTAAACTCATGCCAAGTAGCATATATCACCTTTATCCTATTTGTCTCATTGATTTTTTATTCAGTAAGTTGGTTATTTGGGTGCTCCTTTCTATCACGGGGCTCTGGACATGCCATCCCCACTGTCTGCAATACTCCACCTTCCAGGTCACCTCTGTCCTCTACCTCAATGTCACTAACTCCTACTCATCCTTCAGATCTCAGCTCAGGCAGAATTTTCTCAGTGAAGTTCTCTCTGACTACCTCTCACCCCTAGACTAGGTAAGCTTCCTTTATGAAGCGTTTCATAGCAGTCATAGTCCTCTTCAAAGCAAGACAGGGGGAATACATGTCTGGCTCCTCCATTAGACGAAGCTACACGGAAGCAGGAATTTAAACATATTTCCTCGTTGGTGGAGCTAAGCACAGTGACTGGCATGTGGAAAATTCTGTACTCTAACCGTTCTACTAGGGAATTAAGCACAGGAAAGATTGTCCTGTGGGCATGGAATGCTGAATGGCGTTAGAGTGAGGGATGAACATTTAATGTCTGATGGATTTAAAAATAATGAGCCAGGTGTTGGATATAAACTTAGTTTGCCTGATTTGGGGTGAACTGAGGTTTTAAGGGGTGTTACCTGACATAATGAGGTCAACAGTTGCTTGCTTTTAGACTTTCTGAGTGCAGTTCTCAATGACTACATTTTCTCTCTTGTGAGTATATGAAGATGCTGGCATGACTGCTTGCCTGTTGGGTTTTAATATTATTGGTCTACAAAAACCTTGACTTCTGGAAAGTCAAGAATTCATACCCATACAATACAAATCATCGGTCAGCTTAGGGTTGCTTCCACAAATACCTCCTTTCTCAGCATGAAAGCTCTGTGGGGGCGAAGCCAAACCCTTTCTGGCCTCCTGGAGAACTCACCCCCATGAATGAGAGGATTTTGTCTATGCTGCTGCTGGTGGCCTCCAGGGCGCAGCCCTCGGTGTGGTCAGGCTTTCTGAGCTACACCCCAAGGGGGCAGTGACTGGAGGAAAGAGAATGGGTGGCTGCAGTGGGGCGTGTCTGCCACCACTGGGGTAGGAAGTACCCTCCCAAGAGGAAATTCTTCCTTATCAGGCAGTAAAATTTGAAGAAAGCACATAGCTGTATACCCTTCAGGGGACTAAGGTGATCACTATGGTTTGGGCTTATGGACAGCTGCATGGAGGCCTCACTTGACTTCACCTTGACAATGCTTCCACCTGCATGTAAAACCTTTGGGCTCTTCTCTGCTAGAAAAAACAAGCCCTTGAGAAAATCTAGCAAAAAGTATCTAATCTGTCTCCTACCTCTTCAACCATGGTATCGCTCTTACATATTTTCCCCTTTTGGAACTTTAGGGTTACTGTACCTGATACCTCCTGTTCTCGGGCACAAATTGAAATTTGCCTGGGGCCAGTTCCACAAGATCTTCATATTCTGCAAACTTAAAAAAGAATTTAGGATGTTTATTTCTATTAATAAAAAAGATCGAGAGCAAAATAGGCAGCTGGTGACAGGCACAAAAGTTTTAATTATATTATTTTATCTTATTTCCCATACATTTGGGAAGTCTCACATTTTACACAATTATTTCTTTCTTTAATATATTTATGTTTGCTAGTTATTAAGTGGAAGAAATTAATTTTTGACTTTGCCAGAAGATGATGGGACATAAGGTAGGGATAAAAGTAATCCAATGATCAGATGGGTGTCTGGGGGAAGTACTGGCTAGATCTTTGGGCCATCAACAGCGTCTGCCTGAATAAATGTGAATCATTATCCATTGGATTAAAAATGTTGATATAAAAGAAATACCGGTAAGAAGTGACTGAAAAAGTACAAATGAATTTGGATGTCTCGGCTTCAATTCTGGTGGTTCCCAATACACTCTGGTGGTTTTGAAAGTGTTGGGAAATATGGTAATTTCTAAGCAGACAGTGATTTTTTTTCCCTGCAAATAAGCTATCCTGGTTTTTGGCATTTTTTTTTTTTTTTTAAGGTAATCCACTATGCAAGTATTACAAGCTGCTGCATCTTGTAGGATATTCCCATAATACGTGTTGCTTTTCTGGCATCAAAATAACTCTTGCATGACTTTCAAAATGACTCAGTCCCAGACTTTCCTCATGTAGGGATAGCCAAAGCACCAAAGTGGAGACCTGGAGTCTTGGAATAATTTCTGCACTCTGACAGCCCACTTGCCATCTTCCCCTTTAACAAGAAGATGTAATGTGCCCTTATCACAGAAATCATTGTCCACTTAGGTCTGACAAACTATAGTGCTTTGATGATGACTTTTCTTACACTCAGTATAAGAGTGGTAATGACATGTCACCATCATTAGTCATCACCATCATCAATCATCATAATAGCTAATAGTTAGGTGCTTCCTAGTGTTTGCCCTGGGCTAAGTAATTTACATATGTCATTTAGTTCTCAAACACCCTTTGAGTTAGATCAGTTATTATTCCCATATCTTAGACAACAAGTGAGCAGCTGTACTCCATAAATGCTACATGGGGCCAGCACATTGAGCCTGACTTCTCATTAGAAACCGTTAATGCTTTAAGGGGTAAATACACAGTCCAGTAGTTGTAACAGTGAACACTTCTACTCAGGTGAGTTTATCTTAAGTTTCCTTTCCACCCAGAATACAGTCCTTGAATAGCAACAGCAACAGGCTAGTTCCTGAGCAACTGTATAAAGGCTTCTGGAAGTACTTACTTCTGGAAGTCCATTCGAGGGGATTTCGAAGCCTTGTGCCTCGGAAAGAAAGAACCAGATGAGAAAGCTGGTGAGCCATTTCATTTTGCTGGACAGCTCTGCTGGGGCCTCCAGTGCAGGGTCGGGGAGAATTCCACTCCCCACTGCACCAAGTCCAAAGGAACGGCAGAGTACAGTTGTTTTTCAAAAGTAGGGGGGACAAAAGGAAGAAAGCTCTCAAACTTTGTTCAAAAGTGGGACAAATATTTGTTCTGGAGTTCAAACTCGAGCTGTGGGGGTGGGTTGGACACCCAGAGGTTATTCAAACAGGAGAGCCCGAGGCAGTCACGGGGCTGTGAGAACAAGTCAGGCCGGAGGGCGATGGCGGGCTGGCTGCCTCTGCTCTGCCGCTTTCCTCCTTTGCTGACTTCTGCTCCTCCTAAAATCAGAGAGGCCTCAGGATAAGTGCCATCCTCTCTGAAGGACCAAGTGAGAAACTATAGTGACAAACAGAGTCGGAGAGGAAAAAGCTAAGGGAAATTTCTGGAAACAAAAATCCTTTGATTTCAATGAAAACAGGAGGAATTTAGCAAAAGTGGGAGACGAAACCGAATGCTTTTCTGAGTACAGCATTCCTTGCCCGTGTTTTTCCCTCTCTTTGGTAACTGAGCACCTATGACACGCAAAGAACTGGGCGAGCAGCTGTGCGGGACACAAAGGCGGGCTCTTCAGTGAGGGCGCTTCAGGAAAGTGTGATTAAGAGAAAGGTGCCGGTTCCTGCTGCCTCGTCAGCCTTCGCCCAGGCCGGCCCAGCATCAGGGACGCCCAGCCTGGAAGCGGAGTGGAAGCAGGGTGCATAATTCCTTCTTGTTCACAGTCTGGATATAACAATAAAGTCAGCTAGGATTTACTGAGCCCCGCCTGGTGTCAGGCACTTTTACTTTCATGATCTTTAATTTTTTTTTTTTTTAATATATCTTTATTGATTTCAGAGAGAGGAAGGGAGAGGGAGAGAGAGAGAGAGAGAGAAACATCAATGATGAGAGAGTCAGTGATCAAGCCCGCAACCCGGGCACGTGCCCTGACCGGGAATCGAACCCCGATCACATGGATCCTAGGTTGACGCTTAACCGCTGAGCCACGCCCGGCCGGGCCATGATCTTTAATTTTTTTAATCTATCAAAGAGCCACGTGAGGTGCGTACTGTATTTATCCTCGCTTACAAGTGAGGAAAATAAGGTTAAATAATTTCTTCCACATCTCACAGCTGGTAAGTGAAGACAAGGACCAAGGTCGGCCTGACCCCGCAGCCTTTGCTCTTCAGGGTTACACCCAAGGGAAACAGCCTGCCACCCATGATTGGAATTCAATGTCCCAGGTGTGAACTGAGACTAGAATTTACCTGTGCTCCCCAACCTGGGTGACAAGTCTATCTGATGAACCCTTTTTTTGAGTCTCTACTCCAGACATCTGTCTGATCAAGGGCCATGTTGTGGAGCCCAGTTTGGTCACTGGGGAACCTGAGCTCTCAGGATGTTTCTGGCAGTTTCCTTCCCTCCAATGAAAGCCAAGGCTTCCTGCCCGACATTCCCTGATCTAGCATCGGTCATGGACCTGCTGCGGGGAACCTCCACTCTCTAAGGAAACTTGCACCCACAGGGAAGCAGGAAGGGGCCATGGCCTCTGAAACATGGGGATACAGGGCCATTCCCCCCAGATCCCTGTCTGACTAGACCCCGCAGGTTCCCCTGCACCTCAGGGTCACTGTGAGGATTACGTAGATCACAGGACGAATCAATAGGTCAGTTGTCTGAGATAGCTTTCTGATTTGGTTGGGGGGAAATGGTTTAAAGTTTATTTCAAAAACAATTCCAGATAAAAAGAGAAAGTAAAAAGCAATGCCAAAAAAGAGAAACTTATGGATTAAAATATGCAGGATAGTATTTTTAAAAACTATAATTTTATTGAATATATCCAAACACATGCCAAAAAGAATTTGAAACATAAAATAGATTAAATTTATCTGTAAGATTAGGAAGGGTTACTGATTTTTCAAAAAGGTCAACCACAAACAGTGGTACCTCGGTTTTCGAACATTTCAGAACTTGAATGATCTCCTGGAACGGATTACATTAGAAAACTCAAGTACCACTATACTGTCTCTAAGAATTACACTTTATCTACATGACACAAAAATGGACTAAAAGTCAAGATTGCATTAAAATCTATTCTATTTATGATATTTCAAATACCTAAAAACAGAGATTACAAAGATGGTGTCAGTTTAAATATATGTCATAACAAACAATTTTAAAAAGTCAGAAGAGATTAATAAATCTGAGATTAGAAGTCAACTATTTGGGGAAATATAATAATAATAGATTAAAATAGATTTTTAAATTAGGAAAAAGATAGGTATGCCCAATTCCATAAAAACAGAATATACAATAATAAATTAAAAATGAAAATGAGATATATAATGATTAACATGAAAATATTTTTATAATAAATGCATATATTAATAATATTAGAGATATTGACCCATATGTCAAATTTATAAGAAATCTTACATGAAATGCAAAATATTTTATTTTATTTTTAAAAATATAACTTTATTGATCTCAGAGAGAGGAAGGAAGAGAAGGAGAGAGAAATAAAAACATCAATGATGAGAGAGTCATTGATCAGCTGCCTCCTGCATGCCCCCCACTAGGGATCAAGCCCACAAACCAGGCATGTGCCCTGACTGGGAATCAAACGTCGATCTCCAGTTGAGCATAGGTCATGCTCAATTGACCCAGGGCTTGGAAAGGCTCTCAATGAGCCTCAGGCTGTAGTTATAAAGTTTCTTAAGGAGCTTCAGGCTGTAGAAACTCCACTGGGTGGGGCCAGAGGTGCATCAATGGATAAGAGAAAGCTTGAATAATAAGCTTGTGTTTCTCTGACTGGCTTATTTTGCTTAGTAATACTCTCAAGGTCCCATCAAGCTGTTTCAAAGGGTAGGGGATCCTTTGTTTTTACAACTGCATAGCATTCCATTGTGTAAATGTCTGAGAAGATGCTTGATATGATTTCCATCTTCTTGGACTTGTTTTGTTTTGTGTCCTAATGTGGTCTATCTTTGAGAATGTCTCATGGGCACTTGAGGAGAATTCCTATTCTGCAGCTTTGGAGTGGAATGTTCTGTAAATGTCAATAAAATCCATCTGATCTAGTGTATCATTTAGAGTCACTGTTTCCTTGTTGGTTTTTTATCTGGGAGATCTATCCAGTAAACTCAGTGGGGTATTCAAGTCCCTTACTACAGCTGTATTACTGTTGATCTCTCCTTTAAAGTCCTCCAGAAGTTTTTTGTTTTTTCCCCATCCTGTGTGAGTCTTTTGTTCTGAGGTGAGTCTCTTGTAGATGGCATATATTTGGGTCTTCTTTTCTTATCCATTCAGCTACCCCATGTCTTTTGATTGGGACATTTAATTCATTTATATTTAAGGTTATTATTGATAGGTACTTATCTATTGCCTTTTTACATCTTTATGCCTATGTTTCTCATTCTCTCTATTTCAACTTTTTATTACTGCAATTCCTTTAACATTTCTCACAATGCTTGTTTGGTGGTGATAAATTCCTTTAGCCTTTTTTTTTTTTTTTTTTTGGTCTGGAAAGTTCTTTATTTCACCATCTATCTTGAATGATAGCCTTGCTGGATAGAGTAGTCTTGGTTTCAGATCTTTGTTTTGTATTACCTTGAATACTTCATGTCATTCCCTTCCGACCTGTAGAGTTTCTGATGAGAAATCAGCTGACAGCCTTATGGGAGCTCCTTTGTAGGTAACAGTTTGCTTTTCTCTTGCTGCCTGTAAGATTCTCTCTTTGTCTTGGATTTTTGGCATTTTAATTATGATGTGTCTGGACATGGGCCTCTTTGGGTTCTTCTTGCTTGGGACTCTCTGTGCCTCCTGATTTTGTTTGACTTTTGCCTTGACCAGGTTAAGGAATTTTTCTGCCATTATTTGTTCAAACAGGTTCCCTAACCCTTGCTTACTTTCTAGATCTTCTGGCACCCCTATGATGTGAATATCATTACTTTTCATGTTGTCCCACAGGTCCCTTAAACTGTCTTCCTGTTTTTTAATTGTTTTTTCTTTTTGGTTCTCTGATTGATTTTTTCTACACTGTCTTCTAACTTGCTGATCTGAAGCTTAGCTTCCCCTAATCTGCTGTTCATTCCTTCTAATGTTTTTTTAATTACATTATTCTTAATTTCCTTCATAGTTTCTATTTATTTTTTCGTGCTGTTGAGCATCTTTATGATCAGTATTCTGAACTCTATATCTGATGGATTGCTTATCTCCATTTCATTTAGCTCTTCTTCTGGATAAGTCTTTTGTTCTTCCATTTGGGGCTTATTTTTTGTCTCCCCATTTTGGCTGCCTGTTTGGATTTGTTTCTATGTATTAGGTAGATCTGCTAGGACTCCCAGTCTTTTGGAGGGTCTCTGGTACAGGCCAATGTCAGACACTGTTTGTGACTGGCCTTGAGTACCCTTTTTGAAGTTTTCCACACTCCACAGCTTCTGGTTTTCTCTGCTGGGGCTGGTTGTGTTTGGACAGGACCAAGATGTGCATCAAGGTCTGCTTTTCCAAGCCCTAGGTTAGAAGCAAGTCAGGCAAAGACTCAAAGCACCCAGAGGTTGTTATTCAGTCTCTTAAGGAGCCTCAGGTTGTAGAAACTCTACAGGGTGGGGCCAGAGATTTTCCAGTAGTGTTGGGCAATTTCTTCCCCCTGCCCCCAGGCAAAAGCTGCTTAGAAGGTAAATGTCTGAGAAAGATGTCTCCTGCCATAAAGGGGAATGACTCAGCTCCAGGTGCCATCCAAGATCTATTCCTCCAGCCAGCCTCCCTGGATTCTCCTCACACAGCTCTAGTTCACTCTACTTCCTCCAGAGCCCAAGGTGAGTGGGAGCACATGAAACTTTGTGTGTTGGCCTTTTAAGGGAGTGTCTGCATTTCCAGCCATCTCCCTGGCACACAGAAACCCAGCTGCTTTTCACAGCCAGATATTATGTGGGCACTTTTCTCAGTTCTGGTGCTCTTGGCTGGGAAGCCCAGCCTGGGGTTTCGATCCCAGAGTCCTTAGTGGGAACATCCCACAGCTGAGATATCTCTCCAGACCTTCAGCTGCTGCCTGTAGGAGCCTAGCCAGCCCTCTCTCGCCTCCCCACTTCCTACCCATCTCTATGGGGTCTCCACTTTAGGTCTTGGTTATGAAGGTGCTCTCCAGCCCATCTTCAGTTGCAGTTGATTATTCAGGGTTTTTTTTCTCTATTTTAGTTGTAATTCCAGTTTGATCCTGCGAGAGTGTCAGTGTAGCTTCCACTCAATCTGCTGTCATCTTGGATCTCTCTCAAGCTTGAAAATTTTTTTTAACTTCATCAAATATGTGATAGCTATGCAACATACAGAAATTGATAATGAGTTTTTTTAAATTTATTTAATGAGACAGGTATTGTTTTCTCCCCTCAAATCTGAAAAAAACAACACACACAAAGCTTATGACCAATTTATTTATTAAAAATAATAAATATGATGCTGGAAAACATTTTGATACTGTGAAAACGTGATTCACTTTTTCGGAAAAGAGGGAGATGTGGGACTTCAGAGGGTGCCAAGTTCAGCGCATTAGACAGGGCATAGCGCTGATGAGTAGGTAAGGAAATACCACCTTTGCCTCTGGCAATGGCCACCACAAATGAAAACAAATAAAAACAAAACTAAGTTTTATCCCCAACATCTGAGAATGGGTTAGCTTAGGAATTTGAGGCTAATATTACAGAAGAATAATTGTCAAAATAAAACTTCAGTAAAAAAATATACTAAAACTTATTTCACTATTTCAATAGCTACTGAGAAACCATTTAATAAAGCCCAAATTTGTTTCAGATTAAAGAAATGAAAATATTAGTTTTAGGAGACAATTTTTTAAACATGACAGGAGATTTTATGTGGGTGTGTGTGAGAGAAAGACTATTCAGAAAAGTCACTTCTCTCTTAAAAAGAGAAACCAAAAAAGATTAATTTTGTAGAGGACATGATTCTTTTCTGGAAAATCTAGAGAATCTAATAAAAAATTACTAGATGTAGTAAATTTGTTTAGCCAAACAGCAAGAAATAAGGCAAACCTGCAAAATAGGTTAAATTTCTCATAACTAGTGATTACATGGAAAATGTCATGAAAGAATTACCTTTTAAAAAACCTGTATCAAAGCACATAGGAAATTAAGTTAAGGATTTATAAGAAATATTTTAAATCCTGGTAAAATAAAAGAAGACATGAATAGATGGAACGTGCTACTGTTAGAAATACTAATAGTTAATACTAGTAGCTGAGTTAGCTAATAAGTGATTCATTAGCTAAATTAATATATATTCATTTCATAAAAGATTGATGTTAATGTCCTCATAGAAGAGTTTATAGAACCTGAAAACTCTTGACGATGAGAAGACAATAAAAGCCCAAAAGAACCTCCATGTATTTAAACAATAAGAATTATGCCTAGTTCTTTAGATTCTAAAATACATTACAAAGCACAAATTTAAAAATGATTTTGATGGGGTGCGACAGCCTGAATATTATGATTTACAGTTTGATTATATAACTAGTTGTGCTTATTTCATGGTATGATATATGATATATTGTTACAAGCGACTCCTTTCCAGACCCTTTGTGTTCCCTTTGAATTCAGCAGACTGGTTTATGGTTGGACACAAACCCACAGGGCGATAAGAACGAAGTTATAAATCTAGAGGCACAAAACAGTCAGAGACACGTGCTGACCAGAAGACTCAGATACCGTTTTGTCCGAGAAACGCCAGATTGGTCAAGAACAATAACTGACTTCTGTGGACCTCCGGGGCTGCACATAGCTGCATTCTGTTCCTGGACTCAGCTTATCCCATTCCCCTTTATAATCCCATCCCTTGCACCATGCTGGATGCTCATATGCTCTCTGTCTTCTTGGTTGGCTGGCTTTGTCAATAAATGCCTTATATGATTCAATTTTGCCTCTGTTGAATTGGACGCAGTGACAAGCAGCCCGAACCCAACTGGGGATTCCTGGTAACAGTTTGAGCTCCGTCGGCTGGCTGGCTCGGTGGTTGAGCGTTGACCTATGATCCAGGAGATCATGGTTTGATTCCTGGCGAAGGCACATGCCAGGACTGCGGGCTCAATCGCCAGCAAGACGGGTGTGCAGGAGGCAGCCGATCAATGACTCTCTCATCATTGATGTTTCTCTCTCTCTCTCTCTCCCTCTCCCTTCCTCTTTCTGAAATCAATAAAAAATATATATATATTAAAAATATAGTTTGAAGCTTAAATATAGACACTAATTAATGCAATAAAACAGTGAGTCCAGAAATACATTTTATATAAAATATATTATACATCTAAAGCAACACAACAATGGGGAATGAATTCAGTTCTAAATAAATGGTACTGGCCCAGCTGGGCGTGGCTCAGTGGTTGAGCGTCCACCTAGGATCCAGGTGATCGGTGTTTGATTCCCAGTCAGGGCACATGCCCGGGTTGCGGGCTGCAGCAGATCAATGACTCTCATCATTGATGTTTCTGTCTGTCTCCCTCTCCTTTCCTCTCTCTGAAATCAATAAAGATATATTTTAAAAAATAAATAAATAAAATGAAGAAAGAAATAAATGGTACTGGGATAATTAGATTGTGATATGAGAGAACTAACTTTAATCCAACCCTTACCTCCTTTGTCTAGGATGGGCCAGGTGAGCTCCAAGCCACATGGGCGCCTCTGCCCAACCCTCACGGAAAAATCCTGTCATAGATTTCCATTCTCTGCTGAGATAATGCTTCTGAGCAACTGAGATCCTATAGCATATTTAAAAAAAAAATTCTTATTCACAACATTGTGGCCCCTTCATCTCTTGATTATAATCTGATATTCAGAATGACCTCAGACCAACCAAACAGAGGGCAGCCTGGGTCAGTCTTCTCTTTCATGCCGATAACCTATCTCCAAATTCCAAGGCCTTGGACAAAATGCCACGTTTGCTCTCCTGATGTTCAGAAGCTCCATGGCTCCCTATCAGGCTAAGTGTGTATTCAGGTCACTGGGTCCTGAACCTGGGGTTCTCCCACCTGGCCTCAGGCCTGGGCAGCTGTCATCTGGTGAATCCAAAGTATCCACTGTTACTTAAACTCTCCTGATTTATAGGATGGAAATCACTACCACAAAAGCTGCAAGAATATTCACTTTCATGTATTAGAAAATCAGTAGGAAATCTAAGTGAAAAAAATGTCACTATATTTCATAACATTTAAGCAAAGTAATAACTCATTTAGTACTCAATGAGGAGTCTAAGGAATATCAATAAACATGAGATTCATGACTCTGAGTACGTCACTGTGGCTTAGTTCACAGTGTGGCAATAGCCATCAGACATTTATAAAATCCAGTTCTAGTCATTGTGAAAGTAGTTTTAAAAGTCCAAAGTCAAAGGTGAACTAATGTACAAATAGCTGTAGCTGACCCTTTACTGCCTGTTCATTAGTTCAGATGAGACATAATATGAAGAAGTCTGTTTTCTACACATATTTGCACTCTGATGGCTTCCTTCTCGTAGTGAAGTTTAGACATCTTGCTTTAGATTTTTAAAGGATTATTTGTTTTATTTTCTCAAGAGGATATTCTATTATTCTGTAACATTTTTCTTCTCTCTTAGGCCCAGGTGTGGATTAACATAATTTGGGGCCAGACATAAAGAAATTTCAAAAGAAAAGTGTTAGAAATTGGATAGATGTACTACAAGCCAAAAATACAAAATTAGAAAGTGTGGGGTTTAAAACAACAAAAGTTTGCCTGATTTCTTGGATATGCTACCTGTTGCCCTCCCTCAGATGCCCAGGCTCAGAGAGGCATGGGAGGGGGGATGGAAAAGTGAGGAGGAGAACATTGCTTTAGTGCTTCTACCTGGAAGTGACACTTATCACTTCCATTCATAGGTCAATGGCCGGAGCAAGGAGCATGGTTATGCTTAATTTCAAGGTGGTGGGCAGGAAATCATAATCTTTTCCTATGCTGGAAAGGACAGGGAATTTGGATTTTGTTATAGAATAATGTCTACCACTGGAGGAAAGCTGGAACTGAGACTGAGAGTTCAGCAGGAAGAGAAGTGGATGTTACCAAGAATTAGCTCCAGAACTTCTGGAAGTATCAGGGAGGCCCTTGAACTTCCTACCAAGCACAATAGCACATTCAAATAACATTTACCTAAATAGCAAAGGTGAGTAGCTGACAAAGGATTACCACAATCACAAATTTTCACTCTCCATCAGACCTTACACCCCCCCTCCCTGAGCAATATTCACTTAGCCAGGAGCCCCTTCAACATATTGTGAAGAAAATAGATCTTTGGATTCAACCGAATAGGAGAGTGGTCTCTTCTAGGAAACGCTGGGGGTGTTTTCAGTAGGAAGCTGCTGAGCAGAATCAGGAAAAAGGGAGCAACCTGGGAGAGTGTGGAAGAAATGATTTTAGAGCCACGGCTATTGGGAGAAAGAGCCCAGTTTTATCCCATATTTCTGTTTTTATTTTGTAGAAGCCTATCCAAAGTGGCATTTGGATGGTATCAATATGAAATTCGCTTAAAATGTTTTTCAAAATGTGTCCCCACTAGATGGCGAAAGGTGCTCACCTATTTTGAGCTGATCTAGAGGATCGGTGCAAAGCAGGGTATGAGGAACGTCAAAGTAAAATATTGATCAGGCAGTTGGGGGGTATGAACTTCTATAATAAGAAGCTTTATTGTAGTGCATTAAATGAATATAACCTAATATCTCTAGAGCTGACCATGTGGGTTTTTTCTCTAAAAATATTTAAATCATCACATGTTAAAACTATTGATTGATTCTGACGTATAACACATAGGGAATTCACAAGAGTGATTCATTATAAGTATTATGGATAAACTGTCATTACAAAACAGGATATGTGAATATTTGTTTACAGTAAACTAATCGGCCAGTCAAGCAACCAATACAACTGAATACTTCCTATATGCAAAGCCTGTTGTCAGGCCGTCTATGGCACATGCAGCCATCTAGGGGAGTGGTAAGGAGCAGAGGCTTTGGAGTTCTGAGTTTGTACCTTAGTTTCTACCACTTAGTAGCTATGACCTTGAAAAGTCACTCAACCTGTTTGGAATTCTTGTTAAGTGGAAAATAAATACCATATGAAGTTGGCCACTCTTCATGGGGTATTCTGTCACATGCAGGTGAACATATCCTGCCTGGTAAAATCAATGTTTTCTTTAAAAAATAGTCTTATCATGGAACATTTTAAAACTTAAATTAAAGAAAAAAACTAGCATGAGTGCCCATGAGGACCACTCTTCTCAAAAAGCACACCTTTTCATTAACTTCTTTTCTCTCAGCACACTTGTACTTGTTACAAACTTATAATTCCAAGTTATTCTAAGTGGCAGTTCTCCATATTAGTGCTATTGGAGTATGGGAAATTATTTTTTAAATGATTTTTAGAAAATTGAGATGAAATAACATAAAATTAACCACTTTAAAGTGAACAATTTGGTGACAGTACACTGACAAAGTGGTACAACCTACACTTCTATTGAGAATGGGGAAGTTTAATAGAATTCAGAGGTAAGTGTTGGGCGCTCCCACGATATCCCGGTTACATGCTTTGTCTTGCATTAGGTTGGGAAGCCCTCCATGGAGGTTAGTGGGTCCCTTTTCTCATGTCCCTTCCTTACTCTTGGTCTTGATAACTTCACCAGGTATGTCCTCCAGGGTACACAGGGAGAGAGAGAAGTGAGAGCCAGAAAAGACGCAGCTGTAACTCAGTGGAGGCTCTGTGGTGGTTAATTTTATGTGTCAGCTTGGCTGGAGCATGGTGTCTAAATATTTAGGCAAACATTGTTCTGTAAGGCTGTTTTGGATGAGATTAACATGTAAATTGGTGGACTTTGAGTAAAGCAGATTGCCCTCCCTAAAGTGGGTGGGTCTTATCCAATCAGTTGACGGCCTAAAGAGAAGACTCACCTCCCCAACAAGTGAGAGGGAATTCTGGATGCAAACTGCAACTCTTCCCTGTGTCTCACCCTGCAGATTTTGGACTCGCCAAGCCTCCACAATCATGTGAGCCAATTTCTTACAATACAACTCTCTTTTTTATATACAACTCCTGTTTCTTTGGAGAACCCTGACTAAGACAGGTGCCCTGGGAATGGGACTGATTTTGTTTCTCTCATGAACAGACTGTCAGGACACATTCTCCAGTGGAGGGATCTCCAACTGCAAATTCCTTGGCAGTGGCCATGACTGTTCTGCAGCTGCTCAGAGCACTTCCCTCAGCTGCTGGCTTCCTACCATCTACTCTCCTCTGTTGGAGTCATGATGAGTGTCTCCCAGCAGTCCTCATGCATGGAAACCAAGTGAGCCCATTGCAGGTTCCTCCACTGGATGTTCCTTTATTCCCAGAATGTACACACGAGCATTGCAGGCAACACTCAGTTCACTCCTCAGATTGCCCTTCCCCCTCACAGGTGGCTTCAGCCAGCCTCATGGGCCGGGGAGACACCAGACTGCACCAGACAACCCTCTCTGAGGGGTCCCTGGCCTCAGTCCTTCCAATTTCAGCCCTTGAGGAGGGCGATGGGTGCAGGGCACAAAACTGACTTGGGGAAACATCTTTTCAAGACCTGCATGGGGAGTGAGGGTGGCACTCATTTTGCAAGGTGGCATGATGTTCTCATTTTGCCTTTGATCTTTGGAAGAGTCCCAGTAGAACAGGGGTGGGGAACGTCCTGCCTGAGGGTGGTGTGCAGCCCACGAAATCATTTGGTCCGGCCCTGCCAAGGCCTCACCAAAGAGAAGCAGTTCCAGCCATCACATTAGGAGTGAGTTAATTAAATGTTTGACCAAATATTGCAGACTAATTTTTAAGCTGATCATTTTGTATGGCCCTCAAATAATGTTATAAATATCCAAATGGCCCTTGGAAGACAACTTTATAAACACAGGTGGCTCCAGAAACTGGAAAAAGCAAGGAAACAATCCCCCCCTAGAGCCTCCAGAAGCAACCCAGTCCTGCCAGCCCATCCTTAGCCTTCAGACCTTGGAGCTGTGAGAGAATACAGGTGTGTTGTTAGAAGCCACCGAATTTCTGGCCATTTGTTACAGCAGCCACAGGAGATTAATACAGATGTTCTTTCAGGGCATCTGACACTGAAAATACATCATGCATGCATAACACAAATATAGAAAAAATATTTCCCTGTTGTGATCACAAAATCATCTTGATATAAAGGGGATCTTATTGGTATTCCTATTTAAAATGTGGTAAAACCACAGCAGTATGAAAATAGTAAAGCTACTCCATTGCAAGTTTCAATTACATATTCAGTGACATTTTTCTATGCTATATTTAATGTTTTAAAAAATTTAGAATAAAGAATAACACAGACCAAGTATTCAATAAAACACAGCAGCCTTATGAGGAAATATAAGCTGTGCCGCCGATTTGAGGTTCAGATATGGATTTATAAATCCCAGCTGCACCATTTTAAAACCTGGAGAGTCACTTCACCATTTTGAAGTCATGTTTTTATCTGTGTGATGGAGATTGCCTGAGGAGAAAATAAGATACGGCACATATATCACTTAGCATAATGTTGGCATAGGGTTGGATTAAGAGAAACAAGTCAGCTGCCTGTCTCTCTTGTGTTTATAAAGTTGTCTTAGCAAGACTCTTGATAGAAGGAGGACACATACTAGTATTTCCCTTTAAATGGTGGTAAAAGCATGGTAATATTTTTTTAAAAAGATACTTCATTGTAAAGTCAAGTTATGTAATCAGTGGCAGAGCTGAGAAATGACCCCGTATAGTAGAATTTCATTGGTCACCAGTTTCTTTATAAGCCAAAGTAGAATGACTTTCTTTATTCCCTACTTTTGATTAGACAACTAACAAATAAAGGTGGTGATTATGGGACAGGGAAGGTAGAAGGTGGCCACACACACACACACACACACACACACACACACACACACACACAGTCACTGGAAAACTTCAGTAATAGCAGGAAAAGAGCCTGCCCTCCTCTCTCTGCCGCTCCTCCACCTAGAGTCCCATTTCCCACAAGGATGTAGGGTATAAGAAACTTTAGTTTTTAATTTTAATTTTATTTTGAAATGACTAGGGAGTGACAAAAAGCTGTAATGTTAATTCATTGGGTCCCATGCACCCTTCATTTGGTTTACCCACTGGTCACATCTGACGTAACTATCACACAATATCAAAACCGGGGACATTGTCATTGTTCCATCACCATAAAGATGTCCCTCGAGCTATATGACCCCTTTATAGTTACACCCAGTCCCTCCTTCCATCAGCCCCTCACCGTATCCCTAAATGCTGGCAAACACTTGCCTCTTCTCTATTTTTATAACTTTTTTCTTTTGAGAATGTGACCTTTGGGGATTGTTTTTTTCACTCAGTGTAATGCCTGGAGTCCATCCAGGTTGCTGCATGTATCACCACTTTCTTCCTGTTTATTACCAAGTAATATTCCATCAGTTGAATGTACCATAGATTGTTTCTTCATTTACCCAGTAAAGAATAGTTGGAGTGTTTTCAATTTTTGTTTTTCATAAATAAAGCAGTTATGAAATATTCATGCACACATTTTTTGTGTGTACGTAAGTTTTTATTTCCCTGGGATCAATGCCCAGGAGCGAGATTCTTGGATTATCTGATAAATGTATGTTTAGTTTTTTAAATTGCCAAATCATTTTCCACAGTGGCTGTATCATTTCACATGTCTACTCTCAATTCTGAGAGGCCTAGTTTTTTGCATTTTTGCCAGCATTTGATATTGACACTGCTTTTTATTTTATTTTATTGGTTCTAATAGGTGTGCAGTGATATTTAGTTGTGTTTTTAAATCTGCATTTTTCTAATAGTTAACAATGTTGACTGTCTTTTCACATCTCTGTTTGCCATCCATATATCCTGCTGGTGAAATGCCTTTTTGTGGCTTTTTCTCATTTTCCAATTGGATTGTTTATTTACACTTCGGTTTAGAGATTTTTTTTTATATATTAAAGGCCATCTCCAAATACTATTGGGAGTCAGAGACTTTAATGTACAAATTTTGGGGGGACGTAAACATTCAGTACATAACACAGGTGATGACCAAGGACCAGTGGCTCCTCTCACATTCCCTCATGGCTTATGGAACTTAGAATCAATTGACAGATACATGGGAAGCCAGAGAACCTAAATTGAAAACAATTATTTGATTAAAAAAATATGGATGGTTGCCCTGGCCAGGTGGCTCAGTTGGTTGGAGGGTCGTCCCATAAACCAAAAAGGTTGAAGGTTCAATTTCTGGTCGGGGAGTGCATGGAAGGCGACTGATTCATGTTTATCTCTCACATCGATGATTCTCTCCTCTCTCTTCTCTCTCTCTAAAAATCAATAAAAATATATCCTCTGGTTAAAAAATATATATGAATGGTTTATCATGAATTGGCAAGAGTAAATTTCATTCTACACGGGAACTCAGTATAGAGATAACCTTATGTTGAAAAAAAGGATTACATATTTTTGTTTAGCAAGTCCGCACCTGTGCGATCCAGACAAGAGGCTCGCTCCCTCGCCAGCCAAGCAACAAGCCCTGAGCGCCACCAGCACAGCCTGGCGACAGCTCTGTTGGTAGGTCTTGATTTCATGGACTGCCGTATAGCTCTCGGCATCACCCACAAAACCAACACTTTCGCTTCCTTCAAACCCTTCCAAGGACACACTTGTGGCTTTCGGCAAAAGCTCTCTGGCCATCTCTCAACATCTGGAAAAGATTTGGCAAGTCTTCAGGGACAGAACACACCCCATGGATCAACTCCAGGCTTTTCTGGCTTCTCTCTTCATGCCTGGAAGTCAAAGAAGGTAGCAGGGTGGGGCAGTCATGTGGGCACGAGGCAGGTTGCCCTGAACCTCCCTCCCTATCAGAGCATCAACGAAGCCTCTTTGCTATGTCAGGTTTCCTGTGGTCCCAGGTTAACGCCCAGAAAACCAGGACACCACTTGCCATTCCAGGCATCCTTCCAAAAGAAAATAAAAATGACTAAAAATAAAAAGTTTAATTTACAAAAGTAAAAAAAAAAAAGGAAAGAAAAATGATTCTTAACTTTACACTGAGACGGTTCAGTGTTAAATGAGCATTTCTGTAGGGACAAATCATCACTCACTGACAGATATTTTTTCAGCACTGTTTGCCTGGCTTTGTATTATGAATCAGTGCAGACGCAGGCGAGTAAAGGCAGAGACCCACAGCTAATGCCCAGCAGTGAAGAAATGGCAGTGATCTTGTGTGTGCACCTTTAGGAAATAAGGCAAAATTAACGCTCATTGTGCCTTCTGATGACCACAGGAATATTAATATTATATTGCTACATATTATAAACTTTAAACATGTTTCAGAGTGAGAAATGCTCTTAGTGTGTGTGTTTGGAGAAAGACTGTAGCAGTTTCTGACTGCAGATATTTGGGGCGCAGATCCTTGAAGGTCGGAGTGGGGAAATTGGTGGATTAGAACTTGCTCCTCTCACCATGTAGAATTCAAGTCTATCAAAAATTTAATACCCTAAAAGAAGATTAAGCAACAGATACAGTACTATAGAGGGTATCCCCCCAAAATGTATACACACTTTGAATGATTACGAAGGCAGTGTTTATTAACATACAGTTCATTTTCAAAATTTAAAAGAATCTACAGAAATGAATAGGGTTTTTTGGTCAATGCCTATTTTCAAACTGATGACCATTCTGGCCCAGGCATTGCTGATAACACGAAGCATCAAGAATAATCACAAACATCCAGAATCATTTTGTCCAGTGCTCTGGCCAGAGTGGCTCAGTGGTTGGAGGGTCAGCCTGTGCACCAAGGGGTCGAGGGTTTGATTCCCGATCAAGGGCACATCCCTGGATGGCAGGTTCGTTCCTGGCCCTGGTTGGGGCATGTGCCGGAGGCAACCAAGCGATGTGTCTCTATCACATCGACCTCTCTCTTTCTCTCTCTCTCTCCCCCTCCCTCCCTTCCACTCTATCTAAAAGCAATGGGGAAAAAAATATCTTCAGGTGAGGATTTTTTTAAAAAAAGAATCCTTTTGTTTGGTATTCGTGTGCCCTCAATTCATCAATTGTTGCCAGTTTTGTGCCATAAACTTTATCTTTTATATATCCCCATACAAAAATCTGGTGGATAGATTTTCTTTGTTCAAAGCTTAGTCTGGCTTCACCCATTATTTCAAATCAGTTAAACCTGAAAAGGAGCAAAAATTAAGTGAGTTATCAGCTGTTAAAGTGTGTATACATGTTTTTGGGACACCCTATATTGAGGGTCTAAAATTCAGTAGTCTTTCCCAGATCTTATAACTCTCACAAAGATGAATAAATAATAAAGAGGGATAATTTTGGGTTAACATGTTTTTGGCAGTTGAGTTACTATCATGTTCTTCTTTGAAAATATTCCCCTCCAGAGAGACGAATCCTTTTTGCGTCTAAGGTCTTGCATCCAGTCAGTGGCCATGCAGACTGGTGTTCTAGGAATTCCCAGTGAGAAGCACACCGTGGAGAGCATGCCATTCCACCCGAGGCTGCCTTACTTACTCAAAACACATTTCTCAAGCTCAGATGATGGGCTGGATGCTGACAAAATTAAGTAGAACATGGAACCTGTTCTCCACTGGGTCTTGGTTTAGTAAGAGAGACAGACAGGTAAAGAGGTTAATCCTGAGCAAGTAGGATATTCACAGTGTTCAAAACCCAAATATTATATGTAAGAACAAATCCCTCCCTTCCTCTGTGGGATTCTGCCCTGTACTCATCCTCTCATCACTCCACCTTCCTCCTTTTCTTCATTGACTGTGTTTTCTGGAATTTCTTTATGCAAATACATACAATTATGAATATGCTTTCTTTCATTGTCTTCCTCTCTCACTTTAAAGACAGCCTGCAGCACGTACTACACTTGATCTTTTTTGTTAATAATGTATTTTGGATGTCTTTCTATATAAATACGTAGAAAGTTCCCTCATTCTTTCTTCCAGCTTCATGGTGTTACAGTATATTTGGCCAGACTCCTGTTAATGAAATTTTGGATTGTTTCCAATCTCTGCACATTAGAAACAATGATGTAATGAATAGCTTTTACCTACATCATTTTGTATTTAAGGAGGTTTATTTGTATGATACATTCCCCAGAATTAATGGGCCAAAGAGTAGATGTATGGTGCAGTTTTGCTGCCAGAGGCTTACATTAATTATTAGGCACATCACAGTAATCTACAGAGCTCTCTACATATATAATTACAGCCACTTAGCCCAGGTGAATCCTGGGTGCAGAGTCAATAGCACTGATCTCATTAAAAAGTACTGGTATCTATCTACTCACTTTATAGTATCAATAAGGGGAGCAAGTATGGGTAACAGAAATAGCAATAATTTCTGTCATATCCAGGTGGATGGCACAATGTTTATAGGGAGTGTGGGCAGAATTTCTAAATCATTTCGGAGATTTTTCAAATGACATGTGTCACTCCCCAGTGCCTTCCTTCCTCTCACCCCTAACATCCACCCTCCCTGGGGGGCCATACCCCCCCTTCACTCTTCTACCCTAGGGGTCCACAGTGAGACATTGTCACTGATGGGGTTGGTGAAAACCTTGGAGCAAAGGACAGTTCTTTAAAGTAAAAAAACACACAAAAAGTTTAAAAAACAAGCTTTATGAAAAAATTATACCACAACGCCTTCATTTTCTCCTTTTGCCAGGAATTGGGGGAAACACTGTCATGGGGCAGCGCTGACCGGCAGCTTGGCATTTGGGGACCCCTGCACTCTCCTTTCCCACCTTTCAGCTCAAGAAAATTCTACAAGTAACTCTCCAAATGTGAACCCTTCCCCAGTATTTTGTGTTGTCATTTCACCAATGTCAAAGCCTTTTCTACTATTGTACCTTCCCTCTCCCCTGTCTCCTTAGTGTTCTTTCTTCTCCATTTAGCTTTCAAAATCTAATTCATGCGAAGGATAAGGTCTAATTCCCTCAGAAAGACTTCTCTGGTTATTCTAGTCCACAAGACTAGACTCCCAAGATATCATGGGCTTCTGAGAAATCGTAGAGCCAAAGCCAAAAAGAACCCATTTTCTCCCCAATCTCTTTGATTCAGAAAGGGCGGGGGGGGGGGAAGCCAAGGTTGTAAGAAACTATAGTAATTATGCAAAGTTGTCAGGAGTCCAAGAGAAACACAAGGTCATATAAGGTGATAAAATGGTGAGACCAAGGAGGGGAGAAAGAGCTGGCCCAGAATAGAACAGTGGCCTCACAGACACCCAGAAAGGAGCTGGAGGGGACCCAGAGGACTTGGGGAGGGCTTCAATCTCAGAGAAGCTGGATATAGAAACCAGGGGGTGCCAGGGTTAAATTCAAAGGAGAGAAAAAGAAAACAGATGGACAAGCTGCTATTTCCTCATCAATCTCTGCCTTGGCTGGAACAGCCATGGCTTTGGCCCATCAGTTGGCAGTCTCAAGTGGGAGACCAGGATAAAGCTGCTAACTCTAATGAGTCTGGTTCTAAAATTTTGGGATCCTTGGCTCATCCTTCAGTTACTCAGGGAGACCTTTCCTTGAAAGCACTGGTGCAGAGGGCCTCTCTGACCCAGGCTGAGCAGCTCCTCTTCATTCGTGCATTTGCTGCTGAGCTCTGGGCTTAGATTCTGTCAATGGACCCCTGGGGCCTTGTTGGTGATTTGTCTCCACTGGCATGGGGTTCTGGGCAAGCCCCTTGTGGTGTCTTGTTGGAAAAATTAGGATCAGGTTGAGAAGACTTTTAGGGTCTTTCCCAGCTTTGAAGTTCTAGGAGTTCAGTAGTTTCAAACTGGAAAATCAGCTCCTCCTGGAGGTGAAACAAGAAACATGTCATCACAGGACCAGTGTGTGTGGGGACACCTCAGCTCCTTTTTGGGGGACAGTTAACTTTTTCATCCTGATTTATAAGGCCAGTATGAATCATTGCCTATGCTAGTCAACAGTTCTGGAAAACTTTCACTGGGTCTTCTTTTTATTACACCTACCCAGCTTTTAAAGACCATTTCTACTTGTTCATACAGATGCTCAGATGTCACATGGGAGCCTAGTCTATTACAGTTTGCAAATCCTAGGAAGTTCAGAAATTCTCTCAACTCATGTAGCTAGATAGTGGTCAAGTTCAGACAATAGCCCAGTCCTCTCCCCTAGCACAGCCTGGGCCCCCTTATTCATACAGGAAGGTTCAGAGGAAAGCCCCAAGACTGCAAATCTACCCCCTAAGCAGAGGGCAGGGAAAGACCCAAGAAAGAGGCTGGCCGCTCTAGCCTGGTAATTAATGGGGTTTGTTAAGGGGAATTTCCATACGAGGTGTGTCTTGGGTGGCTGCAAGACTAAATGGATCCCTGTGCTGCTTGGCAGGTGCCACAGAATGATAAAGGGCAAAGGGAAGAGTCACAAGTACTAATACATGAATACTTCCAGGTACAGGAAATTACTTTAATGCTTGCCCAGGTCAGGACAACAACGTGTTCCAAGAAGCAGCACATAGCAGGAGGCAAGAGAGGGGTATTGGTTTATGTCAAAATGAACATCAATTATAATTCAACAGTCTCTAAGGGGGCTTTGCACAAAGCAACCACCATTCTGGCCCTGCTCCAGCTTGCGGGACACACAGCATCCTGGAACAGTCTCTCCTCCACCCCACCCCTCAGGCCTAACACTATTCATCAAATTTTCATTAAGTGATGACCTTATATTCAGCACAGTGCTACAAGTTGGGGAAGATCCTTGTCCTCAAGGACCTTCTGTTGCAATCGGAGAAACTGGCCTTAAAACAAACATTAATAATGCATGGAGCACCGTGGCCTAGAGTAGAACTGGAGAGTCCTGCAGGATGGAGAAAATAAAACTCAGTTTCCTTAATGTTGGACCTCTGCAGAAATTGGTTGGGACAAACTGGACATGGAGCAGATATAAGGCCAAAAATATAGATGAGTGGGAGAGGGGTGGTATGAAGGGAAGGCAAAGATGTGGTCCCAGTTCTGTTGGAGGGTTGAAATAATAGAGCTGTCATTGTCCTCTTTCAAATAACTTGGATTTCCCCAAATTCAACTTTTAGTTCGCAAGTAGGTGTTTTTCTTTTTAGAAGGGAGGGGATAGGCAAACCTTGATTCCAGAATATTTGGGTCTCTTCTCTAAGTCGGCCTGGGGCATGGGGCGCATTCAAAACGCCTGGTCAAAGCTCCCCTTTACCTGTGGTTTTGTTGTAGGAATCTTGTGGGACCAGCTATTGTCACATCTTGTTGGTTGCATGTTTTTAAAATTAGTCTGTGGTTAAGCTACTAAACCATTTACTGTTAATGACAGGGATTTTCCTTTCATTTATTTAACAGTAACAACATGTTAGGGTTTTTTCTCTCCTAATGTCTCTGTTGAACAAAAAACATTACAAGAGTAAATAAAATATTTTAAGAAGAGATATCACCACAGACTCACACACCCACTGCTTTCATTTTTTGTGTTTTTTTCCCTAGTTCTTATGTCCATACCTGTGTATTTTTACCTAATTACAATCATTCTGTTGATGCTATTATGTAACCTGATTCTATCCTTGATTTTATATTGCAAACAGTTTTCATGTTTCCATAGACCTCGTGATTATTGTTTAGCGGCTGCATGATATTCCACAGAACGATGCCCCATTATTTGACTCCGCCATTTCTCTCTTCTTTGCCATCGAGGTTGTCGTCAACCCCTCACTATTATTCAGCTCATCCATTTAGGTGCTATTGTTACGACACATAAAACCGCCTTTGAGGTGATTGTCTTTTGGACGATGAAGTGAGCAAACAGCTTCAGCTACCCTGTGTCTCTACCCGATAAAAAGATGGTGCCCAGACTCTAAAAGGCCATGCGTAGATGGCTGGTAGATAATAATAATTCTTCCTATGACTGGATGGACATATCACCAACAGTTTGTGACTAAGATAACAGTGACATTCACTTCCATGATTAATGACCCCAACTTAGAAATACTACATGGTACCATCCCTAGCTTCTCTTTCCTGTCCCCTTATGGCAGGACCGCCTAAATGGGGACAAGAGTGCTAGTACTTTTTGCATTAGTCTACTAATTAGCATCTCTTAATTTGGCTTTTAAACTTCAGTGCCTGAGGCCAAGAGGAATGCGCCGTTCAGGGGCAGAGGGGGAAGGTCTGCCGTTTTCCCTCTAGCAGGTGGGGGGAGGGTGGGAACTGTAAAGGGTGGGCCCGGGTACAGTCAGCAGGAGGGGTTGTGGTATGTATAGCAGGTGGGGGAGTGGGCTACGGGCTGTCAGCCTGGCCCTCCCCCGGTCCTCCCGCAGAGATGAATCCGTGAAGAAGCCTTTCACACGTCGCAGGAAATGAAGAGTTGGGGGGGGGGGGCGCGGGTGGCAGGTGTCCCAGGCGCTGGATGCAGAGGGCGAGGGAGGGCGTCTGGGCGAACTTGCAGGGTCGGCGAGTTCGGTGGCCGGGCTGGAGGGCGGGCCAGGGAGGGGACCGTCGGGGCGCGCTGTGCTCGCCGCGGGCCGGCCCGCAGGGTCTCGCCTGCCGGAGCAGTGGGGAAGCCGCCTGGACGCGGGTTGGTGCGGGGCGGGGCGGGGCGGGCGGGGGGCGTGGCGCGCGAGTGGCCGGCCCGGGGTTGGCGCGGCGCTGGGAGGCGGGCCGTGCGCCTCGGCTGCGGGAGCGCGGCGCTGTCCTGCGGGCGCGTCCGCCGCGAGGTCCCCACGCTGTTCCTCGCGCGCGTCCCGGGGCGTCCGGCTGTCGACATGCTCCTGCTGCTGGCACTGTGCTGGGCGCTGCCGCTCTGTGCTGGGTCCCTGGAAGAGGCGCGGAGCTGGGGTGGCACTCCAGAGCAAGTAAGTGGAAATCTGGGGGTGCCCAGGGAAGGCGCAGGGTGCTGGCTGTCGCCCCTTCCCGGTGCCTCCTTTGGGCGCATGGGCGCTGGACTGGCTCTTTTGACCAGTCCTGGACGCCAGGAAGGGAGGGACCACCCCATATCCCGTCACATTATCCCCCCTTTTCTCCTCCGTTCCCCAACTTTCTGCGAGGGAGCTTCCCTACCTATTGGTGACTTGTGGCAAGAGTCCGGATGGTGAAGTTTCCTGCAGAGCTGCGTCTGGGACCTCAGAGTTCTGCAGAACCACATCTTGGCTCCTGTGATCTGCCCAGATTTCTGCTAGATTTTTTGTTGTCATTTCTGAGCCGGAGTCCTAAGTTAATTAATTCCAAGGATCTTCTTTGAGCAGCTGCGTGGGCACCTAGCTGGTTTGGGTCAGTGGTTAGAACGTCGGCCCTCAGACTGAAGGCTCTGGGTTCGATTCCGGCCAAGGGCACGCGCCTTGGCGTGTGGGAAGCAACCGACCGATATGTTTCCCTCTCTGTCTCCCTTCCACTCTCTCTGGAAAGCAATGGGGGGGGGGGGGGTCTGTTGCTCCTTCCAAACTTCCAAAAGCCTCCACTTTTCACCTCTGAAAACCTGGAGAACCGGACATCCCACCAGGTGGACCAGGAACCAAAGGATCTCAGTTCTCCTAGTTAACATTCTGAGCATCTGCCCGTGTTTGTGTTTAAATGGCCTAATCCCAACAAGTGGGTAAACTTGCATTTGAAACCTCAATGCAGTGTCTGATGAACAGAAAAACTTTTGAAAAATATAAAACAAGTTCACACGATTATCAGTGTAAAGACCTTTTAAGGAGAAATGGCTCTGTCCCAAGCAGACAGTGCATATCTGCTCCTCCCAGTGCTGTTTACACACGTATCGCTTAAATTATTTTTAAGTTGTTTCATGTAAAGCGTGTTTTCACATGATGGAAGGAAGAGATAAGTAGGCACACCCCTCCTCCCCCTTCTAGCACCTTGGTTTGCAGAGCAGATCCAGCAGATGGAATCTGCCTAAACATCAGATGATTGCGTTCATGTTGCCTCTGCCTCATGGATGTGAGTCCTGCAAAATGGGAGAAATGGTCTTTCTCCTGTAGGGTTGTCAGGAGAATTAACCCGTAAAAATTCCTGGAGGCTGTGCATGGAGAGGTGGAAAGTGCAGGCTGTGGGTCGAGAGAGAAAGGCTGCTCTTGGCCATTTACAGCTGTGTGGCCTGGATAAGTGGTTTCACCTCCCTGCCCCCCCCCCCCCCCCCCCCCATTGATCACGGCAGGGAGCAGACCTCCTTTTGAGGATGAGTGTAAGTATTCAGCTGCTGATCTGTGTAAAGGTATACAGTGGGCACACAATAAATGGTGATGTTTTAGTAAGCAATTAAGGGTGTGGGCTTGGTGCCAGGCTGCCTGGGTTTGACTCCTGATTCTTTCACTTGCCAGCTCTGTGACACTGGGCAAGTTATTTGGGGCCCCAATTTCCAAGTCTGTAAAATGTCAGAAGTAATAGGGTGATGAGAACTGAATAGCTAATAGGCCTACAGCGCTTGGAACAGTGTCAGCACTTACTGTTGGCACTGGCTGGCAGGCTTGGGCAGCTGAAGTGCTGAGGGAAGGGATTTAGGGTAAAGATCTTAAAATGTGTTTTGGGGGAATGGAGGAAGAGTGTGGGCAGGACTGAAACAAAGATTCTGTTTATGAACCAGGAGGAGGGATTAAAGCTCTAACATCTGCAAGTCCAAGTAGGCTTTTAACACTCTCTAAACTCTGCCACATAAAATAACATGGGCTTGGCCCATTTTAGTGATTTCATGCTGTCTTCAACCCATGGTCCTATTTATTCATCTTGAGAGTGACTAAGTCAGAAAAAAACTCCAAGATATAGAGTCCTGTGAAAATTAGCAATTTTACCTCTTTATCACTATTAAAATTTTATTTATTTGTTTACTGGTTGATTTATTTATCTCTTGTGATGTAGGGTTTAAGAATACAGGCTCCAGAATCAGATTTTCTGAGAGTTGATGTTTATGATCCTCTATTTCCCCATCTCTAGAATGTGGATGATGAGATGACTTAATTAAAAGGATTTTGAAAATTGAAAAGAATTAATAGTATACTTACAACTGAGAACTGTACCTGGAAATGTAGTTTGCACTCTAGTCTCAGAATTATGGCCTTCAAAATTATATGTAAACTCAGTTTTTCTTATGTAATTGAATATTAGACTGCATTGCAATTTCAGAGAAGTTCTCTTGTCATTTAACTTTAATTGGTGATATTACTAATAACACCTTAGATTCAGATTCCTTTCTCATGCTCCCTCCTGCAAACAATATTGCCTATAGCAGCACTACTGTGAGCAGTGTTTTTCAAACTTTGCTGTGCTAAAGAGCACTCCAGGAGCTCATTAAACATTCACATTTCTGAGACTTCCCATCAGTTAAGGTTTGGATGGGCCCTGGATGATCTGATGCTGGTGATCTGCAGACCACACTTAGAATAATGCTGCTTTCAGACTCTTTCAGGAAATTACTACTAAAAAGGAAGTCTCTTGTATAAAATCAACCTGCTACAAATGTATCCATTTTGTAAGTTTCAAATTGATATGGTTTCTTTAAATAAGGATAGTGCTGTATTCCTGTTACTACAAAAGCAGTTTTTAATTTACAAAATAATAATGATCATTAATTATTAAAGGTCCATAAGGAGTTCTATGTAAAAATAATAAGAAGCAATTAAGTATATGGTTAAGAGCACTTCAAGTGGAGCCAGACTGGGTTCAAATCTGGATTCTACCATTAACTGGCTGTGTGTTCTTGGGCAAGAAGCTTAACCTCTGAGTCTCAGTTTCATCATCTGCAAGACAGAGTTATTAATAGTTTTTACCCATAGGCAGGGGTGGATCTAGGTTTTGAGAGGAGAATAAAGTTTACACAATTTACAGGGACCTCTTGAAGAAAAAGAATATAAAATTATGACTATAAAGCTAGCTGCTAAAGTGAACGTTTATTTAGGGTGTTGAGTAAACCACAGCAAATGATACAGCTGACAAGCAATACATCACAAGTATCACTTATTGATGAGGGACTGTACCAGGGAGGGGTCCTAAAGCTTATTACATTTTATTAGCTTCTAAATAATAATAAAACATTAAATAAAAATAGTCAACCGACTTCTGTTCTGACGATTGTTGTGAGGATTAAATGAGTTAATTCAGGCAAAGCCCTTGCCTAACAGTCACTATTTTTAGTATTTATGTACAGCCTGGTTAAGCCCCCGATCCCCTCTGCAAGGAGAGTGTCCGTGTGCTACTTCACCCAGGGGAAGCATGGAATCCACCCAGAGGAGTAACGTCCCCAGCTCCCAAGTGCACAGCCTGGCTCAGAGCGCAGGTGTGCTGATGCCAAAAGTGGCTCTCGGTGACTCCTCCAGAGAGCAAGCGCTGTCATATGTACAACCTAATGCAATTTGTCTCAATGTGATTTTTATTTGTAGCCCTTGGCACATAGATAGTGTTCAATATATGCTTGTGGGACCACATCGATTGTGGTGGTGCATTTCTAGTTCCCTGAACTGAGAACTCCTGGAGTTTTTATTTTCATAATCTCTCACTCAGAACCAAACCTTTGCATTTGGGAAAACACTGAAAACCAAGACAATTGTTTTTAAAAACTCTTTGCAAAGTAAGTCAGTAAAAGGTTTTATGAACTCCGGACCACTCGGTAATGTCTCCTTTATGTGCATGGGTGGGATTGTTGAAATGCAAGCGTAGAGCCGAATGGGGAAGGAGGAACTGTGGGAGAGACCCCAGAGATCTACTCACTCCCAACCCAGCATATCTTATTTCTCTCAGGAGGGTGGGAGTTGGGGGGGTGTCCTGAGAATTAGGTGATGACTTGTATGTTCCTAACTAGCACTCTGTCCAAAGCCTAGGTGCTCAACCTTAAAGCAGTCTTGCCCACCGTGTGTCACAGTTCCAGCGGGAGGACCCAGCAACCTTTTTGTACCTAAGGGACAGCAGAGTCTATTTAAAAGGATGGGGCCAGGGGATGGAGACTAGGGTTTTCTGGGGATCCTGAAGCTCCTCATTATTTTCCTACAGGCAAGGTCTATTTCCCTTGTTTCTCACAGTTAAAAGAAACAGTGACTTGCCTGAAGCTAGTTGATTTATTTTTTAAGTTGCCTGGAAATTGTTTGGAATCTTAGCCCCAAAGTGAAGTTTCTTCTCCCATTACTGAGATCTTAGGCACCCCAAATTGCAAATGGTTAATGGCTGAACAGCCTGCAGTGACATTACTCCACAGGAAGAAAACTTTTGTGCAAATGATATAGAATTACCCACATGGGGATCTTCCCAGGCTAACTGTCCTCAGCCCAGGTGATAGATGGCTCCTCCAGTGCCTTTCCAACCTGTAGCCTTTGGTTTTGTGTCAGGTCCTATAACACATCTCTGAAGCAACTGACTCCTGAGTTCTGGGTCGTGGTTTCAGGGTTTTAGAATGCCCTCAAAAGTTGGGGCTGACTGGCAGATGAATTCTCAGTTCAGACCCCTCCAGGAACTCATGACCAGTCACTTGATGGTGTGTGGCTGAGCTAAGTGCAGCTTCTCTTGGTTCTGCTATGGAACCTAGAGTCACAGACCCAGTGACAGGGCTCAATAGGAAGGCAGAGGGCGAGAACCCTGCCTTGAAGTCCCTTTCAGTCAACCTGGGTCATTACAGCATCCACACCAAAAGGCAATGAACATGCTCTGTGTTTTCAGAGTCTCTTTCACCATGGGTGGAATTAAGCTTCACTGCTCTCCTCTCTTCCCCTGCGCTTTCCCATTTATGGGCTCTTTAGAATGCTTTCAGGATATTTCTCTTCTTTTCCATTTGTGATCCAACACTGATGGATCTTGGGGAAAAAATAAATTTGTGTCCAACTTATAAACATTTAAGCAGTGCCTGCTATTTTTGACCTATAGCTGTCCTAACTAATGATGGACTAGATGGTGGAGATTGCAAACTCTGTATTTACGTTCCTTGTGCAAAGGAAATCTTCAACCACCCTTCTACCTCCTGGCAGTGAATGCTGCTTGGTCCATGAGTTGAAGGGGCAGTGGCAGATCTTTGAAACTCACCATTTCTCACATAGTTCCTGTACTGAACCTGATTCTCTTAAATTTCTCCTTCCCTTTCATCCCACTTCAATAGACATCCTACACAACTAGTTGGAGCCACACCTTTATCACAAAGCCTCTCATGGTCAGTCAAGAACATAGTACATTCTTTTTCCCATTTCCTTTGTAACTTATAAAAATTACTTTGTTAAATTTTCATGAAATGTATTTCTTTCTTTTAACTTAGATAGTATGTTTCTTGATGGAAGGATCACGGTTTATATTTCTCAGTAAACGTTGTGGCCCGGACATTTTCTATTCTGATGTTGGAGAGATAAGCTCAGCTCAGGAAGAGCAAAGAATTCTATTTGTGCCATCTCTTAAGTCTATGATTTGGGGCCCCAGGCAGGTCGATGGAAGCTCTAAGATTACTATTCATGGCAGTCCTTGACATTAAGCTGGAGTCAGTTACTTATCTGTCTTTAAACCCCACTCCCAGATTCTTATAATGCAATGGGAACACAGGCAACAAAAGGGATCAGGAATGCCTAACTGAACACAATGATGATGACATTGGTGTTATTTCCACTTCAGTCCTGGCACCAGGAATCTGCGTATAGTGGAAGTTTTGATTCTGGGTCAATCTGAGTTTAAACTTGGACTGAAGTGTAGCCATAGTGATCCCCTGAGACATCAGATAGTGATCTAAAAAATGAAAAACCAACTTCTCTTGTTCTTTTTAAAGCTTGTTTATTTTCTTGAAAAAACTATTTTACAAAGGAGAGAACTTCAAAGAAAATACTTTAGATCACTCAGAGAACATAATACCTCAGAGAGGCTGGACTTTCCTTCTGATCATAGTTATATTAAGTGGTCCCCAGCCAATTCCACAAATTTAGGATGGGGAAGGCCAGAGATGAATCTGCAGAACTGAAACACCTTGCCCAGGATGCTTATTGCCGCTTTCCTTGAACAGTCTCACGCATCCCACCTCATTTTAGAAACAGAAACCAGCATCCTAGTAATTGTTTGGTTTTCATTTGGAGTCAGGGCAGATGTCAACCGAAGTCCTATATTATTTCTTTCAATTCCATGTTCTATAAACTAGAAGGCTCTATAGTAGATAATAATGGTAATTTACAGTTGTATTTTTGAGGGAGCGGGGGAAGGATCAGGGAAAGAATGGGGATTTAAACAATTTCTGTTATACTTTTAGTTGACAAATGAAAATATCTTTTTTGTGTTTTTCTTTTATTGGAAGTAGTAATGGCTAATTTTTCAAAAATTAAAGTAGCACAGAAATGTTTAAAGGAAAATAACTCAGCCACCCAAAGCTAACACCATTAGCAATTTGGTGCACATTCTACTCATACAAACACTTAGACTTACAGCAAGGGGGTCGTGTTAGATACATGTTTTGTTACTTCAGTTAATCACGTAAACATGTATCATTAATACACTAGTTAGAACCTGCCAGGCTATACTGCGGTAGCAATACCCAAATCTCAATGTCTCAAACGACAAACGATTATTTCTCCCTTGTACAATTTGTCCCTCTTGGGTAGGCCGCGGAGGAGGTGTGCACGTTGCGGTCACTCAGGAGCCTGGACTTGGCCAGCAGCTACCATCTCAAACTCTGCTAATTACTGTGCCACAAAAAAAGACATTTCTGTAGTATCACGTATCTGTAATCCCACACTTGGCCCAGAAGTGACAAGTGTTGCTTACATTCATACCTTATTGCCCAGAACCAGTCACATGGCCCTACCTTGCCACAAGGAGGCCAGGAAATGCAGCACATCTGTCAGAGAGCTACAGAAATATTTGGTGAACAGCACTAAAGTCCAATAAAATGAACATTTATTGATATCAATAAATACAGGTCCACATCGTTATTTTTAATAGCTGTATTCTAACTAATCTGCGTATAACAGTATATTTAACCAACCCACTTTTTAAAGCTAGTTTAAGCTATTTCCAATTATTAACAATTGTTTGAAAAGTTGCAAAGAATTTTCTTGTACATTCATATGGTGGGAATGTAAAATGTTATAGCCACTGGGAAAACAGCTTGGCAATTTCTTAAAAGTTAAATTTGCCATATGACCCAGGAATTCCATTCCCAGGTATCTACCCGAGGGAAATAAAAACATATACCCAACATAAAGATTTGCATGTGAATTTTCATGCAAGTTCCACATAATAGCCAAATAATAGCCCCAAAGTGGAAATAACCTAAAGTCCATCAGCTGATGAGTGGATAAACAAAGTGTGGTGTATTCATACAATGGAATATTATTCAGACAGAAAAAAGAATGAAGTACTGATACATGCTACAACATGGAAGAATCTTGAAAAAATTATGCTAAGTGAAAAAAGCCACTCATAAAAGACCACATATTGTATAATTCCATTTATATGAAATGTCCAGAATGAGCCCATCCACAGAGACAAAGTAGATTAGTGGTGCCTAGGGCCAGAAAAAGTGCAGGGCTTGGGAACTAACACATAAGGGATACAGGAGGGTTTCTCTGGGGTTAATAAAAGTGTTCTAAATTGATTGTGGTGATCATTGCACAACTTTACGAAGATACTAAGAACACTGAATTGTGTGCTTTAAACTATACTTCATAAAGCTGTTAAAAAAAGATATACATAAGACCTAGGCATATTTTTCAAGTTTTGATCCACATTGTCAATCAAATTGCCTCCAGAAAGGACGATTTATACTCACACAATAGTTCACACTTCAGTTATTTAAACAGTGATTTGACAGGAGTGAAGTTCCACACAACCAGCTAAGACTTTTAAATTAGTCCAGAGTTGCTGGTTCATTAGCATGGGTTTTGAAAACGAGGATCTCATCATCTTCCAATGCTCCTCCTCTTCATGTGGGAAAGTATAGGGGCAGATCATCAAGAAAAAATGCAATAAGAAAATTCAAGTTCAGTTCAGTTTTGCTTCCAGAGTTTCCTAGAGTTTTGAGTTGAATAATTGAGCAAGGCCGAACATGTTTACTTATTGTAAGGGACACAACAGCAAAGAGCTTATTTTCAAGCCCCAAACAATGCAACAATACAGATGAACTTTCCATTCTTGTCATTTCATCCATACCCCTCTAATAGATTTAAGGACCTTCAGATGACCAGGTAGTGTGACATCATGGGTTCAGCAGTCAGCCAGATGGGGGAGGGATGAGTATGAACTCTGGCCCAGAAGCGTCCTGATTAAAGATCAAAGCTGCTTTTCAGGATAGATAGTCCTTTCTGTGAATTTCAATTGATTTTAACTTCCTCACGTAACTGATTCTTTAAGAATGACCTCATAATCATGTTTCATGGCTCTTCTCTTTGTAGGTTGGACTCAGGGTCCAGAGGCAACTGCGGCTGTTGCAAAGGCTGGTATGTATATTTGCGGCGCATCTTACATCTGTCCCCTCACAAGTCTGTGTATTTTGAACCAGGCACTAACTTTGCTGGCAGTTCCTCCAAAGCTTGTAAAGTTGCTTATAGAAGGATTCTGACATGAAACTGTAGCTTTCATAGCACTTTCTTTAAGTGGATTTTTCTTTCTGGAAAGAGACCTGATTATTTCAGCAGGACTATAAGGACAAAGTATGAAGTTTAGAAGGTCTTCTTAAAAACGCACACACCTAAATTCACCTTTACTTTTTTATGGCATTCTCACGCAAAAATAAAGGTTTTCTTGTGAAGCAAATGAAGAATTCACATTTGCAAAGTAAAGTTTCATATGATATGAGTTGGCCAAGGCTCTCAATGCATGCTGGAGACTAACAGATCGGAACTCAGGCAGTCATTCAGCAAATAATTTTCTTTTTTGTGTTTTTTTTTTTTCTATCTTAGAAATAACCTAGGTGTTTAATGAATACACATTAATAAATATAGTTATCGGTTCAGGGTTTTAAGTTCCCTAAGATCTTTGAAATTAACTTAAAATTAATTATTGATAAAATAAAGTTTGTCAGAATAATTATTCTATGTGATTAAACACAAATTTACACTTTTTGTAATTTTAAACATTAAGTACAGTCATGAGTCACTTAAGGATGGGGATACTTTCTGAGAAGTGCGTCATTAGGCGGTTTTGTCTAACAAATAATTTTCGAATGCTTGCTCTCTGCGCCACACTGTTCTAGACCCTGGGAGTACAGCAGTGAACAAGACAGACCAAAGACCCTGTCCGTCACAGTACTTGAATTCTAAAGGGGGGCAGAGGTAAAGTAAGCAAGTAAATTGGAAGTGTATTAGTAACGGAGAAGATGACAACTACCCAAACAGGAACATGGGGGCCCGTACGTGCATTTGCATCTGTGAGATTTCTGATTGTTGTTTTCAAACAGTGGGATCCTACAGGGACAGCTAATGTGTCCTGAGTGCTACTATGTGCCAGGCATTGTTCTAAGTGCCGCATGTGTCATAGCACAGTCACCCTTGCCACAATTCTTTGGGGCATTTTACAGATGAGAAAACTGAGCTTCAGGGAGATTGAGTAACTTGCTCTAAACTACACAGTTGCTAAGAGGTACAAGAACCAGGATTTGAGTCTCAACAGCCTGGCTTCTGAGCTCATGCTCTTAACTAATTCACCAAACTGCTTTCTCAGTTATATGTATTTTTTTCTATTATTACTTTCACTCAACACCTGGCCTAGTTCTGTCCATTCTTTTAGATGGTGAGAAATAACTCCATGTCGCTGGCACACTATAATTTGTTAAGCATTCTACTGTTGATGAGTTTTCAAGTTGTTTCCAAGGCGCACCCCCACCCCCGTAAACACTGATGTAAAAAGTGTCTGTTTATTCTGTTATGTGGCTGATCTTACTATAATGGCCTAGATTTTCAGTAGGAAGATTGCTGGATCAAAGTGTATATACATTTTAAATTTTTATAGATGTTTTCAGACTAGTTTTTGAATGCTGTTACTCTTAATACTATCTGTATTAACTCCTTTTCTATCAGCAATGATGAATATGCACATTTCTGCCAATAGATACAATTACTCTTTTTTGATTTGTCAGTTTCTTAGATAGATATAAAGTGATTTTTCATTGTTCCTTTAACTTGCATATCCCTAACTACTTATGAGTTTGGACTTTTTTCTATACATTTATTGGCCATTCAGAGTAGTTCTGTGAATTGATTTTTTTTTTTAGATCTTTCACCCATTTTTCTCTTGTGTTTCTTATGCCCTAATTGTCAGTGTTTCAGATATCTTCGTATGTTATAGATATTCTCTGTCTTCTAAGTTGGAAGAATTATTTCCTAAATACGTCATTTGTCTATTAACGTTGTTTATTGGTCATTTGAAAGTTTTGTTTCTAAGTAATAAATAAGTTTATATTTTCTCTAGAGCCTTTGAGTTTTCATTCTTGGTTACAAAAATTTTCTTAACCCCATGACTGAGACTGTTTATGTAATTGCCCAGATTTTTTTTTAGAAATCTCTAGAAATTTCAAAGGTCTTACTTTTACATGCATTATAATTTTTTAATATAAACTTTATTTGCCCATTCAACTGGCACCACAATGATCTTTCCAGGAGTAGACTGATGCTTCATTTTCTTTGACAAATGTCTTCAATGATTCTGCATTACCTGTAGGATTAACTCTCAGAACATATGAGAAGCTCCATGATCTGTAGCCTGTCTACCTTATGAGTCTCCTTATATTTTATACTCAGCTGTACCACACTAATCTGAATGTTCTCTACTCTATTTAATGAATAGAGTGTGGGTGGCAACAGCTGGCACTCATTATCACTGCCAGCTCTTGGACCACAGGGATTTGCTTGATTTATCCTGAATTAATTAGATACCCTTTTTTAGGAAGCTCTCTGACATCACATACACAAAAAATGTTGATAGTTTGAAGAGCAAGGGTGTCTTTGTGTCTGAGTCTTCATGGTGCTTAGCAGGTACTGGCCTGGTTTTCCTCAGACAATTCACTGTCATCATTTAACCTACCAATGGAAATGGCCATGCCTGGCATCTCCTTCACAGCAGGTATTCTAAAATTTGTGGACTGGATTTGTTTTAAGCAGATGTGGTGAGACAGGTAGACACAGAAATGATTATCACAAAGGAAGAAGTTTATACTCACAGATGTGTAAGAACAAAAGGCATAGCACACCACACAAGGCCACACGGGGAAGCACCAGGGTCAGTCAGGAGGCAGAAGCAATGGAGGCAGAGCATAGCCCAGAGCTTTCATTGGGTTTTTGCAGGAAGGAATTGTTGAGTAAGCTTAGGATTGGGTAGTTTGAATAATTTTGTCAGGCTCTGGGCTGTCGTGGTGGTTCCTTATTGTCTGGGGGTGATTTAGGGCAGATGAATATTGGCTGAGTGTATGAGAGTTTGATAAAGGAGGTGGGTGAGAATGTGGACTCTGGACTGGTTGGTTGTATATCAAAGATGTGCTCACAGGGGAGCTGTTTGTTATCTCTAGGAATTAGCTAGCCCTAGGATTAAGGCGTCAAATGCCAGTGCATCAAGAATATGGAATATAAGAAAGTCTAGTCAATACAGCAGGTAACATGTCTCCTTACTCCCAACTTTAATCACCATGGTTTATCTTTTATAGGAGGTGTATAAAGTGGGTTTTTCTCCTACATGAAAGTGATAATTGCATTTTATTTTTCTTCTCTCAACTTAATGAAATATTGCTAAGTAGAATGTATTACTGCAGATAGGCAATCCAGAGCTGATGCCACCCTCTGTCTACAGAGGGGTAAATTATTTCTCCAAGGTGATAAATACATGTGCCTTGCCAGGGAGGTGCCTCATCTGGAGGTCTTCTGCTTCATGTAATATCAACATGGGCTATGTTGTTTTTCTTAGTCACTGCCAAGCCTCAAACTTTTCCTTTATAAAGTGAGGGGGAGCCGAGTTAGATGATTTGTAAGGTTCTCTACTGCCTCCAAAATTATTTCTCCTAATGATCACTAAAGAACTGTGAGACCAGAATAAAACAACAAAAGGTTAATCTTTTGGGAAGAGACCTGACTTCTGGCAAATGCCGTCACAAACATTCCTGAAGTTGCATTTCCAGATCGCGTCTTGGGTAATTCAGGACATCCTCTGGGTGGCTTGATTTTTAAGTGACTCACATGAATCACACAGAAACGTTTAGTCCCTTGAGAAGCTAATTAAGACACTCCCTGCCTCAAACTGCTTTTCCATCTGTTTAGCTTTTGTAGAAAAATAATGAAGAAATTATTATGTCACAGAAAGACTTGATTTTTGCCCCTTATTTTCCAGTTGACATCTCCAAACAAAATGAGTTAAGTATAAAAATGGAAAGCATGTTGAATTCTTAAGGACTGTGCATTGGGAAAAATTGAGGCAACTGTTTTATAGCTTTCCCTTTATGACCCACTTTCACAAACCTCGGCCATTCCAAGTTTTGCACTTGGCTTTTGGGGCTGTTCATTTCCTTACAATTTGACATACCTGCTCAATAGTCTTCTCACAATGTAACCTTCTTTCTAATTAAACTGTTCTGTCCTTTGTTCTAGGAATGTGATGTGGTTTATTCCTACTTCTATGAGTTTTGTGTTTCTAGAATGCTCTTTTTGTTTTCTTTCACCACATACAAATTCTAAGTCTGTTTTAAAACCCTTTCATACTTTTACAGACCTCACTGATTTCTCTTTCTTCTGAAAACTGTAATGACTTATAGCCAATAAGCTATATATATATATATATTTTTTTAAGCAACTCACATGAGTCACAGAGAAATGTTTGGTCCCTTGAGAAGCTAATTAAGACACTCCCTGCCTCAAATATTACATTTGTAATATTTCTTCCCAATCATTCATAGAATTTAGTCTAAGGTAGTGTTTAATAAATACTAGTTTATTACTATTTCCTTTTCTTGAGGTATGTACTTTTCTTTAATTGTTTAAGATTCAGAAAATCCAATTCAATTCCATAACTGTTTCTGAGTTTTATTCTGTGCTGAGAGTTGTGGGTGAAAAAAAAGAGAGTCTTGGTCCCTGTTCTCCATGTGTTTGCAATCTAGTAGGGACAGGATAAGGATGGGTAGCTTGAGGGGAGTGTGGGACAGATTTGCACATAATTAATTTCACTAGATTGTAGACCACAGGCGCCATAACAGAAAGGCAGGGGCTATGACGTGAATGTCACAGCAGCAGCTCCTATGGGAAATAGTGACTGGGCAGAAGCAGTAAAACAAAAATAGTTTCTTAAAACTTTCCTCAGCCTGTTTTTGGATCCATAAATTATGCCTCTTATTCTTGATGTAATATTGTGGAAAATTCTACTATACCCATAATCTTAGTTTAAAGTAAAAGAAGATAGCATAGTGTAGGTAAATTTAGTCTTTTGTCAGGTGTCTCTAATTTTCACATTTTAAGTTCAATGAAATTCAACAGATTAACATCACATAAAAATAGTCACATATGTACTAAGTGAAGAAGATTTTTAATTATTTTAAAAATAGTACTGGGCAAGGACTATCTACTGAAGGCTAAGTTGTTTGGAACGCTATGCAGCTAGAGTTGTATACTCTTCTCTAAATGTGAACTTAAGATTTTTCCCTAATAGTACTCTACTTTTATGTAAAAAAGTTAAGTGATAGGCTGATAAGAAATTTTGGAAAATGTCAGAATATGGCCACAGTGCAGAATGGGTTCAGCTTAACATCCTATGTCTTGAATGTTGACAATTTAATGGGTGATAACTGAGGTTCACAGGTAAATTCTGAATCAGTAAAAAGACTCTTATATTTGGCATGCTTTTGGAGTTCTATATTTTATTGGCCACCTAACAATGATTGCTGTGGAAAGCCTTGAACGGCCAGGCTCCTCTGTGAACCCTTCATGAAAGAGGCAGGGTCGGAAGTCAAAGACTCCAGGTTCCGGAGCTGCGTTTACTACCTCCTGCCTGTGTGACCTCTGGCCTACATTGGAAAAGGGAGGGGACTGAGCTTGAGAATCTTATTCTTAATATTTTGCCTGTATAATTTATATTGTAACTTCTTCCTGTAGGACTTCAAGGGTATTTCTAATATGCAGAAGTCTAGTTCACAAAGCAAAACAAAGAAAACACATAGAGATCAGAAATAGCATAGAGTTAAGAATAACTGACAAAATGACCAAATCTCACCCAAGTGCAAGGCTCACTACAGCAGGGCTGCAAAGCTAAAATGTCTAAAGAGATGAGCGGGTGTTGCAGTTTTATTGCTGTATAAAAATCTTCCCCAAACTCAGTGGCTTTAAAGCCATGACCCTTATTGCACCGTTTGTGGGGCAGGGGTTAGGCCGGGCTCAGCTGAGCGAGTCTTCCGGCCACAGGATGTCGATGGAGGTTGCTCTGTGCCACTCAGCTGGCAGATGAGCCGATCTGGAGGCTTCACTCACACGCTGGGCTCCCGAGCAGAGCTGGCTGCAGCGGGGCTCCACGGCCACAGCGGCTGGGGGCCTACACACGGCCTCTCCGGTGTGACAGTCTCAGTCTCACATGGTAACTCGGAGCCTCCAGAGAGCATGTTCCCAGGGACCTGGATGGAAGTGTGAGGCTCCCTGCATCCTGGCCTCACCGTCCCAGGACGTCACTTCCAGTGTGCAGTGCAGGTAAATCAAGTCACTAAGGCCCAGATTCAAAGGGAAGTGAATTAAACTCCAGCTCTCAGTGGTAGGAAAAACAAAGAATTTGTGGCCATTTAAAAAGATTCTTCCTTTCTTTTGTTATTGTAGTAAAATACCCATAACATAAAATTTACCTTAACACTTTGAAGTGTACAGTTCAGTGATATTAAGTACATTCACAGCCATGCAGCCAGCACCACCATCCATCTCCATAACTCTCTTCATCTTGCAGAACTGAAACTGTGTACCCATTAAACAATAACTCCCCGCTCTCCCCTTCCTCCAGCCCCATGAAACCACCATTCTACTTTCTGTCTAGTAAATTCATATCAGTGGATCACACAGTATTTGTCCTTTTGTGTCTGATTTATTTCACTTAAGATAATCTTCTCATGGTTCGTTTGTGTTGTAGTGTGTGTCAGAATGTTTCTTTCTTTTTAAGGCTGAACAGCATCCCATTGTATGCATAGTCCATGTTTTGTCTGTCTGTTCATCCATCAGTGGACACTTGGGTTGTTTCCACATTTTAGCTATTGTGAAAAATACTGCTATAAATATAGGTGTGCAAATTGTGGGTATTTTTAATCTAATAGAACAGGGGATATCAGTGAGGGAAATAGGCTGGGAATAAGGAAAATTCCAGTAAAAACCACAGTAAAAATGACTCTTCACTCTCAGCCTCGTGTCAATGAGACAGTTGGGACTGGTAGGGCCTGGGGAGCTGCAAGTATGGAATATGGGTCTGATCTAAAGTAGCAGCCACCGTTAGAGCCAGAGCTCCTGGTCATGTGGGATGTGCAGCCAGAGTGGCCCCACTTTGTGTTTCAAGAAAAGTGGACATTATGGATTTTAATATGACCTTTCCCAGTTTTTAAATGTTGTCACCTAAACTTGAAAAACTTTTAAAGGCTGTACAAGTCAAATAAAAAAGCCTATGGGCTATATAATTTGAGATATCTCTCTAAAACACACTAATCAGTAAAGATATGTAATGATGGGTATCAGGGCCTTATCTATTCAAATACTGCAGACCAAGCCATCAGCAAACTTTTTCTTAAAGGAGCAGATACTGTCCTTATGAGAGGCTTTTAGGATAAATTTAGTTAGCATAAACTTTCATTTTTCTGGGTTCTAATTTCCCAAATACTTTCTTGAGCTCAGTATTGATTCCCATTTTACAATAATGTGATTGTAGTCCAAATGGAAAAGCTAGACTACAAGAGGTCCCTGGTTCATATTCAAGTGCCTACTCAAAAAAAAGATAAAAAAGAAAACAAAATGGGAAAGCAGGGATTATAGTGTCACTAAGTGGATATTTATAAATTAATTTGAAAATGAGAACTTCTTTAGACATGCTTTGATTTTTTTTTTTAATGAATTTGGTGATCCTATAAATGTGATCTAAATGTTTATAACAGAAAAATATTATGTACTTCACTTTTAAATTCCAATAATTCATTAAACTACTTAAGGAATGCATAGCAATTGGAAAGCTTAATTGTGTGTGTTTGTTAAAGTTAGGGAAGAAGATTTGTTTCTGTCATAAACTGGTTGCTCAACCATGGTTATTTTATACGTGGAGGAAGTAAAAAGTGGGAAAGTCAGGAAAGACAAAGAAAGAAGTAAAGAATTACATGCCAAACTCTCCCAAATTGAAGATTATTTCTTCTATGAAAAAAAGACCTACTTCTCCTCCAAATGGTTGGACCATGATTTCACAGATCATTGAAAAATACTGTGTTTTAATCCCAACAGAAAACCAAACCATTGATGACAGAATTCTCCGTGAAGTCTACCATTATTTCTCGCTATGCCTTCACTACGGTTACCTGTAGAATGCTGAATAGAGCTTCTGAGGACCAAGAAATCGAATTTCTGATGCAGATTCCAGCCGCAGCTTTCATCACCAACTTCACTATGTAGGTGGCACGGGTCAGAGACCCTGGAATGAAATTTTTGGTTTTTTTAAAATATATCTTTATTGATTTCAGAGAGAGGAAGGGAGGGGAAGAGAGAGAGATAGAAACATCAATGATGAGAGAGTCATTGATCGGCTGCCTCTTGCGCTCCTCCTACTGGGGATGGAGCCCTTAACCCAGGCATGTGCCCTGACCGAGAATTGAACCTCAATCTCCTGGATCCTAGGTCGATGCTCAACCGCTGAGCCACGCCTGGCTGGGCTGGAATGAAGATTTTTATGCAGGGTGGCCAGGGTGAGCCTGAGATGATGTGTGGTCCACAGCCTTGTGGCTGTGAGAATGCATTTCCCAGTGGATGGTACATGCAGAAGGCTGACTCCTTTCTTCCCTCCCTCCCTCCCTCCCTCCCTCCCTCCCTCCCTCCCTCCCTCCCTCCCTCCCTCCCTCCCTCCCTCCCTCCCTCCCTCCCTCCCCCCCTCCCTCCTTCTCTTCCTGATCCCTTCTCCCCCTTCCTTTCTTCCTCCTTTCCATGACTTCTTCTTTTCCTCTCTTTCTCCCCTTTTCTCCAGCAAATGAGTACCCACTCTGGGCCAGGCCCCCTTTCAAGTCATTGTACACTTTTCTGAAAAAAAAAGACAATGCTGCTCTGCTCCAGAAATTTTGTAATAATAATAATAAGTAAACAAATTAAGTAAACAAATCAATAAATGAGATAATTGCAGACAGTAGCAAATGCTATAAAGATGGCAAACAGAATTGAGAGGGGCTTGTTTAGGTAGGGAAATCAGGAAGGTGGCTCAGAAAGGGCAATGTTTAAGTGGAGTTACGAATGACGAGGCAGCATGCGACCTTGGCTATGTTAGGTATATTTCTTCTTTTCCCAGTGGATGGTAAAGATATGCAAAAGAGAGGAGGTGTTTGGTTTGAATTTTGGGCCTGGGCAAGATTCAAGAAATCAGATCACCTGATTTCTCCCTGAAGAATCAATCATAGAGGCACCTCGGGTTGGGTCCTACCGTTTGTACCTGTTGAAAATTGCCCTAGAATGACACGAATGATCCAAGGGTAGTGCCCCGGTTTGGAATGCAGTTTCTGCAGATCCAAGAGGCAAATAAAAATATTTTCTACTGTTGTCATGGTTATGAGATCCATGTTTGCATTTGCCTTGCAAGCTGCTGACACGGCTGTCTCTTATTTTCAGGTTAATTGGAGACAACGTATATCAGGGAGAAATTACAGAGAGAGAAAAGAAAAATGGTGATAAGGTAAAAGAGAAAAGAAATAAAACCACAGAAGATACTGGGTAAGTGCCGTTTAATTAAGGAATTAAAAATTCACTTTAGTGAAGTGTCACATCTTCTGCCTCTTTGCCTAGCCATCTTGACCTCTTTCCTTCTTTTAAGTATTTATTTTCTTTTTAGTTTTTAATCTCAATAATTAAAATCTACCTGGTTAACAGCATAGTAGGTAAGGATTTATAGCAAAAAAGAACATTTTAGCAGCCCCACTTCCTGGAAACATCCACTTCTAATATTTCTGTAGTTTTTTGTTGTTATCCCCCTAACTCTAAATATTATGATAGTCTTGGTTTTTACAAACTTTTTGACAAAAATCAGTAGTATCCATTGATTCTCTGTTGTGAAATCACAGGATTCAGCATAATTACATTGCTTCCATTCTCTGCATTCCAAATTTTTACATTATTATTTCTTCTTAGTTAACCATCTTAGACTAGCCCTACGATCTCCTGCACTTTACCCTGCCTTTCTGTTTTCATTCCCATCTTTTCTGACCTAATCATTTACTTTTGCATTGTCAGAGTTACTAACATTTAAATTCTGATGTCACAATATTTGTGTGTGTTTTTTTTTTAAGTTTTTGTTGATTTTTAGAAAGAAGGGAAGGGAGAGGGATGGAGAGATAGAAACATCGATGAGAGAGAAACATTGATTGGTTGCCTCCTGCACACCCCCTGCTGGGGATCAAGCCTGCAACCCAGGCATGTGCCCTGCCAGGGGACCTCTTGCTTCTTGGTTCATGGATCAGCACTCAACCTCAGCGCCATATCAGCCAGGCTGTGTTTTTTGTTTTTTCTATTAACTAAATCTAAACATTGGAAACGAAGAAATAGCATTTGTTTTTTGATGACATATAAATAACATTAACTGCAGAGCCATCTAGTATACTAAGATTCTGTTTCCTTCTCTACCAGCCTGTTTGGAGAAAAATGATCATAGTATCTAGATAAAACGATATAAACATGTAAACCTGCTTTTTGTTCATTAATAAAAGGACAGAGTTTTGAGAAAGCTTGTTCTTTAAAATCATAGACTGTCAGAAACTTTGCTGTTGGAAATCCTGTTAGTGAGAATGGAACGTGTGAGTCATGGGTTCACTTTGGTACATAGATTCAGAAAAGGGTCTGTCTGAAACAAAAGTCCACAGTCATCTTAATTTTGTAGCTCCTAAGGACAAAGAACCTTGAGTTTGCTTCTCAGTTCAGGCTGATATTAAATGCTTTACACTGCTTTTCTTTGAGCTTCCAAACTCTGCTTTGTTTAACTTTACCTACATTCCACCCTTCCTCAATCCTATAATAACCTTGTGTTCTCCTTTGTTTGTCAAGGTGCTCCATGATGCTTCTGGTATGTCATCTCCCCTGCTGCAGCAGGTTATTAAAATTTAACTTAGAAACATGCACACACACACACACACAACATCCTATATCTTTTTATTGAATTTATTGGGGGTAACACTGGTTAACAAAATTATACGGGTTTTAATTGCACAGTTCTACAACATATCATCTGTATAGTGTGTGTTCACCACCCCAAGTGGTCTTTATCAGATGGGCTTTATCAGAATTAGCTTTTCCTATAACTCATAAGTTGTTCAAAATCATGCCAGAGTTTAGTTTAATTGGATCACAACATATTCATTTTTGTTTTTTTCCTGGAGTTTCTAATTGATTTTCTGATGAGATAAAACTTATTTTTGTCACAGTCTACATCTAGCAAGACACATAACTCATTTGAAATGGTGACTAAATGGACAGCTATGACCAAGTTTCTGCAAGCAGTGACATCCATGTCATTGTCAATAGCAACTGGAAGGCGTCATTAATTGGGAGACAGCCTGATTTCTGAGCTATTAAACATGAAACAATAGGTGTCTCCAGACCATGGAAGACTGTCATTGCTTTGCAGCCTTGTCACATATGTTTATGTTGGGATATCTTTTAGTTTTCATCTGGGTTGGTTTCATCACTTCTTGTATTCCATGTTTTCCTCTTTTTATGATTTTCACCTGAACTTTGCTGGGGAATATTCTGAAGTAACTTCCTCAGAATGGGTGCATAAGAGGCAAACTTTCTGAGACTTTGATTAAAGTGTTGACTGTGTCTGGAATTTAAGATTAATTTACCATTTGATCTTCGAAGACATTGCTCCAGTGCCTCACGACATCCAGTATTACTGAAGATGCATTTAATGTGGTCTAATACCATTCCTTTTATTTGTTTTCTCTACCTGATATTCTGAAATTTTACAATAATGGGTTTAAAGGTCAATATTTTTTATTCATTCTGCTCAGCTCTCAACAAAACTTTTCCATTTTAACACTTGTATTCTTCTCAGCTCTGGGAAAGAGGACTGTAGGAAGCCCATCATCTTAGTCATTCATTCATTTGTATGTAAACTTGGAGTTCTCCTTGCATTTGGTCCCCCTTCTCACTTTCATCTTGTGGTGTCCTGCTCAATCAGAGCCTGGCATCTCTCTGAGATTCTGCAGGTGGTTTTTTCTCTACTTTGCTGCAGTCCCTTCCTACACCGTCTGAGCTGTAGAGTTCTTACTCTATTAAATTCCCCAAGTCTTGCAGAAATGTTTTGAAATGTCCTACCCACTGATGGTTTCCCCTACCACTCTTACTCCTTTACTCTCTCTGTTATGGTCGGTCTACCATCTTAAATCAGAGAACTCTCACTCCAAGTACTGAAAGCATTTAAAATGATTTGTATTTTTTTACGCAATGCAATCCTTTACTTTTTACCCTTTCCTTAAACACATCCATTAAACTTTACCAAGGTGTAAAAACCTCATAATTTAGTTAAAGTTATGTACAATGTCTGGTTTATTTGGCCATCCCTGCAAAGAAGAGAATGCAATTCACATCTAAACCCCAAACCCCTCTTTTCTAGCAGTTCACCTATTTCGGGTCTTGAGTATCCTTTCAACCTTTTCAACCTTCCTCTAGTTCAGGCCTTTACTTCGCCTCCCAATACTAATTTCTGCTTTTACTCTCCAAGGACCGTTATACAGAATTTGGTCAGTGTTCCAAGGGGACTTGAGGGAACCAGGCTTTCTCCGACCCTCTGTCACTTTTCCTTACAGGGAGAAGGGGACTGAAACGTTCAGAGCCTCCTTGGTCATTCCCAGCAAGGACAAAGCTGTCTTCCTCCTGAGTTATGAAGAGCTCTTGCAGAGGCGGCTTGGGAAGTATGAGCATATCATCAGTGTGCGGCCCCAGCAGCTGGTGGGGAGGCTGACCGTGGAAGTGAATATTCTGGAGAGTTCTGGCATCCCGTCGCTGGAAGTGCTGCCTCTCCGCAACAGTAGGCAAAAGGGCAGCGGGAGGGCAGAAGGTGAGTGGTGCCTGCTGGATCTGCTCAGATCTTCTGGGGTAACTCAGAGCTGGGTGTTGGCTTTAGAGAAATCTGTGGAACAGATGGCACCTCCTCAACAAAGGCTCTGAGTGTTTTCGAGAATCTGAACGATTGCAACTAAACAAAGACACTGCCCTGTACAATTTTTTTTTTTTTAAAGCCAGAGTTTATCAAGAGATTTTTAAATGTTTGAATTATTTGACACAGTAATCTCAGTTCTGGGAACCTAACCTAGGTGAGACGCCTAAAATATTGGAAATGTTATATGCATGGGATACCGGACGAAGTGGGGGGTCCTCTTCTCCACTAGGTGCTGCTGAATGTGAAGTCTTTGCGATATCCAGAGAAAAGGAATTTTCTGAGACTTGCACAGGAGGATGCTACATAGTAGAAAGCTTTATTTTCATGGAATTACATCCCTGAGTTTCCAAAGTCCCATTTCCCTTAGTCCAACCATAGAGGAAGTGTAGCTGGGGTTTCAGTATGGCTAAAATGAGACTCACTGTCCAGAGTTTCCATTCCATTTTGGAGCCAGGTCCAGCACGGCATCAGGCTAATTGCAGTCCATTAATCCATTGCATTTGGGGGTCCACATGGGTGTGGGCCACTCAGGAGAATGCCTGGAAGCCACGCATAAACCATGAGCCAAGTGTGCCAAGAGGAACTAAGAGAGTGAACTTCTTTGTTCAGGGGATTATATATCCTAAATTTCCATGTGTTTGCAGTGGCCACGCCCATTCTGGCCAATCATCTCTGTTCCCAGGTGTGATTGACAGGCAAGTACCTCCCCTATGTCATCCAGCTTTACTGGGCATGCCTCTATTTTTCCTTTGTCCAGTCCCCTTCCCCCAGTGTTTTGCAGGGAACATGCCTATAATGTCTGGCCTTCCCTTTGCTCCTTTCCTGTTATTAATAACTAGTTTATTACAACAATATCACATGAACCTATTTGATGATATTTGTAGTAGCAAAATCATTCCATTATCCTAAATATTCAGCCATACAGACATCATTAGTACAATATGGTTATAAACATGATTCAGCATATTACAGGAGAAAAAGGACAGTTATAATGGTAAATATGATAACTTTGTTAAATATAAATTTGACAAAAGACTAGAAAGTTATATAAAATACTCATTTTATACCAAGGGTGAGGGAATATGGAGTCATTTTCTAAAATATCTGTTTTAAAACTCATAGTTTATATTGAATAATCACTTGTGTTAGGCCTTAATCTATACCAGTAAGGCTTGGACAGATGGGTCTAAAAATTGCACCAGAATGAGAATGACGAGATTTCAGATCATTGTGACATTGAGGTCAGAGAAATGCTAAGTGATAAGTGAACATGCGGAATCTTAATTCAACCCCTGTGATTGCCAGGAGAGTGGCCCAAGAAGTCTTCTTGTGCAAGAATATTTGGGAATGAGATTAGAAGGAGACTGGACAAATGACTTGACAAGTGGAATAAGAGAATGCTGTGATTTAATATAATGTGAAAATAATCCAGAAAGGACTTCTCTACATGAGAAGCACTTTACCCTCCAACTCTGGAGTGTCTCCTGGTCTGTAGGGAACTCAGGTCTTTTGTGATGTGTTGACTCCAAACATTGAGTTTGATCCTCTCAATGTAGATCTAATTGAAATTTTAAAATATTGTCAAGGTATCTGACATTCAAAAATGTCAATATGCCAATCTTATGTCATATAGGTGGCCATGTGTATGGTTAATGGATTCTAGTTGTTATTAACTATAACCCTGAAAAAAAATTGCCTAGACCCTGCAAGACTCAGCTTGCACATCTGCATACCAGGGGTGCTAACCTTCTCATAGGGTCACTGGAAGTGTTAGTGCGTGCGAAGTGCCTGGCCCAGAGTCAGAGCTTGATAATTATTAAGTATTGTCATTATCGGTATCATCTTACATTTACTTTTTTTTTCTTTGCAAATCTTACCACCCTTGTTAGATCATAAGTGTGACTTTGAAGGCAGGTTTTTTGAAGGCATATATATATATATATATGCCTTCAAAAAATATATATATTTATACACACACACATTAATAGCAAAGAATGTTCTTAAATTGCATTTCTCCCTAATCATAATTTGTAGGGATATTTTCCTATGTACAACTGTGTGAAGGAGCTATGTTTCCAGGGGGAAGATTCTTTGAGAGTTTGTAAGATCTCAGAGAGGGATAGCTGTGTCCGGGCCCCCGGGAGGCAATTCTGAGGGTCCTGCTGCAGTAATGAGGTGTGTGTGTGTGCTTTGTCTAATTTCCAGAACCACCGAGACTCTTCAGAGATGTGTGCAAGTGTGGTGTGCGTGTTAATGTTTGGAGAGTATGAATCACAGTTGTTGGGCTGAAAAGTTGCTTACTGTTTACAGTCATGGCCTGAGAGAATCTCAGAGGAATTTTTCCAGACCATTGATCTCTTGGGACCTGTTTATTTTTAAGAAAATTGTTTTCCTAGCTCACAGCAGAGCAGAGCAGATCTTTTCCCTCCAGAGCGCGGAGGTTTCACAGGCATTTTCCCGGGCCAGGTGCAGAGGATGGCCTGCCTTTTTGTTCCTCACTCCCATCTTTCAGAGCTCAGCTGTTATTGTTTCTGCAAAATGGCAGCCTAAGCAGGAGAGGCACAGATGTTGTGATTTTTGTCTGGACACTTGCATGCTTCCAAAAGAAATCCAGGGTAGAGATCAAACTAGGCTTGGCATTGCACCAGCGTGAGCTGTCACCGCGTGAATGTGGACCCCAGCCAGTGCATTCCTCTCACGGAGCTGGCTGTGTTCAGAAGTCAGACTTCTGGAATTTCTCTAAGCAAATCTCAGACCACTGGACCTATTTTCATCTTTAGGGAAGCAATTCTAGATAAGGATGGCTGTGTGCTAGATACGACACTTGGTACTTTGCTTGTATCATCTCATTCAACCTTAGTTTATAACAACCCTCTTAGGGAGCTTTTGTAAAATACTGAGAGTGTGAATTCAAATTCCCAGTCTTTCCCTAGTTATATAAAAATACAAGAAAAGGCTAAAAGCAGTATCACTTATCTTTACCTCAGTTTACTTTCCTGGTGTGTCAAGATTGGGCCCATGGCTATTGTATTGTAAATGAACGAGCTCCTTCTCAATCTATAAGCAAATTCTGTGAGGTGTAATTTGGAAGCCAAAATGTTATACTTGCTGGATTAATAAAATGTTAACTCATGTACTCAGGACTCACGTAACTCATGGTTCAGAATCTAAAAGATGACAAGCTAGTGTACAGTGAAAGACAAGACTCCCTCTCCTGCCCCCCACCTCGGTTCCTCTCCCCTAAAATATTTTGATGATTTATGGGATCAATGGAAAGAGTGTTTGAAATTCATACTTTCCTAGAACATCTTTGGGCCGTGTTATCATCTGAAGGCATATACCGAGATAGATACTCCATCTGTGTGATTGGTTCAAGGCCGGTTATTTCACTTTTTATGTTAAATCTCAAGCTTCTTATTGTCCCATGGCCCCTAAATTACTGCCATTTTCATGATTACAAGTATTTTTTTTGACAGAAAATTTTCATTTGTGATAAGATCCCTGATGGATAGGAGTGAAACAAAATAAGAAATAAGGTACCTTGCCTATTTTATTCCCTTTTGCTTTACATCAGTGACTCAAACTTGGCTATATCTTTATAGTCACTTGGAGAGATTTAAAAAAAAGAAATATAGACTACTGAATCCTACGTTAAACACTTGAATTAGAATTTATTAGGGTGAGGCTTAGGTACTGTATTTTGGGGTATGAGAGTCTATGAATTTATATGAGAAATTAAGACTTTATAGAGAGAAACTATATGAGTGCCTTTAACATATTAATTTATTTGTAAAGCTAAAGAATAATGCTGAATATTTTTCCTACCACTAAACAGGTATGGTACTATGACTTTCATAGTTTATTATTTATATTCTTTGCTTTTTTAAAGCACAGTTTTATTAAGGTTCAGTTTACATAGCTTAAAATGTACCCATGTTAGGTGTTCAATTCATTGATTTTTAGTACAGTTGTACAGTTGTGTAACCATCATCACAATCCAATTTTAGAACATTTCTATTACCCGACAACGATCCTTGTTATGTCTTTGCAGTCATTCCCTGCTCCCACCCCGGCCCCAGGCAACAGCACTAATCCACTTTCTGAATCTAAAGGTTTCTGATAGCTCTATTTTTAAAAGCACCCCAGGTATTCTGATGCGCAGTAGATGTTGGGAACCCTTACTTTGGACTTCTCAGCAGAATTTAGGGACATTAACTATGCCAGGATCTTCACCTACAGAAGCATCTTTTAAAGAAGATTATTTCTTTAATTCCATGGGCCCTCAGAATACTGACTTTTGATTCTTATTAAAATGTGTATCATTCCTCTTTTCTACCATGTTTTTACTATTGGATACAACATAGGCCAACATAGAATTACTCACACAGTTGGTGGGAAGTAACCTTGTCACATATCCAACTTCTGCTCATCAACATTGAAACTTTAGATGAAAAAGTTTCAACAGACCATCTCAATGGAGCTAGTGCAATCTTCTAACAGTCTCAAGCTCATTAAACTAGGTATCCCATCCTCTCTTGGAAAAGACAAACATGATTATTCGGTGCATTATGGTGTCAAAAGAACTCCTGTGCTTTCCTCAGTTCCCACCATGGCTTCCTGAACCTGCGGGAATTGTTCTTCTCCTGCTCTTCCCACTCTTCTCCCCACCATTGCGAGAGAGGATGCTCCTGCCTCTCAAAGCCTGGCTTAGTGTTTGCCTTCATCCTGGCTTTTTCGTACAGCCCAACCTTTTGTTTTCAAGTGTTATTTGGCTTAGTTCCTACCCCTTGGATCCCTGAGACTTTTCCTGGGCTGCTGACTTGGTTTCCAAGCCTCCCAGCTAGAGTTTCCAAGAAATCTCAGATCTTCATCTCTTTCAGAACTGAAGGACCTAGGGGATGTCACCCTAATTTGACATTGAAAGTAAATTTTAGTTTCAGGAATGAGGAGACTTCCATAACTGTCATCATGTTCTATCAGTGTCTGCTTCATCACTGAAGGGTGCTCCACACTCAAGAACACAGAAGACAAAGAGTGTCAGCTTGGCTCTTAAGAAAAAAAAAAATTCTAAAAAGACAGCTTACAGAGTGGGAGAAAATATTTGCAAATTATATATCTGATAAAAGTCTAGTGTCCAGAATATATAAAAAATTCTTATAACTCAAACAAAAAAGATATAAACAACCCAATTAAAATATGGGCAAAGGAATTGAATAGACATTTCTCCAAAGTAGATATACAAATGACCAACAAGCATATGGAAAGATATTCAGGGCCATTAGTCATTAAGGAAGTGCCAATCAAAACCACAATGAAATCCGACTTCACACTCATTAGGATGGCTATAATAATAAAGAAACAAATGGAAAATGAGTTTTAACAAAACTGTGGCGAAATCAGGACTCTAGTACATTGCTGGTGGGAGTGTAAACTGTTGTAACCACTGTGGAAAACAGTTTGATGGTTCCTTAAAAAGTTAGACATAGATTTACCATATGACCTAGCAATTTCTCTTAGTATATATGCAAAAGAATTGAAAACAGGTACTTAAATACTTGTACATGAATGGTCATAGAAACACTATTTACAATGGTCAAAAGGTGCAAGCATTCCAAATCCATCAGTAAATGAATGAACAAACAAATAGTGGTATATCCATTCAATGGAATATTAGTCATTCATACAAAGGAATAAAGTACTGATACTTGCTACAACATGGATGAATGTTGGAAACACTATGCTAAGTGAAAGAAACCAGACTCAAAAGGTCACACACATATTTATGATTCCACTGATATGAAATGTTCAGAATGGATAAATCCATAGAGAGGAAAAGCAGATTGGTGATGGCCAAGGCCTGGGAGAGGAAGGAATGGACAGTGACTGCTAATGATTACAGTGTTTTCTTTGGGGGTGATGAATATGTTTTAGAACTGGATTGAGGTGGTTGCACGACATTGTGAATATACAAAATGCCACTGAATTGTACACTTTCAGGTAGTTAATTTTATGTTATGTGAATTTTACCTCAAAACATACAATGAAAAAACTTACATTTTAGGCTGTTAGACTCCCACTTCTTCAAGTGCGCTGGAAGTAATGTTTGCTATGCTCTCCAACAGTAAGCTATGCGTTCTTCTACATGCCCAGAATGGCAAATAATACGACTAGGTGGAACTTAACCTATGGTTTATTTTTTAATCATATCACTCCTATGTAAGCTTCCTATACAATGCTGACCTTCAGATAATACTAAATACAGAGGAAGCTTAATTAGAAAGAAGAGAAACGCGTGAAATACAGTTTCATTACCTTTTATATTAGAAGATGAGGTTGGTGACACTGAAGCTGTCTTTGAGAATAGGTTAACGACCAGCAAGATCCAGTCACCTCTGATGGGAGACTAGCACAATGTCTTGTATTTCAGCAGATACCCAAGAAAGAGTCAACTTGAATCTGTTTTAAAATCTTATGTTTTTCTTTGTTTAGTCTATTAACCTCATAACTCTGCCTTTTTTGGTGAAAGTTTTTAAGGATTGTACTGTAGGCACCTAGCATGGTCCCTTGCCATAGAATGGGTGCTCACTAAGTATCTATAAAATGAACTGGGGAATAATACCTGCTGGCAATGGAAATGCTGTTAGGTTTTCAACACTTCCTGGTTTAAGTTGGTTAATGTTGCCAGATCTTGGGTGTAGATCATATTTTGTTGTGAAGGAGGGATTAGAAGACAGAATTTGGTTCCAGAAATAGTTACAAAAATCTAGAGCTCATCTTCCTTCCAGGACTGCTAGATAAACTATAGGATGCTCAGTTAAATTTGAATTTCAAATAAACAAACAACATGTCCCATGCAATATCTGTGACATACTTACACTAAAAAAAAAATAAAAAATCATTTCTTATTTATCTGAAATTCAAATTTAAATGAGCATCTTGTCTTTTTATTTGCTAAACCTGGCAGCTCTACCTTATTAAAGGGCTGCATTGAGACTGACCGGTCACCCCAGTTCCACTTCCCTGATGCTCTGTTCTCCCCTGGACCCGCTGTCCATGCTGCAGCTGGAAGGGCATGGCCCGGTTTGGCCTCAGTACATTTGCCAGAAAACAATCTGATTGTTATGTGAGGGTTTCCAGCATTGTTCAGTGCAGAAATTATTCAGGTATGAATCATTTGGCTCCATAGATGGTTTTGTTTTGTTTTTAATGCTGACGTGAGAACCCATTTTATATTATTTGTTCTAACATTGGCCGTAGTTCTGTCAGGACCAGCTGTGAGCAGGATGGCTCAGCGACACCCAGAAGGGTGGCCTTCTCTCTTTAACTTGACATTGGTGAGCAGCCTACTCTTCTCCGGGAGACCTCTCTTTGTTTCTTCCTTTTTCTTGCTGTCTTAGGTGGGTGTGTGAGGTGAGATGTTGTCTGGGCCTATGACACTGTCCACCATAGCTGTGACTGAAACCAGGCATGGGTCCAGGGCATGTGACATAGGTTACCCAGAGCATCTACCATACCCACTAAAATACTTTTTAGATAATCTCTTCAAGGGGCTCTTCTATTCATCTGCCCAACTACATGTCAATGTGTTGAGTCATCTCCATGTTAAATATTCAACAAGCTTGTCTTGAGTTCTCACCATGTTCCTGGCACTGTGCTAAGTACTTGGACCTAAACATATCAAAGATGTTGTCACTGTCCTTGAAGAACTTAGGGTAGGCAATTTTTAAAATTAAAAAAGTTTTTAATTTTGGTAAAAAAACACAACTTACAACTTTAATTTGTAATTTTAAATTTACAATCTTAATTTTTTTTAACTTTTTAATTTTTTAAAAGTTTTTAAGTTATAATTTACACTCAATATTATTTTGTATTAGTTTCAGTTTTACAGCACAGTGGTGAGACAATCATATACTTTATTGCAAAGTGTTCCTCCTGATATTTCCAGTACCCAATGGGTACCATTCAAAGTTATTACGATATTATTGACTATATTTCCCTATGCTGTACTTTACATCCCCATGACTGTTTCGTAACTTCCAATCTGTACTTCTCAGTCCCTTTTCCTCCCTCTTAACCATTGCTGAGTGTACAATTTAGTAGTGTTTATTCACATTGTTGTGTACCCAATCTTCAGAACTTTTTCATCTTCCCAAACTGAAACTCTATATCCATTCAACAACAACTCCCCAATCCCCTTCCCCCTGGCCCCTGGCAACCACCATTCTACTCTCTCTCTGAGTCTGACTGCTCTAAGAACCTCATATAAGTGGAATCAGATAGTATTTGTCTTTTTGTTGAATGGCTTATTTCACTTAGCATAATGTCCCCAAGGTTTATCCATATTGTGGCGCATGACAGAATTTCCTTCCTTTTTATGGCTGAATAACATTCCATGGTATGTATAGACCATACTTTGTTCATCCATTTATCTGTTGAAAAACACTTGAGTTGTTTCCACTTCTTGGCTATTGTGAATAGTGTTACTATGAACACGGTGTATAAGATTTCTAAAATCATGCTTTTAATTCTATTGGGTATATAACCAAAAAATGGCTTTGCTGGATCACATGATAGTTTTATTTTTAACTTTTTGAGGAATTGCCCTACTGTTTTCCATATCGCTGTAACATTTTACATTTATAACAGTGCACAAAGTTTCCAATTTTTCCACATCCTCGCCAACAACTTGTTATTTTCTGGGTTTTTAAAATAGTAAACACTCTCATAGGCGTGTAAAGTTTGCAATTTTGAATAATAAAAAGAGAAAACTCTGTGTAAGTTTGACTCTGTGACACCCAGGTTTTCATTACATCCCCATCACTTTTTCTTTTAATACTCTGCTGATTTGCGTCTTTATTGCTACCGTCAAAGGGTAGTTGCCCAATTTTTAAGTTGTGTTTTTTTTTAATTCTCATCTGAGAATATTTTTTTCCATTGCTTTTCAGAGAGAGTGGAAGGGAGGGAGAAAGAGAAGGAGGGAGGAAGAAAGAGAGAGAGAGAGAGAAACATTGATTGGTTGCCTCCTGCGTGCACCCTGACTAGGGTGGCGGATAGAGCCTGCAACCGAGGTATGTGCCCTTGGCTGGAATTGAACCTGGGACCCTTTGGTCTGTTGGGCGATGCTCTAATAACGGAGCCAAACAGGCTAGGGCTATTCACAGTATTTTTGACAGCTGTATATTTAAGAAATCTCCCCACTGGAGCCCAGGTGAGCAGGTTACATAAGCAAACATAGACAATTTAGTTTTTTTTCCAAGGGGAAATGAGCAGGCAGTGTTTGTTTGGAAATCCTTTTGTAAAAATCACCAGGTGTTGGCTGCTTTCTTCCAACTGTAGGCCACCCCAAGGCCCACAGGAAACAGAGGCCAGGAAATCCCTCTGTCAGTTGACTCAAAGGGGCGTAGCTTCCAGCTGATGTCCTTGTGTGGGGTCTTTGCTCCTAAATCCTGTCACTTTAAGACACTTTTACATAGCAGTTAGCTTCCTTTTATCCCCATGTGGTTGTCTAGAAAGAGATTGTTTACTTGTCAATAACATCCATGTTCCAGGATGAAACTAAGGACATGCGTTGTGTTCTCTTCACCATTTACAAAAAACCTATGAAGTGCCTCCTCACTACAAGATAGAATCGACGGGAGGAATGTTTAATAACACTTGTATGCATGCTTCTTAACTTTGTGTTGACTCCTTAGAGAATCTGGTGAAAGCTATGGATACTCTCTCCAGAAAAAATAAACATGTATGCCTTCATGCAAGTTCTGTATATAATTTCAGGGGGCTCTTGGGAAGCTACTGACTGCATTATACTTTATAAAGATTGTTCTCTATATAAACATTCTTAAATTCCTGTTATGAAGGTTTATTATGATGTGCCTTTTTCTCCCTTCCAATAATGATTTGTTTTTACTAAGCTCACAGTGGTGTAGAGAAGCCTGTTATGGGAAAGTATAAATTGTATGTTCCCAAAGAATATTTTAAACTCATGAGTTGTCTTTCATCCTAGACAGAGAGGACAAGAAGTTCCTTTTGAAGGGGAAGGGGCTAGGGGCTAATATGTGCTGAGCACCTACTGTGTGCCAGGCGCTGAGCTCAGTTCCTTACATGATCTCACTTAATTCTAACAATGATTCTACGATGCGATCCACTCCAATCTGATGGATGTGGAACTGAGGCTTAGAGATGATAGTAAGTCAGTCATTTTGAGTCTGTCACACTCTGAAGTGCACTTTTCTTCAGTATTATGTGGCTTCTAAAATAACATATATCTTATTAAGAAATACGGGGCTTTAGACAGGAAGAGAGCGTCATGGGGATGCAGGTGACCTGAGAAGCAGGGAAGCGTGGATGGAGAAAAAGCTATTCGTGAATCTCCCCGGGGACACACCGGAGGCGGTTGTGTGCCACTGAAGGTTGTCATGCACAGACCACCGATGCCTGGATTAAAACAGGAAGATGACGTTAGAAGGCTCAGCCTCCTTCGGTTCAGAGCACCTGCCACACTCCTGCCCCCCACTAAGTGGGGAGAAATGGAAGCAAACCAACAGGAGGAACAGATATGTGGGTTCTCATTAGAGAAGTAGGTCAGATTCCCACTCTTCTGGTCTGTTCCCAACGTCTTCCCTCGCATTCTTCATTATCTTCAGAACATGTCCCATGGCTGCCACGGGCCCTGCTGATAAAGTTCATTGTTCTTATGAACTATTTTGTGGGGGTCAGCAACGTGAGTCCCAATTCACAGTAAGGAAAAACCGAGTAGTCTTACTCTGCTTTGGGATTTTGGTCAGTAACAGTGGGGAGCCTATATTAACCTCATTGATTAAAAGATTTATTTCCTCCTTTAATAAAAAGAGGATTTTGTTTTCTAAAGAGATTACTCTGGAATATTTCCTAGGCAGCTTTTTTTTTTTTTTTTTTTTTTTGAATAGGGAGTGGAATATTCACTGGGTCACATTGACTGGTACTTAATGGGTGGAAGTCAGCCTCAGGAGCTAGGCCTTTCGGTGAGTGACCAAATTGGGAATCAACCCACAGTTTGGGCACATAAAATAAGCCCATTTAGAGGAATCTCATGAATTTTCATCATGAACTAGCAAACATCAGGGGTCAATAGGAAACCAAAATAATAATACCCTATCCTTTCTCATGGCTTATATCAAAGAGCCTAGTCAAATGAATTATGAAGAGAGAAATTATACTTTTTAATACTCAATGCTTCTATTCAACCACGAGTGGCATTAATTCAGGGTGGTTGTAAAGAGCATTTCAATGAGAGAGATTTGAAACAGGAAAAAGTAGGTACATGCTAACAGTATAAAGAGTCAAATCTAATTACAGGAATTTACAATGTTAGTGCCGCCCAATTACAAACATCAAAAGCACGTGACCATTGTCTCTGTGCAGGAACCGGAATCACCTGGAAAACTTGCTAAAATACAGCTTTCTGAGTCCCACATCCAGAGTTTCTGATTCAGAGTTTCTAGGAGGGCCCAAGCATTTGTGTTTCCAGCAAGTTCCCAGGTGACACTGATGCTGCTGGTCCAAGATCACATGGTCAGAACGGCTTGGCACCATCCCTGCAGGTGACTGAGACACCCAGGGCTGCCTCCAATACTTATAAAGAACTGAAGTTTGAAAGTGGCTTCTGCCAACAGGACATCTTTCTTAGAGCTTTTGCTGACGCTGCAGGAAAAATGCTTCCAGGTAACTATCCCTAGTGTGAGTTCTGCCGGCTGGGATTACTCTGAATACACATAATCTGTTCTGCTCTCCAACTCCCAATGACTTTAAATTTTTTAAAAGTTAGAGAATACATAGAATTATATATACCTTATATGTACAGCTTCATGAATGTTTACATATGTATGTACCCGTATGACTACTTCCAGGTGAAGACATAGAGTATTTCCACCATCCCAAAAGGCTCCCCTATACTCTTTCCCAGTCAGTCCTCACCCCCTGCCCCCCCAAAAGGTAACCACTATTGTACTCCAATTGCCATGGATCAGTTGTGCTGCTCTTCAACTTCATGTGAATGGAAGCATGGAGAATATACACTCTTTTTTATGTTATGTTTTACTCAAAATGACTGTGAGACTCAACCATGTTGTAAATAGCAGTAGTTCTTTCCTTTTTGTTGCCTGTAGTATCCCAAGTTTGACATGTTGTATTGTTGTACATTTAACTCCCTGGCTCTTCTTCTAATTTTTATATATTTTAGGTTCATAATATTAGCTAGCATGACTGCTTACTATGTATCAGAATGGCTCTACGTATATTACATCACTTAATCTTTCCAATAGTGTGAGTTTGGTAGACCATTAATCCATTTTATAGAGGAGATATCCCAGGCTCAGTAGCTTGCCCAAGGCCCCATAGATAATAAGAGGTAGAGCCAGTGTCAGATGCAGGCCCTTCTCTTTCATTCACGACCCTGAGTTCTTAGCTAGTGTATTGTCATGCCTCTCACTCTTGGTGCTTTACGAATAATCACCAATGAAATGAAAGATTAACTCCGGAGAACAAGCAAGTTTCCTGCTGTTTCAAGGACCTTTCTATTTTCAGCCTCTTTCCTTCCTCCTGTCTGCTGGTTCTGAGGCAGCGTCAACCGGGCTGGTGAGCTGGAGGCTGGCGTTCATCGATGCGCCGTCGAGACTTCCCCAACTCCTTCACACGAGCGAATCTGCGGGGAGCGTGTCATCTTCCATACTATAGCTGTCTTTCTACAGGAATGAGCTTCCCTGTTTGCTAGCTCCCTGGTCACTCCCACAATTTCTGCCCTTGATCAGTGCAGATAATAAAAGACTCAGTTTTGCTCTGTGGCTCCTGTTAAGGTTATACCTAAGTTGTTTCTGAAAAATAATTGTCTGTGCTGTTGAAGGAAATGTTTAAACTTCCTTTGATTTTACTGTCTTAATAACACTTTAGCAGAAGGAAGTTTATTCTTAAATACAAATTACCATGGGTAAATTATTCCTCGTTTCCTTTTTTTCATTTTCCTAAGGATGGAAAATTGCTGGTCAGCTTACTCCATAGTATCAACTTGAATAGATTTAAAAAAATAATCGGATGCTTTGCTGCAGTCTTCAGCCTGGTCTTTGTTCAGTATCTGGATAAAATGTCTCCACGTACACTGATGTTTATGAATTCTCTTATTTTCATATTCTTTGTTGTGTAAACAGATCTCAAAAATTTGGATTTCTGTTGCTAAGTATATAAACATGGTGGTGTTTGGATTTGTAAAAGTGGATAGCCTATGAAATGATTTTCTGTTTTCTAACAGGAGATAAAGGTCAGGAGTAAAACATGGAGTGGCTTTGTTGAATATCATTTCACTAACTTTTCTTAAATCACGTAAAATACATTTATCTGTTTATCTTTCTGGAATTCTAATTTATATGCTAAGATTTGTGCTGGAGACAGCTTTGGGAAAGTGGGTTAAGCTTTGGGAAAGGTTTTCTTTTCTCGGTTTGTTTTTAAGAGCCATATACTTTCTGGACAAACAGTATGGTAGGGCAACCAAATGACTGATGGGGGAAAGGTGTTCTCTATGGAAGAATTCCATATGGAAGTAATGATAGGGTCAGAAACCACCCATTTGCAACTCTAAGGAAATAGCGAATTTAGACCAACGTTATCAGCAATCGATAAAACTATCAAGTTAAAGATCAACAAGGAACTTCATTATGGGTGATCAGATTGGCAATACCAGAACCCACCATCAATCTCCCCACAAGTAGATATTATGTACTTTCTGATGTGATAAAGTAGGAAGTACTCAGCTCACCGAAGAAGTGTTCTTGCAGATAGCATTGAACCTGAGTCTAACTAAGCCTTCAGCTCTTCCTGCCAGAACACAAAGAGATACAGGGGATTGAGCTGTGGTTCTCTGCCTGGACTGCATGTGAGGCTCACATGGGGAATTTTAAAATCCTGATGCCCAGGCTGTGTTCCAGACCAATTAAATCTTGGCCTGGGCATCAGTATTTTTTTCTAGCTCCCCTAGATGTTACAGTGCAAACCAAGGTAGGAAACCAGGGAAAGAGAGGAGCAAGTTAAAAGACAGGAGGAGAAAACAATCATGAAATGCGAATGTGAGAAACTTGGTAAGACGAATGAACAGTGTTTTCCAACACATATATGTAGTAGTAGGAAAAAGGTGGGGGTGGGTGACACTTATAGATTAAAAGAGACTTAAGAAATGTAAACCAAATGTGATTGTTTCGATCGATTCCAGCAAACCCACCATTCCAAGACACTTTCTAAAGAATCAGGAAAATTTAAATACAGAATGATATCAACCATAATAAGGCATTGACCATTAATCTTGTTACTGTGATAATGGTTTTATGGTTATGCTAAAAAAGTTTCTTATAGTTTGAGATTCATACTAAAGTATTTATGGATGAAATACAATGTCTGGAATTTGTTTTTAAAATAGTTTAGCCAAAAGTGATGAGGTGATATATAAAAACAGATACCAAAAATTTGTAAAAAGTTGATAATTATTTAAGTTGGGTGATGAGTCCATGGGGGTTCATTTTACTATGCTCTCTACTCTTGTGTGTTTAAAAAATTCCCATAAGAAAAGATTAAAAAGGAGGCATAAAGGTGAACTATATGAAAGCATATCTCATGCACTGTGATACATTATCGGTATGAAGTGTAGGAAGTCCATATGGAAATAAACCCACAATAAAATGAAATCTAACCCTCTGTGTTGCTGCAAAACAGTTCTTTTTTCCCCCCTGAAAATATTTGTATATTCAGCTTTTAATTATGTTTATATCTTGCATGCAGATGATGCTGGGCCACCTCCTTCTACTGTTATCAACCAAAATGAAACTTTTGCCAAAGTCATTTTTAAGCCTAGCGTCGTACAACAAGCCAGGATTGCCCAGAATGGCGTTTTGGGTGATTTCATCGTTAGATATGATGTCAATAGGGAACAGAACATTGGGGACGTCCAGGTAAGGGGTTTGGGATTGCTATTTCACGTTTGTTGCTTGATACTTTTAGTTAGACTCAGAACTGGAGATTCCAATGCTTACCTAAGGGAGAGAGAACCTTCTGATTCTTAGGAAATGTGTTTTAACCCCAAATGTGTCTCCAGGGAGACCAGTGGTATTCCCTGGCTGGAGGCTGAGGGCACTATTTCCTGCTTCAGTAATCTGGAGAGCAAATGAAACCCACAGTTTTCCCTGTGGTGTGTTAGATGGCATTATCATTTTAGTTCTTCAATTTTAATTAAAAGAATTTGGTCCCTGGCTCATTTCCCTTTAGGTTTTATTGCTCCAGAGACAGGATGGGAATGGTAAAATGTGTTAAAGTGCACCCAGAGTGTAGACAACCTCCTTGACATCTCAATTTGTAAGATGCATGGTAAAAAACCAGATGATGAAGGAAGGAAGATTCTCAAGGGGCAAAGGGCAGAGGGGATGGATAATTTAAATTGAGTTAGTCAACAAAATTTTGAGGGATGATTTTATTCTTATGCAGATTAAATATTAGCAATTCGTTCTTTAGGAGGGATCAGAACAATGGGTACTTTTGCTGTGGGTACGGAATCTGACCGAGACCCCGTTTCACGCTATCTTTGAGGTTTAGAAGTTCCATGGACTGACCATTTTAGTTTTCTACCTATTCTGGGTACTACCGTTTCCCTTCCTTTTCCTTCCACCAGGTTCTAAATGGCTATTTTGTGCACTACTTTGCCCCCAAAGACCTTCCTCCTTTACCCAAGAATGTGGTATTTGTGCTTGACAGCAGTGCCTCCATGGTAGGAACCAAACTCCGGCAGGTGAGTGAGTGCCAAATGCCCATTTTCCCCTCTGTCACTTTTGCCAGGGACAGTGTTGTGGATAAAATTCAACTGACGCCAGGTGTCTGCTTTCCCACCCAGCTGTGGCTGCCTATAGAGGACATTCCTGGTCCGATTCAGTTAACCCACTGACATAAACTATCCTTTCAACATGGCCTCAGGGAGCAGAGGGCCATGCTGCAGAAACGCCTGGTGATAAAAGGGGCTGCAGAGTGGCTCCTGTGAGTGAGACAGGGCTGCGCTGAGAGCTACTCCCCGGCACCGTTGCCGATGGAATACTTCTGTTCGGTAATGACGTCCTTTGAGAACAATGGAATAGATTCACTGGCAGCCCCCTTGGCCCATTCTTAGAACAAAGGTCTTGTATCTTAATAATTTAGGATTGATAATCTCACAGTGTTTAGGATGAATCTTAAAATTCTAGGGATGGGAGGCATCAAGGGGACAAGTAGTCTATACTGAAAATTTTAATTATTTTGAAAATACAACTATTTACTTTCTTTGTTTTTTGTTTGTTTGGTTGTTTTACAAACCACTGGAAAAGGCTATTCCTTATCTTATTCTAGTATTCTGAATATCAGATATTTGCATTTATAATATATTTTCAACTCACATAGCAGAAAACAGAAAGAGCTACTGACTGCTGGACCAACTAATATCTCCACGTTTATCAAACACTTAGAGCTCAGCTTTTCTTTTTTAACTCAATCTATTTTTATCAAATAACAATAAATATAATGTGTAAAATAGTATCTCGAACCTCCTACGAAACTTTTATCCCACCTGTTTCCACTCCTAGGTCACGTTCTACAGGCAGTCGAAACTGACTCTGGCTGATAAGCTATTGTACATTACTACAACATTATTATTACTCTGTATCTCTATTATTATTACCTATAAATGGTTTCTCTGGTAATTTATATTTTTAAAATCATGTAGTATAATATATTGATCTTCTTTTTTATGGTATTTAATTTTTCTTTATCCCAAAATAGTAAAAAATATATTCCAAGATATAAGGATTGGGTTTAACTGTTTTCTTTCAGAGGGTAGCCAAATACAGTTCCCAACTAATACAGGAGAAAGATAACCTCACCCTGGCAGTCAACATTTTGTAGTTCTGCAACATTACATTCTTGTACAGAGTTCAGCTCACTGATGCTTCCATTTTTATTGTTTTTCTTTCCTTTCACATCTCTGACTTTCTATCTGGGGTTACTTTGCCTGAAGAACACTAATTGGTATCTTTTAAAATGTGGACTTACTGATAAAGAATACTGTCAGCATTTGTTTGTCTGGAAATTATTGATTTCACTCTCATTCTTTAAGGATGTTTTTACTGGTATGGAATTCTAGGTTTTCATGATTTCCTTTCAGTCCATTGAAGGTAGGTTCCACTGTCTTCTGTCTTCCATTGTTGATGTTGAAAAGTCAATTATATATACATATATATATACATATGAAGTCCTGAAGTTCCTAGGACTTCATGAATTTGTGGATTCATGGGGAAATCTTCAGCCATTTTTCTGGGGTTGCTTTGTTTTAGCTTTTCCTTCTGGAAGTCCAATGTTAGATTTCTCTCTTCATATCCTCTATGTTTCCCATGCCCTCTTCTATTTATTCCAACTTTTGCCTTTCCGTATTTAATTCCAAACCTATCTTTCAGTTCACAATTTTTTTCCTTGGGTATGTTTGATCTACTGTTAAATTAATCCGTGGAGTTATTAGATGCTTTTTTTTTTTAGTTCTAGAATTTCCATTTGGTTCTTTTTTAAATCTGCTCTGTCACTATTTTGAATGTTCAGTTATTTTTCAAAATTTTTAATAATTAAAAAACATTTTCTCAGGCACAGTAAACATAATTATTCTGAAGTCTGTATGTTATTATTCCAAACTCCGGAGCTGCTTCAGAGTTGTTTTTATTGCTTCTCATCTTCTCTCCTTTTGTGACTGGTTATCTTTGATAGCACGATGGACATTATATTTAAAAAATTGTTTGTAGAAATATTTTGAGGCCTAAAATGATCTATGCCTCTAGAGAAACTTTTGCTTTGTTACTGTTGGGCATCTGAGAAAATTATAATCTGGGATTATTTTAGTCTGTTTTCAGGGCTTGAGGTTTTTCTGAGTGGCCCAGATGGCTCAAAGCTAGATCTCACTCCTTACAAAAGCTGGTTTATTTCTGTTTTGCACAAAGTATAGAGGATTTAACAGAGCACCTATGGACCTCAACTTTTGGATTCCTAAACTACTTAATGCTCAGCCTTTCAGATACCTCTTTGGTCTTGACAAACATCCCTTAGTCAAAAGTGGCCTCAAATGCTGAGCCCACCTCTTTATATTTTATCTTCTCCCAGATGTTTTTTCCTACTATTTTGTTAACTCTCTGATACTCTCAAGATTTTTTAAAAAATAGATATTTTGTTTAGTTTTTTTAGTTATTCTCAGTAGGAAATTTTTCTTTATGGGCACCATTTCCCAAAGTTTTATTCAAGCATAGTAAGGCATTCTTTGTAGTTGATTATTTACTGATGTTTGAGAGGCCTTACAGCCTTTCCATATTTAAGAAGTACTCTAAATTTCTTTGCTGTATATATACCCCAAGTTCTTAAGTGTCATTGTTGGCTAAGTTGTTTTTGTGTTTTTGTTAGCTGGATAATAGTGACAGAAAGAGAATTGTGGCTTCTTTGGAGACTAGTGTTGGTCACAGAATACAGTGTTAATTAGGTCTTGAATCTGACTCAGTATGATAATTCCCATTTGGATTTTGAGTCAATTAACAGCTACTAAGTGGATACCATCTACTAGGTTTCCCCATGTATCTCATTGAATTTTGATGCACCTGTAAAGCTTCAGATATTTTTTCTTTAGGGCAACGAGCTTCATGAGGGCAGGGTTTGGGTTTCCTCTGGAAAAAAATAAACATAACTTGATGAAGATATTGATAATTAAAGTTCCTGCAACCAATCAGAACTTCTTTTACCATCAAATATTTTGTATGTGTTTTTATATTTTTACTTACCATCATATTGTGAATACATCTAACAGTGTTAAATATTTTTTTAAAACCTGATTTTAGTGGCCACAGGTCAGTACCATTTAATAGAAACTTCTATGAGAATGAGAATGTACTATATCTGTGCTATCCAATATGGTAGCCACTAGTCATATGTGACTGTTAGCATCTGAAATGTGACTAATGCAACTGAGAAACTGCATTTTATATTTTATTTAATTTTAATACATTTGAATTTAAATAGCCACTTGTGGGTGCTAGTTACCATATTGGACAGAAACTAAAGAACATTTACTCAGTTCACCACCATCTTTTCGTAGAATTCCTTGATCACATGCCCAATCATTTTCTTAAGTTAGATTCTTAGAACTGGGGCAAAGAATACCTACTCATTTGTGGTTTTAATAAATACTACAAAATCATTTTTTATAAAGGCTATACCAATTTATAACTTTTAAAACTGTTACCAGACAAAGAATTTCAAATGGATTAAACAGTTAAAAGTAATCAATGAATCACACTCCAAAATATGTAAGAAAATATAGGTGTATATTTCACTAACTTTTTGTTTGTTTTTTAAATATATCTTTATTGATTTCAGAGAGAGGAAGGGAGAGGGAGAGAGAGAAACATCAATGATGAGAGAGTCATTGATCGGCTGCCTCCTGCACGCCCCCGACTGGGGATCGAGCCACAACCCGGGCATGTGCCCTGACTGGGAATTGAACCGCCATCTCCTGTATCATAGGTTGATGCTCAACTGCTGAGCCACACAGGCTGGGCTTAAAAATACTATTTTAATCTTCATATTATCAATAATTAAATAATGTAAATTATTTATGACAATTTCTATACCATGCATTTACAGAACTCAACAAATATTTACATTATTTCCCAATAAACATTAAAACATGAAAATGGTAAAATGCATGGTCGGTTCTACTGCATCTTCACACAAATGCCATTAATCACCCAAAGGCCACGGCAGCTCAAAGGACTCACATCTTTAGGTGCCGAGTCACTTCAGTGTTTAACCTCAAACCCAGTTCCCACCGGTGCACAGGGCCTTCTTCCATCTCTGATGGGAAAACTATGAAGAATGTTTGTACTAAATAACCCCCAGAAAGGTAAATCCTGCCCCAAGTTGTACAGAGAAAATCAATGAACTAAATTGAGGTCTCCTAGACTTACCATTAATGATAAAATAATTTGAGTATGTCTTAAAAATATGGCATGGAACATTTTCAACATGCTAGACATTATGCTAAGGGTATTGCATGAATTATTGAATAAAAGGGTATTTAACCTCTATAACAATTTGGTTGTCATCCCCATTTCACTAATGCAAAAACTGAAAGTTTGCAAAGGTAGATAGCTCACTAGTACATGGCAGGGGGAGGCTTCAAAGCCAGGTCTAACTGTCCATAAATCAAACCACAATGCTGTGGTGTGTCAGTGCAAGTAGCAGTGTGATGAAGTGGCACTCTGTATGCAATTACAGATGTGCAAGTGGGTACAGGGTCAGTGCAGTTTGACATTTCCAAACCCAGCTGAGGAGGCTGCATTTCAGAAGGAGGGATTTCCTTGCATTGTGCAAGAGCAGTGTAACACTCGATGTCATTCCTTTGTTATTCTCCCTCTTCCTTCATTCCTGGATGTTAAAATCCCATTCCTTGCTAGGCACTGAAAGTCTGGCATGTACTCTGCTGGCTTCTAAGCTACAGCATGGCCTCTTTCCAAGAGAACTACCCAAGAACAGCCAAGCACATGTCAGAAGCTTCTACACAATTTCTAATGCTCATTGCTGCCTTGAGTGGTTTTGAAAACTGCTGACTATTTTAGCAGCTCTCAGCTTCTCTAAGGCCACAGCACTGAGTGAAAAGCTTAGTTAGCTCTCTGCTGACTCTCATATGCAATAGCATGTCCACTAGTGAAGAGGAAAATTACCCCCAAGCACAGGGCTTTTGTAATGTTTCAGTGGGTTTGACAACATCGGACATTAGTCATAAGTCCCCTCAAATGCTACGAAGGATCATTCACTGTTATCCTGGAAGTTCTTGGCTATGCTCATCTCTGATGGGCCTGAAATACTTTACCATGCTCGTCATAATGTAGTTCATAGTTGGTATTCAATAATTACCAGAATAATTGATTTATAAATTTTGTACAGATCATATAACCTTAAAGTGTATACTCAGTAAAGGGTGTATCAGTATCTGGGAGCACCCAAAGCTGTGTGCATCTGGCATTTTCTGGTTCTGGTCCTAATCTCAATGGGAATGTGAGCCTGGAAGCCAGACTTAACCATCTGGGGGACAGATACGCCTCCCCCCCCACACACACACACACTCACAGGTTGCTGGCACATGGCTCTGCTCTGCTTTCTCTCCCATGTGCTTTTGCTGATGAATGTGTTGAGAGATAGCTGTGGTGCTATATCAGGCAAGATTTCTGCCTCCCAATTTGAGTTTATAAAACTTCTTAGTGAGAGGGGAACTGAGAAGAGTAACAAAACAAATGTGATCAGGGCAGAACTTTTTCTTGTTAGTTGCACATTTAAAGCAACTAAACGGCAAACACACATGTCTTCGGGAACATTAAGGAGAATATATGTACATTAAATACATCTTTCCTTGATCAAGGTCTGCATGTTCTTGTCTTTCTTTTTCCTAATCTATATGGTTAGATCTACTACTTTCACCTGCATATTAAGGATCTTGGCTAAGGTTCCCTCTTTGGCAACCCAGCCATGACTAATGTATCATTTACCAGATGCCTTCATGTTGTAACTTTCATAGACTCATTCTCATAATCTGTGCCATTCTCTGCCAATCTTAGATTCCCACATAGCTTTTGGAAGGTCGTCTTTCTTTCTCCACTTAATGTAGTCAACAGTTTTAGAAGGTAAAGAACAAGCATAAAGTTTCTTATCTGTAATTTCCAAATTAAAACGAGGAGAAACGGGACCTGGATGGAGAAGTGGCATCTGCTGCTTGTGCTTCATTCACTGGCTTATTTCATGCTTCAGGATGTCAGTTTCTTCACCCTCCAAAGTTGGGCTTCCAAGAGCTATTTGAACACGTTATACAGAAACTTACAGGCGAATAGTCTATAAACTCCACAGATTTGGCACCATCTTTTATTATTATGATGATGGTACAAATTCCCAGGTCCTACACAGTACATGGTACACAGTAGGTGATGATTTTTGCTGAAAAACATACCAGCACATAAGCATTAAATGTAGCATGCATTTTTAAGCCCAGTAGCTATCATTGAGCGAGTAGTACATGCCAAGCACTCTAAAGGCGTAACATACATTTTTCATGTAATCTTTCAGCAATCCAATGAGATGTTATCCTCATTTTATAAATGAGAAGGTGACGGGCAGGAAGGTGAGGCAACTATGCTGCAATACACGGTTATAAGTAGAAAATTCATAGTCAAGCCCAGTCTACCCCAACCTAAAGCTCTCCACCATAACATTTCTCACCGTAGACCATGACATAACTTTAGACCCCCTCTTACGCTTTCAGGCTCTACCTGTTCTTATGCCAAGTGACATGATGTGGAATGCTGCCCATCTTGGGTGAGTGGACACATGTCAGCCAGCAGCTTGGTGTTGTGAAAAACCAATGGAGCTGTTCTGTGCTGATGCATAGAATTAACTATTAGTGTTTTGTTGTTTAACTTTAAGCATACATGGGCATGTACAGGGATGCAGACTTCCTTCCCCTTTACAATTGGGAGTGGATAGCTGAACGCAAGCCTGGTGTAGAGTGAAGACGAGGTGGGTGACTGTGAGGTCTAATGATGTCTAATGGTATATTCATCCTAGCTGTTCTCTTCCAGAACATGTGGGTCTGCCACATTTTGAACGGTAGGATGCTGGAAAGACATTAGGATATAGAGAAAGTAGCTTTTAAGTGATGGGGACAGTGTGAGGTCCCCTGAGCCACCTGGAGGAATGCTAGACAATGCCAGCAGAACCCAGAAGGGCCTCAGGGAGTTGTGATCTGGTCAAGAGGCAAAAGCTCCCTGAACAGATGAAGCTCAGCAGAGGAGGGATGCAAGCATAACAAATGAGATCATGTCTAAGACATTTGGAGGTTCTCTGGAGGCAGGCATTATATGGCTATAGTACAAATAAAAGCAGACAATATAAGGTTTGGGCACTCCTGCATCACCTTTTCAGGACACAGGCCTCGTATGCATCCGACAGTGTGGCTCCAGTTAGTAGCAGAAATGTGTAGCTCCCCCCTTTCTGGATTTCTAGAACAGGGTCAGCAAACTTTTTCTAAAAGAGCAGAGAGTAAATATTTTAAGGTTTGCAGGCTAAATGGTCTCTGTCATCACTACTCAACTCTGCTCTTGTAGCACAAATGCAGCCATAAGCGATTTGCAAAGAAACGGGTGTGTTGTGTTCCATTAAAACTGTGTTTGTTAATAAGAGGCAGTAGTCTGGATTTGACCTCCAGGCCATAGTTTGTTGGTCTAGAGTAATGACTGTTTGTTATATGCCTAGAGATCATTTCAGCTGATAGTATTTATTCTCATCTATCGAGCTGCTCTTGTCCAAATGTTGCCATTAGCAGATGTGTTTTAGAAATTCATTGCAAAACAGAGATCTGGGACTTGGGGTGGTGAGCAGCAGGCAATGGGGAAAACTGCTGTTTTTTTACTCTGACTCAGAATATGAGGAAATAAATGATGAACAAAGGACACAATATTTTTTCCCCCAAGGCCACCAGTGAAAACTTGGATGTTTTGAATAAAAGAATTTGCTCTTTGACGATTATAATATAGATGATTTAAATAAATTGGAGGTACGCGTTCAAAATTTTTTGTTGAGGCAGTTAAGGTTTACCCAAATGAGGTCATGTTTTAAAAATGTTGGGAACCTCTGAATGAAGGCTTTATGTGGCTCTCACAGGAAGAAGAAATGAACAATGTGGAGCTTTGAGTACTCCTGCACTATCTGTTCAGGTCTCAGACCTTGCTTTCAGCTTCGTACACAGCCTCCCCTTTCAAATGGCTTCCTAATTTTGCACTCAAGTCTGGAATGGAGATGGGCAGACTTTCCCTGCACAGGGCTAGATAGGGGCCAAAGGAAACTTTTGCTACAGGTAACAACAAGATAAAACACTATAAATCAAAGGGAACTGGATGAGATAGCCAATGTGGAAGTGCTTATCAGAGTGTCGGAAAGCGGTCATTCCCGGGATGGCATCCCCTTGGCTGGCTGATTGAAACTGCAGCTGGGTGACATTCCTAAGAGCTGCCGAGCCCAATATCGCAGCCACCCCTTCTCTTCTCCAGGACACCCGACTCTCCCTCAGGAGCCCGTCTTGGCTTTGACTCCAGACTTCAGATCCTCGAAGAATGAAATAAGCATTGGTTATATGCTATGGGAAAGGTACTAGGCGTAGGGGATACAAAAATAAATAAAAGACACAGCCTTTTCTCGCAGGAGGTCCAGAAGAGAAGGACAGTCATGTGAAATCGTAGGCCAAGTGCTACTGTAACAGAGACAGAGTCCAGGCACATCCGGAGTGCTGATCACTTGTTTTATGGGTGGAGTAGGGAACATTGAATGCTTCTCAGAGGAGGGGATAGTTGAATGAGTCTAAAGTATTTTAGAAGTTAGTCTAGTGAGTGGGATGAGAAGGGGGAGAGATGGCTGGCATGTGCAGAAACAGGAGGCAGGAGAAAGGGACATACAAGAAAAGCATCATATTTAAGTCACTTTAATTAAGAACCTTAGGATTTTGCTGTGGAGAGAAACATGGAACACTCACATGGTAATCAAATCCAACATGCCACATAGATAGTGGGAAGGATTTTAGGGAAGGGAAAGAGCTTGAGGTAGTCAACAAAAGATTTCTGATGGAGGTGACATAGGAACTAGTCTTTGAAGATGGGATACAATTTCCTTGGCAGGAAAGGAGGGAGTGAATTCTTGGTTGGGGAAAACCGTGAAGGAAGGCATAAAACAGGAGTGGATATGTTATAGTTGGAAGGTTCTGGTAATATTTTGGATTAGATAGCTTGAAAACTATCCTGATATGAACATTTAGAGAATCAGGCAAATTGTAACAAGTTTTTTAAGTGCATGGCTGAGCTGGTAAGCAAGAAAAGAACACCACAGATTCTAAGAATGAGAAGGGAGCAGAGAAGTAAAGTGGTGAGCACCTGAGATAAGTGACAGTTTCCCTAAGAGAGGTGCCAGTCTCTGTGTCCTAGGGCCTGAGGTTTCAATGCCCACGTGGAATGAGGATGAGAACTGGTGCCCTCAGAGGTGGGGAGCTGAGTGAGCTGGCTCCTTGGAAGGACTGCACCCTCAGGGAATAAGTGGGCAGAAGAAAAGCCCTGCCATCTCTGCTATGGACTCTCGAGCTCTCCAGAATCATCACTCCTCTTGTCTGACTTCCCTTCCTCTCAATATTTTCCTACATATACAATCTATAGGTGCTGATATGCTGGGTTTTCTTCTTTCATAATTGTTCCACTATCTCCTATTTAGCATGACGCTTTCACAACCTCTTCATATCTTTCTGTTATGTTCTTGATGTTTGTCAAGAAGCCTGGGGGGTTATAGTGAGTAGCATAAGGTGCACTTACACCAGCGAAACAGGAATCATGAGAACTCAGATGTAAGGGACAGTTGAATGGGTCAAAAGACAGTCAGAGCCTCAGCCACCAAAAAAACTCTTTAGAATGAAACAGGAAGGGCTCCAGAATCCAAACATGCAGTTAGTTGGGCAATATGAACTTCAGAATTCAGACCAGGCCCTGGGGACCAATAACTCAATCAATCATGTTAGTCCGTAGATGTGTCAGAACATAGATAAAAGACACCAGTTGCAAAGGAGATCTGTATACTCCGGTGAACTTCTCTTGGTCGGCATCCTCTTATTTACTTCCTTTTAGAGCAGGAAGCCATACCTGTGGGTGACCACCTGGAGCCTAGAGATAGAGGTGGTAAGGCTATATTCTTGGCTCTATTCTTATACTTTTCTAGAATAAAAAGTATAAGATTGACAGTGAGGGCAAATCCTGCTTAAGTACTAACTTTGCACGTGAAGAGAAGTGGAAAGGAAACTGTTTTGAGTCTTGTGTTATTTACATATCAAGCATGAAAAATCGATGTGCTTAATATGTCATAAAAATCAAAGACATGTTATTGGCAAAGAGCTTTTTAAAAAATGTACAATGACATTATGAAGTAAATGTTTGATATATTTGTCAAAGCAAAGTCAAAACATTAGGTAATGAATCTTCATATTAGCCAGAATGGTAACATGAGAGAGAGTCTGCTTCTTAAGTTGGAATAGTGTTATCCAAACACCGAGACTAATGAAAGTTAGTTATGTTTACATTGCAAAAGATATTCTAATATCTAACATATTCAGACTTTTGCTTTAGCTAAGGCTGAATTTAACCAGAATTTCATCTTTAACAAGCGTTCTCTTTTAAAACCAATCCTGAAGTAATATTGGTATTTAAATCTGAACCTTTACTAAAAAGGCGCTTTTCTTTCGACTTGAAGAAGCAATCATTTTATATTTTTACACAGATTGTGTAGCATGTGTAAATAGGTAATCCAGATCAGAATTGCAATATAATCTAGCACAGTACTGTATTAAAAGAACATTAGAAATTAGAATTCAAACAGTAAGGGAAATCATAATAGCTTTAAAATAATATATTTTTGATTACAAGAGCCCTATGATTTTGTTTAATTTAGGAAATATGATCTTTATAATTTGTGAACATTAAAATGTAGACTAAAGAAATGGTGTTTTCTAACTTTAGCTCTAGGTGAAATTTCAATTTAATATTTAGCATTTACTAAACTGTTTTAAAATATTGGAAGATCTATGGCCGGTGTGGCTCAGTTGGTTGGGTGTCATCCATGCACAAAGAGGTCATTGGTTCAATTCCCAGTCAGGGCAAATACCTGGGTTGTGGTTTCAATCCCCAGGTGGGACACGTAGGGAAGGCAACCAATTGATGTTTTCTCTCACACTGATGTTTTTCTCTCTCTCCCTCTTCCTTCCTTTCTCTCTCTAAAAAATCAATAAAAACATACATATTTTTTTAATAAAACAAAAGTAAAATATTGGAAGACATGATGACTTCTATCCCAAATTTTCCATGTATATAAAGAAAGCTTATTAATTTCTGCTCTTTCTTCAAAAAGAACATTTGACCAGTAGAAAAACAGTTTCTGTTTCTTTCAACAAGATTCTTCAAACTTGAGTGAGACACCTCTTTTGGATGCTTTGTTTCTTATAGTTTAAAATTTTAATTTTTAACATAAATTCTATAGTGTGGTTCATTTTGGGAGATATTTACAGCAGGGTGGCAATGAGAGGGAACTGGGCGTTGTGTAATCGTCGAGTCCCTTTACGAGTGTGTACAAGAGCATATGAGCACTTTCTAGTCAGTGGAGTAACATTATTTTTTAAGGGTTTGGTTTCTTTTCTGAAGCCAATTTGTTGCTAGATTTTTTAAAAAGTGTAACAGTGATATAGACATAGATGTATTGGAGAATTGCCTTTTTCACTCATTTTATCACCTCACTCTTAAAGTTGGATTTAAAAAAAAATCTGATTACTTGGTGGATCAGTCATGATAAGATTTCAGAAAGCTTTCTTTCAAATTATGGAAAAACTTGCAGCACATAAATGTAAGGTTCTGCTACAGTTTACAGAATAATTTTTTGTGATCCTGAAATATCATGATCTTGGAGTACTCCAAGCATGGTACCCATGGACCCCAGGGTGACTTGGGACAGCATCGTGCGTGGATGCCTGTGGAATGTGTGGAGAGATGCTGGGATGGTGGACACATCCATTCTCCTCATTGTGGACTTAGGTAGTTTAAGGTTGCAGTGAGGATCTGATGTTGCAGACTTTGATGGAGTCACGGGCTGTTTTTGTTTTTGTCTGTCACTTCAAAGAGAATGACTACAGTGCCACTCTACCACCCAGGACAGGACATGCTGGGCTCGGAGGGCTTCCCCTACTGGCATCAGGAAGGACTACAGGCTAACAGGAGGGCAATACAGATATACCCCCCCTGCCCCCCACCGTGTCTACTATCTCTACCCACCTAGGAGAGGGAGAAAGCAGCTACCCACCTAGGAGAGGGAGAAAGCAGCTCAAGTTATTGTTGGGCATGTTCCATTTCCCAATGTCATCTCAGAAACTTAGGGCTGTTTTCATGGTCCATACCTGTGGATTACGATTATCTTTCATGGCTCAGGTCAGATGTTTAGAAAGTCTTAGATTTCATTGTTGGATCATTTTCAGCTTTTCATCATAGATGATTTTTCTTTTGGGTTCATTTAAAAGGACCATGTGGACCAATGAAAGAAGAACGTGGACTCCATGGTAAACACTGTAGAATGAGGCAAGTGGTAGGACTGCTTAGGAGAACAGCACAGCCATTCTGCTGAAACGGGACGGCTAGTATCTGATACCCTTGAACTTGAGTTTCTTCTGTGATGTCATAGGCTTCCCTTGTATTATGCCCAACAACTCAGGGTTTGTGGTACAAAAGTCTTTTGTGTCAGTTCCTTTCGAGTGTGATGTGATGCAGATGCAGAAATATTTGAGAAAAGCTGCATCAAATGGGTACCCTGACGGCAGTGGTAGCAAGGAGTGGGCAGGCAGCTGGGTTTTTCATGGCTCCATTCGCTGTTCACTCTGAGGGTCTCGTTATGTGACACTTCTGTGCTTGGGAAATGTTTCATAGCCATTCCCGACATGGCAGTTAGCACAGTGGAGCACTTACCCCCTTGAGGGCTGCAGCTGCTTGGGCTCAGTTTTGAGGGAGAAAGCAGCTCAAGTTATTGTTGGGCATGTTCCATTTCCCAATGTCATCTCAGAGACTTAGGGCTGTAGCTGCTTGGGCTCAGTTTTGTAGGGAAGGGGAAGAGGAAGGTGGGGGAAGATTCCATCCCCTGTCCCAGGGCAGCTTAATGCAGGGTCCCAAAGTGCCCAGGACAGAGCTGCCTCCTAGACACTCCCTTCCTTGGCAGTAGCACTATGAGGGACAGTGTGAGGACGGAAAAGAAAGGGGGCTGCATCTCCAGGGCCCAGCTCTGCTCCTTCCTACAGACGCATCAGAGGAGACTGCATCATTTTCTTTCCTGAAGATCCACTAGAACAAGGGGGACCATTGCCAACCCTGTTGAATGAAGGATTTGTTTTTGTTTATTTATATCCTGCCTTGTTCCTGCAAACATTTAAATAGACAGAGATTAAAAGGCTTTATTAATAATAAACCTAAGGCAGAACTGGAATGAACTTCCAAGACATTGTTTACAAAGGGAATACTTTTCCTCCTTTTAACCCAAGGAAAGTACATGTAAGAAGAGGAATTCATCACTGTAAAACAGTTTCAAGGAGAGAAGTATCCCTATTCTTTGTGATCGTAAACAGCCAGGATTCAAAGGAGTCTTGTCTAATGCCTGCATTCAGGCCACGGTACGACTTCACTCCTACATAGTGAAAGAAATAGGTCCTCTTGGTTGTTTAGTTGCATTGCGGTACCTTTTTATCTTCCTCAGTCCAAATATAGTCTGGAGGTTGTAAAGGTCCCGTCCTCTGGCATACATGGACCAGTGCTCGCAGAGTGCCCTGTGGGAGGGGCAGGCAGTGTGTGGATACCTGCTGCCTGTGGGTGGGTGCTTTCGGGACTGGCACATGCCCAGAGGAGACCCGCTGGGCCCCTTGCTGGCTGATGTTTTTAATACTTCTGTTTTCTTCCTCAGCTGGGCCCTTATGTACATATTCTTCTTCTTTCCCTAGGCATAAGGTTTGCTTTTCCTGCCTCTTTCCTGTCACCCTCTCTCCTCAAGATTTAGGTTTACCACCTAGCAGTTGGTTGCAGTGACCTAAACCTGTCTCCCACATCAGCCATGTGCTTGTCCCCACATAAAGATGAGTGAAGATGCTAACCTCCTGCAACATGTTCTTATGGTCCCAAAGAGTGAATGTAACCTTATAAGGTCAGACATTTAGCCCTCCTTGCTAATCAGACCCTAATCCCGGTTATATTAATCTCATTGAACTCTATACAGTATGGGTAATCATAAATTTTATATGCCTATTTTCAAAGATCTCCAAGGAATACATTTCCACAGACTCCTGTGGTCACCTATTAGCAAGTAAATTTCAGGTTATCATTACTCCAAGTTTTGGGTCTGCTTTGTCTCCAGCGGGCCAGCTTCTTCCCAGGTGCAAGGCCACTAGGTGGAGCTTTGGGGACAGGGGAATGAGTCCAAGGGACATGGTGTGCTGGGGTATCCAGTGTCTTTCCTTCAGGTCAGGTTGGTTGGAGAGGGAGTTCTGGTGTAGGTGTGACCAGCTCAGTTCGTGGCCTTCACTTGCAGAGTCTGCAGCTACCACCTGGGTAGGAAAGGACCTTAAGGGGATGTAGTCCAACCCTTCATGGGATGCCCCTTTGCCTTCAGTGTAGTTCAGTCCTCAGACCAGCTAGGATTATACATTCTCTACCTCTCTGGTTTCCTCCGGTCTTTCTGGAATGTCCTTACCCTGTTCTCTGGACTGTACTCTTGGGAAATGTTTGGCTCGGTTTCTGTTGTCTTCAGCATATAAACACACCATGCAGAAGTATCAGCGTAAGCCCACTCACATTTATTCTCCTGTCTGGACACTCACCTTCTGCTTGCCCTTTAAGCCTGCTACAGAATGCAGAGTTCCTCAGGCCACCGGCTCACCTAAGGAGAGGTAAAGGGTTAATGGATGGTGGTGGCTGCAAGCAGCAGTGGCAGCCTCTGCCTAGGCCCCTTGGGATGAGGGGTAGAAGGCCATCCAAAAGGTCCTAATGCAACTGGAAAAGAAGCAACTGTGAGCCCGCTGGCCTGCCTCCCCTTGGTTCATGTGAGGTTAAGTTGCAGCTGTGGCCTTACAAGGTCATAAGGAACCTGTAGCTGCTGAGCTAAGGGGAGGACTGTGGAGAGGCTTGAACAGCTATTCTGAAAGCAGATATCCACCACAGTGGGGGGGTGGGGATATCAGCAAATGAGCCAAGCGGCCCCTCTTGAGGTCTTTAGCACACTATTTAAGGATCCCTAAGGATGCCAGCAGCTAAACAAATAACAATCTTCTGACGAGCTTCCCCTTGTCCAAGCCTGCTCCTTGGGTGCTGGGCCAGCTCTGAGCTCCAGCAGGGAGCAGTGGGAAGATTTCCAAGTGCCTAGAGCTGGGCTCCCAGTGGTGTTGTCTCAGGGAGGGCCACTGCTTGCTGCTGCCTTGTCACAGTTGTGGGCCTTCAGACTTCCCAGAGGTCTAGACCCTTTGGCTGGGAATGACGCCGAACCCGTCTGATGCTCACACCGGGGTTGTGTTGCTTCTAAACTGAAGGAAGGAGGGAGGGGAGACAGAGTGTTGCCAGCTCCCTGGCTAATGCCATCCGCGCCAATGCTTAGGGCACTCCACCCACATCTGTTTATTGTAATTATCAGATTTATTTATTTTTACTGGAACGCTATGCAGCAGTTGGCCCCACGATTCCCGCACCTCATCCCTCTCAGTGTTATCTGTCGCTGGTTCTCGAGGACAGGGCTGTGTCCCTCTGACTTCCTTTGTGCTCACCCAGTAGAATCCCGCCTCTCTCATTTTCTTATTCACCAGATATCTACTGAAAGCCTCTGGTGTGTAAAATACCATGTTGGGAGGGGTGGGGAAGGGCAAGGGGACGGCTGTTTTGAGCAGTTCCCTGTCTAGTGACAGACAGACAATTATTCACCATTCACTTACCCAGGAAGCACGCGTCAGGAATCCGTCACGTGTCCAGGCACCACCGAGTATTAAAATACAGTGACAGAATGGCAAGGCCCTGTACTCAGAAGCATAGGATCGAGTTGGGTGGATAAGTAAATGCACAAATATGTAATTACAATCTCCTTGTAAGTGTTGTAGAGGAAAAGAATAGGGCACCACGCTGGAGAGAATAGCGGGATGGGGCTGAGGGGGCAAGAAGGGCTGTCCCGGGAAACCACGTGCACGCCCAGAGCTAAATGCCGAGGAGGGTTGAAGTGTAACCCTGACAGCGATGTGAGGGTAGGCCGCGTCCCTTCCAAAGCTCTTTGTCACACCAATTCCAGGTAGGGAGTTTATTCTAAGAAAAAAGCAATGGGCACAAAGATGTGTGAATATTGAGTTTCATGGAAGTATTGCTTAAATATTCAAAAATATTTAATTATGGCCCGGCTTGGCGTGGCTCAGCGGTTGAGCGTTGGCCTAGGATCCAGGAGATTGAGGTTTGATTCCTGGTCAGGGCACATGCTCCTGTTGCTGGCTCGATCCCCAGTGGGAGGTGTGCAGGAGGTGGCCGATCGATGACTCTCTCATCATTGATGTTTCTATCTCTCTCTCTCCCTCTCCCTTCTTCTCTCTGAAATCAATAAAAATATATTTTAAAAAATATTTAATCATGGTGTATGCACCACATGGTGTATGGTAGAATATAGTGCCACCATTAAAATGATATGCAGATATTTACCTATGGGCACGGAAACTGTATATGATGTAGTAAATAAAAATGTTATAGAATGATGTATGAGCCCATTTTACTTAAGTTACACACACATACACACACACAGGAAAGTTTCTGAAGGGGTGTGGGTGCAACAGCATTTTGATAGTGGCTCTCTAGGTGAGGGGGATTTTGTTAGTCTTATATGTTTTTCTTCTGATCTTTCTTTTTTTTAATCCTGAGACTATTTTTTCCATTGCTTTTCAGAGAGTGGGAGAGAGAGAGAAACATCAATGTGAGAGAGTCCCATGGATTGGTTGCTTCCTGCATGCTCCCTGACCAAGATAGGGGATCAAGCCTTCGACTGAGCTATATGCCCTTGGCCGGAATTGAACCTGGGACCCTTCAGTCCACAGGCTGATGCTCTAACCACTGACCCAAACCAGCTAGGGCCTTTTTCTTTCTTTTTTCTTTTTTCACGAATCCTTTTTTTTTTTTTTTTGTATTAAGAAAAAATGCAAACCAAGAAAAAGAATCTATTGTCAATCTAGGGCAGAAGTGGTTGGAGCCCAGATTACGGTCACAGGGATGTTTAGGAAGAGAAGGGTTTACAGAAAGACATGGAATTGCCAGCACTGGGTGACCTGAGGATGTGAAGCTTAGGGACAAGAGCAGGAGGAAGCTGCAACATGGTGTCTGATTTCTGACCTGGCCCCTGGGTGGTGGGCAGGGAGCAGCAGAGGAGAAAAGGTTTGGGTAGAAAGGCAAGCTTCCAGTCTTCAGCATGTTGAATCTGAGTGCATGGGACATGCAGGACAAATGATTGGCTGATTGGTCTGGATCTCGGGAGAGTGGTGAACTCTGGAGATACGCGTGGAAGTCGGTCATCCAATAATTGGCCAAGGGGAAGTATGTAGTGTAAGGGGGCTAAGCACGTCGGCATCCCAGGCTGGTCTGAGAAGGAGGCAGTGGCGACAGCAAGGAGGACTGTTCAGAGAGGGGGCATCCAGGATGGTGCCAGGGAAGCCAGAGGAGCAGAGCTTCACATACTTTAAACGGCTTCCAAATGGGGCTGACAAATCTGGGCCCGGATTCTGCTTATTTTCACAAGATCTTTAGACACATTTCCTGAAGGTGGGAGTCAGGGTTGGGAGAGGACAGGAAATTCGGCTGCCAGCGAGTCTGTCCTCTGAACAACCTGGTGTGATGGGTTAGAGGGAGGAAGGGCCCAGCACCAGGGGAGAGAACTGGGACTAGAGGGAGATTCCTAGACTCTGAATGAAAATAAGCCTGCCATTGCCATTCTTTCTCATGGAAGAACTGGGGGCAGTTAGGAGGGTGGGACAACCCTCTGTAGGACGAGAAGATGAATTTAATAAAATACGTTCATTGTTCTCTCCCCGGGTGGATGCTTTCTGCAAGGATGTTATAGGAAATGAATCCATTAATTGCTGCCAGAAACCAAGTGAAAGAAACAAAGAAATAAACAGAGCCCGTCAACATGCAGGGACTTGGAAGGAATCCCAAAATGAGCGGCACATTATAAGAGTTATAACTCCGAATACACTCAGCGCCAGCCGTCTTGGGGCTGAGATTCCACTGCTGCTGGTGTAAGCGTTGGCCCTGGAGTCTGACTTCCTGGGTTTTCATCCAGGCTCCCATGGGGCATGATGCTTAACCCTTTCAGTCCTCAGTCGCTTCACCTCTAAAATGGGAATGTTAATAGTCACCTTACTTTGGGTGCTTTGTGAGGATTAAATGGGTCCATCCCCTCAACATATGAAAAGCTCTGGCACTTGGCATAATACCTGAGAGTAGGAGGCTCCCAGGAAATGTTAGCTGCCAATGTCATCATCATATCATTACACTCCACTGCTTCCTCAACCTGGGAGTGAAGGCATGAGGGAAACTGAGGCACAACTTCATTCATTCAGTCAGGATCCACAAGAAGAATGTTAAGTGAACATGTTTGCTCAGGCTAGAAATTCTATAAGTTTAATAAAAGAATGCAATATACAGATTTAAAAATATATACATCCATATTAGCTTTCTAGAGTGGATATTGAGGTTCCTGTGAAATTCAAGAGTTGGGCGATGGGATGTTAGGGCAAGCAGTTGGATGCAAGATTGAAGAGTGAGACTAAGGCGTGGAAGAGGGAACATTCGGAGGGAAAAGGCATCGTGGCTATTTCACATAGAGAGGTAGAAGGTGCAGCGTGAGGGGGCAGCACCATCTGAAGCTGGTTATAAAGCAAAGGCTAAGCATCGTAGAATCTGGGAAGAGACCTACAGAGTATTTTCAGGGTGACCATAGCACACTCATTCTACAATCACTGCTTCAGGCTTTACTGATTCTCTTTGATTCCGCTATTTCCCACCCTCTCGCAAGTAAGAACAAACACGTAATAACCTACTGTGTGCCTGGCCCTGTTAGGAAGACTTTCTGTGGAGTAACTGATTTAATCCTCATGACACCCTGGTGAGGCACTGTTATTGTCCTACTTTTACAGAAGGGATAACTCGGGCACAGTGCACAGAAAAGACAGTAATAGAAGCTACTGCCCAGGGCCCCAGGGCCACACAGACAGTAAGTGGTGAATCCAGGGTCAAACCCAGACCGCCTGCTCTGAAGTCTGCTCTTACTCACTGTAAAAGGTGCCAAATGTCATCGTGAAGGCAGTTATGTAATGAGTGTTCCTGGCTTCGTATGTTGAGTCTCTTTAAATGACTAACAACAATGCTGTTTAGAGAAGACACTGCTTTCTTTCAATATACAGTTGGTTATTTTAGAAACTCTTGTCCAGGCTCCTAGGATTTTCCTGTTTTCAGTTTCATATGGTCTTTCTCTTCTTTCCACAAGTCATGTCTTTTTTCCACACCTTTTATCCACTCGGCCCCTCCAGACTCGCCTGTGTCAGCGCTTTGCTTTGCTCGAACCGTCTCACTTATCTTCTCTGCTTTTCAGAATGCCCGCCCTAGCTTTCAAGTTGTCCAGTTCCTTTCAGCCTCATACTCAAACGCTTGCTTCTCTGTGAAGTCTTCTGAGGTCACTCCAGCCCAGTTTTTTCTACTTTTTAAAATTCCTGTGCTATTTATTATTTGTACTTTTAATCTTCTAATTCATGAAATGTCCATTCATTCACTCATTCATTCATTCCCTAAACCTCTCTAGTAACTCCTGCATGTAGGGAGTCTACAAAGATGAGTGGAACCTGCCTATAAAGAGCTTACAATATAGCAAGGGAAAGAGATACAAAGCAAATAATCATTATTTGCACATTTATCCAAATGCCCTTTACATAGTAGGCCCTTAATTTTAACGCTGACATTATTTCTGGTGTGCAGTTCTTAAACCAGGAGACACGTGGACTAATGCAGTTGATGTGACTGATTTTGGTTTTGTGTTTGCCTAGACCAAGGATGCCCTCTTCAGGATCCTCCATGACCTCCGACCCCAGGATCACTTCAATATCATTGGATTTTCCAACCGGATCAAAGTGTGGAAGGACCATTTGGTGTCAGTTACTCCCAACAATATCAGAGACGGCAAAGTCTACATTCACCACATGTCGCCCACCGGAGGTAAATATGAGTCCTTCTTTTCACGTTAGCCTTAACGTGATAATAAGTGAGTAGCTAAATTTTCTGCCAAGAGACAGGATTTGAATGCCAAAGCTATCACAGGAAAGGAGATAACAGCTGAGCGCTTTCCCAGAAGCTTATGTTTCTCTGAACACCGACTCTGTAAATTCTCCTCTTCCAGGCCCCGCCCGAGCTAAGATGGTCAAGTAAGTTATGGGGGGAAATACCTGATAGGGTTTGGAGCCTCTCCTGGTTTATCTCGCGGATCCCGAGCAACGAAGCCGTTTTTGTAAATTGTTTTAGGGTGTGGAATTAGAGCCAAATAGATGAGGAAGTGTTTTGTGTGCTTGGATCTCAGCATCTTAGGAAGCAGCAGGTGGAACAGCCCAGCTGCACCCTTAGTCCCTTTAGCGGGGCTGAAACATGAGCAGAGCAGGGATCCCAGGGGCCTGGGAGACACCGTGGCTGGAAAGTGTGATGGGCTCTGAGTCTCCGCACACTTGGCTTGGGCATGGTGCCCAGGAAAGTGTGCAAAGGAAAGGTCATAAAGAATTCTAAGAAAACTAGACTATCAGAACAGTACACTAATGTTACCCAGCGCTCCTAGATGTAAGTTCCTTCAACTAGGGGCCTGGGTCTTACTCTTGCTGTCAGTGGACACATGACAGACAGGTGCTCGATATTGGAGGGTTTCTTGGAATTGATCCCGACCTCTCCTCCTTTTCTTAAAGGCCATTTGGAGACACCTTCTCTTGCTGTTGTCTCTGTTCTTCTCTTTGGTGCTCATCTGGAAACATAAAGTTCAGTCTTCTTCTATCTGAGATTTTTCATCTTTCTTATATTCATCATTTCCTATCCAAGAGAAAGCTCTGATTTCCCACATGAATTTCGTTTGGAACTTTATCTTGCTTGCAGTGAACTTTGACTTACAATGGGGTTACCTACCACTCTCCACAACAGTGAGATTTAGGAACTGTTTTACTAGTTGATGGGAGAAATGATATATTAGAGTTAATGTAATATTATATCATTGATCTACAGCAGGAAGTCGAGAAGGCTGTACAGTCCTCAAGGGGAGAAACTCTTCTTCGTATTTGTATATCCCCTAGCTCCTAGCATGGCCCCTGAACTACAGTGTATGCTCAACAAATATTTGCTGTTGAATTTATTTTAATGACATTGCTTACAATTAGAATGTTATATGGAGGTGGGGATAAAGCTTTAGCAAAAAATTGATGTGTATTATGTCCTTTTGAAATCCAAACCTTAGAAACCTTATAGTTCCCTTTATTTTTTCTCAGCACTTCATTTCCCCAACTTCTGTAGGTGGACAGAAAATTAATCTGCTCCTCTCAAAGATGTGTAACATCAGGGTTAGGAGCATAGATTCTGAGCTAGATTGTCTGTATTTGAATCCAGCTCCATCATCCACAAGTTATTTAATATCTCTAGGCCTCAGTTTCCTCATCTGTAAAATGGGGATAATAATGGAGTTGTTATTAGGATAAAATGAGTTAAAATATTTAAAGTAATTAGCAAACACTTGCCAAATTTCTAGACAGGCCATGTAACATAGAATCACCCCATATGCCTGGGGGACTTCTTTCCCCTGCTCCCCACATGTTGCTCCTGCTAATTCTTGAATGGCTGCAAGTGAAGCACAGCCATGAATGTGAAGCCAGGTTAAAGAGATGAGCACAAGCTTGAGCTGTCCTATTTTGGTGTCTAACAGGCACAGACATCAACGGGGCCCTGCAGAGGGGCATCAAGCTACTCAACAACTACGTGGCCCACAACGACATTGAAGACCGCAGCGTGTCCCTCATCATCTTCCTGACGGATGGGAAACCCACGGTCGGGGAGACCAACACCCTCAAGATTCTCAACAACACTAAGGAGGCCGCCCGTGGCCAAATCTGCATCTTCACCATCGGCATCGGGAATGACGTGGACTTCAAGCTGCTGGAGAAACTGTCACTGGAGAACTGTGGTCTCACACGGCGTGTTCATGAGGAGGAAGACGCGGGCTCACAGCTCATTGGGTTCGTTTGTCTGTCTTCTTGGGACAATAATGAGAGGCTCTCAGAAGGGGTTTGAGGGTTGGGTTTTATGAGAGACTCAGAAATGAGGACGGTTTGTTGAGCCTTAGGCTTGAGTCTACTGGAAATGACTCTAACTCATTACACTGGGAGGCGTCATGATGGGGTTTGAAACCCCATTATGGCTGCAAATTCTGGTCCTGCTTTGTGACTTTAGGCAAGATTTTAAGTTCCCTCATTACAGAACGAGTATTATGGTCAGTTGACAAATTTAATGAGAAAACCTGTGTTAAGTATTGGCAGAATGGCTGTCACGTGTTAAGTGTTCAACTAACGCTTCTGGTTATAATTGTCTTGACATTTCAAAGCACTTTCTGGTATATTTATTCTAATTACACCCTGTGTAGTAGCTAGAAGTACTGTTATCTCCATGTTGAGTAGTAATTAAAATGATCATATTTTTATTTGGAAGCAAAATGACCAATTGACACTAGCCACTGACTATATATATATATATATTTGAGGTGGAGAAGAAACTAGAACTGAGGTCTTCTAATTCAGTTCAGTGCCTTCCCTTCAATATCATGTTGCCAAACATGGGGTATAATTTTGCTGTTGATTCAATGATGTGCTGACTCCCAGCTCAGCATTATTGCTTTAATCTACTATGTGGCATATATAGTAGATACTGAAAAGGAAAAGTGAGCCTTAGGTTACATTTATAGGTGTTTAATAGCCATAATCAAAGAACATTCATTAATGGTAAATCTAATTGGAGGTCTCTAAGATGCACAATAAAGATAGGAGCTAGCCACCATTGTCTCCCCAGCACTTTTGTCAAAGATTTAAATAAAAACACAAATTAGCTTCCACATTTACCAAATCATTCAAAACTACATTCAAAGAGGGAGAATCTAATGCATTAGTTTAATAATGTGTTCATAAGCAAAAGCAAGTACATTGAAACAAATCAACTGCACTGTTATACTACTAAAAACATTGTCACTACCCAACATTTATTGATAACTTATAATGTAACATACATTTCTACATACATTACCTCATGTAATCCTCACAGAAATCCTAAGAGTGGATATATCAGGGTAAAGGGTAGGCTGGCATGCAGATGACTCTCTCCTATAACAGTCTGGACAAGCTCAATTCTGCTCCATGAGGTCATTCAGAGACTCAGGTTCCTTCCATTTCACTACTTTACACCACTTTACTCCAGTTTGTAGCTGGATGGGTATCACCAAGTTAAAACTAAATTATTATGAAAGAAGGGTAGACTGGGCCTGGGGAGACAGTAGTCTACCAAAGTAGTTAACTGTTAATGCCTAAATTTTATAGAGAAAGAAACTAAAGTTCAGAGAGGTTAAGTGTTCCAAGACATATAACAAGGAAGTGGCTGAGATGGAAGTCTAACTCCACAGCCTATGCTCTCTAGGTCTTTGGAAAAGGGTTTTAATTGTTTATGAAGAAAGTAGGAACCATGTAACATAACTAGGAGAAAAGCTAATGTAAGCAAATGCTGCATTATGCAAAAGCATAGTGGCAAAGTCAAGGCCATACTTCTCAAGTATAATGTGCTAGTTAAAGCACATCTGCAACATAAGTTTGGTTCTAAGAAAAATATTCTTTGAGGCCCTTTGAGAAACTTAGATGTGTACAGAGGAAAGTTACCCAGAGTGCTTAGGGAACCTTGAAATTGTATCACTTGAAGAATAGTTAATGAAACTGGGGATTGATTAGACTGCATAAAGAGATGACTCCTAGGAGCAATGTTTGTCAAGCCCCTAAACGGCTGTCATGCTGAAGATAGATTAGGCTAATTCATATTGTCTGCTTCAGAAGCCAAAGTGAGACCCGTGGGTGGAAATTGCAGGGAGAAGATTGTGATCTACTACAAGGAGGTTCCTCCTCTTCCTCAGAGCAGTTGAAAGAGAGGAGGAAGCCTTATGAGGCAGTGAGTTCAAGGTACCGTTGCATAATCTCCTATCAGAAATGTTCTGCTGGTAGAATGTTGGACTTGATTGCTTTTAAGATCAGGTCCACCCCTCCGACAGGTCACAATTTCCTTTAGGACCTGTCCTGTCTGTAGTCAGGGCTGGGTCCTGACTCTGTCTCTCTCCTTCTACTCCAGGTTCTATGATGAGATCAGGACTCCTCTGCTCTCTGACATCCGCATTGATTACCCGCCCAGTGTTGTGGAGCAGGCTACCAGAACCCTCTTCCCCAACTACTTCAACGGCTCAGAGATCATCATTGCTGGGAAGCTGGTGGACAAGAAGATAGATCGATTGCACGTGGAAGTCAGGGCCAGCAACAGTAAGAAATTTGTCGTATTGAAGACAGATGTGCCTGTGGAGCCCCAGAAGGCGGGAAATGATGTTACAGGAAGCACCAGGCCCAAGGGTGATGGTGAGGAAGACCCCAACCACCTTGAGCGTCTCTGGAGCTACCTGACCGTGAAGGAGCTGCTGAATTCCTGGCTGCAGAGTGATGACGAGCTGGAGAAGGAGCGACTGAGGCAGGAGGCCCAGGCTCTGGCCGTGAACACCCGCTTCCTCACCCCGTTCACCTCCATGAAGCTGAAGAAATCCTCACTGCAGACAAAGAAGCTAGAGGACAGCCATGGCATGTCTGCTGCAGTGGGGCCTGGGACAGTGATGCAGAGCCTGCAAGGCTCTGACCTGCAAGGTAACCAAACTCCAGGGACGGCCAAATGTAGGAGCCTAACATGTCCTTCCTGCCTCCTTCTCAGGCCAAGGTCACCTCTGCAGTAGTCTGTTGTATTCTGTGGAATTATAATTTTTATAAGCAATAACCCTTCCTGCAGGTCCTAGTTTTCAGGGAGTGTGTTCAATTGTTGTGTTTGTTCTGTTATAAACTGTGGATCTTGTAGAGAAATTAGAGAAGGTGTCAGTTGTTTAGAAAGGTTGCCTGGTGAAGTCAGTCCGTCAATCAGTCATCAATATTGAGTGCCTAACATTCTCCAGGCATCATTGGAGGCACCAAGCTGAACAAAAAAATAGACAAATGTTCATTTTTTAAGTGCCTTTCCACATTTTTAAGTACTTCAGAGTTATGTCATTTTTTAAAAATTATTTTTATTGTTATTAGAGAGAGAGAAAGGGAGAGGGGGAGAGAGAGATTGATTGGTTGCACCCATACACACCCCAACCAGGGATTGAACCCACAACCTGAGTATGTGCCCTGACTGGGAATCGAACCGGCAACCTTTTGGTGCATAGGATGACTCTCAGCCAACTGAGCCACACCAGCCAAGGCAGAGTTTTGTCATTTTATGTGTATGATGGATTTTATTTTCCTGAGAACATAGGTGAGGACCAATTTCTGGATTCTTGAGAGAATTCATCCTTTACATATGTATCACTCAAAGTCCAAACAGTAAATGTCATTATCAGTCTCAGTGCCATTTTGATAAGGGAATTAGTAGCAATAAGAACAGGAAAATGAAAGAGAAGTAGTTCAACCAAAGCTGAGGATTATATTCTCAGTAGTATCTGTTTGTGTAAAACAGCTTTTTTTTTTTTAATGTGTAACATTTTCATTAAATTTATTTCAAGTTCACATTTCCTCAGGAGGAGGAATCAGTGTTACCCCAGGGCCCACAAATGCTGTCTCATTTATTCCTCACACTCTAAACTCTGAGAAGCTCCTGGTATTGTGAAGAGAGCTTAAGTTTAGGATTCAGACAGAGCTGACTTTCAGCTCACCAACCCTCCTGACCAGCTGTGTGGCTAGGCCAGGTCTCCGAACCTCTCTGAGCTTCAGTTCCCTCACCTGTAAAATATAGATAATAACTTCCCTGAAGGGCCGGTGCAAGGATTAAATGTCTTTGGCACATGAGTGTTATACAAATGTTAGATACCCTCCCTTGAGGAATGTAGAACTAGAAACTTATTGAAAATTTCATACCCAGATGTAGAGGTTAAAAGGGACTTGTTGCCTTTTTAGAGAGTGGAGCTTGTTTGGCAAGACTAGTGCAATTATCGTTCTGATGAAAAGCAAGCTGTGTGATGCTGTGAAATAGCCATACGAATAAATAGCCAACTGGTAGCTCAAAGCAGTTGTTTGGAATAAAATTTTCCTGAAGTGTCAGTTAGTACTCAAGACAATCTTTCTTTTCTTAGAGCTGTGATGAGTTTTCAAATTTAAATTTTAGGTTTTTTGAGTGTCTGTGGCAGCTGCCATTCACCAAGGCTTCTCACAGCAGCCATCCAGATTGAAAAGCTGCTTCTTCTCTGTGGTCACCTGATTCTGCCTGTGTCCTGCCGGCCAGGGGTCAGTGTGGGAAAGAAAGGGGCACATAGAAACATTCAGATACTTTGATCTTTAATATCGGTGAGGAGCAAAAAATCACTGAAGAAGAGCATAATCTTGTTAATATGAACAATTTGAAATAAGATATTAATTTTATTTGTAGAAATTAACTTACTTTTAGGTTATTCTTTCATTGATTACTTATTTTTGCCTGCTGCTTTATGATGTGTGTTTACACACATAATGATAGACCCGGATTCTTTTTTTTTTTTTTACATTTTTGCATTTTTCTGGTTTTTTTAAATGGTGGCACAAAAACACAGAACATAAAATTTACCGTTGTAACCATTTTTAAGTGTGCAGTTCAGTAGTGTTAAGTACATCGATGTGAAATAGATCACCAGAAGTTTTTCATCTTGCAAATCTGAAACTCTGGACCCATTAGACAAGTGTACTGCTTCCCCTCCTCCTGTAATTATACCTTAATTATAATGGAATATTTCTGCTATTATATGCACAGGAATAACAGACAAGAAGAATAGTATCTAATTTATAAAAGAATAAATTAATTAAGCTTCCACATGCTACACCTTCATTTGTGTGTTGTGAGGCCAAGCTCTTTCTTTAAAACACATGATGCTTTTAAGTGGCCACAAATATATCTGAAAGCTGTATTTTACTCATCACAACCCTCTTCTCTCTGACCCCTCACTTTATCCTATTTAATGAGTAACAGTGGTTGTTCTTTTCTCTTTCTTTTATAGGATCTCCCCTCAAGAAACCATACAACCCAAGAATTAAAGTCTCCAAAACATCAGGTAAAGAAAACAGCGGATGTGATTTGTCAGTTTATATGTTTAGAGAGTGGACAACCAGGAATCCCCTGAAGCCAGTTAAAATACCCAGTCATCTTCCTCACTTGGACATTCAGGATCATTGACGGGATCAAAGAAATAATGCATGAGAAAATATGAAAGAGCACTTACGCATGGGAGGCACTCAATAAACGTCCTTTCCTTCTGTTCTCTCCTTCTTTTCCTGCTCTGGCAGCGGATGGAGACCCCCATTTTGTTGTGGATTTCCCCTTGAGCAAGCTCACTGTCTGCTTCAACATTGACGGGCAGCCCGGGGACATCCTAAGGCTGGTCTCTGATCATGCGAACTCTGGTAAGTTCTGCCCTCTGTCATGGCCTCTGGGCAAGAGCAAGGCAGTCATCACATCTCCTCTCTTCCTAAGAGAGATGTCCAGGTATATAAGGGGCACATCACAGGCGCTCAGTGAGGATCATCGATGATTAATTAAAGGAATTAGACTGTGTGCTGGCCTTGGAGGCAGGAAGACGTGCATTGGAAACCCTGCTCTCTGACTAATTTTGTGACCTTGAGTACTCAACTAGGGAGCTCCTACTGTCTTCCTTGTAAAACAGAGATAGCGATGCTGGCTGTGTTGGCCTCCCCAGTCTATTGTAGAGATCTAATTATGTAATGAATAGGAGGCAGTTGTTTTGTAAATGCACAAGTGCTATATGAATTCATGTTATATTGCTATTATGTCTTTCCATTCAAAAACTCTGATGATGGGATGTTCTAAATTCATTTACCTCAGTTCTTCAATGATTGAAATGTTAAGCCCAATGTTAATTACTTGACTTTGTGTGCAGAGAATGTGGATGTAAGAAGAGCCCTGATCCCCTCCATTTGTAAAAGAGATTGGTATATAAAAAGCTTCCTTTGGCCCTGACCAGGTGTCTCAGTTGGTTGTAGTGTCATCTTGTACACTGAAAGGTTGCAGGTTCCATTGCCGGTCAAAGCACATACCAGGGCTTCAGGTTTGATCCCCAGTTGGAGCCAATGGGAGGCAGCCGATCAATGTTTCTCTCTTGCATTGATGTTTCTCTCTCTCTCTCCCTTTCCTTCTCTCTAAAATCAATAAGCATGTCCTCGAGTGCGGATTAAATTTTTTTTAAAAAGCCTCTCTTGTACATGCAGGTAACAGTGCCTCAGGGATGGCCATGTGGACAGCCACACAGCCTGACTTTTGAGGACATTCTGGCATTTCTCAGTTCTGAGAAAATTAGTTTAAAAAAAAAAAGCAAATTAGTTTCTTGGAAGGCTAGGTGTCAGGGGGGTCCCACAGCAGGATGACACGGATGATGTAACTATGTGATGTTTGATTGTGGGCTCCTTACCCACCTTGCTCCCTTGCAGGGCTGCCTAGCCTTAGAGCAAAATCTCGGCTTGTTAATAACTCAAAGGACTCAGGAGTGAGATAGGAGCCTAACTGTGCCCCTCCCTGGAGGTTTCCTCGCCACCCCCCCTCCCCCAGCTGCTCTGTTATTTCTGTGCTGAGTGTGTGTCCATGATGGGAAGCTCAGTGGGTAATGCTTGGAGCCTTGGGGCAGAAGTACTTGATCTCCGCTCATGCTGAGGTTTTGCCTTTCCCCAAAAAGCACTTTTCTCCTGGAATGTCCAAGGGGTTGCTAGTTAAGATAGAGGGAAAGATTATCCCCAAAGCAAACAAGAGTTAATTATATAGCAATCTTTTATTAATGCAAACTGACTCTTTTCCTGAGAGCAAAATACACTTAACGTGCATTACCTAATACAGTCCCAAATATCTGATGTAAAACTGCCATCTGTCCAGACAGCACAGGTTGCCAGAGTCTGGCTCATAGGCCTTGCTCAAGTCTATGAAAGTTGCAGTTGTGTCTATAACAGTGAAGATAAAAAGAAAGGAGTTCTATTTGCTGGCCATTGATGGCTTGCACATATGCTGCCTCCTGTGATCCTTGCCACGTCCTGTTAGGTTTCAGACCCCCTTTTTACAGATGAGGGCATTGAGGCTTGGTGTGTTAAAGTGACTTGTCCAGAGGTGCATGCCTAGAAGGTAGAAGAGCTTGAGCTTTTGGACTAGGCATAATTCTGACCTTTTGTATTATATCACACTGCTCAGTGATATCACGGAGTCTCCAAATCAGGATCAGTGGCAACTGGTAGATAAGAAATAGGTCTCTTTGTCCCTACAGCCAGAATGAAAGAAATATTAGAATGAGTGCAGACAAACACGTAAACCCTATCTATGCTATCTTGACCCAAACCTACATCATCTTTCCCCTCCCCTGAGATACTGGTCAAACATGGGGGAGAGATTCCCTTGTACTTTCATGCATTCACTCATTTCTTCACTCATTCAGCGGGCACTGAGTGACCCCTACTCGTGAGTCAAAGTTCATGGTCTGCGAGGTACAAAGATAAGGCCAGAGGAGGAAGGAAACTCTGATCAGATGCCTTTACTGTGAGCGTGGGGGTAGTTTTTCTAACCATTGTTCCCGTCCCCTCTGCATTTGAGGTGTGACGGTGAATGGGGCATTAATCGGGGCCCCCGCTCCTCCCAACGGCCACAAGAAACAGCGCACTTACTTCCGCACCATCACGATCCTCGTCAACAAGCCCGAGAGGTCATACCTCGAGATCACGCCGCACAGGGTCATCTTCGACGGTGGGGACAGGCTGGTCCTCCCCTGCAACCAGAGCATGATAGTGGGCAGTCGGGGACTGGAGGTGTCGGTGTCCGCCAATGCCAACGTCACCGTCACCATCCAGGGCACCATCGCCTTCGTCATTCTCATTCACCTCTACAAAAAGCCAGCCCCCTACCAGCGAGACCACCTGGGCTTCTACATCTCCAGCAGCAAAGGCCTTTCGGGCAACTGCCATGGACTGTTGGGTAAGCAACTGCCCTTCCCATGGGGCCAGAGGACAGCACTTAGCTCCCAAGCGAGGCTGGCATTGCCCATAGCTTTAGCTTGATGGAAAAATTCAGTGGGAAGGTGTTCTTTATACATATCACGGAATTGTATCTCTTGCCTCCTCGTGACTTTCTGGAATAGGATTGGGCTTTATGTACTAACTCTCACTGGCCTTCTGGGAAAGTGAGCATAGAAATTGGGAGTCATCCTCTGGCTTCTTACTCTCAGCAAGAACATACAAAGAAGGGGCAGTCCACAGCCCAGCACCCGCGTGCCATGGTGTTTCTTCCGCGGGAGTCGCCCACACTGCGTGAGCAGCAGGCTGTCCGCTCGGGCTGGCTGCTGCTTCGACGTGCAGTTTCATGTGGGCTCCTTGCCCACAAGTGAAGAGCCAGTGCTTCCGGGCTGGGTTTAGAAAGCAGGATTTCCTGGCACTTGAGCAAGCCATGTTTCTGTAGTGCCGACTGCCAAGCACGAGCTCCTCTGACAGACGCAGACCAGTATCCTTGGCCTTAGCCATGTCCTCGCTTGACCTGGGGAATTCTGATAATGTGTCTCAGGAATGCACTGAAATGACTGCTTTCCACACCCTCAGCCCAGTACAATCTACAAACTTAGTATGGAGGGTGCTGTAACCAGGGAGGAAAGAAGGGACAGCCTGACCCTTCCCTATTTATCTGCCCCCCTTTTTGCCCTCCCAGCTCAATAAGAGGCTCTGGTTATCTCTGCTGGCTCGGCAGCTTTCCAGTGTTAGCAAGTGGGCAGCTTCCAGATGTGGAGGCTGCTACCTATGAAACCTCAGGTCTCTCCTCTCCATTTGCCCCAAAACACGTGTTCTCTCACTAACCCTGGAGAAGGTGTGAGCAGCTTCCAGCAGAGTCCAACTAGGAGTGCAGTCTCTGACATCGTGAATCTCCCTTCCTCTAGGTACCACATGTGCATTTGCTGGTCACCCGTAGCCTAAACTGAAGTTAGATTTCTTTTCTACATGGTGTGGCTTGCACTAGACTTAGACCTGATGCTTTTCTTGTCCATTCAGGTCAGTTCCTGAACCAGGATGCCAGCCTCACAGAGGAGCCTGCTGGGCTCAGCAAGAACACTACCAGTTCTCCATTCCCAAAGGCAGGCGAGAAGCCTGAAACCGTCCTGAAGGTGAAGGGGCACCAGGTCCCCGTGGTCTGGAAACAGAGGAAAATCTACAACGGGGAGGAGCAGATAGACTGCTGGTTTGCCAGGAATGCTGCCCAGCTGCTCGATGGGGAATATAAGGATTACCTGGCAGCCCATCCTTTTGACTCAGAGACTACATTTGGCCTGGGACTGTCCAGGGGACTCTGACACTAGCAGCCTTAACGTAAGAGGGCTGACAGGGAAATGGCCTTTGGGGACACCGTCGTGCAGTTCTTGTTGCTGACCTGTGCCTCGTCTCTTGGCAGTTAGCTGTGTCCACGGCCTGCCCCTGGTGGCCTGTAGTCTGATGTCGGCTTGAGCAAAGGGTAGGATCAGGAAGCTAAAGTGAAATGTGATTTCCTCTGCTTCCTCCTCCTGCCAAGCTCTCCTTATGTACATAGAGAAAGATGGTAGCACCGAGCAGGGAAGGTCATGATTAAAAGCAAGAGGTCTGTGTCTTGTACCAACTGGCTTGTCCATCTCATAGCCCACCATAAAGTCACTCTGATGAAGGAAGGTTGCTGCAAAGTTTGTTTTCTCTGTGGAAAAAGCCAAACTTGGACATGCTGCTTGTCACCTTGTCAATGCCTAGGAATCTTTCCTTTTAGCACTGCTGCGATTTCTGGCCAGTGTCTGCTTCAGGGGATCCTCTGGTGGAGCCCAGGCCACTGGTCACGCAAATAGCTTGTAGATTTGATCATTGTAAACAATTAAATCTTTTCTTAGGAGAAGATTTTCTTCTGCTGTGATATCTTGCCCTTGAAAATTAGTTTTCATTTTTATAAAAAATTGATTGAAAACAGAAAATCTGCACCCCAGCTACCCATGTCTTTCTAATGGGTTTTGTAAAATGCTTTACTTTGCCGATGGATATTCTCTTATTTATTCCAGTAAGCTAAATGCTTGTAATAAAGAGGACAACTCCGCATGGATGTGTTTTACTGGCCTGTCTTGGTGCTGGTAGTTGGCCAGTTGAATGGCGAAGCTTTTGCTGAGCACTCTTCAGTCTTCCTCATCATTGCAGCCTTCTTTGCTCATGGTCCTGTAGGAGGTAATAAAGTGCTGGATGGGGAGGAGACACAGCACCCGGCGTGTCCAACAGTGACATACAGGAATCAACCTGCACTGTCTCTGCAGGGAGTGCGCCCGGGCTTACAAAGTCTAAGACGCTTTCCCACACCTCGAATAGGCAAAGCCAGGAAATCAACATGAGTAAGGGGCTCTGGTTCCAGAATGTGGACAAATCTGATCCTATAGGGAAAGGTTAAAATCAGTGGGGGCTTCCAGAGATAATGACTGTCAGCTTTCTGATTGTGAGCCCCCTCTTTGCAGATCTTCATATTATCAAGGGAATGTGAGGCTGATGGTGGCATCGGAGCCTCATTTCCCACCCTCCTCACCAGTCCTTGCTTTTTGCTCTGTTTGGTCTTCTCAGGACACCCAGGTTCAGAAATCCTGATCCTCACTGAGTGAGGGGCACGGTCAGGACACAGATGGACACAGGGGGCACGTATGCTGAACAGCTGAGAAAGAGAGATTTGGGTCAGAGAAATAGAGTATTTAGATGTGAGACTGAATGAAATAAAGGCTTTGTGCTGGCTTCACAGGAGGTTTCTCCCAGTCAGGACTGACTCCAGAGCAGGTGTTCATGAGATATGGAAGCATATTTAGCACTCGGAGAGAAATCAGAGTTACAAAAATTGTTTATCATACTTGCCCTCCTGTGGGAACCATTTGAGCAGCAAAACGACCTCCACATGTTCCTTTTGGACCAGGAGAGTAAGTTAGTGCCGGGGAACTTTTCAGTCTTCTCTCTGAGTCTCGGTTTCTCTCCTCATTGCGAAGCCACCAGACCATGGCCTGCCAGATGTGTTATTTTTGACTCCCATCTTCCCAGACTAGCTGCCTGTTTTCATGCCAGCGGTGTGAAGACACCTGCCCAGACTGACAGATGCTTCCACATTTCAGAGGTCAGCGAGGAGGAGGAGCATGAGCCAGGGCCAGCCAGTGCATGACCAGGCTCCACGGGGACCTTCTGTTATATAATCTCAGTCCCAGCTGGGTAGAGGTCCCTTGAGCCAAGAGGCCAGCCCACTGTGTTAGCGCTTGGAGCAGTGATCTGTGTTCCAGGTGCAGTTCTCAGAGCTGCAGAGAGGAGGCTCCTGCTAGACATTCCCACTTCCTACTGCTTTTGTAAGAGCAGTGAAGACTATTCCAGTGGGCTACCTACCGCTTACTCTCCTACTTAGAAAAACAATTTTTTTAAGTATCAAGGTCGAGCTTTTAAATTTTTTACTTTTTTTTTTAATCCCACTTTTCTTTCTCCCCCTCTTCAGTTGTACATCTGTTTTTATTGTTAACAGTATTTACCATTAAATTTTCCCTTTCAGCTGGAGACTGTGATATATGTGAGCTGGAAACTCCACACTCATGTTACAGTTAAGACCTTTAATTTAACTGAAAAATGCAGTATTTTCTGTTGACCGCGTATGTGGATAGCAAGCTCTTTTAAAATCAATGCAGAGCAGGGGAGGAGCTCTTTTTCTCAAGTGGGGAAACTGAGGCAGGGACCAGTTGGGTGATTTTCCCCATGGTATGTAGAAGACTCAGAAGAAGGCCAGGCTGAACCTCCTGAACTCCTTTTCTCAGCTGTGACACAATTTCACCATCTGGGCAATCATTTGTTTTTCTTGAGCATTTATAAATTGAGGGAGGGTAGCTAAATGAGAAGTTGAATGAGACTGGGCAATATGTTGCAATTAGAGGAGGTAAATCTCAGGTTATCATCATAGGTACTGTTAAAGAGTCACAACAATTGACTAAGATCTTCAAAGACTTCATCTCTGGCTTCCCATTCCCGCCTGCATCTAAAAAGAGCGGCTTCTGATGGGTCACCTTGCCGGGCCCCCTAATGTAAAGTTTTACACTCCCCATCTAAAATGGGATGAACATCCTCGGCTCAGCCACACTGGGTGCTTTATCTTCGTCCATGGGACTTTTCAATAATTTACTCCTTCAGGCTCGAGGGGGTGGGTGTTTGGGAGGACCCACCGCCTTGAGGCTGTCACTGCTGGGCAGCTGTGATGCAGGCCCTGGAAGTTGGGAAGAACACGTCTTTGTTTCTATCAGGAGTAACATTAAGTCTTTAACTGAATCATGTATCTTCATGGTGGATATCTTAATAGGTGGATTAGGAGCATGATTCATTTCTTTAATTTTTCTCTCTTGGCTAAACTCAATGCTATAGATTGAATGCCTTTGTCCCCCCAATTCACTTGCTGAAACCCAAATCCCCAGCGTGACAACATTGGGAGATGGGGCCTTTTGGAGGTGATGAAGTCATGAGGGTGGGGTCCTCATCAATGGAGTTAGTGTCCTTATAAAAGAGATCCAGAGAGCTCCCTTGCCCCTTTCACCATGTGATAATACAGGTAAAAGATGCCATCTATGAACTAGGGGGTGGGCTCTCACCAGGCACCAAAGCTGCCGGTGTCTTGATCTTGGACTTCCCAGCCTCCAGGACTGTGAGAAATGAATGTTTGTTGTTTAAGCTGCCCAGTCCATGGCATTCTTGGTATAGCAGCCTGAGCTGAATAAGACGCTGAATCAAAATACGAGTTCTTTCATTTCCTCAAACGGAGTCGAATGTATGCAAACAGTGCTGTTCTTAAATTTGGAGGACCCTTGGAACCAGAAGAGCATGATCCATCTCAAATAAATAGCAACCGGAGTAAAACAGCTAAACAAATACTTAGAAATGTAACTTTAAACATTTATTTTAGTCAGTTTAAAATAATAAGTAGCGTAGAATATAGTTCACATTCAAGAGACATTTTTTCTTAAACAAAAATTTATAAGAGAATGGCATCTAAAAATAAACAACATATTGGCATGTTTATGTTTTGAGGGAAAATGGAATTAAGGCTCTAGAGAATAAAACTTGATAATTCTAATTGCACTGCTTGTTTGTAGGAATTTATGAATTACATAAAAATATATGTAAATGGAGTAGTCAGTGACCTTGGAAGAATAATGTCAAGACACAATTACTGTATAGAACAGTAAATGCACAGCAGCCATTCCTGACCTTTTATAAAAACTGTTAAATAAGCAGAGAAGTGTCTTAAACCTCTCAGTACCTTGTTTTCCCAGTTTCCATCACCTTCTTATTGGGTCACTTGTTTGCATACTCTGGCCACCATCTTGCTTGGAACTTCTTCCATTGCCTCCAGGACACTCTCCTCAGGGGGCATCTCCAGCCTGTGGTTCTGGCATCCCACCTCCAGTTCTGAGTGGTCCTGCGGGTCTTGCTCAGGGTCCCACTGAGCTATGTTCAGTTCTGAATGGAGCAGCACCTGATTAGAGCCAAACCAGACAGAGCACGAGTGAGACGCGCCCAGGGAGGCCGTGTTAAAAACAAGCAAAAGCCTGCCCGGCCGGGCATGGCTCAGGGGTTGAGTGTCGACCTAGGATCCAGGCGATCGGGGTTCGATTCCCGGTCAGGGCACATGCCCGGCTTGCGGGCTTGATCAATGACTCTCATCATTGATGTTTCTATCTCTCTCTCTCCCTCCCTCTCCTTTCCTCTCTGAAATCAATGTATTAAAAAAACAACAACAAAAAACAAAGAAAAAAACAACAAGCAAAAGCCTGATCTCAAGGGCACGATGTCGACCTCTCTGGGCTTTGGCTTCTTCAACTATAAAATGAAGGGACTGGACAAGACAACTTCTCAGGTCTTGTGATTTTTATCTTTTGCCTACAGACAAAGATACTTCCTGAGCTTCCAAGTAATAAATCCAAAATGATTCATTCTCTGACTCCAGTGTATTTCAAGATCCAGTGTTCCAAAGCCATGGATTCAGAGGGAAACAAAGCCCACACCTCCACTGCTCTCAGTTTCGAGGGGGAGATAGAACAAATACAAAGACTGACACCGAGTGGGGGAAATCCTATAAGAGAACGTGGCAGAGGGGTGTTATCTGAGCACAGACAGGCCCAGCTATGAAGGTAGGAAGGAGGCTGGGAACCAAGATGTAGAGTGTTAAGCTGCAAGGAAGAAGAGTACATACCGAGGCAACCACACGATATACTTTCTCTACAGGTTAAGCAGCTGGGAACATCTGAATTGGAGCAGTTTTCTTACTTGGCTCAGTTTCAAACAGTGCACTGTAGATCCAGTGTTTACTGACAACTCACAGTGGGTAATGCTCAGTGGAATCCCAGGTTTCTCACTCCCTGGCCCTGTCCCAGGACGGTCCTCATCACCAGCTTCCTTTACCCCCACCCCTGGGATATGGAAAATGTCTAGGGAAAGTCACAGAGCTCGTCCAGGGGTCCATTCAGTCAACTGGGCCCCCACTGGCATTCAGCAAACCTAACTCCTTTTTCCCCAGAGCCCATGGGCCTCAATGTTCATTGCATTCTTCTTCAGCTTTCCAGACCACCTCACCCTCAGTTTTCCACAGGAAGTTGCTCCTATTTTGCTGAGGAAACTGCAGAAGGAGCTCCCTCATTCACTGTCTCATATCAGAGTGGCTCTATCATCACATGGCTTTATCATCTTCATACCCCTTTCCTTCCAAGTAGAACTATCTACCTTCATTCCACATCCCCTCCGTTCTCACTTCCTCAGGGCAGTGGCCTGAATTATTCCTTTCCATTCTAGAATCTCCAGACCATTATTCCCCACCAGGTTCTTCCTCTTGATTTCAAATATTATTCCAGAAGTCTCCTCCGATCTGAAACTATTGTCCCTGTTCGGGCTCCCTTGGACTTCTGTCTGCTCTCTTTTATTTCTATGTTAGGTTTGCTATGGTAGTTGGTATGTGAACCCTCCTCATTTTTCTTTGTTAACCTCCTGCTCAGTTGCTTGAGTTACCAGATTCAGCTCCTGTCTTTGCGACTCTGATGGACCTGTATCTCAGGCGACACGCTGCCACTCCTGAGCTCCAGTTCCAGCTACCAGTGTCTCCGACCTCACTGCATGGCGATATTGGCCTCTTCCTCTTTTAAAGTGCTAGATCCCTTTGCTTCTTGGTTAAAAAGAAAAAGTTTTTTACTCTCTTTTGCTCAATTTCTTTCCTCCTACCAACCTGTGGACCTCCTCTATGGTTCATCCGGGGTCCTCTACACTTCCACCCGACACTCTCTCCCTTAGAGACCTCATCCTCTGCAAGGCTCCATCCCCTGGCTCCACATAGACGGCTCCTGCACATTAGTCTGCAGTGTGGACGTCTCATCTTGGGGCACTTCCCTTTAGTTATCCTGGCATCAGCTCAAAATCAGGAACAAAAGCAAACTTTACAGCTTCAAAGTAACTATATTTTTATTATAAGTATTTGGAATTTGTGATTTGGGAAGATGGAAAGAAGGTCCAGCACAATCCTTTTTTATTTTGATTGTTGCAAATGAAGGTGGAAATGTGTGGGTGTGGATGTGGGTGTGGGTGCGCACGCGAGAGAGTGTTGGGTACATTTCAGAGGCTAAGTCAAAATTAATTTTTATTGACACAACATTCTTCCTGAAAATTCTCTGTTGTTCATATTATTTTCTCAAAACAACAGCTGTATTTGTGTAAGACTCAATGTCTTGATTGCTCACTGGGAATTTCTGGTTATATAAAATGAAAATCACATGCACTAAATTTATTCATATATCATTAAATTACTTCATTGAACTATCAGTACAACATTCATTATAAACACATTTTAATGTGATATTTACAAATAATTTTTTTGAAATGTATAAGGGCAACATAGAAAATACAATACTCAAAATATTTGAGTGTGAATGAATGCATGAGTGGTACACATATACTCTTTTCTTCTGTTAAATTTTCTACTGGAAGTCTGCCTCACATTGCCAGGATCTCTCAGCCATGAAGGTATCGTAAGCTCTCTACAAATTGTAGAATGAGGAAAACAAAGTCTATTCTGAATATTCATGTGGAATGTTACAAAAGAAACAAACCTTTCCAGGGGAGGCAGAAGCAGTTCAAAGTCTGAAGACTCATCTCAACAGTGAAGTGTATTTGCTTTGGAAGAAGGCTTAGAATATTTCAGGAATATTCTAGAAACTAAAAGTTCTCCTGGAATATTCTAGAAACTAAAAGGTCTCCTATACAACATGGAGGCAACTATTTATTTTTTCAATCTCTTTATCTGCCTGCCTGTAAAACAAAATGAGACACTTTGAGAACTTGTGATGAGAACATAGTATAAAACTTTGTATGTTATTGAATGACAGTAGCATTTTAAATTGTTCATGTAGCCCGGATGGCTGGCTCAGTGGTTTGATTCCTGGTCAGGGCACATGCCTGGGTTGCAGGCTTAATCCCCTGTAGGGGGTGTGCAGGAGGCAGCCGATCAATGACTTTCTCTCATCACTAATGTTTCTCTCTCTCTCTCCCTTCCTCTCTCTGAAATCAATTTAAAAAAAATTTTTTTAAATTAAAATAAAATAAATTGTTCACGCAATTTTCCCAGAAGAGAAACAAATATATTCACTTATTAATTTATTTAACTAATATTTAGTTGTCACCAACTTTGTGGAGGGGACAGAGTGCCCTCCCCCCCCAGCCCTGGAGATAATGTTCCATGTAATTAGTTCTCATAGCAGTGTGCCTTTACAAAGGCTCAGATAAAATGTGTGTGTGTGTGAGGGGGGCATTTAAAAAGGAAGAGACTGTTCTCAGCTTGGGGTAGAAGAGGCACTGGCATTTGATCTAGGTCTCACAGAACTGTTTTGGTGGGGAAAAATGTGTAGAAGTATTTTATATAAAAACATGTCTCTTCTTAATAAAAAAGCCATAAAAGAAGGAAAATAAATTATATACGAGAGCGAAACTTCAGGGAGCTGGAACGCCTAGCCCTCATCTCGGAGCTCTGTGAGCTTAGCCTGGCCACAGTGCCTTTGCTCTCCTCGTGACACCGGGATGCTTTGGACAAAACGGGGAGGGGGGTGTGGGCTTGTGTGGCTTCTACTGTGACTGCTGCAGACTGCTGGCCCTAGTCCAGGATCCTGCCTGTGTATGTCAGCTGAGTATCCCAGAGTGAAGAAGAAAGGATGGCAATGGGTGTCCCCAAGTGCGGCAACATCAGCATTGCTTTTTCCCTTCTAAAGGCAGGTGTCCATTGTATGAAATGTTGGACTTCTCTGATCTGGGCCGGGAGTGGGCAGGGAGCTCTGCTGGGGTGGGGACCACATCTTTCTCCTGTTCCCTTAGAAACAGCATCTTAGGAAGCTTTCTGTAGCAAATCATTGCTCGAAAGACATGGACACTCATCTGGGGGGCTCAGCGTGGAGAGCCCGCTGGGGGAGAGGGGGCTAACCCCAACTCAGTTACATACACAGAAGTGGAGAGAGACAGAACTCACGGGAACGTTCACTGGCTTTTAAATGTCACTTGTCTTCCTTGTGAGAGGCCCAGACAATGCAGCTCCTGACATGATTAATGAGCCACTGGACCGCACCTGGCAGAGAGGGGCTCTGGCTGAGGAGGTGGGAGCGAGGAACTTCCCTCTTCTCTGTCACACACCCAGCGCTGTGCTGGGGTGACTGCCCCGGGTTCAGTGGAGGAGATAAGCACGTCTCTAGGAGACTCAGGCACCTGTCAGGGAGCGAGGCAGGAAAGAGCCCCGCGAGCACAGACTTAGATCCGGGGCCACAGGCCACAGGAGGATGGGAGGTGCTGCACAGAATCAACTGCCCAAAGGCAAATGTGTCCCGAGTCCCTGCCCAACCTCGTTTGCACATCCCCATCTCCGCAGCTCAGATGAAGGAAGCAAAACTGAATTATGAACTGGAAATGGAAACGATTTCTGAGGTTCTGTGAGGTTCTGCTGGGCCCTTGCTTCTTTTTCCCATGCAGGGCAGGCACATTTTCTGTCCCCTGCTCTTTCTTTCATGCTCTTTGTCTGGGGTACCCTCACCCCATGACCTGAGAGCCTCAGGAAGTTTAGAGCCTATCAGCTCTGTCTGACCTGCTGGCTCATGCCCACCAGCCCCGCTGCTTCCACCCCAGGCACCTGGGTCCTAGGTGTTGGAGGAAGAGTGACTGGGAAAGGAACTAGGAGCAGTAAGGATGCAACTCTCCCTGCATTAGAGAGCCAAAGGGGATCTCCACAGATCACAGCATCTATTTTTTCTTTTAGGAATTTGTTTTATAAACTCACATAAATTTGCAAAGTTATCTGTATGGGCTGATTGTTGCCACTGTCTAATAATAATAAAAACAAACACCTGAACACTAAGAAATAGCCCAACTGTCCATCTAAAGGTGGCGGTGTGCACTCTCCTTGGGCACTTTGACACAATGGTTATGGCTATTAAAATGAGGTAGATCTGTGGGTATTAGCACAGAGCTCTAACATATAGAAACAAGTTGCAGAATGGTATGTATAGAATGATCCCACTGGATTACATCACTTCGATGCCTAATGTCTTTCTAGTCAGGGACACTTTTGAGCACCTGATAAAATATGAAACCTAAAATATGATCTTTCTCTTAAAAAAAAAAAAAAGAAAAAAAGAGCTAAGCCCCAGTTTAATCTCTTACTAGAGTTTTCCAAAGCAGACAGACAGTCTTTTGCAGCCGTACTTACATAGCAGGTAACTAGAGTCGCACCCAAGTGCCCTGTGCTGGATTTAAGTCTAACTCATGGAGTATGGCTCTTAAATGACCCTCACTACCCTGGTTTAATCCCAACTGCCTACCCTTTTTAGGGAGCAGAGCCTAATTCTAGGCACAATAACTAGAATGGTTTCTTGTCCCCCCCCCCCAAGTCTTCAATTCTTTTCTCTGCAGGACTTTAACATTTAACCTAAAGCATTTTCCAAGACCTCCCTGCAAGGCCAGGCAGAGGCAAGCTTATTTTTTTCCTGCTTCTAGGACCACAGGGGCAGCTAAGACCCAGTGACCGCTGATGACCACAGTCTGCCCTAGCCAGGCCTGAGTTACAGGTCCCAGCCGGGCTCACTCCCAGAAGCGAGGGCCTTGGCGCCCCTCTGCCCGGGGCCTGCTAGGATTACACTGAGTGTCCCCGAAAGAAAGGGGCGAACAATCCACAGGCTCAGTTAGGCCGGCGTGTCCCCATGCGGTGGGTCCCGGGCTGCTGCTGTGCAGAGCTTGCTGGAAAGAATGGGGCTTATTATGTGTGGGGCGGAGGGGGAGGGCCAGCGAGGTGTTAAGTAGAGAAAATGGTTGAAATTCAAGTCGCCTCGATGCTGGCAGCCCGGCGCCTGCTGTTAGACAGTCCGATGAACTCTGATAAACCCGAAGGCACTTTCTCCGCACCAGCCTGATCCGCTGGGGGAAACTCTAGCACCCCGTGGAGAGTGAGGGCGCCGGGAGGGTGCAGGCGGAGAGGCTCCTGGCAGTCAGGGAGGGGTTTCCCGCACTTCCAGAGGGACAGGCAGAGGCCTGGGACCCAGTGGGGTCTGCAGGGGATGGAGCACAGCCAGATGGAGACCCTACTGCTGGGACCCAGCAGGGGCAAGAGGAAGAGAGAGGGAGCCAGGCCACAGGAGGGCCCAAGTCCCACAGTGTTGTGGATGCACCTGAGGCTGGGCATGGAGGCCCCTCCTGGGAAAAGGCCTTCGCCAAACCCTCCTAGACAAGGGTGAGAAGCCCTTCCCTTGGCAGAGTGCCAGCCAGCCTAACAAACACCCTGCATCTCAGGAGGGGTGGGCTCAGTCCTGCCTGGATGGTCTATTTTTTGAGTCGGCTTCTGATGCCATGAGCCTGCCAGGTGCTATCAGCCTCTAGGATTTGGGGGCAGTGCCAGTCGTGGGTGTGGAGGAAATCTCATCATGGCTCTGCTGGAAGTTAAGAGTGTGATACCCTGGTCCAAGGGCCAGAGAGAGAGTTAGGATGCGCCTCTCCTAGAAACAGGGATGAATGTCGCACTCCACCGAGTGCTGTGGGAGACACTCTATCCCCACACATTGTTCCAAGTGCTGCCACAGCCAGCAGAGAAAATGAGATTCCCAGATAGGGCTGAGCCAACCTTTGTCTACTAATCAGCAAGGAGGAAACCGATCCAGTCTGACCCTTACTGAAATCGAGGAAAGGAGGATGGGTAGGAACAGCAGGCCAAACCCCTGCCAATGGTGCCTGAGGTGGGGCCCACCTGGCCTCACCCTTTCTACTGCATACATGATGACATTGAACCTTGTTTCAGTTTTGTTCTGACAGTTGGGGTTGTGACGCCTCCATGAACCCCTGCTTGTTTCTCTCTCCCTCTCCCTCTTTTTGTTTCTCATGTAAGCGCTGAGACTTGCTGATTTCTCTGTGTGGTGTCTTCGTCACCTCTGGCTGCCATAACAAAATACAGATGGGGTGGTTTACAAAACAGACATTTATTTCTCAGGGTTCTGAGGCTGGAAATCCAAGACCAAGGTGCCAGCCAATTTAGTTCCTGGTGAACACCTTCTCACTGTATCTTCGCATGGAAGAGAGAGAGAGGGAGAGAAAGAGAGAGAGAGAGAGAGAGAGAGAGACCTCCTTCTAGTGTCTCTTCATATAAGGACTTTAATCCCGTTGATCAGGTCTCTATACTTACAACTTCATTTAACCGTAATTCCCTCTTAGTGCAAATATAGTCACATTAGGGATCCCAAGTACAGGGTCCGCTTGGTTTTCTCAACTCTGGAAGGAGACTACCAGTGTGCAATAAATGTTTTAAGAGCCCAACAAGTTGGTTATCACTATTAAGCTCTGACCCCATTGGATAAAAAGGGAGGGAGGCTTTGCACACACCTTGGCCAAGAACAGCTTCCTTCTCCTGGGGCATGAGCATTGCAGTGACCTGGCTTCACAAGCATAGCCTCTAGTGAAGCTCGGGCTTCTCCCAAGGGGTCCACTTAGAAACCTAATTTCAGGGACTTTTATTGCCTGTGAGTGGTTGTCTCAATCACCACTTTTTAGGAGAGAAAATTGAGGGCCAGAGAAACAGAGTGGCTCAAGCTAGTCATGGAGCTCGTTGGGACAGTACTTGAACTTGGGACTCCCAGCTCTAGTCCAGGCTTTATCTAATTTTGGAGGATCATAGTCTGCTTTGATGGACAATCATTCCTTCCTCAGCATTATTGAACCTCCTCCAGCTCACCCTGAACTCCACAGGGAAGCCCTCTAACATCCATTAGACAGAATCACACCTGACAAATTGGGCACCTTGTTCAGAGAGTGGGAGAAAAAATTGGTGCCATATGTCTGAAGGGCACCTTGGCATTAAGTATCATATTAAACACACATGTACTCCTTGACTTAGTGTCCTACTTCAAAGGATGCTGTCTACAAACATCATCAAGATGTGGGCAGAAGATTCATGGACAAAAATGTAGCCAAACTAGAAAGGACTCAGGTTTCTAAAGAGAGGAAGTTGGTGACATTGACCATGGTTTATTCATAGGAAGCCACCTTATTATGCAAGAATATTTAATGACAAAGGAGAATGTTCATATATATATTTAATGAAAAAGAAAGCCATATATAAATCATAAAAAAGTCCGGCTGGTGTTGCTCAGTGGTTGAGCATCGGCCCATGAATCAGGAGGTCATGGTTTGATTCCTGGCCAGGCCACATGCCTGGGTTGCTGGCTCGATCCCCAGTAAGGGTATGCAGGAGACAGCCATTAGATAACTCTCTCTCATCTTTGACATTTCTCTCTCTCTCTGCCTCTCAGACCTTTCCTCTCTCTGAAATCAATAAAAACATATTTTAAAAAAGCATTAAAAAAAGATGGGGAGAAATATGCTGGAATAATAATAGTTATCATCTTTGGACATGTGATCATTATTTTCTTTTTTATGCTTAGTAGTATCCAAAGTTTCTACTGTTGGCTCCGCCCCATCCTGAGCTGAGGGACTCCATTTCCAGGTTCCTGCACTGACCTGAGTGCCTCGCTGTGCTATCCATTTGCTCTCAGAAACCCTTTGAGATGCACTCATGTTGACAACGAACGACACAATAAGCATCACTAGGACCAGCTCCAGCTGAGGGTCTGGGATGTAGTCCAACAAAACCTTCCGGAGCTGTGGGGGAGAGTAAGATCGCCACACAACAATGGAGTGGAATCAATTTAGCATCTTCGTCATTGACACTGTGGCAGCCTTCTCACTGGGGAGTTGAAATCCTCTGTACTTCTACCTGTTATGAGGAAACATGAAGGGAAGTGAGTATTAAGCTTATAGCTCACCATTATATAGGACAAAGGAAGGAGTGATGCTGGGAGACAGTGAATTGAATTCAAGTAGAGGCAACTCTCAATTATTCATGGCAATGAGAGCACAGAGATAAGTCTTTATATTTGTCTTTTATTTGGCTGTAGTGTTTAAATTTCAGAAGGCATTAATAAGCAACAGCAATTCTAAGCATGGCTTTATGATGCAAAGTTCAAGTACCACATTATTGGGCACAATTTTTCTTCCTCTTTTCATGTTTAGCTATAAGGCTATAGAAAGTATAAACACCCAAGCAAAGATGGAAAACCAGTTAGGTTTGGCTAGGCTACTTTTTAAAACAGTTACAATACTTTCAAATAAGTACTCACTTTAGCACTGATGAACTACTGAGGATCTATGTATTCCACTAAGAAACTAACAGCGACATTGATAATTACCAATGATAATGGTCAGTCCTGTCCAGTCTAATTTAATGTTTGAAATTTTCGTGTACTGCACAGAAATGGGTGGAGTTTTTGCTAGATAGGGATAGAAGGGCTGAAACAGCAGCCATCGCTATTGAGAGACCATGAAGCCAACATTTAAAGACATTAAAATCAAATCTTTTTAAGTGTTCTTATGAACATAGAAAATTAAGACTACATGATTTTTATAATTCCCCCATCTCAGACAACCAGGCATAGCATATCAGGTCATAAGGCAGTTTGAGGGAAATAAAGTGTAAAATTATATTTTGTCTCCTGGAGCTTACAATCCAACAGAGAAGGGACTACTTGTAGGCCTTTCAACCAGAGGTCATTAGGGAACGTTTTGTGGAGACAGTGAATATGAAGCTCTAGTAACTAATGAATAGATTTTATTTTATTTTATGTTGTTATGTTATATTTTATTTTCTTTTTAAAAAATATATCTTTATTGATTTCAGAGAGAGGAAGGGAGAGAGAGAGTTGAAATATCAATGATGAGAGAGGCTTCATTGATCAGCTGCCTTCTGTACCCCCCCACTAGGGATTGAGCTGCAACCCGGGCATGTGCCCTGACTGGGAATCTAACCTTGAGCTCCTAGATCCTAGGTTGATGCTCAACCGCTGAGTCACACCTAGCCGGGCTAACGAATAGATTTTAATGATGGAAATGAGGACACTCTAAGAACTAAAGTACAAAAAAGTCTTGAAATCCATGAAATTCTCCCAGCTTCAAAGGAACTCTACCGAGATCTTGTTTCTGCCCTAATAATGATGTGTTTTACCAAAACTGCTTCAGGGTGAGTAAAATGGACTGGTTTATGTCCCCCAGGAGGGCTAGAGAAATGGCTCTAGTGTGAGTGGCGAGTTGAATCTCTTTAATTAGAGCTTGAATAGCCAAGAGTCAGCCAGATCCAACCTTTCTGGTTCCAAATCTCACCACTCTCAACATCAACTCACAGAACTTCCAGAAATGTCACCCAGATTCTCACCATGGTCCCGCTGAGGAAGAGCAAAACAAAGCTGGTGGCCACCACCTCAAACAGCACAGTCAGCAGGCTCAGGAGGTACTGCCCAGGTCAGGCCTTGCTTGGGGAGGCTCACCCGGGAGAACAGAATGAACCCAGTGGGAACCCGACTAGGACCCAGTGAGGACTACCCACCCTGGCCCTCATGGGGGTCACAGCAGGCCATTCAGTGAATCTCATTGGTGAGTCCAAAGCTCAACTTGTCAGTGAGACATCACTACTTCTGCTCTATGGAACCTCAATGATCGGTGCCACCTGGTGCCCAGCACCAGCATTCCCCTTGTACAGTCCTCAAAAGGCAGTGAAGTCAGGGGGCCTAAGCAGCTCTGACATGTGTCGCTTTTCCCAAATGTGATTGCTCCCCATTTCCCGCAGTGTTAGTAAAATGCTTGTTAGGGTAGTACCTCAGGACCCACTTTTCCCTGTTGCTGCTGCTAGTCCCCAGAATCTGATTCGGGTGCCTTCCTAGTAGACCCCACCGCTCTCCATGCACCTCTCTGTTTTTTATCAAACTAGACAAGCCCCCGAGGACAGTGATTCTTTGTCTTCATGGCTCCAGTGTGTCGCACGGTGTCTGATACACGGGAGGCAATTAATACTCAGGCAGCCGATGAAAGAACGTAGAGGGAGGGACCAAGAGACCGAGGTGGGGCTGATTTTAATGCTGATCATTTTTCTTTCCAGAACTGCGTTTCTTACACAGTGGAGAGAAGCAATGTTTTGATCAACGGGACCTGCTTGCTCTTGCTCTTTTGTCTCCTCTTTCCCCCTTTCTCCGACTTCCCTCTCCGCAATCTGCCAACGTGGTCTCCGCGTGATTATGCACGGATATCATTTTTTTTCTCAAACAGAAGAACACATGCCACCATTCTTTCAGGTTTTAGACAGACATAAAAATCAATAAGAGGGGATCTTATGGAGAAAAAGTTATTCCCTGTGCAATTCTCTTTCAATACTCCTGATTCTGACAAAGAAAAAGAAAGGTTCCAGATCACATTACTGTGCCTTTAACACCTCTCGAATTTAACACCATTTTAACAAAGAAATCATAGGCAACCATCACAGACAAGACCATTAGAGGCGACGATATCCCTCTAGAACTGAATAGTTTAACATTCCCACCACAAAAGGAAATGATCATTGTGTGATGCGATGGAGGTGTTAGCTAATGCATATTGCAATATACACATGTATCAAATCATTGTATTGTACATCTTAAACTTACACAATGTTATATGGCGAATATTTTTAATAAACAATAAATACAACGGCAGGGGTTTGATTTCCATACCAGTAGGACTAATCCGTTTACAGCAGTGATTTCAGTTTTCTTCGCGAAGTAAACATATAAGGTGTACCAAGTCCGCGTAAAGGGAGGTATTCAGTAAATCACTGTGAAGGCAGTACAAGTTATGGCAAGAAAAGCAGGAAGGTGGCATAGACATATGAATGATGTAAATTCATATACACATGGGTAACCAGACGTCTTTTCCTCCTCTTGCCGTAGTTCCACGTGTCCACAACCCGGCCTGCCTCTCCAAGACCTGCTTGATCAGGGAGCCTGGGGAAGGTCTGTGCAGAGATGGGCAGTGCTCTAACGAATGCCCTCCCATCAACGTCATTTCTGCCCAGCATCCCTGCACTGACGAGACAAGTCTGTGCATCAGTCAACAATTCAACCCCTAATTTGTTCTCCCTGGGGCTCCCCTACTTTGCAGTGAAACCTGTGAGCTAAGCTCAGCTTGGTGGGGTTTCATTCATCAGAAACCACTCTAAGGCTAATGAGCAGGCCTCCGCCTGGTCGCATGTGGCAGATCAGATATCTAGTGGCTGCCGGGTAGGACAGCACCAACACAGAAACATGCGGTGACGAAGGGTCTCAGGAAAGAACCAGGGTGTCCATTATCCTAGGCTTTCTGGGTAATGCAATCTGAAAATCAATTCTCATTACATATAAGTGATACGAATACCTCTGACAGGTTACATCTTAAGTGATAATTAAAAGCATATTTCCTGACGCTTAGCCCGTATGAAATGCATCCCTATTTATGCCACAGAGGGGGTCTCGTGCTAAGACCCCATGAACAGTCATTAGCTCCCCCAGGAAACCTCATAGTTCCTGGAGTGTCATTCATTATTCTAATCTGATTTTCTTTACTCCAGTGAAATAGAACCTGGCATTGGCACTCTCTCTCTGCAACTCCACCAACAGTCCTTAAAAAGCAATTAACGGTGTCATAAACCAGGGCGTGAAGACTGATTGGGCATGAATACCGCCTTTAGTGTGATGCAAGGCTGGAGTTTATTAATCATGAACAGCATCCCACTAAGTTTTATAAACCTCTCTCAATTAATGAAAGGAGACAGGGCAGCTAAGACGTTAAACCCTTTATTCGGGATGTGATAGTGGAAAAAATTCCAGTGTCTGGGGCCCTAGAGTGAGAAGTGAGGCTGACAGGGGCCTCAGACTTTCAGAAAAGTATGAAAATTTTTACAAGAGCTGGTACTTGTTACTGATTTGGCCCTTGTCAAATTTTATCTCAAAAAGTACCTATTGGAAAAAAATGGGAATGTTTATTATCTCTCTCTTCTGAACTGACTTACAAATCATTAAATCATATCATTAAGGTGTAAGAATAAGCAATCAGACCAAAAGAATTTTTAAAATGTCCCTTATACGCTGTTTTCATTTCCTGGGGCTTCCATAACAAAGTACCACAAACTGGGTGGCTTAAAACAACAAAAATTTATTGTCTCACATTTCTAGAGACTAGAAGTCTGAAATTGAGGTGTTGGCAGGGCTACATCTCTTAGAAACTTCTAGAGTAAGGCCTCTTCCTAGTGCCTTCCAGTTTCTGGCAGCCCCCGGCATTCCTCGGCTTGTGGTAGCATCACTCCCGTCTCTACTCTGTCTTCACATGGCTGTGTTCTCAATGTCTCTGTCTTTTCGTCTTTTCATAAGGAGATGAGACATATTGGATTAAGGGGCCCGCTCTATTCCAATATGACCTCATCTTAACTAAGTACATCTTCAATGCCTCTATTTCCAAATAAGGTCACATTCTGAGGGACTGGGGGTCAGGACATCAACACATCATTTGGGGGGACGAAATAAACCCTTAAGACACACAGGAAGAGAGATTAGTCAATAAATAGTGCTTGAATAACTGACTAACCATTATAGAGAAAATGAATTCCCTAATTTCTTACTCCTTATGCTGAAATACCAAAGGGATCTCAATGTGAAAAAAACACATTAAAGTATTAGAATCGTAACAGACAATGCATAAAACATATGTGCGTGCATGGTTTGAAAAGCTGTACACTTATCAAAACTGAATCTTCACAACAATTCTGCTGTTATTTCCATTTTACAGCAGAGGAAACTGAGGCACAGAGAAGTTAAAAAATGAGATCACACAGCTGGTAATAGAGAGAGCTGGGATTCAAACCCTGGCAGTTGGGTTCCAGAGTTTGTGCTCTTAAGTTTATATGATTAATACAATCTTGGAGGAAGGCAATTCCAATGTCCATTTTTTACTGTTTGCTCTTACATGGCTTTTAAATTTTTTAGAATGGATATTAATACTTTAAATTACTCAGAAAATTATTGGATCTCTCTCCTTTGCTCTTTCTCCTGCCCACCAATGTCTTCCTCTTGCTTGTCCCCTCTCCTCCCAGGACCTAATCAGATTATTAATGTGCCCGAGATCTGCAACTCGAGGAATCCAGCAGCTCCTACAATGGAATGTTGTGTTAGAACTACACCCTTATTTCTCTATCCTTCTGGAATTTTCTGTCTTCCTTGGTGCTGAAACCAAGTAACTGTTTCTGACCCGGTCAAGCACACATTTCCTTTCACAGTTCAGGAGGCGGCAGCCTGGGCTTTTCTCCAAACCAGTCTTTGCAAGTGTTAAAGTGTTTGTGAACCACCAGGAGAATTTGTGAAACAGTAGATTCTGATTTTGAGTGGGGCGGAAGACAAACCTGAGATTCTCCATGTCCAACAAGCTGCCAGGGGTGGCCCAGGCTTAGGACCCTGGACCACATAGTCTGTTGTAAATGTCTGAACTGTTTCCTTCACCATCAGTTAACCCGTACTCCTATTTCCCTCTGAAAATCAGGACCATAGAACTTGAACTAAAAAGACCAAGGCTGAAATCCTCTCCTAAGACTGTCTTTCCCAACAGGCTCCTCTTGGGAGCAAGCCCATTGAAAAGGAAAATGAAGGTGGGAGTACAGAGCTTTCTTGCTCAACTTGTGGAAACTTGGCCCTCTGAAGCTTCCATGTGGAGGGCAGGACTCAAAGTGGGGGATTCCCTCAAAGTTGGGTACATGCCCAAAGGAGCCAGACAGCCAGAAAATGACACATCACTACACTGATAGTTTGGGTGCTTGGCCCCTCCATTCACTCAAGCCTTTTACTGTTTACCAGCTAAGCGTGAGTCCCTGTGCCAGACACTGTCTGTTAATAACGATGAAGAAATGATGTAGGGTCTTGAGTACTCCTTTCTTCTGGGGTCACAGAGTGCTCTAAATATAGTGTCTTATTCCTATTTACATCTGTGAAGTTTAAATTAAGATCCCGAATTCCTTTTAGTTCTTTTGTAGAAAAGATAAAATCTGGAAACCATGGAAGTTAACCATTCCTGTGCCCTCGCTGCCTCCGCCTCACCTTTCATTCGCTCTCATTTCACCCTGCAGCTCCCTGTATCTCACAGACACAAGAATGCCTGCGGCGGCAGCCCTCCGCACAGCCCGCACACTCGCAAAGCCCACGGAAAGGGGAGGAGGTACAGTGTATTCAGTACCTCTGAGCAGCTCTGTCTTCCTCCTGGTCATCCCCCTTAGGACTCAAGCCCGTGCTCATGTACGTGCCTGGCTGCAGCCAGAGTTAAACTTTTCACACACAAAAATCAGACTACGCATCCCCAAGGGTCCTTGACCACTTTCCAGCCTGCCTAGCATCATGCAGGGCTCCCCATCCAAGTTGGCTTGCGGAGAGCGTGGGAAGGCTGTGTTGTGGAAACACTGCCCGGTGCCATGGCAACGGCAGGGGAGCATCCCCCGCGCTCAGGCATGACTGCAGGGGACCAGCCGCAGTCAGAATCAACTGTATTTTAGGGAGGAGTTCTGCCTCCATGTCCTTCAGACAAAGGGTGACTGCGGAACTCCGGATTCCAAGGACCATACCTGTAGGTTCAGTCGTGAGAAACAGAAAAAAGAAAGAACCACGCTGGTTTCAGTTCCCCCTTCACCCGAGTTTAACAGACAGTCTCGTTCGTCTATAAGGAGGGGAATTTACGTCAAACTTTCATCCTGTTCTTTGTACATGAGTTTATTTAGGCAATACAGAGAAACTGTAATGTTACACAGAGCGCAGTCTGACATGAAAACAGCACGTTATATTTCAAACTGGAAAGAACTGAATTTTGGGTTATCCACGGCTGGATAAGTGATGCGATTGTTTCATCCCTCTACAGCGCATTCTGCCTAGAATTCCTCTCAGGCCTTCAGTCCTCCTCGCTCTTGCCTCCAGGATACCCACTGCTGCTGAGCACGTCTCATGGCCTGCTGCTCACCTCTAATCAGGGCATGGTCTTCTAGTCCTTGGGGTTGGAGGGGGGGTCTGTCTATCCCTCTGCCAAGAGCATTACTGAAGGCAGTTGGGAGTAGCATTCTTTTTTCTTTTTTTTAAAATATATCTTTATTGATTTCAGAGAGAGGAAAGGAGAGGGAAAGAGAGAGATAGAAACATCAATGATGAGAGAGTCATTGATCGAGCCCGCAACCCGGGCATGTGCCCTGACCGGGAATCGAACCCCGATCGCCTGGATTCTAGGTCGACGCTTAACCGCTGAGCCACGCCCGGCCAGGAGGGAGTAGCATTCTTAAGCAAAGAGATGGGAGGAGAGCAAACATGAATCCCCAGTGGGCTTTCCAGGTTAAGAAAGATACATAACCTTCAATCAGTTGAGAAAACACAGCCTCATCAGTCAGTGGAAATGGCCTGTGATAAATCTCAAGCATTGCATTAGGTAGAGCCGGAGTATTTTGGCGGAAGGACTTTTAAACTCCTTCTTAAACAGATTAATGCCAAGACTCATTTACTACCCTAATGCCAACCAGTATTAGCTTGACCCAAGAGCAACTTCATCCCCACCCATTTCCAGTTTTTGGAACAACTCGAAATAGTCATTTCTTCCGCCCTTTACCATCTGCTCTTTTCCCACACAAAGGGAGAAAGTGAAGAGGGCCAACCAGATTCCATTCCTTCTGACCCTTCCCAGCTTCTTTCTCTTTTACCGCCCCTAGAGCTAAATGCCTCCATTCTTTCGTGCTGGATTCCCAGCAATCATGAAGTGATTCTTCCCATCCTTAGAGGTACAAAGCCACGGTGACATGAAGATCCAAAAAAACAAGAGGACGAATCCAACGTTTATTTTCTTGTATTTGAAGGCAACCCCGCAGTCAAGAAAGATGTCATATTTTTAAGTTGGTAATAGGGCTGCGGTTTTCTTCCATGTTGACATGTTACCCTTGGAGACTAACTGTACCGTGATGTAACGAATGAAGAGTCCAATTGAGAACCCTTCACTGAATGCCCACTCTGTCTAAGGCAGTGTAAGAGGTGCCAAGGGGTTACTGTCTAGGTGAGAGGCAAACATACAAGAAAATTAACTCATCACAGATGGACGTATACGTAGGGCTCTGTCAGTGACAGAGGGAGTAAAAGTTCAGAGAAGGGGGTGGATACTGTGAACGAGAGCAGCCACGGAAGCTGGCTGCTGGTGTGGCTGAGCCTTGGAAGATAGTGGGATAACCTGTGTCAAGGCTTTGAGAGACAGCAGGGTTCCAGGGATGAAAAATCATGTAACAAACATGGTATTGGATTCAGGAGTCCATGGTCCTCCTGTTCCTTTTCCCCTGTAGAGTCATTGCTGATGAATTTGTTCATTCCCTCTCATTCTGCTATATGTCCAACAAATGCTCAAGTGGATAGTTTGTGTACAAGACAATGACCTTATCACACAGGCACGGAGACGGCCCCACTTTGCAGGGCTTGTGTGGGATGCAAAGTCCACTGCGCAGTCCATTCCTCTGAGGAGTTTACAACGTTAAAATTATTGCGACCTTAGTTCTCAGGGTTGCTCAGCCCAGGATACCACAAGGCCTGTGTATGGGGCATGTTAAGAGCTGGGGAGGAGGTGATATACATCAGAGGGGCCTAATTAGTAGAAAATACCGGCACAAACTAAAACAGGGCAGAGCCAAGGAAAAGGTGAGGGAAATAAGCCTGGTATTTAGCATGTACTTCTAATAAGAAAACATTTCAAGCTAGTGGGTTAAAATAGAATTATGGCTGTGGTAAATTTTCTTGAATTGTTGTCACAAAATATGTGAATAGTATGTTCTCTCGGCTGGCAATAAATAATGAATATCTAGCAAACTATCACAAGAAAGACTGTGCTAGAATTTTCAGCCACTCAGAGAACCCTTGTTGCCCCCTTGTGGGACTGTTTGAGAAATATTAAAAAAGAAGGAGTGTAATGGAGTATTATTATATTATATTATATTATATTATATTATATTATATTATATTGTATTGTATTGTATTGTATTGTATTGTATTGTATTGTATTGTATTGTATTGTATTGTATTGTATTGTATTGTATTGTATTGTATTATATTATATTATATTATATTTCTCCAAGGTATTTCTCTTTTTTTAAAAATATATTTTTATTGATTTCAGAGAGAGGAAGGGAGGGGGAAAGAGAGAGGGAAACATCAATGATGAGAGAGTCATTGATTGGCTGCCTCCTGCACGCCCCCGACTGGGGATTGAGCCCGCAACCCGGGCATGTGCCCTGACCCGGAATTGAACCCTCATCTTCTGGACCCTAGATTGATGCTCAGCGGCTGAGCCTTCAAGATATTTCAATGAGAATGAATTTAAATTAAGGTTTGGTATTCCAAAGCTTTGTGTGAAATCTTGAATTTATGGGGAGGGAGGGAAGGTAGGAAAGCATGTACCTGTCTGTTCTTTCCCTGATTCCTTCTCTTCATCTCTGAACTGCAGGAGACTGAGCCCCCCTTGGGCTTAAGTGAACTCCATCACTGGGGACTGTTTATTTGATGGTTGATTTTACTGTGCCGGATACTTCCACTTGCTATCATTTTGTAAAACACATGCTGACTTTTCCCCTTCCCCTCTTTTCCCTAGGAAAAGAAAATGAACGAATAAAGACTTATTCGTACTGGGGGGGAAAAAATTAGCATTTGGCATCTTTCACAACCCACCTGAGGCAGCTCAAATAGGATGTTATGAAGCAACTACCTAAGAGTGAGTGTCTTATTGATAGAGTTGGAGTTATGGAACGTAGGCTGGAACAAAAGGTAGAAAATGTAAGCTATGGAACAGAGGATGCCAACTAGAGTTGAGTGAGGAGCATGGGCTTGCTGGCCCTAGGACTAATCTCTGTGCTCCACAGAGCAAGTCACTTAATTTCAAAATATAAAGCACCATACAAAGTGAATAATTATTACGTATTTTTATTAGTGCTTGACTAACCTGAAGCACTGCTCAATGGTCAAGACAGAAGCTTTGAGAGTTGATCTGGTAGATGCTAGTGGGAGGACCTGTGGTGTTCTCTCCAGGAGAAGGCATTTGGCTGAAATTTTGAGAGAAACTAAAGAAGCTGGCCACATTATATTAATTTGGGGGAGTATTCATAAATAAGGAGACTTCTACATTATTGACTAGGAAAGATAGAAACTGAAAACCATTTGTTTCAGGCACCCTATGAACACCCATGAACTAGGACTAAGGGAATCTTCTCTGTGTTTCTTGTTAGCATCTGACCCTGTTTTTGTTTTAGTAGGCTACACTGGAGATACTTTTCTCCATATCTAGGACAGAACTTAAATTGTCTACGTTCCACTAAAACCAACCACAATAACAAATACTTTATCTTTGATTTCCAAGATCATTTGTACATAAACTTAGAAGAGTTATTCTGATTTCACGAGATGTCTTTGCAGACACTAGCAGATTCTGCAGTCTGGCTCACATACATCTATTCCAGCCTCCTTCTGTGGTGCCATCCTGTACTGCAGGGAGTAGTGGGGAGACATTTGTTAGACTCCTTCAATATTGGGCACAGGATGTTTAATTTTATTTTTCAACTTGACTGGGCTATGTCAGTGTCCAGATACATGGTCAAACATTATCCTCGATGTTTCTGTGAGGGTGTTTTTTGATGAGATTAACATTTAAATTGGTGGACTTTGAGTAAAGCAGATTGATCTCTACAATGTGAGTGGGCCTCATCCAATCAGCTGAAGGCATAAATCTAACAAAAGATTGACCCTCCTTTTGGTAAAGGGAATTCTGCCAGCAGATGACCTTTGGACTTTATCTGCAACATCAACTCTTGTGGGTCTCCAGCCTGCCAACCCACTCTGCAGATTTGGAACTTGCCAAGCCTCCATAATCATGTGAGCCTATTTCTTAATATAAATCTCTTACTACATGTGCACACATCCTATTGGTTCTGTTTCTCTGGAGAACATTGATAAATGCAGGACACCTAATGAGCTTCCATTCCACCAAACAGAAACAGTTGCTCAGGACTTGAATCCTAACTGACACAGAAGGGAGAGGCAGGGTGCACAGGCTTGTGTTGTGCTGGTGTGGACACAGCAGAAACCTGGACTCCCAGACCTGCAGGTGCAATGGCAGGTGGCTTTCTGATGATGACAGAATCACAGATCCCTTGGTGGCCCATTTCTGTGGTATGACTTTGGAAGCAGTTCTTGGAAACTCAGCCTAGAGTTTCTTCCATTTTTCAGTCTTACCAACGATTCTGGGAGTCATTTCACACCCTGTAACAAATCCTTCTCTGCTTAAAGTAACCAGGGCAGGCTCTGCTCTTCACAAGTGAACCTTTGCCAATATGGTACATTGGTCATTTCAGCTCCTGAAACTCCTGTTGTTCATGGAGCACAGGTTCTTTGATCCAACAAAGGACCTTCTATGAGGGCCCACGGTGGGAGGGAAATTAAGCGGAAGCTCTGAGTACGTAAACGCCACAGCACTGTCCCTTTCTATGATGCAAAGACTAAATCTGCCCACTCTGGAGTTCACCTCCAAACGCCAATAGCAACAATCCCCACATTCCACCACCCAGAACACTGATTCCACTCCAGACCAGAGGGCAGCATTCCCACAGTGGCATCTAAGACAAAATTCATAGGGTCACTGAGCAAAGAGGAAAGAAGAGGAGCTGCTAAACCGACACGCGTAGGCTGTGCCCATTAAAACAGAACCATCAATGGGTCTTCACAGAGGGAGATGTAGCTTCTCTTTTACTGGCTGAGAAACATTCAAGGCTTTATTTGGTGGCCAGCTCCGTAATGGTAATCCCATTTTATTGACAGTCTTTTCCCACAGTTCATTCTTCGACTAAAGAATGTGGACACCATCATTTCTACAAAAAGAATGTGTGATCTCTGCCGTCTCGCAGAGAATACTCTGTAAAGTAAGGATTTCAGGAGGCCACAGTATTATTTCCTTCTACCCTTCTACTCACTGTGCCATGTTTTCACAGCCTCTTAAACCAGAAAGAAGAATAAAACCGGTATTATTTATTCGTGTTCCACTGGAAGTTACTTCATTCCCAGGGCGAGTGGTCCTTTCTGGGAGATGATCCCTAAAGGCCAGGCCACAACTCCCCACCACAGGATTGGTAGGAAGTGCACACAGCACAGGGGGCCCCAAGGCACGCGCACCCCTCTGCTCTCACTGGTACATCACAAAGCCTGAGAGTTACGACCTCCGGCAAGGCGTGCTCCAATGTGATAGCTGCACTGCAGCCACCAAGAGATTTTTGTTCTGAAATTTTAAAGTTTATTTTCTTTAACCCATGTTTCTCAACTGTACTATTAACATTTTGGGTCAGAGAGTTCTCTGCTGTGGAGAGAGATCTTTTCAAACTCCGAGTCTGAGCATGTCACCGCTCCATCCAGGATAATTCCTACAAGGCCACCATTGTTTGACATCTGCCCTCCTTTCTACTCTAGTCTTGCACCAAATTTCACCCTCTGCTCAGGTGACACCATCTGCTTCTCAGCTGCTCCATCTTCAGATCCCAGGCCCCCCTCTCCCCTCCCCTCATCACATGGCTCACAGCACCCACCACCCTGCCCCTCCACAGCGCCCCTCAAGGCTACAGGGCTGCAGCCTTCCCTTTGCTCACCACGATCCTTGCATTAGCCTTTCTCCCCACTGAAGTGTGAGCTCCATGGAAACCAAGGCTGGCTTTTCTCCTCCTATGCCTGGTCCCCAGCCCAGCACCTGGCTCATAGTAGGTACAAAGTAGAGATCTGTTGAGTAGATAAATGAATGAAAGAATGGATTTTGAAAGGGACGGGTGCTGAGTTACCGATTGTAATTAGGAATAAACCAGAAAAGATGGGTCTCACATTTAACAAAACAGAATCGGATGTGTTTCTCACGAAGCCACAAGTGAAGCGCAGAGACTAATTAATTTCCGTACGTCCCAAACCCAGCACAGTGTCTGGTATGTAGTTGTCTGTACCAATCAATATCTGTTGTATCGAATGCTATTGTGCCAGCCTGTCTTATTTCTGACAACCACTGTCTCTCCAATAGCTTTCAAAGGAACTGACCGATCCATTGTCACTGGTCAAAGGCACAACGCACTGCAGCATCTTCAGTGAATGGATTGAGCTGTTTTCCCAAAGACGTGTTCATTTAATATGAAATGCTGTTAGTCAAATAAATAAGGTCTGAAGAAAAGGAAAAGCTTATCATTATGACATCAGGTTTCCCAGCTTAAAAAGAGCCATGGTGGCAAAGAAAGACTGCATATCAATTGTAGAGCCACTTAGTGTTGCTAATTGCTAGCTAAAGCTGTGTAACAATTAGTGATAATTAAATATATTATATATTTATTTATATACAGAATTCAATTAATTTTGCTTACAAGGACAATGATGTGTTTTAGAGAAAGAGTCTGTATGAGCCCGAAGGCAGGGTCCTGTTCTGAAAGATCTGATAGGGGGATGTTAGCAAATGTATAAAAGGCTCCTACTACATGTTTCAAGGTCTCATAGAACCGAGAAATAGGCTTCTTTAAATGCCACAGTTTCGTCATACCATTCTAGGTGACAATGTCTTCTTCCATGGCATACATCTTCAAATGCATTCAGTTCTGTGCCATTCACATAGGCAAACATTTAGAAATAAATGAGATGGACATCAAATGTATACTTCAATTCTTTATCCCAATGACTTCAATGGAGCAATTAAATTACAATATATTTTATTTACTTTTACAATAATTCATAAGTAATTATGCCATCTTAATTTTGCAAAATGAGGAAATAATGGAGAATTTAATAAATGTCCTCCAACAAATCAGCAGGAGAGTGAATAAAGTAGAAATCTGGACACATCCAGTCAACAGCATTTTGAAAAAAAGCTGAAGTTAAAGAAAGCCAGTATCTCTGAGATAGTTTTGTGCTTTTTGGATAAATGTTAAGTTTATCTCATTTGACTTGCATGTGTGGTCAGGAATAAGAACAGCTTATTTTATGTTAGATGTTATTTTATAAACTAAGAAAAAAAAATAGCCCCCAAATGGGTCACCTTTGGAATATTTAGAAGCAAAAAGCGATATGATTACAAGTCATCACTAGAGGAAAAAACTCCCTGGAAACTGGTGACATCTTAACATATTCTTTATGGTTCCACATTAAAGGGTCAAATCAGACCAGATCCTCCACCAAGTCTTTCTCTCTGGTTCCTCAAAACGCTCCACCAGGAGAGGAGAAAGGAGAAATCAGAATTCCACCGCCACATTTTCAGATTTGGCGAGGTAGGAAAAGTCACAGACAAGGACATGGAGAAGAAAGACGTGAACCTGTACCCTATAACTGTGTTCTCTTTTTCTTTATTGTTATTCATCACAAAACCAAACCCTTTGAAGCAATCTCCATTTCCCCCCCAGGGAGCATTTGCATAACCTCCCAGTTACCAGGGTCTCCCTGGGGCCTGATCCATTTCAGTCAAAATATTTGAAGCATGTGGCATTGTAATCAAGTGAGCCCATTGTATCTAAACCGATCCATAAAACAACAAATCTGTTGTTTGGGGATCCTTTTTACAAAGCAGAAGGGCGAGGTGGGCCTGGTCTTAATTAATCACTCTTATTTTTAAAGTGGCTTATGGACAAGTATATAGGCCTTGGGGATGCATAAATCACTGGACGTGTCTAAGACAGCTAAAGAAATTTGTAAGAGCATTTCCTAATGTGAGCTCAAGTCGAATATTTGAATTTCTGAACAAAAGGGCCCAAACCCTATCAGTAATGCCCTCCCACCGAAGTAGCCCATCTTCCTCCCAGTCAGTTGCCCAGCAGAGCCCTCTTGGGTCCAAGAACAATGTTCACAGGGTGACGTTAGATCTGAACCTCAAGAACTTCTGGCAATGGAGATACACGCTGTGTGTGTTCCCAGAGAAGGAAGCTATAACTCATTTTACCAAAAATATGCAAACAGCTCGCCTTGTAATAGGATTTCTCCTATTACATGTATGAAGTAAACTAATAAACTATTTCTGCCTTTTCTTTGGATTACCTTTATAATTATGAAAAACAAATTGGAGTATAAAGTCTACCTAATATCTATCTATCTATCCATCCATCTAATCTATCAACCATATCTATCTAATAAATCTATCAATCATCTATCTATCTCCACCTCTATCTTCTCTTTGGTTAAATAAAATGAACACAAGTAGGCTCTTCCAGTGATGCTTAGACTTGAAAACGCCACCTCATATTGCACAGGCTGCAAGCCCTCCCCCATTTCCTCACAGCCTTCCCTTTCCTTCAACTTAAAAAATAAAATCAGTTTTGGAAGCAACCTAAATGAATCCTTTTAGAAAACTTAGGCCAAAGTCTGCCAAATGAATGTAACAAGTATTGTAAAGGCACCTCACTCAAATAAATGAAAGCAGGGGATGCTGAGGAGAGGGCCTGTGGCATAGGACAAACCTAATGTTTGTGGAGGCCACACAAGAATGGGGGTGGGTGGCGTGTTTATCTGAATTCCTCTCCTAAATGTGTCTGAGGCACCTTCCCGAGGAGCTAAGAGGCATCGACATCATAATGTTGATATTAATGCAAGTGGACACGCCACAGGGTGGTCTGGGGAGAGCTGTCACCCCGCATCTCATCAACCTGATGGCTTAGCATGAGGGAGCACCTCTTCCCCAGCCTCCCTGACCCCTTGCCCCCCACTTCCAGATTGAGAGCTGGTCATAGACACAGAAGGTTCTGGTCAGTCAGAGCCCACCAAGGACAAGTGCATCTGAAGTAATCAGTCCCTACACATCCCCACCAAAAAATATATATACAATTTTAGAAGAAACTTTGAAAAGTGAAAGAGGAAAATTATAAAAGAAACAAAGTGTCAGGCAGTTCTGGTCAGAGGTCACAAAATGGGTGAAAAAGAAAGAGTCTAATAAGAGAGGAAGGAGATGAAGGTCTTCGGAAGAGAAATGGAAAGCTCACAGGTGGCCCAGAGTCCAGGCGGAGGAAGGACAGAGGCCGCTTTCCCTGTGTTGCAGCTGCCAGGGCACCTCCACGTGGAAATGGGCTCTGCGTCACGCCGGCCCGGCCCTCAGAGCTCAGGCCAAGCAAAGGCCTTGAAACTTGAGCACCATTCACAAAAAGTGACATCAAATGTTTCTGAAGGTGGCTTTATGACTTCCAGATGACGGAATCTCTTCCAGACTCGTGGGAGTCGCTTCTGCTCTGCACTCACTCTTGGGAGCAAACACCCAGCACGTCCAAATCCTCAGTATGGGAGAGAAAGCACACAGATCTAAGACGCCCTTTCCAGACAACAATGACATTGGTCGGAATTTATTGAGGGATTTCCATGGAATCCTGTCTTTGTTGCTTGATGCCTCTGTCCACCTCTAAAAACCATTGCCTGGGCTGTTGACAAAATCCTCTCACATTTGCTGCTTCCCTGAAGCGAGCTGAGCCTTGCCACCAGAAGACCGGGCTCTTCACAGGCATTTTGTACTCAAAGGGATCTTTCTTTCTTTTTTTAACAGATGTTATTTCTAAGGAAATCTTGCCCCCTAGCTTTCAAGTCTCAAAATTGAGTTTAATGCAGTGCAGGCTTGCACGCTGGCAGATAAACGGATGGCTACCCCCATCTAGTGGATTGCCGCCGTGCTGCAAACCGAAGCAAAGCGAAAAACGGAGAGAAAGCTCACACCCCGTCTCCGTGGCAGAGCCGCTTTCTGTTGCATCGTCTCTATGTACAGCCTCCGTCCATAAAGGGGAAAGACTCAGCGTTCAGCTCATTGTCACTTATTAAGATGACATGATCTATCTCTAATAGATTTTTAAAATTCACTCACTTGTAATGAAATTGTAAAGCGGCCAATTGCCGTCTTCCCAGTAATTGTCACAGGGGATAAGGGAGGCCAGAGAGCACGGAGAGGGCGAACGCGTCTGACATGGGTCCGCATTAGCGAATCCATCTAGTGACCTACTGGCTCCGACAGGGACCCACAAGGGCAGCTGTGACCTGTGATCGCCGGGCCGCCTCTGAAGTGTTGCAAAGTGGAGCAGGTAGCTGCTGAGAGACATCTGACCTGCCTGCTGTTTATCTGATTCAATCATTTACTAAATGTGGTTAATTATTTTCTTTTACTGAGTAAAAGATGTGATGCATTCCCAAGCATAAAAGTGCACTGTAAGCTGATCAATGACTCTCTCTCATCGTCGATGTTTCTCCCTCTCCCTCTCTCTCAAATCAATAAAAACATAAAAATTTTTTTAAAAAGTGTACTCAAGGAGTTGAACAAATGCAACCACTTTATAACCTACATGGGAAGGAAGAGTGAGAATGAGTCTTTTAGGGAAAGGCCATTTCCAGATGTCAAAGACCCTCAGTTTCTTCGTCATCCATAAGTGACGGCCGGTTTTTTAAATTTTCCCTGAATGTTGGAACCAGAGGTACTCACGTAACTCTGCTGAAGTTCTAGTTTTTACCTTGTTTCCATCTTTTCACAGCCTATGCTCATTTCTGTAGTTAATAAATTCAAGACTCTGGAACAATGTGAATATACCTAACACTACTGAACTGTACAAATAAAAAAATGATTAAAATGGTAAATTTTATATTATATGTTTTTGAAGCACAATTTTTAAAATTACGCATCTACTAGATTCTGGAAACTTTAAAAATATTAACATATTATGAAAAAATATCTTATGTGTGAAGAACAGGAAGTTCCGAGTCTAAGCAACAAAATGAACTTGCCTTTTTCCCATATCCCCTAATTTTACATGCTCTTCAGGTTGGAAATATACAGAATAATTAAACCCAACCACCTTGGATTTGTGTATAGCAGGAATCCCAGAGTGAAGCTGTGTGACCTGTTGATCCACATGTTTCTGGGGCTCTCCAGGTGAGTTGGGCAGGGGCTGCCTTCTAGAAGGAGCCTAAGCACCTTTGCCATGTAGTCCCTTCAGATGTTCTGGAATGTTCTCCTGATCTCTTGGCTGCCTCCTTCTCACCATTCAGGTCTTGGATCAAGTGTCATCTCCTCAGAGAGACCTTCTTTGACTCCTTAACTAGCATGGACCACTTCTCACCCACCACCCTCCACAACTCTCCACCACGGTATCGTGTTTTATTGTATTCACAGAATTTTATCATAATCTGCAATTATCTTTGCATTTATTGTCAGGCTGCCCATACTGGAAAGTACATTCCATAAGAGCTGAGCTCCTGTCCTCCACGGTCCCCGCCACAACCCCACTCCTTGGGACATTTCCTCTACTTCATACATTGCTGATGAGGGAGCAGAATTGAAAGGAAGCTGACCTCCCCAAAATGCAAATGCATTGACCCTTTGATCCAGGAATCCCACTTCTGGGCATTTAGTCTACAGATTCAATTGCACAAGTACAATAACATGTACATGAATGTATTTACTGTGATATTGTATTACAGTAACAAAAGATTAGAAACAATCCATGCCCAGCAATAGAAAATAACTCTAGTAAACTCTGATACATATGTCAATGGAACTCTATGCAGTTATTAAAAATATTGAGGAAGATACCTATGTGCTGCTATAGAGAAATCCAGGTACAAAACTGTAAGATATAGGGTGCTTCCTTATATATTTATATTTGCTTATAAATAAAAAACAAAGTAACATTGGCTACCAGCAGGGGGAGCCTTCCCTGTTTATATATTTTTCATCTAATTTTGAACTTTAAGTTGTGTAAATGTATTATGTATAAAAAATGACTAGCACCTGTCACATGGCAGGTGCTCAGCTAATTATGTTGAGAATGGAATAATTACTGAACATATGAATTTGATAAGACAAATGACATGTTGAGGCCTCCATGGTGGCCCACTGCTAGAACCACAACCTCACTCCACCTAGGGGAATGAGGGTCACTCATTACTCAGTGTTCTGGAGAGTGTCCCTAATGGAGGGCCTTATGATAGTAGAAGTGGATCCAAGTCCACACCTGTGGGTGAGGATGGTCTTTAAAGTCAACGAGAGGGACCACTAGACAGACATTCCTATTGTTCATTCACTCACTTAGGAAATACTTGCTGGGTGTTACCCTGTGGAAGGTCCTGCTGAGCACAGTGGACCTAAGAGAATGAAGCAGCTCTGGTCTCATCCTCAGGGAACTTACAGTCTATGGTAGACTGAGTTCTACGGCACGTCCTGAGCCAACACCTCTCATTCTGGCTCCTAGCCCGCCCCGCTCCCTTTTGAGTGAGTGTCTTGAGGACAAAGCTTCCATGTGAAGTTGTGAGTACAGAGGAGTAGGACTTTGTCACCCTAGAACAGGGCACACTAACTCATGGGGGCCAGAATCACCCACCTCTCACTTTATTCCTTTGTGGAAAAAAGAAACTTCCAGGTCATTGGAACGACCGGAAGGAAGCAAGCCTGTGGCCACATTGAGGCACTCTGAGTGTCAGTGAGAAAAACCAAGATGTGGATTTTCTGGGGCTCCCGAGCATCCTGGGAGCCAGAAGGCCCTTGGCAACATGACCACCCAAGGTTGTTGACATTTACAAAGACCCTGCTTCCCATGACCCTCTGCTTTGGGCTGAGGAAGGGATCTTCGAAGGTAACAGTCCCATGGTCTACCCAGACTTGGAAGTATAGAAATGTAGTTGGTTGTGTTTATTGTAAACTCATTGAGCTCACAAGATGATAACCTGGGAAAGATCTCTGACAAGTGACTTGACCTTGAATCTTCCAAAAATAAAAGAATCCATGTGCTCAGATGAAAACTGATGGATTAATGATGTGTTCTGGATATTTATTTTATCCCTGTGACCTTGCTTCTGAACTTCATTTATAGAAACAGGCTTAGAACGCACTTGGAAGCCCAGCAAGAATGTGCGTATAACCAGGTGCCATAGGAAGAGGTGGTTCTTTGGCATGAAATTGCATCATTATTCAGACGGAACAAATTTAATTTTAAAAGCAATCTTTTTTTATCAAAAGTAATTATTTTGGTGACTCACAGCCCAAGGAACTGATCAAAATTAATAAAAATATTTTCAATAGTAATTTACCATCTACAATTTTCAGATACTTTAATCCTTTTACGTCCTCACAGAATCCTGAGAGGAGGCATTACCTTCTGCATTTTAATGAGTCAACAGTTCAGTGCCCTGGCTTGGGACTTGGGACACGGTGCTAACAAGCGAGGGAGCCGCTACTTGAACTCCACCTTCTGGCGCCAAATCTGCACTTCCCAGCACACCGCAAAGGTGCCTCAGAATGGTACCTCGATTGGTGACTCCCTCCACCTCTCATTACTGAGACTCCCTGGAAAGGCCACCACACGTACGTATTTAGAACTTTGAACGTAACCTGCTGTAGACGTGCCAGGCATTGCTCTGGGCAATGGGAAGATGAAGTGAAAAGTAACCAACCTTCTATTTTTACCCTTTGCATGAAGTCGTGGCTACTATGATCCTTCAAAGGAGCACCCTCACTTATTGAGAAGACAAGTGTCCTAAGGGCAGAGACTTTCCCTCTCTCATTGGCCAATGAGCACACCACCTGGAATATAGATAGATAACAAATAAATAAGTAGACCCCCCAGGACCTCCAAATGGTTGGGGAATGATACGATAGAAGGTTGGTGGCAGTTACATAGAGCATGGGAGAAAGGAAAGACATAAAGAAAAAGATTTTTGAAAGTGTCTCAACACTATACTGCCTTATATCCTAACTCATTTCAAAAGTAGACTTAAGGGAGCCATCTTACTTTTTTGCAAGCTAATATGCCTTGGTAACCTAGAGAGCAATTAACTCATTTAAAACTTCAGGACAACCCTCAGATATATATTATTTGGAATTTAAAAAAAAAAAAAAAGGCTCAGAGAGGCCAACTGGTTTGCCCAAAGCCACACAGGTGGTGAGCCCTTAGCAAGACTGACCCATTGCCTTGTGACTAAACCCAGTGCTCATTGTACTACTTCTCCCGTTTCTCTGCCAGGGACTCTTAGAATGTCAGAAAGTCCTGAGAGCGGAAGATGGGAAAGTCCAGGACCCTGCCTGAAGATCTTATTATTAGGTAAGTGGAAACCGATCTGTACTGGAGGTCCCCTCAGCCTGGATTGCGGGCAGGGTGACATGCAGGCTGGGAGTGGTCCCCGGAAGTTTATTAAGTAGCACTACTAATTGACCTGACAGCGGGCAGGTCACTTCACACCATTCTGCCAATGGCAAGTGACAGGTTAACGTCTGGCTGGTGATACAGTAATTGAGTGCGATAAGATGGCAAAGAGGCAAGGAGCTAATGATGTGTTGCCTTGTTAAGCAGAGCTTACCACGCCTCATTAGATTTAAAAGAGTTATCGAGACAGAGTAATTATCAGAGACAGTAAAACTGTTGTATTAAAAGATAAAAAGGCCGGTATCAAAGAGAAATAATTAACTGCTTAATAGGGCATCTGCTGAGCTGCTGGGTCTAGGAATCAAACTGAGCAGCTGCAGAGGGGGTCCTTCAGCTGGGTGAGGCCTCGTACATCATTAGTCATTTTGGACCACATGTTTTTTGTTTCTTTTTTTTTTATTATTGTGGTAAAGTACACATAACATAAAGTTTACCATCTAAACCATTTGTAAATATTCAGTTCAGTGGCATTAAATACATTCACATCATTGTTCAGCCACCACCACCATCCATCTCCAGACCTTTTTCATCTTGCAAAACTAAAGCTCTGACTCCATTAAACAACAACTCCCCATTTCTCCCCGACCCCCAGCCCCTGGAAACCACCATTCTAAGTTCTGTGTCTATGACTTTGACTACACTAAATATTTCCTATAAATGAGATCGTACAGTATTTGTTTACTTGTGACTGGCTTGTTTCACTTAGCATGATATCCTCAAGGTTCATGTTGTAGTGTGTGTCAGAATTTTCTTCCTTTTTTAAAACTCAATAATCTTCCATTGTATGTATCAATCACATCCTGCTCATCCATTGGTCTGCTGATGAATGCTTGGGTTGCTTCCACCTTTTCCCTGTTGTGAATAATACTGCTACGAACATGGGTGCACAAGTATCTCTTCAAGGCTCTACTTTGAATTCTTTTTGTTGTTGTTAATACTCACCCAAGGATATTTTTTTCCCATTGAATTTTAGAGAGAGTGGAAGGGGGGGCAGAGAGAGAGAAAGAGAGAGAGAGAGAGAGAGATCCATTGGTTGCCTCCTGACACGAGCCCCGACTTGGGCCAGGTACAACTTGGGCCAGGTACGTGCCCTTGACCAGGAATTGAACCCTCAACCCTTTGGTGTGCAGGGCAGACAGTCTAACCACTGAACCACACCAGCCAAAGCTCTGCTTCCTATTCTTTTGGGTACATATCCAGAATTGCAGGATCAAATGGTAGTTCAAAGTTTAATTTTTGGGGGGACTGCCCATTGTTTTCCATAGTGATGGCACCATTTCATATTCCCACCAACAGTGCACAGGGGTTCTAATTTCTCCATATCTTCCCCAACTCCTGTTATTTTCCTGCTTTTTTTTTTTTTTTTTTTTTTAAATAGTAGCTATCTTAATGGGTGAGACATGGTTGGACCATACCCTTTTTTAAAAAAATCTTTATTGTTGAAAGTATTACAGACCATACCCTTTTAAATGGACTCCAAGCATACACTGGGATCTAAGTTAAGGAATCCACCTGGGAAAAATCATGGTCACCTTTCATTAAGTATATTGATGGAAACTTCAACTCTGTTTAATTCATGTATTTATTTATCTCCTCCTGAATGATGGGGGTGAGTGGAGATGTTCACCTACGTCAAGGAGCTCTCAGTCCCAGGAAGACAACTGGTTGGGAAGATCAAACACCTCTGAGGAGTGGTATTTACCACGTGAGAAGCTGCCATAGCCACTAGAGCCCTCCATAACTCAGAAATGCCACCGAGTTGGGCCAGTCCCATGGAGCCCTCATCACAAGTATGTATCTAATGAAAATAGGCTGTTCCTCTCTCTCTTCCTTTCTCCTTCCCTTTTTCATCACCTAACTCTCTCTTCTGTGTTATTCCCCTCCACATTGTACTTGTCCAGACCTTCATTCATGTCATAGGTACTACTTGACCCTGGAGGTTCCTGAAGCTAAGGGAGTCCTCACTCTTTCTGGAGTCCATTCCCTTCACCCCCCCCTTTCTCTAGCAGCCATAGTATCAGTAAGATTAAGACTCAATCCTGTCACCATTGGCCCCAGGTTTCCCCCTCACCTTACGTTTTCTCTCGCTCTTCCAGGCCAACCCCATTCCTCCCTGTAATTTCTCTCACTGTTCCCAGGAGAGCCTTGGCTATGTTTGTTGCCCAGTTTCATGCGCTTTCTCCACCTCTTGAGCCACATCCAAGTATAAATTTAGAATTCTGTCTTCAACTGTTTCAGCGCAGCCAATCCAGTTCTCTTCCAACTTCCTGGAGAATTAAATGAGGGTGTGCTTTAAAAGTGGACTACACACCCCACACATTGCTCTCTTGCTGTTTCGTATTGCAGATCTTAGCTACCCAGTGAGACTGAACGCTCCATGGGATTGGGCACCGTAGCACGGACTTCCTCAGTATTTCCCACGGTGTGTCATTCAGCAGGTGACCAGTAAATATGTGAATGAAATGAAACTGGTTTCCACCAGTATAGTTTCTGCTGGATGACCTTGACTTTTTTTTCCTGTGGCTTCCTTACCTCAGATCCCAGTATGCACTTAGAGTCCATTTACAAGAGCACAGCCCAAAATGACTAATGCAGCCATATTAACATGATTAATTTTATGGATATTGGGAAAAGAAAGGAAACTTCCTGGCCTTGATTATAAATTGTGTTACTTTATACAGGTCATAATATTTCATTAAATCTCTCTGTTTTTACTCAGTTTCTGCCAACATTTTCCCTCAAGACATTTTATACACTTAACCTCAGTCAAAATTCAAAACTAGGGGACAGGAAGGAGGAAAGGGAGAGGAAAGCAAGGATGTAAACATGGCATTAAACTGATCTGATTTGGTAGCTCAGCTGTAGAGCCAAAACGAGTGTTTGTAGCATTTTGTTAGCTTGGTAAAGAGAAAGAATAAATATATATAACCATCTTCCGAAGAGACATGCAATTTTAAAAGGATTGCAGGCCCTAGGATATTTAGTCTTGTATATATTCATTTTACAAAGGATTTTCTTAAGATCAATAAATATAGCATGTTAACTTGGCACCAAATAGGTCACAAAGAGATATCTGGTACAGAGTGCATGGAATTCCCCATCTCCCTGAACTGGTGGATCTCATCTACAAAGTTGACAGTTTAGAAATTTGGATATTTTTTAAACCTAAGGCACTCACTAGTTCAAATGAAGACCTCAGTTCCGTTCAGGTCATCTAGCTACCACCAGCTAAGGAAGTGGAAAAATACAACTCCCATATTGTCAACAAGTCAAGTCCTATAAATTAATACCTAGAGCAACAATTCTTATCCTTTTGAGAGTCATGGTATCCTTTAAAAATAAGATGAAAACTCTGAAATTTCTTCTCAGGCCAAAAAAAGAAAAAAGTTACAGGTATAGACATCCATGCATGAAGTCCTTTTAACTCTATTCAGAGGATTCAAAACCATTTATACCATTCAGGAAAGAATGCATAGTAAACTGCCTGGGAGGGGTCCATAAACCCCAGGTTAAGAAATGCTAATCTAGCCCAGCCTGTATGGCTCAGTGGTTGAACATCAACCTATGATTTAGGAGATCAAAGTTTGATTCCTGGTCAGGGCACATGCCTCGGTTGTGGGTTAGATTCCCAGCAGGGGGCATGTAGGAGGCAACCGATCAATGACTCTCTCTCATCATTGATGTTTCTCTCTCCTTCTCTCTTCCTCTCTCCAAAACCAATAAAAAAATATATTTTTAAAATGCTAATCTAGAAATATCCAGAAAGAAGGTAGTAAAGGAATCCATATTCCATTCTGTTGTTTAGAATTTACCAAGAGTTGAGCTCAAGTAAGGAGAGGTCAGATTTTATTTAAACAAAATGAGTTTAATTTAGTGTCGTTATTCTAGGACTTATGCCCTGAATTTTCATCTCTGTGTGGACAAAATCATTTGATTTTTGAAACAGAACAAATGAATAGATTGTCTATCTCATAAACATCGAGGAGGCAAGAAAGCTGCTCCAGATTTAACACTTTATGCTTAATGTTTTGGAAATTGCAGGTTGAAAGACTGGAAGCACTGGGGCTCCAAATGGAGCTTCAGAAAATGACCCTCTTTGTCCCTCATTTCAATTCTCTGAGACAAGCAAGGGAGGGTAATGTTTCCCAAGTGGGAAAGCCACCAAAGAAGACGATCTGGCAGATGAAGCTTTTAAGAGCTGTACTTTATACAGTTTTCTTTACAATCTATTCAGCCTACATAGTTTCCTCTGTTGCAAATTGTAACATTATGAAAAAAGGATTGTTTCCATTGTACATATAAGTTGCAAATTGTATGTTTAAATGTATACGTTTTGTCCTGTGGGAAATGAAACCAGAAATCAGGAAATGTTACCACCTCCAAGACCTGTCCCTCTAATTCAACTTCTTCCTTTTTATAGATGAGGAAACAAGTAGAACGACCTGCTCAAGGTCACACAGCTACTTAATGTCAGAGCTGGGTGACCAGGGCAGCCCCCACTCTCTACATTGTTTTCAGAGTCCCACCGGCCCCGGCCCGGCAGCTGTGCCTTCTAGATCCTAACTTTATGGCTTTCAGAAAGTCCATGTCTTTATTCCTCAGTCTACTCATATACAGAACAAGAGCCCAGACTATGACTGTGGTCACAGCATGAGGTGAATTCCTTAAAAAAATATCGCTGATGCTTCCTGAAAAACAACTTCTTTGGAATTGTTGATGAGAAGTCACTCGGCAACATTATTGGGTATCGCTGTCTTGGTTGCTGTGCACGTCCAATTTGGAAGAAGAAAAGACCCCACAGATGCTGGCTCTGAAACTAGATTAAGCTCAAAAGCCTGAGGAATGGGGATCCGAGGGTAATTATTCCAGGTAGAATTTCATTTTCTCGTTCATACAGAGCAGCTCCCAAACTTTTCCTGAGGGTTCTTACTCATCTGAAATAAGCACTTGAAGAAATTAGGAGGGAGGAACAGGAAGAAGTGGACAGTTTAAAGAATTAGGGAGGGACACCTATGTTGCCTCCACAATGTGATAAGCTTACTGCAGCCTGAGCTAACCAGGGAGTGAGTGGAAGGATTTCTTTTTTTTCCCCTCCTGTTTGATAATGCAGCAGAATTTATTGTGCCCAGGCTTTAAAATTTGTCCCTGAGCTGCCAGTGATGGACATCAGGGCTACAGTGGAGCCATGAGGCCAAGACACCCTATTACAAAACAGAGTCCCCGGAGTTAAGGCAGCTGGGGCTCCAGGTGAAATGTGCGGCCACCACGGGTACAGCGATGGCAAAGGAAGTTATTATGATTGAAATTAGGCTGAGCTAGCATCGGTTTGAGATTCACTTAAAAAATGACCAGCGGGGCTCAGACTCCTTTGTCCTGGCTGTTTTTTTATTTAGGATCCTGGAGGAATGGGTTTCATGAAGAGATATCATCTCTGCCTCCCAGGAGACACCAATATTGACTAAGACTAAAAAAGCAAATAGTATCAGATAACCTACTAAAATAAAGCAGGGAAAGTCATTATGCGTTTACCTTATTGATCCGGTGCCTAGCTACATGGGGGAAAAAACAACTTACATTGTGGAAGCTGGAAATCTCTAAGGCTACAATAACATGCTGTTAAAAAGTGGTGCATTTATCTGCCTGTGAGAAACAAGAGCTTGTATCGAGCAGTCTGGGGATGTGCTTAACACCAGATGAATAATGCCAGGCTGGGAGTAGGGAAAACAGCCTCACAGGGATGGTGTCCCTGCGGTGTTGTTTTTTAAAATTATTGGATGTGCTTTCTGAATAGATAGTAATACACTTAAAACAGCAATCTACTCTACTCAGTCCACAGATTCAACTGCTAATCTCATCTGGAAACACTCTACAGATGTATCAAGAAATAATGGTTCGCCAACTACCTGAGCCGTTAAATTGATGCATAAAATTAACCATCACGGTGGTCAAGTGGCTTCCTTGCTTGAAGCACTTCGGTGGGTTTATACCACCTTTAGGATATGAACCAAACTTTCTCCTGTGCCGTGCAGACTTCTCAGGATCCAGGCTCTGATTCCAGGCTCACCTGTGGCCTCAGTCCTCAGTACACACCACATCTCCTAAGGCCCTCCATTCGCTCTTCACCCAGCCCTCATCCTTCAGGCATAGGCCTTATATCACTTCCCCTAAGGATCTTTCCTGGTTAGGAGCCTCCACTACGAGGATCCTGAACCCACCTTCACTATGATGAGATGCATCACGTGTCACTATTATTGCTTCCTTTACCTCTGTCTTTCCCACTGGACTCTAGGCCCCGCACGTACAGGGGCCTTGTGTAGCCTGGTGCACAGTAGATATCCAACAACTATTAATCCTATGAATAAAGGAATTAGGATTATACATGGTACAAAAGTAAGATTTTCTCCTTGTGACTCCACATAATTAAATTTTTTTGTTTCAATAGAACCAGGTATGAAAAGTTGTGCCAATTCTGATATTACTCTACTTTTCATACCACGAAGTCACTTTCCTTCTTAAAACAAGTGCCACGCCTCCCCCTGTCAACACATAGGCGAGCCTCCTCCAGGAATGGCCGGCAAACTTATTCTGATCAACCTGCCTACTAAAACAACCAACATACTAAATATTTTAGAAGTATTTAAAATGAATGAATATTTTTTTTAAACTGTACAAGACAATAAGGGATAACAAGGCGGAAAGTGAAGGAGGGAAACCTAGGGAGACAAGCCAGTGTGGAAGTGGACTTTGCTTCAGGCCATCTGCCAACCCTAGAAACAAGAACCTGTAAGCAACAAAGGGTTTGAATCCAGAATTTAAAAAATGGGGCAAAGAAGGGAAAAGCCACTCCACAAGACAAGAAACCTAAATGGACATTATATGTAGGAAAAGGGTTGAAATATACATAGTCGGTGAAATGTATTTGCAGATAAACTGAGATACGGTGACACACCCCTTGCACTGGCTATGGAGAGGAGGGGCGAGGCAGTGGGGTCTTTCTCACCCTCCGTGAGAGTCTGAATTGGTTGCCCACTTTGGAGAAATTTGCGTATGTATCCTGACCCTCCCAGATAATTAGTTCCAAGCCTAGGTTGGGATAGATACTGTACTCCCTAGAGTGGTGGTTCTCAAGTTCTGGTGTGTTTCACAATCACCTGGAGAGCTTGTTAAAACGCAGATGGCCAGGCCCCAACCCCAGAGTCCCTGATTCTGTGAGGCAGAGGTGGGGCCCAAGGATGTGCCTTTCGAACAAGTTCCCAGGCAATGCTGATGCTGCCTTTTGGGGCCACACTGCCCTGGAGAAATGTGTGCCTATGCATTTCCCTAGCAAGGGGGCAAGAATGATTTTAGCAGCATATTTGGTTATAGCTCCAAATTGGAAATACCTGATGTCCATCAATAGTAAAATCAATAACTAAATGGGGACACAGTAGAATATTATAGAGAAAAAAAAAAAAATAGAACAAAGAACAAGTACAAAGAACTTGGCTAAATCTTAAAAACATAATGTTGAGCAAAGTAAGTCAGACATATAATAATATATAGTATGTGATTCTAAAGTCAAAAACTAGACTGTATTTTTTGGAGATGCTTGAGTGTTAAAACCTTGTAAAAGATAAATCAGGAAAGCATGCCCATGTAGTGGCTCCCTCTAGAGGAGACAAGCAGCACTGTGGCAGGGGAGGGGTGTGCAAGGTGGTGGGGCTTCTAGAATGTTGGCAATTTCTAGCGTTTGACTTAAATGGTGACTAAATGGGAGTTTGCTTTATAATATTTCATTAAACTGTACAGGTATCTTTTATGCACTTTTATGCATGTGTTTGTTATATTTCATAACAAAAAGGACAGAATGAACAGTATTAAGTTTTCCAATCTGTGAACCCAGCTGAAAAATTTCTAGCACCTAGTGACGTCATAGCCACCGTGACATCACAGTGCCCTGCATTACTCACCTGTCTGTGGTGATGCTGGTGTAAATAAACATTTTCTGCTGCCAGTGGTACAAAAGTATAGCACAGAGATACTTCCCTGGCAGAGGAGATACCATGATCACAAAGGTGGTTTTCCCAAGGAGATGCTTACCCATTGCACCCTGGATGTGCTGATCCCCAAATGTGGGAAACTCAACTGCATAATTTGTGGTAGTGGGGGACTGCTTTTGCACACTCCCCTGACAAAAAAAAATTATAGCATAACTATGTACAGTACATAATACTTAATAATAACTATGTCAATTGTTTACATATTTACCTTTTTTTTTTTTTAATCTTCACCCAAGGTTATTTTTTCCATTGCTTTTCAGAGAGAGTGGAAGGGGGAGAGAGAGAGAAACATCGATGTGAGAGAGACACATCAATTGGTTGCCTCCCACACGCTTCTCGACCTGGGCTGGGGATGGAGCCTGCAACTGAGGTACATGCCCGTGGCCGGAATCGAACCTGGGACCCTTCAGTCTGAGGACCAATGCTCTAACCACTGAGCCAAACCAACCAGGGTACATATTTACCATACTATACTTTTAACTATTATTTTAGAGTGTAGTCTTTTTACTTATAAAAAAAAGTTTGCTGTGAAACAGTATGCTTTACTGTTTACACCAGCAGCAGCTTCACACCTCTTGTGTTTATTGCATTTCTTGAATGCATCATTTTCTCTTGTGCTTGATTTAGTCTCATGTTGTTTTGTACAATAACATGCTACATGAGGTTATAGCCTAGGAGCAACAGGCTATCCCATGTGGCCTACGTGTGCAGCAGGCTATCCCATCTAGGTCTGTGTAAGGGTACTCTACGATGTTCACACAATGACAAAGCTGCCTAGGGACACATTTTCCAGAATGTCTCCCTGTCATTTAACAGCACATGACTGTATTAGGGTGCCTTCATCGGCACCTACGCTGGCTTCACAATCTGCTCCTCTGTGTGCTACTGATTTGCTGGAATATCGCACACGTGGACCAACAGCAGCCCTTTCTCCACCTTTGAGGAAGATTTTCCATCTGGGGAGAGAAGAGAATGTACTCTGCCCACCACGGACTATCAGACGCTATGCTGGCTGCTCTCAAGTATTAAAATTTTAAAGTAGAAAACAAGACTCGGGCCACCAGAGAATTTATAGTTTACTGAGACATTTACAAACAACCAATGGGATAATGAATGAACATCTTGCTCAAGCTAGAAGCCCCTTGCTAGGTGCAGGGAAGAGAAGTATCCTGTCCTCAGGGAGTTACAGTAAAATGACCCGAGGATAAATCACAAATAAGGTCAATGGGTAACTTCTCAGTCAAAGAAAACATTGATTCAAGCCAAACAGAAACCTAAGTCTTGGTCTAACAGAGCAAAACTGGTGTCCCACTTTGGAAGTATATTGCTTTTATCGAATACATGTTCAGAACAGTCATGCTGTTCATACTCACAGGGCTGCAAAGGAAAACCGTGTGGATGGTCCAGAGAGGAGAGAAAACAGGGCATGTCTATGGGGTCAAACCACCTCTGTGCCCACCCTCAGGCCTACAGCCCCAACTGCTCCCTCGGTTTTCTGGTTTGTATTCAGGTTTAAATGGGGGGGGGGTGGCCAGTGGGCGGAGAAGATGGGAAATTTGAGGTGGTGGTTTGATATTTTTCAGGATGAGTAAAATGATTACTTATAATACAGATCAGTGATATAAAGGAGAGAGAAGCACATGCCTCCATGAATCTTCCCCCCCCTTTTCTTTTTAAACTTTTCTTTGCTGTCACAACTTTCCAATCTATTTTTCTGAGCATTTAATAAAGTCTTTGAGAAACGAGCAGGTCAAAGACTTGAGGAAACATATGCTAATACCACTTAGCACATTTCCCTCCCAGACACCCACTTCCAACCCAGCCATCTGCTGCTCTGTCAGCCAAGTATTTATAGCCTTGCTCTCCCCTCCCCAGCAGCCCTGCTTGGTGTGCCATGGCATCCAGCATTGTTTCCCCCTCTCTGAAGAAAAAACGGGGTAGAGTTAACTTCTAGTCACTCTACCATTTCCTTTCATTTCAGATGTTATGACAAAGTTACTCTTAATCTTAAAAAGATTTAGGTTATATCTGATCAATAATGTGCAGCTTATTCAGCCTCTGTAGAACCAAAAGCTCTTCCTGTCTTTTCTCCCCTCATTCTGAGACTCTCACAGATGGACTTATTAGCCATAATTCAGTAGAACACTGTATATTAAGCTGTTGGCATTCAGCCCCATTTTTTAAAAAGCTGGTTTTTGTTCACAACTTGGGAAATAATATTACTGACCTAGAAAATCACAGCACTAAGGATGAGAGATGTGAATGCTCCCAACAAGTGAAATCAGACCTATTCATGTTGGTGTAACCAGAAGGCTCTCCTCTCTAAGAAGGATATCATCCCTCTCAATTTAGGACTGACCCAGAGACCCCGAGTCTGGGGCCCTCTGCAGTCAACTTTCTCAGACTTTCTCAGTTCACATCACAGACCAGCTGCGGGACTCAAGACCCTCAACAAGGAGCTGGTGTCCTGATTAACCCTTTCGTTTGGAGCCTTAAAAGTCCCAAGTCCCAGCTGGTCCTGCCATCAGATCTGCATGATTTGGTCAGGAAAACTTCCTAAGTACAAGTTACACTTCCCGATACCACCCCAACTGCCCCCTAATCCTAATACAATCTGACCAAACAACTCCCTACCACTTAAGAACACATTTACAAACAGCTCAAGTCTAGGTATAACTCATAATAAACTCAGAGACTCCTTTCTAATGTTTTGGGTTTTAAAGTAACAGGTCTCCTGAGGAAGACAAACCAGAACTTTCTACTTATACAGCAAGGTGGTCCAAGCATCCACAGCACCCACTGTTGCAGCTGCGAGGTGGGGACCTGGGGAGGCTATGGAGAGAAGAATGTAGTGGAGAGGAGGGGTCCTCAGGGTCAATTGTCTCTGGAAGTGCCCCCTGCCCTGTCCATCTGCGTGGAAGACAGGTGTGCAGGACAGATCTCAACACACACACACCTTATCAATGAGAGAGTGGAGTCTAGGGAGTGTGTGAGGAACAGTCCCTGGGCCTCACGGGCACCCACACCTGTGCTCAGAGGGTGTGGACGCAGATTTCTGAAAAGAATTTATGGTATCTCTCTCCAGCTCTGTCACCCATTCAGACAGAAAGCAGGCTCTGAGGTGATGGGGCCCAGGTAATCATGGAGGTGGCTGTGGGAACCCATAGGGGCTACAGGGCTGAATCCCAAAATGTTGGGGAGACCTGGGACCCCACAACAAGAGTGTCTGCCTCACTGTGTGCAAATCGATTGGGCCTTTCTGTAAAGCTATTTGTGGTAACATATTTTATTGCAAATGTTTCAAAATGTTCCTTCCCTCAAATCCAACTCATTATACTCTGGGAATGTGTACTAAACAAAAATAGACATGGTTATTTATGACTTAAAAAAAAAAAGAAATAATCTGTCCAACTACAGGGAGGATAATCCAATAAATTTTGGCAAGTCATGCTATACTGAAGTGTATAAAAATGTTACCCACATAGTTTTTAGTGATATGAGGAAAAATACAGAATATGATATTAAGTAAACTCTCTTCTGGCAAACAAAAGATACTGTCAATTATGGACTTAGAAATGAAGGCTGTGAGGAAATGTGGCACAGATTTTCCAATATTCCATCACTTGTGGTTTGTGGTAATTATAAGGTATTCTTTTCTGCTATAGTCTGAATTTTTTAAAATTTTTAAAGAAATTACTGCAATTTTTATAAATTACACTTATAACTGGAAAACAGGATATTTAACCTGCTCTGATCATACCATCACTATCAACTTAATCAAAAGTTGTAATTTATAGAAATGTCTTTCTGTTACTAGAAAACATTCATTATCAAATCAACACACGAAGGACTGCAGCGTAGACCAGGCAAGATGTGTGGAACAGGCTATCCCCATGCTTAGCTCAGGTATCCGTATCAGCTCAGCCATCCTGATCTTATGACATTGGATTTAAACCATTGCTGAACGTGGAAGCTTCACTCAAACTCCAAAGGAAAAATACTTAAGGATCCCATTAGTCATTTATACCATTTAAAGGGTGGGGGAGTGTGAGAGGGTAAAGGGGCTTAAATATATGATGACAGAAGGAAACTAGACTTTGGGTAGTGAGCACATACTAGAGTATATAGATGTCGTATTATAAAGTGGTACACCTGAAATTTATGTAATGTTATTAACCAGTGTTACCTCAATAGGTTTAATTAAATATTATAATATTACTGACATGTGAACGTCATAAACTTCTTACTCCTATGGTACTTAAAACCAAATTTATGAATTATTTACCAAAAAAATTGCCAACAAAAACAGAAAACCTTGTTAAAATTCCAGCTGTCACTTCTAGCTGGTGATTTCCCGAACCTCATTAATCGTTTCTCAGCTTCAGTTTCTTTCTTGGTCAAATGATAATAATAGGACCGATGTGTGGCTTTTTAACAGGGCATTAGACGTAGACTTGCTAAATGCTTGGTGTTGAATTGTTCCTTGCTGTTCTGGAGAATATCAAACCAGTGAAAGCTGGGAGAGAAAGGCTTTCTCAACATTTGCCTCTTGCCTCTGAACTGTGAGTCTGTCATGGCACAGAGATGCTTGGCTGGATAAAGCCCTCTCATCATCTATACTATTCTTCTGTTTTAAACAAAATGAAATCCTGTGTCCTGAGGAAATCTCAAGCCATCTTCTTCCTTTGACCCAGTGCTTACATGGCTCACTTTGGCATGGTTTGGAATCTATTGTTCTAATTTCGTTTCTTTTACACAGAAGTCCCATAGAGATTGCGTATTGTTGATATTCAAGGAATGTTTGAAAAAGAAATTGGAAGAATGGGGAAGTAATGTGAACAACTTTGCATAAAACATACTGGGAGCTTCCTAGTGGAGCTAAGAACAGAATGATGTCAAAGCTGTGAATTCTGCAAAGTACCACTGCCTGCGGAGGCCTCTGAGTTCAGACAACGGGCCTATTTTTTTACCGTGATGCCCCAAGCACATGCCTCCAGCCAAGATCGTTAGAGCCCTGCCCCGGGCTACAAAATACGTTGAGCACATGTTTTATAGGAAGTCCTTTGTTCAGTTGTTGTTTTTTTATTTTTTATATTTAACAAGTAACTTTTATTGAAAAGAATAAAATTACATGGACAATCTCTGATAGTTCAGACTCTGTGATTGCCATAGTGAGTGTATATTTGAGTATCTAAAAACATCATGAGGTCTCCGTGTGCCTGAAAGTGAACAAAAACAAGCCATGACAGGTGAAAATATGCTAGGGATGACTAGCTCAGAGATTTTAAAATGCTTTTGTTTTGGAAGTTTTGTTTAAACTAAACCTTACTCAGAACTACTAAATATAAAACATATCAATGAGGAGGTACATACATCAGCTCAAGAGTGAATGGCAGGTGTGGATTCTCCCCAATAAGGCATATCCTGAGGGATGCTACTGACACTCCACAGAGCGCATTTTGAAACCATTACAGGAGGCAGACATCACATGATCTTTGTTGGACAGAGTACTTCAAATGCGATTGGACTTTGGTATTTACATATAAATGAGGTAATACATATTTTATCAGTTTTCACATTACTATAGTATTTATTGATAGTAAAAGCATATTCAGAAGTGACTCGTGTGATTTTAATGTCCAACTCAAATGGTCATAAAACAAAGTATCATATCACTTTTTCAGTGTTTCAAAAGAAAAAACTACCTGTATTTCAGACAAAATGTTCTTGCAGAAAATAACTTGTCCCTAAGGAGACAAGTGCTGCCAATTCAAATAGTGTACAACCAAGTGTCTGAAGCAATCATACTTTCGACATATAACAACTGCTCATTTTAAAATAATCATTACAATGTTGATTTCCAGTTTATTTTTGCTTATAAGTACATCATTTGGCCGCATGTCCAAGTAAAACTTCACATCATTCTGTTCTTCTAGTTTTCTCAGTTTTATGGAAGATAACGTAACAGTGGAGAATTGTAATGCACCCCACCATTCTTTTGACATTGTTTCTGTAAATGCTGACTTTGACTAATATGTAGCTTGTAGATAAACAGCATGTTTATATAAGAATCCTAGGAACTAACTTCAGAAGATACAGACTCCAACCTTCACCCCAGGTCTAGGAGAATTGCTGACCTTCAGCTGTAAAACCAGGATGATAAAAACCAGGATGATGCACACCAGACCATCACTTGACCAGTTTTGAGGTCCTTATCAGAATGGACTTTGATGGCCTATACATAGAGAACTTTTCAACCCCCTCCCCTTGATTTTTTTGTTTTGTTTTTCCTCTCCCTCCTTATAAAAACCTCTGCTTTTACTGAGGTGTTGAAATGGGCTTTGCGACAAGAGCCCCCCATCTTCTCAGGTGGCCGACGCTTGAATAAACCTATTTGCTTTTTCATCAGCACCTGTCTCATGAGTTTGGCTTTCATGGCAGCAGGCAGCTGAACCTTGGTTTTGGTTATAATAAAGCCAAATGGAACTCACAGGTCAGAAGGGATTTTCCAGCATTTAAAAAAGTGTACAAATACATGTAAACACAACAAAGAAAAAAGGAAAAAGCATCTAAGGACACAAGAAATGGGAAAAAAAAAAAACACATAAAAGGCTAGGCAATGGAAATAGTACATTGCTTTTTAGACTTTGGGGTTTTAAAAGTGTGTTTCAAATGAATTCCTCCATTTGATATCTACACACACTTGTGAGTTAAACCCAGCAGGACTTATTACTTCAATTATCACCATCACTAAGGTGTAGAGAGATGAAATCATTGACCACATTAACCATACACTTAGACACACACAACATGCTGTCAGAGCTCTTACTTGAACCCAGGTGTCTCAGCTTCTCATCTGCTCCACTAAGGCAAGGATTCAAGTTGAAAGGAAAGAGAGAAAAGAGTTTCTGAATGTCTTTGGGGCTGCACATGAGCCAATATACGTTGTATAATCTACGGCCGAAAAGGAGATAAAGGTGAGTGCTATATGACAGTTGTCTAGATAGTTTAGCAAAATCCTTAGGACTAAGGGAAGTGCATACTCATTTATGTACCGAGACTGCCCATGCTGCATCTGCTTTGTATGAACAATATGTATGGTTCCCAAGGATTTGTTTTAAAGCCACGGATCAGCAATTTCCCTGTGTGCACATTCTTTGATTTGCCAACAAATATGTATTTGTGTGGCGCAGCGGCTCTTTTCAAAAGGAGGTTAACAGGTAGTAAGTACCCCCTTCTCATGCCTGCATCCAGATTCGGGAGCTGAATTGTCTGTCTATCTGCTATGCAGCTCAAGGGACTAACCCCCCACACCATCACCTAAAAGTTGTTCCAAGAGGGAGCCTAGACCAAGCACCTAAAAGCTGTCCATTCCTCCAATATCTGCCCAGTCCCAAATGAGAATCATGATGTTACTATTTTATTGTGCCTCTTTCTTTTCTCCTGTCAATAGAGGAGTGGTGGAAGTATGTGGGGAGAGAAAAGTAGGGAGTTGAGAATTGGGGATGCTTCATGTGTGGGCTTCCACAGTTAAATGCTGACCTTTACTTTGAACATACCAACATCCTGGGAGCAAACTACTCTCTCCTCTCCCTGGCCCCTCCTAGATGTCCAGGACTCTGTGCAGCACAGAGTCACAACCTAAAAACTTAAGGTCCTTTTGGTATTCACAGGTAAAAGGAGTCTCTGGGAAAGAATTTGTCTCGAAGGATGAGACCTGGGACACACAAGAGCTAGGTTTGGTACCAAGGTGATTTTCAGGGTTAGAAGAGAGAATAACTGTAATCATGCTATTGGCCACGGTGCCCTCATTCATTCAAAAATTTGAATAAATACCTTCCTGGTATCAAGCACCATGTGCTAGGGTCTGATGTTAGTGTCCCCCAAATTCATGTGTTAAAATCCCAACCCCCAAGATGATGGTGTTAGGCCGTAGGGCTCTGGGAGGTGATGAGTTCATAAGGGTGGAGCCTTCATGATCTGATTAGTGCCCTTATATGAAAGACTTCAGAGAGCTCCCTCCCCCTTCTGCCTTATGAGGGCCCAGGGAGAAGCCACCATCTATGAACCAAGAAGCTGGTCCTCACAAGCCACCTAATCTGCTGGTGCCTTGATCTCAGACTTCCAGCCTCCAAAGCTGTGAGAAAGAAATGTTTGTTGATTGTAAGCCCCCAGTTCGTGGTATTTTTGCTATGGAAACTCAAATGGACTAAGACATCATGGTAGGTGTGAGAAATGCAAAGAATAAAAAGATATAAACCTCTCCCAGCGCCTTACAATCCAGCTTGTATTCTGGAGAAAAGGTTCGGTACTGAAAAAAACAAGTAAATTTGAAAGAGTTCTTTCCCTAAAGTTACTTTAAAGTGACTTAAGATATTGAACGCACAAGATGTCCTTGTTGGAGCAAGTGTGTGACAAGGTGTTCAGAAAGATGGAGAGGGTGCTTCTGGATTATTCTGGAGCATGGAGAAGCAGTGACCTGAACAAGGGAAAGCAGGTTGGGCCTCACACTTGTCAGGAGCAAAGGTCACTCCTAGGCAGCTCCAGGAAGCCAGAGTACAGGAAGGGAAAGTGTCATTAGGCAAAAGACAGTGTCATGAGCAAGCGTGAGGTCTTCCTCTTGGGACTTCTAGAGCTGGTGGAGAAAGATGGGAGAGGTGGACTGTTCCGCTGTTGTGATTCTGCATGGCTCTTGGTTGGTGGGGTCTAAGGAAAACACTGGTGCATCAAAAGCAAGTTGGCTTCTTTCTATTTCTTGGAAATCTGACAGCAAACCAGAAAAAGCATAAAAAAAAAGAGTGTTTTAATCACATAAATCATGCTAAAAACAAAGTTATCATTTAATAATAGAAAAATTGTCAGCATACTTGATGTAAGTAACGATAAATGGGAAGCCATTTACATTCAGTTGGACTCACTTGGAAGACAAAGGAGAGTAGATTTCTTGGTTAGTTAAAAGTAAGTTTAGTCACACATAACAGAAAACCACAGAATAACAGTTATTTCAGCAAGGTAGTAGTTTGCTTCTCTGTCACATAACTGCAGATGAGCAACACAAGGCTGCTAAGGTGGTCTTGAGGGACCCATGCTCTGATGTTTCCAGTCTGACACTTTCAGTGCATGCATGGTCATTGCATGCATGCACTGAAAATGTCTAAGGCCACCTCATAGTCCAAAACAGCTGCTGGAGCTCCAGCTATCACATCTTCAAGGAAGGAAGGAGAAAGAAGTGCAGCAGAAATGCAAAAAGGACTTGTCCCCTTAGTCTAGGCCCTTCAAGAAAACTTCCAGGAAATCCCCCCAACATCTTCACTCACAACTTATTGACCACAACTTAGTCATATGGGCACTTTAAACTGCAAGGGAGGCCAGGAAATGTAATGTTGAGTGCTCAGCTAAAAATAGGAGCTTGGTCTTTATGAGTGGGGAATGACGGGTACTGGGTAATAACTGGCAGTCTTTTCTCCCTTGTCCTTTTATGTTCAGAGCTGTGCTGTCCCCTGACTTCTCAATACCACCTCTCTCACCTCATCCCATCCACAGTGCCCTTACTTCCTAACAACCCCTGGAAGTTGTACACCGAGAAGTCACATTCCTGCCATAGAGCATAACAGGCCCCAGCCACTCAGACTGAACTGAGATTTAACAGAAACTTCTATAACACATACCATGTGCTAAGCACTATGCCAAGTACCTTCATGGACTTTGCTCTCAGGGCTATGGCCTACAATTTTTGACACACACAACACATCAAATGTTATATTACTATGGAAAGGCTCCGTCTTTTTTTATCTTCCTTGGCATATGGGAGCCACTGAAGAAGATGGGGTGCCAGGAATATTTGCGACTATCCTATCTTCTGTTCTTTTCTCTCTCTTCCTCTGTCTTCCTCCTTAGGAGCAGAGGAGAGTAGAACTGACTGGGGATGCCAACGTCACAGAAAACAGAGGTGTACATGGAAGCATTTCAGCTGGTGTGTTCGGTGGGTTCAAGAACCAAGGCCTTTCTGCTTTGTCTCTCTCTGGGATCCTCTCTGGTTGTTAGAGGCAGAAATCTAATTCCACTTGGTTTAGTGTCGTGACAACATTTCCCTGCTTTAAACTATTCAAGCTTCAGGCAAAATATGATCACTGACACTTTTTCCATAACTTCCCAGAAAATTCCATCCTTCTGCAAATGAATAAATGACTTTGGCTGCCTTTTCAAAATTTTGACTCCTCCACAAGAATAATTAGTAATAATTCTTTGGTGGGTCATTGTTATTCTAAGCAACAATAGCACATACCTAAGTAAGGAAAAAAGAGTATAAAGGAGTAAGTGAGAGAGAGTGAAAGGATGGAGAGCATGGGTTATGATGGGGCTGTGTCCAGTGTAAAAGTAAGTGCCTGTGAGAGGGGTGGCATCTTAACGCATTTTCAGTAGTTTGCATTTCAGTGCAAATACATTTTAAAATTGAGATGAAATAAAGCTGTAAAACCTTAGTTTCGGGCTTATTTATCATTGATAATGTAGATAATTTTGAATAGAAGAGCTGATATTTTGGTCTTTCATAAAGTGAGCCTTCTTCTAACTGTTGCTTGGATGTTTTGCAGAGCTTGGAGCTTAATTGCTGCAGAAATGGTGAAGTATAACAGCCAACTCTCTCGTGTGTTCTCTGATTTTGGTCTTGGTTCCTGTAGAGACTGATTTCAAAGTAAGTCTGTGAAGATTAATTTCTTCCACTGAGCTGCAGTTAGGAAACAAGATTATGGCATTGGCAGGCAAAGGAACAGCTGTTTTGTTTAAAAAAAAAAAAAAAAGTGTCACAAGTTGCTACATACTGTACTTTTTAAATGGAAAATCCCCACATTTGAGAGCGTGTTATGTTTTCTGTGGTATCTCGAAACTTCGCTTGGGAACGAGCTATCTGAATTTTTCTGTGGTCCTCTCAAGTTTCAAAATAATGATACTTAGAAGGTATTTTGCAGGGTTTGCACCAGTCAAGGGCATAGAGTTGTGAAAACCCGGTGCTGTGAGGGCAGACAGAATCACTGGCAGCCTGCCAGTGGATTTGTGTTGTTTGCCGTTTTAACTCACAGCCCTGGAAATTCTGACGGTGTCAGCAGCGCATTGGTTTGCTAAGTATCTGCCCCTTTGTCTATTTGAAATGCTCCTCGCTGGCTGGTGGAGCTTCAGAAACTTGCAATTTCTTGGTTCCCTGGTCATAGCAATTAAGACATATCTATCGAGTTGAAGTCAACTCAAGAAACAAAAACACATCATCCTAGTTTAGGATGTCTGGAAAGGATGTCTTGGCTTTATTGCAGGATGATACAGGGCAATAAACACTGGCTTCGAATTAAGTTTCAGTCCTTTCCTTTCAAGGTAGCTTTGGGCAAATCGCATCGCCTCTGAGTCTCAGTTCCGTCGTTTGTGAAATGGCAATAAAATATCTTCCTTGCAGGGTCGTGGTGAAGTTTAGAGATAATATGTGTCTGGAGCGCAAAACTAATGACATTTAAAAAAAAATCATCCCTCCATTGTTAGATGCTTTAGATACTTTTGGTGATTCATTATTATGAATAATAGACTAAAGCATCTGGGGACAGAGATTCTTCAATCCAAAGATACCGAGCTCACCTTAGGTCCCCTCTGCCCCGAGCTCCTCAGAATTTAACCTTCCCCAGTCAGCGGCAGAGTATCTGCCTTTGGTTACAGGGTGCAGGGAGGTGGGAGAGGGGCAGGCATTATATCGAGGGACAGACTCCGTTTCACTAGAGGCATAAGTTCACCGTCTGGTTATGTTATAAGGAACCATCCTGTGTGGCTTCTGCTCCGTGGCTGGGGTGCATTTCACAAAGCAGACCTTTGCTCTTGGCGTTCCCCGCTGCGGAATGGGGACAGTGGCAGCCACAGCATTCCACAGCCTGTTACTTCACGAGTCCGTGTCCTGACTGGTCTTAGTGTGCCCTCTCTGTGTATGTCTTGCTTTGTCAATCTTTTCTCCTTTTCTGTGTATGTTTTCCCATATCTGCTTTGTCTATATGTGTATATTTTCCTAAATCCTTCCTTTTTTCTATTACTGATCCAGATATAAAAATCAAACCTTTAAGATTTTTTTCTAGTTAAAGATGGCAAGTGGATCTCATGTATTTCTCTCCAAAAACCTCAGAAAGCAACCCCAAAGGGGTTAGCAAATAACTAACAGTCATCATAAAATGTAAATCCACACAGATAAGAGGAGGAGGGGAAATGATGGGGGACATGTGCAGCTGGATAGCGAAAGGAATCTCTGCAGCAGAAAGAGATGCAGATCCAAGAAGGATGAATTGTAAGCCTGCAATTAGGAAAGCCAAGAGGCAGTACCCCGGAACTCGGGAATTAGCTGCATGGACACCCCAAGATTAGTGTTGAAAATGGTGTTGGAAACAAGAGGATCTGATGAAACTCTACGAAGCAGCTGGGTCCCAGATCTCCACTTCTTCCTCACCTGACAGAAAGTGAGGCCCATGTGGCAGGTCCACCTACACACAGAGAGCTCCCCATCTGCCACGTAGTATGGGCCTTAAGTATGGGCACATAGCAAAAGATCACTAGACATCTGTGGAAAGCCTTCATCGTAAAAGACGGAGGCCACAATGAACTGAATATGAACTGAATGCTTGTGTCCCACCCACCTCTACCCCCACCCCCAAATCCATAAGTAGAATTCTAACTCCCAAGGCGAAGGTGTTAGGAGGTGGGGCTTTGGGGGTGGTGGTGAGGAAGACACGAGGGTGGAGCTCCTATGATGGGATTAGCATCCTTCTAAAAGAGACCCCAGGGAGCTCTTAGGAGGACACAGTGAAAACACAGTCATCTATGAACCTAGAAGTGATCCCTCACCAGGCTGCAAATCTGCTGGTGCCTTGATCTTGAACTTCCAGCCTCTAGATTGTGAGAAATAGATGTTTGTTGTTTATATACCACTCAGTCTATGGTATTTCTGTTACAGTAGCCCAAATGAACTAAGACAAACCAAGACATATGAAAAACAAACTTGGAGGAGACTATCCAAGGAGAACAAAACTAAGACAGAACATTAATGTATGCAGAGAAATAAAAGAATATATCACACTCTGTGAGAAAGCATCCCTTAAAAATCACAATACGCTAAGAACAAGCTGAATAAACTATTAGAAGATAAAACTAAGAAAACATACAAAGCAATAGAAAATAGGAATGAAAAGATAATTGGAAACTGAGTCCAGAGTATCCAAACATATAAATAATAGGAATAAAAACAATCATCAGAGAAGCAGTTCAGAGTCTTCCACAACAGAAAAAAAATAAACTGACAGATTGAAAGGACCATTGAGTCCTTGGCACAATGGGTGAAAATGAACCCAGTGTGATGTTTCAGGATGCTGGGACAAAAGAAGATTCTGTGAGAATCTTGTGAGAAAGAAAATGATTTCTTATAGCAACATGTATCAGAATGGCATGGATTTCTCAAAATAACACAAGAAACTAAGAATAGAGTGGAAAAATGGCTTCAAATTTCAGAAGAAAAATGCATTTTCATCTCGATATCTATACCCAGATAAGCAATCATTTATATATGAGGGTAGATTTAAAAAGGTTTCTAGTTGAGCAGACCCGCTATTCTTCTTGTTAAAAGGAGTTTCCTAAGACATGTGGACAAGGGAGCCAATCCAAGGAGAGGTGAAGGGAGTGCAGGGGATGATCAGGAAGGAGGAACAGGGTGACAGGTGTGTGGTGGGCCTGGAGAGCATGGGACCTCGTTGGAGCAAATAATCAGACAAAACCCCAGCACTTATTAACTCCAGGGAAAACAAAAAGTTATGTAGGAAAAGAAATCCTAGTTTCTACTTGTCTCAGCAGTGAATAGCATTTACACAGTCTAAATAAAGCAAATACCGAAATTAAACAAAATTATAACATAACCTCATTGGGAAGATGAGAAACTGGAAGTGTGTGTGTGTGTGTGTGTGTGTGTGTGTGTGCGCGCGTGTGTGTGAAAGAGAGAGAGAGAGACAGACAGACAGACAGAGAAAGAGAGAGACAATGCACAGTAAGTATACTAAATACAATATTTCTAGAGTGGGAAACCAATAAAGCATAATGTGGAAAATCTGGAAGCAACATGTAAACATATTACTAGAAATGCAAAATTAATTCCAAGAGAAACAGTTTAAAAGAGTTTAAAATAGTTGTTTCTGTGACATAGGAAACTCTTTAAATTATTTGCATGAATAACTTTAATAAAAATAAAATAAAAAGGAAAAAAGCAGCCAAGGGAGAAATATTAATTATAATACTTTTCAAGTAAGGGTTCTTTAAAAAAATACTAAAAACTATTTCTTTAAAAATTAAGTTGCATTTTATTTATGTGACACGAATTTCCTTTCCCGGTTAAAAAAATGTACTCTCCATAGGAAAAGATATTCCTAGTCCTAAAAATAACACGACTAAGACAAAATTTAAGAAACTACATCCCATGAACACTAATAGCTCTTCTTTCTTTATTGGGGTATAATTTACATAAAATAAATGCATCCATTTAAATTTTACTTCGGTTTGCATCCCGTGTAACTTCTACCACAAGCAAGATACAGATGCCGGGACATTTCCACCAGCCCTAGAAATTCCGTGGCTCTCCTTGAGTTTCATCTAAAAGAAATGAAATACACATAGCGCCTACTCCTTTGTGTCTGGCTCCCTCCTAACACATTTCAGTTTCATCCATGTTGCTTGCATCAGTGGCCCATTTCTTTTATTATTGAATGCTATTCCATTGTATTTGTCTACGTAAAAGTTTTTGACAAAACTGGAACAGTTCCCTTTTTTTTATTCCTCGGGCCTCCTGATTGCCAGCTCTCCCTGCTCACCAGCAAACTCTCCGTGGTCAATTATCCCAAAGGGACCGGGGACCTGACAGTGGAGTGAGATTCTTCTGGGTAACCCAGCTCGGTTGCTTAGCAACAAACAGAATAACTGCACTCGTTTAGCGGATGCTGAACAAAAAGGTAATCATCCCAGATAGAGAGGAGACGATGTTATTCCAAGTAAAGTGGAGGAAAATATAAAAACCATGAGAACGGGGAGAACACACATCTAGTAAATAAAGGCATAATGACGCCTCCTCTGTCACACCTTCGGGTCCCATCAAGCGTTCTGTTTAAGACCAAGGGGCCCGTGTTTATATTAAGTCCTATGGTGCAGGGCACTGGTGGGCAAAATCTTTGAAAAGGCACAAATCAGATACGCCAGAAATAATTACAATTTGTGACCAAAGTAAAATGAAGAGAAACATGTTAACCTTTATTAGTAGTAATACTTCCAAGAATCAATTGGAGATGGAGGAGAACATTTGTCCTATATGCACGTCCCTTCCAGAAAGAAGAAAAGAATTCCAATAGTCATTCTTCTGCTCCCCATGGTGAGTAACTGCTTTCCATGGTAAAGGTGGTGACTTACATGTGTGCACCTGATTCTTTAAAATTTCTTTTTAATTACAGTTGTTAGTGATTGCACTTTTATATAACTTACAAAGTGTTCACCTGATTCCTTCATCTCAAAAAGGAAGGCATCCATTTGGCAGGCGATGTTGCTAACAGAAGTGTTTTTTAACTTCCTCGAGTTTTGCCAACTTGATACTATTACTTTCTTCTCATTATCTGTGCCCTCTCTTCCTCCCCCAGTATAATCCTGTAGAAATAACTGCTAAGAATCATGGATTTAATGAGCAGAATATCCCCCAGCCATTTAATGCAAAGTGTTTAATAATCAATCAGAGATCGGTTTCACTTAGTTTTACAGGGTTGAGAGGGAGGCAAAAACCCTTCACCATCATTTTTCAGCTGTCCCTGGAGCTGTTCCCCACTTGCCTCCTGACGACAGATTTCTTGGTTTAAATCATGCCCCAAGGGAATGGATATGAAATTCTGGTTGCACAGCTTTCTGTCAGTGCCTGGGCACCTGGTAAAAGGCAGCTTTGCAGTTTCATTTATTTCAGGGGCAGAGTTGACTACCAAATAATTGGGTTCATATCCCTCCTTTGCTTAAGATGGCAAGGATGCCTTCTCCGTGAACACGCTTAATTGCAGCCTTCAAAGGAAAGCAGATAGGGACACACATCTTCCAGAGCTGCGATCTTTGTATTTTCAGTCTAATGACAAATGTTCTGGTCTCTCCTGGGGTTTAAATTGTAAAAGACCTCCACTTGTGTTCTGAATTGTGTGTGCTGTGAGAGCACAAGGAGGCAGATAAACAGGAAGGCAGGACCTGCCAAAGGGCTTGCAAAACCAAAACACATCCTGGGGCCCCACACGATTAATGAAAATCTTGCGGCCCCACAGCTCCAGCAAGGGCGGCTGCTGCTGTAGAGCTGAGGGGTAAGGACTTCTGAGATACTAAGTGCCCAAGGTATTTTACTCCCTGTTGTGACATTTTCTGGCTGTGGTTTCTGCTCGGGGGAGATTTATCAGTTGAAAGAGTAGACTTGATGGAAAGTACAGCTTTGCACATTTACAGATTCTGGATCTCAATGGTCCCATTTACAGCCATTCACTTAAATTAATTCTCTTTTGGGTTAAAAGGCTGTTTTGCCCAAAAGAATGTGTCCATGTCTCTACATTTTAAAATAGACAAAACAAGAGCCAGATTTCAGATGGGTTCATTTTTAATTTCGTGTTCTCAAGGATAGATAATGGTGAAATAAAGATTAACAAAGGCTTTGAATCAGAGTGGTGTCCTCCAAAATTCTTGGTTTAAATCATGCCCCAAGGGAATGAATATGAAATTCTGGGGACAGCAGTGGACTAAGACTTGTGTTGGGTTCCATCTCATCCCTTCCTTATCTTTCTGGGGTTTCTTTTTCTTTTTCCTCTGCTGTGAATCCTGGGAAGAGGGCAATAACTAACGCTGATAACTAACGCTGTGTAGTACTAATAAAATAGAAACTTTATTTTATTTACTTATTTTTAAATATATCTTTATTGATTTCAAGAGAGGAAAGGAGAGGGAGAGAGAGAGAGATACATCAATGATGAGAGAGTCGCTGATCGAGCCCGCAACCCGGGCATGTGCCCTGACCGGGAATCGAACCCCGATCGCCTGGATCCTAGGTCGACGCTCAACCGCTGAGCCACGCCCGGCAGGGCTAAAATAAAGACTTTAAAAAAATGGTGCACAGCTGATTTTCCAGAGACTTATAACAAAGTGACATAATGCCTACATTTGTCCCCCCAGCTGATTGTCAGACCACGTTAGCAAATATTTGTTGAGCATCTCCTAAGTGTCAGGCACCAGATATACCCATTTGTGGGCCTCATGAAATTTCTAGTAAATTTCTTTTGAACAGTAATTCCCAAAGGACCTCAAGGGTCCTCCGGGAAAAGTTTTCTTAGGTGGTGGGCGTAGGGGGAAATAAAGGCATAAGGTACATGCAGAGTGGGCTCAGGTTGTGAGCCATGTGGCCCGAGCTGGTGGACAGGAGGGGCAGCAGAGCCATCATTTTAGCAGCAGAGTAACTAGGACGTTTTCCATAATAGTTATGAGGGTTTAGTGCAAAGCTAGTAGGAGACTGGATGGGCCCACAGATTTACTATCTTAGAATGTCTGTTCTGGAATGAACTTTAGAGATTGTGAATGATTATTATGAAAAGAGGAAGTGGGAGGTGGGAAAACAGCTTGGGGGCACAGCAAATTGTAGAAAAGAAGCAATGGCATTAGGATGCTGTGGGAAGTAGAAGGTGACTGTGAATGTCCAGGGTTTGGGGTTTCATTGGCCTGTCAAGGAGGGGGACTGAAGAGTAAGGGGTGAGCAAGCTCAGGTCAGGGTGACTCGCCCACAGGGGCTGTGCTCTGGCCCTGACTTTCCCTGCTGGAGTGAAAGCCAGAAGCTGCAGACACAATCCGACATGCACGGTGCTTCACCCTTAGCCAAGCCTGGCTCAGCAGCTCAGCGTTTCCAAGGCATCTTCTGTGGGCAGTGTCTGAACAATTCCCAGGCTCTGCAACCATGACCTCTCTGGGGCGTAGGAATCTTCCAGTGACATCTGAGGAGTGAGACAAGAAGTGGCTTCTTCTTGGGCACAGACTGGTTCAGAGCAGAATCAGGCCTACAACCCAGATATTGTAACTCTCCTCACCCCCTGCCACCCAATCTATTGGTCTCATGTCCACAGATCTGCAGAGGCTCCTGCCCAAACCAGATTCCAAGGACAGCTATGCCTCTGGATTTGCAGACCAGCCTTGGGATGCTCCAGCGCAGGTTTCTCTACCTCAGCACTGTTGGCATTTGGGGTAGGATGATTCTTTGTTGTGGGGGGCTGTCCTTCCTACTGCAGGATGTTCAGCAGCACCCCTGCCCTCTAGCCACTAGATGCCAGCAGCACTCCTGAAGTTGTGATAACAAATAATATCTCCAGACATTGCCCAAAAGAAATCCTGAGGAGACAAAATCATTGCTGGTTGAAAATCACTGTGCTGGTGTGTCTATAAATATGGTGGCAGTGTTCCTCCCCCTTTGTATGACAGGAGCCATCCAATCCAGGTTGATGCCAAGGAGGGTGTGGAAGAAGGCCTGAGTCTGACTTCATGATCCCAGACTTGGGAAGCTGAGCCTTCTCAAGGAGATCACAGTGGTGATGGGCAGGGAACACTGGACTGGGGGAGTCTGAAGACCAGCCATCCAACCCTGGCTCTGATACTTGTTAGCTGTGCATAGCCACGGAGAAATCATTTCACCTGTTTTTAACCACTGTGTTCCTTGTGTCTAATGAATTGAAGGTGTTTCTTTTTAAAAAAATAATTTATTATTTTTCAATTACAGTTGACCTACAATATTTTATTAGTTTCAGATGTACAACATAGTAATTAGACATTTGTATAACTTACTAAGTGATTAACCCAATAACCTAGTACCCATCTGACACCATACATAGTTATTGCAATACTATTGACTATTTTCCCTATGCTATACCTTACATCCGCACAACTCTTTCGTAGCTACCAATCTGTGCTTAATTCCTTCACCTTTTTCACACATCCCTTCTCAACCCCCTTCTCATCTGGCGATCATCAAAATGTTCTCTGTATCTGTAGTTTGTTTCTGTTTTGTTTGTCTTTTATTTTATAGATTCTATGTATAAGTGAAATCATACAGTATTTGTCTCTGTCTGACTTATTTCACTTAGCATAATACCCTCCAGGTCCATTCATGCTGTTGCAGATGGCAAGATTTCATTCTTTTTTATGCCTGAGTCATAGTCCATTGTATATATGTACCAGTTCTTTTTTATCCATTCATTTAATTATTGATGAACACTTAGGTTGCTTCCATATCTTGGCTATTGTAAATAATGCTGCAGTGAACATATGGACACATATGTCTTTTCAAATTAGCATTTGGGGCTTCTTCAGATAAATACCTAGAAGCAGAATTGCAGGATACTTCTTTATCTCTTGCTATAGCCTTTGTTTTAAAGTTTATTTAGTCTGGTGTAAGTATTATCAACCCAGCTTTTTTGTTTGTTTGTTTCTATTTTCATGAAATATCTTTTTCCTTTCCTTTACTTTCAGTCTGTGTGTTTTTCAACCTGAAGCAAGTCTAGTATAGACAGCATATGTAAGGGTGTTTTTCTTTCTTTCTTTCTTTCTTTCTTTCTTTCTTTCTTTCTTTCTTTCTTTCTTTCTTTCTTTCTTTCTTTCTTTCTTTCTCTCCCTCTCTCTCTCTCTCTCTCTCTCTCTCTCTCTCTCTCTCTCTCTCTCCCTCCCTCCCTCCCTCCCTCCCTTATTTATTTATTTATTTACTTATTTATTTATCTTTCTTGTTGAAAGTAATACAAATGTCCCCTTTTTGCCCCATTGATCTCCCCCAGCACCCCTCTCCCCAGACCTTCACCACACTATTGTCTGTGTCCTTGGATTATGCAAATATGTATATAAATTCTTATGTTAATCTGTCCTGACCACCCAAAGGTGCTGTTTCTTATTCATTCAGCCACCCTATGCCTTTTGATTGAAGCATTTGATCCATTTACATTTAAAGTAACTGTTGTTGGATATGTAGTTATTGCCATTTTATTATTCATATTTATTATTATTATTTTTTCTCCTTTTTTGGGAAACATTTCCTTTAACATTTCTTGTAATACTGGTTTGGTGGTGTGGTGATAAAGTCCTTTAGATTTTTTTTGGTCTGGGAAGCTCTTTATCTGTCCTTCACTTCTTTTTGTTGTTGTTGTTTTGTTTTTTTGTTAATCCTCACCTGAGGATATTTTTTCCATTGATTTTTAGAGAGAAAAAGTGGAAGGGAGGGAGGAAGGGAGGAAGAGAGAGAGACACATCAATTGGTTGCCTCCTGTACATGCCCTGACCTGGGCTGGGATTGAACCTGCAACCCAGGCATGTGTCCTTGACCAGAAATTGAACCAGAGAACTTTCAGTGCTTGGGCCAACACATTAACCTCAGCCACACACCAGCCAGGGCTGTCCTTCCTTCCATTCTAAATGATAGTTTTGTTGGGTAGAGTAATCTTGGTTGTAGGTCCTTGCTTTTCATCACTTTGAATATTTTGTGCCAATCCCTTCTGGCTTGCAAAGTTTCTGTTGAGAATCAGCTGACAGTCATATGGGAGCCCCCTTGTAGGTAACTAACTGCTTTTCTCTTGCTGCTTTTAAGATTTTCTCTTTGTCTTTAATCATTGGCATTTTAATTATGATGTGTCTTGGTGTGGGCCTCTTTGGGTTCATCTTGTTTGGGATTCTCTGTACTTCCTAGAGTTGAATGTTTATTCCCTTAGCCAGGTTAGGGAAGTTTTTCATCATTTTTTTGTTCAAATAACTTTTCAATCACTTGCTCTCTTGTTTCTCCTTTTAGTACCCCTATGATGTGAATGTTGGTATGCTTGATGTTGCCCTGGAGGCCCCTTAAACTAGCTTTATTTTAGAAGATTCTTTTTTCTTTTTGCTAGCTTTATTTTAGAAGATTCTTTTTTCTTTTCTAATTGGGTCTTTTCTGCTATTTTATCTTCCAAATCATTTGTTGAATACTCTACTTCACCTAATTTACTGTTGATTTTCTCTAATGTATTCTTTATTTCAGTTATTATAGTCTTCATTTCTGACTGGTTCTTTTTTATGTGTCCTATCTCCATTTTTTTATTTCCTGTATTTTTGTTACAGTTCTCACTGAGATCATTGAGCATTCTTATATCCAATGTTTTGAATTCTGCATCTGGTAGATTGCATGTCTCCATTTCATTTAGCTATTTTGGGGGAATTTTGTTCTGTTCTTTCATTTGAGACATATTTCTTTTTTTCTCATTTTTGCTACTTCTTTGTATTTATTTCAGTGTATTAGGTAGAGCTGCTACATCTCCCAGTCTTGGTAGAATGGTCTTATGTAGTAGGAGTCCTGGAGTGTTCAGTGGCACAGTCTCCCTGGTCACCTGAGCTGGGTGCTCCAGGTATGTCTTTTGTGTGGGTTGTGTACATCCTCTTATTGTAATTGAGCCTTGATTGCTGTTGAAATAACAACCGGAGGATTGACCCGCAGGCTGATTTGTTGTAATGACTGATCATGACTACAGTAGAGAAGCTATTCTTCAGGAGTTGACTCTATGGAGCAGCATTCATTCTAGCAGGGCACCGATGCCTGCAGCATCTTCTCTTTGGTTGTGTCCTTTGTGGAGGTAGTTGGGTGGTGCTCTGGTGTGATCTGAACCTGACTATTTGATGTGTTGGTTCTGGGACCTTTTGGAAGATACACTTGTGTAGGCCAAGGTCTTCCACTTCCTGTGCCTTACCTAGGACCACTTGGTATGAGCTACAAAGTGATCTGGAGATGGTTTCCACTTGTGCTGAGCTCAGGGGTGCTTGGGAGAGGCTAAACTTTGAATTGAGGCTGGCTGCTGCTAGTGTCGGACTTGGCACTGCTTAGCAAGATGTATGGGGCATATCAAGGCCAGATGTTGCTTATTTGGGGTTTGTAGACTTTTGAGAGATTTTAAGAAAGTCCACAGCATGAGCCAAGACAGGAAAAACCACTGGTAATGGCTTGGGTGGGCCCATAGGTTGTGGAGTAGGGTCTAAGGGAATCACCAGGGTGGGGCAAATGGTGTTAACTAGGTTGATGGAGACTCAAATAAGGTGTCTGTCTACACCTGCAAGAGGAAGGCTCAGCACAGGAACAATGGCCTCTACGAGCAGTTCTATCTGGGAGAAAGCTGCTCTTCCAGACCTCCCCCTTATGTCAGACAATTCATTTCCTCCCTGTATGTCCCTGGTGCCTTTTGAGCTGCTGCCCCTGTGCTGGAGCTCAGAGTAAGTAAGTGCATCAGTGAATAAGTTTGTGCTTGGGCCCTTTAAGAGGACAGCTTGGGACTCCAGCAGCTCTCCATCTCACTCAGCCACAATCCAAGCTGGTGGTGTGATTCAGTCCAAGTCTGAAGGCTTGAGAACCAGGAGTGCCAATGTCCCAGGGCAGAAGATGACGGATGTCCCCTCAAGCAAGAGGACAAATTAGCCCTTCTTCCACCTTTTGTTTTAGTCAGGCCCTCAGTTGTTGAGAGATGCCTTTGTGCATCATGAGGACCACTTTCTTAACTCAGTCCACCAATTCAAATGCTAATCTCTCCTGGAGACTCTCCTACAGACACACCCAAAAATATTGTTTTACCAGCTCTCTAGGTGTCCCTGAGCCCAGTCAAGTTGACACATAAACTCAACCATCACAATATCTTACTGTTAAATTAAAATGGCCTTGGGATGCAGTTTTCTGCCTCCAGGTGCCAGAAGAAGAAAGGCCATCAAATCCCTTGAATTTTCACTCACATTTTAGAGTGTGGGCTGCAGTCAAAGGAAAGCATAAAAGCAGATGTGGGCAGTAAGCCAGTGAGAGGTGCTGTGCGATGGGGTATCCTGCCCGTTCTACCTTATCCCTCTTCTTCATCATCTCCTTTCCTTCCTTTTCTCTCTTCTTTCATTCCTGAAGAAGGAAGGCAGTTAGCCAGGAGACCAGAGGGAAAGAATATGACATTTCATAGAGCGCCTGTGTGATTTTTGTTTTCTATAGTCGGTATGATTGAAAGATCCAAAAATCTTACCCAACACATTAGGGGACACACACACACATACACACACACACGGTAATTAGTCCCCAAGAAGTAATTAGTACACTATGCCAAATAATTTTGCTTTTTCAGTGGCCAATAGGGGATTGACAGTCATTTGACTCAGCTACATTCTAGCATCAGATTATGGGAGAGTGCTGTCACTGCAGGCATTTTCTCTTTTCTGTAAAGATTTAATTCAAATAGAAGGAGTTCTGTATCTGATAGGAGAAAAAGAGGCAAATTATTTCACCAATGAAAATGGCTAATATGGAGGCATAGGGACCTGTTTCAAACATGAATTAGTAAAAAATTAAACCAGCGAAGTTGTGATCTGAGTATGATAATTTGCAAAATGAAGGCTCTCCCTCCCCCTCCCCCCCTTTTCTAAGAAGTGGACAGCTCTTGCTGCTTTGATCCAAGTGCAGCCTGAGTGGCTGGAACTAGCAATGTTTGCAGAAGTGATTAGCTGAGAACGAAGGGCAACATCTGATAGTAGGGGAAGGGTAGTGAGTGGGCTCAAAACCAGTGAACCTTGATCTGTTTTGCACACCTACCTATAATTTATAAATCAGCTGTACTGATCCTGGCAAGAGGAAGTCTACAAAAAAAGAGATCCGCTTGGTGTTTTTGGAAATGCTTTCAGTAGTGAGGGAAAAGCAGAGCATACACTGACTAGAAATAAGCTAAGTTGCAGAGGGCATGCACACGCAGCACTGTGATGGAGGGAGGAGCGCAGAGCCTTCCCTAACTGCAGGTAATTATTGAGAAGGCATCTTTCTCACTTTTCGGTAGGGGCCTGAGTATCCTGGCTAGGCTTGTCTCCTCTTCGATAACCAGGGCATACAATTGCAACACATTTATAGAAATTCTGCAGTAAATTTAAATAGCAAGCACTTCCAACTTTGAAGCAAAGGATTAATATAGGTCCTGGGCTACCCACCTAAGAGAAAATACCTTGAAAAAGGAATATTAATTTACCAACTGAAGACACTCTTATTAAAACATATATTTTTATGCTTGAATACAAAGAATTTAACATACAGTTCTAAACTTTGACCATCTACACACTCCCCATGAGGATGGACGTGAGACTAAAGAGTATCCATCAATTAAAAACCTGTTCCCCCATCGCCTATCTCACTTTAGATTTTGACCCTTCTGCTATCTTCACTTTTTCTTGTTATTTTCATATCCTGTTTTTCAAATTCCAACTCTTTCACTCATCAGCTGTGTGACCATGGGAAGTTCTAGACTTCTCTGAGCTTGTTTCCTCATTTGTAAAATGAGGTAATAATCCCTACTTTGGATACACCTACACCCCACAAAAGCTAGTTTGCAATACTCCCTTGATAATGTGGGTTTCAAGCTCCCCTTTCCCTTTGCTTCTCCACTTCCCATTTCTGGTCTGTGCTATATGTCATTACTGAACAACTCCTCTAACTTTCAATGCATTGTTTCACTTCTGTCTCTCACCTCAAGATGGAAAAAAAAAAAAGGTAAGAATAACCATGTGAATTATGGGCTGCAGACCCTGTGGCTGACAACTCAAGACTCTCCAGGGACACGAAGGGGAATCATGTCCATGGTAAAGTCTACAATCCACTAGATGACAGCATTTCAAATTCAGGTTGTAACTGTTTCTACTTTACCACACAAAAGAATGGGGTCATTGGAATTTGCCTAGAGTGAATTTTCTCTCATTGTTGCCTCTGTGCAATTTTATCCACAGGAAAGAGAGAAATAAAAGTTTTCACCACCTCAGTTTCTTAATATTTTCTTGTCTTTTTCTCCCTGATAATTTCTAAAGCTTAAATAATACAGGCAGATATAAAGCAGGATGGAAATATTTTTCAAATAAATTTAATCTGGGATAAAACTCTTGCTTTGTTTTCCTACAGAGGGAATGGTTTCATAATTGGTAACTTTCAGTAGGCCTAAAATTTAAAAATGGTTCAGTGATGGATTTTGTCTCTTAGTATATGTTATTTTGTCTCCATTTTATGTTATTTATGTATTTGATTTCTAAGTGTTATGGTCTCTCATTTTTTTCAATGTGTCCATTTAAAAATGAAGTATATAATTATATGGTCTTAAGTAGATGAACTACTTTCTAGTTATGGCAATGAAGAAATAAACCATTAGGGAAATATTACTACACATAACTATACAAATACATTTTTAATGTACATATCAAAATGTCTCATGTATAAAATTAGGAGGCAAATAGCTATTGAGGAGAATGTAACTTCAAAATATGTGAGAATCAAAAGTTTACTATCCTTAATTTTAATGAGAGAACACTCACAAATCAAGCAGACATAAATGAACAAAGAAATACATGAAAACGAGTCAAAGACATGAAAGAACACTTCATAATAAAAGAAAATAGGAGTGCGCACAACTTCGGAAACATAAATTAATACTGTGAGACAGTGTTTTCCGCTATTTTAATTGGCAGAATGGTTTCTTTTTTCAGTTGCCAACTTAATATTGGTAAAGATGCAGAAAACAGTAATTTTCATACACACCATTACTGGGAATGATATGAATTTCCTCTAACCCATAACTCCTCATCTAATAATTTTCCTCAAGGAAATATTTTCAAAGATTGAGCTGCAGTGATATTCATTATAGTGCTCTTTAGAATAGTTGAGAAATAGAAACAACTTAATATGAGACATCTTCTGTGTTTCAGACCAGCTGGGAATAAGTTCAGCTAGGGAGGTATAGTCTTTAGCCTTCAGTGGAAAGGGAGGGCGCTCTCAGAGCCACAGCAGAGCTGGCTTCAACAGACAACAGGCCCTGCTCCTGGTCCCTCCTGGGCCTATTCTCATGCAAATATGAACTCCAGATCCTCAGTTGGATTGATCAAAAAGACACTGTCCTGATTGGTCAGAAAAGAGCTACTCTGATTGGCCGGAGCTGTGCAGCTCCTATTGGGTGGGGAAAGCCTCAGTCTTATTGGTTGAAATAGGATTCCAGGAACTCCTTTATAAGGGCTGGCTCAGATGGCAGAATCACAGTGCAGGCAGGCAAGTCAGCCCAGAGGCAGGCTGTCCAGCTCAGGCTTCTTGCACAGTTTGCATAAGAGGCCCATGTGCAGAGATGGCTGCTAGTCTCTGTTTTTTAAAAATGAGTCAATTAGCCACCAGGAGCCCTTCTTAGTAGGTATCATTTTTTCCCTCAGGGTTCACACTGACAATTAACTAATTGAATTATGTATTTATACAAGGAAAACGATGCAACCATTAAACATGACTGTATAGATGGTCTTAGTCAATGCTTTTCAGCTGAAATACACTTAAATACATGCGCACTCATGCACACCCAAGGGAAAGAATTTATCCAGGTCATATGGGAGCTGGAAGTGGAAATCAGGTACCAAGACTCTACTTTTTCACACATGGACACCCTGTCTCTCTCTGTAGGGCTACTTTGTTCTTCTATTTGTAGATAAGCTCACTTGATCTACTCATGATAATTCTCCCTCATACTTCCCTTTGCAGATAGCATATCATTATTAGTATTATTTTTTAAAAAGTATCGCTCAGAGAGAGAGAAACATCAATGTGAGTGTGAAATATTGATTCATTGGCTCCCTCGTCCACCCCAACCCAATTGTGGATCAAACCCACAACCTGGGTATGTGCCCTGACTGGGAATCAAACCTATGACCTTTCAGTGTACAGGACCAACTGAGCCACACCGGCCAGGGCTGCAGGTAGCATATTCTTTTGATTTCGCCAGTTCCAGCTGACTTTACAAAGCTCTCCATCATGGTCTCACTGATGCAGTCTTTCATGGCTCAATTTTAAATTACTGGGAGAGAAAATCTGATTGACCCCATCAGGAGTGTGTGTGTGATGTGGGATGGGCAAACACTGGCAGTGGAGTGAGGAGGTGCGATGAGGTATGATTCCAGGGCACCCAAGGTCACCTCTTCCAGTTCTACACTGTGGGGAGGGATTATACTTGGCTTGTCTATTATGTAGAAGAATATTTGATGGCATAAAAAACATTCACACTGCCCTAAATATAGTATGATCCGAATTTTGAAAAACAAGTATGTATAGAAAAAATTACTAAAAGAATCTCTAGTGGTAGAACTATGGAATATTTTTATTTTCTTTTTTAAGATTTCTGTTTTCTAAATTTTCTGTAATAAACTAGTATAATGTAACTAATAAGAAAAAACATACATTTTAATGAACAAAAATAAATACAGTAAGGGCATACAAATTTTAAACAAAATAAAGAGCTTAGGATTCTAAATTAACTCTTATGGAAAGATAATTATGTGTATTAATGGGACACTAGACAACATTACCATGGTGGGTTTCTCAAGCAAGAAGTCCTTTTGTCCTAAAAATCATTGTTTCTACTTTGGTGGATGTGGGCAGTGAACATTCAAGAATATATTTAATCTATGGGAAATTATCAATACTGGTCTGTGTTATTGTTTTTTAGAGCAGTTTTAGGGTCACAGCGGAACTGCCGGAGGGTGTAGAGAGTTCTCATACACCTTCTTTCCCCACACATGTACAACCTCCACTATCAACATTCCCCACCTGAGTGGTACATTTGATACAACTAATGAAACTCTGTTGACATGTCATCATCACCCATAGTCCATAGTTTACATTAGTGTTCACTCTTGGTGCTGTACATTTTGTGTGTTTGGACAAATGTATAATGACTTGTATCCAGCATAGTATCATACAGTGTAGTCTGACTGCCTTAAACGCTCTGTGTGCCACCTAGTCACCCTTCCTTGCCCCCACACCCCCAACCCCAATTCCTGGCAACCACTAATCATTTTATTGTCTCCAAAGTTTTCCCTTTTCCAGAATGTCATATAGCTGGAATCATACAGTCTGTAGCCTTTTGAGATTGGCTTCTTTCTATTAATAATATGCAGTTAAGTTTCCTCCATGTCTTTTCATGGCTTGGTGGCTCATTTCTTTTTAGCGCTGAATAATATTCCCTCGTCTGGATGGATCACAGTTTATCCATTCACCTACTGAAAAACACTTGGCTGCTTCCAAGTTTTGGCAATTATTAATAAAGCTGCTATAAACATCTGTATGTAGGCTTCTATGTGGACATAGTTTTCAAGTCATTTGGATAAATACTAAGGAGTGTGATTGCTGGATTGAATGACAAGAGTAATGTTTAGTTTTATAGGAAGTTGCCAAACTGTCTTCCAAAGTGACTGTACCATTTTGCATATCCATTTTGGTACTTTTTAGAACTTTTATATACCCATTAAAGTTACTAAACCAGAAAACACTGAGAAAATGTGTAATTTAAAAGTGTTCTAGTAGTTAGGACAAGGGTCTTTCTCTTAGGAACTAATTATATTATTGTTTAAAACAGATTTTTCTCTCCAGCTCCCTCACTTATCCATTTGCTCTCAAGCCTATGCCCATACTACCCTGAAGATCAGCTTTATAAGACCTCCCAACACACAGTTCACAGTATGCCAGCAATAATGGCCTTACTTTATAAGAATGTTTACTTCAAAATGAATTTTTAAGAGATGCCAAAAGCTCCTACTTCTACTCCATTCTTCCTAGGAAATAAATATCCATTCAAGATTCACTTCTCTAGGGTAAGGCTATGTCCAGAAGCCAGCATTTAAAATGCAAACATCCCTGGGAGGGGAATGCATTTAACCATAAACACTTTAGTGTGAAAACTTTTATCAGGATATGCCATCTAGTCCCCTTCCAGGGCCCTGAGGAAGGAGAGAGCCTGGTGGGCCTTTGAAAGACAAGAGGCAGAGATCTGAATGGTTGCCAGGCTGCCTCTAGGAAGAAACAGCTGGGATCAGCAGGAAGGCACTAGACACTTGGCAGGAAACTACACTGGGCAAGAGACTAGGGAGTAAAGGTTCAGAGGCAAAATAGCAAAGCATTGACTTAACTCAGGGCTGGCCTTGGCTGTTCCCAAGAAGTGCCTCTCATCTTCGTGGTTAATCTCTGGAGTTTCTGACCACCTCACTGGGTACAAATCCAGATCAGCTGGAATCCTGGAGCACTGTCCTCACCGTGGGGCGGGTTAGGGAGAGATCACCAAAGGGCTCTTTGGCTTTCGCTGTGGTATACCCGGCACAGGGCCAGTTGTTCCTGCCAAGAGTCATAAATCAGCATTTTTAACCTGTTGCTATGAAGGTAGAGTCCACAGTGATTTTTCCTGTATGTAGTGCCTTTAGCACCCAGCTGGGCTCTTGGCTAATTAGACTCAGACGAGCCAGGGAAGGGCGGTTAATGACTGTGTTCGCTGAAACACATCACTGGAACACACTCCTTGGATCTGCAGCCGAGACTTCATGTTTGAATACTTTGCTGCCTGGTTGAAGCCTGCAGTATTTAAAATGTATTCCTTCTCACTTAACCTGTATTTGCGGTAAGTACATTTCAACGCACATTAGGTAGGATGGGCATGCCGAGATGCTTGTCTTCAAGCAGTTTCCCATCCAGCACGAATGATTCGACTGTAGAATCAACTCCTCAGTGTGAGACAGCTTATAATAAATACTCCCTAACAGGACGCAAAGGTCCATGGAGGGAGGAGTGGAAGTGGTGGAGGGGTGGGAAGTATCTGGAAGTGTAAGGGGGGCAAGGAAATCCCAGCAGGTTTCATGGAGGTGCCATTTTAGTGGGAGCTTGAAGAATGGAGAGAGGCAGAGAGAAAAGGGAGATGCCTGGAGGCTAAAGTGGTACAAGGACAGGCAAGGAGAAGAAAAGTATAATGTGTGTCCTGGTAGTGTTAATGGTCCGTGTTAATGGTCTGGGTAGGTCAGGCCATTGTCTGCGGGAGGTGGCAGGAGGTCCGTTCTGATAAGTAGGCAGTAGAGATTATAAAGTACAGTGAACCAAAGGCTAAGGAGGTTGGGTTTATTCAGCAGGCAAGGGGAAGCCAAAAGTTAAAAGCAGCTTCAGCGATATTTCTGCCTTTGGGTCAAACCCGGTTCACATATCAGCTCAGTTAGATGATCTAAACCCATTGAGATCTTTGTTTACAAAGACTCATTCATGAAATTGCCCATGAATTTCCCCAAAGGGACTCTTGTAAATCCCTGGAGAAGCTTGAGATGATCCAGAGGTTGTCCAGTGTATCTTCTATTGGGAAAGTCATTTTCTTACAGAGCTCAGCTTGTATATTGCTTAGCAATACATACTTAGTGAAGTGTAAAGGAAAGCAAGAGAATAGTGCATGGAAAGTCAGGAGAGTGGTTATATCTAGGGTGGAAGAAAAAAGGGGGTCTTCCATTTGTGGGAATTATAAGGATTCTTATAATACAAATAATTATCTTCTTAATTTAGGTGTGGGTATATAAGGCATTTACTGCTTTTAAATGTCTACATATGTTTCTATACTCTGAGTGGTACACATGATACATTTGATTAAAAAACTTTCTAAGTATTAGCTCTTCTTTTTAAGAAGGGCCCCCCCCCCCTTTAAACCTTGAGTTTGTTGCATGAAGGCAGAGTAGGAAAAACAGAGCGATCTTAAAATAATTGTAAGTAATTTGAGAAATCTCAGTGTCATTTTCTAAGAATGAGGCTGTGATTAGAGGCTTGAAGACACTGGAATGGTGAATATTAGAATGGTCACCGCAGGAAATGAGATAGAAAGTCAACCAGAAGTGAAGATAAGGATTGCGAAGCAGCATTAAGTATCCAATAGTTTAGGGACAGAATTATGAAAACCAAGTAAACATTTCTTACATTAACATTTGGAATATAAATAACATCAGACTTTACCTCTCTTGAGCTGCGATGAAAATATGTATTCAACATCAGAAGATTAGGAGAGGGAATTTCAGCTCATCTCACATTATTAGTTGGCCAAATTAGAAGAGATCTAAGTCGAAGGAAAGAGGAGTTGTTGGGGCATCTTTCCATTTGGGATACTTTGGGCTGCAAGTATCAGAAAATCCAAATAACAGCCAACTATTAAAGAGGGATTTACTTTTCTCACATGAAAATCAGCCCAGCAGTAGGCAGTTACAGGCTTTGGTTAGGAGCTTGGTCTCTGCAATTCTCTTGGACCTCCCCTCCTATTATTACATCTGCCTTTAAAACAAGGAGACTGAGAAGAGGAGAGAGCCCAACTGGTCAAGTCTATCTCTTTTTATAAGGGAAGCAAAAGCATCCAGAGTCATCTGCAATAAACTTCCACATTTTCCTTATTGATGAGGGCCCAGTCTCCTAGTCTCCCCAACTGCAACGGAAGCATGAGACCCTTTAGGCAAAGCCTTCCAGTCTCTGTGGCAGGAAGCAGGAAGAAAGCATGCAGTTGGATAAGGGTTTGTGATGATGTTCTATTTAACAATTTAACAGTGTCAGCCCTGGGGATCTAGAGAAATTTCAGGAAATCAGGCAAGCTGTGGAAAGACAACATTCCAATATTCTTACAACCAAGTCCAGGAAGAGACTTTATCAGTTCAGGTCAGGGCCTGGAGCTTCGGGCCAATCCAGGGAGTGCTGAGGCGGGGAGAGAGAGTGGGATACAGGGTCAGTGGCAGAGTTTGGGGGAATAGAGGAAATACAGAAGAAAGGCCAACTTCTAAACCAGGTAATTTTGAGGATCCTTCTGAATGGGACTGGGAAAATGTAGAGGAAGACTCAGTCTGGTGGCGGCTGAGGCTGATAAGAGGAACTCAGCAGGGCATGGCCTCAGTGCACTGCTCACAGTCTCAAACACATTCTCCTTCAAGTTTCTGCCCCCAGAGGGGGAAAAAGAAGCCATTCAAATTAGAGATGCCCTAAGCTTACCAGGACCAGTCAGCTATTGCTTCTCCTAAGAGTATTTAAAAGAATTTGCACAGTGGTAATGACTTGAGGTGGCAAAAATATAATGCAATATACAGATGATGTATCATAGAATTGTACCCCTGAAGCCTATATAATTTTATTAACCAATGTCACATCAGTAAATTAAAGGAAAAAAACTTAATTAAAAAAATTAAAATAAAAGAATTTGTGGCAAAATTTCCTAAACACAAGAATGGGCAGCCACAATAAATGATCAACCCCTGTGAGCTAGGGGACTATGCCCTAGGGTTAACTGGACCACTGCCTCTGTTAGGTAGCATAGGCTAAATGAGGCCACAATAATAAAAAATGCCCCAAATCTCAGTGGTTTAAAAATGGAAAAGGTTTCTTTGTGGTCAGCACAGGTTAGCTAGTGTGCTCTGCTGAAGAGCCCAGGCCCCCACTGGGCCAAAGGCAATGTGGAGATTCACATATCAACTTTTCAAACTACCTGGCTGGAGCTTCATGCCACTTCAAGTCACATTTCACTGGCCAAAGCAAGTCACAGTGGTAAGATCGCAAATACTTTTTGGATAATGAACCCTGTGCCTGGCTCCAGGAAAGCAACAGCCTACACCTGCAGACTGAGAAGAGCAGCACTAGGGCAAAAAAAGGGACAAGGGTTGCCACCAGATCTTCATAAGGTTTCTTTTATTTTTTGAATTTATTTTATTGAAATAAAATTTATATACATTTAAATTTATATAAATTTATATAAATATAAAGTTATATATTCACTTTAACCATTTTCAAGCATACAGTTCAGTGGAGTTTAGTATGTTCACAAAGTTGTGTGACCATCACCACTATCTAACTCTAGAACATTTCCATCAACCCCTAAAATAAATTTAAGTGTTAAGCAATCACTCTCCATTCCCAACTCATTTCAGTCCTTGGCAACCACTAATCTATTCTGTCTCTATGGATTTGCCTCTTTTGGACACGGCATATATAGAATCATACAGTATGTGGCCTCTTGGGCCTGACTTCTTTCACTTAGCAAGGTGTATTCAAAGTTCATCCATGCTGTTACATGTATCAATACTTCATTTTGTTTTACTGGTGAATAATATTCCATTGTATGAATATAGTGCAATTGTTTATCCATTCGTCCATTGATGGACGTTTAGGTTATCTCTACTTTTTGCCTCCTATGGCTAATACTGCTATGAACAATTATGGACAAGTTTTTGTATGAACACATATGTTTTCAGGTCTCTTAGGTATATACTTAAGAGTGGAATTATTAGATCATAGGATAACTCTATGCTTAACTCTTTGAGGAACTGCCAAACTGTTTCACAAAGTGGCTGTATTATTTTAGATTCCCACCAGCAGTGTCTGAGGGTTCCAACTTCTCCATATCCTCACCAACACTTATTTTCTTTTTCTTTGATGATATGTTGTGGATGGGAAGTGATATCTCATGGTGGGTTTGATTTGCATTTCACTTATGACTACTAATGTAGACATCTTTTTATCTGCTTATGGGCCGTTTGTAAATCATTTTTGGAGAAACATCTATTCAAATTCTTTGCCCATTTTAAAAATGAGATTGTTCACAGCCATGTGAATATACTTAATGCCACTGAAGTATATACTCAAAAACAGTTAAGATGGTTAGTTACACATTATGTGTATTTTTACCACAATTACAAATAATAAAAAATGAAAAACCTATGTTTGTGTACAATTGTTCCTTTCCTTTTTGTAAAGAACTATATGATGCAGATAAATTCGTGGGTTTATTAGTTCCTCATTTGTGTTATACAGAATAATGCCTCTCCAAAGATATCACATTCTAATCCCTGGAATCTGTGAATATGTCACCTTGCATGGCAAAAGGACTTTTCAGATGTGATTGAGTTAAGAATCTGGAGATGGGAAGATTATCTTGGATTATCCAGAGGGTCCCGTGTAATTACAAGAGTCTTTAAAAGAGGAAGGCAGGAAGCTCAGGAGAGAGAGAGGAGATGTGACAATAAAAGCAGAGGTTGGAGGGAATGATGTACTTTAAAGATGGAGAAAGGGCCACATACCAAGGAATGCAGGTGGCTTCTAGAAACTGAAAAAGGTAAGGAACTGGACTCTCCGCTGGAGCCTCCAGAAGGAACACAGCTCTGCCGGCATTGGCATTTTAGCCCATAAGACCCATTTCTGACTTCTCATTTCCAAAAATGTAAGACAATAAATTTGTGTTGTTTTAAGTCACTACTTTTGTGGTAACTTGTTACAACAGCAACTGGAAACTAATACATTCAGGAATAGACAATTTCATTTTGCAGTTTGTTTTATTTGGGCAGTTTGGGAAAAGAAAATTATGGTTAAATACCCAGGTTCTGGAGTCAGATGGCCTGAGTCTAAGCTCTAGAGGGTGACTCTATGAATTGGGTACGTTATTTAAATTCCAATTTACATATTTTGGGTCTCAATTTACATATTTTGGTAAAACGGATTCATCCCATAGGGATCCATTTAATCCTTACAAGGATTAAATGAATTAATACAGGTAACATTTCTGGAACAGTATCTGGTCCATAGTAAACACTCAACACATTTTAGCTCATTCATGAAATATGTTGTCGCACATTTCAGCAAATATGTTATTGCACATAGAGTTTGAAATGTGTTGAGAACTCTAGGTTTCTGTTTCAGGATTGCTGGTGCCACAATCATATTAACTGATTAGAAATCCAAAGAGTGGCTTTTTTCAGCATTCACAGCCCAGCAGATACTGCCCAGCTGTGAAGTGTTGCAGTGCTAAGGGAAAGTCCCAGTGCTCCCCAACAGCTGCACACACTCCCCATGGGAAAGAGTCTCTCTCTTGTTCCTCTTTCAATCTCTGGAGAGACGATCAGAACATTTGTGCCATCTGGCCCTGGTAGTTCTTTAAATCCAGTTTCGTTTCTGTTTATGATGGTTAAAATACTCCAGGCTATATTTAAAGAGGTTTCAAGACCAACATGGCTTACCCAGGGAAATTGCCTTTCCCAATAACTACCTGCTTCTCCTGCTTAAACTGAAGTATGTATAGGATTTTTTGGGGGAGCCCAAACTTTGAAGACACTGACCAAGGCTTTGTGAGTGGCAATGAACAACTCCTCTCTGAGTGTGCGTGTGTGCATGCGCCGTCTAAGAAGACGCACATGCAGTCTGCTGCACCATCAGCTCCATTTTTAAGACAGTGTCTGGAGCTCTAACTCTAACAAGAGTAATGGATGGACTTTGTAACCAATCTCCAAAGATGTATGAAGCAGGATCTCTTAAGGTCAACTGTACTGTTTCTGGGGAGAAGAAACCATTGCCTAATCCCAGGTCATGAAGAGATATGCCCATGTTTCCTTCTTAGAGTCTCATAGTGTTAGCCCTTACATTTAGGTCTTCGATCCCTTTTGGATTGATTTGCATGTATGATGGGAGGTAGACGCTCCAAGTCATTCTTTTTCATGTGAATATCTAGTTGTCCTAGCACCACTTATTGAAAAGACTATTCTTTGCTCATTGAACTATTTTGACACACTTATTGAAAATCAGTTGATCACTAATGCTAGGGTTTAAATCGATTGATCATTAATGTTAGGGCTTAATTTTGGACTCTCAATTCTATCTCACAGACCTATATACTTATTCTTATGGCAGTATCACACCATCTTGATTACTGTAGCTTTGTAGCAAGTTTTGAAATTGTGAAGCATGAGTCCTCCCACTCTGTTCTTTTTTCAAGATGGTCATGGTTATTTTGGGTCCCTTATATTTCTATATGAATTTTAGGATCAGTTTGACAATTTCTGTAAAATGAAGATGGCTTGGGTTTTGTTGAATCTGAAGATCGTTTGGGGAATATTGCCATCTTAACACTCTTCCCGTCCATGGACACACCCTTGGCTCAGAAAGGAAGGGAGAGGGATAGACAGAAACATTGATGAGAGAGGAAACATCATCGATCGGCTGTCTCCTGCACACCCCCCACTGGGGATTGAGCCTGAAATTCGGGCGTGTGCTCTGACCAGGAATTCAACCAGTGACCTCCTGGTTCATGGGTCATTGTTCAACCACTGAGCCACACCAGCTGGGATCGCCCTTGACTCCTTTGACAACCTTAAATTCTGAAACAATGTCTCCAGTATGTGCCTGCTTAACAAGAGTCAGGCAGGTGACTCTGGCATGTCTTCTCAGAAAACTAAGCAGTGAATTAGTTGGGTTTGGGGCATTTGCTATATTTGCACATTCCTAGGCTGCTTAATTCTCTAGGGTAGACAAAGGCCAGGATAAGATGTAGTTCAATGATCACAGATGTTCTCCCCAGCCTCAGTCAGACATCACTCAAATTCTTGATGTTCTTCTGATAAGGTGTAGTGAGATCACTTTTCATCTTTGGGGTAACGGGCTCTCCACATAAGAATAAAGTAGTCTGGTGTTCCTTTCAGGTGTAAGCTACTGCACATGAGCCTAAGGCATGTTCAGTAGCATCCCACCTACTCATTTGCCCAAGTGTTTCTCAAGTCTAGAGCTGGAGAGGGGTGTTCTTGGAAGAAGGGCCTGGGGTTCAATGGATGTAGTTTCAGTAACGACATCAATCTTTGAGCATTAAGGAGTTAGGAAGACATGACAGCTTCAGGTGTCTTTTAAGAGAGTCAGGAGCTGGTAGATTAGCACTTTCAAGCTGTGGGATTTGAACCATTAGTGGGGCTATCAAAACAATGTAGCAATTCACAACTGGCATTCTTAAAAAATGAGATAAGTAGAATAAGGTCATTGGAAAAGATAAGAGTATTTTTTGTTTCCTGAAACTGTGAAAACCTAAATAATTGTGTGAGGTTTTGGAGCTTTTGTCACTGCTCCACGTTTGTTATTTTAGCTGCCCACTTCCCTTTCTCTACAGAGAGGAGCAGAAAATGCTTAAAATAGTAAGGGTTGGGCTTGAGCATTGCTCTCTAGAAACAGCAAAGTACAAGGGGGTTGAACTGGGGGGGAAATAATTTCAGTAGCAGTGAGTATTCTGGAAGGAGACAGGAAGCCAGATAAATTACTGTGTCGTTTGGAAATAAAGAAGAAAATCCATTCATCTTTGTTGTGTGTTTTTTTTAATCCTCACCTGAGGATATTTTTTCCATTGCTTTTTTTGGAGAGAGTGGAACAAAAAGGGGGGGGGGGAGAGAGAGAAAGAGAGAGAGAAACATCGATGTGAGAGAGACACATTGGTTGGTTGCTCCTACACAAGCCCTGACCCAGGCTGGGGATCAAACCTGCAACCCAGGTATGTGCCCTTGACCAGGAATCAAACCCAAGACCCTTTGGTGGGAGGGCCGATGCTCTAACCACTTAGCACCACCACCCAAGGCAAAATCCATTCATCTTCAATTATGCAGATAAGAATAATGCAATAGTGGATACTGCCAAAAAAAAAAAAAAAAAAAAAAAGGAAGGCATGTAAAGGACTTTTGCAGTGGAAATACATTTCTATTTTATTTAAGCTGCTATATTCTGAGGTTTTGTTCTATAGAAGTTTCATCTTTAGTCTAACAAATATCCACATATATAAATACAAGAATGTGAAGGGAATGATAAATGCCAGACTCAGGAGAGTGGTATTTGGGTGAAGATGGATGTATAAGGGGAACGCAGGAGGCTTCGGCTGCATTTTGTAAAATGTTTTCATTCTTAAATTTAGTGGTGAGTTAATAGGTGTTTATTATATTGCTCTCTCTCTATTTTTTGAATGTCTGAATTATTTTGTTAAAATCTATATTTATTTTGTTAAAAATTGGATAAGAAATAGGAGTCATTGATGGGGTAAATGATAAAAATGTCTTGGATTAAGACACATTATTTAATTTGTACTAAGTAGGCTGTTTGATTCCACTAAGCTTGTTCTGGAACACCTTTTTGCCACACGGGATAATGATGAGAATGATTCGTATGTATGACATTTCTTTGCAGGGGATGAAGGGTAAGAATTTGACCCCTGGGAATAATGTGCTCTAAATTTACAGTATTTCCTATTTTCTTGGGTACTCGATAAAGAGCTTCAGGCAAGGAAACTCCTTCAAAATAAAGATCAGGATGCCAAGCAGGGCACTTGAGTACACGTTCAGGAGTTTCACATGTTTTTTATTCACTTACTGAAACTTAACACTTTCGCTGAACAAGTTTTCAGCAGGTCAAAGTTAAGTGAGGAAAATAAATAATGTTTAACTCCCATTAAAAAGAACTCTGATAAAGGCCTCAGAATGTTGTTTAACGGAAGCAGCAATATGAAGTACATTGTGCATTGAAGAGATGTTCTAGGTTCAGTGGATCCCCTCCACCCTCTCTGCTCCAGAGAGCTTGGGTGAGAGAAATGTATTTCTCATATGTGTGGGAGAGAGTGAAGAACTGTGTGCCATGCCAAGTGAGTGAAGCTGAGTGAAGCCTCAAGACTTAATTGTGGTTGCACATTGGACATAAACACGTACCCTTCCTATAACCGACACTTCGAGGCCCAAGAATGCAAATGCCACTGGGTACAACTTGGCTCTGGAAATATATTGACTCTATCCCTGACACTCACATTGGTGCCTTGGCTTTATTTTAAGCAAAAGCATGTATTAAAAAACCCCAAACCCAAATTATTTGCAGTCTAGTTTTCAGTATGTTAGCATCCCAGTGACAGCCCTTTCTTTCTAAATTGCCCCTTTCCTCAATTCTCTTCTACATGCTTCCATTTTGCCATCCACCCTCTCTCTATTCTCTTTTTCTACATTTCCCACTCTTTTTCTTTGGTTGCCTCTACTTCTGAAAAGGCTTGCAATGGGGAATGAAAAGAGGAGATTTAAAAGTGAAAATAGGACACGGAGGAAGAATGGAAAGAAATGGGACAAATCGGCCTCACTCTCCCCAACCTCAAGCCCCACAACACAGTCTCAACTTCAGCAGTTTTCACCTCTTCTTGCTACCTCGTGTTACATTTTCAAGGAGATTTTTTCAAGTCAAGGCTGTATCTTCCAAAGTATTGAAGCACAAAGCAATCCACACCCAACAGATAATCCACTGTATAAAGTTTTCTAATTTGTATCAGAATGTCCTTGGAGTTTGTATGACACGTTTTTCCCAGAGTCACTTCACCAACATTTGTGCTGATTATGGCAAGATGTTCTGGTTTATAAAAGTTAAACAAGGTTATTAAATGTAACGTCCTTACATAAATGTGTTCTATAGTCTGATAAGTAACTTCAGAATTGTTTATTGTTTTACAATGGCACTTAATTCTCAGTCCCTCCCACTAAGTCTTCCCTTATATCAATTCTAATTTTAATTTGTTTTGTTTTGTAATCCTCACATGAGGATTATTCTTTCCATTGCTCTTCGGGGACAGTGGAAGGGTGGGAGGCGGGGGGGGGGGGAGAAACATCTGTGTGAGAGAGACACATCTACCGGTTGCTTCCTGAACTCACCCCAGCCAGGGACAGGGATCGAACCCGCAACCCAGTTATGTGCTCTTGACTGTGAATCAAAACCGTGACCTTTGGTGCATGAGCCAACACTCTAACCACTGAACATCACCACTGAACATCACCAGCATCTAATTTTAATTTTTAAAGTAAACACTGCAAATGATCACATATTGGATGCCAGAGGGCAAGGCCAGTCTAATGAATTAGTTACTAATAGGAGGTTAGAATTTCTCATAAATTCACATCTAAAATTGATCCTCTTATTCATCCAACCGATTTTATCCAGGGGTGTGGTAAAATTTGCCCACAGTTGCACCTGTGTTGGGAGGATGTCCAGTCTCTTCTCTGGGCTTCTGTATATGCAGCACTCTCTCCCTGGAAACTATTGAAAATGGCCAACACCCACTCTATTTGTCCTTTTCAGCATGGTGATCACTTCGCTTTGACTAATTTCTGTGAAAATCCCCCCAAATCCATAAGCTACCAGAGTGCCCTGTACTTACCTCTCTCTGCCACTTACCAGCATGGAGAGCTTTTAGGTTGTGTACTTGTCAGTCTTACTCTGAACTGTGAAAATATGCCTTAGTTCTATGATACAGACCTACCTGTAGTGCCTGGCAACTAGTGGATGCTGAATAAACATTTATCAAAAAATCCACCCAGGTCTCCTGCTCTCCTAGCCCCAAAACAGCCAAACTTAGAGGGCACTTTAAGACAGTGCTTTCTTTCCCCTGGGTAAGTTTTAGGCAAAGAGCATGACTACCTGCTTTAAAGTCCTAGCCTTCCCTTTGTAAAGATAAAATCTCCACTGTGATTCTACTGACCCTTAGCTGAGAGAACTAGCCCAGATATTGAAAGAAATGGCAAAATTCAGGGGCACTTTCATGTCACTCTGGGTTCACACTCTACATGCTATATACCACCACTGACAGCCACTGTTACCTAAAAGTCTCTCACTGAGGTATTTAGACAGAACTTTTCTCCATTCCTCTTTGTAGAGGAGCAGACCGTAAATAATTTAAAAGTGTTATTTCACTTTTTACTATACTAGAGCTCATTTGTAATTTTCTGGCATTTCATTTATGTCAGCTATTACCCCAAATTGTGATGTAAGTGTGAAAATATTTTTGATGAAATGCACTATTAAAGATTCATTTTTCTGAAAAGATGGCAGACTGAGTGAAAGTTACACTGACACTCTCCTGGGAGCAAACTGGTATTAAAACTAAAATATAGAAAAACCATCCTGAATAATCAACTGAAGACTAGCTGGAGAGCACCCTCATAACCAAGAAGGAAAAGTGGAGACCGCATAGAGACTGATAGGAAGTGCGGAGGCATGAGAGAGATGGCTGGGCTCCCACAGGCAGCAGCTGAAGGTCCAGAGGGATATCTCAGCTGTAGGAGTTCCCACTGAGGACTCTGGGGCCTAAACTCCAGGCTGGGCTTCCGAGCCAAGAGCACCAGAACTGAGAAAGGTGCTCACATAACATCTGGCTGTGAAAAGCAACTGGGTTTCTGTCTGCCAGGGAGAGACAGCTGGAAATGCAGGCACCCTCTTAAAGAGCCAATGCAAAAGTTTCATGTGCAGTCACTCACCTTGGGCTGCAGCAGAGGGAGGGCAGAGTGGACTGGAGCTGTGTGAGGAGAATCTAGGGTTGTGGGTTTTAGAGATTGAGATCAGAGGGCAACCCTCTGGATTCCTGTGCCAAGTCATTCCCCCATATTGGAGAGGACATCTTTCATAGGCAGACATTTACCTTCCAAGCAGCTTTTGCCTAAGGGGGAAGCAATTGCCCCACCCTGATGAAAAACCTCTCCCCTTACTTCCAAGGAGTTTCTACAGCCTGAGGCTCCTTAAGAGACTGATAACAATCAGCTGCCCCACCCTGTGGAGTTTCTACAGCCAGAGTTTTATTAGGAGAATCAAATTAATCAACCTGCAGACAGACACAGACCTCAGAGTGCTTTGAGTCTACCTGATCTGCTTCTAGACCCCGTCCTTGGAAAAGCAGACTTGGTTGTGCATCTTGGCCCTGTCCAAAAGCACCAAGCCCCAACAGAGTGGACCTCAAACAATGGGTTGTTGATAGCTCCAAACAGGGTACTCAAGGCAAGTCACAAAGAGCGTCTGACATTGGCCTGCAACCAGAGACCGTCCAAAAAGATTGAAAGTCCTAGGAGGCCTACCTAATAGATAGAAACAAACCCCAATAGGCAGCCAAAATGGGGAAACAGAAAAACAAGCCCCAAATGAAAGAACAAGAAAAGTCTCCAGAAAAAGAGCTAAATGAAATGGAGATAAGCAATTTATCAGATACAGAGTTCAGAATACTAATTGTAAGGATGCTCAACAGCATGAAAAAAGATACGGAAACTATGAAAAATGACCAGTAGGAAGTTAAGAGTGGCATAGCAGAAATAAAGAATACATTGGAAGGAATAAATAGCAGATTCGAGGAATCTGAGGATTGGATCAGTGAATTAGAAGACAGGGTAGAAAAAAATCATTCAATCAGAGATCCAAAAAGAAAAAACAATTAAAACATAGGAGGACAGTTTAAGGGACCTGTGGGACAACATGAAACAACAATATTCACATCATAGGAGTGCCAGAAGAGGTTGAAAATAAGCAAGGGTTAGAGGACCTGTTTGAAAAAATAATGGCAGAAAAATTCCCTAACCTGGTCAAGGAAAAAGTTCAGGAGGCACAGAGTCCCAAGCAAGAAGAATCCAAAGAAGCCCACGCCCAGACACATCATAATTAAAATGCCAAAAATTTAAGACAGAGAATCTTACAGGCAGCAAAAGAAAAGCAATCTGTTTCCTACAAAGGAGCTCCCATAAGACTGTCAGCTCATTTCTCATCAGAAACTCTATAGGCCAGAAGGGAATGGCATGAGGTATTCAAGGTAATGCAAAACAAGGTAGTTGCAAGACTATCATTCAAAATAGATGGTGAAATAAAGAGCTTCTCAGACAAAAAAAGGCCAAGGGAGTTTATCACCACCAAACCAGCATTGCAGGAAATATTAAAGGGACTGCTGTAATAAGAAATAGAAAGAGAAATATAGGCATAAAGAATTAAAATGGCAATAAATGAGGACCTATCAATAATAACTTTAGGGACTTTAAGGGAGAGATCAACAGCAATACAGTCATAGTCATGGATTTTAACACCCACTAACTTCATTGGATAGAGCTTCCAGACAAAAAGTCAACACAGAAACAGTGACTCTAAATGGCACACTAGTTCAGATGGATTTAATTGATATTTACAGAACATTTCACCCCTAAGCTGCAGCATATACATTCCTCTCAAGTGCACATGGGTCATTCTCAAAGACAGACCACATGTTAGGACACAAAACAAGTCTCTACAAGTTCAAGAAGATTGAAATCCTATCAAGTATCTCAAATCACAATGGCATGAAATTAGAAATCAACTACAGTAAAAACATTCAAACACATGGAGGCTAAATAGCATGTTATTAAATAATGAATGGGTTACCAATAAGATTAAGAAAAAAAATCAAAAACTTCTTGGAAACAAATGAAAATAAACACACAGCAACCCCAAATCTCTGGGACACAGTGAAAACCGTCCTAAGAGGGAAGTTCATAGCACTACAGGCCTACCTCAAAAAGCAAGAAAAAATTTTAGTAAACTATTTAATCCTACAACTTAAAGAATTAGAAAGCTCTCCTGTGAAGCCACCTGGACCAGGTCTTTTGTTTGCTGGGAGTTTTTTTTATTATTATTACTGTTTCAATTTCATCAGTTGTTATTAACCTATTCAAGTTTTCTGAATCTTCCTGATTCAGTTTTACATGATCCCATTCATATGTGGAATCTAATCAACAAAATACACTGAGGAACAAATTAGATCCAGAGACATAGAAGCATGGAACAGACTGGTGAATCTCAGTGGGAAGGCAGGAGGGGGTAGGGGAGTGGGTGGGGAGAGATTAATGAAAGAACTTATATGCATATATGCATGACTCATAGACACAGACAATAGTGTGGGGAAGGCCTTCAGGGAGGCAGATGCAGGGTGGAAGGGATCAATGGGGGGAAAAAGGGGGATGTCTGTAATACTTTCAACACTAAAGATAAATTTAAAAATAAGAAAAAGAAAAAAAAGGTTGACTTTTCCTCTATGTTTCCTAATCTTTAACTATTACTTTATGAATGAGGACAATCATTTCTCAAGGAGCGCAGGAAGCTTCTCAGCCCACTGAACTTTCTCTCCGTTGGTCTCTTTCTACGCCTTCTCCTGCACCTACAATGTCGGCTGCATTCATTCAAACTGGGGACTCTCTGTATTCTAATGACTGCCGATGGCGATCCTCCTACAACACTCTACCTGACTATATTGGTTAGCTCATGTGTTTAATTACTGAGTACATGTCATTTTCTGACTGGGTAGAAAGGAGAGTAATTTCCATTTCTTCTGTTTCTTCAGGGTTGTAGTAGTGGGCTACATTTATTCAAAAACAGGAAAAAGCCAACCATGAAGATACATCAATCGATGGCTTATTGTCCTCAGTTCAACTTAATCCACTGTGGATGGACACCCACTATGTTCACCGCTCTGTGACGTCCACTGTGTTCAAGGCCCTTGGAAATGTGAAGGTAGATATAATGGGGATGCTATTGTTGACAAGGCCACTGGTGTACTTTTCTTCTAAATGGTCCTCCTTTGCCGTCCCCTATGGATTACCACCAGGAAGTTTATGCCAGGAAGCTAATTTTTCAGGGAAGGAAATAGAGGATATCACCTAAAAATGGGACAGCACACTGTTTAGCACAGGGAGGCTGGAATAGTGCTGAGCAAGCCTCTGGCTCTGTGTCTCCCTGGGTGCAGCATATGGTGGCACCCGGGAGCCCTTTCCCAGAGATGTTCACCCACTTGTGCTCAAAGGTCAAACACAACTGAAGTAAATTTCAGAGCAGCGTTTTCAATGTTACTCAGCCAGGTGACCTCTGAAATTACCAAAAACTGGCGTGGTGACAATGACACTTAACTGGTCATGGAGATAAGTCTCTAAGGTAACTTTACATAGTATAAATCATGAAGATCTTATCTGGACAAGGAGAGAACTAAAGCCCGCCCAAGGTTGTTCTCAGTGCCTCTGATGATCTCAGGATATTAAATGTCAGTGACACTTTTGGCCATAAGCTCTTTGACAAAGGGTCCACGGCTCCTGTTGAATGGCAGGCACGCGGCCACATTACTGGAGACTGGAAGTTGGCAACGGAGATCAAATCTGGTTTACAGCGTGGTAAAATGCTCTCAACCATTTTCTTGACAAATGTAACTTCGTGCGAGTGATTTACGAGGCGATGATATTATAGAAAAGGGAAAGTTCTAGCAACAGGAATGAGCTGTGTCCTATCCGTGGGAAACCTTACTCCTGCTCTGGGGCGTTAGGTGGTTATGGAAAAGCAGGGTGTTGATATAAGGAGAGACTGACACGTGAATAAAAGAATAAAGTAGATGAAATGCGATGAACAGTCATCCCAGAAGCCTGACATCGACAAAGCACTTGTCCAATCTGGTCGTTGCCTCATACTGAGGACAGTAGGTTTAATCCAGTCAGGAAGGTGGTGTCAGATGCTGTGCTTGTTCATTTTTTTCTTTAATAGGTATTTATAGAGTTTCCTGTGCCAAGCATTGTTCTAAACTCCAGAGGTAACAAAATGGAAAAAGGAAAACCTCTGATGTCCTGAAGAGTGCTAAGTGAATTTAAATTCTTCCTGATCTTTGCACATTTGTATTTTACTATATTGGATGGGCCTGGGGTGGACTAAAATATGATGCTGGCACAATTTATCAGTTTGTGTCCACAGACTGATGGGGTTTACCCACTTCCTGAAATACCTGGGGTACCATGGCAGGCTACACATCTGGTTTTCAATACATGACAAAAGAAAATTATAAAACTCTTTATGCAATGTGATCCGGTTTTGTTAAAATATGCATAGAATACAGTAACAAAAGACCGTACACCCACCTTTTAAAAGCCACCATGGGGTAATGGAGGCATTTTATTTTCCTCTTTAGGCTTTTCTGTATTTTCCAAATTTTATGTACTGGAATGTGTTTTGCTTTTATAACCAGAAAACACTTTGCAAACTGTATATTTTGCTAATTACTTTAGAAGTAACATTTAACATCTGCAAGTAGCTTTAGGATTGTTAATTATTCTTTATCATTTCCCTTAAGAATCAGGTAAGACTATTCTAACTTCCTGGTTCCTGCATTGGAATCGTAGGCAGAAATAGAACTCACAGTCTTAAAAATATTAGACCACATTGTTTATTCATTCAACTATATTCTTCTTACAAGGAAAATTATGGTAATTGCCTTGTATTAGTTTGGCCTCACCCAAAGCACGGCTCTGAGGGAAGGATTTCCATGCATGGAGTTTATTTGGGAAGTGATCGAGAAGCATGGCGAGGGAGTGGGGGAATTGAGATGGCAAGAAAAGGAAGCCAATTGAGTCATCATAGTGAGAGGGTGCCCACTGTGGACACCTAGGGCTCAGTCCTGTGCACGACTGCTGAGGAGATGGAGAGCATACCTTGCAAATGTCTCCCTAAAAGACAAGAAAGCTGAGAAATCTACCCACCATCCTTATTAGTTGAGGGTTGCTTCTGAAGGCATTCACTTCTTAGCACTTCTTGCCTGTCCCATACTCTGGACAAGCAATCCCATATGGCAAAGAAAGTCTTAAAGTAGAGAGAGACCCAGGTCCCTGAGTAAGGATGCCCCAGACTGAAGCTTCAGGGGACCTCTGAGAGGGCTCAGGGAATGTGGGTGGGGCACTGACGGAGTTTGATACACTGCTGTAATAATCAGCTCTAAAATCGCAGTGCTTAACATAGTTTAATTCTCCTTTTTGTTCATGTACACTCCTTTGCAGGTCTGGCAGCTTCCCTGGGCAGCTTTCCCTCCAATCTTAGCTCCATCCATTGTGCAGTCCCCTCAGCTTAGAGCCTCTGCTCACAGCCACACAGACAGGGAAGAGGGAGGCTCTGGACAATGGCACAGGATGTTGGATGACCCAGCCTGGTGGTGTCGGATGTCAGATCTGCAAAGATTTCATCTCCCCAAACCCAGTCCCATGGTCTGCACCTGACTGCACAGGGAGTTTGGGAATGTAGTCTTCCTACCTGCCCAAGAAGAAGATAAGGGGGTGGGTGAGCATCTTCTCATCTCCTTGTCTGAACTTGCGAGTCTTCTCTAAATATCTGGTGCTTAATGGAGACTCTACTTTTTCTTTTGAAAGTGAGCTTGAGTTCTTTATATAGGCTATTTCAGATGTAAGTGATTCCATGGAGTAGTTCATGCTGAGGAGCACAGGAGACAAACCATGATTCAGGGTGGCAAGTGGTTTAGATTGGGAGTCTGAAGATCTGAGCTAAGTCTAGACCTGCTCTTGGCTAGGAATGTGATTTTGGACATATTAGCCTCCTGATCTGAAAAATATTAAAGTAGTTGCAATATTGTATGATTGGTTAAGCTAAGTAGCTGGTTATGTAGTTTTTAAAGAACTTTTTCCATGTATGTATGTATACATTTGTATTACATATATATGTTATATTTGTATATACAAATATACAAATATACAGGGTGTCCCCAAAATGTATAGACACTCTGAATAATTATTAATTCCAATGGGTTAAATCTAAAAAGAGAGAAACATCAATTGATGTTGTTAATGTGTGTATACATGTTTGGGGGAACATATACACACACATATGATATATACACATAAAAACTATACATATCAATATCAGTTGTTAATGTGTATATACATGTTTGGGGGAACATATACACACATATGATATATACACATAAAAACTATACATATCTGTGATGGTGAATTTTATGTGTTAACTTGAGTGATCCACAGGGTTCCCAGATTAAACATTATTTCTGGGCGCATCTGTAGGGTGTTCTGGATGAGATTAGCATTTAATCAGTGGACTCAGTAAAGAAGATTGCCCTTCTCAACGTGGGTTGGCCTCATTCAACCCATCATCCAACCAACCAAGTAGAAGTGTATGCACTCCTTTTGCTTCCTACCTGTCTGCTGAGCTGGGATGTTGGCTCCTGCCCTGGGACTAGGACTTACACCACCAGTGTTCCTGGTTCTGAGGCTTTGGACTCAGACGGGAACTACAACCCTGACATCCCTGGGCCTCCAGCTTGCAGATGGCAGATTGTGAGACTTCTCAGCTTCCATAATCATGTAAGCCAATCCCTCAAAATAAATCTCTTCATATACGTGGATCTATCTATCTGCCTCCTATTGGTTCTATTTCTCTGGAGAACCCTGATTAATACAAGGCCACTTGGGGTTAGCCCCAATTCAAAAATGTCCACCCTTGGATGTTCGGTACTCTCTGAACTCCCTTTTCTGTCCATCACATCTCTTTAGCATCTTGCTCTTCCCTCAGAGAAGAGGTGTGTGCATTTCGTGGCTCACAGGCCAACCAGGCAGGTGTGTGTCGTCAGAGGGGAGCGAATGCGGGCAGCAGCTGTGGGCTAAGTCTCATTCTGGGTAGACTGTGGGAGAAGAAACACAGGTCCTCTTGTGAAACCCAAGGAAAGCACAGACCTGTAGTCAATCTGGTCTCACCCGCAGAGCCATAGGCATTTCTCAGTTCTAATGTTTCTAGGGTGAGAGGGGCTTTGGCTATTTATGGTACACTAGGGACCAGTAATCCACATACCGGTTAAAAAGCTACATTTTCTAACTAACAAAACAGTGCATGGTGCCAAATGACAGAGAAGCCTTTTTCTTTCTTTCTTTTTCTTTTTTTTTAGCAAGGTTTGTACAGTCAAAGCATTTGGATGAAAGACCTTAACTTCAGGAAACCCAGCTGAAAGAACTTGATATTATATCTAGAGTCCATATTATTTCATAAAAAAAAAAAAAAGACTGGGTGATGACTTTCCTATCAGGTATGTGAAACAATGACCATATTAAACAGTTTCAGTGACTTTTTCATTCCTTTCTTCAGATATTTATGGAGTGACAGTCATAGACCAGAATCTGTGATAGGTGCCAGGTCCTCTTTTTGGCTGCTCTGTCTGGTAAGAGGAAGCCCATTGGTCCCAGCCAGTGCCATAGAGCAAATTCCATGGGTTGAACTGGATTATTTCCTGAGCAGAAGTTAATGGAACAATGACCCATCTGACCCCTGTCCTCAGATATATTGTGTGAATAAAGCAGGAACAGTGAAAATTAGGTATGACTTTTCTGCATCTCAAGTGATTGAAATACCTCTGGCCATGATTTCCCAGAACAGAGTATAATGGGATACAGGGTTTAATGAGGAATAAATAGCTAACATACATTTGGTACGTCCTAAGTATTGTCTTAAGCATTTTACATACATTAACTCATTTAATCCCTTCACCAAGACTACAAGGTAGACACTATTATTATTCACATCGTATGGACATGGAAGCAGGTAAGAATAGATGGTTTTTCATCTATTGGAAGAACTACTTCATCTTCTTGTCTGTGTGGCACTATTGCCATTCCATGTAATTCTGTTAGACACAATACTACATAAAAGAGAACCACCTTTCCCCCCAAAGAATTGAGGAAATTGGAGTCTTCAAATTTGATCAAAAGTATAGAGAGAAGACTCTGCAGAGATCACACTGTTTGAGTTATAGGAAGACTATTCATTTATTCCTCCATTCATCAAATATAATTGCCCAACCTGGACTAGCATCTGGGATCCAAAGATGAACGAGCCTTAAGAAGCACCTAGGCCAGTAGAAAAGAAAAATGTGTAAACAAATATTTGCCATGAGATATGATAAAAGCTGCAAATAAAATATGTAAATAGTAGGATGAGGGTAGATTAGAGAGTTATGAATAATAATAATTAACATGTACTGATCATTTATTCTGGGCTAGGATCTAGTCTAAGAGCTTAATGTTTAACTCTTTTAACCCCTACAATGTTCTTAGAATGCAGGTCCCATTATTTTCCCAACTTACGAGACAAGGCTTTTGGGAGAGGCAATCCACCATGGACCCTAAGCTAATGTGCCAAGAATTCAAAGCCCTGACCACTCTTTACCTGGGCCGTTAACCAGGGCAATGTTTGCTCTGAGTAGCCTTGAAGGATGAGGTAACATCTCTCCCTGGGCAAAGAGAAGCCTTTTTATTCAACTTATTTTAAATGTTGGTGATCCCCCCAATCTCAGTGTTCCTCTCCTGTAATGCAACCCAGTGCATGCTGAAGCATCTATAATAGGCCCTTTGCATTACCACCATGGGACTTGGGGGTCATGAGGAAGCAACATAAACTAACATGAAGCCCAGTCTAGTGCTTTTGTTATAACAGAGTCCCTAGTCTTACCCAGAAATCTCATGTCTTCTACCAGCGTCTATGATGAAATAACAGGCAAGCTTGATAGCTTGTAAGAAGGATAAAATCTCACATCCCACATAGTTTTTAATAAAGTCACAGAGCTAGTAAGTGGTGAGACTTGAATTTGAACCTAGATAGTTTGGCTCTGAAGTCCACAGTCTTAAGCACTAATAATCAAAAATAGGCAACTTATTTTTCCTAGTAGAATAAACCAGATTTTTAAAGAGGATGTAGTGTTTGCATTGAATTTTTAAGGAAAAATGGGAATGTAGCAGAAGATAAGGGAGAAAAAACATTCCAGGCATAGGGAGCAAAGTGTTCAGGGGCTGGAGCACATGGTATGCTACAGATATTGCAAGGATGCTATTGTAGGACTGCAGTGCCCAGTGGAACTTCGCTGGGGAATGGGGCAAGAGATGGGGTTGAAAAGATAGGCAGAGGCCAGAGCATGAATGACCATGTGTGCCCACTTATCTTTCCTTATGGACTGAATGTTAGTGTTTCCCATTCCTCCCTACCCCACCCCACATCAAATTCACACGTTGAATCCTAACCCCCAGTGTGATTGTATTAGGAGGTGGGAGTCTTTGAGGGTGATTAGGTCTTAAAAGTCAAGCACTCATGATGGGATCAGTGCCCTTTTAAACAGACCCCAGAGAGCTCCTGGCCCCTTCCACCATGTGAAGACACAAAGAGAAGAAGCCATTTATGAACCAAGAAGCAGAGCCTCCCTAGACACCAAATCTATTGGTGCCTTGATCTTAGACATGCACCTTCTAGAGCTGTGAGAAATAAATGTGTTGTCATAAGCCACCCAGCCTATGGTACTCTGTTATAACAGCCCAAATGGACTAAGACACCTGTGAAAATCATTTTAAGGATTTTCAGCAGGAAAATGACATGACCAGGTTGGTGATTTCTAAAGATCCATCTAGAACAGTGTGCAAGGCAAATAGGAGGAGCCAAGGAGATCAAAAAAGAAGCAATTAGAATAATCTAAGTGAGGTGTGATGAGGGTCTGAACTTTGCAGCATGTACAGTTTAAGTGTAAATATTTTAATTTAATGCCTAATGATAGTAGTAATTAACTTGGAATTACTCCTGCCAGAACATTTGTATTTTTAGTTCCTGAGCCTTGATCTTTTTACTTTATGAAAGAAGGAGAGAAGGTCACCAGAATAAAGTGATCTTGTTTCTGCCAGTTCCAGATGGAAGAGACTGATGAGAAAAAGCTGGATCTCCATGCCCTGGGATGAAAGTAAGCACATATGATATTAAGAGATAGGCTCTATCTCCTTTCTTCATTGTGGCAAAAAAAATAAGAAAAGTTAACAGTAAATTCCTATCCAAAGCAGAGATTCTCAAACCTTTCTGAGCAGAACCCACTTAGGCAGAATAACATACCCCCTCGGCACACATAATTCACTTTTTTCTCTTTTTATAAGAAAAACTCTAGGAACAATGGTCACTGGGGCTATTGATGATGGTGTTGAGGGTTATGGAATTACCTGGTTTGGTAAAGGTATGTGAATAGTTTATTCTTGGTTCCTAAAGTTCACATATCTTTAAATTTAGTTATGGGAGAAATTGTAGTACAAAACATTGTTGATGAAAATATGCATCGTTACACATAGTCAGCTTAGCAAAGCAATTCCTGACAAACTAAATTAATAATAAAACTAAAGAAACTGTAATTTGTGGTTAAAAGCAACAGTACCAGTAACTGAAAAATATAACTTGGGCAGAATCCACTGAGTCATCCAACACTGATTCATCTTTTCTCCTTCCTAACAGAGCCCGAAATCTGTGAAGGAATATACTTTCCTCTACACAGCCAAGAGTGAGAAGCTGGCTCATCCCTAGTTCTAGCTAGTAGATTCTAGATTGTCTACGTAAGTCCAGTTCTCTTTGCTGGTGATTGCGTCAGTCAAGTGGCAGGTGACAAAAGCTCTTCTTCTGAACACTGCAGTGTCAGAATGCAATGCCTGGAAATGCTTTCTCTAACTGCAGCCTTGAGAGGTGCTAGCCTGGGGACAAAACTGATGCAGAGAAAGGAAAGAGCCAAGGCAGACCCGAAGGAGCAGAGCTACAACTTTCGATGTCTTGTTATGTAGATTAATAAATGTTCTTATTGTTGAAGCCATTTGAGTCAGGTTTCTGTTATTTGTTGTGAAACCATCTTGATACAATTACAAATCTAGAGTGATCACACACTGACAACCAAACCCCCTGAGGGAGGCTTTGCTACATGAACAAGCACTGAAAGAACTGTCAGGCTTTTTAGAAAAATTCTGAACTAGAATCTTTAATAAAACTGTAGAAACTGCTGATGGTAGTTTGTGAAGACCAAATTTTATTAATCCTGCTAACTCCTTTATTAAGTTACTACCAAGGAGCCCTTCCAAGTGTCTGTAAAATGAAGGTTTGAGAGCCAAAGAAGTAAGTCCATTTTTGGACCAGCTCTTTGCACAGGGTAGAGTCCTAACAACATTTTATAAAGCACTGCCCTACAAATTACTGGTGACATCCCACCACAGTGGAAGGACGGTAACGTTTCCTTTAAGTACTCCCAGTAATAGCCAAACTGCTATTTGTTCAATACAAGCTGTAGATAAAACACACTGCTGAATGGCACTGCCAGGGGACAGTTTAGTATAATTATGGTAATTTAGAAAAGGCTCTCATAAACTCATTTTGGCTTAGACTGTACAAACCAGTGAAAAGTTCTTTACGGTTCCTCTCCTGAGAGCTATACGGAGACTTCCCCCAGACACTTGTCTACTCTTCATTAAAAATTTGGACTGTCTCATCCAAGTCAATAATCTGTTCGCTTTGATTTTTTGTAAATCAATGGGTAGCATTTCATTCTCTCTGAAGAAAGTTTGTGAAAATTTACATAATTTTAATTGAAAGATATTAGTTCTCATGTGTAATAAGGTAACTGTTGCCTAGAGAGAGTCTGGGACCCTGGAAAGCTGTCTTATGCCCTTTTTCTCTGACATGCTGGCTTCTTCTCTGCACTTTAATATAAAATGTTTGTGAAATGTATCAAAAACTTAGGTGAAAAACCATCTTGTCTTGAGGAATTATATTAATTTGCCTCTTTCAGGTTGCAAGGAATAGAGACTTTTTCTTACTTCAGATAATGACTTGTCTTAGAAAGAAAGAAAAAAAGGAAGGAAGGAAGGAAGGAAGGAAGGAAGGAAGGAAGGAAGGAAGGAAGGAAGGAAGGAAGGAAGGAAGGAAGAAAGGAAGGAAAGAACAACAACAATTCTTGGAACCAGGCATCTTTTTGTGCCCTCAGAATTGGACATCTGTCACTCCCTACTCATGATTGACACACTTGTGACTTTGTTTCTTTTAAATCTGGTTTGTCCATCTGCTGCCTCAGAAAGACAGTTTCACTATATATATATATAGAATTCTAGGTTGGAGGTGTGTTTTCTTTCACTACTTTAATGGTATTTCATTGTCTTCTGGCTTGCATTGTTTCTGATGAGAAGTCAGTCATTCTTATTGTTGACACTTCATTTTTGAAAAAGCTCTTTTCAATCTGACTCAGCTTCATAGTTTCTATCAACCTGTATTCAAGTTCACTAATGTTTTCTTTGGAAGATTCAAACTGCTGTTAATGTCATCTAGTGAATTTTTTATTTTATTTTAAGCATTGCATTTTATAGTCTTAGATTTTCCATTTTGTCCTTTTGTAGAGTTCTCTTTTCTCTCTTGAAATACCCCTATCTCTTACCCATTATATTCACCTTTCATAAATCCTTAAAAATATTTATAATATTTTAAAATAGTTGTTTTAAAATTCTTAATGCTAATTCCAATAACTGGGGTTAACTGCAGGTCTGCATCTACTGACTATGTTTTCTCTTGATTATTGGTCAGTGACTACTGTTCATTTGCTATATATGTATATACATGTATATATATGTATATATATGTATATGTGTGCATATATATATATATATATATATATATAATCTAAGATATATGTATACAAAGACCATGAAGACTAAAATATAATAATGTTTAGATTTTATTTTACAGAGAATGCAGGCTCTTCCTTTCTGTCTGACAGGGTGAAGGGATGATTATTCAGATTCCTTCTAGACTCAAATTGAACTGGGTCTGAGCTGAAGTTCTAATTAGATTGAGATGACTTATGCTTAGAGCAACCCTTAAACTCCCACACTACTGCTATCTTTTTGAAATTATCAAAATTTGAGCTGATGAGATTTTGTTTTAAATATTTTTTGTTTGCTTTGGATTTAAAGCCACAGAGCCCTATAATTCAAGCACTGTGGGAATGCAGGGGTCTTTGAGATTTTGCTCTCATTTTAGCCTTTCATGGATTATTTTTTTGTGAAAGTCTGAAGGTGGGGATAGGAATGTGAAAGTTGTTGGGCCAATTTATTTCGCCATGGGGACATTTCCATATTCCAGTTCACTTCTCTAGCCTCCACTACCACCTGAAGCTCAACTGATTCCTTCTGCATGCAGTCTCTCCTTGCCATACCTAAACCAGGAACTCTTTCCAGGAGAAGAGGCTGTCTGGACTCTCCCTTTGCCAATGAAGGGCTTATTTCTCTGAAATTCAGTTTACTAAGACTTCCTTTGTCCCTATCTTTGTTAGCCCCTTGGGAAAGTGTGATTTTTATATGTCTGGGTTTTTCTTGGTGTTACCATGAGAACAAAGATCTTTCATGTCCTTCTGTGTTCTAACCTGAAGTGGAAGTTGGAAACAAACATTTGAATTTTAAAAAATAAAACCATAAAATCACCAGAAGAAAACATGAGATAATTTATTTTATAGCTTCAACAGGAGAAAGTCCTTTCACAGAAAGATCCAAACCTCAGAATCTCAGAATTCATAAAGAAAATTATTTAATCTTTTTCTCTTTTTGTAAATATGTTATATATACATAGATAGAGACATATAGATCCATATATCTCTTCAACTTTACTATAGTAAAATATACCAGAGACAAATGACAAACAGAAATATTTGCAACACATAAGACAAAGATTATTTCAAAAATATATTAAAAATATTTTATAAGTAAATAATAAAAAATGGAAAAGGCAGGTAAACATAACATACAAATCATCATAAATAGAGCATCAACATGAAAAGATGCTCACACTCACTGAAAATTAAGAACTACAAATTGGACTGAGACATTCTTTTTGCCTGTCACCTTGACAAACCTAGGTGCTAACAAGGGTCTGGGAAACCAGAACTCACACACCGGGTGGATAGGGTGTAAATTAGCATAGCATCCTTAGATCTGTTTGTTTCATGTTAGAGTGTTATTTGGTTACATCTAACAAAAATAGAAAATTAATATACTCTTTGACCCAGTAATTTTAGTTCTAAGAATTTACTCTACAAATATATTTGTAGAAAACACAAGTGAGGGTGTATGCAAAAGTGTAACCATTGCTGCATTGTTTGCAAGAATGGAAACTGAAAATAACTTTACTATCCATAATAAGGGGCTGGTTAAAAATTTATAAGATGTCATTTCAATAGAATACTCTATAGGTAGAAGGAAATTAATAGACCTGTGTGCTGATATAGAAAGATTACCAAGGTATTTTGCCAGGTGTAAAAATCAAGATACAGAATAATATAAATTGTGTCCCTATTTGTAAATGAAAAGAAACTTATGGATGTGTGTCTCTAGCGCAATGTCTAGAAAGTGCATAAGAAATTGTTCAGTGGGAGTAGGAGTCTGGAATGGCAGGGGGTTTGGTTTTCATTTTAAACCATATTATTATGTGAATTTCTTAAAATCAAAGGCCATGTCATTTTTTTATGAATAAAGGAAGTTATCATTGTGCTATGAAATAGGGCATTTAGCAGTTTTTATTATTAACTAACTTATGTCGGTGGTGTATCACAGACCGTGTCATATTCTCTTTCGGGTGTTCTTAGAGTCCATTACAGAGCCTTTCGCGTAGGATGGGCAGTGTGTAAATGATTGATCAAATGAAATAGGAACTTACTGACAGGATATGTGAGATATGCAAGTTTGCAGAATCTACTGATGCCCTCAAAATGCTGATAGATTTAGCAAACCTTCTTCTTCAGTTATCCACGTAATGACTTTTGCTGACCTGAAATGAGAGCTACTAGTCATAAAGACTGAAAATACATAAATGAACTCTTGCTCTTGGGTGGGGCTGAGCTATGATTCCAGTAGATAAAAAGGACTCCCTTGTCTTGTATGAACTGTAACAGCATTTTGGAAAGCAAGGAACACTGGTCTGGGGATCAGAGTCAGGGATGTGCTGCGTCTGCTTTACTACTAGCTAGTGTCTAACCTGATATGAGTTATTTTCCTATCTGGGCTTCTTTTGTGAAATGTTGGCTGATGGCTAAGGTTGTTTATTCCTTTAAAATTAATTATGTAATTAAAGAAGAAAAAAAAGACAATCCCAAACAAAAAATATGAGCAGCACATTCCACAGTTATGCTTTCTAAAATTTCTAATTTTGTGTAACAAGCCTCATGCTAATTCATTTTCCCTTAGAGGCCCAATCCAGTCTGTAGACTTTGCTCCAGTAAATCTGAATCTGGGTTTTGATTATCCGTGGAAATCTTGGATTTCTAAATTTTACTTACTGTGATTTCTGGGGTATTTGAGCTCAGAGGCATGCATTAAACACATGCTTCTGGTTTCCCATGTTGTCTACGGATACATAGATGTTTTAGCTCATTCATCCAGATGAAGGAGTTATTTATCTGATGAGCTCGCTCGGGCCATCATTTAGAACCCGAACTTTAGCAAGAAGCTAGAATAAAGCCCAAGTTCTTTTCCTTAAACTTTCAAACAAGGTTCTCAAGTGATCCTGGAGAAAAGCTATTCCATATCTGGGTTTCTGATGTTCCAGCAAATAACTGCTGAACTCTGCCAATTTGCTGTGAAACCACATCGATTGACTTGCCCGATGCACTGGTCTCCGGGCTGGCGACACAGTGAAGATGAACAGTGGTTCATTCCAGGGGTTTGTTTAGCTCTAAACTAGAAAACAAAAGACTGTGATTTATCAGTAGCTGAAACAGGACTGTGCTGGAACAGAGCCAATGGCAGTTCAATTAGGCAGAGACAAATCGGGGGAAAGGCAGGATGGCGCTCTGCATCCAAGCACAGGCAGAATCGCCTTAGGAACGGCCGGTGCAAAGCAACTGCGGTTAGTGCAGGGCTGAGCCTGTGTCCCCAACCCCATCCTAGAGAGAAGCCACAGAGAACAAAACCTGTGTAAACCAAGGCAGTTTCTCTGCCAGAGAAAATGAACTTGTAGCAACATTGCAGGGTTAAATATATTTTAGGCTAGAAATGCTGCAGCTGGCTTCTCAGGCAGTTCTGGGGTTTTTTTCGTTCTTTATTTATTTGCAATAAGTATCATTGTTTCGAAAAAGCCACTCCATTCATCACAAGTGTTTTTATTAGGTCATCTTCTCTCTTCATTTGATCAATGATTTCCCAAAGTGGGCTGTTGGAGACAATCTAATGGTGTGTGGGAAGAAAATTGAGAACTTCTAATTAAGTTTATTTTCTCCCATTCTTTAAATTCTCTCCTTCCTCCTTTTTGTTTTTTATATTATATCTAATATATTAGTAAATAGTAATATATTATTAGTAGTAATAAATTAGTACATGGTCATATTCTATAAATTAATAATTACGCATTTAATAAAGAGTTTAGGCTTAATTATTTTTTATTTACTTTTTTACAAGTAGAACTATGATGCAATAAAAAATTTTGGACACCTTTGCTTTAGCATCTTGAGTCTAAATCATGGCTTCTGCAACTTGCTCCTGCTTACTAAAAAGTGACATTGAGTTGCAAGGAAATTTTGATAACACCAGTATCTCCATAACCTACTCCAATATTATGAAGTGTTTTCATTGAGGAACAGAACACGGAAACATAATGAAAGTAGGAGAGAGATTCAATGCAAGTTATGAGTATAAACATTTAAAGGGGAAGAATGAGAATGATACAATTTTACATTCTAAGTTACATAGCTGTGTAATCACTTACAAATTTTTTAAAAAAATTATCCTCTTTCTGGTTTGGAGAAGTCCCCAATTGTGGTCTTGAATTCCTTCCCTCTTCTTTCTACCACTGTGGAGTAGGGCCAGCTGAAGGCTCGCAAGCCTGCGGAGGCCTGAGTCTATGGATTGTTGAGTTTGCAAATAGTTTGTCCAACCCACTGGGTATTCCTGGGCCTTCATTTATCTTACTTAGAAGTCATTTGACTTGTTTGTTGAACAGGGTGTTTTAATACTGAATTCTCCCTCGGGCTACATGGGGAAAATAAATGATGAACTGTGTAGCCGTGGAACACGCACAGCGTGTGGATGGCCGCACAGCCGAGCTGGCTGTCTACAGGGCATGATTTATGCTTTATTGTAAGAGCACGGTTAGGCCCGAATATTTCCTCCACTGTGTGCCGAGGCACTGAACTCCTCTCCAGTCTGATCCTCATTATTTTGACTTGTTGAATTTCCCAGGACAAGTTTTGACTCTCAGGCTGGGCTCCCCATCACTCGATACCCTCAGCTGTTACCTTCCTGCTCCCCACAACCTCTCCTCTGTCACCTCCAAAGTCCAGGTGCAGCTTGGAGCTGCAAACTGATTGACTAGTTCAAGAAACTTCATATCCCATTAGAAAGCAAAACACATGCGTGCAAAATCAAACATATGTTTCTTTTAGAGAATTTGAGTAAACGGAGCTCCCATCACTCCCTGGGTGTGGAGACCAGGGAGCAAAGCTGGATGGTAACACAATCACAAAACTCACTTGAAGCCAGGCACAGATTCAACCAGCCCCAGTGTAGGGCGAGACCCAGATGTGTGACACCAATTGTGCTTAGTACCAATGAGATTGGAAAGAAGTGTCCCTAGGCTTTCCTTTTGACTGTTAGTTAGCCAGCCAGGCCAGATCACGCTGCTTCTTAAAGTCCCACTATAAGCCTTCTCCATAAATCTCCTTGTAGGCTTGAAGTTTGGGTACAAGAGACAGTTTTATGGTCCCCAGATGAGGTTTTACTTCATTTTCAGCTTATGGAATATTAATATTTTACCTGTTGCAGGGATTCCTGGAGAGAGTGCCATTTTCAGAATGGCAAGGAACCCATGCTCAGTTTGTAGGAGATGTTTGAGGATCCTTTGGGTCCTACCACACTAAAGTACTTGATGCCCAAAACAGTGGCAGGGGTCATGGACAGAGGAACCCTAGAGTTTCCTTTTCCCAGTCTCTGTCCTAATTTCATTTTACAAATTCTTCCCTGTCTTCCTAATCACAGCTTCCTCTACGATTGCCAGGAGTGCTTTTCCACTGCAAATCTGAGCCAGGGACCTTGCTTTAGAGAAGAGAGTGAAGGTCTGCACAACTGAAAACGAACAAGAAGACCAAGGACTGTGTGTGTCTGTAAGTAGAGTCATCCCTACTCCCAGCTGTTGCTTAGATAGCGGCACAGCTCCTAGGCTTAGAGGCCATTTGCTCTGGTCCTCGAGGGTGTTTTTACTTAGGTGACCGCCACGTGCTCCCCTAACTTGGGCAGCCTCCTGCTCCGAGAGGCAGAGCAGTGGTAAGACTGTGGGTCTCCTCGCCCATGCAGCTCAGCCTGGAATTCCAGGCTCTGTTATTTATCAGTGCACAAGTCATTGGGCATCTCTGAGCCTTAATTTTCTGATTCCCCAAATGAGAATAAAAGTCCCCACCTTGCTGGGCTGCTGTAAAGATCGTGCTCAGGGAACCAGGCACATATATTCTCAGAAAATGAGCTATTCCAATGTCCAGAGGCTCCCCCTGTGATGGGTAAGAACATAGCAAGTCAGATTTATTTCCTTTTTAGAGGCGGTGCAAACAAGAAGGAAGAGCTGTTACGTTTTTGGATGAATGATTTCAGGGTCCAGATAAGGCCACAGCGTGAATATTTGAATAACAGATCTGCACCTTAGCCGCGTCCTTGAGACTTAGGAAGTGCCACTTATTTTATGAACATCATTCTTCCTGCGCTCCTGTGTTTGCCCCTTGGAGACAGAAAGGTCTACATGCTGACAAACCAACAAATAAAGTCCTGGGTCCTCAGCTACTGTCAGAGTCCTTGCCAATGTTTCAAGCCACAAAAAAACACACAGAAAAACAGCAGCAACAGCAAAACACCTCACACACCTCGCCTAGGCTTATAAAAAGCACACAGGAACTGCAGAAAGTTTCCAGGCAAGGCATTTCTCCATAACCTAAATTATTTGTGGGTTCCTTTTCTTTAAGTAGAAAATATGTTCCTCGCTGGACCCAATTCCCATGTTAAATGTCTGCCTTCATCACTCATTTTATTAGCAGTCTAAACACAGACGGTTTCAATGGAGGCCATTTACAGCGCACAATAAAAAGGATTCATTATTCATTTTCCTCTTATTATCTTTCAATTGCTCTAGCTTGAGATAGTGCTGAGAGTGGACATTAGGGCCGGTAGCCAGTACATTACAGGAACACAATTAATGATATTACTACTTAACGCCTTCAAACACCAGACGAGGGACGTGCTCTTTCCCAGTCCCTTAGCCTGGGCTGCTTTTCATCACAGTTATGCCACTTTCATCTAATTAAACATCACATTTTTCACAGGGAGCTCTCCTCTTCTATTTGATATGATGTCTCCCTCTTGATCTGTAATTGTCACAGACCCCGTTCAGTCAGCTTAGGCTATTTTTTTCTTTAAAAAAAAAAACAAACCACAACACACAAAAACACCCACCACTTTACTCTCATAATTTCTCTAGAAACAACCTGGCAACAACCACTCAAAAGCTAGTCGGAGATTGAATTCCAATGTGTTGGGATGATCGTCAGTAGTTAAAAATCCAAGTAAAGATTGCAGCCCCAACTATGTCCTGGCGTGCATCCCACACATTTGTCACCTTCTCTCCAAGCCGCCTCTACCTTTCTCTGGATCAATTCCACTCTGTTCACTACCCTTTGTTTTGATACTTGGATAGACCTTACTAAAATTGGAATGAATAGATTTCAGAAAAATAGATTCCGATAAACCTCACTGGCTTTTATAATTTACGTTAATGTTACTTCGCTCATATATAAAAATATTTACTCTTTTATTCATATAATCCTATGGCAGCTTTTTCTGGGACACTCCAAACCATTTACACATTTTGTGGTTCCCGTGGGTTTACTATTGATATATTTAACTAAAATGCAGTGGGCTTATCCAAACCAAAATTTGCATCTTGCATTTACCACTTACCGTCTGTGGGACCCTGAATAAGTCCTGTAAGCTCTATACTTCCATCTCCTTGTTAGTAAAATGAGCATAGTAATCCTTAGTGCTTAAGGTTGTTAAGAGGAACAGAAAAGATAGTGCCCATAAAATACTTATTACCGTGCCTGGAGTATATTAAATGCTTCATAAATATTATCTATTATGTCTGCACTTGCTAGTTATCAGGTAACTATTACGTGATGGGCGCCTTTATGTGCTATCTTAATTAATCCTTATAAAATTCTGTATAGATATCATTATTACGCCCCTGCTACCAATGGAAAAACTACCTAAATAAGGCAAGTTGCTGATATGTTTCAAAACTGGCCTTGGAACCCAGGGCTGTCCATCTCAGTGCCTCGGAGGTGTGTGATGGGTTTGGAAGGAATAAAGTTCGTGCCATTAAATATCTGGTCATTTCCAACCTTTCCTGTCTCAGGCTTCTCTTGTGGCAGCCTAGAGGAGTCCCTGAGCCCTTCCCAGTGACACAGTAAAGCTGTCCCATGGGGGTCCCATTGCCTGGACCACAGAAGAGGCTCATCCACATGAGCACTGTTTATTGGTGATTTTATTAAAGAAACTCAGTGCTACCTTCTCAGAAAAATAGTCTCCAGTCTTGGGTAATTTATAGAACTAGAGGAAGGAAGGGATGGATTAATGGCAGAAGGCCTGTAGTATAATGTTGATATAAATGATTGCATGTAAGTTAAAAATAGGGCAAAAAAAAATAAAATACTGTTCAGGTCAACTGCAAGTGTACAACTTAATTCTGTTTTTTCATGATATAAGCTGAGCTTCAGAAAATGTAATCGGGATTTAAAATCATTTAAACGTCCATCTTCTTCTTAAGTCAAAAAAGTTAACTGAACTTTGATTTCTGTCCTTGAATAAATCATTACAAGTGAGATCACTTAAAAATTTTCAAAGTGTGCACAAATGAACATCAAGTCATTTTGAATAGAAGAGACATCCAGCAGCGTTTGAATTTAGAACATTGCCGTTTAGAATGATCACTGACTTAGGACTCATTGTTTGGAAGCACTGTAGTTGGTCAGATAGATTTTTAGCAGCTTTAGGAGCAGCTGATCCTCCCTATTTTATAGTAACTGGGAAGGGAAGAAAAAGGGGGAGAAAGAATCGAGAGTGTACTATAAAGCTCCAGGTCAGGTTCCTTCACATTATCTCATTTAATTCTCCTAACTGCCTAGAGTCTGCTGGCATCCCCTTAGACCACTGCACTGGTCCCAACAGTATCATACTCTGTTCTATCCTTGTTTCTCTACTTAAGCTCATCTTTTGGAGCATGCCTTGTCATGTGGGATGACATACTCTGTTGTCTACCCAGCTACAAAATTGGCTCTTGTCTATCCCACCTTTCCCTCATCCAAAATGCTACCCCTGATTTACCTGCCTCCTTTCCCATCTCCCACACTACATTCCAGCCTACCTTTCATAACTGGGAGCTGTCCTGCAGGTCCCACCAAGTCTGCTCTTTCTCAGCCTTGAAATCATGATCTGGAAGACACTTCCACAACTCAGTAGGATGGGAAATACTCTCCCTGTTTTGTAGTTAAGGAACAGAAGTTCAGAATTTTTTAAAAAAATGAAGCTCAGGGCAACCTAGCTAGTCTTGGAACCAGAATCTGAATTTTGAATTCATGTATTTGACTAATTACTTAATTGACATAAAAATACAAGCCTTTCTGATTCCCAAATTCATGCTTTTAAAACTATACCCCACTGATGACAGAAAACAAGATATACTGGTTGAATCCTCCATGACAATTCTGACCCAGGGTCTCCACCTCATCAACTCTTCCTATATGCTTGGGGCCATGGCGAGTATGAAGAATAGTAGCTCATATGGACATGATCCCACACATGGTGGTAGCTATTAAGAGTTATAGTTTAAGAGAGAAAATGCTTCTATTGGCAAATATATAATGGACCAAAATATACTAGCAATAAAGAATAGGGAGAAAATGTCTTGTCTTTTAATTAAAAGGTACACTTTGAATATCTGAAAAAGAGAAACAATTAGCATCTACCTCTTTGTTCACTATTATCATTACACCAACCCTAGGTCCACATGTTTATTTTTAAGTTAATCAACTTAGGCCCTTAAATTGAGACAGTTCTCATGACACTTTCATTCAGCCAGGTATCTCCCTGAAAATGGGAAGAATCTGGGTGGTTGTAGTGCTGCCAATAAATATTAGGTAACGGTCTGAATGGGATGTGGAGGCAATGATATGACAGGGGTGGGAGAACTGCTTAATAGGCTGCTCTGGCCATTGATGGCCATGCCATCATTCAGCCTTCTCTCCCACCTCCTTCCCACCCAGGTGCGAGGAAAGAAGTATGTGGGCACCGAACCTAAGAAATACCCAGCGCTTTGTCATCAAGAAGACTCAAGGTCACCTGGCAATGCCTTTTACTAGCTGTGTGGCCTTGAGTGAATTACTCAGCGCTCACTCAGTCTTGGTTTCTTCCACTGTACAAATCTAGACAATAAGTACCTCACATGGTTCAAGAAAAGGAAGCTTGTGAAAACTTCTATCTTTCACAAACCGAAAAGGAGGGCATAGTAGATTTTAAACACAGGTTTGCTTTCTTCTTTCTATCTTTCCAAATCCAACATAGCAGGAAAAACAAATGTTTCTTAATCCCAAAATGAAAACACACACTCGAAAAATCATAAAGCTATCTCAGACCATGCAGATATAAGCATAATAGCCTGTAATGGCTAGCCCAGTATCTTTTCATAACGTATTTTACACCTAACTCAGCAAGGAAGACTTGGAGAGTGTATCAGTTTCTCTTCCTGACACTCCTACTGAAGGAAAATAGGTTAATAGATTTTCCTGAGTGTAACCACAATGTGGAAATAAAACCGGACTGTTATAAAGCAAAATAAAGACTAAAACCAGCTAGAGTCTTACCTGTTGAATTCAGAGTTTTCAACTTTATTGACCGAATAATTTTCTTAATTGCATACTTTATTATGGAATGTTGAGAGTGATTTATAAAACATTTAGGTCCCTTTTTAAACATGACTTGAATAAGCCTGGAGCACTCAAGTCCCTGTGTATGTTTTCATGCAGTCTGTTGATCACCTCAACAAGGAAAGCATTTGGTCTCTTCTCTGCAGACACAAATCTCCTGGCCTCTCTTCATTTGCTTTCTTCAGTGGAGTACCTGTTGTCTCCAGTTCTTCAGCTCTCTCTTTGTTTATGCTAATGTAGTGAAGTGTCCCTAGGGAGTTCTGGCTAAACATAATATTAAATAGTCAGCAACATAATCCATTATTTTACCAGCAGGAAAGGCTTGTTTACTTAATCTCTCTTTTAAAAACAGTCATTTCTGGAGAGGCATTTGTACCTTACTATTTTGACAGCATCAGGAAGCTCCATTGTTAATCAGAAGCATGTTAAATCAAAAAGACGTACATAAAGGTGACAGCCAAGATTTGTCAGCTGGATTGGCTTTTACAACATAAAGCTGTAAAAACATTTATAGGAGGAAAAACCATATAGCAGCCATGTAAGCACATACTGTGTGACAAAGCTCAGCCCAGATGAATCCACAGACAGAACTGTGCATTAAATACCCAATTTCATTTTAATACACTATTTTTATAGGACAGGAATACCTAGAAATTAAACACGAATGATGGGGAAGAATATTAAAAAGTAATGAGTGTGTATAGGAAAGATAAAGAGTCATGGATTCTGAGTCACTAAATGTATTGGTTGATTTATTTTGACAGGTGCAGTTTAGTTTTAATGATTTCAAATAACACTTCATGGTAGGATACTGAAAGTCCTGCTGTGCGTGTATGTGTGTATGGTAATAAAATCTTGTAATATGAGTTTCACTCTAAGTAAGTCTTAGCGGCTAAATCTTCATTAAGAGTAAGTTGTTCCGCAGGTTTGTGTGTCAGGGAGGTGAAATTACGAGGGCCCCTTCTAATTTATGATTTGATTTTTGTTATTTATCTCAAGTTCAAAACAAAATTTCTTTCTGAAGAGAACACTGAGACTTTATCTGCTGGACAGTAATTTAAGCTCCAGTGTCAAGTTTTTACATGCCTTCAGTATGTTACTTCACTTTCTGCCTCAGTTTCCCAAAGGTGCCAAATAGGGAGAGTCATTTTCTGGTGAGAGAATTAACATTTGTAAAAAACATTAAGATCTGCCTATGAAAGAACTCTTCATGAAAGAAAATCTTTTATGAGATAACAAAGATTGTAGATTTCAAACATTGTGGAAGTTGCTGAAGAATTTAAAAAATACCAGAGGAATGTAATTATCTTCAGAAAAACATATATCATCAGATACTATAATACAGTGATGAAAGGCATATTAGAAGGGAGTTCGATGAAGCCTTCAGGGAATCAGGCACCACGTCATTGGCAGGATGACTGAGATTCGTATTGTAAAAACTCTAAATGAGATATGGTCTAGGACACTGAATGAAGCGAGATCAGTTCAATTGAAACCTAAAGAGAAGGCTTCTAGTAATCCCTTCAAACCTTTTCAAGACTCTTGTTTACTTTGAGCCTCTAATGCTTCTTCTATACACTGCTATTGATGCATCATCATTGACTCCAATAACCCTTTCCCTCCTTCCTTACAGCCTGGAGAGCCAGGTAATTGAGGAATACAGGCTGAATTCATCTCTCCCTTCCTCTCTCACTCCTTACCTCCATGCCTTTGGTTTGGGGGGAGAGGGGTGAAGGGCGGTAAATGGGTAAGAGTTGTCTACGTCACTTCAGTTTAAATGGGACTTCCATCCCTTCACTTCCCTTTGTGCTTCAGAGTTCTCACATGCAAAAAAGCTTGGCATTTTAATTAATACACATTCCACTTTGTGCAAAGTATTGGGAAATAAAATGTTTCATTTTGTCAAGGAAAAAATAACTGAAGCCAAAGGGTTCTTTCTAAAGAGGATCTTGAGCTTGGCCTCTGGATGGTAATTCCAGCTCTGGTGGTCGTTTTCTCCATGGTGTCCACCACCATCTGCATAGAGAATCGCAGGGTCAGCCACTGGGCAGATTGTGGTCTCGTGGGACTAGGTGGTCCTAGAAGTACCTCAGGTCTTGCATTATTTCCGGTAGTGCTGATCATTTTTCAACCATAGGATATTAGGAATTCTCAAATCATAAGTCACTAGAATGAGAAAAAAAATTTTCTCTGGAATAAATTCCCGATGAGGATCATTATCTTAGACACTTGAAACTCATGGTCAATTTAAGAGATAAGCTCAGACTGAAGAGTCAGTGTTACAATGTAAGTGGAAGTGTCCACCACAGTGCTGGGTACATAATGAGAGCTTAAAACATCCCAGCTGAATCTTTTGCACAGAAGAAAACGTGTTGATAAAAGAGCTGGACACTGCTACTATGTGATATGGACAAATCCAACAAGATTCTCTTATACAATCTGGATATGAATCCAGGCTACTAGAGTTAGATGTTGTTAGGGGCTGAATGTTTTTGTGTGTCTCCCCCACTGCCGCCCCCCCCCCCCGCCCTCCCTCCATTCACATGTTGAAATCTTACCCTCTAAAGTGATAGCATTCTGAGTTGGGGCCTTTAGGAAGTGATTAGGTCATGAGGGTGGAGCCTCAATGAGTGGGATTAGTTCACTCTCACTCTGCCCTCTCTGGGCCGTGTGAAGACACCAGGGGAAGGAGACAGTCTAGAAGCCACAGAGTGAGTTCTCATCAATCACTGGATCTACTGGCACCTTAACCTTAGACTTTCTGTGAGAAAGAAATGTTTAAGCCATCCAGTCTATGGCGTTTTTGTTATGGCAGCCTGAACTAAGATGTGAACCACAATTATTTTATTCAGGCTTGTTAAAAAAGAACATGTCACATTTTTACAAACCAACTATGTACCCTGTTTCTATCTCTAAGCATTCTGGAGCTATTTCAATTTTCTTTTTTTAAAAAAATATATCTTTATTGATTTTCAGAGAGAGGAAAGGAGATGGAGAGAAAGATATAGAAACATCAATGATGAGAGTCATTGATTGGCTGAAGCCAGCAACCCGGGCATGTGCCCTGACCAAGAATCGAACCCCGATGGCCTGGATCCTAGGTCGATGCTCAACCGCTGAGCCACACCTGGCTGGGTCAATTTTCTTTTTTAAAAAAAACCAAAACCACTTTATTGTTGAGAGTATTACAGATGTCCTCCTCTTTCCCTCTCATTTCCCCCTTCATCCAGATCCCACCCTACCCAGGCCTTCCTCACCCTATTGTCTGTGTTCATGATTATGCACATATGCGTATAAGTTCTTTGGCTACTCTCTTCCAGTCCCCCTCACCCCTTTCCTCTGAGGTTCGTCAGTCTGTTCCATGTTTCCATACTTCTGGTTCTATTTTATTCATCAGTTTATTTTGTTCATTAGATTCCTTGTTCATTTATTTTTATTTTTATTACTTTATTTTTAAAATATATTTTTATTGATTTCAGAGAGAAGAAGGGAGAGGGAGAGAGAGAGAGAGAAACATCAATGATGAGAGATTCATTGATCGGCTGTGTCCTGCACGCCCCCTACTGGGGATCAAGCCCGAAATCCAGGCATGTGCCCTGACCGGGAATCAAACCACAATCTCCTGGATCCTAGGTCGATACTCAACCACTGAGCCATGCTGGTCAAGCTATTTTGATTTTTAGATTCAATTGTTGATAGATATGTATTTTTTGCCATTTTATTGTTCATATTTTTTATCTATTTTTTTTCTTCTTCTTAAAGAATGCTCTTTGACATTTCATGTAATACTGGTTTGGGGGTGATTACTCTACCCAGCAAAGCTGTCATTTAGAATTGAAGAGCAGATAAAGAGCTTCACAGACAAGAAAAAGCTAAAGGAGTTCATCACCACTATTTCAATTATCAATCTGCTTCTAAATACTAATTCATCATTAACCCCTCCCAAGAAGTTAGAATTGAGACCAAGCATGTTTAAATAATTTATAATTGCTTTAGCTCTCCCATGGATGGAAATATAAATGACCCTTTTCTCCAAGAGGAAAAGAGGAAAAAAATCCAGTAAATACCTAGCTGATTTGATACTATTTGAAAATCAATTGAGAAATTGAAATGATGGATGATCATCATGTACATCTAAGAGGCTGCATTTAACATTTATATTTTTAGAAAATTACATTTTAAATATGGCAGTAATTATCATATCATGGAGGAGACATTTTTAAAATAAATTTTTTGCAGTTGCACCTGAGGCCTGGAGGGAAAAAAACTGATGTTAGAAAAATCACCCTCACTAAGGAAATACATTTTGTCAAAGAAATATTAAGAACTTGTACAGATAAGAGTGGTTAAGGGTATAATGATTATGGAGTTCAACTGGTTACATAAAAACTGAAGTTGCTTCCCAATTCAGCATCACCTATAACTCTGACTTATAACCTCAAAAATGATTAATACATGTAGCGGATAATTTGCAATTCAATGTGTAAAACAGTTCTGTAGTAGTCCCTTTATGTTTTTCCATTTAGATTTTATTCTTGTCTATATCAAGAATGAACCATGTGAGTTAGGCTCCATCATGGCACTCAGTTCTTTCATCTATAAAATAATGAGATTCAACTAGATAAGTGTTTCTCAAACTTTAATGGGTATTTGAACCACCTGAAGGTCTTGTTAAAATTCAAATTTGAATTCAGGAGGTTTCTGGGGTGAGACTGAGAGTCTACGCTTCTACCCAGTTCCAAAGTGATGCTGGTCCAAGAACAATGTTTTGGGTAATGATGACAAATTTATATGTTTTCTTTCATCTCTATAAGGCATTTCTTTAGATAACCCAAGAATTCTTGTTTTCATTGTTACATTGCTTGAACTGCCTGTCAATTTCAGATACTGGTTATCTTGCCTTCTCTCAGCACCCTGAAAAAGGTCCGGCATAGGCTTTACTTTAAATTGTTTATATTGTCTCTTTGAAGTCTCTCTTGGATGCTGGGTGTAGTCAAGTTTTAATAAAATCTACAGACTGGGAAAAGACTAAATTCACTCCTCTAAGTTTAAGACCATAGACCCTTTGAGGTCCATTGATACAATGACCTCACTCTCAAGTCACCTCCGCTTTAATACCTTTTAATGTTCTTTGAATACTCAGTTAACACCCAATTAAATGACAAATATTCACTATGCTTCCTTTCATTTTCCTGGGCTGTGGTTGTCACCTGCAAATGAGGCAACTCTTAGTTTTCAGGCGAGGGAGTGTGGTCTAGATGCCAGAGCATGAGGTTCAGCGTTCTCAGCTCCATCAGTGAATTGGAGATGCTTATCCTTGGGCATAACAGCAAGCAACAACCTTTAAGTGCCTTATTAAAGCACTGGGTTTATTTCTAGTTATCTACTATAAAATACTTTAAGAGGCTTAGTTGTAAAGTGATGGCTTACTGACATAAGTGACTCCCCACCCTAACCCCAAGCCCCTACGAGGATCTTATGTGAGTTATTAATTCTTCCTGGGCCTTGTTTCCCTTATCTGCAAAACAGGGGAAATTTTTTATAAAACTGTTAAGAAGATTAAATGACTTGATGCCTGTCAAATATTTAGAAGTATACTTGGTCCATCATGAATACAACATATGTATTTGCAGCCATTGCCCCTCAAGATCAAACTGTTAAATATTATTTCAGGCCATTTGCATTCATGTATCTCTTAAGTAAATATATATTTCTTGCTTGCTGTGTCCAAACTATTATTTAGCAGTCATGATAATCCCTAGTATTTTTAAAAATATATATCTTTTATTGATTCAGAGAGAGGAAGAGAGAGACATAGAAGCATCAACGATGAGAGAGAGTCATTGATCGGCTGCCTCTCGCATGCCCCTCACTGGGGATCAACCCTGAAACTTGGACATGTGCCTTGACTGGGAATTGAACCTCCATCTCCTGGATCATAGGTTGATGCTTAACCACTGAGCCAAGCCGCCCGGGCTATCCCTAGTATTAATAAAGCCTTATAACTTAGAAAATCTTGGTAAATTATAAATGTTATAATGAAATATTACTTTAATTAATTAATTTTATTGTGTGTGGGCACTGTGGAAGATGCAAAAACCGCACGACACCAATTCTTCCCTCAAAAAATGAGGAGTCTTATGGAAGAGAAAGGCACGTACTTAAATAAATGTAATATAGTAAAGAAGGCCTATTATTTATCACAGAGTTGGGAAATAACGCTCAATATTCCCTGTCCACTTCTCTATTGCAAAACAAAGAAAATCCAAGTAGTTATATTACTGCTTCAGTTCTTCTATTTCACTTAACTCCCAAAGACTTAATTTTAATCTTCATGAAATTATTTTCTCAAAATAGAACTAGTATTATTGTTTTTCTGATCATAAAAGCAATATGTGGAAAAGCACAGACTCTCAGGAAGATTAGGGAAGACAGAGGCAACAGTAATTGCCATCCGGAAGGGAACATGAAAAAAAGGGAGCTTAATGTTTATTGTTTACTCTTTTGTATCCTTTACATTTTATACCACCTGCAAGTTTTACCTATTAAAAATAAATATTTTAAAATTAATAGGTTCATGTTGAAATATGATATATAAAGTTATAAAATAGAAAATAAAATTACTCATAATACCACCATGAATGTAACATTTTGATATCTATGCTTCCAGACTCCTTCAGGCACACATATATGTATTGTTTTTACAAAAATGAGATCATGATATATATAATATTTTAAAAATACTTTCTATGCCAATAAATGTAAATATACAACGTAACTTTTAATGCCTGTGTTAAGTTTTACCTTGGCCATTGCTTTAATCAACCCTCTACAGAGGAGTAATTTCAACAGTTTTGTGATGAGCATCTTTGTACATATATATTTATGTGTAATTATCTCCTTAGAATATACTTTTGGAAGTTCAATTTCTGGGCAAAAGATCAGCATGTAAAATTGAGATTTAAAAGAAACTGAGTCAGAGAGAGACAAGTACCACATGATCTCACTTATATGTGGAACGTAAGAAACAAAATAAAATGATGAACAAAATGGATCCAGAGACATAGAAGGATGGAACAGACTGAGGGATCTCAGAGGGAAGGAGGGGAGGGGGGTGTGGGTGGGGAGAGATTAATCAAAAAACTTATATGTTTATAAGCATAACCCATGGACACAGACACTGGTCTGGGGAAGGCCTGGGGGTGGGGTGGATGTAGGGTGGAGGGGATCAATGGGGGTGAAAAGGGAACATCTGTAATATTTTCAATAATATTCAAATAAACAAATAAAAAATAAAAGAAACTGAATATGAATACAGAAATAATCCATTTCTCCCAGTCTTCTCTCCATGGGAGAGAAGTGCATTGTGGTTCACATGCAGGAGCAAAAGAGAAGGAATCCCTATTGCTTCCCCAGGACTGCAAGGGACAAGGACTGCTTACCTCCAGCATCAAAGGCCCTCAGAAAGGGCTGTGCTTAGTCTGTCCAAGGAACAGCTGACTGAGCCCCACACAAAACAAGGGAATGGAACTGAGTGGATAAAACAGAGAGGAGGTGGGATTAGAGGGCAAATAGACTGTGTGAGGACTTTAAATGGGACACTACTGGAGAGTCTCAAGCAGGGAATGGTGTGATTTGATTTACTCTTTAAGAGCTCACCTGGAAGCTAGGTGAGCCCAGTGGCTTGGACCAGGGAGGGAGAGAGGAGGTGGTCAAAGACAGAACGTATTTTGAAGGTGGTGCCAAAGCACTGTGCAGCATCTATGGACTAGGACACTGCTATATGTGTACTGAAACAAAAGTAAAATGCATGAGGCAAAATATGAAAGTGTCAGAAATTGTAACTATAGTTGTCAGCGATACGGCCGTTCATGCATATACTCATTGATTTTTAAAAATCCATCCGTCTTTAGTGATGAATAATAAAACAATATGGTATGATAAAATAATATGAATAAATAGATAAAATAATATGAATAAATAATATGAATAAATAGAATAATATGAATAAATATGAATAAATTGGAAGCAGATGGATCAAGGGATGACCAATCATGACAGTGGCAACTCCATCAGGCCCATGTCACTGAAGCTAGGTTATTTCAGCTTCTCCTGATTTCTTCCTGGTTCCTGATGTGGCTTCTGCAGTAAATGAGGCCAATGCATAGCATAGTGTGAGCCCAGAAGAGGTGCATAGAAGTGGGGGCAGTGAACCGCATTTAAAGCCTCAAAGAACTAGAGGAAAGTAACATTATAAAGCATCCCTTAAAATCACCTTATTAGTCAGGGTTCTCCAGAGAAACAGAATCAATTGTGTGTGTGTGTGTGTGTGTGTGTGTGTGTGTGTGTGTGTGTGTGTGTGGTGTATTTTAAGGAATTGGCTCACACAGTTGTGGAGGTAAATACAAAATCTACAGAGAGGCTGGTAGATTGGAGACCATGGATAGAGTTGTAGTTCAAGTCTGAAGACTTTCACAGAATTCTCTCTTGGTTGGGGGAGGTCACACTTTTGTTCTGTTAAGGCCCTCAACAGATTAGATGAGGCCCATTCACATTCTGGAGGATAATTTTGCTCAAAATCTACTAATTTAAACTTGAAACTCATTGAAAACACACATTCACAGAAACATACTGAATAATGTTTGATCAAATATCTGGGCACCATGGTCCAGTCAAGTTAACACGTAAAATTAACCATCATAGCCCCATCCCCAGCCTCCACACACTCACACTTTTGCAACAAAGGGAAGAAAGTTGAGCAATGTAGGGATAGCAATGCTGGTGCCATTTATTTGCCCGTGATTATACCCCCAAGATGGTAGTCTAACAACATACTTATTTTCTAAGTTACTCGAATAGATGAGTGTGTGTACTTCTCCCATGATAAACTGTAACATTCCACTTCCCTTCTCCCCACCATGACCGCATATGAACTTTACACCTTTAAAATTCCTGGTCTGGGGCCATATTACACTGAATGTCAGGTGAAAGTTAAAGAATGCCACCATAAAAAACATAAACAAGTAAATGAAAGCTTACTTCTCATTGTCACCTCTAGGGAAAGCACAGAAATCCATTTTGTATGTTTGGTCCGTAGGAAGGCCCATACCTCTGAATTATTTGCAGTTGTTAAGAGCGCCAGTCAAGGTGGACCCTTTGCTTTTAAAAGCAGCACCATTAGTGCTGCGTTGAGATAAAGTAGCCAGTGCACTAGCAAGTCCTTTCCCAAAAGCCCAGGATTGAGGCTTAAAATAGAGTAACACCAATAAGTGTTATTAATAAATAACACTTATTAATGGTTCAAATTTGCATCGTTTGAAGCAAGCAAAGTGCTTCAGCAGCTGGGTTATGAGAAAGATTTTAAGGTCTTCATTCCCTCTTCTAGAGTTCTCTAGTTTGAGAGTCATTTTATCAATAACTTTTTAAAAGTAAAGTCCACACCGCAGGCCCCAGCATCCCTGAATTGTTACATCACTAACATTCAGTTTAGAAAAATAGCTTTCTTATTAAAAGCATCAGCAGCCCACTTCTGGGGCTTCTACCCAGCAGGATGTCTCCTCCTGTTCCAGAATGACAAAACACAAAGTAAATAAATCCAAAGAGAGCAAACAGTGGGTTTGTGGAACAAATCAGTCCCTCAGAAACTATGTAAACAACCTTTGCTTCCAAAAAACCAAAATTCTTATTGTCCCTTTTCTTCTAAGATGCTGAAAAACTGAAAAACAGTAATGACTTTCAATCTTTCCAATAGTGTACTCATGATAATATCACATTAATTTTAAAGAAGGGTTTGGAAAGGGAGGCCCTTTACTTCATAGCTTATTTCAGGTCAACGCCAGAGCCAAGAACAAATTCCACAAACATTCACTGAGCTTGGTAAGTGTCAGATTTAAGTTCTGATCTTTAAATGTATATTTTTTCACTACTAAAATTTTGTCAAAAGCTTTCTCTTAGTTGACAAGTGGAATGAAGACAAAAACCTGGTATTTTTTTAAACTAGAGAATATTGGCTCTTTCAACGTGATTTATACTACTTAGAGTCAAGAAAAAAGGGGTGGATATATTTCTGTCTTAAAGAGTTTCCTGGCTTTACAGATTTCCTTTATTTCTTTTTTTCTTTTTAGCAGTTAAAGGCTCACCAACAAAAGACTCCCAAGAAAAACCAGCCATATATAAAATTTTTGTACCTTTGTTCTTTCTAAGAGCTCAAAGCAGTTTGAAGTAAGAGTACAAATGTGAAAGCAAATAGTACCTACCACAATGCCTGGCATAAAACAGACAATAACTCACAATGCCTGGGATTATAGCATTGCCTTACAACATGTCTGCTTCTAAGGTTTCTCTTGACTCATGGTTTGAGCTAAAAAACTTAGTTTATTATTAAGCAAAAGAAAGACTATTGAAGGAAATATTTTTTTAGCACCCAATCAAAGCTTTGCACCAGTCACCTGGTATATTGTATCTTTCTAAATTCTCTCAGTCCTGTAAAGTAAGAAGTTAAAATGTGCATTTCACGGGTGGTAAAGCTGAGTGAAGCTTAGATAAACTCATTGACAAAACCATCAGGATTTGAATTCAAGTCTCTTCATTCTTTATACACTTTTTTTCACTACTTTAGGCTGCAGTATTATTCTATGACTACCCATCTCATGCAAATTTCAAACGATTTGTCTAGGAACAGGCTATCATCGCCATTGTCTGCTTTTCAAATTGGGCATTAATATTTGTTAGACTTCTAGAGATTGACAAAGTTTCACAAAAGTAATATTGCCTTGGTATATGTGAAGACTTTGCTTCCAATGAGAAGAATATAATTAAAGCCTTTTATTATCATATGAATCATATTATCATATTATCATATTATCATATTATCATATGCTAGCTCCTTGAATATGAAATTATTAAGTAATGGAACAAAGATAAAGATAATAGAAGATAGCGAGGAAGAGAGTTTCTCACCTGGGAGTGCTAGTGCTCCTTGCTCAATTTAGAGATTACAAGTTAATAGCTAATGCTGTTAAATATTATCAAACTTTTGCACAATTTATTCTCCCTTTGAAATGGAGCCTAGACGACTTCGGGACCTTTGTACTTACTGTTCTCTGTGCTTGGGGTACTCCACTCCCCTTCTTCAAGACTGTGCTCAAATGTCACTTTATCGCAGAGGTCTTCCTTGACTTTCCCATATAAAATGTCACCCCCACTTGACCTTATTGTTGTTACTTTCTGTACCTTTCCCCTGCTGTGCTCTTCTTCATATTGTAGCAACTTCCCCATGACATGTGATATTTTCCTGTGTTTATTGTTGAGCTCTCCATGACGAAAATAAGCACTATGGAGCAAAACTTTGTTTGGTTCACTGTATTTTCAGATCCTTGAACAGAGCACATACGAAGTACTCAGTAAATATTTGTTGAATGCATAAATGTAAGCAGAGGTTTGTTTTTATTTATCATTCATTAATTTATTTTCTAAATCTAACTTTTAAAGAATTTATCGCTTCAAGAAATTGGTTTGGAAAACCTTGAAAAATCCTTGAGTCCCTTTCCCACAAGGTATGAAATTAAAATGAAATCCTCCAAGAATTCAACTGTCCCTATTTCAGAGGCATTTATGAGTGTAAAAGTCACTCTTTAAAGGTATAAGAAAAAAATCATAGTGCTCCATTAAAAAGCTAGTTGTAATGACCTATTTTAAAAAGTGGAAGAGATTTAATTTTTCAAAGAAACATACAAGTACTCTCCATGTTATTCACAGGATGAATATTTGTTATGAATGTATTTCAGTCTATTTAAAACTAGAGATTTTAAGTTATTAGCTGTAATCAAATAAAGTAAGGACCCAATTCTTTTCTTACTTCTGATATCTGCATTCCCAACACCTCTCTCTAAAAACAAAACAGAACAAAAAACCCCCAAAACTCTATATACATCTGAAAGCAAGTCAATATTTGTTTCCAGTAGATGGCACTGCAAATCAAGTCTTTATAAGTCTCCTAACTATTACTTCTTTGATCACAGTAATAGTTATTTATTCTGTAGCAATACCATCTAAAGCGACTTACACAGTAGAGACAAAAAGATTGGGGTTTTGAAGCTACAATAAAGTTGGATAGAACATCATCCCAGCACTGATATTTCTTCTCCACATATCCTCATAGTTGGTTATTTATGAAAGGACTGGGTGCATAGAGCAAAAATTGTTTGCTTGCTTAAACATGAAACCCACTTTTTGATATTGGATTTGCTTTGCCAGTTTTAATTTGTTTAGTCTATTTTATATTATAAGTCCATTGGGACTCTCTACATCTATGCACAGTGCCGAATTCATTCTCATTTAGGCCCATTAATGTACAGAGGCAAAGCTGTTCCAGGTCATAAAACACATCCTTGACCTGTGCTGATTTTTTGGTGTGTGTGTGTGTGTGTGTGTGTGTGTGTTGGCCAATAAATACCCCTGGTCATAGAGAATGTAAATGATCCCAGACAACTTCATCTCCACAAAAAAAAAAAAAAAAAAAAAAAAAGACACATGCATATTTTCTAGCGACAGTGGATCTGGATCCAGAAAGGAATATATGTTTAAAAGATATTTTAAACCATTTAAAAAAGACATTACACATGCTATAGAGTAGAACATATTAAATGCTATCATGTATGTAAAAACACCTTGAAGAGTGTCTGGCACAGAAAAGGTACTAAATAAATCCTCTCACCCTTTCTCCTGTCTCTAATAGGGTGGCAAAATAAGGGGACAGTTCTTGAGAGCCAGGCCCCACTCTGCAACTATGCATGAGACCTGTCACTGCACCCCTCTTGGACAACACCTTGCCTCTCAAAGGGGCTGGAAGCGAGGTTATGAGATCTAAAGTATTCTGCCTAACATAAAATAAGATTCACAAGTGACGGAAGTTATACTAGGCACCCTCAGAGGCTGGTGTGACTTGTCAGGGTGTTCATCTTCCTCCGAGGAGAAAAAACTCATCAGTCAAAACTGGCACTTCCATAAGTAACCCATCTCCACTCTTTAAAGAAATGACATGGAGTCTTCACATCATGCATTTTTTTTTTTTTTTACATCCTCTGGGCACTGTTATTTTTTTCTACTGTTGTCAAGGAAGCCTGAAACTCCAAATTGTACAAGAAGCAACCATGGGTTTCTGAAGTGTCTAGAAATGTGGAGGAAGTGCTCTAATAGGTGACAACTTTGAGGACCACTACTCATCACTACACTCATTTAGTACTCTTGACCCATTTAAACAGCGACCTCGATTACCCCAGGCTTTTCTCGGATTGACTGTCATGGGTACTCTCACCTCAGCCCCAGACACTTTTATGGGCAACTCAAACCCATACAGTAAATGCAGAAACACAGCAGTCATCTAAATGAGGCAGAAATATGACTTGAACAACAGTTTCACTGCAGGGCGGTAGGGCAGAAGAGGTCCTTATGCTCTTCCCCTATAGATCTGTTTACTTCGTTTCCCCCCTTTGCTACCCTGGAGTTTACACTCTTGCTGTTTCAAATTGGTAGAGATGTGTTAGAATATTATGGAAAGCAATCTGTGGCTTTGGGATGGGGTGGATTGATAGGCACCTTAGTGTTTGAAAGGACCTCACAGAACATCTAGTCCAATCCCCTTTGTTTTATCCAGGAGAAAAGACTGGCTCTGAGAGGTCACTCGACTTACACAGGTCACACAGAAATTAGTGATGAAGCAATGATGAGGTCATTTGACTCCCAATATACAAGCCAAGTGCTTGAACTGGCAGTAGGGGAAAGGGTGAAAACATTAAGGTGGGGTCTTTAGATTTCACTCTTAGTGACCTTACAAGGGTGATGGAAAACACTCTTATACAGTCTAAATGACAACATCTTTAGGTTTCAAGCCTCTATCTAGTACAGTGATTTTCAACCTTTTTCATCTCATGGCACACATAAACTAATTACTAAGATTCTGAGGTATACCAAAAAATATATTGTATTTTTTGCCAATCTGACCAAAAAATAGGAATAATTTTGATTGAGTTACAAAAAAAAAAAAGTAATTACTTACCCTTTTTGTTCCAAAGTGACTTAAAAAAACCAGGTGCTGCCCTGGCCAGTGTGGCTCAGTCGGTTGGAATGTCATCCCATATACCAAAAGGTTGTGGTTCCAATCCCCAGTCAGGGCAACCGATGGGTGTTCTCTCACACATTGATGTTTCTCTCTCTCCCCCTCTCCCCTCTCTCTAAAATCAATAAGCATATCCTCAGGCAAGGATTAAAAATAGAAAATAAAAATCATCAATCATCAATCAATCAATCAATCAGGTGCCTATACTTGTACATAAGGATTCCTTATACCAAGAGTTAACCAATCAGATGCAACCTTATTATGCCACTTGACCAAAAAGATGAAACTCTATTATGTGACCTATATATTAATGGTTCAAGGCAGGGCATTCACACTGGATGGCCACTGTTGTGTCAGCTGTTGTCATTTTTTTATTTGACAATCTAAGGGAAAAGAGGTCAGTACCCCTGACTAACTAGTCAGGTATTGCACATTTAAAAAATTCTTGCGGCACACTGTTTGAAAATTGCTGCTCTAGTACAAAGAAGATTGTGAAAATTCTCCAAACACTTTGTTACTTTGGGGGGGACTTGGGGGAGACTTTCTCCTGTTTTGCTTTTGTGTCAAGCAAGCTATGTCTAATATCTCATTAGAGATTTCCTATGTGAAGAAAACATAATGGTTTATCTTCTTTAGGGCATTTCCTTTTCTCAGTAGGAAAAAATAGGTTGGCCATGGAATAATTATGAGCAAGTTGACCAACATCTTTCTTGGTATGAAGATCATTGTACCAAGATTTAAGTAATCATATGTCTTTAACATATGAAATAATGCATAAAATTTTTGACTTGTCTGCAATAATTTTTGTGAAGTAATACTAGGAACATACAGAATGTGAGAGAGAAACTTTACAGGTAACTTTTAAAATTCCTACTTTGTGTTATATCACTGGGCAAATAGATATAGCATCTAAATATCTGCCAAGTAATAAATGTAATTTTAATATTTTATATAATTTGGTCTCAGTCATAGGAAAGAATTCCAAAGTTTCCTTGCAGGCACTACTTAGATGTGTAGGTCCATTTTAAAAGTGATGAAATTTGTAGTTTGACCATAATTTAGAAAAGACATAACAGTTACAGTCAGTTGGTGTGATCAAAGGCTTATTTTTACCAAGATTTTTAGGAAATGTTAATAATGTAGAGAGAAATCTTGTGATGTCAGTCCTGAGATTTACATGGTTAAACTTCTCTGAGTTGGAATGCATTATGCCTTCTTTTCTTTGAAACATTCAGCTTTTGCCAGGGCTTTATCCTTGGCTAACAATACTGTGTTTTTTTTTTTTTCTTCTTTATCTTTAATTGATTTAGTGTGGATTCTACATCTGGATACCCATATCCCTAAAGTGCGGGGTTCTGAAATAAAAATGAGAGTTGGAAGGTATTGGAGTGGGATGAAGGGGCTGCGTTAATTGCCTCGGGGAGTCTTCTAACCGATTTTCATTTGCCTTTTTGGTGTCCTTGGATAAAGGAGAATGGAGGGAGACTACAAGAAAGAAAGCTAAGAAACTTTTAAGAAGTCACATGGAAAAAGCAATACAAAAGCAGGAGGTTGACAAACTCGGACAAGTTTCACCACAGACAACGCTGAGACTCTTTGTGATAACAATGCAATAATTGTATACTCTGGCTTCATGATTTTATTTCTTTATTGTAATAGATAAAAAAAAAAAAAATCCAACTCCTCCACACTTTCGTAGACACAGGGACGAAGTAATACCGGGATGTGAGTACCAAAAACATCAAGAAACGCAATTACTTTGGAGAAATCGGAACAGAATGGATACACCATCATCACATTAGGTGTTAGTGTTCTTCTGCATGCTTCTTGTTTTGATGAAATAACATTCCGTGCATAATAATGACTTAAAACCTGTAAACAAGCATGGAGCCGGCGCAAAGGCTGGCTGCCTCCCTAGTCGCCACAGCGGGTGGAGAAGGAACACACCTTCTTTCTCTAAATGGGAGCCGCCTGGAAGTTCTGCTGCGGCCGGGGTGCGAGGAGCGATGCCCTGTCCCTGCAGCAGGTATGGAGAGGGACCTCTAGGTCTGGGTCGCACGTGGGAGGGGTGCCAGACCGCAGCCCCCTGCAGCGTCACAGCCACCTCCGCGGGCGCAGCGTGGGCCAGCAGCCCGGCTCCCTGGGGGTGGATCCGCACTCAGAGCCCTTGGGCTGCAGCGCTCTCAGCACTGCACGAGCAGGTCACCCGGTGGAGGGAAGGGCGCGCGGGCTGGGTCTCCCGCTCCGGAGGTCCTCTTGGCAAGTGACCATCCCCCGTGCCCTCCCTCCCTCCCTCCCTCCCTCCCTCCCTCCCTCCCTCCCTCCCGGCCAGACTGCGTGTTGAAGGAGCGGGAAGATGTGACTGCGCGGTGAGACCCAGGGGGAGAGCCAAGGAGTCTCTGGCGTCAACGTTCTGGATTCCTCGGAGCCGCGGTGTGTCCACAGGACTCGCTTTGGACGGGTCCCACGACACGGAGGGAGGCAGGTTAGGGCTTCGAGTGCGCGGATGGGATGCGGTTAGTTTGAGGAGTCTCTGCCTTCAGGAGCTTTCAAATGAAAGAGCTCGAGGCACCGGCAAGGTGTCTCCAAGAGGAGGGACCCGGGAAGCTGGAGGAGATGCAGACTCGGGCTAGAGTTTGAACTGCGTGAGTTGCTTGACTTCTCTCGGTTTCAAGGTGGCACCTCAGATGGAGGTGTTGACAGGGAAGGCGTTTGGCATGTTGTACAGAGTCTCCAAGACGTAAGGAAATACCATTTCCCCAAAGCGGGGCGTCTCACTGCCTCCGACGCCGGCGCAGGATCTCCGAGCTCTGCGCCCACGTCCGTGCAGAGGGTCAGCCGAGCGCGAGGTCGGGCGACGGCCGCTACCCTGCGCGTCCCTCCCGCGGCCCCTCTAGATCCGCTGGGGCCCCGACGTCGGGGGGAAAACCCACGGGGCAGGACTTCCTCTAGTCCTGCGCGCGGCCAGGCTGCTTCGCTGCTCCGTCCCCGTGTCCCTGCTCTGCCCCTCGCGCTCCCAGGGTCCCGTCCTTCTCGGACCTCGCTTGCCCGAGCCCCCGGGCGCTCGAGGACTTGCTAGGGTGGCGGGGCGCCGGCGGGCGGGAGGAGCGGCGGAGGCACCGGAGCCCGGGGACCGAGCGGCGGTCCTGAGCCTCCGCGGCCTGGGGAGGAGCACGGCGTGCGCGGTTCGTAGGAGAGAACCGGGAGACTGGAGGAACTGTATCCCCTGTGGCAATAGAGCAAACACCCTGAAGAAACGTTTTCGTTTTCTGTTTCCCAGGGAAAGAAATGACAGCCCCCCAACCAGCATCTTCTCCCTCTTGAGAACAGCGGAAGCCCACCTTCGGAAGTTCTCGCTCTTGCCCACTCGGCGTCACCAGGTTTTCCGAATTTGGGGATATTTCGTTCATTCTCTGCCCAGCCATTGCGCCTTAGGTCTTGGGAGCTCCTCTTTGTCTTCCTCCCACGGCCCGGGCCAGGAGCCCGCCGACCCGCACACGCAGGCCGGATACCCTGCCTTGCTCCCTGCCGCGCCACCCCCTCTTTGCTCCAGCAGTGGCCGAGGGCCACCGTAACCCTGGCAGGCTTCTCTGGCCGCCCTACAACAGTCAACCCAGGCCAGGTGCCCTCCTCGGGCACGCCGGCCGGGCATTGCCCCAGGAGACGCCGTGGCGACCCTTGTTACTTGCGTCCTGCCCAGCCCTGGCAGCCCCAATTTAATTTTCTTCCCCTTCCAACACAAGTCCCAGGGAGACCTCTCCCCGACCCCCTTCAGGCATTCCAGCGGGGCCAGGAAACATTTTAATTTCCATAGAAAAGACTCAATTTTAAGCGCAGGGTGGGGCGCAGTGGGCGGGGCGAGGGTGGCTCCGAGCATTGAATTTCTCTCCGGACCTAACGAGCGGTCGGCGGATAAAGCGCAAGTTTGTGCGTGCCCTCGGCGGACGGAGGGATTGCAAACCGAGAAGACAAAGTGTCCAGTGAGATGCGGAGCGCGCCCAGATTCTCCTGCAGACGGGTTTGCGGGAAAGCCTGTGATGTGAACTTTCTGCAGATTGTGTATGGAGGGAGCGCAAGGAAAGGAGGAAGGGGAGCGGGCCGGGAAGGGGGCCGTGTGAGCGTGAAATGTGCCAGCGCGCGCGCGCGGGGGTGTGCTTGTGTGTGTGTGTGTGTGTGTGTGTGTGTGTGTGTGTGCGCGCGCGCGCGCGGTGGGCCCAGGCGCGAGGGCGGGGGGCGAGGAAGGAGTCGAGAACGTCCCGCAGGCTAATTCGTTTAAGACATTCTGCCAGCGCTGGAAAAAGGTCCTTGAAGGAGTTCGCTGCGCACACACACACACAAAATAATAATCTTAAAAAAGAGTGCCGGGCATGCGCACAGAGAGGATGCCATATTGGAATGAGGCTGTAGTGGGAGTCGGAGGACCGAAGCGGGCGCGCGAGGGAGGCGGCGGGCGGGGAGCGAGCGAGCGAGCGAGGCGGAGCGGGCGGGAGCCAGGCAGAGCCCGCGAGCGAGGCCGGCGTCGGCGCCCGCGGCGCCCGGGGCCTTGGTCCAGCCGAGCCGAGCACGAAGTTCACCAGGTAGGACGCCGCGCCGGCCGCTGTCTCCGCGCCCAGCCCGCCCCGCCCGCAGACCTCCGGCCCGCAGGTTGAGTGCGCCGGTCAGTTTGCTTTCTTATTTTTAGCTTAGAAAAAAAGGGGAGCTCGAGCCTACCGGGGGCAGGGGGCTGGTGAGGGGGTGCTGCGGGGAAGGAGCGAAAGAGAAAGGCGGGAGGAGAAAGCGACAGCACTTGAGCTGAGCCCCAAACTCCGCTTTGCGCTCCGCGTTGTCATTTTTGCTTCCTCTGTCCCCTTTCCCCTCGTCCCTGGGCTCTGAAAAGCCCTGCCTTCCGGGAGTCCGTCCTTAGTTGCAAAGTGCCCTCCTCCCCGGGCGCGAGCTGTCCCCTCCCGCCGCCCACCTTCCTCATCTGCGCTCCTGTTAGCGACGCAGGCGCCCTCTGTGCCCCCCGTCTCCAGGCTGGGGTCTCTCTCTCTCTCTTTCTCTTTTTGGTGCGTGTGTTTGGGGGGGGGAGGGGGGTGAGCACCGGAGACCAGCCATCCAGGGGGTGAAAAATCGGAACACATTCGGAATCGCCCCCTTGGAAACATTTTCCAGGGCCGCTGAAATGAAATTGTCAGTAGTAGTTTCGGAGCGTGCTCCGGCGTGGACGGCCTTTTTGTTCTTTTTTTTTTCTTTTTTCTTTTTTCTTTTTCTTTCTTTAAAGTAATATCCTGTCACTTGGGGCTTTCCTGTTGTCTACTTTCCTATGACCTCTTTTCAAAATTACTAATCCGATCTGGCTTTGGAGTTATTTTTGTGTGTGTGTGTGTGTGTGTAAAATCCGCCAAAAAGCACACAAACCCACAACTGTAGGAACTGCTAGATATATTTATTGATTTTGACCCCGGGAGTGTGTGCGGGGGGGGGTTAAGCCGGGGGAGGGGGGGCCTTGGGAGTGGGAAGTGGCTGGCTCGCCGCGGCCGGACGCACGTCCAGGGCTCGATCTGGACTTGTGCTTTCTTGGAAGCGCTACTACTGCGGGGAAGGAGTCTTCAGAAGCCGTGCCAATTCCAATATGGCGGGCTAAGGTGGCTTTCGAAAACTGAAAATAAAGGTTTTGAAGTGGGAAAAAACCCCGCTGGAGTTGCCATCCCCCAGTTTCGACTTTCTTTGGCTACTCCAGGAGCTGCTTTAGCGAATTAAGTGGGGGAGAAGGAGAGGAAATGAGCTGCCTTCGTTTTTTCCGTGGTTAAAGTCTGCGTGTTCAGTCCATTGCTAGAGGGGAAAGGGGTGCCGCTGGCCGGGACTGGGGCCTTCCAGCGCCGCGGCTGTGTGCCTCTGGATCGTGTGCATACCTGCGTGTGCAGTTGCGGGGGGGTGGGGGGTGGGGTGGGGGTGGGGGTGGGAGGCGGTGATGTCAAAGAGACCCGCCCGGAATGTGAGTGTGCGCGAGCATCTTGGAATCAGACCCTGCCATGATTTGACGTGACAAACTGCTGACACGTGGTGCAAAATACATGAGCGGAGAAGGAATGATTTATTTCGGCTTTTCATGAGACGAGTTCTCGCGCTCGCGTTCTCTCCGTACGCTGGATCCCGTGCGGTAAAAGCTCGGAGTAGGTGGAGCGAGGAGGTGCTGTTTAAAAGGACTTATGAAAAGGTCCTGGGTTTTGGGTGCCGCTGGGCTGCGGACGCCTGTGGGGTTTGTGCGCGTGCATGCGTGGGGGCGCACTGCCCTTAGCGGCGGCTCCTGCTGCCCTTCGCGCCGCGGCCGGGTGGGAGGTGAGGGGCCAGCGGCCGCGACGTGGGGAGGGTGAAAGTGGAGCGGCGGAAAGTCGGGGGCAGTCGGACCTCCGCCAAAAAGCGTGTAGGGTCCAGGCAAAGAGTTGCTTTGGAGTTGCGCTCTAAGGGAGGTGGGGGATGGGGAAAGCGTTCTTGGAAGAAAGTGTCTCTTGCCCAGGTCCGGCACCTCGAGGGTTCGATTGCGGAGAGGAATCTTCCCAGCTAGAGGGCGGGGCCGTAGCCTTGGGGTTTGAGTGGGCCGTTTTGTGCCTGGGAAAGGCCGGCCTCCGGGGCCCAGGAGGGTCTGGGACTGGATTTTGGGTCAAAGTCTGAGCGAGTAAGGGGAGCCCGAGGGTAAGCAAGCAAACCCGAGCTCGCTTGGCTGTCAACAGGGGTCGCCAGTGGCCAGGACGCAGCGGCGGAGCGGAGGTTGCGCGGCGCTGGCAGCGGGAGGGACCGGGAGACCGGGGCCATGCGGCTTGCAGCGCACGGTGCCCGGGGCCTGGCGATGACTTGTCCGGGGGACTGTCTCTGGACTGGTGAACCTGATGGCACACCTGCCAAGTGCACCAATTCGTTTTTAAATCATAGTGTTGGCTAGGTTTGTGGGTAACGCCGTAACGTGGTCTTTTGGGCATTTGCAGGGGCCTATGGGGGGAATCGGTAGGATCGTCTCGGCCTCCCCACTTAGACGCCGCTCTGTCCGAGAGGCCTGTCCCTCCCGGTGTCCCGTGGGTGGGTAGGGTCAGGGTTAAGCGTCAGTAGGCTTGGAGACCCTGTGGCAGATTTTCCCTCACATGGGAAGCGAGGAGGGGCGACGGGCGATACTTCTGCTAAGACGCCCTCTGCCTCCTGGGGCCGAGCGCGCGGCGCGTCCCGGGAGCTGCCAGCCTGCGCTGCCGGTGCGTCCTCTCGGGGACTGCTCTCCTGTGGGCTTCGCAGACGTGGAAACCAGCCTAAAATGGCTCTGTGGTTGTAAACTGCAGTTTTAGCCGGGAACCCCTCCCCTCCTCCTCCTGACGTCGCCGCTGACAAGCGCACTATTCCCTCCAGCTCCTCGAAACCCGCGATTTTGCAATTAGCTTTGCCGTGGAAGTGAATGTACAACCGATTACAAAGAACATTCCACGGAATTTCGAAGGGTCCAAGCTTCCCTTTATTGTGGGGAGGAGCCGGAGGAGCCTGGGGGACCACCACCCAGTACCCCGGGGCGGGGAGGGAGACTCCGGGCGCTCAGGCGGCCGGGGGCTGGGGGCCTTTTTGGCAAAAAACGGAGAGGGAGGTGCCCCCGGGGCGTGGAGGGTGGCCGTGCCGGAGAGGTTGCCACCCCCCAGGGTCGCGGGTCTTTGACGGCGGGAGTGCAGACATGATGCTGGGAAGCCTGGGAGACGGTTCCCAAACTTCTGCAGACCAGCTTGCAGTTTCGCTTTCGGAATTTTCGGGATCTGCGGGCTTGTAGAGTTGGATGGGATTCCGGGAAGGGCAGGGCGCCAAGGGCCGGCCGTGCGGATTCTCGTTTCCCTTTTGGTGCAATAGCCAGACTTCTCAGCCACCCGGGCGTCCCTGCTTTGCCTCCCTGGACCCTGCGGGTGCGTCGGAGGGTCTCGGGCTCCCGGCCCGGCTCGGGAAACCGCTGTTCCTGCGCTAGGTTTTGTCGGCTGCGGCGGCGCTGCTTCGGCGGATGCAGCCCGTTGGTGGGAACGGCTCTCGACGAGGGCGAAACCTTACCTGAATCCGGATCCATCGCCGCTGCCCTCCACTTTCTCTTACCTCTCCACTCTTGCGCCATAGTCGAGGGACCTGGGGGATCGATTGACGTGTCTACACCAAGCAAATGGATCCTTGTTTTACCAGGTCGGAGAACACACAAAAGCAGGTTTAAATTCGGCCTCATTTCCTGGGGAGGCGGCTGGGGGTGGGGAGAGAGGTTGAGCCGCTTGAGTGGGGGAGGGAAGAAGCCTGGATGGTCCGAAGGAATTGTTGGCCAGGCTCGCCTTTGAGGTAGGAGATTGCTACTTTCTCCCTGCTAAGCATTAAATTTGCACACACTCTACTTCCTCCCTTCCATAAATAAATACTGTCTCAGATCTTTACCTTAGCTAGTTGCTGGGACCAAGCTGCCTGCCTGAAACGGGGTGAAGAGACAATTACACACACCCATGCACATCAGAAACCCTCCAGTCCCCTAACAGAGTTTGTACTGTGCGCAGGACCCCTTTTCTGGGCCAGTGTAAACCTCTGCTCAGTAGCAGGGCGATTCAGACTATCCTTCTGGGGACACGAATTTCAATAATGATGGAAGTCATTTGTGAGAGAACTTTTCCTATTCATGTTTTCTTGCAGAAATTATGGACTAATTTTTTTTTTTTATTAAAAAAGCCATGTTAGGTACAAACACCTAGCTTTATGATTATTGTCTTAATAAAAAGAATCCAGCATAAGTTCCTGAAGAAAGTGGATCTCAGGATTGGCCTCTCCTCTCTATTCTCTCTTATCACAAGACCTTCCTTTGCTGACCTAGGAGTACCGAACCATTTTATCAAATCCCATTTCTGTCACGCTAGCTGAAGTGGCATTTTCCACGTTTCTCTACATGCCAGTGTCCCCAAAGGATTTGCCCCACCTGAGAAGAAATGCTGGGTGATGGGAACATTGAACATGGCTCTGAGTAGTAAGTGAGTGAAGGTTCCATTTGACTGATACAGTGCTTTTGGGGTTTAAGAAGTATGCAATGAAAATGCAGACTCTGCAGGGCCTATACTTAAGCCTAAAATTTTTTTTTTCAGGGTATAAAAGTAAAATAATTATTTTTTCAATAATTCGAACAACAATGATCTGTAGTGGGATTTGAATTACTTCCAGTTCTAGTGTTCTAAGTTTGGATATTTCTCTCTTCGTATTATACTGTTTGGAATATTTGGAGTTCAATTAGCAGTGTAAGTGATCATAAAGAATTTGTAAGAGGTTCTTGTACCAAAATGAAATTAGAATCTGTAATTCAAGACACATTTTTGTTTTTGTTCTTACATCTATGTTGTTGGCGACAATAGAAATCCCCAGTCTGGGGTGCAGTAAAGAAGGGAACTTTATTGAATGCCCGACAGCTCAATTCTGACACAGTGGGGCTGTTTGTGGGACAGTTCAGTTGTGGTAACAGCAGGGCTGTGAGGCAACCCTGGGGCCAGGCTCCTCTGACTAGACAGCTCTGCTCTGCTCAAGTCAGCAAGATATCTTTGGTGTTTCAGCTCAGAAGGAAAACCACCTTAGATGGAAAGGGAAAGTGCACTCCCAAAGCCTGAGGAGACTGACTTATATAGAAAAAAGTCCTCCTGTCCTCCCTAATGCAAATGGGGACTCCAAATCATCAAAGTTTGATTGGTACAAAAGGCACTGTCCGATTGGTCAGAACAGAGCTGCTCTGATTGGTCGGTGAAGAAGCTGATGGGGAATATAGCTGTGCAGGTAAGACTGGGGGGTACAGCCTCAGTCCTACTGGCTGAAATAGGATTCCAGGAACTCCTTTATAAGGACCCGCTCAGAAGGCAGAAACAGTGTGGTGGGCAGGCTTCTCCTGAGGTGCAATTTTTTGTGAGAGGCTCCTGTGTAGAAATGGCTGCTGGGCTCTGTTTTTTAAAATTCGAGGTCTTCTTTGTAGGTATATTATCTTCTTTCTCAGGGTCCACACAACCTATTGTCCCCGTTCTACCAATAAAAAAAATTAGAGAACTTGTGCTTGTCACAACAAACCAGAAAGTCAACCTGTGCATTCAGCATGGTGATCCAGGATCTAACAACTCTGCTTTGTAAGGAAGATTTCTGACAGAGGACGAGAGAAGACAGAATCAGCAGGTGTGGCTTCTGGTTTCAGAGATGTTTCTGTCCAGCTCTGTGACGTAGGACCAATTACGTCAGCTTTCTGAGGCTCATCTTCTGTATCTACAAAAGTATCGCATTGGACTGGAACCTTAATTGAAGATCTCCGTGCTTCTGTTGGGGGAAATATTCTGTAATGCAGCACATCTATGAAGGCATGGCCAAGTGATTCATCCTTTGGACTCGTGTCGGCAAAGTATAGTGAAAACACGACTGACCTTGGTTGACAGTGGCTTGAGATGGTATTTGTGAAATAGTTAGTGGGTTGTAGTTCACTATGCAGAAGCGCTGTTATTGTTAAGTGACATAAGCTCAACGTGGGGTCGTTTTCATTCCTGCTTTGGAAAAGGAGAGACATAGAGAAGACTGAGGCATACACAAATGTAGCCTTCACAAATAACCCCAGTAGTGGCATGGGCTGGGTTAGGTCAGCATGTCTGAATACAGCTCATAAAGAATACCTGATTTATGCCCGGCTGGTGTGGCTAAGTGGTTGAGCGTCGGCCCATGAACCAAGAGGTCACCGGCTTGATTCTCAGTGAGGGCGAATGCTTGGGTTGTGGGCTCAGTCCCCAGTAGGGGGCGTGCAGGAGGCAACCAATCGATATTTCTCTCATCATTGATGTTTCTATCTCTCTATCTTTCTTCCTTCTGCTGTCTCTAAAATCAATAAAACATATTAAAAAAAAAAAAGAACACCTGATTGAGTTTGCTCCAATAATTCCCAGGACTAGAAAGGGACATTCCATATAGCCCTCTGTATCCCAGTATCCCCAACAGGGTGAGAAAGTGGACCTCAGTCACTAATATTTGTAGCATGGGTGGGTGACTGCAGCCTCCTGGTTACCCAGTGAGCAAAAGAATTGGGGTCTGATCGTCCATTTTCCATTCCTTCTCTTTATGTTGGGCCACTAGGCAGTATTTCCTCTCTTTGTCAGACTAAAAATGTCCAGAGATAGTTCATAAGAAAAATGATTTTGTTGGCTAAAACCAGTATTGGCTGTGTTGAAGTTCGCCTAAACAAGATGTTTATGGACCATATTGTATAATGTAAGTAAGGGAAGGCAATCAATTTAGAGTTTGCAGTATAAAAAGGAATATTATTTGATTATATGAAGTAACCAAATAAAATTCTTAAGGATTGGCTTTCAATAACTAGTTCAGCAGTGTTCTGATTAGAAGATGCTACTATCATACTCCCCATCTGGTTAGCCAGGAGGGAATTTCAAAGAATGATAATACTTACCCATACACTGAGAGTTAAAATCCCTTGTATTATTGACACTCCCTAATCAAAAAGTTTTACTTTCTTGTCACTTAGCTTTCCATTCTTGTGATAAGATAGATATCTTTGACAGTGATTAAAAAAGAATCCATTGTACTTTTCAGTTTCATTCCTTTTGATTTTATTAAAAACAAAAATGACACATTTTGGTAGGTACAGTGCTTGTTAAAGCATTTGGTGAATTCTGAAAAGTAGGGCAAATGATGTCATCAGCTGTGACCACAGAAGAGGGATTTGGAGCTGGTGGGGCGCGGGAAGGTGGAACAGATTTTTATCCTGTGATTCCCCCCCCCCCCCGAAGTTTTATTGGTTAAGAAAAGATCTTATAAAGACTTCTTAAAGTATACTCTCTCTGCTTTCACCTAAATTTGGCAAGTTGCAGCTGTTGCTGTTTTCCATTTCATTAAAAACTGAAGTATGAATGACAGCACTTTAAGGTGTAATATAAGAGTCTGAAATTCCAAGTGCTAGTTTCTACAAAGTCTCATTTTTAATATAATTTAAATAGGAGCTCATTGAAAAACTGGACACTTGAATCTGTAGCTCTAGGGATTAAGGGTGAAAAGATTATGGAATTAATTAGATTTGTAAGTAACTGTTTACTTCGAATAATGTTAAAGTAAAAATAATTGCTTATTTAAATATCTGCTGTTGGACAGGAACTCTTATTGCTTTGTATTTCGTTTACTTGATGAGAGTGTTATCACCCCTGTTTTACAGATGAGGAGAATGAGGCTTTAGAGAGCCTGAGTAACTTTTAGTCTTTATGTGTGCCACACAGAGCCTGTGGCTGTAAGTGCATTCTCTTATTTAGTCTTTATATGTGAGTGTTGTTATCTTTATTTTATTGATAAGGAGATTGAGTCTTTTGAGAAGTTTTACAAGATCATACAAATAGGGGTTTTCTTCTTATTTAATTTGAAATGAAGTAAGGCTGGAGCATTTTCTTTTTGCATTTAGTTCAGGTGTCCATGGGAGAGCAGAGCTTTTAAGGGAAGCTTAAATCACTGTTTTTAAATGTGGACATGAAAGTACTCTGTTTCCCTGGGTTGGGATAGAAAGTTTTCACTGTCATGTAAATTGACCATTAAAGATTTGGTAAGGTTGAATTTCTGAAATTTCATCTTGATTAAAGAATAACTGGTTTTCATATAAATCAGTTTCCTTTTTTCCCTTCCTCCCCAAGACGCTACTATGCTTATGTACGTTAGAATAAGTTTTAAATATTCTCAAGTGTGGAAGAAGTGGAGAATGGAAAAAACAAAAAGACACTACGGGAATCTGGGGAAGAGAACCAGGATTTTCCCTTTTATATAGTTTTGGCCACTGATGAGCATAGACTTTTGGATTCACCTTAAGATTTTGGCTTTTTATTAGATTACTTTATTCTCTTGTACAAAATGACGACAAACCCCCTGAAGCTGCCCTTTGTGGTAGACCTAACTAATCACTGTCTGTCTGGTTCCCCTTTGGGGCTCATCAGCTGCATGTAGACTTCTCTCCTGGTGAAGCTAGAAGCTGGAAAATCAGGTCTTCTTTGCTCTATATGAGCAGAAATTAATCTCACCTCCTTTAAAGCACAGCAGAAAAAGTCAAGTTTTGCCAAATCAAAGTAGCTGATTTTTTATAGAAATTGGCTTTAGCATTATTTTAGAAAATACACTGAGTATGAGGTAGTTAAACTATAGTCTGATGGTTACAGTGAACCAGTGGCCCAGAGCATTTTGTGTGACCTTGGCTGAGTCTGTTTCCTTTAGTCTTCAGCCTCCCGTCTTCCATTTTTTCTGTGATGAATAGCAGGGTAGAATTCTTGCTGAGTGCGAATATATCTTAAAAACCTGCTTTAAAAGGTAAAAGACATGCAGCTTTGTGACATATACACTTTTTGTTAGAGAAAAAAAATCTCTCTCTGACTTGTATAAGGTACATGCTTAACAGTTGCAGAGGAAACATTTGTACTTGCAGTCATTTTTCTTTTTTCCCATCTCCACCTTAAAAAGGATGTTTCCCTCTGGGTTTTTTTTTTTAATGTTATATACTCAGTAATAGTCTTTTTGTCTATGTACTAAGCAAAAACACTCACCGGGCATGCTTCAGAACAGGGGATCTGTCATTTGATATAAATGGACGCCCCTTGGTGCATTGCGTAGGTTGGAGTTCTTCAATTAAAAAAGACAGATTCATAAAAGACTGTTCTGAACAGCCTCCAGTTGGTGCTCTGTCTGAAAGAGATGCATTCCTTTTCACGCATTGCGGAGAGCTTGAGAATACTCCCTAAAATGAGTGGAGATAAGGACAGGAAATGTCAAGGGGGATGCTGCCAAAACTTAGGTTGCATTACTGAAGTGTTTGCATGCGCTTCTGCAGGGAAGAAACTGGATTTGCCTTTCTGAGGGCAGAGAAGTGGGAAAGAGGCACCTGGGAATGGAGATGCCTGGGAGGAAGAGGCGAGTTTTCTGGAGATAATAGTTCACCTGCACAGGTGAGAACAGGAGGACGATAAGGGCAACGGTAACTCCTGAGGACAAACGTTTACTTTCCAAGGCAGTCTGCTTGTTTTAATATTAATATCATTGTGGCTATTAACTCGCTCAGTTAAACTTCATCTGCTTTTAATCATAACTTATTTTCCCGTAATACATAGTATTTTATTTGCCAATGAACAAGCAACAGATGTAAAATCCCTACTCGAACTTCTAGCCTTATGTCGAAGGCTGTAGTATGCATCCCGCTGGGCTCATTTGGCCTAAGGTTGATTTGCTAAGATTTCCACCGACATGTCAACCTGATTTGGGTCCTTGAACCCTACAGCCCTCACTCTTACACATTTTGTCTTGGTTTATCTTTTTTGAAGTTCACAGCCTTAATTTTCCACTTGATCCAATTAAGAGGCTTTTAAAGTTCCGAGTGTGTAAAAAGATGTGTATTTGAGAGACTTACCTCCCAGGTTTTTTGATTTTTGTTTTTGTGGGTGATTTTTCAGATGCTTATTTGATGGAAGGTGAGATTCTACAGGAATTGGTGCTTTCTTTAGGCATATCCTAAGCGAGAGCTTTCCTAGCTGTGTAGAGGGGAGGGTGGAAGCTATACGTCAGGCCCAGAATGTTCTGAGAAGCATTAAGGTCCATGTGCTAATTAAATAGAAAAAGGAGCTAGGCAGAACACAGCTGGTGATGGTTCATAGTGAAGTTGACGTTCCTGAGATGATGCAGGGCCTCACAACTGGCCAAGCCAATCCCTGCCAAGTGTGCTTCTCTGATTTTAGGTAAGGAGATGTCAACAGTTGAATGCCATTGTTTAAATAGAAGCTGATGGATGTGCAGCAGCTTCAATATTTCTCTGCTCGCCTCTCCTCTGGTCCATTCTCTATAGCACTACTCCTGAAAAACAGCCAGCTCTGGAATCAAATATCCCAGCCACGGTTCTCGATGCCGATGTTCTGTTTGCAGGCAGGAGAACTGTGCTAGGGGAAGTAACAGTATTTGGAGCCTGGAGTTTTGGCCCTTGCCATTCATTGTCTTTTAAAACTAACTTCAGTATGCTTTCTTCCTTCCAGCCAGCTGTCGAGTACTACCGGACACGCTCTTCCCCTTTTCAGCCCTCTGCTGCCATGAACTAGAGCGGCTCCCTGTAGTTTATTCGATTTAAGTCTTTGAGTAACCAGCTTGGCACTTTGGGCCTAACCCACCTCTTCTGTGAAAGCTTTTGGGATTCAGCTCAGACTATGTGAATGTTTCCCTTTTCAAGCCTCTTCCATTTGAGTGGATGCCGTATTATTCTGTCCTACTATACACACTTAGTTTTAACAAAGAAGGTCAGTGAAAACCCAGATTCCCAGCAATGTTTGAGTGGGAGGTGAGACTTCACAGGGCTTCCAGACCAGTCATTGTGGTTTCCAGATGAGAACAGTGTTGCTTGTGGTGGTTAAAAGGCCAAGAGCATATTCTGTAAGTGGTATTTACAGTACATATATGCAGGTCTTCTGCCACCCCTGCTGGGTTGGTTGGAAGTCCCATGTTCTTTACCAACCATAGTAAATTAGGGTTTTTTTTTTTTAAAAAAAAATATCTTTATTGATTTCAGATAGAGGAAGGGAGAGGAGAGAGAGAGGTAGAAACATCAGTGATGAGAGTCATTGATTGGCTGCCTCCTGCACGCCCGCCCCTGGATGGAGCCAGCAACCCAGGCATGTGCCCTGACCTGGAATCCAACCTCAAAACTGCTGAACCACGCCCTGCCGGGCATAAATTAGGGTGTTTTTATTGACTTTGCATAATTGGCGATGAGACTCCACTAGAGTAAACTTCTTTCATGCAGTTAAATGATATAAGTTATAAAATTTGATTTATGCTCAATTTCATGGGTATATCTATGACCTAAATACCTAAAAGGATTTAGTTGGGTCTTTCAAGGCTTTGTCCTTCTTTATAATAAATAAGTAGTTAATAAATACATAAATAACATGCAGGTAAATAGTTAATACATAAATGAACTAACAAGATGGTGCACAGCTAGTGCTTGGATTTGGTTTTCTGTTTTGAGCATGGGACATGGAAAGCTCTTATTTTTCTCAAGCCCATTTTGAAGGACTGATTTAGCTCACCTTCTACTCAAGTAATACATGCCGTCTGATTGGGAGGTTAAGAGGTGACAGTTAGTTTGTTATTGTGGGAACAATAGGCTGCCACTAGCCCTGGAATTTACTTATTGACGGCTTATTATCCCCAGCGTATCTTATTTCCCAGTATTGAGGTATGAACCTGATTGTAAAAAATTAGCATTTCTTATGCTGGGGCAGCAATTTGTGTCAGATTTCAATCTATTTAGAGTGAAAACCAATGAAGCCTGGTTGAAAAATGGCACATAAATTGCTGTCCTAATCAAGGTAAATCAAGCTCCGAGTGTATGGGGGATGGCAAAATTCCATGAGCTTGCTGCCCCAAAGAATCAGTTCCTCTCCTTGATGATGGAATCAGGCAGGGCCTGTCTCTTAGACAGGCTGAGAGTTGGCTGGTAAGAGTGGGGAGGAGATGGGCTTAGTCAGGCATTATTAGTAGAGTGATCTGGCTGACAGGGTGGATAGAAATAGAAGGAAGCTCTCCTTGATAATAGTGCTTGGCAGTTAACACTGCTTTTCATCTTTAAAGCCATTTACAAATATGGTCTTGCAGATACTCTTGTGATCAGAGGCTTTTTTGGAAAACGGAAGGAATGATTTGCCAGAGATCAGGTTTTGGTAGAAAATTTGGTTGCGCATCCTTCAGGATCCTCTGAGATTGTCCATTTTGAATGAAATGTTTTGAAAGGCTTTAGCTTAGATTATGTGTCCTGTGCTCATTTTGACATTCCTGGAGTGTGAAATGAGGCAGTTTTCTCTGTGGTTTAGACAGACTAGATTTCCAAGGGCAGCTAGAGCATGTCTGGAATTTCATAAGTTTTTAGTTTTTTTAAAATATGTTTTTATTGATTTCAGAGAGAAGAAGGGAAAGGGAGAGAGAGATTGAAACATCAATGATGAGAGAGAGTCATAGATCGGCTGCTTCCTGCACGCCTCCGACTGGGGATCAAGCTCACAACCCGGGCATGTGCCCTGACCGGGATTTGAACTGTGATCTTCTGATTCATAGGTTGATGCTCAACCACCAAGCCACACTGGCTGGGCCATAAGCTTTTAGTTTTGACCATCACATTTTATTTTCTATCGGAGAATATTTCCTTTTTTGAGTCATGTTAAAAAAACAACAAACAACAGCAAACCTTTTCCTATGTCAGAGTAGCAAGCTTGAAATTATGAGTATGTTATTAGGCAGTATCCGGTAGCTTGCTTACTCCATTTCATTTAGGTTTTTTTTGGAGTTTTGTCCTGTTCATTCATTTGGGATGTGTTCTTGTTTCCTTATTTTGACTGCCTCCCTGTGTTTGTTTCTATGTAGTAGGTAGATCTGCCAGGTCTCTCAGTCTTGGCAGGGTGGCCTTGTATAGTAGGTGTCCTGGGGGGCCCAGTGGTGCAGTCTCCCTGGTCACTTGAGCTGGGTGCTACAGGGTGTCCCTGAGTTGCAAGCGCCTACCTGTTGTAGGTGAGCCTTGATTGCTGTTAGCACGTTATTGGGTGGGATTGACCCTCAGGCTGACTGGCTTTGAGGACTGGTCATGACTATAGCAGACAAGCAGTTGTGCGGAGGTTGACCCCACTGAGTGGGATTCACTTCAGCAGGGCTCTGTTGCCTACTAAGTCCATCCTTTGGGTGTGTTGTTTGTGGAGTTAATTAGGTGGTGCTCTAATGTGGTCTGAAGTCAGCTACCAGGTGTTGTTGGGTCTGGGGTCTCTTAGTGGGGGCTCTGGTGTAGTCCTAGGCCAGCTGCTGCCTCTTGCGTCTTCATAGGAGCTACAAAGTGATCTGCAGTTGTTAGCTGCCTGTGCTGAGTTTGGAGGCACCTGGGAGAGGCTGTGCTGCCAACTGAGGCTGTTTGGCACTAGTCCCAGGCTTGGGGCTGCTTAGCAAGGGGTACAGGTCATGCCAAGGCCAAACATTGCTTGTTTGGCATTTGTGGACACTTGAGAGATTTTAAAAGAAAGTCTGTAGTGCAGGTGGAGGCTGGCTACTTGTGTGGAATAGCTGCTGAAAGAGGATCTGGCTGGGCCCTAAGTTGAGTGGGGCAGAGTCTCAGGGTGGGGTCTCAGGGTGGGGTAAGCGGTGATGGAGACTTGGGAGGGGGGAGGGCTCAGGGAAGGAACAATGGCACCAGCTGGTACTTCTGCCCACCAGCACTTCCTGACTATGGTGGGGTGGGGTCAACAAAGGAACAGTTTTGTACTTGTGTCTGGGGGAGAGCTGGAGAGCCCTCGCTGTGAAGCCAGACAATTCTGTTCTTCCCAGTATGGCCCTATCACTCTTTGAATTACTGCCCCTTCTCTGGAGCTTAGAGCAAGTGGTTGGGAGTGGGGGAATCTATGCCTTGGCTCTTTAAGAGGATACTTGGGACTCCAGCAACCCTAATTCCCACCAGCACTGAGTTCCTGCTGATTTTCACAGCCAGCTGTTTTGGGGGATCCTCTTCATGGCTCTGGTGCTCCAGGCTGGGAACCTGGTGTGAGGCTGGGACCCTTTTTTCTTCAGGGGGACCTCTGCAGCCCAGATATCTCTCCCAGTACTTAACCACCACAGGTTGGTGTGGGACAACCCTGTTTCACGTCTCCACCCCTCCTATCAGTCTCTACAGGGCTTCTTCTGCATTTCCTTAGTTATAGGACTTCTGTTCAGCTAGATTTCAGGCAGTTCTCAATGATGGCTGTTTCTGTAGTTTAGTTGTAACTTTGATGTGGTTGTGGGAGGAAGTGAGCACAGCGTTTACCTACTCAACCATCTTGACGGGAAGTCCTTAGAAAGAGGTTTTTGAAATTAAATTGTAAAACTCTGTAGAAGAGAAGAAGAAGCTGAAGAAATATCTTATATGGCACATTTAAAGAATGGCAGAAAATAAAAGGGAAAATTAAGGAAATCCAGCGTTTGAGTGAATATTAGAATGAAACAACAGAGAACACAGAGATGAGGAAATTTTAGCAGTAATTCAAGAAAATATCCTAGAACTGAAGAACAGTCTTCAGTGTTGAAAGAATTTCAGTCTTGAAAAGAAGTCAGTCAGGGCTCCCAAGCCACAAGTAGATTGCCACTGGACACATCATTGTGGCATTTCAGAGTCTCAGAATACTTCTCAACAGTGGAAGCCAGAAGCCAGTGGAAGCCAGAAGCCAGTGGAAACCATCAAAATGCTTGAGAGAGGATGTTTTTCCAACTCAGAATTTTTTTTTTACCTACCTAAACTATTGGTTAAAATGTGAGAGTAGGTTAAAGACATTTTTAACCATATGAAGTTTCATATGTTTTCCACCTAAATCCTCTCTTAGGAACCTATTGGGGAATGTGCTCCATCAAAAGGAGGGAAAAAACAAGATCTGGGCAGGTCTGGGACACAGAACAGGGGTGACCTTACAAAGAAAGAAGTGAAGTAAGATTTCAGGCTAGCATCTGGGTACCAGGCACAGAAGGCAGTTGGTCTAGATTAGAGCAGAACAGAAGGACTTGGTAGAAATTGCTTCAATATGACATTAATAAAATGCCTATATACCTCAATTTATCTAGAGGAGAGTTAGGCAGTTGATGGAAAAATTGCATTTGAATGGGTGATAAGTATGTAGAAAACTAAGGATGTGGGGAAGACGAGACCATCATAACTCCAGAGAAAAGTTGCGTAAGAAAGGGAAAAGGAATCCAAGCATGTGACATAACCATGCAGACATATCCATTGCGGGGGATAAAGGTGTGAGAGATGGAGAGAGAGAAAGAGAAATAGGTAGGTAGGTCGTGTGACTAGTAGGGCTTTATTAGTCATTGATGATGCAAACTGAAAAACTAAGAAGTAAGGTGGTGTTCAGAGATTTGGAGATGAATGCCAAAACAGTCAGCTAAAATAGATGAAATTGATTGTCTGGGGAGCAGGACATGGGGACGGGAGGACACGGGCAAGAGATTGTGCTGGTTTTTTGGGAGGGGCTCTATAAGCCTTATAGAATATTTGGCTTTTAAAATTATATGCAGATATAACATATAAAATCACCTGCTAGTCTATTATCTCAGTAAAGCTAAGGAAAACTCATCTGCTAGGAATGAGGGGCCTAATTCCTAGGGATTATATAATCCATTCTCCTCTTGATATTTGAGCACACCAAGGCCTGGAAAAAATAATTGCTACAGGTATGTAGATCCATTGGGAGCATAGCTCCACCATGAATAACCAGGATGATACATGCTTGGTATTGCCACTGGTACTGAACTTTTATGGAGAGCAACCTGGCCTGACTTTAGGCAGCGGGTATAGCAAAGCTTGACTTTGTAAAACAATCGAATTGAGATAACTGGCATTCTGTAAGGAAAACTGGAATGCAAAACTACTTAATGAACATTATTTACTGCAAAACTATTTCTAGAAAATCCACCTCTCTTTACATTTAAATGACTTTGCAGGAATACTGTGTTCTCTAGTATACCTATGATAGATATCTTTTGATAAAGAACAACTTTTATCTTTCTAAGCAACCCAGATAAAAATCTCTTTTTCATAAAGCGTTTGTTCTTAGAGTACAGTCTTTGGATCAGCAGCAACAACAGCACCTGGGAACTTATTAGAAATACAAACGATTAAGCATCACCCAGATCTACTGAATCAGAAACTCGGGATGGAGCCCAGCAGGCTGAGTTTTGACAAGTCCTGCAGATAATTCTGCTATACCTTAAAGCTTGAGAATGGCCAAAATAGTTAATGAAGTTATAGGCAATGCTGATCCCCTCACTTCTTTTTTTAAAAAAATATGTTTTTGTTGATTTTTAGAGGGAGAGGGAGACAGGGAAAGAAACATCGATGAGAGAGAAACATCGATCGGCTGCCTCCTGCACACCCCCTACTAAGGATCAAGCCTGCAACCCGGGCATGTGCCCTGACCTGGAATTGAACCGGTGACCTCTTGGTGCATGGGTTGATGCTCAACCACTGAGCCTCACCGGTTGAGCGACCCCTCACTTCTTGAGGGGTCAGGCTCAGCCAGACTCCCCACAGTGAAGGGGACCTCTTTCATTTCCCTGTGGGCCTCATTCTCCAGGTTTGAACACCTGGTCAGCATTTATGTGAACTGTGATTTTTTATTTTATTTTAAAAAAACAAACCAAAGACAGCATTTGGCATTATTGATAGTCTTTTGTATAAAAACTGAGTTGAACTGTAACAATGTACGCATCATAATTACGAGCTTATTAAAAAGGAGCACAGTCCTTCTAGGTTGCATTTGTGAGGATTTAGGATTGGCTGTATATCAGGGATCCCGAGTAGAGTGGTGTAAACAAGATAGAAGCTAATTTCTCTCTTAGTCTCAAGCTGACCACAGAACCAAGCTCACTTCTCCTTTGTTTCAGTATTTGTGGGGCCTAGGTGATCCTTGGTGGCTCTGGGTAAATGCAAAGGCATGCCCCTTCCACTAAAGGGTGACCTTGGAGTTGAATGTATTCATTCCGCAGACTTCCCACTGGATAGAACGTAGTGGGGTGGCCACATCCAACTACAAGGACAGCCAAGCAGTGTTTATTTTGGTTAACCAGTTACTCCTCGCTGTAGACAAAGGAGAAAATGGATATTGGGGATGGGAGAGGGACATTTAACAGTTTCTGATGCACAGTAATTCCTGCCTAATGTTCATTTTCAGATATATTCTGTTCACAGCAGAATTCTTTGTGATGGTCATGTCATAAGGGACTGGGTTACCAAGACATGCAAAATCATTGTCAGACCTTAAATAACCTCCAGTTTAATGATTGCCAAACTGAGAGGAATGTGTGAACTGTAGTCCTAGTTCCTATTTCACTCTCTTCTTACAATTAAAGTTTGGTGAACTGAAATATAGTCATGCATGTGTAAAAATGTATTATATGATAGAGGATGTAAACCCAATGGTATAGGGCTGAATTATTAACTGTAGGAGGGGGGATCAGCTCAGAGTTGCACCTCACAAAATATTTGAGCATAAATCCCTTATGTGTTAAATGTAAAACTTAAAACCCGAGAGAAGTTAAACTTTTGGTGTCCTGGGGTGGGGTAAGGACATTTTAGGAATACAAATTTTAGAAGAAATAAAGGGAATTGATAGATTGGACTAAGATAAAAAACCAAAACAACTAGCATTCCGTATATCAAAAGGAATCACTAAAGGAGAAGTTGGGGAAAATATCTTTCAATAGTTATGTGAGGTAAAATATGCAGAGTGCTTAAAAATTATACAAAATACCAGCAGAGTTACAATGTGGGAAGGATGTGAACAGAGGTAATATCACATGAAGACTGTGTATTGCAGTGGCAAGATACTATTTTTTTAATTCATTATTATTTTTTCTTTCCTTTTCTTTTTTTATTGATTTTAGAGAGAGGAAGGCAGGGAGGGAGAGAGAGAAACATCGATGTGGAAGAGAAATATCGATTGGTTTCCTCCTCCAGGAACCCGGACCTGGGGATCGAACTCGAAACTTGAGCATGTACCCTGACTGGGAATCAAACACGCCACCTTTTGGTGTATGGGATGATGCCCCAGCCAAGCCACACTGGCCAGGGCAGGATACTATTTTTTGAATATCAAATTGAAAAAGGTGAAAGTAAACATTATTTATGGCTGAAGAGGAGATTGGATTTAGACGGATTCTGGCATCCACTGCTGGTCACTCTGTAAGTGAGGACAGCAGGCTGGATGGCATGTTAGCAATATGTATCATGAGGCTTAAACATGTTCCTGTATTTGGCCCCATTCTCTAACTTCTGGGATTCTACACAAAAGAAACATCCCAGATGTAATAGAATTTATGGTTGAGGATTATCACTGCAGCACTGTTTATGATGGGGAAAAAAACCAAAAAAACAACTTAATGGTCACAGTAGCAGAATGGTAAATAAATTATCTTATTCACATTATAATAAAAATTACCCAACCATTTCAAGTTATGTTTTCAAAGAATTTTAATGGTATGGGGAAATGCTTCCTGTGTAATGTTAAATGAAAAACGAATTAAAATTCTAACTTCTATATGAACTCGAAAAAACCCACAGAGAAGCTATCAGGAGGAGTTACTATAAACCTAAAAGTGATTTTTCTCTGGGTGTTAGAATTACTAGTGATTTAAATTCGTTCCTTTATAATTTTATTCCTTAAGAATTCTACAGAGAGCATGTATACCTTTTATGAAAAGGGAAAAAGTACACATCATTTAAAAAATGAAAGTGTGATGCGTCATTTGCCAAAATAAATTTTGCAGCCACCTGGGACAATGCCTTGTCTCCTGTTCTTATACAGAATAATGTGAGGCTTAACTCTGCCACTCATTCAGGTGGCTTTCTTTTTGGTTTTTATATTGTTACCCCTGAGTTCTATTTAAAATGATTGGTTTGGTGCATTTAAATCGATGTCTTATTTTACAGTCCCCGGTTACCTTTTTATAGTGTCTAGTTAGAGGCCAATGGAGAGAGTTGAATCACTGAGGAGTCATAAAAATTTTAGCAAACTATTTTACCCTTTAATAGTGTCAGATAAGCCACCGATACTTGACATTAGTAACATTCATGGAGTTTTTTTTTTTTCCTTTACAGAAAAATATATTTGCCTGATTACATTTTTGAGGTGGGATGATTTTCTTGACTTTACAGATGAGTGGAAAAAGGAAATTATCTTGATATGATGCACATAATTTAACTTCTCTGAGATTTCTTTGAAATTGTATTGAAACAACAAGGCAGCACATTCAGTAAGAACCTACTACTTAGGAAGTTTCCTATGAAAAATTTGTGGAGTATTATGGGGAAACTGAAGTTTCTTAGGTTTAAAAATTCCTGTGTTCTTTTTAACCAGCTTGCTATTAAATCAAAACTTTTAAGAGAGCCAAGAATTGGTGGTTATTTAAGACCATCAATTCAAATATAATAAACTCCAGTTTATCTATGCAGTGGTCTGTCTAGCTGTGCTGTCCAATGAGCAGCCACTAGCCACATATGGCTTTTAAATTAAAATGAATTAAAATTGAGATCCCCATTCACACTATCTACATTTCAAAGGTTCAGTAGCCATGTGTGGCTAGTGGGTATCGAATTGGACTGTGCAGCTATAGAAATTCTATTGGACCTTGCTGGTCTAGAGATAATTCAAAATAGATAATAAGTCCTCGATAATTTCTGATTCATTTTAGAATATCTAATGAATGTTCTTTCTCACCCATTTCCTTCTTAACAAGGCTTTGTCTAGTCTATGCTAAAATAGTTTTCTTCTTTGAATACTCAAATAATAGGAGGCAGGTGCTTATTGTATTTGGTTCAGATAAACAGATAGTCTGAATGCAGAAAATAAGGCAAGTAATACTAAAAGCCCTGGTAGATTCATAGAATTTTAGATTTGAAAAGGACCATTGATTGCATCTAATTAAGCCTTCTTATTTAACTGATGAGAAGTTTGAGGAACAGAGAGGTTAAGTAATTTTCTTAAGTCACACAGCTAGTGGCCTTGTTACTCCTTATTCTCCAAGTTCACTGTTCTTGTCACTGGGCCAAGACCTCTTTTTAAAAGACTGTCCAGTACTATAATTCTGTGGTTCAACAATTTTAGACAAGAGGAGCCAATTATAGTAGAATTAGCTTTACACAAGGTCACAAAGTGTATTGTACAAAACAGGAAATGACCCTTTAAAATCCCAGCCTTCTCAGCCTTTTTTTCATGTCTTCAGAAAATACGCTGCTTTCATGAATAGGCATTTTTACCTTCAGTCTTGAAATTACATGTATTTTAAGAATCAAAAGGAAATTTGCTTCCTTTTAAAAATAGTCTATTTTTGGGGGGTTAGGGTACTGTAGTTAGGAAAAGGATTTGCTTTTAAAATCCTGTTTTTATTTTGCAAAGTTTATGCATCAGTTGTCAGCAGTAAGATTTGCAACCCCCTACCCCAATTCCATTGAAAGTAAATTTCTGTGAAATAGTTTGTCATTCTTATATTTAATATATTTTCTTCAGAATTATTTATTTCCATAGGCACTGCATAGCTTCCATTAGCTGCTGAAAGCTGACTGTGGCAAGCGAAGTAATTTATTCTAGGAACCTGACTACATGCTGTGAAAAGATTGCATCTTGTTAATATTGGGAGATTCTTGGGTTGTTTCCAGCATATCCTGTGGATTTTACCTTTCAAATACATAATGATCCTGTTTCCTTCTCTTCTCTTTCACTGTCTTAGTCTAGACCTTCATCTGCATGTTGTTTTTAGTCTCTGTTTCCATTTGGTCTTGGCCCTGTCTGTCACCTGTCTGGCATGCAGCTGCTAGAGCAGTATTTCTGGAACAAATCTGATCATTTCACTTCCTGGAATGAAATCCTGCGGTGTCTACTCCTGCCTGCAGAGTGAAACGCGAGGTCGGGTCCTTTTTTGGCAAAATATTCTCTTCTTATCTGGGCTCCGCCTGCCTCACTATTCTCACCCTCAAGTCTTTATTCAAATATCACTTTCTCGGGTCTTACCTGACCACCATCTAAATGATCTCAGCCCCTTTTCTTGCTCACCTGTATCTTCTCTCCATCTTTAGTTTTTCCTACAGCACGTATCACCTTCTGACGTATTATATAATTTACCAATTTTCTGATTTATTGACGCTTTCCCCAATTAGGATGCACTCTCTCTCAGGACAATCTATGGTATTTTGTTCGTGCTCAGTGTTCCACCTCCTGTCCTTTCTCTTCAGTTGCCTGCCCTTCTCCCCTCCAAGTTCTTGGTGATTCCTGGATTACCCCGTGGAGAGTGGTGGGAGGCAGAGTTTTCCAGAGCATGTCACCCTCTTTCTCTTTCTTTGTCCAGGCCATCTTGTAGCCAGCCCCTGGGGTCAGCAGATGTGGTTCCCCTGCCTCAGTGATGGAGTGATGGGTAAACTCACAATCACACTTCTCGTCATCGGGTGGGATGAGGGTTTTACCCTTTATATCCCAGTGCTGCTCCCCATGAGCATTCTCTCAGTGGACACTTGCTGGTTGCTGGGTATCTGGTTGGATGGTCACTTGCTCAGCATTGAGTGGTTTCTCCGCAAATTGCATCAGTGATTGCTCCTTAGGTACCAGTGGCAGTAGCAACAAACTGGTGAGTGCTGCTACACACTGAAATCCCGGTGTAGGACGCGAGCTTTCCAGCTGCCCGGCAGCCTCTCCTGCCACTGTGTGCAGCCCCACTGGGGAGGAAATCTACGAAAGCACAGCTGTCCGCAAACCCATGTGTCTGTATCGTGGTAGGAATGGTGAAGAAATGCTCTTAAGAGTCTGCAGTTCTGCCCACTATCATGTGGGTTATTTTGGCAAATCGATGTCTGTGAGGTGAAATTAGCCAGCCTCAGTCTTCTAATGCTGGGCTGGCCAGTGTCTTTGGTAAATAGTTTTAGAACCCATCTGTCCATTAAATGGGTTCCTGTGTTTGTTGTTTCCATCAAAACTCTCAGAAACTAAGCCTATCAAATGATTCACTACTGAATACAACTTTGAATTATTAAAAAAACACCGAGTTTCTATTTAAGCTTCAATCATTCCTTTAATTTTGACAAAACCTCAAAATATTTTTCAGGAAAGTAATCCGAAGAGCACCAAAATGTGGGGTATGTGTGTGTTTTAAGAAGGGCATGGTATTCTTAAAAGATACTTTACCAGTATGTGAGGGACAAAATACTCTGTTTATGTAGCAATCGATATACTATTCTTTTCCTTCATCTATCTTTGTTCTTTTGCTGATTTAAACTTTTGTCTAAGTGTGAAATAAAAGTGAGCACTGAATAAATGAAAGATTAAAAACCCCACCTATGGCTGTGTCTGAAAGATTAAAAACCCCATCAGAACTGTGAATGGCTGACCCTTAGTAATGACTCCGCCTGGGTGTCTTATGAGATGTGACATAAGTGACCTAGATTGTAGGATTCTGTGGGCATCGACTGTAGTTTTACTTCTTTTACCACCAGTCATGTCAGAACGCAAGTGTGGAATAGTCATGCTGTTATAGGAAAAGTCCATTTGGTCACAAAGCTCATATTTGCAAATGCTGATACTTTAACTGGTTTTGGTAACCATTGCCTGGGAAAAACCCCCGATGTCTTACGTGTGTGTGGGGACACTGAGGCTGAGGCTGAGGCTGAGGCTGAGGCGGGCTTGGCGCTTCACAACACTGAGTGAGGAAGGAAGAAACAGTTGGGTGGAGAAGTGTCTTGCCAGCGTTACCGGGGTAGACTAGGGGTTGAATTGTAGATTCTATTTGTTAATGAAAAATGTGTCTGTTTTAGTGGTGCCAGGAGCTTGTAGAAAATCGATGGTTTTGCTCAGCTGCGACCTTTGTTGACCTCGTGTAGACATGCACTCTTTAGTCTTGATTCTTGGTATTTTCTATGATTACTGCACTGCATCCTGCACATTATAATGAAATAGTAGTGGCTCTGACAGGATGTCGTTATTTTTGGAGGGTTTAAAAATAAGCGAATCTGATTCTTTTTCCTTTGTTGGCTGCCCTTAGGTAATTCTTCCTGCAGGATGAATTAAGAGGAGATCCTTATTTCTTGGGAATGGAGAGCAGTTTGTCAGCCACCAATATGCCAGATCCTTCATCTTCCCCCTTGGAGAAACATCCAAGCTCGGCTAATGGTAATGGAGATCTTGATTCAGGTACGATTCTGTTTTCTAGAGCCATTTGGCCTCTTGATGTATTGACCAGTAACTTTCTGAAAACGTTCAGGAAACAGCGGGGCAGCATTTCTAGATCTCACATACTGCCTGATCCTAAGACTTGCTGTCATGTTCATAAGCATATAGCAGCTGGAAAGTCAGGCAAAATTTGCTTCAAAATTAATATTAGCTATATACTGGACAGGGTGACCTAGGTGACACTGCCAAATCACTTCAGAATCTCAATGGCTTAATAAATGTTTATAATTATTCATACTTCTTAGTTCAGACAGTCTCGGTGGGCGCTCTGTTCGCCGAGTCTCTCCACACCACCTGACAGTGCACATCTCAGCTGCTGCTCCAGGCTTGGTTGTTACACAAGAAGCAGAGCTGCAGGGTCCTGAGTCAGTGACTAAATGCTGTAGCTCAGATGAGACAGGTTTCATTTTTTCCCAGAACCTCTTTTTTAAATTTTATTTTTTAATCGCAGTTCACATTCAGTATTATTTTGTATTAGTTTCAGGTGTACAGCATAGCGGTTCGACACTCATATACTTTATAAAGTGTTCCTGCCAATATTTTTAAGTACCCACCTGGCACTATACATAGTTAAGTATTATTGACTATATTCCCTATGCTGTACTTTATATCCCCGTGACTATTTTGTAACTACCAATTTGTAGTTCTTAATCCTTTCACCTTTTCATGCAGCACCCCTAAGCTCAAAACCTCTTGACCTAACCGATCTAGGGAGGTGGCGAAATTGAATTCTCTGACATGTGCCCAGAAAGAGAGGACAGCAGGATCTGCCCAAGCACCAGATGCCACTTCCCAAGACCCTCTCCAAAATCTCCAGCACAGCTTTCAGAAAAGTGCATAATGTGAAAGAAATTTAGGTCACATGAATTTGTGTAAAGTCTTTCTCCCTTTAAGAAATCATAAAACACACAAAACAAAACCAGTCCTTGATTGAATTTTGATATTTAACCAATGAATTTGTAAATGAATCTTTTTCTAAATACTTGCACAATAAAGAGTTTATTTTAAAAAAAATATTTTTTTAAGGATTGCACTATTAGATAATAGCAAATTAGATAAGGAAAACTTAGCTCTCAGAATTATAAACATTGGTATGGTGAATTCATGGACAAAAATGTTATCATTAATTCAGTGGGAGATTTGACTGTTGTCCAAAGAAGGTATGAAGCTTGTTTTCACGTTTTGATGAGTCCCGTCAATGACAGAATTACAGATTGCTTGATGTCATTGAATTTACTAGATTATGTCTCTCAAATTATATCTTTGTTTTTCCAAATTATATCTTTAGCTTGAGAAAATCTGGAAACCCCTGAAATATTTGCCTGAAAGATGTTAATATCTTTTAAAATAAGCTCATTCTTCCCCTTTCAATTTCTTTCTATATAAAGTAGGAGTGGGAAATATTCTGAAAGCAGAATCGAATCTTTTTCTCCCAGTGGAAATGTGGAAATTCTTTTTCTGAGAGAAAAAGAATTGGCCCCACAGACTGAAGGTTCACCCTAGTTATTCTACATTTTTTTAAGTGCAGATATGCCTTCAAAGAAGTCTTTGTTGTGTTTGCTGAGAGAGGTTATTTTTCCATTTTTTGAGTCCCTGATTTTCACCATATTTTTGTTGTACACACATCTGATGTCTATGACTGCATCATTTTCACTGGTATGTTTTCAAAACTGTCTAAACGGCAACTGTGTGTTGACTTTTCATTTTCAGGCAGCTGTAGTAGATTCTGAAACTTATTAATAATATGGTGTCAGGAAAATTTTTTTGTACTGAATTTCCTTGTGGGTGATCTCATGAATGGGGAGGTGTGAGCACCAGAATCCTGTCATTCACTGGGCTATGCCACTCCAAATGCCCACTTCTTGGTTAGCTCCTTGCTCTTGTGTAGTGGGAGGCCTTGCTCTTGGGTGGTGGTAGGCTTGAATTATCTAAGAGGTTAAGATTTTTAATAGAACTAGTAGTTCTAAATAGCTCTAAATTATCTTAACATTTTTCAGATATTGGCTCTGATTTTTTTTTTTTTTTTTTTTTCCTATATGGCTAATCTGTTCTTTCTCCTTGGAATTTCCATTTATACTTGTTTGGTGAGGAGACTTTTAAATGGTGCCACAAAGACACTTTCCTAAAGGAAAACAATTTAAAGCAGGACCTAAACCTTTGTAGAGAACAGAAGTTGACTTCTAGAAACTCAGATCTAGTTCTGAACATGCAAACTGTTAAGAACATACTCAAGTAGGAGCCGTCAAGTAGTTTATTTCCCCAAGGAGTTCCCTTTTCACCTGTTACTACATAAATTATCTTCTGTCTGCCATCAGTTGTGTGGATATTTGGTTCTGGGACCAACTGTGACATGGTTAGGGTTGGGTGGTGGTTTGGTACTTTTCCCAGAAGCACTTCAGATGAGATTTCAATATCTGATGAGCAGGAGAAGGCAGACAGCATTCTTAACCTGGTTGTCAATTGACTCTCAAATGACGGTCAATGTGTACATTACCCTATGTTCATGGCAAGCACACTTTCTGTTTTCTTTTTTTAAAAAATCTTCACCTGAGGACATGCTTAGAGAGAGGAAGGGGGAGAGAGAGATACATCGATCAGTTGCCTTCCGTACATGCCCCTATCTGTATCGAACCCACGACCCAGGTATGTGCCTGACTGGAAATTGAACCAGCAGCCTTTTAGTGTACAGGTCAACTTTCCAACCAACTGAGCCACTACGGCCGGGCAGCAGGCACTCTCTTAAGTGCTTTACATGTGTTGCATTGTTTAATTCTTTCACAACCTAGTGAAATAGCAGATGAAACTGGACGACCAGAGGGAATCACTTGGCTCTTGTGTTCAAGCCAGGATTTCATGTCAGGCATCCTGAGGGCTCTGAAACACTGAGCTGTGCCTGCCCTTCAGTGCAGGGAGAAGTCACCCTGGATACATAAGTGTGCATAAACACATACACACACTCACACACACACACTCACTGTATGGGACACAGTACGACTCAGATTCTTTCTTGTCCTCTCCTCCACTTGTCTCCCATCCCCTCTCCCCATGTGTTATATGACACACGACTGCACCTCCCTGACAACTGACCACATATAAGTGCCTACAGCTCTTCTTGGTCCAAATCACAGGGCCAAAGGAGGGAAGTCCAACCTGGTTGCTTCCCATTGGTTTTGATCCTGTATCTTTGGTTCCTCTGTCCCCATGCCCAGCTGCTGTGATCCTTGCACTGATGATCCGTCTCTGAAATGAAAACTTCAGCTTAAAACAAGGACTCTGAGTTTCACTTACATTTTTCTCATGTTCTCAGTTTTGCCACGAAAGCTCAAATAGTTGGGGTCAATAACTGACACTATTGCACATGGAGGAAATAGGCACAATATAAAATGACTCCCCATCCCGGGAGGCTCCTGGGACAGATGAACAGAAGGACTTTTAGTAGACAGAATGGACAGAAACACACAGAGGGATGAAGACCAGAACTGGATTTCTGGAACTCTAAGCTTCCTCAATTGCCATGATAAAAGGAAGCAAAACACTATGCTGACATAGTGATAAATAGATTCCTGGGCATAGTTTTTCCAGGACTGCTAAATGTAATTTCCTGATCAAGTCTACAGATAAAGTGGTGTTGCTAATTTACATCAGGCAAGTCTGAGTAAAAATAATTATTACAGAAACGTAGGCTTGATATAGGGGTGGTGGTATTAGGTTATATCTACTGGACTCCCACAGGCTCTTGTATTCAGGAAGGAAATGAATCAACGTTCTTATGAGAGAAATTCAGATCTCTGCCTCTTTGTGCTGGAAAGGAACTAGTTTCATGTGACTCTATTGTATTCCCTTTATAAAAAGCACTCTTCTTTTAGATAGTTGTTGCCTCCCTAGCCAAGAGATTGGTCATTTTATGTGTTTTTTTTTCTGGAAAGTCTCCCTGGAAGCCTGGGTAGCTGAGATAGCATGAGGACCTCTGTGTTCAGGAGACTGTGCCCTCCTCCCTGGTGAAGTCCTGGAGCCGTGAACTTCGATCTAGGATTGGTTTTGGCCAGTACTAACTGACTTTGATTTGAGCGGGGTCTGTCTAATATATTCACAATGCACCTCTATTCTATACCTGCTGGTGGTATGAATGGACTGTCAGCAGTTAAAATAACAAAGATTCAATGTCTTCCTTTTTCTTTCCATGTTAAAAAAAAATAGCTAGCACACAAGAAGGTGCTCTGCAAGATTTTGTTCCTTTCAAACATGACTGTTTTTTTTTTTTTTTTTGGCTGGGTAGTGGTTATGGGCTTTAATATTCAGCCTTGCAAAGTTAGCCTTATTTCATATTGTAAAATTGTACAACCCAAGATTTGATTCCTTAAAAGAAGGTGTGTGAGCCATTTGTTCATTCCATTTTTTCACTGTAAAGCAGAGTGCACTCCAACTTTTAGTAAGGTATTCTTTTTCTGTTATGAATTATTCTGGCCACATAAATAACTTTCTGTTTTCTAAAGCTGGAGTGCCACTAATGAACCAGCCCGTTTTCTTTTAAATTGTGAAATTTTCTTAGTAGCTTTTCATAGTCTGTTTTCATTACATCATGGGGCAATGCCTCTGACGGGTTTGTTTGCCACGGAGGGAGATTGTCAGAGTTTCCTTGATAAAATGTTTATGGGTTTAAGAGGTTTATGAATCAGCTGTAAATATTTGCTCTGGGTTTATGAGACCTCCACTCATAAACATCGTGTGTGTTTATCTATTGCTCATTGAAATGTCTGAAATGTCTTTAGAGAATCGGCTGCTGAGGCACATGCCATGGAGGGAGTGTTAATAAATGACAGATTTGAAAAGGCTGTATTGTGAGGAATCCTGCATTTTGCATCAGATTTTATTGGAAAAACAGCACCCTTAAAGTTACCAGTGCTCGGCATAAAGTTTTTTTTATATATGTATATTTTTAATCCCATTCTAGGGATGCTTATTTTGGGGTGCTTATTAAAGATTTTTTTGCATGAATGGTTTTATACTTTATTTACTGTACTTTTAAAATCACCATTAAATCATGCTGGCCTCTTTATGTCCAGAGTTTTGGACTGTAGGAGCTGTAAGAATGTGAGTTATACATTAGGGTTACGATTTGTCTACACATTTAGGGGCATAAGTAAACTTGGGACTGAAGTAAAACTCAGTTGCAATGGTTGGAAAACCCCGTGCAGGACTGAACTGAGATTACAGCCTCTATTAATTGGGAGAAATGGCAGCAACAGAATAGACGAAGTCATTGGCACGTGTCAGTCCGGACAGTGGATCCCAGCGGAGACCCGAGGCTGGAAACCTGGCTGGTGGCTGCAGCTCATGTTCAGGACCTAGGGCAGAACAGCGGGTTAGAAAAGTCTAGAGGCAGAATGGTTATTTCAGTCCTTAAAACTTCTTTTTCCAAACCACCTTCTAGATGTTTTCCTCAAACAGGGTAAAGTAGTTTTCAGACAGCAGAGAGTAACAGCTTTCTTCAGCACTGCTCTTTTTTTTTTTTTTTTAAATTTTATTTTTATTTAAAATATTATAGATGTCCCCTTTTCTCCCCAATGATCCGTTCCACCCCATCCCATCTCCCTCCCCCCACCATTGTCCATGTCCTTGGGTTGTGCATATACGCATATAAATTCTTTGGTTACTCTCTCCCCCTCCACCCACCCGCCCTTCTCCATCCCTCTGACATTTGTCAGTCTGATCTATGCTTCCATGTCATTGAATCTATTCTGTTCATCTATTTATTAAGTTCTTTAGATTCCACATATAAGTGAAATCATGTGATGTTTTTCTTTCTCTGCCTGGATTATTTCAGTTAGCATAATTTTCACCAAGTCCATCCATACTGTCCCAAAGGGTATGAGATCCTTCTTCTTTACAGCTGCGTAGTATTCCATGGTGTAAATGTCCCACAGCTTTTTTATCCACTCATCTCCTGATGGGCACTTGGGCTGTTTCCAGATCTTAGCTATTGTAAACTGTGCTGCTATGAACATAGGGGTGCATATATTCTTTCTGATAAGTGTTTCAGGATTCTTAGGATACATTCCTAGGAGTGGAATCACTGGGTCAAAAGGCAGCTCCATTTTTAATTATTTGAGGAACCTCCACACTGTTTTCCATAGTGGCTGCACCAGTCTGCATTCCCACCAGCAGTGTACTAGGGCTCCCCTTTCTCCACACCCTCGCCAGCAGGAGTCATTTGTTGATGGCAGCCATTCTGACAGGTGTGAAGTGATACCTCATTGTGGTTTTAATTTGCATCTCTCTGGATTAGCGATGTCGAGCATTTCCTCATGTGTCTCTTGGCCATCTGTATGTCCTCTTTGGAGAAGTGTCTATTCAGGTCCTTTGCCCATTTCTTAATTGGGTTGTTTGTCTTCCTCTTGCTGAGTAGTATGAGTTCTTTGTACACTTTGGAAATTAGCCCCTTATCAGATACACCCTTGGCAAATATGTTTCCCCAGACCGTGGGGTTCCTTTGTATTTTGAGTCTGTTTTCTTTTGCTGAGCAGAAGCTTTTTAGTTTGATGTAGTCCCATATGTTTATTTTTTCTTTTGTTTCTCTTGCCCTAGGAGATGTATCAGTGATAATTCCACTACGTGGGATGTCTGTGACTTTATTGCCTATGTTTTCTTCCAGGATTTTTATGGTTTCATGACTTATATTTAAGTCTTTTTTTCCATTTTGAGTTTATTTTTGTGTATGGTGAAAGTTGGTGGTCTGCTTTCATTCTTTTGCATGTATCTGTCCAATTTTCCCAGCACCACTTATTGAAGAGACTGTCTTTACTCCATTGGATACTCTTGCCTCCTTTGTCAACTATTAACTGACCATAATGGCGTGGGTCTATTTCTGGGGTCTCTGTTCTGTTCCATTGATCTATATGCCTGCTGTTGTACCAATACCAGGCCATTTTGATTACAGTGGCTTTGTAATACAGTTTGAAGTCCGGTAATGTGATCCCTCCCACTCTGTTCTTTTTTCTCAAGATGGCTGCAGCTATTCGGGGTCTTTTTTGGTTCCATATAAATTTTTGAAAAATTTTTCTATGTCTGTGAAATATACAGTTGATATTTTAATAAGAATTTCATTGAATTTATAAATTGCTTTGGGTAGTATGGACATTTTAATGATATTAATTATTCCAATCCATGAGTGTGGTATCTTCTTCCACTTGTTTAAATCTTCCTCTATTTCTTTTTTCAGTGTCACGTAGTTTTCCAAGTACAGGTCTTTTACATCCTTGGTTAAGTTTATTCCTAGGTATCTTATTTTTTTAGTTGCAATGGTAAATGGTATTGTTTTTTTAGTTTCTCTCTCTGAAAGTTCATTGTTGGTGTATAAGAATGCCATTGATTTCCGGATGTTGATTTTGTATCCAGCTACCTTGCCAAATTCATTTATCAAATCTAGTAGTACTTTGATGGAGTCTTTAGGGTTTTCTATGTACAATATTATGTCATCTGCAAATAATGACAGTTTTACTTCCTCCTTTTCCATTTGGATACCTTTTATGTTTTCTTCCTGTCTGATGGCTATGGTGAGGACTTCCAGTACTATGTTGAATAAGAGTGGTGAAAGTGGGCACCCCGTCTTGTTCCTTTTTTTAATGGAAATGGTTTTAGTTTTTACCTGTTGAGTATGTTGGCTGTAGGTCTGTCATATATGGCCTTTATTATGTTGAGGTATGATCCCTCTATTCCCACTTTGTGGAGAGTTTTTATCAGAGATGAGTGCTAGATTTTGTCAAATGTTTTTTCTGCATCTATTGATATGATCATATGATTTTTGTCCTTCATTTTGTTTATGTGATGTATCACATTTATTGATTTGCGGATGTTGTACTAGCCTTGCATCCCTGGAATCAATCCCATTGGTCATGATGTATGATCTTTTTAATGTATTGCTGGATACAGTTTGCTAGTATTTTAGTGAGGATTTTAGCATCTATGTTCATCAGGGATCTTGGCCTGTAATTTTCTTTCTTTGTAGTATCTTTATCTGGTTTTGGGATTAGGATGATGCTGGCCTCATAAAAAGAGTTTCAGAGTTTTCCCTCCTCTTGAATTTTCTGGAATAGTTTGAATAGAATAGGTGTTAATCGTTCTTTGAATGTTTAGTAAAACTTGCCTGTGCTGGGAGTTTTTTGATTACTGCTTCAATTTCATTAGTAGTTATCGGCCTATTCAGGTTTTCTGCCTCTTCTTGATTCAGCTTTGGAAGGTTGTATATTTCTAGGAATTTGTCCATTTCCCCCATGTTGTCCAATTTGTTGGCATATAGTTGCTCATAGTATTTTCTTACAATCCTTTGTATTTCTGTTGGGTCAGTTGTTATATCGCCTCTTTCATTTCTGATTTTATTTATTTGGGTCCTCTCTGTTTCTTAGTGAGTCTGGCTAAAGGTGCATCTATCTTATTTACCTTTTCAAAGGACCAGGTTTTGGTTTCATTGAATTTTTTTTGTATTTTTTTTAGTCTCTATGTCATTGATTTCTTCTCTGATTTTTATTATTTCCTTCCTTCTGCTTCCTCGGGGCTTTTCTTGCTGTTCTCGTTCGAGTTCTTTTAGTTGTTGTGTTAGATGGGTTCATTAGATCTTTTTCTTGTTTCTTGAGATAGGCCTGTAATGCTATGAATTTTCCTCTCAGGACTCCTTTCGCTGTGTCCCATAGATTTTGGGTTGTTGTCACAGCACTGTTTTTTATGACACACACTCGGGACTCACCGGGGTACCTTTTCCTGTCTTGGTTTACTTGAATGACTGGATAAATCCAGGTGAATAGGAAAGCATCTGCTTCCTGTTATAGTGGGAGAAGAGATTGGAAACATAGCTTGGAATGATTAAAATATGGTCAAATTTGGTCAGAAACAAAATTTTTGGTAAATGCTAATAGTCTGGCTTAGAATCTTATGAGGAATAAAGAGCCGCAAGGAATGATCTCAGTGAAAGTTGAGAAAGTGAGGCTGTGGTCTTACTCTCACCACTTCTTCGAAGTGATAGAATCACTTGTCATTTTCCATCATGGTGATGAAGTTCATCGAGGCCTTCTAATCGGAGCTGCAGCTGGGGGTTCCTAACAGTTCAGTCTCAGGTGATTATGATGTGAAGGAACTGATCACTCACTAAGAGACCCTGTCCCATTTTTAGGCAGGTGAAATCCTCAGAAAACACTCACCCAGGAGCTCTCCCTCATAGGCCCAGGACCAAGTTTTATGCCCATGTCTTCTCCCTTGTTCTCTTCTTTATAAGTGGACCTCAGGAGCTCTGCCCATTCTGTTCTTTTCTCCGAAGGTGGCTGCTGCTTCTAGCCCCTTGTCTTGTTTTCTGATTTGGTTCTGGGCTGTTCTAAGACTCACCAACACAGAAAGACAGAGAGAAGTTAGCCTTGGAGTCTCTAGGTAGAGAAGTGGGTGGTGGTGGTGAGTGAAGATGTCTGATACATTTTATGGACAGAAGAATGACACAGAAAGGTGCCTCCTAAGAGTGCCAGCTTGCAATCAGACAGCCTGTGTTGGACTCCTGTCTCCTTGGCTGGACAGCTGTGTGATGGTGGCGGCTCCAGCCTTTCTGGGCCTCCATCATCTCTTATGTGAAATGGGGCTATAGTATCCATCTGTCAGGGGTCTAGGAAGGAGTAAATGGGGTGATACATGTAAAGCAATCAGCAGAGAGCTGACACTCCAATACAGCACGGCTCTTATGATCTTGCTGTGTTGGTGGGTGGTCACTTTGTGGAGCTGGGAGGTTGAGCTGAGGGTGGGCAGGTAGGGTGCAAAGGAAAAAGTGTGACAAGTTAGCTCTCTATCCTCAGATACTCCACCAGGTCACCTGGACACATAAATAGTGTTGCTGTGATGCTCTGGCTAGTGGATCAAAAAGCAGACTTGGTCATCGATGTCCATTGCTGTTTGGGGCAAAAGAATTGTGGCAGAGCTGTTGAGTGATACACAGGTGTCTTTTCCAGAATGTGACTGCTTTCTCTTTGGGGCTGCCTTTCTGTGTCTTTGTGGCTGGAAACCACCTGGCATCCTTGTTAGCTGGTGGCTGCAGGACCCTCTGGTGTTTTTCAGAGGACACATTTCTGATAAAAGGGCGTTAAGCCCCTGGGTGAAGCAGAATGTTGGGAGAAATATAAGGGGAGGGTTTTCTCTTCAGATGGCTTTATATTTTCTTGGATATTTGATTATAAACCATTTGATGGGAGTAAAATTTATGAAGACAGTTTTAAGCAACTTTGATTTAGAAGACAAAATTGAAGGTAATTTGCCTTTTAACTTAGCATCTTCTGACTTTACAAAAGTTATACTCTTCGATCTTTTTCTGAGACTATGCAGGGTATCATAAGAAAATTACTTTTCCAACTTCTAATTTAAAAATCTTTAGTAGGAACAAGTAGTGATAGGTAGCCTCCAAGAACGAGGCTTTCTTTCTTAGTCCCTCTTGTTGCTCACTCCCTGGCCCACTTGCCAGTATTTGTTCTTGGTCAGTGAGGTAGCCTCTTGCTAGTAGAAGATACACAGTTGAACATTATTGCAAGAAGAGAGAATCTAAACTTTTGAAGCTCTTGCTTGCATATTTGGACAGCATGTTCTTATGATAGTCTTGCAAATCGATTAAAGTAATGTTTACAGCTGATTGGTTCTTTCCATTTGAAATTGTGACATAACATTTATGTTATCTGTACTTTTAAAAAATTTGTTTATTGATTTGAGAGAGAGAGAAAAAGAGGGAGAGAGAGAGAAAAACAGTGATTTGTTTTTCTACTTATTTATGCATTCATTAGTTGATTCTTGTATGTGCCCTGACCAGGGATAGAACCCAGTCCCTTGGTAAATCGGGACAGCACACTAACCAACTGAGCTATCTGGCCAGGGCCTGTACTGCACTTTAAAATGAGTTTTTTGTTGTTTTTCAACTATTCAGATTATGTCTTAAGCATATAGTCTTGAATGTTTGGGGAATTACTTGATTTCCTTCAGAGCCAAAATAAGGATCATTTTAAGAGCCATGTGCATTTAATTGTATTTCTCCTTGTAATTGGGAAACTCTTGTCCTGTTGGTTTCTACTGGTGTGTCTTGCCTCGAGAGCTCTGTCATGGCAGGTGGCATGACCGCAGACCCTGGGCCAGGTCTCACAGGTGGTCGGTTTCTGTCCTAACTTGCCGAGTGGCCTCATACACTTGAACAGTCCTTCTGGGCCTCAGTTTTTTTCCCCTTGGAATGACATCAATGCTTTCTGAAGTCTGAAGTCCCGTATGGCACTAACAATCTGTGCTATTCTGTAATCCCCAGCTGTAGTAAGTAGCCTGGGACAAAGGTGCCAGTGCTGTATATATGTCATGGTGCTTACTCAGCGGCCAATGGTTTTCTTCACCCTGTCCCGCAGTCGCCCCAAAGAATGGAGTGTCCACAGCGGCCAGTTCCAGACTGATACACTCACATGCAGCAGATATCCCATGAAACAAACTTTCCATTAGTCACCTGTCTCTAAAGTCAGCAAACTGAAGCTATGAACAGAATTTGACAATAAGCCCTGAAACCACTGAATTCCTGCGTCTCTTGCATTAGGGATTTCCTGGTCTTCATTGGAGACCAGTGCCTTTCCATTCTTCACTCTAGTATTGATATTCTTTTTTGTTTGGTTGGTTTTGGTCTTTCAACAGAGGAAGGCTCAAGCTTGGAGGAAATTGGCTTTAACTGGGGAGAGTACTTGGAAGAAACTGGTGCCAGTGCGGCTCCTCACACATCATTCAAACATGTACGTAACCTTCCTTCTCTTTCTGGTCTGGAGGGTGGGAGGAGGGGAGCCTGCAGGAAGATGCCAAGCCTATTGGAAGATAGGGAATGAGAAGAGAAGGGAAATTCAGCCACGATTTCTTAGAAATGAAGAAGAGATGGGGAAATTTGTTTTTCACAGATAGCTATAGGTGGGCTCGGCCTGGCTCTTAAGGTTTATCTCATCTAACACAGGGCTGGGCCCAGGGCAGGTGCTCATGAGTGAGGAACAGTATGTAGTTTTAACCTCGTCTGTACCTCAAAATGCCAAATTTGACAGATGTGGCCTTGCACATGGCCTGAGACAGGTAAGATTGTTTAGAATAAATAAAAGCCGGCAAACTAGGTAAGCATAATGTCTTCCTAGGAGGTGTAATGGCTATCTATTTTTATTTTGGATTGATCTTTTAAAATTAAATTAAATTTTTTAAAAAAATATGTTTTTATTGATTTTAGAGAGAGGAAGGGAGAGGGAGAGAGTGAGAAACATCAATTTGCTGCCTCTTGCACACCCCCTACTAGGGACTGAGCCTGCAACCTGGGCATGTGCCTTGATCTGGAATCGAACTGGTGACCTTTTGGTGCACAGGACAACGTCAGCCAACTGAGCCACACTGGCCAGGGCTGGATTGATGTTTTTATTTTGAAAGGACACATAAAAGTTTTATAGTCTTGTGGGCAGGATGAGTCAAATTAGAGGAAATACCACAAATATTCAGAAAACATTTAGATCTAGCCAAAAATAAATCATTCTTAGCAATGATATCTTTGAACAATGCAAATAGCTTTGCCCAGCAGAGTGCAAGTCTTAGGAAATAAAAATCGAGCTTTTATCAGATTTTTGTTTCTATAGGAGATTTTAGCAATATATTGTTAGTAAGAAAAAGACTAAATTTCCAGGACTTAAGTTTTTTGGCATTATTATTGCTTTGCTGGAAAGGGAAATTTAATTCTGAGAAACGTTTTTTTTTTTTCCCTCTCACTGGGTTACCCAGGGCAAAGATTCAGCCTGAGTACCATTAACAAATTGAGGCATTTTCTTCACCTGTTCTTACTTTTGGCTGTCTTGCTGAATTAGGAAGCCAGAACTTTGATCCTTTATTTTAATGCAATATTTAATTCTTTTTGGAGGTGAAGTATTCTTTTGAAAAAGAATTTAAGACCTTATTAAATTTGCATCACCTTATAAAAGTAGATCACATTCTTAATTCTTTTTATACTGACACTCATAATGTTAAAGTTACTAGTTTATTATGAATATACTTGTGGCCATTCAGTGAAACCAAGAGGTAAATATTAAAACACAACGGAACTACAACTCGCCTGGCGTACAGTGTGGATACGATCCTGCCAAGCTTCTTAAGATTCTGGGATGACTTGCTTAGGTTCCTTGAGTCTGTTTACAAAAAAGATATTGACAACTTTTTCCTTTTCTTTTTTACCCATAAGTTATCAATACCTCTCCATGTGGAGTAACTCCTGTTCTCTTTAGTCCAGTCAGTTCTTCCACCTTTTTTTTAATCACAATAGTTTAGGAAGCAGAGTATCCTCAGGCCTGTGTGCCAGGTGTCAAGGAAAAGCATCATTGGCCCATGAACAAGCCATTTGTAATTGCATCATCTCTTAAGCAGCTGCTATTCATAGACATCGTTGCTTTACCATTCGAACACCCGCCAGGCTGGAAAGCTTTTTTTGGGGGAGGAGGGCTGGTAAATATTAATAGACTATAATCCTTCATTAATAAAAAGAAAATCCACCCATGGCTGTCCTGTTCACGAAGTAGCCTCCAACCACCTGGAGCTGTTGAGCACATGGAAAGAGTGTCGTCTAAATTGGAATGCGCTGGAAGTGTAGAATACACTCTGGGTTTTGGAGGCTTCATTGGAAAAGAAGAATGTAAAATATCTCATTAATCTATTTTATATTGATGACATCTTGAAATGATGACATTTGGGATATGCTAGGTTACATAAAATACATTATTAAAATTAATTTCATCTGTTTTATCTTTTTTTTAACGTGGATCCTAGAAAATTCAGTGTCACGTTCGTGGCTTGCATTGTATTTTTGTTAATGCTGTTCTAGGGCAATACAGATACTGTTTTGTTTTGTTTTTTAAAAAAATATCTTTATTGATTTCAGAGAAAGGAAGGGAGGGGGGGAGAGAGAGACAAAAACATCAATGATGAGAGAGTCATTGATCGGCTGCTTCCTGAACATCCCCACCCCCACTGGGGATCATGCCCACAACCTGGGCATGTGCCCTGACCGGGAATCGAACCACCATCTTTTGGATCCTAGGTCGATGCTCAACCGCTGAGCCATGCTGGCTGGGCTAGATACTGTTTTTAAGCACTATGTTTTCAACAGTTCTTGTAATCTTCTCTATGTATGTGTCTAGTGTAATAACCAGTTTCCTGTGCTCCTGGTTCCTTAAGGTTGAAATCAGCATTCAGAGCAACTTCCAGCCAGGGATGAAATTGGAAGTGGCGAATAAGAGCAACCCGGACACGTACTGGGTGGCCACCGTCATCACGACCTGCGGGCAGCTGCTGCTTCTGCGCTACTGTGGGTATGGGGAGGACCGCCGGGCTGACTTCTGGTGTGACGTGGTGATAGCCGATCTGCACCCCGTGGGGTGGTGCACGCAGAACAACAAGGCCCTGATGCCCCCGGATGGTAAGCTCCTGGCTGGCCCATGATTCGGAGCCTTTGGGTTTACAGGTCATCCTCATTCATGCAGCTTGCAGGGAAAACCTTGCAGAGATTCCATAACTGATTCAGCAGGAAGGTCTGGCACTTTAAAGATCGCTTCCCAAGTTCCATTAGTTTGAGGGCACTGGGGTGAGAGGGAACTTGGGTGCATTCTTTGATACCAGAGCTGATCCTGACAGCCAAGCCAGCTGTCACCTTTAGGAGACAAAAGCTCTGGAACCTGATTTTGGAGGTAGGAAGGAGGCTGAAGGGAGGCCGAGATTGAGGTTTTGTTTTCTGTTGGTGATGGATTATGTTGCATTTCTTTTGCTTTAGAGACTCCACATTTTGGATAGTGCTGTAGAGCGTCTGAAACAGGTCTAAGTTTTAATCTCTCTTGTTGTGGGGAGACTCACAGATGTGATGCATATAGAAACCAAACACAAGGAGACATGGCATTACTCTAGAGGGAATTGTCAAAGCTTTTGTAGATAAGATCCATTAGTTGCTAAAAAACAGTGGCAATTTTACTCCCTAGCGGACATGCGGCAATGTCTGGAAGCATTTTTGGTTGTGAGAGGGGGAGGAGGAAGGAGCTCCTGGCATTTGGTGGGAGGAGGCCAGGATGCTGCTAAACATCTTACAATGCAGAGGACAGCCCCCCAACAAAGAATTATTGAGTTCAGACTGCCAGTAGTAGAGAAACATTGCTGTAAAAAATGGGACAGCATATTACAGACACATTAGAGGAACTCATCCTGTCAGTGAGAAAAATGGAGTCACCCAATACTTGAATCTCAACCCCCTCTCCTCTGTGTTTCATTACATGATGATGGCAGCAGTTACACTTGAAGACTTCTGATGCCAATTCTCAGGCATGTGTAATGTCTTCTTAGTACGTGGCTGCCACTTTTAACTTTGAATGGATATATTTATTTTGAAGGGACATGTGAAGTTTTCGAGCTGAATTCCAAGGTTTGTCATGCCCACCATATTCACAATTGCTTTTGCCTTTCAGAGCATTTGTATTTTACGTTCTTTTTAAAGTTCTGATATATTGTTTTTCTGTTTTGATAGGTGGGAATGGTCCATGGTTTTTTGCTTCCCTTTTTTAATGCATAATTGAGAGCTGCTAAATAGTGGGGTCATAATAATTGCATGGAGTGTGAGTTGCATTAATGGGACATATGTGAGGATTGAATTGTGCCTTGGCCTTAGCTAACACCTTGACCCTTTATTGTCTCAGAAGAAAGATGGAGAAGCCCTTCTTTATTTCCTTTTCGCTTTTGCCCTTCGCATCTGTTCTCCTTTATGCCTAGAGCCTCTTCCAAGCCTCTTCCTCCTCCAGCTGGCAGCTTGTCTTATCACTTCCTCAGGCAACTGCCGTTAAACTCTGTGTTTGCTCACAAGGCCTCGTGTGCCCTTGATGTTGATCATGTTTGCAACTGTGCCCGCCATTGAGTTTTTAAAAAATGAGATACAATTCACATACTGTAAAATTCATCCCTATAAAGTTCAGTGATTTTTATTACAGTCACCAGGTTGTGCAACCATTATCACTATCTAATTCCAGAGCATTTCTATCACCCCACAAATAAACCTTGTACCCGTTCACAGTCACTCTCTATTCTCCCCTCCCTCCAGGCCCTGGCAGCAATCACTAATCTGCTTCTTGTTTCTATAGACTTGTTTATTCTGGATATTTCCCATACATGGAATCATACAGTATGTGGCCTTTTGTGTTTGGCTTCTTTTACTCAACATGTTGTATCGAAAGCTCAGCCATGCTATAGCACGTATTGAGACTTCATTCCTTTTTATAGCTCAATCATATTCCCTCATACGGGCAGACCACATTTTGTTTGTCTATTCGTCAATTGGTGTACATCTGGCTGCAGCTGTACTTTGAATTGTGTGGTTCTTTGAGTCGAGGACTTACCCCCTTTTGTATTGGTTGTGTCTTTGTATACAGAAGTGGAGCCTTTATTTTTCACCTCTCTGTTGAGGGGTACTTCTCAGGTGAGTGCTGGAGAATGGTTGTTAATACATGAGGCTTTATTTTTCACTGTTCTAGTTCTGCAAATGGTTGGGCAAATGCTACACTGTAATGCCTTTGGTAATGCTTGCTACTCTTAGTCCCAGGCCCAGCCTAAATTGTGCCATAAGTGGCATTTTAATTTATTTACTTTTACCCTTTTTACAAGATTTTAAGTGTACAGTACATTATTGTTAACTATAAGCACAATGCTGTGAGACAGATCTATAGAACTTTTTCATCCTGCATAACTGAGACTTTATACCCTTTGAACAATAACTCCCATTCCCCTTTCCTGGCCCCTGGTCACCAGCATTCTACTCTCTGTCTGCCTGTGTGAGTTTGATGGCTTTAGATGCCTCAAGTAAGTAGAATCAGGCAGTGTTTGTCCTCTTGTGACTGGTTTATTTCACTTTACTTAATGCCTTCAAAGTTCATCCATGTGGTAGCACATGACAAGATTTCCTTTTTAAAGGCTGAATAATATTCCATCTTGCTTTGAATTAAAATAGCCACCGAGGTGAGAAGATGTAATATGCAGTTATCTAATTTACTTATGAATAGAGAAAACCAGTCTTGATGGATGGAATTGTATTGATGGAATATTATGAAAATAACAATTCTAGTTAGAAAATTAGAGTAATTCTTCTTTGCCCAGCTCTACTCACAAAAGCCACACACATACTCAGGAGGGTACAGACAGACATGCGTTAATTCTGGGGAGCCGATACACACTTGGGGGCACTGTGAGAGGGGGACACAGAAGGGTACTGAGAGGCAGGTTCCACTGCTGGCTGCAGCCTTGCCTTTTCACTGTCCTTGCTTATCTCATTCACGCATGACTCACTCTTAAAGTCTGACGCTGTAGTAGCTAAACGCCCTTGGAAAGGACATAATCTGGTTTTGTGTTATAGATTATTTAGTGATTAGTTTTTGAGAGAAGTTCCAGGGTGCTGAATTTTAACACTCTAAGAGCTAACGGGTTCACTTGGTAAACATCCATGCTGTTGCTTGAGAAAGGCAGCATAGTTTATTAATCGATTCTTCCTCCTCACTTGGATGAAAAATGTGGCAGCAGTCACAGTTTCAGAAACACTGTCAAATTTGTATCCTACTGACTTCCTGCTATTAGGCAAGACACAGACACACTTAAAATGACAAATTCAAAATGAAAAATGGGAAAGCCCTGTGAAGAGGGAAACCACTAATGTGACTGGAAGATTGGAAGGCTCTTCTCATGGTAACAAGTTATGCTAATTTTGAGAATTTCTTTATTGCTCCTTTTAAAAGAACTTTAAAGAAATTTAGTAGGTAATCAATATGGCTTGGAAATCTTTAGTGCAGAGAACAAAGTCAGGAAATAGCAGGTTCATGGGGCAAAAGGTTTTATTGATTCCTGCAGTACAGGATAATTATTGCTTTGTAGCCAGACAGCACTTGCTCCACTGGGAACCGTAGAATTTATTTTTGAACAAGGATTCTTGTTTCTGTGGTTTTCTGTCTTAGAGAGCTAATATCATTGTGAATTCAGAAACTGTACCTGGTTGATCTTTCTGGTGGTTCAACTTGAAAGGCACCACAGAATATTAACACGAGTTCAAATAATCCATGACACATAACATTCTTGTTTGGAATGTTCCATGGTGATAGGTTTCTTACTGATCCCAGGAATCAGGGGTAGGGGCGGGGAGTGGGTTGTGTAGAGGGAGGAGTGTTGCAGTTGGAGCCAGGACGTGAGGTTCTTATCTTGCCTTTGCCATTGACCTAGCTACAGGGTGAGTCCTCTCTCAGTTTTCGCATCTTTGAAATGAGGTTAAGAGTATACTATAATGTCCCAAGAGTTTTCCAGTCTGACACGTCTGGGTTTGTGATCCTTGCCAAGGAAAGGAGGAGGGAGAAGGTGCTCCTTTTCCTATTGTATACATGAGCAGCGGACTTTGCTTTGGAATTAGGGTCTATGGAAATTGAGCCTATGCATCTGTGTGAAGCACAGAAGGAAAGCTCCTAGGTTACTGTTGGGGACGATGAAGTTTCAACCAATTGAGGGACAAACTAGGATGGGAAATTACTGTGAGTGCCTGGGTCCATCCTCGCTGGCATTGGGTAGGATTTCTCTCACTGAGGATTGTAGACTCTGGTTTCCCTATGCAATCCAGAGAACCGGCAGTCATCTTACCTGAGCGAGAAAGATCAGCGCATGTGGAATTGAGTCATTCGGTATGTGGATGACAGCTTTAAAATATGGTTGGACTAAGCAAGATGATGGGAGCTTGGGGTGCTTTGGGGAGGAGAGGATTGCCTTGTGTGATCAGACTAAGTTTGTAGCACTCAAGATCTTTCAGGATGTTTGGGATTGTCCAAAGTTGACTTACATCTTCTGAAATCATCGCATTGAAAGAGACACATTTTATTATTTTCAATGAGATAGTTTTACGAAGCACGTAGCATTCTTTACAGTTCCATATTTTCCTGCCTTGCTCCTTTAAATGAACTTAACCTTTGAATTAATATGAGCCGTCATTATTACTTCAAATGTTACGAGGAAGGAAACAGCATAGCAGCAGACAGAATGCCACTAACAAGGACGTGTTTAGAGGGACCTGGGTTTAGTGGCCAATTGGCCATTCAAAGAGCAGTGTCCCTGCTCCTGAGCTAATTGGTATTAATCTTTCATATTAAAAGTATTAAGAAACACACTACATTAAAGCACCACTCAGTGCAGTGGAGGATTAGCTCTTATTATTAGAGTTGCAAAATGTAAAACATTTTGGCTTAGTAAATCAATAAGGCGTGATTTATTCATAAGCACATGCAAAGCTCGCAAAGGGCAGCTGACAAATAATTATTGTTTATGGTGATAATGTAAGGAAGTAATTTAATCCAGTGATTGTTGCACTATTATTTATTGAGAAGGAACAGCAATACCTCTTGATGTCTGGAGTGGTGGAGCTCTGGGGTTCTGGAGTTCTGGCAGGTAGGTACCTGCTGAGTCCCTGAAAGGAATGCTGTCAGACTGCAGGTAAATGTGTGTGATGATGCCAGTCCACAGTAACCCTCGGCTTGTACACTGAAGAGTATTTATGTGTGCTTTCTACTGTTGCAGGAAAGTACTGGGATTAGGTGCCTTAGGAATCATGTTACTAATTTTTATTTTCCCCATTATGAAAATTCCTGTAATTTGAATTGCAAACTCTGCAGTCTTGCCAGAATGACTCTATTTACCATTCAAAGTTGAATCAAAATTACTGGAGTTAGTTATTATATCACTTATTTGAATAAAGGGATGTTTATTCATGAAGTGTTAGGAAAAGGTGTGAATATGGCCTTATGTTATGAGGGTAGATCCTGCCAGGTTCTGAAGCTTGGTCCTAGGGCTGTTTTGGGGATTGCTGTTTTTACTGTAGTTGATTGTAAAGTAAGAGATGCTGGCAGGGGGTGCACAGAACTGTGAAGTGATCAGATGACAGGACTTAGCACTCTGTAACCATTGCCTAACTGCAGACTCTGAGAAGTAGAATTTGTGTTATATGAGACTGTCAGTGTTTACAATTCATATTTTATTACTTAAGTTACATTTTAGTAACACTAATGAAACCTACACAATCACATTGTTTTCATTTGTGTATTAATAAGAAAAGTATATATGCTAAAAACTCAAAGAGCAAAATTAATCCTAAGTGGAGTCGAGGGAAGCACAGAGATAAACTCACTAATCATTAGAAATTTAATGTAAAGAGAAAAAACACATAAGAAAAGGTAGGATGTATTTGATAAATATGACAGTAAATAAACTAAAAGTCATAGATACATACTTTAAAAAGTGCGTTAGTATCCTATTGTGAAAAAGCCATTTTTGACAGTGGTGTGTGAAAGAAGGAATATTCAGGTAGAAAAGAGTAATTCTTTCCCTCTAGATACTTAATGGCCCTTTTAAAACAATGTCCATGGTTTTGAGTCCGATCTGATCAGAGGAGGAGAGCCTGTGTACAGGCTCATCATGGTGTAGACCAAAGTGGACTTGGTTTGCAGATGTGTGGTTGTGTTTGTATGTGTGATGACCATGTGTGTATGTGCGTGAGCATGTGTGTTTATATACACGTGTGAGCATGCATGTGTTTGCATGCATGAATGTGTGTATGCATGTGTGAGCATGTGTATGTGCATTTGTATCTGTGAACATGTTTGTGCATTTGTATACATGAATGAGGATGTGTGTGTGTGTTTTGACTAACCAGTATTTTGAAATAATTGTGGTATTGACCATTTACAAATCACTTCATTTAAAAGTTTGGGTTATCATCACCTCTTGAAAACTTAGATGACACAGGCGCATTGGACCTGCATTTCACAGGGCAGCCCTTAACGCAGCGCCAGCCTCTTCAGGTGGCCATTTGTTCTCTAGACCTTCTGTTCCCTGCTTGGGTTTTCTTATCTGCTCAGGCCGTGTGGGCATGTGGGCTAATACCTCCAGTGTCAGGCATGGAACAGGAGAGCCACACATGTCCTTGTGCAGCCTCTGAACGTGTGACCCCAAGTTTCCAAGGCTCCATCTTAAAACACCAGGTAGATCAGATATTGTTAAGGTTTCCTTCAGCTCAAAAATGTTCTGAATGTAAGAATTCAAAGAGCACACCCTGTCTGCTGTGACCCAGTGGTAAGAGCGCCGGCCCACGGTTGCAGGTTCAATTCCTGGTCAAGGGCACATGCCTGGGTTGCAGGTTCGATCCCCCGCCCCAGTCAGGTGCATGTGGGAGGCAACCAATTGATATGTCCCTTTCACATTGGTGTTTCTCTCTCTTTTCCTTCCTTCTACTCTCTCTAAAAATCAATGGAAAAAATATCCTCAAGTAAGGATTAACAACAAAAAAAGAATTCAAAGAGCAATGAATGAGACTTATGAAAAGGCTCTGAATAAAGACACTAATGAACAGAACCCTAAGAAAATATGTGGAAGGAAAGTTTGTGGAAGGAAAGAAAACAAAGACCAAAAAAAAAATGAAGGCAAACTAAAGGGTCCTCGTATAAATAAAAAACCTTTATGCAGGTGGTGATGTATAACTACTTGTTTATGAGTAAAAAATCACATTTTCTCTTATTAATCCCTGTTTAATATTTGTTGTCTTTTGAAACTCATTATATACCACATATCCTTTTATCATTTTCTTGCCTCGTGTATAAATGAATCATGAATTTCAGCATGTTTGTATCATGCTGAACAATTAAAAACAGTTTCTCTCCCCCACCAAACGGTTTTACTGTGTGCCTACTATGTGCCAAGTAACTAAATTTAACCCTAGATCATCTATATAAACTGGATTGTATAACTCTTGTTTTACACTTGAGGAAATGTGGCTTGAAAAGGGTAAAAAGCTTGTCTCCAGGCCAGACAGCTTGAAGTAGATTTTAAGCTAAGGGCAAAATTTTCCTCCCAGTTTTGAAATCAATGCTTTGAAAATAGCAAAGGTCAGTAAATATTTGTTTATTGATTTTACGTGTCAATAAGACTTTAGAATGTTCAGACTTGAAATATTGGAAACATATTACTAAGAAACACTGTAGAATTGGCTCCCTGTGATTTTTTTTACGAAGAGGGTGGAAAGCTACTTGTCCAGGATGTTTTTAATTTTGTCTGTTTTGGAGGCAAATAAGTGGAAGAGATTCGGCCTACAACTTTCTTGACAAGTGATAATCATGAGATGATGTAAAGTTATGTAAATTGTATCAGATGCTGTTTGGGCTTTTTTGCACTACATGAAAACTGTGAGCACAACGCGGCACTATAAGATTTTCCTTTTTGGTGTCATTCACAAATGAATTTATTTTCTCTTGCTTCTTGATCCAGCAGCATGTGTACTTTAAAATCAGGCCTGTGTTTAATTCTGTGTGAAATGTGGGGTGAATTAGTTCTGTGGGCTCTTGGCCTCTTCTCTGACTCTTTTCCTCATTCTTAATCCTTCATCTCCTTAACTGTCAGAGCCCCAGTCTCACCTGTCTGCTCTTCTCCCTTCGCTCCCCACTTCCATCCAGACAGAGATCCTTGTCCGGGCCTCCTGTACATGGGGGCTCAGCTCCCATTCAGCCCCAGTTCCTGCTCTGGGTAGACCCTTTACTGCCCTGAATGGATGACTAGTGCAGAGCCTGCGAGACAAGCCTGGACTCACCTTTGCACAGACATGCCTTCCTTAGCACAGCTGCCCTCTTGGACCTCTGCTGTTTCCAGCCCTGACCCTGCCTCATGACTTCCCTTGTGTTCCCACCCTGAGTCCGGAGCCCTCAGTGCGGTCTATCCACCCTCCTTCATGCCTCTGACTGCCCCCTAGCCTGTTGGACTGGTGGGCTTCTCCCACGTCTCTTCTTGCTCTGGGCTCTTGAACAAGCCTCGAGGTTTCAGGGCCATGCCTTCACTCAGAGCCATGCTGACCTTCCAGGGCCGTGCCTTCTTTTCAAGGCCATGCTGATTGTACAGAGCCATGCTGACCTTCCAGGGCCATGCCTTCTTTTCAAGGCCATGATGATTGTACAGAGCCATGCTGACCTTCCAGGGCCATGCCTTCACTCAGGGCCATGCTGATCTTCCAGGGCCATGCCTCTATACCAGGGCTATGCCTTCTTTTCAAGGCCATGCTGACTGTCCAGGGCATGCCTTCTTTCTAAAGCCATACTGACCTTCTAGGGCCATGCTTCTGTTCTATGCAGAATTTTCAACAGTTATGTACAGTGGCTGAAGAATATTTAACGACATTAAACAAAGTTTATTTTTGTTTTGCACAATTAAACAATGTATTTTATAATATAAATTTATACTTTCACACATAATACATAGCTCAGACATGGCATCACACAGGAAGTGTGACACTGACTTTTCACATTGGCAGCTGGATAGATATTGAGTGCTAGAACTGGATAGTTTATTATTATAATCACATTTAATAAGATTAAAATGTCAGAACACTAAATAAAATATTTAACTCTATTTAAATATTTTAGATCAAAATTTGATATTTACTAGTTATAATTTGTAATTTTATTAATTTTAGTAGATAATATAGAATATTTAAAGGGAAAGTAACTTTTTTGAAGATAAAAAATTAAAAATTTTGATTTTTGCACTTTACACTTTTTGATTAAAAATATTAAAATTATATAGACTGGCTGCAATTATGTTTTAGTCTCTTAGATGATTTCTTTGAATAGAATACAAATTATGCAAAATTTTGAATTTCTTAAAACTAGATAGTTAATGATTTCTCTGAAATGGAAGTAAAGAAAAGAATTTTTATGGACTAAATGTATAAAAATTTATGAATTATGTAAATTTTTATTACTCATCCAAACATTGCTAGCCATCAACAGAACACCCAGACATATGTCATCATAATTAAATTTAGTAATCTTTGGCATTTTACCAATTTGCAGTCATATATAAACTATAGCTTTTTACATATTTTTTTTTTACTCTGTCATTATGAAGCTCCATTTATCAGTGTAGGAGGATAGGACATACTTTACACCACAACTTGTTCGCTTGATAAATAACATTAAAATATTTCCACATGTGATATATGAACCTACATTTGTATTCTCGCTGGGTCCTGTACATGTTACAGGTGGGCGTGTTCAAGGTTTTCACAGTGGGTTCCTCATGTCCCCTGTGAACTGGATGTCTTTCCAAGGGTCAGTGGCCTGCGTCTATTTAGGGAGTTAGTTTCCACATCCTCCAGTTCTGTCCCTGAAATCGACCATTGGTGTCCTTTCCTGCCTCACCCTCCCCAGTCACTGTGGTGCATTCATTGCCTTTGTGACACTGAACACGAAACATCAGTGTTCTAAGGGAAGCCTCGTTTACTCAAGGCAGCATACCACCCTTCCAACCGTAACATTGCGAAACATTTTACAGTAGTCCTCCCTTATCCACAGTTTCACTTTCCATGGTTTCAGTTATCCACAGTCTACCATGGTCCAACAATATTAAATGGAAAATTCCAGAAATAAACAGTGTATACGTTTTAAATCATGCGCCACTCTGAGTATTGAGATGAAATCTCGCCCCTTCCAGCTCTGTCTTGCCTAGGATGTGAATCCCCCCTTTGTCCAGCATCTCCATGCTGTATACACTCCCTACCTGTTAGTCACTCGGTAGGAGTCTCAAATCAATCATCAGGGAGAGTGAGAGACAGAGAGAGAGAGAGAGAGAGAGAGAGAGAGAGAGGGAGACAACATTTCACATGACTTTTATGTGTAGCGTGATAGCTGTTCTGTTTTATTATTAGCTATTGTTAATCTCTTACTATGCTTAATTTATAAATTAAAATTTATCACAGGACTGTATGTACAGCAAAAAACACAGTATATATAGGGTATTACCTGTTGTTTCAGGCATCCACTGGGGGCCTTGGGACATCTCCCTCAGATAGGGAGAGTACTGTACCTTTTATGTTTAATCATCAAAATTTGTATTGTTATTTTAGTTGCTTTGATCAGGACTAAAAATAATTTTGATAATCTAAGCCAAAGAACATTTTTATTTAATAGTCAGAGACATTTAAAAAAGTTTAACTATATGCAGTATTACATTTTTTTATTTACATGTAGTTGAGATACAATATTATATTAGTTTCAGGTGTACAACACAGTGATTTGACATTTATATACCTTAGAGTGTGCTCACCACACTCTGCTTAGTGATCATCGGTCATCGTGCAGACCTGTTGCTAGAGAAGTAGTATGGGCTGAGCAATAACAGAATGTTGGAAATAGAAAGGTATAACCTTAGGGTACGAGTCTGAGGGGTGTGGAATGGATCTGATTCCAAGGAGAAAAAGGAAAGCTGCACCAACTGACTGTAAAGTAGTGCTTATTCATGTCTATTTAAAAAGCATGGTGGAAAGGATCAGATCATTCCATTGAATATATTTATGGGAGTGATACAGCAGTTTCATTCAAAATGTCATATGTACAGTACATAGGAATTGACATCCTTTGCAGCTATTTAAACAAATGAAAACTTTTAGAATGCCAAATTGAAAACACATAAGGAGGGTACATTAGTTTTTCAAAATTATTTGAAAGGGGAATGTGAGCAAGAAAATTTAAAGAATGGTGATGTAGACAGCTATGTTAGATGAAAGGCCATTCTGTAAAGCTGATTAGTCCCTCCTTTCTTGTGCATATATTTGGCTGTGACAATCTGGAAGGTGCACATTTGTGCAGAGCAGTCTTACCTGAGCCTTGTGAGTCTGTAAATCTTTTGAATATGCCCCCGTGTCCAACCTGGAGACAAGATGGGATGAGCTGGTGACTCACCTTAAACCCATCTCTGGTCCCTTGCTCTCCCTGACTGCATTTTTAAAGATGGTGCTTCCCCACAGCCCTTCTTGCTCACTCATTAAGACAGTGTTTCTTAAAATTTAGGTGTTTAGAAGTTCTCAGGGCTTTGAAAGGATTTATCATGATTGGGTTTTTACAGAGTTTATATTTAAGTTGTTGGATTCCCTTGGTGTAATATATGTTTGAGTCTTGCTGATGGGAAACCTAGAACCGGCAGAAGGGAGATTTTGGGATGATGGAGAAGAATCCACTCATGGACACCAGCAGCTGGTTTGGTCCATAAAGGATACTACTGTATCACAGAGTATGGAAAAAGTTTTATGTCAGTCTAAAAAATTTTATGTTGATAACTGAAGTGTTAGTTATTGAGGTTTTACTATGTGCCCAATGTTTTTTGGTGGTATTATACAAGATGGTTATTACCAAGTATTTATATGAAGCACATTTGTAATGCAATCAGCTTTTGGCCCATGGCATGCACTCAGATGAAGAACTTATTTTTGGAAATGGATGTTTTGTGTGGCTGTTGCCAGTGTACGTTTTTATTTGTTGGTCATTTCTGCTTTGTCTGTTCACTCTTGAAGATCTCACTCTTGTCTTGCTAAGCAGTATCAGGAGTTAATGTGAAATACTAATCTCTGGAAACTTGGGTGATGTCTTCTCTTCTTGTCCAGGTGGGAACTTCTCAGAGACAGCACTTCTTTTGCGTTTCTTGAACTTTGTCTTCTTTTATGCTAAGCATTTTTCAAGGGTGGTTAGCCGGTAGTGGAAATTTACAAGAGCTGGAGGCTGACCTGATTGGTAATGGAATTCTGACCCTTAACTTCTGTGGGGATCTGTTGGCAGCTAAATGGAAAGGTTCCTCTGGTCTATATTCTGCTGGTATTTAAATAAAATAAATTGGAGTGTCTGGAGCTGACTGTGCAGTAAGAGTGCTCTTCAGGCCCTAACAAAGGAGTGGAGGGCATTGGCCTGAGTCAGGTGGCCTGGCTAGTGGCTCATCTGTGCCTCTCGTTTAACGTAACCTTGGAAAAAAGTCACTTAACCTCTTTGCATTTCACACTCTCCGCATCTTTAAAATGGCTAATTAATACCTGACCTTGCTCTCTCTTGGCCCTATTGTCAGCACCAGCTTTGATGGCAGATGCAAAAGCTCTCTGTAACCTGTAGAGCACTGGAAAGTGGGAAGAATGCTCAGCATCCCATTTTCCCTCCTCTTTTTTTTTGCTGTAGGAGACCCTACTAGTCCTAGCTCCACAGACAGTGACAAGGGAGATGTGAGTGAGGAAGTGCCTGCATCTAGGACGGATGGCTTAGAATGCAGCCTCGATAGAGGGCCCTCACCCAGCTGTGTTCAGTGCCTAGGCACTTCCAATGTTTTTTCCTCTCTGTGATCTCAAAGAATTTTGGTTATATCTTTTTGTGGTTATTTTTGCCTTGTGTTACAATTGTTTATGGAAAAATAATCGCACCCATTTGATTAAAAACGTAAAGATAATGACAGCTGCCTTGTAGAGCTGTTTTGTGTATTAAACGTGATTTGTATTAACTCCTCAGAGCAATGCTTAAAATGTAGAAAGAAGGAAATGGAGAAATGCTTATTTTCCTCCATTCTTCTGGCTAAGAATAGTTTTTACTCACTTTTGAATCCTACCTATTTATTTATTAGTTATTTTAAAAACTTTATTTTTATAATCCTCACCTGAGGATATGATTTTATTGATTTTAGAGAGAAGAAGGGGATCGGGGGGGTGGGGTGGGGAAGAAACATCAATCGGTTACCTCTGGTACTCACCCTGACTAGGGATGAACCTGCAACCTAGGTATGTGCCCTGACTGATAATCGAACCTTGGATCCTTCAATACACTTGATGCACACAACATTCCAACCAACTGAGCTACACTGGCCAGGGCAAAAACTGTATTTTTTTAAGAGCAGTTTTAGGCTCACAGCAAATTTGAGGGGAAGGTGCAAAAATTTCCCATATATCCACTGCCCCTATACATGCACAGCCTCCCCCACTATCAACATCTCTCATAGACAGTACATTTGTTACAACTGATGAACCTACATTGACAGGTCATCATCACCCAGAGCCCACAGTTTACATTAGGGCTCACTCATGGTGTTATACATCCTGTGGGTTTGGACAAATATAAACCCAGTCCTATGGGTTTGAACATGTACCCACCATTATAGTGTCATACAGTATAGTTTCCTTGCCATAAATATTCTCTACTCCACCTTTCACACCTCCCTCTTCCTCACCCCCTGGCAACCACTGATGTGTTTACTGTCTCTGCAGTTTTGCCTTTTTTGCAGGAATCACAACACCCTTTTACTTTTTTATACCTTACATTTAGTTAAAGCTCAGTGGTTGTTAAATGGTTAAGAACAAAGCCTCTGAGCTAATTAAAAAATAACACCAGCAAAGACTAATTGGTAGTAGTGCATGTATATTATTTACTCAAGAGCCTTTTAAATCTGACCGCACTCATACACACCAGCCACACTCGGATTTTGAGGCCTGCTGCTTATTGCGTGCAGTGGTTAGGAGCAGGGAAGAGGGTTGTTAGTCATACATACTTGTTTCACTGATAAATCATGACCGACAGCCCAACTGCCAGGGAGGAGGTGGAAAAACTGGGAAAAGTTGATAGCAATGCAAGAGCAATCTAATGCCATTTACTGTAGGAGCAAATAATCCTGTCAATAGGTCTGGAGGGCTTGGGGTTATTACACAGTGAGGTGTTGGCTATTATGTTACAAAGCCAGATAATTGATTTATACCATTCTCAATCCTCAAAGAGGTTTTACATTTATTTTTTATCTACTAAGTAGGTGGCAACAGAAAAGGTTAAGCTCAGAGGGATGTGGTGGGAGAAACAAAATGTAAAGAGCTGGGACTCTGACAGGTGCTCTGTGAGTGGAATGTATTAATGAGCTATTATTATTATTTTTAAAGTTTCTTTATCTTTATTGTTGAAAATATTACAGATGTCCCCTTTTTACCCTCATTGATCCCCTCTACCCTGCATCTGCTCTACCCCCAGGCATTCCCCAAACCAAAGTCTGTGTCCATGGGTTATGTTTATAAACATATAAGTTCTTTGATTAATCAATGAGCTATTATTATAACCATGGTAAAACTCTTTTCTATGCAGACTTCTAGTAATCAAACTGTTCTTATTTTGGCTCTTTAAACATGGTAAAACCCTAATCCAACACAGCCTCGAGCCACTGACCTAGTACACAAATAATAGATTTTAATGATTTTTGTATTCTGAGATATACTATGCTGTGTTGTTCAGCTGACAGACACTTGGGGTGGGCATGTAGTCAGAGAGGAACCAGGACAGTGCTGAGATGGAACCTGTGGTAGGCATCCATGGCTGAGAATTGGGCTGACCTGGAGTGTAGCTGGGTGGGTCCAGAGTTGAGGAAATCTCTGTGATAGTTTAGCTGTCAGTTAAGATCGATTTTCTAAGATGATGCATTGAGGTTCTATCAGATGGAAGATGTATCCAGATGGGAAGTCCAGGTCCCATGTTCCAGGCCTGGGGATTCTATAGGCCTGGCCAGAACAAAGCAAGACCCCATAAGTGGGATGGGCCCTATAGCAGGATTGGGCACTGGGCTGGGAAACTTAGTAGTACAGATCAGGGTATGACCTGACCTCCCCAAAAGGCTAGACTGAGGCAGGAAGAGGAAGCTGTGAAATGGGGCCATGGTGATGCCTCTTGGGCCTTGAACAGATGACCTGAATGAGACAAGTTTGGACAGGGGCGGGTGCATGGATCCCAGGGCTGGGTGACTTCTGAGCTGGTGGTACAGTCTTCTTACCTCTTTGAGAAGTTACAGGGGGTCGTAGAAACTGGGCGATTTCTGCTTTGGTGGCAGCAGTCCTTGAAATACAGCTGTCCCAGATTGACACCTGTTGGGGCTGGAAATCAGGGGACTCAGCTTGAGGGCCTGGGGAAAGCAGAAGGTGAGCAAAAGAGGCAGAGACTGAAAGGAATGAGATTCTGAGCAGCCCAGTGAGTTGTTCTATCTACTTTGGACCCTGGGCAATGGTCCTGGAACCAAACCTGGGACTGGTTTCTGGGATTTAACTCTGGGGGTCATAGGGTTATATGATCAGGTTAGGGGATGGTGCTGAGGTCTCCATCACACCTGCTATCCCATAACATTTGGAAATTGAGCAGCAACAGCGTTTATTGACTCAGTGTCACCTGTTTTAGATGGTTTTCACGTTGTTCTATTAGGGAACAGAACTTTGATTCTGTTGGTTACTGTGATTTCATGCAGGGGTTTTAGAGATGGATAGGGAGGTCATACATATAAATTCTTGAGACTTCAGAGTTAGAGGCAAAGCTGGGGATCAGAAAGGTGAGGAATGGGCTAAAGTGAGCACCTTGGACCAGTGCTTTTTTTTTTTAATAAACTGTTTTTAGAGTAGTTTTAGTTCAAAGCAAAAGTGAGAGGGAAGTACAGAGAGTTTCCATGTACTCCCTGACCCCACATATGTACGGCTTCCCCCCACTATCAACATTCCTCCCCAGAGTGGTATGTATGTTACAGCTGATGAACCTGCATTGACACATCATAATTACCTAAAGTCCACGGTTTACATTAGGTTCACTCTTGGTGGTGTACATTCTGTGGTTTGAACAAGTGTATAATAACATGTGTCCTTCATTATAGCATCATACACAGTCATTTCACAGCTTCCCAAATCCCCTTTGCTCCTATTCATCCCTCCCTACCACCTAACTCCTGGTAACTACTGATCTTGTCTCCATAGTTTTGCCTTTTCCAGAGTGTCACGTAGTTTGAACCATACAGTATGCCGCCTTTTTAGACTAGCTTCCTTCACTTAGTAATACACACTTAAGTTTCCTCCATGTCTTTTCATAGTCATTGGGTGCTTTTTTCACTTTTCACTTCACTTCACTTCACTTCACCTCACTTCACTTCACTTCACTTCACTTCACTTCACTTCCGTGATCATCTTGGGTATCTCATCTTTATCATGGTGATTATCACTTCACACATTTAAAGGCCCTGTGGTCCAGATGCTGGAGAAGTAACCAGCTCTACTGTGCTGCCATGTATGAGAACTTCAATGTACCAAGGAACTCACATGCAGAACAGGCCAAAACAGCCTGTGGATTGTACAAATTGCCTTTCCTTTGAAAAAAATTTATGTTAAGCATTTAAAAAAACAAATCTAGTTACAAAAGCTTTGAGGATAGAATGATTACACAAAATGAGGCCCAACTGTTTTTATTTTTAAATGTTCTTAGGCCATGCTGTGAGAATTTACAGTAACCAACTACTAAAAATTTTGTATTTCTAAAGAGGCTTAATCAGAGAGAATTGCTTTAGAAATACGGTTTTAAGGGTTTTCATAATTATTTTTCTGATTATATTACCAATTGACAGAGATGTTAAGTATAGTTGATTCAACAATACAAAAAATTTTAAAAGCCCATAATGACATATTTATATAATGGTCACTAATAGTTTCCAAAAGCCTGTCTCAGATTATGGAAACAAGTTATAGCCATTGAAATAATCTGTAATTATTTTTTTTCACACTAGGCAATTATATTAAGACATTAGCATCTGTTCAGCTTATTTCTTAGAAAATTCTCTGATGAATATCTTTCGAGATCATCATAAAACAAAACAACTTCCAACCCCATCAGCTCCCACCCTACACCTTTAAACATAAACACAACAAATTCTTCTATAATCACCAAAGAAAATAAAATTTATTTAAGACTTACTTTCTGGTTTAAATGTTTTATTGTCCTATAGCGATCAAAGGATGAGTTGTAGGCCTTATTTAGTGTTATTTGGAGTAATATTTAATCACAGATTTGTTTTGTGAAATGAAGAAAGCAACACTCTTTTTACATTCTTCATCTGTACATCTAATGGGTAATTTGTTAGCCCATCATAATTAATATTTAGATCCCTAATGTACACAGAGCTTTAGATTTATATGTCTGATTATGGTTCTTTCAGTTAAGTGTTATGTATTTATGTATCTGCCCTTCTGGGCTGGATTTCTGTGAAGTGTTTCTGCAGGAGTATGTTCACATAAATAATCAATCAGCAAATAAACATCAATTACAAATTCTATTAACATAGCTGTCAGCAGTCCTTTAACAAATATTTAAGTACAGTATGTTTAGATTAAATTAAAAATTTTTGAAATCCTTGTTTGCTTAGTTTCCCAATTTAACTCATCTTTCTCCTATCAAAAGAAATCTTTTTACATTTCCAAGAGTATAGGTCTACTCTGACTACCTAGAAACATTGTGTGTTAAAGTATTATAAAGATTTTTAAGTGGTTTTTAGAAACAAAGCTATTTGTTCGTTTTTGAATTTTTTCCTAAACTTCCTGGTACCCTTTCTTCTTTCTTCCCAGGCCCTCTTTCTCTTTTTCTTTTTCAACATTCCCTTTCCTGAGGATTTATCCTAGAGCTCATCTGAGGGCCTTGATTGTGTGGTTTATGTATTAGGATCCAACATAAGCTGCTATTACAGAAGGACCCCAAGAGACTGTGGCTGACATTAAATTAGAAGTTTATTGCTCATCCTGCAGCAGGCCAGAGATTTTGCAGTTCAGGGATGGTGATACCTCTATTCCGTTAGGTTTTTTAGGCGCACTGGGTTCTCTCCATTTTGCTCTGCACCATTGGGAGTTTTCCACCTCTCCATGGTAGAACCTTGATTTTCCTTTTCATCCCCAGCAAGAAAGGGAAAGAGAGAGTCCAGGGCCAGCTGCTCACCTTCCCTCTGTCGTGGCCATACCTTGCTGCAAGGGGGAGTGGGAAATGCACGTTGTAACAACAGGTCTCACCTTCACCCAAACCTCCCAGGGTGAAGAGGCTTCTTTTACTAAAAGAAAAGAGAAAAAAGGTCCTTGGGAACACTTAGCAGTATCTACTGCACTTATTTAGCTAAGAAAATTTTTTTTAGGGTAACTGTTTCATTTTGGGAAGCATACCAAGGAAAATGCTTGAAATATAAAACCAAGCAAATGACTTTTCCCCCGCATTTTCTATAGTAGAGTACCTTAGATTTCGAATTTGTAGTATTTGCTATTGATTTGATAGGATATATACTTACCTCTGTATTGACTTTAAAGAGATTAACGGCCCCAATATGATTGCCTTTCTAATAGTTGGGATTCACCATTCACCCTTGTTACTGTGCTTTTGAGTTGCTGCACATCTGGAACAGTAAAGTCATTTATTATTTCTGAATTTCTGTATTCATAAATATATCATATTGGCCTATGTTAATTTTTTTATTTAAAATTTTTTTTTTTAAAACAAGAGTTTATAAGTTAATATGTATACAGTATTTTCAAGAGACAATAGTTCTAAAAGGCTTATTTTAAAAATAAGCAGTTATTTCCTCACATTCTGCAAAATATCCTCTCTCTGAAGGTAAGTATTTTCAACTGTTTAAGAAGAGTATATGGGACTTAAAAAGCCCCTCACCAAGGCACATCATTATGCAATTTTGGGACAGAAAAGTCCCACAGGTGTCCAGAAAGAAAATAAAACAGACTACATCCAAGGCCGTTGATTAAAATATTTTGATTCAATTACTTTGCACAAAGGGATAAAAGAGAAAGTTTTAGGATATGTTTTCTATGCATGTAGTCAAACGTTAGGTTCAAAATTAGGCCAGCAGCTCCTGCCACTTTTGGACTTTAGTCTTGAAGTTGGTCAGAATAAGGGAAGTTAGGGCTGTGAAGACAACAGAGGTCAGGTATTCAGTGCCTTCATTTTTGCCTTGAACATGGCAGGAGTTTTGTGCTCAGTTGGGCAGTGGAGATTCATTCGGTATTTAACAGGTCAGGGCCATTTCTAGGCACTAGACATAGAATGGTGAACTACATAGATGAAGTCTCCACTCCCATAAGATTTATGTTCTAGTTATTGGTGTCTTTGTGAGACACTGATAAAGGATGTGTGCCACTTATGCAAACGGTTGAACCCCACTTTCAGATGATAAATCTGATGCTCAAGGGGAGAGGGGGAAGCCCAGACACTCCTGTGCCTCTGGTTCCTTGTTTATACTCAGACTGCTTTGGAGCTGTCGGCTTGGCCATGGAATGAAGGCTGTCAAAAAGAATTTTGGAATTACTAGTTTATGTTAAACTTTTCTTATTTTTGTAGGAGATAATTATCTATTTAGAGTGGCCTTGAAGGGGCTGGATGACTTTTAGAAAGGACTTTGGAACCTACAAGCTCTGGAATCTGGAAGTTGTCTTTTGTAAGCTCACCCAGTCTTCATGGGCGGGCAGTGGGAGTCTCAGCTTTGAGTTCTCACCTTGGCAGTTTTTGTCTTCTCTCAGTCTCCTGGCTCCACCTCTCTGTCCAGCCCTTTCCTGTGTTCTTTCACTTTCTCTGTTGATCCCCTTTTTCTACTCCTTATCTGGCATCACTTCATAACTTTTAAAAATAGTCCTTATGTGCCATATCTCCTCAAAATTAATTATGCATTACAGATAAACCACCGTAATGACAACTTTCTTTGTTCTCTCCTTTCTTTTCATAATGGCACACTCACATATTCAACCTATGTTCTTGACCCATGAAATGCAAAACTTCTTAAGACTTGAATATTAGGAAGGTAAGAATATAAACAAAATATGTTCCTTCCTCTAGTATGAGGCAGGCAGATCAGTACATGAACAAAAACTACCAGGGGTTACACCAACAAGGTATGAGGAGCTCTTGACTAATTTAGACAAATTGAAACACACCATGCTGCTCATCAGAAGCATATGAATAATTGTGAATTGGTGGATGTCTGGGTCACTGAATGAGAATAATACAAAGGATGCATGTTTTCTCCTCCTACCATACTTATGTCTCAGGACATATCACCCAACAAATCTGCCAAGAACTTGTAGAAGTTGTGGTGATAGAGTCATATTTTCTGCCCCCTTTACCTGAAAGTTTTGTGGCCTAAAACAAAAAAGTGGTATGTTTTTTGAGTTGGATTTATGAGCTCATTCCACCTAGTAGTTTTCCAGTAGACAGAGGCTCCTGGCACAATGTTTTTTTACCCCTCTGACTCATGACACATATGTCCCTCTTTTTCCCCCCAAAAGGCTAATACAATTCTTCAGAAGACATATTATTGTTAGTAATATTGCTTTTGTTTTTTAATTTGTGTCAAAGTAACTTACATTTTGGGTCTTTTAAGAAATTGTTTCATGATAGTTTTGGATAAAACAAAGGAAATCGGGACATTAGTGATTATTTTTTAAAAACTGGAGTTATGTAATTCAACTTTTATTTTTTTAATTGACTCATTCCTATATAAGTTAATCTTGTAGTCTCCTATTCCCATTCAGAATATTCTAGAAGGATATTCTGGTTTCCTCATTCCATTCAACGCACAAGTGAAATTTGTTTAGGCTCACACGTTTATGTGTGTGCCCACCATGTTGGTAGTAGGTTAATAAATGTGGTCTAAACACCGGATATCACAGTGGCCTTGTCATAAACTGATCTATATGGGAGTTCCCTTTAGGTTAGTACCAGTTTGTCATGGTTGAAGTTCTTATACTTGGAGACCTTGGTGCCTCCACAATGAACACATGGTGAATCCATTTTAATGAAGCAGTGAGCTGTTTAAGAACAAAAAAAGAATTAATGCCCAAACTCTTGAATTTCTCAACTCTACATTAGCATGTTCAACTAAACCCTGGAGCTCTAGTAATTTGCTGTAGTTTGCAGCTTTCCTTTTTAAAATGCACTCCCATTCTGCTTTTAAAATTCTTTTGTTGTGGGAAATTCAATCATATCCAAAAGTAGATAGGATATATAGAGAACCCTCACATGCTCATTACCCAACTTCAATCGTGATCAATTCAAGGGCAACATTATTTAACCAATACTTTCACTCATTTCTTCAGTCTGTATTGTTTTGAAGCAAATCCTAGACATCATATAATTTCATCTGTAAATATTGTAATACGTGTCTCTAAAGGATAATTCTGCTCATGCTTATATAGAATAATTGAGAAGCTGTGGTATTTAAAGGGAAGACTGTTGGTGTTTAAAAGTAGAAGTAAAGCCCGACTGGTGTGTTTCAGTGGTTGAGCATTGAGCTATGATCCAGGAGATCTCTTTTCGATTCCTGGTCAGGGCACATGCCCGAGTTTTGGTCTCAAATCCCAGTAAGGGGTGTGCAGGAGGCAGCTGATCAATGACTCTCTCATCATTGATGTTTCTCTCTCTCTCTCTCCCTCTCCCTTCCTCTCTCTGAAATCAATAAAGACATATTTTTTTTTAAAAAAAAGGAACTAAAAATTTATTTAAAAAATACTTTTCTAGTAGATGTAAAATTTAGTATGTCATCCACTTCACCCAACATTTCAGTGAATAAAAACTAAAATAGTGAATAAAAACTAAAATATCAAACAGAGGGAACTATGGATGATTATTGTTACACAAAAATGAAAAAGCCGACCTGTGGATGGCCAATGTATGAAAAAAAACCCAAAACACGAAAATATCACCCTCCCCCCAAAAATAACAACAACAACAAAATGAATGCTCTCTTTATTATATTTTAAATGATGATGTAGGAATGGAGAATTTGTGCTTTTCTTTGCTTTATTGGACCCAGAATGAATATTAGGTTTAAATAGTAGGTTCTAGTTGAATTGTTGTGGTGAAAGTGGCTTTGTGTTACTGAATAGATGTTGAGTTTCCATGCTTTGCATTTTCAAATGTCTCTTCGGGTTAGCACTGATCCCTAGTGCATGCAGTGGGAATATCTTAGCTCTGATGCTGGAGAAAGCTAAGGTACCAGTGAGCCCCGAAGTCCATTCATCGCCTTGGGATGAGAGCTTCCAGAGTGAATTGATTATGGTTAGTACTGGGGTTACTATTTAATTGCTTTTTCTTTAGAGAACTTGTAGGAGTGGAAAGCATGGGGCTGCCTTGTGATGTTCAGACATTAGCTTTGAAGAAGAGTTTATTTCATCATACAGGCTTTGAAATGTAGAGGGTCCCCAGTTACCTGCATGAGTTTTGTTTTTCTGCTAGAACAATTGTAAAAGAATCCTTGTGGTTCTGTTCCAGTCACTTAAAAAAAAAAAAAAAAAAAAAAAAAAAAAAATATATATATATATATATATATATATATATATATATATATATATATATATATCTTTATTGATTTCAGAGAGAGGAAGGGAGAGAGAGAGAGAGAGAGAAACAGAAACATCAATGATGAGAGAATCATTGATCTGCTGCCTCCTGCACGCCCCCTACTGAAGATTGAACCTGAAACCTGGGCATGTGTCCTGATCAGGCATCGAACCACAATCTTCTGGATCATAGGTCGATGCTCAGCTGCTGAGCCATGCTGGCTGGGCTCTGTTCCAGTCACTTTGTTAAAAATATTATTTTTAAATAACTGACTATAGGGCTTGCACCATATTTTATCCCACCTATCCTGTGTCTGCAAGGAACACACTTTACTTTAACCTGTAACCACTGTTCAGATGTGAGGTAAACTACAGAACATAACTGCCATTGTCATTAGTGTCCAGGTCATCTGAGTAATGGGAGCCTTACCTTAGACACACTACTCATCATGCTACTGGGCCTTTCTGGGTCAGTGCTGAGAGCTTGCACTTTGAGGGAAGCAGGGAGAAGAACCCAGACATCATGATGAGAGGAACTCTGCAGGCACAGAGGATTCTCGAAGGCCTATTTCTGGTTGCGAACAGCCACAAAGTATGTTACATTAATGTGAGTCAGAAAATTATTCAGTGCCCATTCTGAAAGATGAAGTTTTCCTATTCGAGGGCAACTCTGGTACCTTGGCATGCAGTTCCCTAACCGGCATTAGTTTTTGTAAACACTCTGAAATCTGATGACTCGTAAGGATTTGTTCTAATTGGTGGAGAGTAAGAGATAAAGGGTAAGGATAATGAGCCTTACAACTCGAAATTAAAGCAGGTTTCAGACCTATAAAGAGAATCCTACCCTTTGTGCCTATCAAAAAGTAAATTTTTGGTTGGAAGAAATTTTATCCCAAACTCAAATTGTAGTTGCTTTGAAATAGGAGAAATAAGTGTGTTGTTGAACTCTTAGAATTTTTTCTGAAGTTAAGAACATAGTTGTTTCTTTATTTACCCTGAAGAGATTTAACAAAGGATCACACTCCTTTGCATGGAATTGATTTGAATAAGTATGAAGGAAAAAGTCAATTCAGTCTTTACAGAAAATTTAAAATCATGCAAATGTCCCTAAAGTTGAGCAGCATAAATCAAACACTATCTTGAATAGCCTGTTGCTTGTGTGACTGAGGGACAAAATGACTGGTGAAGCGACATGTAAGAGGGATGTAGGAAGGAAGTATGGGTCAGGGAATCCAGTAGAATGGAAAGGTAGATGTGAACATTTAAAAACAAGTAATTCCAACAAAGTTTCTGCACACCTCAGTTATTTTTGAAGTATTGCAAAAATGTTTCTCTTGCGGATAAGTGCCATCTTTGAGATGAATTAATTCCCTCACTTTGTAGATTTCCTCACTGGTTAGCTCTGAGCAGGATAAACCAGGTTTTAAGTTTTTTGATTTATTTTATTTTTATTTTGTTTATGAGCTATTGTCATTGGTGACCATGAGAGCCAATGGGGAGAGTGGTTTAGGACTGAGTATGTGTGGAGGGCTCGGGTTAGTGTGCCTAAGGAATCATGAAAGTATTAAAATCTTGAGTGGAAAGCTCTTGAAATGGACAGAGCATTGGAGTTTGCTGTGGTCTTAAACCTGTGAGATGTTGGTGGCCCAGGCTGGCAAGAGTAAGTGTTGCAAGATGGAATTGGAAAGGAATTGAAAACAGGAGTGATTGTGATCCTTGACTGAAATCTGCCATCTTTTGTCCTCAAATGATCTTAGGATGGATACACATAGGGACCCAACGGAGGGCTGAAGGGACAGTGGGGCTCTGATGGCCCTGGAGGCGGAACCTTGAAATAGTTTAAAGTGATTCCCTGGGAGAGAAACCCTTTCTCATGAAATGGAACAGCCTACTCCGCAAGGCAGTTGTAAACAGAGATCCATGTAGTTGGAAGGACATTTGAGTAACATGTCAATTTGCATATTTACAAGCTTTGCTATAAAATAGAATTTTAGTGAAAGAGAAGCTGCATCTCTACACGTATTACGTCAATGCACATACGAAGTCATGGTGCATGTTATCAATGAAAAGAAATGGACTGTTTTATCTTTCTCATTGAGTTAAACATAATTAGATACTGGAAATACTCTAGAAATTAATATTGCAAACAGTTGGATGTAGCAGTGTTGTCTGTCTTGCTTCCTTGAATTTTTCTTATCTAACCCTCTGTCTCCATTTCCTCTTCAACCACTTTATCCTTAGAGCTCAATTTTCTGTCCATCGATTGCTAAAATTGCACTTGCAGGTCACCAGCAACTCTCTTATTGCCAAATTTAGTGGTCTTTTCTGTGAACCTTCTCATAAATCTACTGCATTTGTCATTTGGTTGCTCTCTCTTCCTCCCAACTTAACTTTTTCAGTTCCCTGATCATGACCCTCCAGGCAGTTCTTTCCATCCCATTTCCAGCTGTCCCTCGCCTTCCTGCCTAGTGGTACCACCATTTCAACTTGCTAATATTACACAAGACAAAATAAAATACAATATTCCCCAAAGTAGCTTTGAAGTGTGGGGATATGGCCCTTTCATTAAGACCATGAGCGTTTATCCCCCCCCCCCCCACACTCCCTCAGGCTGGTTGGTCATGCTTGTGTTCAGCTCTGGGCTTTTCCTAATTTGTAAAATTCCTATAATGAGCCAAGAATTGCTATTGTATTCAAATAGAATTCTAGCTAATTGTAGTGTAAAGAAATTAGTGAGGAGAAAAGTAGAACATAATTATATGCAGGAAAATGGCTTTTATGAGTCCATGAACGTGTTTCACACTGTTCTGTGATTTTGAGGCAGTATTTCACTTACAAATGATTGAGGATTTTTACAACTGTTGGAACTGAGTGAGTTAAGATGGGTTGAATTATTAAGTACTTCAATTTGTATATATATGTTTGCCTGATATTTTATACTAGCAGGTGAAACACTCTTTAAGAAGTGTTTGTCTTCCCTTTCAGGTATTTTCCCTTTTTCTTTTTAGAGACTGAGAGTCAGTCAATTGGGAAAGCCTTGGATTTGCACCACCCTGTAAGGCATTATAGCCAAGAACATTTTGAGTACAGATGCAATAACTCAAGTAATCAGGTTAGAGGGTTGTGGCATAGAATTGCTGGCTAGTTGCTTTCAGGTTTAATCCTTTGATGCTTTATAGTACAAAGAATATAGTGTCTTTTGCATGGTATGCAAAAAAAGTGTCATTTCTGAGTTGGATGGGATGGTAGCTCATTTATAAGCAGAAGTTCTGCACAACAGCAGGACGGATTCCTTTTCTAAGTTAATGTGAAATGTTCTATGCAGAGTGTGTGTGTTTCTGAATATCCTTTCAAGGCTGTTACTGTTTTGAGAAACAGAAGATAAGCATTTGAAGTTTCCATTGTGGTGGGCTGCAGACTCTTCATAGCATCCCAAGAGTGTGTGCTTACTCCAAAAGCCAGTTGGCATTTGGGGTCACTGGTAATGATGTTCTCCAGATTTTACCACTGAGCTTTGCTTATGTTTTATGTCTCCTAAGGCAGTGTGACATAGTTGGATTGCAAGACATTGGGTCACAGTTTTATTTTCTGATTTTTTAAACATTGTAAAACATATGTAACATGAAATTTACCATTTTAATCAATTTTAAGTGCACAGTTCGTTGGCATTGACAACCACCATCCATCACCAGAACTTTTTCATCTTTCTGCACGGGAATTCTGTCCCCATTAAACACTAACAACTCATTCTCCCCAACCCCACAGCCACCATTCTACTTTCTGTCTCTGTGACTTTGATAACTCCAGGTAAGAATCACTTTCTCTTAAAACTTTGCCTAAATCCCCAGATAGGTTCTTTTTCTCTTTTCTTTGAACATAGTAAAAGAACTCAGTGAACTATGTTGCTTTCTCAGTTCTCCCATAGCCTTGGTCTGGTCAGAGGAACACTTCCAGCTCAGGCTTTTATCTGTGTGTTTATTTCCCTGGTAAACTCCCGATGGAGGTACAGTGCTGGGTTTTGCCTCTGTATTCCTGGCATTTCACAGAGTGTCTGCGATGTGGTGCACGGCTCAGGTGGTGAACAGGTCAAACTCAACCCCGCAAGGCAGCCTGGAAGCATCCGAGTTACAATTTCAGACGATGGAAAATGGTAAGAAAAGAGGAGAGCACTTTTTAAGCTGAGTTGAATCAGTGTGATTGTATTTATGAAGAGCCGTGGAAATCCTTTTATGCTGCCCCTGATAGACTGATGCTTTAACTTAAAGTCGTTCTTGGTTATGGGTCATGGTTTTCACGAGCGGCTCAGTTTTATGGTCTGCGAATGACTGGGAACCCTTAGGAAGATGCTGTTCTAGTCCTAGTTACCGGATTTCAGTGCAGCTTCTGCATTACTCTGCGATTTCAGTTTGGTACAGTAAAAGCAGGGAAGTAATTCCAAACAGAAGTTTTATTAGCTGTGAGAGGGAGCTAATGAAAAATGCAGCTACTTTGAAAATGTGAGGCAACACAGAGCAAGACTTATTGTGTGTCTAAGGGTCAGGTTTCTGGCTGCAGTTTGTTTTTGTTATTGTGTGTGTGGGGGGGAGGTGCAGCCCCTGAGCTTTTTCAGTGAACGTCTGATCCTGGTTATCCTTGCCCGGTACACGTGACAGTGTGTAGCAGGGCCAGCTGTGAAATGCACTTGTTTTTTTCTCATTATGCATCATTATGTTGATACCATAGTCATCGATTAAAGGCATTGTTGCCTGAAGTAAACCATATGCTTTCAGGATCTTTGGATAAAATAGTAGTTTAATACACCAAAAGTTTCTACTCTCCCTTTTTTTGGGACCACTAAACAAAGTACATTTCTAAATATGAGGTTTCCCCAAATATGCCATGAAGTGTAAAGAGCCCTTGTAGATCAGTGCTTTTCCCAGATTATATTCAGTTATTTGTTCCACACCTCATCTCTCTCCTTTAGGTGTTTCCACAGCACCAGTGCTTCCTATTGTCAGTCTTAAAGACAGATGAGAAAGTGAAAGAAAGAAGAAGAAGGGAGGGAGGACGGAAGGAAAGGAAGGAAGGAAAAGAAGGGAAGGAAGCGAAGGAAGGGAAAGAAGGAAAAGAAGGGAAGGAAGGGAAGGAAGGGAAGGGAGGAAGGGAGGAAGGGAGGAAGGGAGGAAGGGAGGAAGGAAGGAAGGAAGGGGGAGGGGAAAGGCCATTTTTTTTCTTCTACTACACTGAAGGGGATATTAGTTACTGTGGAGAAGTTTCTAGAAGTGGAAGGGGCTGCACTCGACACTTACACTTAGTTTGCCGTGTCCCTCTGGGCAGAGATGTTCAGAACATGGTACAGCAAGGCTCTAAGTACATTTGAATCCCAGGGATCTTCTAAACCACTCACTTTGGATACATACTAAAGGTTTTTCAAGATGATTGTAACGGTCACAGTTTTCACATGGTTTTCCTGTCCAAACGGGTACTGTGGATTCTCTTCCCGTTTAAAAACGAACTCACTTCCAGACTCGTGGTTAGACAGTGTGTCAGAATTAATTACATGTGCTGCAGCACGTTGGAAGGTAGGGAGAGCATCTTAGCATATGGGAAATTCATTAGGTACAGCTCACAATGTAATTTTTATTTCTATACAGTAACCTGGTTTATTATGAAGATTTGAGAGCCCGGAGTGCTTGTGTCAGAATATGAGTGCAAAAGAAGTCACAGAGGAAAATTAACTGACAAGTGTTTTAAGGAAAGAACTAAAATACCATCCTCTGAGCTGGGCGGAGGTGTGGTGAGGGATGGACGGCTGCCCTGCTCCCTCCAAAGCATCTCTTCCTGAGTGTGGACTGTAACTGGGTTTGATGTCAAACTGCTGACAGTCACCCTGCAACGAAGGGCTTTGCATAGAATGAATCAGATGGAGGAAAAAGGCATCAGAAGTATTTTTTTTCCTGTTTCCCACAGCAGTAAAAAGGTATTTTTGGTTAGGCATTGGTTTTGTACATCTGGCTGGGGAAAAGGGCATGCTGCATGTGGAGAGAGGGAGAGAGGAAGGGAGGAGGGGAACAGAGAGAGAAGGAAAGGAAGAGGTAGGTGGAGAGAGAGAGACACACGCACTTTAAGGTTACTTAGCTTTATGGAGTTTTTCCTTTTTTATAATTTAATATAATTTATTGGGGTGAAATTGGTTAATAAAATGATTCAGGTGTCCAGTGTACGATTCTATAATACATCATCTGTATACTGTATTGTGTGTTCACCACCCCAAGTCAAGCCTCCTTCCATCACCTTTTATCCCCACGTTACCCTCTTCTACCTCCCCAACCTCCCTTTCCTTGGGTAATCACCATACTGTTATCTGTGTCTATGAGTTTTCTTTTTTTGTTTTGCTTCATCCCTACACCTTTTTCACCGGCCTCCCTCCCCCCTTCCCTCTGACAGCTGTCAGTCTATTCTCTATTTATGAATCTGTTTCTGTTTTGTTTGTTAGTTTTTTTCATTAGATTCCACATATAAGTGAAATCATATGGTATTTGTCTTTCTCTTACTGGCTTATTTCACTTAGCTTAATACTCTCCAGGACCATCCATGCTGTGGCAAAAAGTAAGATTTCCCTTTTTATGGCCAAGTAACATTCCGTTGTGTAAATGTACCACAGCTTTTTTATCCACGCATCTACTAATGGACACTTGGGATGCTTTCAAATCTTGGATGTTGTAAATAGCACTGCAGTGAACATAGGCATGCATATATTATTTCAAATTAGTGTTTTGGATTTCTTCAGATATATTCCCAGAATTGGAATCATTGAGTCATAAGGCAGTTCCATTTTAAAATTTTTGAGGTAATTCCAGACCGCTTTCCACAGTGGCTGCACCAGTCTGTATTCCCACCAGCAGTTCATGAAAGTTCCCTTTTCTCCACATTCTCGTCAACACTTATTGTTTGTTGGATTATATCAAATGCTTTTTCTGCATCTCTTGGTATGATCATGTGATTTTTATTCTTTATTTTGTTTATATGGTATATCACATTTATTGATTTGTGGATATCATACTAATTTCGTATCCTTAGAATAAATCCCATTTGATCATGGAGTATGCTTTTAATGTATTGCTAAATCCTGTTTGCTAATATTTTGTTGAGGACCTATGCTGATCAGGGATATTTTCTTTTTTTGGAATTAGGATAATTCTGGCCTCGTAAAATGAGCTTGGAAGTCTTCCTTCCTCATGAATTTTTTGGAATAGTTTGAGAAGGATAGCTATTAGTTCTTCTTTGAATGTTTGGTGAAATTCACCTGTGAACCTATCCAGTCCAGGACTTTTGTTTGTTGGGAACTTTTTATTACTGCTTCAATTCCATTAGTTATAATCTGTCTGTTTAGATTTTCTGCTTCTTCCTGATTCAGTTTTGGGAGATTGTAGGTTTATAGGAATTTATCCATTTCATTCAGATTGTCCAATTTGTTGGCATATAGTTGTTTGTGATATTTTCTTATGATCCTTTGTATTTCTATGGTGTCAGTCTTTACTTCTCCTTTTTCATTTCTGATTTTACTTATTTGAAGCTTCCCCCCTTTTTTTTTTTTTTTATGAGTCTGGTTAAAGGTTTATGAGTGTTGTTTATCTGTTCAAGGAACCAGCTCTTGGTTTCATTGTGTATTGCTTTGTTTTTTAAATTTCTATAATATTTATTTCTGCTCTGTTCTTTATTACTTCCTTTCTTCTATTCACTTTAGGCTTTGTTTGTTGTTCTTTTTCTAGTTCCTTTAATCAAATAAAGTTTGATTGTTTATTTGAGATTTTTCTTTTTTCTTGAGCTAGGCCTGTAATGCTATGAATTTCCGTCTTTGGACTGCTTTCTCTGTATCCCATAGATTTTGGGTTGTTGTGTTCTGATGTTTATTTGTTTCAAGATATCCTTTGATTTCTTCCTTGATCTCATTGTTAACCCATATATTGTTTAAAAATATGTTATTCTCTCCATAGCTTTATCTTTGTGTGTTTTTCAGTTTATTTTCTTGTGATTGATTTCTAGGTCTATACCATTATGGTCAGAGAAGATGCTTGATCTGATTTCAGTCTTCTTAAATTTATTGAGACTTGATTTGTGGCCTAAAATGTAGTCTATCTTTGAGAATGTTTTATGTACACTTGAAAAGAATGTATATTTTGCTGCTCTGGGGTGAAATGTTCTGAAGATACTGATTTAATTTATATGATCTAGTGTGTCATTTAAGGCCACTGCTTCCTTGTTGATTTTTGTCTGGAAGATCTATCCATTGATGTCAATGATATGTTACAATCCCTTATTATGACTGTATTGCTGTCAATCTCTCCCTTATGTCCACCAAGATTGGCTTTACATATTTATGCTCCTATGTTGGGTGCATAAATGCTGACAAGGGTTATATTCTCTTGTTGGATTGCTCCCTTTATCATTATGTAATGACCTTTGTCTCTTACAGTAGCCTTTGTTTTACAGTCTAATTTTGTGAGTTATTTGCTACTCCAGCTTTTTTTCCTATTTCCATTTGCATGAAGTATCTTTTTCCATCCCTTTACTTTTAGTCTGTGTGTATCTTTTGTTTTGAGGTGGGTCTCTTGTAGACAGCATATGTATAGGTTTTGCTTTCTTATCCATTCTGCTAACCCATGTCTTTAGATTGGTACATTTAAGCCATTTATATTTAAAGAGATTATTGATAGTTATGTATTTATTGTCATTTTATTCTTTCAAGTATGTTTCTCTTTTTTCTCCCCCTCTACCCCCTCCTTTCCCTCCTCCTCCTCCTCCTTCTTCAAGAAGAACTTTTAACATCTCATGTAATATTTGTTTGGAGGTAACAAACTCTTGTATCTTTTTTGTGTCTGGGAAGCTCTTTATTTCTCCTTAAATTTTACATGATAGCCTTGCTGGGTAAAGTAGTCTTGGTTGTAGGTTCTTGCTTTTCATCACTTTGAATATTTCATTCTAATTCTTTCTGGCCTGAAATGTTTCTGTTGAGAAATCAGCTGACAGTCTTATGGGAACTCTCCTGTAGGTAACTATCTGTCTTTCTCTTGCTGCTTTTATGATTCTTTTTCTTTAACCTTTGCCATTTTAATTATGATGTGTTTTGATGTGGTCCTCTTTGGGTTTATCTTGTTTGGGACTCTCTCTGCTTCCTGGACTTGTGTTTCTTTTTTCCTCACCAGGTTAAGGAATTTTTCAGTCATTATTTCTTCAAGTAGGCTCTCCATCTCTTGCTCTCTTTTCTCTTGCTGGGTACCCCTATGATGAGGATGTTTTCACGCTTTATGTTGTCCCAAAGGTGTCTTACTATCCTCATTTACAAAACATTCTTTTTCCTGTTTTCTGGTCTGATTGGGTATTTTCTGCTACCTTGTCTTCCATATTTCTGATTCTATCCTCTACTTCATCCAACCTGTTTATTTTTTCCAGTGTATTCTTGATGTCAGATATTGTATTCTTCATTTCTGTTTTTCCACTATGGTGTCTATGTCCTTTTTCATGCTGTTGTAGTTCTTGCTAAGTTTCTTGAACATCCTTTTAGTCATTTTTCTGGAACTCTTTATCTGATAAATTGCTTGCCTTCATTTCATTTAGCTCTTTTTCTAGAGATTTCTCTTGTTCTTTCATCGGGGCATGTTTCTTTGTCTCACCATTTTTTCCTATCTGTTTTTGTTTTTATATATTACATAGATCTGCTAAGACTTCCAGTCTTGGTAAGGTGGCCTTATACAATAGTTATGTTGTGAGACCCAGTGGCACAGTCTTGATCACCTGAGCTAGGTGCTCTAGGAATGCTCCTTGTGTACGTTATGTGGTTCCTTCTGTTGTAATTGAGCCTTGATTGCTATTGGCCCATTGGAGCTTGGGGTTGACCCTCGGGCTGTAGTTTTTCTTGATTAAGTAATTATAGTGATTAGCAATGAACAGGCCCTACTTACAGAGTGAAGCACCTCCTGGGTGACTCTGGGCTGTGTTTGCATGACTAATGGATGAAAGGATGTGTGATGTATGTTTGTAAGGCCACTGGGTGCTGATTTACTTAGCTTACATGCTCTCTCCATGTGGGACAAAAAGGGTTAATTAATGTTTGATTATAAGATGTGAAGTGATTCAATGCAAATTAATGGTGGGGTTGAGCTGAAGAGAGAGTGTGCCTTACAAAAGGAGTCTCCAAATATCAGTCTTGAAACTCACTGGGCTAGTTATTTTAAAGAAATACTGAGAAATGTTATAGAGTTAGCTGAAGGTATTGATTTATCTTTCAGGTTGTTCAAAAGCAGAATCTTGAGAAACAGGCTCCTGCACAGTTGTAAGAAGGATAACAGAGAGGGTACCCCTGGATAAAAGGCCTTCACAAAGCATTCTTAGGTCAGAAAAAAAAAGAGATTTCTAGATGCTGTAGGTGGTCCCAAGGGCCACAAAGGGTCTTAGGGAATCTTTCCATTTCCTTGAAACCCTGAAACGCATGTCTTCAGGGGCGTCTCAGACTCTGAACAGTCTGGCAGCTACAGTCATTCTAAATTATGACTCTAGATTTCTCAGACATTTCTCCCAAGAGGGGGTGGGGTCTCTGTCCCCTATCCTGGATTCTGGGTAGGTTTCTGGCTGTTTCGACCAATAAAGTATAGCCAGAGGGACAACACAAGACTTCTAAGGCTGAGTGATAAAAGGTGATGCAGATACCACTGCATTTGCTGGAACTCCAGCCCTTGGGAACCCCAAGCCATCACAGAACAAGTGTGACTCCCATGCTGTGAGGATGCCAGGCCACACACAGAGGCACATCTAGGTGCTCTGGTCTGCACTCCCAGTTTTCCATTTTTCTTAGCTGGGACATGGGAATGAATGAACCTTCCTGCAACCTTTCTGCCCAGCTGGACATGAGGTCAGTCCCAGCCTTGGTCTCCCAGCCAGGGCCCCAGTTATTGTGGAGCAGATACAAGCCAGCCCTCTGTGCCTATCAGAATAACACCAGTGAAAGTCTGATCCCTCTTGGTTTAATGTACATTCAGGAGAAGGATGAGTTTGGAGCGAAATGAAAGATGAGGTAAGCTGTCAAGTTTTCCAAGGCTCATGACCATTTGGATCTTTTGTGGTAAATGTTCATTACTATAGACATAGTTAAGCCTGAGTTCAAGGCACCAGAGAAGGCAGCCATGTTTCATATTTGGGAGAAATGGATAGGAGCTTTGAGGACTGCAAGTGTGAAATCTTCATAGTCACCTTTTTCTTATCAACAAAGTTTTTTTTAGATACAGATGTCTTTGTATGCAGAAAACTTTTGTCTTTTAAGCATAAAAGAAGAGACAACCTAAGAATGTGAGTTCTCTCTAGGACAGTTAGGATTTCAGCATTTACTTTATCAAAGTGAAAATCGTTTTGTTCGGAATCCCCCAATAGGAGAGCCACATGCGTAGAACTGAAATGTAAATTTTAGTGTAAATCACACACTAGTTATACAAGACTTAATTCAAAACAAAAGGCCTAACTGTAAACAGTGCAACTATAAAACTTTTAGAAGAGAACACAGGAGAAAATATTCATGACCTGTGGTTTGTAGACATAACACCAAAAACAGATTGAATAAAGTTAAAAACTTACTGTGTGAATGACACTGTTAAAAGAAAAAAACAACAACAAGCTACAGACTTGGAGAAAATATTTAAAATTACATATCTGACAAAGGACTTGCATCTAGAATCAAAAAGACTCTCAAAATTCAGGGAGAAAACAAATAGTGCAGTTAGAAAATGGGCGAAAAACCTCAAAAAACCCCTACATTTCATCAAACAGACATTTTTGGCAGATGAGCATCTGAGAAACCGTTCAGTATCAAATTAGCCATTAGAGAAATGCAAGTTAAAACAACTGTGAGATATTCCTACACTCATATTAGAATTATTAAAATTTAAAAAAATACTGACAATACAAAGTGTTGACAAGGGTATGGAGCAACTGGAACTCTTCATACATTGCTGGTGGGAATGCAAAATGGAAAGCCATTCTGGAAAAGTGTGGCAGTTTCTTATAAATTTAAATATACTTTCTATGACTTAGCAATCATACTCTTAGAGAAAAGAAAACTATGTTCACATTAAATCTATTACAAATGTTTATAGCTCCTAATTGCCCCAAACTGGAAACAACCTAAATGTCTTTCAAGAAGTGAATGGAAAAACAAACTGCTCAATCCATATAATGGAATGTTGCTCAGAGATACAATAGATTAGACTGTTGATTGATACATGCAGCCACCTGGAAGAACTTCAGAGGCATTTGGCAAAATTGGAAGAGAAAGAGAGATTGCTTTGGGATCAGAAAACCAAAGCTTGACTTAAGAGATTCCAAAGCACCAGAGATTTGAAATTTTTATTTTTCAGTGCACTTGGTAGAAGTTTAACTGCACAATTCAAAACTGAGGCTAATCAGTGTCATACAATTAAATTTCCATGCACTGCTTAAAAAATTGAAACGGTGAACTCGATAGTCTGTGTGATTTGAAGAAATATTTATTTTGAGACAATGCAAATGGTTATCATTGGTACTCATATTAAATAATAATATTTATATGGGATGTCAGAAGTGTTCTGAGTCTTCCAAACTGTAGCTGCCTGAGCTGATAGCAGATACGAATTCAGAGCCGAAACTACTGAACAAGAATTCTCAGTCAGTGCTTCTGAAGGGTACCTGTTGGCAGCTTGGGATCATTTGGCAATGAGTGGGAGCTATTGATGGGGAAGTGCTCCTGGCATTTCATGGGCAGGAGCAAGGATGCCATATGTCCTGTAATGCACAAGACAGTGCTGTACAATGAAGATTTGTACCCTTGATCTTGGAATGCCCTGCTAGACATGAAGGTGAGACATCTGTATGAAATTAATAGAGCCTGGAACCTAATTCCAACTGTAAGTTGTTTTTGTATAGTTTGTGCAGTTTTAAAAGTTAAGTCTGAATTTTTCAGGAATGTAACTACCTGGTAAATTGGGGGAAGACTGTTGTTTTGTTACACTGTAATCAGTAGCATGTGTCCTTGTCAACACTTAATTTTTGCCTCTCAGATAGATGTGAAATGCTATCCTTTTGTGGTTTTTATCTGTAGTTCCCTGATTACTAGTATAGTTTTGCATCTCTTCATATATTTATTGGCCATTAGGGTTTTCTTTGAGTGCTTTCCTCTCCACTATTTTAACATAGTCTGTTTATCAGACCTTTCCTTTGCTGTTCATGCTTTTTGGTATCATTATTCCAAATTGTTCTTGTGTATTTCTTCTAGAATTTCTAAAGCGTTAAAGGTCTTTAATCTATCTGGAATTGATGCCTGTGTAGGGTGGGAGGTTGTTCTGTCATTTCTGTGATAATAACTAGTTTTCTCATGAGTGTACATTGAGTATTTCTTTCTTTTCCCAATGACATGTGGTGCCTTCTTTGTCTTAAATAGTTTTTCTGTATGCCCAGGGGTGGTTTCAGGTTGCCTCTTCTGTTCCAGTGGTCTTTTTTCCTTTCCCTACACAATCATGTGTCTTAAGCACTGCTGCTTTATTCATATACAAAATACTTCATCTCAGGCTCCTGTCTTTTTCCCCCTCACAGTTGTCTCAGGCAACATTTTCCTGGTGATGTGTCACACTGCATCACAGGCTTGCCGGGCCTCCTGGTGATCTGCTTCGCTTTTGGGACTACTGAGGGGGATATAGGGCAGTCGGTGTTCAGGGCTGACAGCTGGAAGCTGGAAGCTTCCTCCGTAGTACAGCGAGAGTACCAATATGGTCATTTCCCAGATGCGCCACAGTGTGAAAATGTTTGGGAAGCACTAGCTATTCATGATCATATGACATTCCACAGAAATTTAGAGTCTGCATTTGACAAGTTTCCTGAAATACACCCCAGAATTTTAGAGTTGCATAGAATTTATTATTAATTGGGGAGTAGAAATCATTACGATATTGAATTCGGTTTGCATTTAAAAATGCGTTGCAAATGTAATAATTTATGTTTTAATTGTCTAAGACTCAGCCCCAAGTGTTACAAACATCCAAAGGAGTAACAACCGTAGAATAGTTACTACTATTTTGGAAATGGACAAGTCAGTTCACATAGTATTAAAGGTAAAATATTGTGATTACCCTAAGAAATATACAGATTCCTGTGTTAAACAGATAATTCAAAGGGGAAAAAAAGACCATATCTTATGTCTCAGTTAACTTAAAAATCTGGCAAATAACCTCCTCCATCATGTACCTTAAGATTGGACATTTTATCCCTGACATTGCTTTATCCTCCTCGCTATTATGATGCTCATAAATGCTTCAGTGAAACTTCGGGTAACCTCCTCCTCTTAAAAGGAGAGATACACATATTCTTTTTAAGATGAGAGCTTCTCTTCTCTTTCCTCTCAGAAAGATTGTTAATTTGTTTTATATATGAGTAATCCTGTAATAGAACTTGTCATATTATTAATTAAAAAGAACACATGCTGGGTCCTCAGGGAAATCAGTTATGGAGAAGAGCATTCACTGAAATTTTGAATAAGAATGTCTTTTAGGCGATTTATTTCTTTTTTTGTTGTTGTTGACATACAGAGGAATTAGGTGCTTGGCAGGTCTGCTGTGCTGACAATGGGAGTTGCTGACTTCAATAATAAGGCAGTTTGCATTTATGGCATCTTGATATATTATTGTCTGAACTGGGGAAGAAGTGGCTGCAGCCCTCTAGCTCATCAGTCTGTTTCACTTATACCACAGGGCAAGATATTCGAGAATACTTACACAAACTATTTGAAGTCCTTTGAGGAAATACTAAAAAAAAAAAAAAGAAAAAAAGCAAAAAAAAAAGCAAGTCATTAATTAATTGTTAAGATTCAACAGCTGCACACTTAGGCATCAAGTTTATAGGAAAGGAAAACAAGTTCAGTGAATTTAAATTGCCTGGCATGTATGACAGCATATTAAAGTAATGAGGGCAATTCATCTTGCCAACTTGGAGTGTCATGCTTTGATTTCTCTCTCAGCACCTAGTTTAATTCCTGTAGTTTATACATCACAAAAAGATAAAGCAACAACAACAACAAACAAAACAAAACTTCAGGGTGTATTGTAACCAGATACTTATAACTCTTGGGATTTCTTAATATATCCAGAAACAAGTTTCCCTTCATGAAGAATGTTTGTTTTTCCCAAGTTGAGGTCAAATATGGAACAGATTTGCTTCTTATATGGTTTGAGTTCTCTTCAAGGCCTTGTTGAAAGTATTATGTAACAATCTATTCTTTTATACTTTGGATTTATCTCACCTGAATGAGAACAAATAATGCTTTTGCAGACACAGAGGAAATAATGGCAGCTAGATTTTGTACAGTTCCTAACTGTACAGTTTTCACCCCAATACTACTGTGAGTGAGCTTGATGATTTGAGTTTAGTAAGATCTTTACAAGCAGACTTATGTTTTTATTCACACGTTAATTGCTTTGCCTCAAAATTCTGTGGCATATATTTTCTTGGATGATTCAACATAGAGAAATCAACAAATGTGATATGCCACATTAATAGAATTAAAGATAAAAATCATGATCATCTCAATAGATTCAGAAAAAGCATTTGACAAAATATAATATCCTTACATGATAAAAATGCCCAACAAATTGGGTATAGACGAACCTATCTCTGCCTTATTAAAGGCCTTATGACAAACCCACAACCAATATCATACTCAATGGTAAAAGATTGAAAGCTTTTATTCTAAAATCCACAACAAGACCAGGGTGCCTACTCTCACCACTCCTATTCAATCTGGTATTGGAAGTCCTAGCCAGAGCAATCAGGCAAGAAAAAGAAATAAAGCATCCAAGTAGGAAAGGAAGAAATTGAATTGTCTTTGTAGATTTCATGATCATTTATAGAGAAAATCCTAAAGATGCCACCAAAAATCTGATAGAACTAATCAACACATTCAGTTAAGTTGCAACGTACAAATTCAACACACAGAAATCAGGTGTGTTTCTATACAACAGCAGAACATCTGAAAAAGAAACAAAACAATCCTGTTCACAATAGCATAAAAAACAATAAAATACTTAGGAACAAATTTAACCAAGGAGGTGACAGAGCTGTACACTGAAAACTATTAGACTGTGATGAAAGAAATCGAAGAAGACATAAACGGCAATATAGCCCATGTTCATGGATTGGAAGAATTAATATTTTTAAATGCCCATATTACCGAAAGTCATCTATAGATTCAATGAGACACATAGTTTAAAAATGCTTTTCTGTGCACATTGTTAAAGGAATCCACCATGGATCCTCTCCCTTCCACCTCCCCTCTGATTTGTCTTCTAAAATTCAGCTTTCTGACTCTGTGTCAGTTGGTTCAGCTTTGTCACCATTCCAAAGACATGCCAAGTTCATCTACACCCCAGGGCCTCTGTACAGGCTGTACCTTTTGCCTGGAACACCCTCCCCCAGAGAGTTGCATTATTTACTCTCACTTCCTTTTAATCTCTGTAAAATGGCACCTTTTCAATGAGCTCTTCCTCCCAGTGTCTAAGTATAATCTAGCCCACTCTGGCAGATTTATTTCTCCTGTTAGCATTTTTCATTGTCTGACATTTAATATATTTGCCAACTGACTGTTCCTCTCCCCCAAACTAAAATGTAAGAGCACGAAGACAAGAACTTTTACAGTTTTGGCCACCGCAGTTCCTTCAGCATCTAGGCTGTGTATTTACGGAAGGGAAGATTCACCAGATATTCTTGGATTGATGTGTCATATTATGGCTCAAGGCATACTTAACAGTCATTGTGTTAAACTTCTCCTAATAAAAAATAAATATTATTTAGTGTATTCAAGCCATGAAATTCATGACTGAGCCAGAGTACCTGCTTCAGACCCGAGGATTTAGGCATTTCTAAGTGGGTGAAAAAAAATCATGTCTTTTAAATGTGTAAAATACAGATGCACATACAATACATAGAGAGAGATAGACTGTACCTGTGGTTTTGAAATAACATAAGGGGGTGATTGGGAAGAAATGTCTAAAAAGGCTTCTTCATGGGATGATAATGAAAAAAAGAGGCTGAGAAACTGTTTTCTAGGCAGAGCAGATCAGTCCGGGACAACAGGCCAGATCTTTCTGACAGGATGCAGCCAGTCCCCATGAATTTGCTGATCGTGGGTGTGTCTTCCTGGTGTTAGCCAGAATTTGATAGTCAGACCTTGTAAGAGGACAAGTATATACTTATGTTGAACTAATTCTTATCTATTCTATAATCATTGTAAGTCTCCTAAAAACCCTCTTTTCTGAAAACGGTGCATATTTTTGTAATATTATGCTAATCTTTTGGATTTTCTCCCGGTTGTGGTTAGGCCAGTACCACTTTGTACTGTTCTTTGACTTACTTGTTGAGCCTCAGGAATTTATACCAAAATCAAGTGTCTTTTTCATCCAGAGATATATTTTGTCTGCTGCCTCATCCTCACCAGTGGCCTTCATGCTTTTTTCTTGTTAATAGAATTTGAAACCTAATATTTGATGTAATTTTGATATACCAATTAGTGTTTTTCTTACGCAGGTTTGTTCCCACAAGGTTCTGACTCTGATCTTTTATATTCTCCTCTGTGGACAGCATCAGCTTGGCCATTAAAATATGATACTGCTTATGATGTACATTTTTATTTTGGTTTCTAACGATGGGAGCTCACAACTATACCCATGAACTCTTGTTGGTTTAAACTTCCCAGTTGTGTGCTGTGCGGCAGCCCTGCTCTGAGACTGCCTGGCTCCGTCAGCTGCAGCTCAGCAACTCAGCACAGTCTCAGTAAGGAGGCTGTGGAATTTCTTGTGTTTCAATATTAATGGGGAGTGAATGCTGCTTTTCCTGTGCTTTCCAAGTGCAAGGCTGTTCTTCAGGGAAAAGGCTTCCAGTGACTGCTCTTCCTTCGCATCAGTTTCTCATCTCCTTTGATTTGGAAATGGCTAACTTTTTTTGGAAAAGCAACATCTGTATTCATAAGAATTGGCAATACTCTGCTAAATGGCTATATGTTAGATGCCGATTTAAAAATTGTATGCTGTTAGCATTTAGGAGCAATAGCTTCTGGAGCTGCAGTTTTCAGGGAAGGAATGGAAGGGTTTTAGAATCATATATGAGACTTACTCCCTTCCTGACAGCCAATTCTTTAAATGCACCCAAAATGACAAACAACGCCCCCCCCCATACAAATACACTTAACCAGGTCCTAATCATTAGAATATAGATATTTAATAATATGAGAATGGATAATATTAAGGGAGGGCATAATAGCTGTTTGTTTTTGTTTTTCTTTTCAAAGGAAAAGAAAAAAGTTCTGTTTGACCTCAAAGACTAGAATTTGGACCAATAGGTAGAAGTTACTGGGAGTCAAATTTGGGGGCAATATAAGGATGAACTCTTTAGTGGTTGACAGGAATAAGAGGAGTCATTTTCAGTTAACTCTGATCATTGAAGTGGAGGTTGGATTATCAGATGTAGACATCAAACAGGTGGTCAGTCTGGTAGATTGACTTGTAGACTTTGTGGACTGTGACTCAGCGTGCACATACACACACACACACACTCATGTACTCACAACACAAATATTTTACAAAACGATATTCACCTGCAGAAGGATCCTTACATTGTGTTATGAGCTGATTTGTGTCCCCTCAAAATTCCTATGTTGAAGTCCAGAACCTCGCACAGACACACCCAGAATAATCTTTGACAAATGTCTGGGTACCCAGGCCAGTTGGCACATGCAGTGAACCGTCAAGTGCATCGTGACATTTTATTTCTCTGTGCTGGCAAATTGGGTCTGATTCTTATGCATTGTTTGGGTAAAAGGTCCATGCCTTTCAAAGAGCTCTAGTCACAGACAGGCTGGGATGATAAACTCACAGCTTTCACCAAGAGTGCTTGAGGTATAAATCCCAGAGATGATATAATCTTTACGGGCAGTGTTTGTTCATTCTTAAGGTTATCTTATATGGTTTGTATAGTTGCCTGAAGGGTCAGCATTATAAGTTTACCACTAAGTAACAATGCAACTGGAGGCAAATATTAACAAATATTTGTGGATTTTCTTTCACCATAAGTAAATAGACTAGTAGATGAAGTTATTTGGTAACTGAGCAAATGGAAACTACTAAAACTGCTCAGTGTTATCATATTATGATTAGCCCTATATGACCAGCCTTTCATTTAAGGACTTGTCCCTATTTTTTGCTGTTAAAGATTAATTAGTTTGGAATTAAGAATGAAACCTAATGGACAGACAAGGTTTCCACATTAGGCTTTTACTAAATGCACTGACACACATATTTCAATCTATGTAATAGTTTCAGTGGGGTTCAACTGAATTTTTCATTACTTTTTAAAAATGACAAAAATAATAAAAATGAAAACAGTAGGTAAGTATATAATGTAGAAAGTGAGTCAGCCTTCCTCTTCTACATCAAACTTCTCAGAATGAGCTGTTGAAATATGTGCATTTTTCTAGGTATTAGTTATTTTTATAAAGATAATCTCATGATGATATTTTAAATTAAAAACTTAAGTGAGAGCACTGTGGCTTTACCATACACATTACCCTGATACTTTGTTTCACTCAAACGAATCATGGCCATCTTCACACCTCAGGCTCCAGATGGAGCTCCTTGAGCAGGGTGGGTGGATTGCATCTTTGAAGTCAACATCAGATATTTGCTCAGTTTTTCTTTATCGTTCGTGGTGTTGCAATGAGAATAGTTGTATCAAACTCACTGCGTTTAAAATTCATTATCCTAATGCCTCCTAAGCTGTACATTTCTGCACCTTGCAGGGAGGTGGTATGAATGGTTCATATGAGGCTAATTCTTTCGGGTAGACTGTCTTCAGGTTTGCTTAGGAACAGAATTCAGTGTTTTATTTAGTTTAGTTCTCCAAAGGCAGGCAGAGCTCTCTGTATTCTCCCACTTCAGCCACTGGACATGGCCAAACTTGGGGACATCCCCCAAATTTCAGAAAGTTTAGGCAGCTTTCCACTCTGTCGTGTTGATGCCATGTCTCTTCTTCTGCAGTTAGGTTATATAGCAAGTTTACCTGTCAAGTAATTAAAATCCCAGTCTCAGGGTTTTATAATTAACCATGGGGAAAAAATGACCCAGCCTCACTTTCTACTCTATGAGGTTCAGTAAATATAATTTTGATATGTTGGCAGTCCCTTATGGAGACAGTTACCAGCTATAAACCCAACAGACCATTAAACTGAGAACAAGAGCATCACAGCATTTCCATGCTACTCATTCACGAATTACGTATATATAGCCGAAGCCCCAGAGTCTGGGAAACATGAGGCTATTTTTGGCTTATGGTCCAGTATGTAGGATCTCAGGACAAAATTTCTGGGTTCCCATTCTTCTTTCCTTCATTTAATCTATTTTACTTCCAGCTTCAATAATTCTCATCATCACAATCTTTGCTGCTCCATTGTCCTTTCTATCTTATGAAAATATGCGTAATAGTGGCCTCCTGGATTCCTCAAGGACTCTGAAACCCCTCTCCAGGAGTAGGTCTGCTGCTGTGGACAGTGGCCGTGGCTCCTTTGGACCACCACAGCCCCATTTTTGTGGTTAAGACGTCAGTGGATTGAAAGAAATAGTGTAGTTTGTTTATGCTGTATGCCTTAAGGATAGCCCAACTTTTGTAAGTGGTTTTAATAAACAAACTCTTGGCCAAGGAAATGAAAAGATTTTAGCTAATGATTTCTACAGTGAAAAAGGAGTAACTTGAATGAGTTACAAATGAGCCTTTCAGAAGCTGTTGTACAGCCTTTCTTCAACTGTCCGCTCACTCCAGCACCTACATAAATCTTTTTTTAGAGGCATTAAAAAGTGCTGTGACAAGTGTAGTTACCGCGGACAAATTTAGCTCCTGTATTTTATCTACATAATCTGATTGTAATTTATACATCTTTAGCCTAGATAAAGCAGAGCCATTTCTTCCTACCAAATTTTTCTTGTTGTCAACATGATGTGAGTGGGATATTGACTTTGACTGAAGGGTGGTGATTAATCATAGCAGCTTGCAGGGAGATGGTTTATTGCTCTGTGTCGCTGAGTGACTGCTGGTAGAGCTGTGAGTCAATCAAGATAAACCCAGGTGGGTTAGTCACTCTTGGATGATGTGATGGATTTATTAGCCAAATTCTCTTTTAAAAATCACTTTAGAGTCTTAGCAGGCGGATTTGCAAATAGAAAAATTACGAGTTGCCATCAATGGAAGAATCTGTTAGTTTGCAAAGTAGAGTGCAGCCAACTGGATGTCACAGTAAAAGATAAACTACCAAGAAATAGACACCAGACTTGTTATCTCAGGATTCATTGAGTTAAATGCAAAGAAGGCAATTATATCCTTAGTAATTCAGGTACTTGATAGACTAGGAAGAAGAGCTCCATCCTGTGTATAATTGCATAGATGGTGTCTTGGGATTTTATTTTTTTTAAATTAGAATGAAATATTGTTCCCCAGCCCCAGGGGAAACTCTGCCAGCTGCATAAGGCCATGCCAGTGTTCACTTGTATTTTTTCATATACTTACCACTTTATTTTCTTGTCATTCTTACATCTTAGATCTTCCTTCTGGGATCACTTTCCTTTCATGAAGTAGATCCTGCGGAATTTCCTACAGTGAAGGACCGTTGTGGAGAAACTCAGTTTTTCTTTGTCTCACATGTCTTCATTTCTTTCATATGATTGAAAGGTATTTCTGCTGTGTGCATAATGCTGGGTGGACAGGTATTGTACACACTGACAATGGAATCCTGTTCTCTTTGGCTTTAATTGTCACTGAAAACCACTTAAGTGTCAGACAATTCTCATTCCTTCAAAAGATGATCATTCTTTGCCCTCTGGTTCCTTATAAGATTCTCTTCGTTTTGGGTGTTCTGTGGTTTCACTATAATCTTTCTAAACATAGATTTATTTTTATTCATTCCAGTTGAGTTCTTTTGGGCTTATTGAGGTTGTGGGTTATAGATTATTATCAGTTCTGAAAGTTTTTGTTATCGTATCCTCTGATAACACCTCCTCCCGGTTCTTTCTTCTCTTTTTAGCCTTCTAGCCAAACTTACCATAGACCTTATCCACCATGTTTCTTAATTTTTCTTTCTATTTTCATCTTTTTGTCTGTGCTGCATTTTGTATAATTTCTTTGGATCCATCCTCTACTGTGCATTGTTCTCATTCCAGCTTCCTAATCTGCTGTTAACTGGGACTGGATTTTTTAATAAAATCATTATATTTTTAATTTACAAAATTTCTATTTTTTTGTACTTTTTGTGATCATTTTGTTGTTATTGTTCTTTACTCTATTTAAATTTCTTCTTTTATTTCCATAAATATATTAAGTATACTTTATAATAAAAATATCTGAAATCTTTAAGGCCTGATTTTTTTCTGTCCATTCTGTCTTTTGCTAATGGTCCTTGTATATCTTGTGTCTTATATATTTTGCCTCTTTCCTGGTCGATCAGTAGAAGCAGAACTGGTGCTGCCTTTAATATTATTGTGAGGGTTAACCAGTGAGTACATGCCATACACTTTGAATGGTGACAGGCTCATAGTAAGCTCTTAATAAGTGTTACTTATTGTAATAATAAATAATAACAATGACCACTACTTAGTGATTATTGATAGTGAGATTTTTTTTTATTAGAACTTTATCTGTAAGATTTCTTCAAATGCTGGGTTGAAGATGGAATCTCCCTTTTCCTTTTTGGGGGGTTTTGCTTCCTGGATCTTTTGTTTTTTCTGTTTGTCACAATTATTGTCATGTGTTAGGAGGGGTTATTGTTAGTTATTATACTTATTTTAAAGCATTTCTTAATTGAATGAATCATAAGCTTTTTCTGACCCTCCCTTCCCCACCTTTTTAATAATACCTGCTTTTTCTGGGCACTGTAAAGCAGCAGTCAGCAGATGTGAGGCCAGGTAGTCACTAGCATAGATGTGAGGGCCATCTCGCCTCTGTTGCAGCTACTCCATTCATTGTTGTCCCCAAGAGCAGCTATAGGTGACACCAAAAGGAATGAATGCAACTGTGTTCCAGTAAAACTCACTGACAGCCACTAAAATTTGAATTTCTTATAATTTTAATATGTCATGAACTATTGATTTTTCCAGCATTTAAATGTATAAAAATCATTCTTGGTTTGTGGGCAGTGAAAACACAGGTAGTGGGAAGGATTTGCCTAGCTGCCCCATAGCATCTGTGTGTGTGCCTGTAATATTGGACTAAGGCCTTGAAACTGTCATGGATTCATGTATTTTTAGTGGCTTCTTGTTGATCCCTATTGACTGTAATTTGCATCTTTATAACATGAAGATAAAGGCATGTTTTAATAAAAATTCCAGTGACCTCATGAAAATAGCAATTTTTAACCTACCTACATAGATTTTCTAAGTCAGTTGGGAAATGAATCGGTTTTAAGTTGGTCTGTAATACTTATCACAGAGTAAATACATGAAATATATCAAATGTATGTAACGCTGATGGCTAATCTCTTTCTAACTCTACTTAGAATCCTGTGTTTCAATAATTGGGCAGCCCTTAACGATTGTTCCCTTTAGGTTCTCCACACCTCCTCTCCTGAATTTATTTTGACATGAATTATGGAATTGAAATGTTCTTAATGACAAATGGCACCTACATGATATTTAGCCATAGCTAAATACTCTTTGGTATATAATGTATGTGTAAACTTATGGGTTGGCCGGGCAAGCCATTCCTCACAGTTATGTGGCTACTACTCAGAATGTGTGAGGGAGTTCTAAAATGGATTTTGCTCATGGTCTTTGGGACAAAACCACTTTGTAAGTTGGGGACTTGCTGTTTTCTTATCCTGAGAAAATCAAGTCTTTTCATGAGTGATTTGTTTGGGCTCTTCTTGCTCATGGTTCCCAGCGACAAAAGAGGCATTTCTGGAGGCCCTACTCCTCCATGGAAAGAAGGTATCACTAATGATCCATCTGTGATTCCTCCAGCACTTCTTGTTAGGACTCTCAGCAACATGTAGAAAAGAGGGTGAGATGAGAGAAGAATGTAATAACTTAGATTTTCTACGTTCTCGAGTAATTTTATTCTTCCTTCTGCAGTCAGACAAGATAGGCTCCTGTTCAGCTCTTTCTAGGACTGTGTTTATTTAACAGCTTATAAAATCACCCTAAAATGATGGCACTAAAAATACTGCTTTTTCATTTTTATTCATATAGAGATATATATATATATATTTTAAAAACATATCTTTATTGATTTCAGTGAGAGGAAAGGAAAGGGGGAGAGAGAGAGAGAGAGAGCTAGAAACATCAATGATGAGAGAATCATTGATCGGCTGTAGCCCGCAACCCGGGCATGTGCCCTGACCGGGAATCGAACCCCGATCTCCTGGATCCTAGGTCGATGCTTAACTGCTGAGCCACACCCGGCCGGGCTAGAAATATTCTTAAAGAAAGAATTGTTAACTCAGACTGGTTACAAAAAGAGTCATATATCCAGATTAATCCATTTGGGGCTGGTTTTCAATCTCAGCAGTTTATTGTGTTGGGGTTATTGAAACACTAGATAAGGTGACAAAAATCACCAAGAGCTTGTGATTTTTTTTTTTTTACAAGACAATTCCAGATTGTGGTGAGAGTTAATGTCTAAAGAAGTTACTGTTTTATTATACATGCCCCTCTTCTGAAATCTCAAATTGCCCTGTCTCCCTCTGTTGGAAGGAAAAATGCTTGCAAAATGAGCAGGAAATTTGTTCCTTTCTGCTCACCTGGCATAACTCGTTTGCCCCACATTAGTTGATGAATTGTTGCTTCCAAGGCTGACATAACCGTTTTTATTTTATGTTTTATTTATTTATTTTTAATTCTCATCTGAGGATATTTTTTCCATTGATTTTCAGAGAGAGTAGAAAGGAGGGGCTGAGGGGGAGGGAAGAAAGAAAGGGAGGAAGGGGGGGGAGAGAGAGAGAAACATTGATGTGAGAGAGACACATCGATTGGTTGTCTCCTAAATGTGTTCCAACCAGGGCTGGGGATCCCACCTGCAACCCAGGTATTTGCCCTTTACTGGGAATTGAATCCATGATTCTTCAGTGCATAGGCAGAGACTCTAACCTATAAATCTCATCTAATACAGTCATAGGGATAATAGGAAGAAAACTGTAAGTTAATATCTGCTGCATTTCATTGATCAGAAATAATTGTTACTAGTAAAGTTTCATTTTTCCAAACATAATTTGATCTCATCTAATTGATAGAAGAAAATTCAGGAGATTTATCCAGGCTCTGTTTACAGATGAGTTCTTAAAAAAGAACTGCCACATGCAATAATCCAAATGAAATCTGTTTATGTAACAAAGCAGACAGAATTTATAGTAAGCACTCAAAATGCATTACTGACAGCTACAGTAGCATATTCTTGTACATATTCTGACCCTTTTGCAAAATTTTTCTTGATATGTTTTGTGACATACTGTTGAAGCATTTTTGGTTGGTTGGTTGGTTTTAAGAATCACAGAGGACAAAACCTTAGGGATTTTACTTATTTGAAATTTTGTTCAGTTACTAGGAATCATAAGACAGAGAAGAAGGGAGGGAGGGTGGTAGGGAGGCAGGGAGTCAGATATACACTAAAATATACCTTCTTTCATGACTACTGTTGCCTGCAAATCAAATGCTGCTATTGTTTTAGGCACTGTGCCTGCTCAGCTTTCCTTCACTGGGGAGGGAAGGGCATTGCTGATTTTTGTTTTTTCTGAACAGTCTTCTTTAATAACAAACTGGGTTATGGTTTTGAATCACGATTCCAGCACTTTGTAATGTTCAATTAATCGCTTTCCTTAGACTTATGCATAACAACAAAAGTCAAGTCAGCTAATTGCCTATGTATCTCTGTATTTGGAATAATCATTGAAACTCCAGTTTGTCATGCTCAGGAACTTCACCTCGGTCACATCAAAGGGTCAAAGTTCAATGTCACGGTCAACTTCAGAGCTGTGAGCTGCTACTCAGCTACTTAGCCTGTGGTTAACTAATGAACCATAATTAACTCCCACAGCATTCCTGCCGATGGGAATACTGTGGCAGGGTCATATTAAAAGTTTGAAGATGGATTCAAATGATAAGAGCTGAATTTATTACTGCAATATTTCAACTGCATGAGTAGAAGAGGGAGGGTGTCTGGAGTCCTTATTAGTGGACGTGTAACTATTTGAGTGGAGATAATAAGGGCTTTGGAGAAGAAGGAGATAGGCTGGAACTGTAGTCAAGAAGATTTAGGTTAGAAATAAAAAAGTACTACCTAACATGGAGAAATGGGCGCAAGTCACGAAGGTAAGCATGAGATTACCTTGCCAGAAGTCTTGTTTTGCTTTTGGATAGATCATACATTCTCCCACTTGGAGCTCTCTCCCTGGGGCCCTGTTGAGGCCCATGGAGATACCTAGTGCTCCCTCCCCCCTTCCCTACCCAGTTCCTTGTGGTCAGTGGAGGTTCTAGTCCCCACATCTATACTAGATTGACTCTTGAAGTTTCCTTCTCTTGGCCGGATTTTTGAATTACTTCTAAACCAGTACATTTTCCCCTTTGATACTGGAGGGCCTCTTAGTTATACTCCCCTCTCATTAGGCAGCCTCAGAAGGAAGCTGGGTGAAGACTTTTAATGGGAAAGAGGGAGGCATGGCTGAGATGCTAGTTAACTTTTGGGGAGCCTAGTTCAAGAAATACCGTATAGCAATGTCAGGTGTTTGAGATGCAGCAGGGGAAGAAACAGTCCCTGCTGCCCTGGACCTGAAGTTCTGCTAGAAGGGAGGGGAGATAGACAGTTAGCATGTGAGTATTTAGTTGGCCATGGAAATAAGTGCTCTGGAGAGAAAGAAGAAAGTGAGGTGAATGGGAATGGGCTAGGGAGGGACATTAGTTGGTTGCACAAGAGATGTTATTTTATGTGGGATGTGGGTGTGGGGGATAGGAAGTCCCCTAAGTGACATTCCAGCAGAGACCTGAATGAAGGGCATAGCCAGGCCTTGGATATAACTGGGGAAGAGTGTCCTGAGCAGAAGAAATAATAAGTGCAAATGTCCTTAGGCAGGAGCATGCTTGATGTGTTAGGGGGGCACCATGCAAGCCAGTGGAGCCGGCCAGGAGTGAGTGCTAGGGGAACAGTAAGGGAGTTGGGAGCTGAGGCCCGTAGGACTCTGTAGGCCACGGTGAAGACTTTGGCTTTTCCTCATCAGACAGTTTTGAGCAGCAGAATGACTCAGTCATGACCTTGCTCTAAATGGGTCATTCTGGCTGCTGTGTGGAGAGGCAAAGTCTATGAGAAGATCATAGCAATGTTCCAGGAAAGAAAGAAATAATGGTGGTGTGGATCTGGGTAGCAGTTGTAGATTTGGTTTAAAAAAAAGTGGTTGGATTCTGGATGTATTTGAAGGTAGAGCTGATAGGGTTTGCTGGTGGATGTGGAGTGTGTGTGTGTGTGTGTGTGTGTGTGTGTGTGTGTGTGTAGGGGTAGATATGAGAGAGCAAGTCAGAGCCAGGATTGACTCCACAGCTTTGGCCTGAACAATGAGAGTCACAGTTATTACAGAATTGGGGAATGCTGTGGGAGGAACACGTGGGGGTGGGATTAAGTTTGTGTGTGGACATGGTAAATTGAGATGTTGGTGGAAATGTGAAGGTGGAAGTCATCTGTATGAGTTTAGAGTTCAGAGAGGCGTTCCTGACTAGAGACATAATTAAATGTTTTCAGCATACACTTGGTATTTGAAGCCATGAGACTGGATGAACTCAGTTAGGGGACGAGTATAGGTAGAGAAGATTCCTAGGACTGTGTTCTGGGACCCTCCAATGTTTAGAAGTTGAAAAGAAGAGAAAGCCCAGTGAAGGAGACAGAAATGATGTCCATTGAGGTAAGTGACACTCAATGGGGTAAGCTAAGAGAGCTTGATGGCCCAGAAACTGTCTGAGCCAGCTCTATGATCACAATATCGTAGGCGGGGTGGCTTATAAACAGCAGAAATTAATTCCTCGTGGTTCTGGAGGCTAAATGTTGGAGATCAGGGTGCCAGTATGGTCAGGTTCTGAAGGTCCTCTTCTGGTTTGCTGACTGCCGACTTCCCGCCGTGTCCTCACAGGTCGGAAAGAGTGAAACAGCTCGTTGGGGTTTCTTTATTAAGGGCACTAATCCCATTATAAGGGCTCTATTTTCAAGACCTAAGCACCTCTCAAGAGACTCACCTCTATATACCATCACACTGGGGATTAAGATTTCAACATAAGAATTTTGGGGAGGCACAAACATTTAATTCCTAACACTAAGTGAAGAATGTTTGAAGAAGGACAGTGAACCAACATACTGAATGCTGTTTGCTATGTCAAATAAATAACGATTGGGAAGTGACTATTGGATTTGGCAATGTGGAAGTCATTAGTGATCTTATCCTACTTCTTACTTAATCTTTTCCACTCTGTCTTGTACTCTGCAAGCCTGGGCCCACCTGGTTCATGGTACTTGCCCAGCTTGCTTCCAAATAATTGTAGCATGGCATCTGTTTTAGCTTTTGCCCTTGGATTTGACAGAGAAATTGACCTGTGAATTTTGCCATATGGGGTTCTCAGAGCAGAAAGTTCCTAAGAGAAGACATGTGTGAAGGAGTTGAGGTCACAGGTTCAGATTATTCTCCAGATTGCAGATATGGAGTTTAGGTATCATTCCACCCCTGTAATTTTGAGTTCCTAGCGATTGCTGTAGTTTAGACATGCAAAATGTGTTTTGATTTTTAAAAAAACTTACAAGTCACTAACAAATTGTCACTAAAATATTTTAAAAATTTAAACATCAATAATAAAAGGGTCCTAATGGAACGTAGTGTTGGAAAAGATTTAAATCCACAGTAACTGGATAATAAATCCTATTGTCAGAATATTTTCTGGGGTCTCCATTTTGCCAAGAAGTTCTGTTTTTGGGTAATCTCAGTGTTTTTATAGGACTGTTTGGTAGACAGAGTTGGTGTTTCATTAGTATTCATGAACATGGCAGGTTTACAGCATTTTACCACCTCTGGGGCCATGTGTTATGTTCAGGCATGGCTGTTAGGTCAGTGAGTTTGTCCATTACCTGCAGAATGACTGCAAGATACTGGTGCTTACAATGGGACATAACTGATTATCTTGAAAAACAGGTTTCAAATTTTCTTGAACTTCACTTTAATAAGAAGGATTTCATTGCATATCATAAATATGTCAAATCTCAAGCGGGATGTTTACAGAAAATCATTCCATTTCTTTTCTCATGTTATTGTTCATATTCAGTGTGAACCTCCTGAATGAGGTGTATTTAAAGATACCTTTAATTATTGTGGTTAATATGTTAATCAGATTTCTATCTATTAAGAAAGTAATCTTCAGTTATGTATTTTTGCAAAACATTACTCTTAAAGTTTCATTCTAAAGGAGGTAACATTGCATGAAGTGTAGCTCTTGGGGCAAGCTGGAGTTTTTATTTTAAATTATTCAAAATTTGTTTACTTAGCAATATAAATCTTTAAAAGCAGACAAGAAGTAGATTTGAGAAATCTGACTAGAGTCTAAGGTTTTGCTGAGTAATTATGTTTATGTCCTACATTTCTGAAATAATTTATGTTTTGTATCTGTTTTATTGCCTTAATTATATAATACATTTGTTTGTAAATATACTCTTTGGTATCTCTGTTACCAGCTGTCTAAATCTGTTCGAATCTCTTTGAGTCTTATTTGTTGAATTTGGATGAGAATAAGTAGTTCCTTGGTTTGAGGGAAGCACTAACTGTGGGCTTGGCTCAGTGCTTGGTACATCAGGAACACTCAGTAGATTGTTTCTTCTAATCAGAATTGTGGTGTCTAGTATGTGTTGGGTTAAGGAGAGGATGATAAATTGCTTCACTTTTGAAAGCTATGTGGGAATACTTATTGGGTCCTCTGTGCTAGGCACTAGGATAAACAATGATGATAAGATAGAGCTTGTTGTCCTTAAGGAATTTACAGTTTAGGGTTTCGGCTCACAGCAAGATTAAGAGGAAGGTACAGAGAGTTCCTGTACGCACCCTGGCCCCACACAGGGAAGCCTCCCACATTATCAGCATCTCCCACCAGAGTGCTACATTTGTTACAATTGATTACCCTACCTTGATGCATCACCATCATCACACAGAGTCCATAGTTTATATGAGGTTTCACTCTTGGTGGTGTACATTCTGGAGGCTTGGACAAATGTATAATGACATGTATCCATCATTAGAGTATCATACAGAGTAGTTTCACTGCCCTAAAAAGGCTTTGTGTTCCCCCTTTTCATCTCTCCTTCCAATCTAACCCCTGGCAACCACTTTTTACTGTTCCACAATTTTGCCTTTTCTAGAACATCATATATTTGGAATCGCACAGTATGTGGTCTTTTCAGATCGACTTCTTTCACTTGTAACATGCATTTGATGCCCTCCTATGCCTTTTTGTGCCTTGAAAGCTCATTTATTTTTAGTACTGAATAATATTTCATTGTCTGGATGTGCCACAGTTTATTCATCCATTCTACTGAAAGACATCTTGCTTGCTTCAAGATTTGGCAATTATGAGCAAAGTCGTGCTGCAAACATGTGTGCAGGTTTTTATGTAGACATAAATTTTCAACTCCTTTGAGTAAATACCAAGGAACACAATTGCAGATCATATGGTAAGAGTATGTTCAGTTTTGTAAGAAACTACTAAACTGTCTTCCAAAGTGGTTGTGCCACTTTTCATTCTCACCAACCATGGATGAGGGTTCTTATTGCTCCATATCCCGGCCAAAATTTGGTGTTGTTGGTGTTCTGGCTTTTGACCGTTCTAATAGGTGTGAACTGTTATCTCACTGTTTTACTTTGCTTTTCTCTGATGACATATAATGTAAAGCATTTTGTCATATGCTATTTGCCATCTCTATATCTTTTTTTGGCGAGGAGTCTGTTAGGGTGTTTGGCCTTCTTTAACATTAAGTTGTTTTTTCTGTTTTGTTGAGTTTTAAGAGTTCTTTGATTATTTTGGATAACAGTCCTTTATCAGATGTGTCTTGCAATTATTTTTTTCTCATTCTTTTTACATTGTCTTTCACAGAGCAGAAGTGTTTAATTTTAATGGAGTTCAACTTATCAGTTATTTTTTTCATAGATCATACCTTTGGTGTTGTAGTTTAAAAGGCATCACCATACCCAAGGTCATCTAGGTTTCCTTCTGTGTTATCTTCTAAGAATATTATATTTTTGTGTTTTACATTTAGGTCTGTGATCCATTTTGAGTTATTGTTTCAGAAGAATAACTTTGTGTAAAATCTTTGGGTAGGTTTTGCATGTAGATGTCCCAGAACCATTTGTTGAAAAGACTTTCTTTGCTTCATTGTATTGCCTTTGCTCCTTTGTCAAAGATCAGTTGACAGTGTATATGTGGTCTGTTTCTGGGGTCTCTATTCTTTTCTACTGATCTGTTTATTCTTTTGCCACACGGTTTTGATTACTGTAGCTTTATAGTAAATCGTGAAATCAGGTAGTGTCAATTCTCCCACTTTGTTCTCCTTCAGTATTGTATTGGCTCTTCTGGATTTCTTGCTTCTCCATATAAACTTTAGAATCAGCTTGTCAATATCCACGGAATAACTTGCAGGGATTTTGATTCATATGGCACTGAATCTATAGATCAAAATGGGAAGAAATGACATGTTCACAATATTGAGTCTTTCTATCCATGAACATGGAATATCTCTCTTTAATCCTTCTTTGATTTTGTCATATTTACCTCTTACTCTGGGAAGGTCAGTCTTTTGTTTTTATATCTTTCAACTGATTTGATAAGGCCCACCTACCTTGGGAGGACAATCTGCTTTATCACAGTCTACCAATGGAAATGTAAATCTCACCCAAAACAACCGTACAGAAAGATCCATGATAATGCTTGACTAAATATCTGGGCACTGTAGGCTAGTCGAGTTGACCCATGGAATAAACCATCACAGATAGTAATGTGAACATTTTTGGAAAATAAGCTGATTCATGTAATTAGATATATACAAGGGGCATGTTAATGTAAATTTAATGAAACTTGTTTCTTTCTTTTTAAAACATACACCTAAGGGGAACATTTGGGGAAAAATTTGAATGGAAGTCATCTTAGAGCAACAGTGAAAGGAACTTTATAGAGAGAAATAAGTCAAGTGTTTGTGTGTGTGAGTGAGAGAAATAGACAGACAGACACAGATAGAGACAGAGACACCTATGGGAATAAAATCTTTAAAAAGCAAGTGTCTTATTCCATTGAACTTAGAGCCCTGGACCTTTGTGATATGTCAATTCAGTCTTGGCAGTTTTGCCCTAATGCGAGCTAATAAAAGGCCTGTAGGAAGTTCCTCCTGGTGGAGAATAAAAAGTGGCAGAAGCTTTGGAAAGGTATTTTTTTTAAAAGCAGGAAAATATTTAAAGCAATAGCAGAAATGTCTATAAGGTGAGATATTAGCAATTAGAGAAGAATTGAAGAAAATGTGCGAGAATGAGAGAAATTTCATATTCTATTGGATTAAAATATCTTACCAGTGAACAATGATAAGGTTTTAAATTTCTTCTAATAGTTTTAGAGGCTGCTTATCTTCTAGCCTCTTAAAGATAGGATGCAGAGTAATGTGAGTTGTGCCTTGAGAATGTCATAAATAGTTGATATTTGTATGGCTTTTGTTTTGTAAGTCTTGGGTGTTTCTAGCGCTAAGAGGTTCTGGGGAGCCTCAGAGAAAGCAGATGGCCCTTAGGGATAAAGTATGGATGTGTAGTACCTCGTATTTCTTTAATCTCTGGGTGATGCCCTTGACTGAAATGAACAGTATCAGTGTTGCCTAATGGGCTCATATTGTGCACTCACTCAGAAGGAGAACTCCAGAGAAGTATTAAATGTCTGCCCAACCACATAAGACTTAATGCCGTCTCAATTAAATGGGCAGCTCTCTGGCTTTTTGGGTTATGTATGCTGAAACTAAAATCTTAAGTGATAACTAACATCATACAAATAAATAAAATCAGGCAAATAAAAGAAAAAAGAAAAAGAAATGGCTGTTCATTTGTGAATGCTGGTAGTGTGTTATTGAGTTAAATTGTATTTTATTGAAAGGGCTATGTAATATCCATGGTAACAGTGGTTCTTCGTCTGAATTCAATAAGCTCTGTTTCAATAAAAGATTAGTGGAACAGATACAATTTTTAAAACCATTTAATGTTAGTCCTTCCTTAGTGCACCAAAAATTTATTAAACGCCTACTATGAGCAGCTATTATAGGTATTGGGTACACAGAAGTCACATAATGGATATGGATGGTTCCTAGTCTCATAGATTGTACAGTCAGATCGGGACTGTCATTAGACAAATGAATACAAACATAATTATAAAGTGTGTTAAATTTATGAAGGGAAAGAATTTGAGGCTCTAGGAGAGAATACAGTTGACCCTAGAAGTTAGGGGAGATACGGGAGGAAGTGATGGGTGAGACGAGGAGGAGCTGACTGGGGAGAGACTGGGGAAAGTGTTTCTACAGAAGCAGAAAGAAGGGGATGTGCAAGCCCTAATGGGGCCCATTAGAAGAAGAATTTAGGGAAAACTAGTGTAGAGAGCACAGGGAAGATTAGTGGAGAGGGACCCAGTCATGCAGGACATTGAGCGAGGTTGAGGAGTTTGAAATCTGTTCTAAGATTCAAGGGCTGAGTTACATGATCTCATGTCTTCTTTTAAAAGGCTCATGCTGCCTGGCTGGGCATGGCTCCACGGTTGAGCATCGACCTAGGATCCAGGCGATTGGGGTTCGATTCCCGGTCAGGGCACATGCCTGGGTTGTGGGCTTGATCAATGACTCTCCCATCATTGATGTTTCTATCTCTTTCTCTCTCTCTCCCTCTCCTTTCCTCTCTCTGAAATCAATAAAGATATATTTTAAAAAATAAATAAATAAATAAAGTTGGTAGCATTTTAAACCTCATTTAAAAGGCTCATGCTGAATATCACCTATGAAGTTAAGAGCTTTGCTATGTTTAACAAAGAATAACTCCTATAAATCGACATTTACAAAAAGAACAACGAACAAGGGATATGAATAGTAAGTTCCCAGAAAAGAAATCTGAATTATCTTAATGTCATGATTCTAAACTTCACTGATAATCAGGCAGTTGAATCTGTGATTCTGAGGCTCAGAAAAGAGGTCTGGTTTGTAGAGAGAAATTGGCAGTTGGTGGTATTGATGTGATTGAAGTCATGGGAATAGACACGATGGTCATGGAGAGACCACAGAGGGAGATGAAAGGAGAGCCAGCCCTGGACCAATTTCTTAGTAACACTGAATCATCGGAAGTTGAGTAGAGGAGGTCCACGGAGGACACTGTGAAGGAGGAAGTGGCCGGTTGTGTCAAATATCAAAGTAAGGCTCGAGAAGGCATTGATGTGGGGATGTGCAGGTCTTTGGAGACAAGTGTAGTTCAGTGGTTTGCTAGTTGTAGGGGAGGAAGTTGACTGGGTTGAATGGTGGGTGGAGTGAGTTTTCTTTGCCTAAGTGTGGTTTTGAAGGGGAGCAAAAAAATAGAGTATTAAGTTGTCAATAAAGAGTGTTCAAGGAGATTTTTTAAAAAAGAAGGGTGGTTCTAGAACTCTTGTAGGTGGTGGCTGGGCCCAGGGTTTTTTTGTTTTTTTGTTTTTTATGCTGCAGTTATATAAATTGCTCTAGTTTCCCAGGGGCACAGATGGGGAAGCAGAATGCAGCAGAAATGGGGACAGTGGGATAGTAGAGGATGGGAAAGTCTCTGGACCTGGGCAACAAGATTGGGAGTGGGTGCTTTTTAAAGAGGGAGGACAGTCTTGAAGGCAGAGCCACTTCACCTCTTGTGTGTCCCTGTTGGGGACAGTTTTTACTACTAATCCCCTACATGGCAATGGATGCTGTTCTGAGGAGCTGGCAAAAAAATATTATGCAAGTTCCAAAAATCCCCTCAGCAATACATTACTGCAAACAGATATTTACCGAGGTATTTGCCTTATTTAAACAGGCATAATAAAATATAGTAAGAGCTTATTAGAATAAATTCATTTTTCAGTAAGATGCGACTTGTGTGAATTACAGGAATAACTTACTGATGAAAGTAAAGTTATAAAGCAACTGCTTAAGCCAGATTAGAATATAAGTGTGAAGAAATCTGGTTTGAATTCTGAGCGTTATGATTACAGTCTCAACAGTGCTATTTTTCTTGGTTCTGTGTGTTTTTGTGTGTAGCATCAAGAACGGAAGTTTGAATTGGATATGGAAGAAATGTAAATTATAGGAACTATAATATGCTCTGTAGCATCCATTAAAAAATAAGTATAGGTAGCTTTGTGTGTAAACATTCATAATAATGTAAGCATTGTGTATCATCTATTCATTATTGATCTTGTTCTCATAAAAAAACATGAATAAGTGACTGGAATAATGGTGTATGTTGAGATAATATTGCTAAGCTTAGCAGAGAGATGGCATTTTACTACTGTACAATAACGGGTGACCAATTTTATAATGATGTGAAGAAACAGGAATAGAAGCTAAAAATGAATTGGATTCCCATTAACAGTTTACATTAGGAATTATTTTCCATAAGGTAGACTTTTTTTGTGTGGTACCAGTTTGTCAGTGTTTCACGATGTGATCATGATGGCAAAATTAGCATTAATATCCAATTAGGGAAGGGAAATTAAAAGATTAGAAGGCTAAAAAGTGCCATTGTATGCTGGAAGGAATTTTTATTCTAATTGTAATGTTTCAAGTTAATAAAATACTGTGATTTTTTTTATACCCATGGGCATCATTTTGTATCCATGATCTTATATACAAGTTTATTAAAAGTTTAATTTGGATTGCAAGAAATTATTAGCTCATAATTACATCAGTTTGAGATATTTACAAGAAAAGTTAGCATGTTACATAAGTATTTGAATACATTAAAGAAGGAATGATTGGTTGCATTATTAAAGAACAATTCACTTTTACAAGGGTCGATTGTTACTGTACACTTGTGTGGTAACTACTGGGAAGTTTGTTTATTTTCTCATTTAATCCTTACAACCACCCAGTGAAGGAGTACCCATTAAAAGTCACATATGACCCCATAATAATGTGTAGAACGTTAAATAGCAAAGGCCATTCTCTGTAAAGGTTTGCATAATTACTGTCCAAGGTTTTAATGATTATGGCATAAATATTATGTAGTCTAATTATGGAGAATATTCTGAGGTTTATACCACTTATCTTTCTTATGTTAACCTTATGTTACCACTGTGAGAAGTCTGTCATTTGCTTCCAACAGTTCTTAGATAATGTCTTTGTTAAACCCCGTTCTTCAGAGCAAAATAATGATACTGCTTTTTGTAATTATACAAGTATATTTATACAACTGAAAGAGTACTAAAAGTTGAAATGCAAGTTTCCCAAGTGCTAAGGAATGTGTGCGTGCCTGTGTATGTGTAATTTTTATAACATTCTTCACAAGTTTTGTCTTTATCTGGGCTGTATTTATTACTAAGGACAGTAATACTTATATCTATGTGCTTGAGCCCCAGTAGTATGTAACAGAGTCCATTGCACATAGTAGGAGCTTATCAATCCTGTTGAATCCTTTTATGATATATTCTCCTCTTTGTAGTAACAATTTAATTCAGATCCTCTGGAAAATTAATGTAGTTTCTCCTTTAAAAATTCCCGAGGAACCCTGTAGTCTTTTATTATTAATAGTAACTGCAAATGCTTCCATTTATAATTTAAGATTCACTGTTTCCTCTTCTTTTCTTTAGCAAAGTCACTTTAAAAAATATTTTCCTGATAAGTCAAAGGCTGCCTCACATCTTGCTGTAAAGGCCCAGTTCTCTTGTGAGCTAGGAGATTCAATGGGCTGAATGTTCTTATTTATCTCTTCTGCTTCCAGAGACCCCGTTAAAGTGATAGTAAAGGAATAAAAACACATAGATCAACAGCAAGAAAGAGTTGAAGAGGGACCAGCACAGAAAAGAAATTTCAAAATGCTTCTGGCAGCCTGAAACGTGAGGAAATCTTGGTGACTGCTAAGACGTCGTGGAGGCTGCCGCTGAGAGGGTCCCTCAAGGGCTCCAGACTTTGAATGCCAGGAGGGTGGGAGCCCAGGTGGGGCTGAAAATCACAGGATTTAACTGGGCGCCTGTAGTCCAAGCACTTCCTGGCCCTAGCTCGCCCCACCCCATTGGTACAGCCCATGTTTATATATGGTTTACATATGGTTATATTTTATGGACATATGTGTCTTTTTAAAATCCTTATAGCATCCTATAAGCAAAAATGTTGTAAACACCATTACACTGATGAGGATAGAGTATATGAGAAATTGAATAAATTACTCAGCGTCATATGGCCAGTGATGGCAAAGCCCACCGCGGAGCCCAGATCCTCCCCACACAATGCCTTTGCTTCCAGCGCACCATTATGGTGTCCTTTTGTAATATCTCAGTTCCTTTAGTTTTGAGCCGGGAATCATGCCTTTGAAGCACTTAAACAATCTACCCACCGCTTGAGTGTTGAACCTTTCAGAAAGGCTAAGTATCGGATGTTCCCAGGTAGTACCCAGGCCCGCTGGCTCTTCATGTGATGTCAAGGTCAGAATCCCTGTGTGTGGATAGGAATCCGGGGCATGCTGATCACTTGTTGCTGATTTTGCGAAGCCTGTGGTGCCCTGGAAAGGCTTAGGGCCTTCCTGGGTGTGAATGTAATCTCACGAAGGCTTTGGAGAGCTATAGCTTGGGAGATACGCCAAGAAGTTACATTTTTCTCAGCATTTTTCTCTTGGGTTCTAAGCACTTGTAGAGTATTGGCTTTGAGGGTCTGATATTTCTTTTTTCAAAAGATGTCTCTGATACATTCCTTCCTTTTTCACAGAGCTGTCACCCCGTTTTGGGCCCTGTCACTTGTACTTAGTTATCTGCAGTAGCTTCTACCCTGGTTTTTCTGCCATTAGTCTCTTGTTTCCATTCAAGCCATTATTTTTTTTATTGGCCAGATTCATTTTATGTAGAGATTTCCCGTTTATTGACTATCTTTGTTGACATTCTTAGCTGTCCACAATTTTATTCTGCAGCCCAACATTATTTCCCAGTGTTTTGTGCTCAGACTGTGCGGGATCTGGCTGAGGACTTCACTGTTTTTCTCCATTTCCTCCCTTACTTCATCACTTTCATTAGCCTGTGCTGTTCACTTCAGTCTGAAGATCCCTTCTTTTTCTTCTCTACTTCTATAAGCATTTTATATAATTCCGAGCTTGGTTTTATTTTCTTACCTGGGAAACTTTCTCTGATTCTTCTAGCCCTTATTGATCTCTTTCTTCTTGGGACCAACTGAATTACATACTTTATAATATCATTGTTGTTCACAGAAGTTTCTAAATAGGTTGTTAGGCTTAAGAATCTCCTATTTAATGCCCTTCATGCCCAGCAAAATCTAGGCGCCTGGTAGGTATGAAGTCACCCATTGTTGATAGATTTGCTGTTGTGATTTCAGTACTTAAGTACTTGGTGCTTAAAATTAAGAGAAGTATTGAAATAACACACATATACAGCAAAGTGCTGTGCTTTTAAGTTTATTTGATACTTGAGCGGTGTTGAAATATGTTTTTTCTCCTTTGTCTCACCAGCAATCAAAGAAAAGTACACAGACTGGACAGAATTTCTCATTCGTGATTTGACTGGATCCCGGACAGCACCTGCTAACCTCCTGGAAGGTGTATGTATTATTGTTTACAGCTATTCTATGTCTGAAGCTTCACAGTTATATGAGCTCAAACCTAACGGCACCTTTGCATATATCCTTCTGCAGGTACATGGGTACACACAGGTATCTATATTCAAAGAGCCTAACTTCCTGTTTTTTCCCTAAGTTACTTAGGTTACTGATTCTAATGGCATTGAAGAATCTTCATCTGTGGTGTAGTCAATAAATGGGGAATTGGCTTCTATGTGAACACATTTTAAAATAATACTATGTTGGAACATCTCACTATCCTGTGTGTTTAAGCCTCTATCCTATATTAGTGAATGTAAATAAAATCCTGTAGAATAACTGTTTTGTGTAGGTGAAACTAAGCATATATAAGCTTGGAGTATATTGATAAATGGTTCCATTAACTATTCCATTCCAGACTCATAACCCTAAGATTTAAATACTTGTGTTAAGTAATAATTGAATTAACCTCTCTTATAAAAACAAGAGGAGAAATGACTAAACATATTTAAATGTGGTTAAGGTAATTTAAGGTACTGAAAAACAAAACAGTTTAATCTGAAATTTTGATGGTTCATTTGAAAATAATTTTATGATGAAATATTTTATTTTTATTATAATAATAGAACAAGAAGCAAAATGTATTGTGCTGTACATAATTATTGAGTTACCAAATCTGTTTGAAGAATGCCCCTGAAAAAGGGAAACATAATGAATAACAAGGAATATGGTGTGGATTTTGACAATATCATCATTTTCTTAACCTTAACTATAAGTTTCCCTCCTCTCATAAAAAATATTGATGCTTTGGAACACCACTGTCTAGTATATTGAGTTATTTGGTTTGGTTTTATGAAAGTTTTGCCTGGTGTATTTGTTTATCTTAATGGCTACTGATTTAATTGTTTGGTTAACAAATCAAAATGATGGTTATTCACCCTTTTAAAAGGACAAATTGTCTTCCTCTTTTAGGTTTTTGTTTTTTTAAAAACATATTTGCCTATAAGGCTGGCTGAACAAACACCCTTTACATATGCTAACATATGCTAAGAAAGTTGCTTAGGTAGGACAGTAATTACATATATTCTCTAAACCAACTATCAGATTAACTGTAGAAATAACTTTACATAATAATATTCTAATTCAGTGTATGTCATTAATGTGTACTAAACATGTCATCTACACATATTCATGCTTTATGCATGTAATCAAAGTATGAGAGTGATTATTGCAGCAGTGGCCATTGTGAGATACATGTCTCTTGAGACTTGGTATAAACGTGTAGCCCCATGTTTGATGTATCTGTCTATTAGAAAAGTAGACATTCTGCTACCACACCTCTTCCAGCTCAAGGCAAATTTTGGTATAACTCTTCTTAAAAGCGTACTCATTTCTAACAAATGCAATTTTATCTGGGAAGGGTGATTTGTTTGGTGAGAACATAGCACAAACTGTTATTTCCTATTGACTTGTGATTTTTGTTGTTGGATAGAGTTGAGTAAATGGAAGTGTGTGTGGGAGGAGAGGGAAGGGGAGGGGGCGAGGACTGTGGAAAGGATGGGGGTGGAGGGAAACACCAGACTGTTTGCCAATAGCTTGGATGATGGTGTGAAAAAATATTATCTTCTGCTGTCATCTGTTTCCATGAGAACCTTAAAATAAAGTTTAAAATAAGGAGTTTTGCTTCTGTTTAAACAGCCTCTGCGAGGGAAAGGCCCTATAGACCTCATTACAGTTGATTCCTTAATAGAACTTCAGGATTCTCAGAACCCTTTTCAGTACTGGATAGTTAGTGTGATTGAAAATGTTGGAGGAAGATTACGCCTTCGCTATGTGGGATTGGAGGACACTGAATCCTATGACCAGTGGTTGTTTTACTTGGATTACAGACTTCGACCAGTTGGTTGGTGTCAAGAGAATAAATACAGAATGGACCCACCTTCAGGTAAGGGCCTAACTAAGCATTTGCTGTTGTGAATTATATAAGAAAAAGATGTGCTATTTTTTTGGGTGTGTCTCTGAAAAATTTATGAGCTCTTTGGTGTCTTGTACATCTGAGTATGTGAATATTAAGCGTTTTAACTTGAGTACTTTTTATAGAGATTGAAACCCAAGACCTCCATTAATAGTGTTCCAAAAGGAGAAAGTGTAGGAGATGGAGAAGTTGATCTAGTTCCTTTGGCATCACTGCTTCAAAAATGAAAGACAACAGATTGGGATTTGGTTATATTCTCCCTCTTTCTTTGGAAATCTTGATAGTCTTGCAAGGAGGTTCCCAAATCTCCGTCCGTCCATCCATCCATCCATCCATCCATCCATCCATCCATCCATCCATCCATCCAGATATCCATCCATCCATCTATTCTCCATCTGTCCATTCATCCATCTGAATATACAAACCAAATACTTACCATTGTATAATCTGTTCTGACTTGGAAAGAGCAAAGAGGGAAAAAAATCACCGTGCTTTTCCCCCTGACATATCAACGATTTTAATTAGCTTCAAACGCACTGCCAAGTGACTTTCTCTAGACTTAATTGGATAGAATAGTGCATTATGCTTTCTGACATACCTAACTGGGCAGTAATCTCAGTGTTTACAAATAATAATTCTTGAATGTTTACTGTGTGCCAGGTGATTTTACATCTGCTGTGTTGTTTATTTTGATTCCAAAAAAGTGCTGCATGCTTGTTGTGAATATTTCCTTTTACAGCAGAGAAAATTGAGACTGGGCTTAAGCTACTTGTCCAAGGTCACCCAGCTTTTGTAGGGGGGATGCGTTGGAATTAAATCCCAGGCACCTTGCCCATTCCATTCCCCCTGCTGCCCATTACTGACCTCACCAAATTTTGCATGGGTAGCCTCAGAACCAGTTGTTGGATTCTTATGGCATTAATTATGCCAAGGAAGAAATACACATTTCTTCTAGAAATGCCGATCTTCATTCTGGTGAATTTTGCAGGTATACTGGAATCAAAGGCTCAGTTCTTTGCTTTATTAAAATTCCCAGAGATTTCCCTCCTGTATTAGTTGTCACTGTTAGTCTTGAGTAAATGAAGCTGAGGAGCTTTATTTCCTTTTTCTGTCACTCAGGGGCTTTAATTGAAAAAAACTTCCTGGTTCTGTATCTCATGAGTTTGCATTTGTGTTGAATTTGACAGGCGTATAGACACGTAACACGGTATTTTATGAGTGTTTGTTGTCAACGTTTTGAGGAGCAGCCAAGAAATCCATTTATACCCTGAGTAATTTTGGACTTTGATGACAAACAAAGGGCTTGTCAGCTTCTGAGGAGAGATCTAAGCTCCCTTTTGCCTTGGGAGTCATGTGCTGCAGGAGAAATTTACTTTGTGTGGAGAGCTGGGTGTATAAATCTCAGCTTAGTATCTAATTGCTTCATAAATTTTAGGGGAAACATATATTTGTCAGTGTAAAAATTTATAGCAAAGCAAAGGATTACTAGTAGCTTCTTAGGTTCTCTGAAATGTTCCTTTCCCGTGAAATCACGGGACTCGTACTCAAGTCAAGAATGGAAAGTGTCACGGTAGAAACTTAGGACATATCTGCAGATGAGATTTCTCCTTTTACACAATTTGGTGTCTTCATAAGATAAGAATAAATTGTGTGTATTTGTCTTAGTAATTTTCTGGACATAAGTTGTCCATGTGATTGAAGAGTTTGTGTGAGTCCTTAAAGACTTTGGGAGAGCATTCCTCATCCAGAAGTCATTTTCCCAACATTTAAATTGTCAGTAAGAAAGGTTATGTATGCGAAGAAGAAAATAAAAGGCTAAAGGACACTCCAAATGTGACTTTAGTTCTTCAAATGCAGTAGTTACAAAATGAAAATTGGATCAGCAGAACAGTCCCCCGGAGAGGCAGTTCTTACCTGTGTCTCCCACATGGGATCAGAACCCAGTACTCTGGGTGTGTGGAAATTGATTTCATGTCCCAGTGTGACTTGTAAAACTTATATGGTAGCGCTCTTTCCCTAACTGAAATATAGGTGGGAATAACATTTCAGACTTGCATAGAAAATATTAGGCTATTTTTTTTTTATTCCCCAAACCCCCTTAAATAAATGAAAAGGGTTCTGCATCACCTGTGGTGAGAAGCAGAGTTAGAAGGGGGTGGGGGACATGAGACAGACTTTGAGACAAGCCCTGGTGAGTTCTCCCTGCTCTCAGTGCCTTCTTGGCTGTGCACCCCACTGACACCACCACCATTGCTAAAAGTAATCATAGTTTTTCCTTTGGTTTCACTTATTCTTTCTACTTTTTAAAGGGTACAATGTTTACTTTTTAAAGGGCACAATGTTTCTTAACTGCGCAGCCCAAAAAGAGGTAAGAGAAATAGGTAATAGAAGGGGCTAGGAAGGTAGCCTTCAAAACCTGAGGGAGAGATGCTGGGTTTTACCTGTCCCCAGAGAGAAACCTATAGCCATTGTGCCTTTTTTCCTGCCGAGAATCAGAGGAAGTAGCTTGGGGTAGGGAGGGTAGAAAGAGGGAAAGAAGCCACCGCACTTCAGTCACACACACGGCTGTCAAGGTGTCAGGCAGGTGCTGACGGATGGCTGAATCGAGCCTCCGTGAACAAAGGGTAAAGGAAGAGAAACTGGTAAAATGCAGAGTCATGGAAGGGGCAGTAGCTTCCTAAGGTCCATAGTGATTCAGCCTGTGTGGGGAGAGGACTGGCAGTCCTGGCAGTGCCTTTTCTTCAGAGCTGAATGGAAGGCAAACCATAGAGCTTCTCTAGCCTCGTATCCTCAACACGCTCCACTCATTTTCCCCAGAAGTTGGTCCTCTGTTCCATGGCTCACAAGCACGTCCCCTTGTGGAATGCTGTTGGTGTGGCCCCCTCCTTCAGTTCATTCAGACCACGAGAGGATTGTGCCACCCGCTCTTAACTGCCAGTCAGTGCTTTCTTCAACTGCCGTCTCCCCAGTATCTGGCACAGTGCCTGGCACATAGTAGCTCAGGAAATATTTGATTGATATGAATTGACTGAGTAAAATGTCAGGTATGTCTATAGGGAAGAAAGGAACCAGCCAAGTCCACTTTCTAGGGACCAAAATAATTGACAGGGCTTTGGAAAGAAATTTGGAGGGGAGGGATTGGGGTGAAGATGCCCCCCAAATGATGAGGGCTGTACTGACCTCTTTGCTCCTGACGTGTTAGGGGAGCTCTTGAAAACAGGATCAGAGCAAGTGGTGGTGCTTAGGACATGTGAGATGCGCAGGAATGTGGTCTGTGAGGTCCATGAAAGTTTTTGTTCTTTTAAAAGGTTTCACATTTGACTCAAGCTAGAGAAATCTGGCGGAGTAGAAAGAACATGGACTTGGAGTCAGGGTTCAAGTTAGCTTCTCCTTTTGCTTCAGTCACTAGCTACAGGGCCCCTGGGCAAGTGACTCTACATCTTTGAACCTCAGTTTCCCCATCTGTAAAATGGGGATACTTCTATGTCTGCTGTCCTGCTGAATGTTATAGGTACCCCAAGTGAATGACATTTTCTAGGTACTCAATCTGTGGTCAAGGTATTATAGTTATATTTGGTTCTCTTAAGAAATGTAAGTCATTAAGGTCAGGTCATTTGGAATCCTCACATCCTTTCATATTTCTGGATGTGTAGAAAGCAAGATGCAATCACATATGTTCTTTCAGAAACTAAGAATATGAAACTTTTTGAGTTGCCTTTTTAAAAAAAATCTCTATTTCTAAATTTTTTTTCATTTTTTCCTTCAAAGTCTTTATGTGAACCTTTAAAATGTTTTTCTTTCTTACTTTAGAAAGATCCTGAAGTCAGCAAGTTTCTACATCTAACTTAAATCCTTCTTGTCTGAACCTTTTCTTAGTCCAAAAAGAGCTGTTGCTTTCTATATTAATCAGCTCAGGCTGCCATAGCAAAATGCCGTAGACTGGTGGCTTAAACAACACAAATTATTTCTTCCACTTCTGGAGAATGGAAGTCAAAGATTAGGGTGTCAGCCTGGTTGGGTCTGGTGAGGGCTCACTTCCTGGCTTGTAGATGGCCTCCTTCTTACTCTGTCCTTATATGGTTTCTTCTTAGTGTGTGTAGTGGCAGGGAGGTGGGGGAAGAGAAAGAGCACTTCTCAAAGCCCTCATCTCCGAATTCTACCACGCAGGGGGTTAGGATTTCAACACATCAATTTTGAGAGTACACAAAAATTCAGTACATAACACTTTCCAATGTCTGTTAACAACCCTAGATTAGTCTTCCTTCGCTGGTCAGAACCTGGTGGAGAAAGAAGTGGGGGTTTCAGGGTGTGTGAAAGAAAGGTGCCTCCCCTCCAGCCTTCTTTATTTGGAGGCTGTGAGATGATGATGATTTTGTGCCCTCTGGATTCCTGTAGCACTTACTGCGAATCAGCCTGCCAAACACTTGCACAAAGGGAGATTGCCTCATTTTCACTTAGGCTTCTAGTTAAAGATGAATCAGGATAGATTTTAATTGCTTATGACTTCCCCACAAACAGAAATTAACACGATATACTCTATTAAATTACCTGCAGCACGATCATTTTAAGAAAATGTTTTATGTTCTTTTAATGGTGCTATTTATTGTCCATAAACTTGCCAATGTAACCACGTGCCTCTCATCTAATGAAACGCACACATGGAATATTGCTCTCTGCTCCTTGAAACCACTAGGTGTTTAGCTTTTGCAGGTGGTTGAGCATACTGACAAAACTGAAGTTGATTTTCACCTTTTACGAGAAGAAGTGTGCCTTGCCACTTCTTCCATGTTAGGATTTAATATCCTCAGAAAGACGATAAAGAATAATGTTATAGGACAGAGAACCAAAATCGTGTGGATCCTGGGTGTGTTAGTCTATTCAGTCTTCTATAACAGAATACCACAGATTAGGTGGCTTATAAACAGCATTTATTTTTCCCAGTCCTGGAAGCTGGAAGTCCAAGATCAAGTCACCAGCAGATTTGGTGTCTGGTGAGGCCCTGTTCCCTCTGTTTTTTTTGTTTTGTTTTGTTTTGTTTAATAAGGGCACTAATTCCCATGATGAGGGCTACACCCTCATTATCTGATACCTGCCAAAGGCTCCACTTCTGAATACCATCACATTGTGGTTAGGATTTCAACACGGACTCGGCGGGGTGTGTGTGCAAACATTCATTTTGCACTGGGATTCTTGTTACATTTGTCTCTGGGTTGGTGGGAGAGAGGAGTCATCAGGTGACTGAGGGTTCAGCATTCTGGGTGACTTGGTGAGTATCTGGGATGACTTGAGGTCTGCACATCACCTCCCTTAGTTCTGATAGTTCGGATCTAACCCTGGCCGTTTTAGGTTTTCATTGTTCCAACACTGAACAATTTTTTTCACTTTTCTTCTTTTACCCCTTTCCCTGGCCCCCCCCCCCCCCCCCAAGACCTCAGTGATAGACTGCAGGAGCTCAGGGCATCAACACAGTTGATAATTTCTTCCCATTTTCTCACCCTTTATGACTGCAGACACTTCCTTTGGTTTTGTCTTTGGAAATTGCCATCTTCTCCTGTGACTCGGTTCTCCTTTTACTACCTTGCTAAGGTGGAATTCCCTATTGACTTGCTTCCAGGTCCCTGGAAAAGTGAATTTGTTCTTGTCTCCTTAGGAGGTCCAGGCTCTTGCTTGTTGCTAACTCCATGCCCTACTGAATGGCTGCAGTTGGTGTCCTTTGGTCTTTGTCCTCTGGAGGTCTCAGAATTGCTTCCCCTTTCACTGAGATTTTGATGCCATGCCCTTGAACTGAACCACTGGGGCACTCCAAGGGATCCTTCCACCTCTCAGGGGCCAATTTATGGATCTCAGTGACCTCATCCTTCTATCTCCTTTGTGGGACCCTGTGTTAGTGATTTCTCATGCAGAACCCCTTTCTCACCTGGGAGGTTGAAGGAATTATTTATTCATTCTCTGCAGAGGTATTATTGGTGGTGGCCCACTGTATTTCAAATATGTTAGGTACTCCTAAGAAGAATCACATTCTATTTTTGTTCTGACATAGAAATGCCAAATTGGGAAAAAATTCTCAGTGGTAGAAGATTATAAATAAAATGCTAGAAAGGATGTTAGACAATATACATAATGGAACCTATTTAGTCATTAATACCTCTTTCTGTGCCTTTGTGTAACTGACAGTGAGTGGCGTGGGCAGAGCATTGATAACTTGGCTAGTTTTGGCAGCATCTTTCGCCTCCCATAATTATGGTAGCCTGAAAAGACTAAATAAACTGCTAAAACTCAGGGGCTTCAAGCTCAAGGTGAGTTCAGAAGTGGGGAGAATCAAAATATATGGCTCCATGCTAAAAAGCAGACATGCAAGAAATTAAAAATATAACCCCAAAGGTTTAATGTTGCCTTTTAACTGTACTTAGATTCATATTCATGCCCTAACTGCCTGTCTGAGGTGGCCAGAGTTGATATAGGGAAGATATAAACATATCTACTTCGAGTGAGTGCTTCTGCAAATCCTGTTTTGATAAGGTCTTAAATCTGTTGATCAGATCATAAAATTCCCCTGCAGTTTCAGCAGTCGGTGAACAACAAACAGTGCTCAACCAATTTTTTTTCTTTTAATTTTGCATTCAGACAGTGTAACCTCCATCTGTAAATCCCTCTCCCCCCACCACCTGGGGAAAACTGTGGGCAACATGTGGTGTGTTAGCAACATTTCAAGTATAAATATTAAGCTTGGTTGGTAAATTTTAATTTACCTTTTAATACTTTTCTGACTTACATGGACTATTTTTAGCATATGAGTGCTTAGAGATTTAGTGAAAAATATGCTGTAATAACTGGAAATGCCAGGCAAGAGTCGTTTCTAGTTTAGCCATTTATCAGATAATAAGTTCTTCATCAAAGGATATTACTTCCCAGGTAATATACGGAATTTGGGGCAGTGGATGACTGAAGATGTTGCTAATGTGATTTATACCATTAAATTACTTACAGAATGCCGACAGAATGCATGCAAATGTTTCCTGAAGAAGAGCCCTATTAAGTTTATTCTTTTTTTTCTGAAAGCAGAATCCCAAGTTGCTATTTAACTTCAGAAAATCCCTTTAGCAGGTGGCCTTTTATGGCAGGCAGGGTGTGAATTCTTACAGTTGCTGAGCATGTACCAGCTTATTATGAAATCCTGGGAAGATTAAATTCAAGAAAGAACCACCCAGTAGAACATTTTAGTTCTTTAACTCTTGTGTGGTTTGCTGTTGATACAGAAATCTATCCTTTGAAGATGGCCTCTGAATGGAAATATGCTCTGGAAAAATCCCTTATTGATGCTGCAAAGTTTCCTCTTCCAATGGAAGTATTTAAGGTAAGATGTGGGTTCATAGCAATTTGTCTACTCTTATCAAGAATGAACTGGGTAAAAAGTTTCCTTTATCGGATCATTTCCCACTGTTTAAAAAGCTGCCTTCTTGGCCAGTTTTCCATTTTAAATGTTTAAAATGTTATCTGTTCTGTTTTGCTATGTTTTGTAATCTTCACTGAGACTCATAAAATACTGATTAACATTTTTTTAGGTTTACTCTTTTTCTTCATAATGTAATTGTGTAGAAATCTCATTTTGACTTCCTCACTTATTACCAAAGAAACAAAAGAAAATAATGCAAGTCTCTGTTTCTTATTTGCTTAGTAGAAATAACAGAAACTGATGCTTGTCTTGATGGTTCAATTTCCTTGACGGCTCAAGAAACTTGTCTGAGTACCTATTGGATATTAGGCCTACTTCTAGGTGCCAATAGAAATGAAAGGAAGATACCACAACTGAAATGAATAGTCAGGCTCTCAACACTTTTAAAATCATGCTTAAAATGTATATGAAATAGAATATTAAGTTCTGGGCTGGAATGATCTGTTTAGGTCAGGAAACTATAAAACAAGCTCTTCTTATTTGGAACTTGAATATGTGGGAAAGCTGGACCACACAGTTCATTGCTGTACACTCAGTGTGGTGGTAGAAGACTGTCACGACACAAGCTTGCTTTTCAGTTCCTAGGGCACCTTTCTGCAGTGCCGCCGAAGTTTCATAGAGAAAATGAAATTACAATGGTGTGTAGGTACCAGAGTTGAAGGCTTGGGCTGGGACATTGGCATCCTGAATTTTATTTATCCTGAAGTCCTTCACTCAGAATTTTAAGCTGTCATGGCAAGTCATTAGCTTTCTTATTCAGCAGTTTTCTTGTTGGGAACATTGGACTTAGAAAGACTTCTTTTGAAACTAGTTAGAGAATTGTGTTCTGAAGTTTGATTGAATGGTGACCTTTGCAGTAATTTGAGCCTACTGTACTGGAGGAACAGCATAATATGTTGTTAGCAATAGTGATCACTGACCATGAACATTATCTTGGGCTTTTTTCTTTTCTTTCTTTCTTTTTTTTTTTTTTTGCTAGCTAGCCAAATACCTCTCATTTCTCTCTCCTTTCCTTTCTCCCTCCCTCCCTTTTCTAATAATATCCTCCTCCTGCAGAAAATAATAATAAAGTAAAACAGCATTTACTCTTTTGTAACCTATGTGGCTTCACTGCCTCTTCTCAACCTAGGCCATCCTCGGGACTCGCTTGACCTCTACAGCTGATCTCCACTCTCTTTACAGTGCCTTAGGAATATTTTAAATGTACAAATCTGATCCTGTCCCTCATATTTGAAAGAACAAATTTTATTTTGTAACATATTATACACATGTGAGGAGTTTAAAGAGTAAGATAATGAAAACACAAATAGCCACTCCCCCAGAGTAGGCGTAGGCGGTGGCCTGTGCATAGAAGCCTCCCCTGCCCCTCCCCCGACCCTCTGTTGGCTCAGCCAGGTCACCGGCACCCTACCTTTATGTTCATCATTTCCTTGCTGGTCTTTGCAGTGTTATCACCTATGTATGTTTCCCTAAGTGTGATATTATTTACTTTTTACAAAATAGGAAGCAAGCACAAACCTAATTGTTTCAGGAGAGGCCACTTTCCTGCCCTTTGTAGGAGAAGATGGGTGGACCACGTCTGGGTCATCAGGTGGCTAGGTATTGTAGTCTGGTCATGGCATAAACTTTCTCCAGGTACTGGGAAAGAATATGGTAGGAGTCAGCTGGTTTATATTTTGTGCTTCTATGTCTTACTCCAGTTCGGGAACAGGCCCAAGCCCAACATTTCTATGCATCGAATTGAGTGTTTTCATCTGCTCCAGGAAGCTGGGCCTAGAGCAGGAACCGGGAACTCATTTAGTACGTGGTCAGAATGAGCCAGATATTGCGTCTGGTCTGGCATTCGGTCCTCAGGTTGCAAAACTGGGAAAACATGACAAGCCATCTTAGTGACGTCGGCCCACTGCATTGCTTCTCACTTCCAGTGAGTGCAAATGTCTTTGTCCTACCCTCCTGCTTCACTGATGGTCTGTTTGGGTGCAGAATTCTCAGGTAGAATTGGGAGGTATTCCTCCCATTGTTTTCTTTTCTTCTTGAATCTTATATTCTCTTTTCCTCCACTGTTCTGAGATTTCACAATGGCATGCATTAGTGGACATCTGTTTTCCTCCATAGTGCTCATTACTTGTGGTGTCTGCAACTCATGCCTTTAATTTGGGGATATTTCTTTTAAAATGACCTCTTCTGCCTCTACTTTCTCTCCTTTGCTTTCTTGATCTGTGACTCTGAAGGCTGAGTGGGAAGCTCTCCTGAGTCTGTCCTGGCTTCTGGTGGTGGCCTATAGTCCTTAGCATCTCTGGGGTTGTGGTGCTTAACTTTCACCTCTGCCTTTATGTTCACATGGCCTCTGTGTGTCTGTCCAAATTTCCCTCTACTGCATGGACACTGATCTTTTGATTTGGGCCTGCGGTGATGCAGTAGGACTTCAGTTTAACTTTACATCTGCAAAGATCCATTCAGGTCACACTCCTGCTTCTGGGTGGATATGAATTTTTAGGTGACACTATTCAACCCAGTGCAATCACATTTTATGTATGTGCAGTAATTTAAGAAATCATATCGTAGTGTTTTCTACTGAGTTCTACTTACACAGAGCTAATTAAGTTCAGAGAAATTGAATGGGGGAACATGGGATGAAGCTCAAACTATCTTAGCAATTGCTTCACTTTATAAAAACCAGAGAAATTTTCTGTATCAAGTGTTTAGACATTTCAGTGAGCAGTATTCCCCAGGGTGCAAAAATAGAACTTATATATATTTTTTCTCTGTTACCACTGTTTGATTATCACTGTTCTCAGCAGGCAAACTTATTTTTATTGCTTTCATTATGGTAAAGGTATGTATGTTTGGATTCATCTGAGAATCATCCTAGATCAGCGATTTTCAAATGGTGTGCCACAATAATTTTTATTTTATTTTATTTTTTATGAGTCTATTTGAGCCAAACTGATGACATATGTCAGGGATCAAGATCTCAGATGCTCCTCTCAAGAATTTTTAAAACATGCAATACCTGACTATTTAGTCAGGGGACTGACCTCTTTTCCCTTAGATTGTCAAATAAAAAAAATGACAACAGCTAACAAAATAGCCGTTTGGTGTGAATGAATCAAAATTATACCTTTTTTTTTTGGCAGATCAGCAAAAAATATATTTTTTGGCATGCCGCAGAATTTTAGTAATTAGTTTATGTGTGCCATGAGATGAAAAAGGTTGTAAATTGCTGTCCTAGATACATGTCATTATAGAAAATTGCCAGTGTTCAGCGGTTCTGAGACATAAGTCAAAGCTAATATAAACACATTTAATGGACAGAGATGAGCAGTATTTCAAAGCAATTCTTTTAAATTATTTTTACACTTTAGATAAAATGGTGTTTTGATGGAATGAATCTCATTATGCTGCAGTATTTATCGTTTTGTGGAATGTGGTCACCTATCTGCATTGGGATCTGTGTATCTATGTCTGTAAATGCAGTCTGATAGAGGTAATATCTAGAATTCCCCTTTTATCAGTAGCACAAACAGTAACGATGTCAAAGCAAGCTCTTAATTATTGGTACCCTTGCTGTTTTTACCCGTGACTTGAGAGAACACTTCGAATGGCTTTTGGTTATCGTATTTTGTTGGAGACCCTGGCTTTTCTTAATAGAAAAATGCAGATAATCTTCAAAATATACATTTAGTTGAAAGATAAGTAATTAGTGAAATGGGTACCAAAAAGAATGAAGGGGATAAAAAAATGCATTTTATTGAAAATAATGAAATCAATTTTCCCCCCAAAAGCCTGCTTTATTATTAAGAGACCCAATACATTGCTAAAACAATTCATTTATTAATACTAATTTTACTCTTGAAAAATAAGTATATAGAGGTGACTGCATTGCATGTCAACATGGTCTCTCCCTGGCTATTTTTTTTACTTACATGTAACCTTTGCAAGACATCGCTTGATTTATGACACACATGTCCCACTGTCAAAGTGAAATGCCCCAGTTTCAATAAAAGCTTTTTACTTTTGTCTTCATAAAGAACTACTAGGATGGATTTTCCCCAGAGTTTCTTTCTATCATCATAAAATGAAGTGATTACGGGGCTAATTGAGTGTTTTGGCCAGCGACTCCTGTACTGTTCCAGATTTCTAATTCACTAAGTAGTCACTAAGATACAATGCATGGGTTTTGGAGAATTTAGTTAAGTTTTTAAAATAAGGCCAAGGGAGACTCAAAATTAAGAGTCTAACTGTAATTGATGTAATATTTCATGTGTCAGACATTCATAAACCCTCTGTAATTACTGTTCCTTTTCATTCTCTGACGTTCTTGTGAATTGTAATCTGCATTTGTTGACCTCACTTGTTTGCAAATGTTAAATTATAGGAGCTTCACTGACAACTCATATATACATCTAAAATATCTACAAATATGAAACAGCAGTTCCCAGTTTGCCAGTCAATTGGAATAAAGCGTTTTTCCCTTAGAGGAATATAGATATGTAGCCTGGGGAAAACATGCTCTCCAGCTTACTTTACGACCACACCTTGAATTTCAAGGAAAGAACATTATTTGAAAGGGCACTAAAATCCATTATCCATTTTTAGCCATTAAAAAGCTGAAATTATTTGAACTATTTAAAAGATAGACTTTATTTTTTAGAGCAATTTTAGGTTCACAGCAAAATTGAGGGGAAGGTAGAGATTTCTCACGTATCTCCTGTCCCTGCACATGCAGAGCCTCCCCCACTATCAACATCCCCATTAGAGTTGAACCTTTGTTAGAATTGATGAACCTCCATTGACACAACATTTTCACTGAGAGTCCACAGTCTACTTTAGGGCTCACTCTTGGTGTTGTACATTCTATGGGTTTGGACAACTGTATAATGACATATAGCCACCATTATAGTACCATACAGAGTAGTTTCACTCCTTTAAAACCTCTGTGCTTCACCTATTCATCTTCTGTCCCTCCTATTGTTTGAACTTTCATTTGTCATTTTAAAAAAGTTTAACATCTCAGTGTGCTTGAAATTCCAAATAAGCGATTTAGAGATTTGCAGTAGAGGGAAATATGAAGAACTGAGACTGGAGGCCAGAAACCTTGGCCTTCTCCTTGAAGCCCCTCTCTCTCACACAGACACCTCTGTGTCAGGCGCCCCCAGATTTACCCCAGATTGGGTAATTCAGCAGGACACATAGGATTCAGGTGTTGTTCACAGTTACAGTTTATCACAGCAAAAGGATATAAAGCTAAATCAGCAAGGGGAAAACCACATGGGGTGATCTCTGGAAATCCATGCACAGGCCTCCCAGAGTCCTCTCCTGGAGTGTCCCACAGGAGACTCTTAATTCCTTTCTTAATTTCCTGTGACAACACATGCTAAATGTTGTCTGCCAGGGAAGCTCATTAGAGACTCAGTGCCCAGGGTTTTTATTGGGTGGGGCCTGGCCATGTAGGCACCCTCTACCAAGCATGTACCCAAATTCCAGACTCCCAGAAGGAAGTTAGTGCTGTTAGTATAAACCATATTGTTTGTCCAAACAGTTTCAGTGCAGTGAGCCACTCTTAGATTTATGAAAAATTTCGTATCAGACATATTCCCAGATGCCAGCCCAGGGCTAACCCTGCAAGTGGGCCCTTTCTGAGGACTGCAGTCTCAGGCCTGCTTTATTAATCTCTTGTGCATACCTGCATTCAAGCCATCAACAAAGCCTGTTAGCTCTACCGTCAAAATCTATCCAGAACATCATTCTTCTCTTCCTCCATCACGATGGCCGTAGTCCAAGCTGCCCTCTCCCACTCCTGTACTGTTGCATTCATTTTAGAACTGTGGCCTCCCTCCCGGGGGGAACTTCTAATTATCACTTCTCTACAGCGTGTTCTTCAGAGGGCAACCAGAATGATTCTTTTGAAATAAAATTCAGGTCATGTCGTTCTTTTATATGGAACTCTCTGGTGGCATCTCACCTACTCAGGGTTTGCTGTCCAGGGTCCCCCTGGACCAGCTTGCTGCCTGCTCTCAGTCCACCTGCTGTTCCAGGCCCTCATGGTCTGCTTCACCCTGGCTTCCTGTTATCCCACCAACACTGAGATGATGCTTTCGGCCTGGAAAGTGACTCCCCCTGATTCCTCACTGCTTCTGCCCTCCCTTTCTTCAGGTCTCTGCTTAATATAAGAAATAGGGCTCTCTGCCGTATCTCCTTTTCATCATCCCCTGCTGGATTTTTCCTAACAGCATTTATTCCCAGGCATGTTTTGTATTAATTTGCCCCCCCCCCCCCCGCATCTGATGAGTTTTCCTAGGTGGGCTGTAAGCTCTGTAAGAGCAAGTAGTTTGTTTCTATGAGAGCTTTGTCCTCGTGCCTTGGACAGGGCCTGGTGCATGGGAAGCACTCAGTGAACATTCTTGAGCGGATTAATGAAGAAGTGAGTACAGAGATCAACTTAGAAGACTAAAACTCTGGAGTATAACCTCCATAAAGTAAATCTGTGCATAGTTGGATAACTGTATAGACAGCGAAGAAAGGGCTCGATTGTTACAGTGCCATGAATTCACTGCTAAGCTGGTGTTTTCGTGATCAGCTAAAAGTCCTCCATATCAGCTTGTGTCTAAGAAGAGGAAATAGTTGAGAGTGCTGTGAAGAATCTTAGGGATGAATTGAAATTAAGAAAACGTCTCAGCGTTAAAAAAAATCCCACATTCTCTGAAATCTCATTGCTTGTGAACTTGCCATGTCAGTGTTTGCTTCTTGCTAAACATGACCACAGAGTAGACTTGATATTGCCTGACCTGCACTGTGCGGGGTGCTGTTTTCTTCTCAAAGTGTCTCGCCACTATGCTCTCTCGGTCTTTACAATAATGTATTATAAGAGGCTCTGGTGGTATATACTATTTCCTTGCATACAATGGAGATACAATGAGCTTGAGGAATGAGAACACTCTAGTTCAGCGATCCAGCTGGCACTAAATGACTGCTTCTCCTTCTGATTGGTCTGGTTTTCTACTCTATTGCGTTATCTTTCCTAATACACACTCACGTTCCTCGGGCATGTATAACTGAATAGATGAGATGTGGTTGGGCAGTGACAACCCAATGCTTCCCAGTTATTTCCATTTTATTGGAAGCTAAGGAGAGATGTGTTCTTCATTGGGATGTGTACATCCAGGACGCTTGCTTTGATCCGTTCTGTTGCTGCCTCCCTGACCATTTCCCAGTCAATATCTTTGGCCGTCCTGAATGTTAAAGGGAGCCGAGGTCACGGTAGCTGAGGTTTTTTTTACTTCATCAGGACTCAGGGGGTTATAAGTATCCCTGGTCTAGAACTTGGATTAAACACCCAGCTCTTTTGTGTCCCTCCCAGAGCTCATAGGTAGCTGTTACATGGATCCAGAATTATGTATGCACACCAGATACTAGTTAAAAAGCACCGTTGAAATCTGTAAATAAAGGACTTTCAGTAATGGCAAAACAGTGAGTGAAACGGTAAGTTTGGTCTGGTCTCCAGCTATGCCTGTCATACTTTGTTCACTGCATCGCACTTCAAGCTTAATGCTGTAGTAAACAAAGGGAAGGGGCAGCTGAGAGAAGGCTAATTGATTAAAAAAAAAAGTGCTGCATGTGGCCATTATTAGTGTGTGTGTGTGTGTGTGTGTGTGTGTGTGTGTGTGTTTCGGCACAAGCAAATAAACTTAAAGACAGAAGGGCATTCCGTGCACGTACTTCTTCTCTGCTGAGGGTCAGACACTGAAGAGTCCGCCTCTTGTTATTTCCTTCATTCTTTTCCGCTTTGAATTATGTACCTGTCAGTGTGATTGTAGATTTAACCCTTAGGAGGGAATCCTTTCTGTGTTTTAGCATCTGAGATCTCAGTGAAAGACCAGAGAGAGAACATCAAGTGTGGCAGAGAGAGAAAAGCTTTTCTTTCTCATTCCATCTGGTACAGCCAAAGGGGTAAGAAAGGATTCGAGCTGTTCTGTCAGGATAGATTGTGATGTTGCGGTTTCCATGGTGACCGATCCCCCCCCCCCCCCCTTGTTCCGCAGCTAAATACAGCAACAATAAAAAACTCGCAGCTAAGTTTGGCCTTCAGGTGGGATACTTAGATTCTCTCAGATTTGTAGGAACAGAACTTAATTTTTTTTGGCCTGACATTCCCTGCCCCCCCACACACAGTGTCTGATACCAAATAATTTAGCAAAAAATGTTTGTGTGGCATGTGGTTGCTATTCCCTTCTCATCGAGTTTAGACCCAAATGGTTCTTTTAAAAAAAACCAAAAAACTGCATGAGGCAGTGAGTCGTTTTGTCACGAGACGGATGGCTTGCCCCTGGGGACCTGTCGCTGCTGTTGACTTGACTTCTGACTTTTCTCCCCAGTGGCCAGAGCCAGGCTGTCTTACTCAGGGTCCCTCACTGCACACCGGGGCCCGAGAGCACAGGCTGTGCCAGGCTTGTGCCACATTCCCCCCTCTGCCATCCTCATTTCTTTAAAGACTTGGAGAGGTTTGAGAAACAGTCTTTCTGCGATGGTAAGTCCCAGGGAAGCTGAGTTTATGCCGTGTCTGTCCTGTGTGACTGAAAGAAAGCCAAGGGAGAGCTTTGTGGTTATGTCTCATCTATTCTGGGTTCTTGACTCGAAGCCCGTGAATTACCTAACGAAAAAAAGCACCGTGGGGCCTATCTTGTTTTTATAAGTATTGGAGAAAATCTTATAGGAGACACATAAAGAGGGCAGCTTTGGTCAAACAATAAACGTAACTATAAAAATCGCAGACCCCAGATACAGAAGCGTTTGCTCTAACAGTTGCTTGATCGCGGGGGCCCTAGCGTGGCCGCCTGCAGTCTGCTAGATAGTGACTTGCTTATAATTCTGAACATTGAGAATGGAAGAATGTGTTCAACTTTTGGTTATCTACTCTGCGAGTTATCATTCCCAAGTGGCTTCTGTTTGCCACTGATTATTCTGGCTCACGCTGGTTCCTGCGGTTTCAGGGAAGATAATATTAGTGCGAACTTGATGTAATTGGTGTTGGGATATGGGGAGGCACCATAAATCTTTTATTTGTAAAACAGAAACATTTCAAAGTGATTGTCGTGTCATATTTTAATTTTTTCTGATTTTCCATGCTACTCTCCATCAGTGAGAATAATTAAAATTGATTGTAATTCATTCTTCTGTGGAGGATGTGATACTAAACCTAAATTGTATGGAGGCAGTTTTTTCCCTCTAGGAACATGCACAGGTCCTTTGTGGGCTAGGTCATACTCCAATCTCTCCATGGTGCCTTTCAGGAACTGGCAGCTGCAAATTGCAGTATCTCACGGAGAGAAACTGATGTAAAGAGAACGTTAAGTCCTTTAGGCCTTTGGAGGTTTAAGATCTAATGGAAAATGGGGACCACGTGTGATAGGGGCCCAGTGCACCAGTGCTCCTGTGTTACTGAACCCTGACCTTCAATGTGCTCCCTCCTGCCCTGAGAAAGGTACCTTGAGGGTGTGTGTGTATTGTGGATGGAAATGAAATTATGGGAGCCTTTCAGTCCTGTGTCTTCTCTCTTCACATTGTCCTCAGACGGCCAGCCTACTCTGAGTTTCCTTGTCTTGATGGCATAAAAGTCAAGGGTGAGATTAAAATCTGCCTCCCATGTCATCTCCAGCCCCATTTATAACCCGAAGGACTGACATAAACAAATCATAAAAGCTTTTATGTGACTAGATAATGTTCTGAATTTAACATTATAAGGAGGAATGAGTAAGTTTAGAATAGTAGAAACCTGACTTAAAGCTAGTTAATATTTTAAAAGATGTCAATCTTGTAGTTGCTGGTGAGATATCCAGATCCCAACAGGATTAAGTTTTCTCCTTAGCATCTTCATTTCCCTAAAAGTAAATACATGCAAACATGGCACACATGCATCCAGTGTGCAAAATAATTTGGGAAACTTAGTCACTTCACCTGTCATTTTGTATAAATTAGTCCACTCACTAGACCTCAATTGTTTCTGAGCTTCTGGTGATCCTAAGAGACTGAAAGTTCATCAGTGAGGGATGGGAGCAAGGCTGGCTGATGTGTTACAAGTCCTTGTTCTTGTGTAATAAGTTACCTCCCTATGGAATATTTTTGGAATATATATTAACCCTTTCAGGTCCTTCAGGAGAGAATATGGGGCACAGATTAAAAATGCAAATAAAGCCGTGGATACTCCATGTGAACTCCCACATCATTCTCCAGTGGACCGAGTTTTAACCTGACTGATGATAGCTTCTGATTCTTGAGCACCAGCAGGATGAGACGTTGTACTAAGCACTCTCCATATGTAGTCTCATATCCTTGCAATAACCTGGTGCAATAGGTAGTATTAGTCTCACTGTATACTTGAGGAACTCAAGGCTTAGAAGAGTTAGCCTGTTGTCCTGCCTCATAGAGTGCCTATGCTGGAACCAGGCACAAATCTATCTGAATCCCAAGATCAAGGTTTTTTCCTTGTTGCTTTTGTACAGTTTTTAGAAGTAAACTTGGATATTTAAGCCAAGTATTATTGTAACAAAGAACCAGGAAATGAGCCCAGAGAGTATTGTGCTGCCCAGCAAGGGGTCACGTGGGAGCTAGAAGATGCTGAGTGACTCATTGTTCAGCTGCCTTTGGTAGAGGCACTGTTGGCGTTTTGAGCACGTGGTTCTCAGCGGGGTTGAATTTGCCCTTTAGGGGACATTGGGCAATGAATGTCTGGAGCTTTTTGATGGTAAGAGCTTGAGAATGTTATTGGCATCTAGTGGGAAGAGGTCAGATATACAGCTAAACATCCTACAGTGCACAGGACAGACCCCAACATAGAATGATCTGGCCTCCAAAAGCCAACAGTGCCAAGATGGAGAAAGCCTGGTCTGGAGGATGACTACTTCTCTCACCTGGAAACAGATATACCATTTGAAGGGAGGGCAGCCAGGATTTGAGGGAGGCACTTGAGACCTTACCTGTTCTTAGATCTGTGCCAGGCTGGTTGGCAACTGGGCACTTTCCAATTTGGAGTCATCCCCACCCGTGACAGAACACAGTTGAGACCGGTGTCAGCTCCCCGTGTTCCAGCAGCTGTTGTCTGTGTCTGGAAAGGTGAAAACAGTCAGTCTGCCTTGTGGGGAAGTCTGCTCATCACCAGCTCTTCCTTTTTTCTCTGAAGGGTGGTACCCACCTGAGTGGAGACTATACAAGGTGGTTGGTCATATTTCCATGACAGCAGTTTAGTTGCATTTAGGGCTCTCAGCAGAAGGGGCTCCCAGAAATAATTTTGTCAACTATAGTATGTTAGTGCAGTGTGAGGCTGGGAGGGCAGCTGACCCACAGAGTGTCCACCATGCTCTTCCTCAGCCAGCAGTACTCACACCTCCAAGAGCGTTGCTGTGGAAACATAAGAGGATGCCCTCCCTTATTGGGAGAGGGTTAACTAAGCGTGAAAAAAGACAGTGTAATCACTGCGTACCTACACACACAAAATCAGCCTTGTTTTTTTCATAGTGGTGTCGTAAATAAGGTGGAATTTCTTGCCACTTACAAATGCTTTTATGGTGCTAAATGTTAATCAATGAAAAGCATTCTCATTGCCCCTGTTTTTTTAAACAACCTAGTGTACCAGTTTTTGGACTTCCTGTGAAATAGGCCTGCTGTAATCGCCTGTTATAAATCTTGTGTTTCAGGTCGAAGTATATAGTACTACATTTCCTCATTACTATTTTTTAACTTGATTTAATGCATGACTAGTAGATAAAATCGCTATTTACAGCTGTAAGTAAAAAATGGAAATGCTTATGAGTGTTCAGCTTACAGAGTTTTTATTACATTTTTGTTATAAATATTTCATTGGCTAAATTTAATTCAGTGCAGGGGAATTGAAATGTAATAATGCTATTGACTTAATAAATGCTGGCATCCTGATGTCCAGCTTTAGATGAAACGAATATGAGAGTAATTTTCTTATGAACATATGAGCACTAAATCACTGGTAACACAAAAAGGAACAATATGATGAATTGCACTGGTTCTATTTTTAGCATGACATGTTGATATAAGTAAAGGAATTAAAGCGTAGTTCATTATATGTCAATTTGAATGTAATACTAATTAAAACCTTCCTCTAACTTCACTGAAGCCTATTCTTAGAAATTATGCAAATTAATTGAGTCCTAAAAGATGCATATTCAATGTTTGAGTTCCCTGTGGACCAAAAACTGGCATGTTGGAACAGACAAAATTATATACTGTGCAGTATTTTCCTGTAAGTATGATATGGTAAATGAGTTTGATACTTAAAAAAATGTGGAGGGGGTCTGAATTATATATCTATTTGTTGTTCGTTTTATTTTGTAACAACATAAGCAGAAAGGAGGAACCAAAGAATTAAAGATTGGCTCTCAGATTACCACCCCCAAAGGAAATTTCTTATAGCCACTGATTGTGGGACTCAGCTTAAGACTTTGGTTTCTGCACAGGGAATGATTCACTGCTCTTCCTAACATTAAAATCCTCACCAAGTGCATTTTAATTGTGTGGTGTTAATTAGGTTGAACTCATTCTCCCCTCTGCCACATTCTTCATCTTTTCCTGTCGTATGAGGTGCCGGGATGACAGGAAGCATTGGCTATTTTGGGATCTCTGATGGCCATAATAACAGCAGGCCCTACAGTTCTGCAGGCCCTGAGAGTGAACGTATGTAGAGAGGGCAGCTACCTTCGAGGCATGGGGATGAGACTGGAACCTAAAATGATGGGATGCTCTTTCTTTCTTCCTGTCTTCTCTTTCTTCTTTCTCTCACTTGGCAAGACTCTTCATCTCCTTTTGTAGATTTATGCTCATGGTCCTTCATCTCTTTCTAGAAAGAACTTCAGTGTTTGCCCGAAGCTCTGTCACTCTGTCAGGGAAGTTCGGGCCGGTGCTTACTTACGATGACTGACATTAAGGCGGCTCTGTGCAGTAGTGTTTCTTTAACAGCTATGTTGGATTCTTCCAGAACCAGTGCCTTTTCCCAGGCATGGTAATCCCGTCAAAGACAGAGCCTTCATCAGAGGCTACTATTTAGAGCCGTCAGTGACCAGTGTGTACCCGAGAATGCTCTGAGGTGGCCTCCAATTCTTGACATGTTTCATCGGTGAATTAGAGCGAGATGTGAGCCAAAACAACCAGATATACAGCAGTTTGTCCAAACTTCTCCAGCACTATGCTTTGTATTTATCACTCCTCAGTCATTTTCTAACTGAATTTCAAGCTTGTCATGTCAGGAAGCACATCATCCACTCTTCTCTTCATCCACATACATTAGTGCTTAACCTACAGTATTGACAATACCACTGACAAATTGAGATTTGTGTGGACTTTGCAGCCAGGAACTAATTTGCAGGACTTTGCAGCCAGGAACTAGATTAATCACATTTATCAGATTAACCTGTCTGGGTTAACATGGATAACTATATGAGAAAATAGGTATTGATGAAGGGTAGTTTAAAAAACACCATAGCATAATTCAGACACAGGAAAGCAGTAACAATTATTCATTCATGCTGGTGAAGACTGTGACTGACTATATATAAACATTTTGGGGGCAATTTTTAGTGTCATAATTCCCTCTGACACATTTTTTTCATAAGCCATTAAAAAGTAATGAATTAACAGCAAAATATGGAGCTTTTAGTAAATGATCACTATTAATAACCATCACTTTTAACTTGGTGATAGCTGTTTTTGAAATAAAAATTTGGTGCCTGTAGGTTGTAAGGGTTTTACTTGTTTGTATATGAATTAGCAATAAAAAAATAAAAGATCCTTTAGAGTCTTTGCTTCCTAGTGTGTTCTATAACCTGCTAGCTAATCATGGATTTAGAGTCAGGCCACTCAGATTTGAGTCCTGGCTCCTCTTGTTAGCTCTGTGTCCTTGCTCAGGTAACTTAATCTCTCTGTATCTTAATTTGTTCACTGTAAGGTGGGCACTGCCCAGCAGTCTGTTGTGAGAAGGAAATGATGCTGCCTGGAAAGAACTAACAAGTATTTACAATGTTAATCGTTACTGTTTCTGCCTGCTTGATATCATATACTCGACGGAGTTCATTCTCAGTGCACTTAGTAGCACAATGTGAGAGCTACTGGGGTTCAGAAGAGAATAAAGTGGATGAAACCTGAGTGGAAAACAGATGTTGATATACCCCTAAACTCCTTTACATTGTCATTCCACTGCAAATAAGGTAGCCTGAAGAGTGAATTTTGATGTAGGCTGGTAAGACCATCTTCCAATAAAATAAATGGTATTTTACTTCTGATCAATGTAAAACTACTTTAGGACAAAAATAAAATGTGAAGGGATCAATGTAGTTGGGAATGACATTGCCAGCATTTCTCAAGTGAAAGGTATTTTCCATAAGCAATTTAACTGGACTCCAGAATATTTAAATGGTATTTCTTGAATGTGACAGGCATATTTGCAAATGTACTGAGGATTTAGTCATCCCTCCTGATTTCAGGAATAACATCATTCTTGATCTAGTCATTGTGAGGTGTGAATGATTCTCTAGAGCTTTTGCAAAGGGCAGGATGTATCTTTCAAACCACAGTGAGTTTTCCATTATCTCTCAGCAGATAATTGGTTTTGTGAATCATCTTCAGGGGCCAGGAACTCTCTCTGCTTAACACAGAGAGTGATTAGCTGGTGTTTATATAAATGAATGCATATAATCTGAATATATTAACAACCCAAAGTAAATGGTCTGGGGGTGATTAAGTTTGTGTTTCATTGATAATATCTGTACCTTTTCTCTCATTTACTAATATAGATGTGTATATATATATACATACATACACACGGAGAGAGCTCAGAAGGTCTGTGTATTGACCTATTTGGAAATTCACTGGTTTTGAATTCTTTGCTTATCATAAAAAAACTATTTTTAGGAGTGCCTAAATGATTTCACTTGCCTCTTAGATCAGACTCAAACCCCTCAATCAGTATTTAAGACCCAGCTCCCCTAACCAAATTTACTGTGCCACCTTCCCAGAGTCCTTATCATTCCAAGTCACACGCTTTTCATAGTTCAAAATGAGATTCACTCCTACAAACCTTTGGACTACCATCATCAGAGTGACAATAATTTTTATTTGCAAAGAGTAAAAATATTTGTTCTGAAATTTCTTCTAAGCCTGGATCTTCCATAGCTGTTCTTTGTCTTCCTTCTTTCTTTGATAAATGTAGTATTTTCTGTGTGTGTGTCTGTGCATCATCGAACAGCCTACTGTGGTACCTCAGTGGTTTCTAATGAATGCTTATTGAATGAATGATAGAACATAGAACTGGAATGGATGCCAATCATCCAGTTTTTGATGTTTCTTCAGCTTAACTCCATAAATATTTATTGGGATCTTCCTTGGATGAACTGCATAATGGAAATGAGAGAGTTCGACATTGACTAGACAGTATTGCACGTACTGCATGGCTACCTGTCCTGTTTTTTAAAAGTTTCCAATGGTCAGAGGATTCAATGGCAAGAAAATATTATCTTGTCTCTAGTAAAACATTTATGACATGGTTGTTCATGAATAACCTAAGCATAAAAAAAGCAGACATGGTGAAAGTCATCATCATTATGTGTCTTTGCTCCTAAATTTAAAAAAAATTCCAGTATGTTGACTTACTTTTGAAACTGGTGGGATTTCTACATGGTCATAGTAGAATTTTTTTTCCTGTCTTTTTTTTTTCTTTTTTAAATGTTGATTAAAAAGTGGCCCTAAGAAAATGGAAAATAGGGCTGGGGATACAGGAATGTATTTTATATATTTCAAGATCATTTCTGGAATTTGGAGTTCAAATTTAATAGGATATTATAGATAGATATGACTATTTGAGACCAGAATATACATACCTATGTTTGGATGCAGCTACCTCTCAAAATGTCTGGCTTCTTTTTCCAGTATAATAAACAAGCCAGTTTAAGAATTTGCACATATTGTGGAGCTAAAACAGATGTATTTCCACAGGTAAGAAGTTCGTGTGCTTGCAACCGAAACCCAGTAGGAATAATTTAAGATGCTGGAAATCTGAGTCATGATTGATGAATGGAAAGTTTTTCTAAACCTTTGCTCATTCAGCTTTATTTTTAAATTGTTTAAAAGCATTTTAATGTCATCAGAACAAATTATTGTCGATATCTTCACTGTTTAAAAATATTAATGGCATTAATATTTTATTTTCATCCCACATGTAGTCATGTATGATTTTGACGTGAATGGTATTTTCTGTGGATGAACAGAAAGGGAGAGACAATCAGTGATTGACAAATAAACACATAGACACTACAGGAAAGAAGGGAGAGCGTGTGATATCTGCAAATGATGCAGATTGCTACCAAAATCATTAATAATAAGCACTTAAAATAGAGTCTGCGGCCCTGAATGGCGGTTACTTAAAGAACAAATTGCTGTCCTAAGCCTTTGTGCTTTATTTCTCAGGAAAGCAGTCACCAACTGGTCCCACTAGAAAACTTTGAATGAAATAAGGCAGCAGTTAAAGGACAAATATTAGTGTAGGGTTCCTGTGGGCCACAGAGTTTGAACACAGAATTGGGGGCTGTGATTGAGAGACTTTTCCCTAGGGCTTGGAGCACAGATATAAGATAGGTATAGACTTGGCTAAAAACTTCAGGTCAGTGGTCAAGGTCAAACTGAGAGCTTGGGATGTAGAGTGTGTCAGGGGTCATAGGTCAGCTCTTCTTAGAAAGCTGGCTGTACTGAGAGCAAAGGTAGAAACAAGCATATAGGACAAAAAATGGGCACACAAGTCAAAATCAAGAGATTAAGACGGTGGATGGGTAGACCAGAAGCCCAGAATGTTGTCAGGATACCCTTATAAGGGAAATACAAAGGAGAAGCCAGCAGGACAGTTGAGACAGGGAAATTGCAAGGAGAGGAAAAATAAAAAATTGCAAGGAGAGATCTCTCTGGTGTCAGAGGCAGCCAGGAAGAAGTCAAGATTTCTATTATTGGTGAACCACATCTCAAGAATAGTTAGCCTTGTAGCTGTGAGTAATGAGAGTAAACTTCTGCTGTAGCAGAGAGGGACACAGAAGAACTGTGCAAATATTCCATTCATCTGGGAAATTTATTAGAGTTAGGAGTTTGTCATGAGTGCATGAGGGCATTTCTGTACTGTCAGAAAGTATAATGATGACTGCTTAAGCTTATTGAATATATCAGATAAAATTTTATTGTATTATAATTTATAATAATTTCTCTTTTCGAAAGGTTAAAATGATTTTGTGCTTAAAAGAGAAAAATATTTATCTGCAAAATCTATTAATGTGCCTCAATTCCCATTGATAGTGAGATATTGGGAGCCATGGTGTCTGATAGTAACATTTTAATTCAGATGTCAGTCATTTTCAATTTACTACTTTTGTCTCAACACCTGTGGTTTCTGGCTTTGCCTTGGCATTATGGTAGGTGTGTATTGCTATGCATTGAACTCCTTATACTGTTTCTTTTTGAATCCCTTTTCTGGACCCAGCTTCCCCAGCCACCTTTAAAAATAAATGCTCTATTTTCAGTATATAATCGTCTCCTGCACCTAAGAATGTTTCCTTGTGCTTTTCCTTACGCATAACATTTTTATATAGTGATGACTATAAATTCTTAAGGAATTGATAAAGGTTGAAAATGGGCCAGTTCTTTCAGGGAGTTTTTATCATTTGAGTCATTGCACATGGACCACATCCTTTCTTATTATGGATGTGGCACTGTTTGCCTGGCCACACCGACACTTTGCATCCATTGACTACAGAGACCTCTGCAGACTGCTGTGGTGACATGAAAAATGAAAGGGTCCTTGTGGCCCTGTAGGCGGTTACATTCTGTACCTTTGGTAAAGCAGTGGAGCTGTGAAGAATTTTATAAGCATTTCCTTTTCTCTAGTCTTGTGTTGTACCCCGACTGCATTGACCAGCTTTTGCCAGAGGAGCAAGCACAGCCCCGTGAGGCTGTGTACAGTCATCAGAATTGGATGTAGATGCATCATTGAATTAATTAAAGAGTCACTTTAGATTTGCAGATAAAAGAAAGTAGTAGATCCCCAGGTATTTTTGTACTTCTCATCCAATTGATGTATTTAGAAATAGAAGGATTTATTTGCAGCTATTATTTCCTCAGGGGCAGTCGGCAGATACATTTATTTAACCACTACTATTTATACAGACTGTGAGTTATGAGGTGACCTCCATCTCAGCAAGATAAATCCTGGTACCCAGAGTCCAGCCAGCTTCGTCTGTTGCTGTGTGGCTGAAGTGGATATTGAAATTTGTTTTCTTGGGAAGGCAGGAAAACCCCACCTCACACGCTTAGGTTGCTGTGCGTGGGTTATAAAACTGCCAGACACCTATTCAGCTGGGGGCATTGCTCGTCTTTATTGAGCAGGAATCAGGTTCTGATTGTCTGCAGGGCTGTTTTGGACCCTAGTGTGCGCACACCTCCAAGATCACCGGCTCGCCGCTAGTAACTGATAAGCTGTGTGCTCTTAGACACAGGACACAGAGACAAGCTGTATCACCCACAAGGTACTCACTGAAACCCCGTGAAGTAACCCCGGGGGCAAGAGGCCACATTTTCTGAAGACTTTCCTGCTGCGTCTTAGATGCCCGATCGCCTCTATTACTCTGCTGTGCTTCATTTACAGTGCCCAAGAAGATCAAAGCCGTGCAATGTGAATTTTTTTGCTTCGTGTAAATTTAAGCATGGCCTCAAAGGCTTGTTTCCTCTCTCTTGGAAAAGCAATTTAGCTTGCAGAAAATAATTAAACCCGCAGTATCTTGCAATAATTAGACATTTGAAACGGGGAGGGTTAATTATTTCAGTCCGATTTGGCTGCCCAATAAAATATTCAAGGATAGCATCCAGACAGTTACCGACTTAATTTACAATCCCCGTGCGTTCACTATTTGTACCCTTTTCCCTACAGGATCATGCAGATTTGCGAAGCCATTTCTTCACAGTTGGGATGAAGCTAGAAACAGTGAATATGAGTGAGCCCTTTCATATCTGTCCTGCATCAGTGACCAAGGTGAGTTTCTCTCCCTTGCTCTTTACCTCAACCTCCAGAGTGGATCAAATAAATCTTTCTACTCAAAGCCAACCAGGTGGAATATGTTTGCAGAAGGGTATTCCATAATGCCCAGTAACCGTAAGGTGCATTGCCTTCTCTCCCATCCAGTGCTATTTGAAGCTCTCTCTTTATCACTGGTAGCACAGAGCGAGTCTGATCAGATGTCCCCTCGTGTAGTGGTTGGGGTGTTTCTCTTGTCTTCTGATAGTACAGTATGAGGACACTCCTGTCTGTGAGTGGCCTGGAGGAAGGCTCAGATGCATGTGCATGGCTTGTGAACTTGCTCCTCCTGCGCTGATAGTATTTAATATGATGGATCTATTTATATTTTGAAAATACCTGAAAATGGTGAAAAGCAAATTCCCATTGCCAGTGTGTCAGCCCTTCTACTTCCTTTTAATCATCTGCTTTCATTGACTGAAGGAAAAGTCATGCTTCTGAGATTTGCAGATTTAAAATGAAATTACTTTTTCATGTAAAGGCATTTTTATTATGGTCTGATAGGCTTTTAAGATTATAATTTTCCTTCTCCATTGAAGAAATCTAAATGAAGTCGGCTATGGTAACATCTAAAGTATGTGTTTCTACCTTAAGGATCTCTTGTAAATGGTGGAAGAGACCAGCAAACTTAGCACTCTTCAGCCGATGTCCGTTTTAGTTAATGGCCTTTTGTGTATTTCCTGGAGTAGGTAATTAACAGTTCAAAAGTCAATTCTATGGATTCAAACCCAGGTCTCACGATGCCCACTAAAGTGATGTTTAATGTTTTAATTCCTTGTAGGCATAATGCTCTAGTCCAAACAAATGACTTTGCAGATAAATCCCAACCAGCTTTGCTAATCACTAGCTGAATAAATTACTTATGTTTTAAGTACCTTAGTTTTCATATCTAGTCAGTAGGTACTATACTGTCCACTTCATGTCCTTCAGAGAAGTGAGGAATCATGTATGAAGTGCCTGGCACAGTGCTTGGCACATGGGAATGTTCAGTAAAATATTGACTGCGTTCAGCCAAACCTTTGGTCCCTGTTATGGGTACTATATTATCACAGTTAACTTCCTAGAAGAAAGCATTTCATAGGCATCTGGGGAATCCAAGGGACCTGCTGAGTCATCTTACCCTTGTTAGCTGGTGAAATATAAGTCTGATTGTTTTAGAAGTGAATTTTGAGTTTGTTTCTTACACAGTGCTGTGGTGGTTAATCGAAGCTATGTATCACCAGCGTTAGCAAAGGGCCAGCCCTCCAGCTGGAATCAAAAGTCCAGTGAATCATTCAGGACACTTTATTTTCAACATCCCTCCTGAAGAGAAAAGGGAACCGTGTCAGTTTCCCTTTAAAACCACACACATTGCTGAGTCCCCCGCGGGCTCTCTGTGCGTGCAGAGCGGCTGCGGTGAAATGCCGCCGTGTGAAGAGGGTGATGAAGGTGGACCGCAGCGGGCTGCCCCTCAGTGGGCCGGGGCGTCAGCCATCCTTAGGCCGAAAAGAACGCTTTCGTGATCCAACAGGATACCTCTAATTTTACATTTCCTCTCATCTTCCGTTTGCTTTCCCATTTTGGAAACATACCGACTGCTGATCAGACTGCTTTTGGTTCCTATGGAGACATGGTCTGTCTTGAAATTTGTGATCCGAGAGGAAGAGAGAAGAAATTTGTATTTTGATTTTGAAGTATTTGAAAAACTTGTTCGGTTATCTACTGTGGGCTTTTGTATTTCACTCTTGTGGGCAGCTCAAAGAAAGGACTCCTTTGTGCATTTTTTTCTGAGAGTCTTGATCAGTGAAATACTTTTCCAAAGAAATAGTCACATAATTAATATGAATAAATCAGTTGGGTCTATTTATTCGTTCCTCATTACAAGAATATATTTGACCTTGGGAGTAAAAACAAAGGCATTTCTTTGATGTTACTTCACATGGCAGGATGTCCCGGCTGTATTTGGGGTATGATCAGATGTGTCCTCAGTAGCTCCCATAACTGTCGCACAGGACTTTTCAACCAGACAGTGATGATGTGAAATGTATGACCCCCAGATGTGGGGTCCTAGAACGTGATCCTTTAGGTGTTACAGATTAATTTCTGAATTGTATAAAGTTGAAGACACTAAAAAAACACACACCCTAATTCCATTTTAATTTCTTTTTTCCGAAAGAGAGTGGATTTGTTAATGTAGTGACAAGTGCTTTCAAGTTACTCGAGTTGTGCGTTTTTAATTTATGGTTTGGCATAACTACGTAAGAGAAAAAACACTGACTTACGCTTTGAGCGATAATCTCTCGGCTGAAATGCGAGCTATCGTGTTTATACACCGTTCACTAAAAACCTTTGATTTGAAATGACCTTCGGGGTTCTTTACTATGTATTCTGGTTATTGTACATTTGTAGAAAACTAAAGAGTGATATCTTGTTGAAACCAGACCATAATTTCCCTTTGAGCAGTGGGTGATACAGTGAAGCCAGCTGCTCATTTATCTGGATATATATCGCCCTGTCCTCATTCTAAGAGGCTGTGGTGTCAGCTTCACTTGGAATTTATTTAAAAAAAAAAAAAAAAAAAGCCAAACATGCAAATGTGCTTAGCCTGTCAGGGGTAGATTTTCACATTTTTATGCCTTTAAATAGTTACATATGTAACATTAGGGTGTGACATATTAATTATCGTTAGTTTTAGCCAGAATATCTTTATCTTGTTGGGTAGACTTCCAGTAGCAGTAGTTTGGTTTCCACAAAAAAAGTTTACTACCTAAATAAATCTTATTGGGGCCTGTGGGTAGGGAGAGATTTTCTCTGATTTTTAGGATACATTTTTGTTTTTATACTTCCTACTCTTTGTATCAGAGAGAAAATACTTAAGTCATTCTTTCTTACATACAACTCCTTCCCTTATTGGCCATGTGCTGTGTAATGCGTGGACTTGGAGGAGCACCTCCCCAGGTTTAAGACTCACTACGTGTAACAGTATTAGAATAATCTCCATGTAGAAGGTATTTATAAGTAAATAGGTTTCTTTCAACACTGGAAAATGTTTTAGAATATTAAGTTTGAGAATACAATGCACTATGTGGTTATTAGTCACCATAATGAAATTTTCATTTTTATATTCTCTGGGGCTTTTCTTGATAGCTGTTGAAGAAATAAATAAATAACGTTAAAGCCAACAGACAGATAAGCATGTAGCAGGTCCAATTAATGCCCAACCGTTAGCAGTGCAGTGGGATTATGTTTTCGGTGTTCCAAAGTAGTAAGATATTGACAGATGATGGTGGTGATGACACTATCATCTATTATGTGAAATATATTCCACTTTTTAGAGCAAAGGATACTAGAATTAGAAGTCTTGGGCTCTGTTTCTATTTTTGCTAGCTCTGAGCTGCATAGCCTTGGGCAAGTTGGTTAACTGCTCCGGGCTTCAGGTCAAGACCTGTGTGTTGACCAGATGGACCAGTGTTTCTGAACCATTTAGCTTTTTCTCTGAAGTAATAAGTAAGCAAATACAGTATGTTACATGTTAAATGAAAAGGAGAAAGATGCGTCAGGGAAGGGACTAATGGAGTGTTGGTGGAGGGAAGGAAGATGTGATTTTAAATTGGGTTGTCAGGGAAGGGCCTCCCTGGGAAAGTGATGTTTGATCCTTTGCAAAGCTCAGGCAGCAGGACTCTATTTACTGGAATTAACTTCAAGAAGAACTGAAGTGAGTTTACTCTCCTGCTTATCTTTGAACTAGGTTGCTTCTAGAAAAGATTTTGTAAAGGAAGGAGCCAAGAATCGTAGCTTAAGGAGAGTGTCAGGGTTTCCTGAGAAAACCCTGGCTGATTTCTGTTGAGTTGGGAAAGTGCTGTTTTTTCTCTGGTCTGTTTTACATACTTGGTGCTTTAAATCTGTCACGCTTTTCACTGTTGGGGTTCACCTGATTCATGCACCTTTCTTTTTCCGTCAGCATGCCTTGTTCTTATTTCTTCCTGGACTTCTTTTCCCCCTTATATTCTGTGGATGATTATCCAGTTTCTGTGTACAGAGCGCTTTCCCTGCATGGTGGGAATACCTTGATGGGGAGCTAAGAGACCACAGTCCTCAAGGCACTTAGGATCTGTTGGGGGAGACAGATGTGCTATCAGTCCACAGGGGGGAAAAAGGGATTTTCAGTAAAGAGATTTAATCCTGATGATTTGGGGGCACAGCAAGGAGGTGCCCTTTTTTCCAACTGAGTGGTTGGGAAAGCGTCCCAACAGCATTGACTTTCAGGATGGGCCTCTAAAAATGCACCGTGATTTGATAGACTGACAATGGAGTGGGGTGTAGACTGTGAGAATGCTGACTAAGGGCAGGCCTGGCGTGAATGATCTCCTCTTGGGCTGGAGGGTGGGGCAGTTGGGCAGATACAAGATGAGCGATACACTAGACTAGATGAGACTAGAAATCTCCAGGCCAGACCTGTGAGAGCTTGTGTCCCTGCTGTGGACAGGGAGAAGCCAATCAGATCTTTCAGTGCCTGCCTGGCTTTCCCCTTGGCCAGGGTTTGTTTGTCTTACTTCAGCAGTTTGTTTATCTTTCAGCTGTGATTGTTGGTTTACATTTCATTCTCTGTCTCCTATGTATTCTACTTACTCGTTTACTTTTCACTAATATGACCACAGTGATCAAGTCTAACTTTTTAGCAACTGGATCAATTTTGTAATACACGTTGAAATGCCGGTTTGTGGTCAGACCATTTTGATGAAATGCACTGATTGCGTTTGGAAGCTGTGCCAATATTTCATTACTAGTCTTACATGTAATCCCAAGGAACTAACCAGTGGCTGTATTGGTTTTCTCTTTCAGGTTTTTAACAATCATTTTTTTCAAGTGACTATTGACGACCTAAGACCAGAACCTTGTAAACTCTCAATGCTGTGCCATGCGGATTCTTTGGGGATTTTACCAGTACAGTGGTGCCTTAAAAATGGAGTCAATCTCACACCTCCCAAAGGTTGGTATTCTGTGAAAATTTGCAGGCCTTGGGTGATGCAGGAGGGTTTCGAATTGTCACTGATGTGATGCCTTTGTTTATCTGGAGAAATTTATGTTGTAAACAATTTAGAAATAGTGGGAAAATCGTGTGCTTCATGGTTAGGTTGACATAGGAGTCTACAGCTTCCTTCCCTGGGGAGGCGCGACCTTGAGATGCTCAGTCCATTTCTGTAGAGGAAAGTGCCCGGTCAGTGATGGGATGATTGGCATCTGCGCTTCTCCTGTGTAGTGATAGAGGTTACCCTGTTGCTAAGTGATTGAGGCTAAAAACTGGAGAGTGTCTACGAGGTGGCTTTGAAAGTGCAATAAAATGCTAATGAAGCATTTCTTTACATTTTTATTTACAACAAATCATATTTTCCCCAGAGCCCAGTTGCTCCCAGATATCTAACATTTTGGTGCTACAATACATTAAAATAACTAAATTGGGAACCAGGTTGCACCAAAATAATTTTTACTTTGGGATCCGTGCATCATGCTCCAAGGTTAGTAATGTGATGTGCTGTCCTTTAGAGGTCTAAGGTTTATTCAGGGAAGAAAGCAAAGCAAAAGGAGAAAAGATGGGGAGGAAATAAAGGGAATAATAGAAGAGAAATGCGGGAGAGATTAGAAAAGTAAACTTATGGGGGGGTTGTAACAGATAACCACAAATAGTACAGGGGTTTGTGCTAACCTTTTCAACTCGCCAGGGACTGGTTTACATGTATCGTTAATCATATTGGGAGATAACTGACACCCACAGGTTGAGCTCTAGTTTTCCTGGTGGCCATCGTTTACTGTGTGCCACCTTTACTTGTGTACGCCTCGCTCAGCCATGCCTGCACTCCACTGGCACGAGTATACTTAGATATCTTTAGGCTCTTATCCTCTGTGCTCATCCCCATGGAGGAGATGCTTTTGAATATTTCCGTTTCAGTAGTCAGTCCTTCACATGTAGGTTCTGCAGTAATGGAACGGAAATTTCTGCGTAACACTGTGTATAACTGTTTTAAGTGCTTAACTCATTTAATCCTCAAAATGAGCGTTGCCCTGTGAAGAAACTTGGTCACAGAAAGTTTATAAAACCTGCCAAAAGCCACACGTAGAAAATCACAGGGCAGGAGGTCTGGCTCCTGATCCCATTCCCCATAGTAGTGAGGACTCCAGTTCATGAAGCCCAGGCTTTTGCTTCCACTTTGGTCCTCACAAAAGACTCTGGCCAAATCCCTCTGCTTCAGCTTTCAGGACTGTCAACGGGGGACACCCAAGGTATTCCACAGGCACTTCAACTTTGCAGGATCAAAGAAATAACAAAAGACTAAGTATTTTTATAATCCCTTAACATAGCTATATAGGTTTCATATCATAAAATCTATGCTGGTGGTAGATAAGAGAAGTCCTTTCCAGCTGTGAAATTTCAGGATTAGGTCATGCGTGGAGTTTGAAATTCCCTTGGGCCACCGCTATTTCTTTGTAGCCGCTCTAATCAAACCTTGTGTGCTATGTGGACGGGTTTCATGTCATTGAAGAAAGTCTTTGTCTAGATTTCTAAAATGCTCCTTAGTTGGACTTTGCAAATTTCTAGTTAGTAATAAGATCTATTTTAAGAATTTTTAAAAAATTGGTTGGGTATTTCCTTACATAATGCAAACAAGGAAAATTATTGATACGTGCATTTTGGTTGCTTGATTATTTCATCATGGGAGAGATTTAATGGTTACCAGCATTTTTAGGATTGTTAAATGCACTTCTTATGAGTTGTAGTTCTTAAAAAGTATTTTTTAGAAAAGAGATTGTAGACATAGCTTGAACATTTACTAGGAAAACGTGTGCGCTTATTTGGATGATTGCATTTCATGATATTAAGAAAATATCATGCATTAATGTACTGAACTCTTAAAATGTGCAATGAAATGACTGTACAAATGTATTTACAATATTAAATATTTTAATAGCTTAAGCTATTTTATACCTAACATTTAGTCACAATTATTATTTCTTCTGTCATCCAAGTATTTGTGATATTTGGTGAAATGAAACTGTCTTCATGCAGTTTTCTAAACGATTTCTTCCCTATTGAAAATGAAGCATACCTTTTACAAAATCACAGAAAAAGAAAATTTCTTCATGAGTATTATATTACTTTTAGAATACTGAGTATAGTGGTTAGTACCTTCCCATAAGAAAATCTCAATGACAAGCCTTTTTCTTCTTTTTCTTTTTTTTAACATTTAAAGCATTCAAGAAGTGATCAATATCATTAGTCAAGGACCCACTGGCAATCTATAAGGGTTGTGTTTTGGCCACAGGACGGTTATCTTGAAATAGTACATATTTTACTGACAAACCAGTAAGAAAAGACCAGCAACTTACAGAAAAAGGTTTCCGAATATCAACAGATAGCTCACAGTTAAACGAAACACAAAAACTCATGCAAACTCATCATAGAGAAATGGGAGTTAAAATTATACTGAGATGGCATGCATTTACAAGATGAGGTAGACATTCAAAATATAAAGAAAAGAAATTCTGTTTTGATGAGATTGTGGAGGAACAAGGATTCCCAGATATGCTGGTGAGAATGCAGGTAGGTGCAAACTGTATCCAAGGCATTTTGGCAGATTTTACTAAAATTATCAATGCATTTTACCCATTGACTCAGCAGTTTTATTCCTGAAAATTTCTCCCAAAGATACATTGTACAGATAACATGCATAAAAGCTTGTTCTTTGCAGCATGATGTATGTATAATAGCAAAGCACTGGAAAGAGTCCATGTGCCTGTCTGTGTGGGTTAAATAGACTTTAGATATCCATATAATGAAAACCGCGCAGTTGTTAAGAATGAAGAAATCTCTACTGATTTGGGAAGCGCTCCAAGATGCCCTGTGAGTGATAAAGATTGGTAGGTTATAGTATGGTGCCTTTTTGTTAGAAAAGAGGTAAATGAGAATATTTGTGTTTGCTCATATTTTTGTAAAGAAACTCTGAAAGATTACATAAAAAACTAATAAAAATGAGAATTCCGTATGAGGTTTCAGAGTAGGGAGGTGGCGAGGAAGACAGATGGAGATGAAGGTAGGAGTGAGACTGAACAGAATACTTTAAAAATATTTTTATTTCTTTCTTTTTGATCTAAAATAATGTATTATCTATTCAAAATAAACATATTATTAAAAGTAGAGGGCTTTTATGACTAAAAGGGATCTTAAAGATGATCTTACCAGCTCTAATCATTTTATGTGTGGGGAAATTGAGGCTCTGTTGTGTTAAATTTTTCGAGTCCTGAGGCAGAAGTTGACTTACAACCCCAGTCTTAAGATCCCAAATCTAGTGCATTTTTAAAAATAACCAAATCCATGTTTTACTGCTGTTGTCTCTCACTGGTATCTTCATAAAAGCCATCCTTGGGAATTTGGGGCATTTTGGTGGCCTTTCGTGGAATTAGCTCATGTCAGTCAACCATTACTTTCCATGACTGAAATAGTCTCTGTGTCAGAGCATTTGGAGAATTTCGATTCTTGGCTATGATTTTCCAAGTGTTTGCAGATATAACAAAGTCACGGCTTTATTTATTGAGCTCCCTTACCTTTTAGTGAAAGTGGAATATGTTTATTTTTGTAATTAAAATGAATTACAGTTTAGAGGAGGTGGTTGTGATTTTCCAAATGGTGATTTGACGGTTTTCGTTTGAGGTAATTTTTTACATGTCTTACGTGTCACACCAGGGCTGGGAATCATGCTGTAGAATTTTTTCAAACACCATTCTTTGCTTTATTAATGTATGAAAGTATACACTGTCCTTAAAATAAGTGTGTTATTTTTAACTTAAATTCCGAGCTTCATAGAGAGAGTGTGTCGGATTTATGCTACAAGATGTCTTGTGTATGTTTTCCAGCAGTGTAATACATTGTTTAGATTTCTGTTAGAACCATAAACACTGCTACAACTACGTGTTGCCCAGTAGCAAAAGGTTATCCCATTCATTCCCCAGTCAGTGGGAAGCAGCTGACAATGAAATAAAAGACACCTAGTGCCCCCCCCCCCCCTTTGGCTCAGTTGGTTGGAGATCATCCGGCACAGCAAAAGGTAGTGGGTTCAATCCCAGGTCGGGGTGGACACAGGAAGCAACCAATCGATGTTTCTCTCTCACATCGATGTCTGTCTGTCTCTCTTTCTCTCTTTCCCTCCCTCCCCCTCCCCCCCATCTGAAATCAGTGAACATGTCCTCAGGTGAGGACTTAAAAAACAAAGGGATCTAGTGGTCTAGGATATGTGCAGAAACATAGATCCTTACTTACACTGTTTTAACTCCATTCTTTTTTTTTTTTTTTAAAGTCTATTCCCAGGCTTTAGGGACAGGCAGTCTAAGTTAGAGTGGGTAGGACTTTGCAGTGATATCTCCATGTGATCAGATGCTTTCCTGGAAAGCCAAGGTCAGAATCCTGGAGGTTTTACCCCATTAGTTTAAATCCAGTAAGTAGAAATTCAACATTGTAGGCACTAAAAGTGGTCAAACAGGTATTAAATCAACTTAGCAAAAAGTGTGTATAGGGTATCCACCATGACTTGCTATTTTTAAATTATTTCATTAGCTTCCATGGCATGTAACATCAAAGATTAGTCGTAGAATTCATGGAGAAAACATCCCACTCTGGGGGATCTTTGCAGAAAATGTTTAGCCTTTAATTTCTCTTGTATAATATCTGAGCAAAGGCTGAAGTAAATCACTTACTGTAGCACTTTGTCTCTACTAGCTGCCCATCTCAATAGACACTAAACTGTGAACACAACTTAGGAAGTAAGGGTGTATTTTTTTAATATTTTCATTGATTTAGAGAGAAGAAGGGAGAAGGAGAAGGGGAGAGAGAGAGAAACATCAATGATGAGAGTCATTGATTGACTGCCTCCTACATGTCCCTTACTTGGGATCGAGCCTGACACCCAGGCATGTGCCCTGACTGGGAATCGAACCGTGACGGCTAACCACTGAGTCACGCCGGCCGGACAGGGTGTATTTTAATTATTATCAAGACACAAAGTAGTGAACCATAATTGGTATTGTCATTTCCTAGACACTGACTGATGAACTCAGTCCATTTTTTAATCTGTTATATTTCCTATATACCGATGGGGACAGAAAATAAATACACACTCATCGACCCGCCACCTTGATTGAACAGCTGTAACATTTTGCCATATTTGATTCAGATTTTTAAAAAATGAAATAGAGCATTATAGATATAACTGAAGACCCAGTCGTCCTTGACTCTATTTCTTTCTTTCTTTTTTTTTTTAATATATCTTTACTGATTTCAGAGAGAGGAGGGGAGAGGGGGAGAGAGAGATAGAAACATGAGTGATTTCAAACATGAGAGTCATTGATTGGCTGCAGCCTGCAACCCGGGCCTGTGCCCTGACCGGGAATCGAACCCCAATTTCCTGGATGCTAGGTCGAGGCTCAGCCACTGAGCCACGCCCAGCTGGGCTTTGACTTTATTTCTGATGCCCATGTCTAATCCTTTGGGACTCCTGTCAACATTTTCAGGATCTGACCACACCTCATCACCACCAGCCTGCCCGGGTGTCCTTTAAATCTCACCTGGGTTACTTGCAGTGGTCCCCTGCTTCCCTCAGTGCACTCCCAGCACAACAGTCGGACTGATCTTGTTCAAATGTAAATCACACCTGTCCCTCCTCTGTCTGCTCAGACCTTGCTCAGTGGCCAAGTTTCAGTCATGACAGCAGCCTGCAGCGCCCACCAGTTCTCCGTCTGGCCTCATGTCCTAAGACACCCCCGTCACCTCCTTCCTGGGACGTGGTTCACGTCCCTTCCGTAGGACGGACGTTGACACTCACTGTTCCCGCTGCTCCGCACACTCTTCCCCTCCCGAAGCCCTGACTCAGGTAGCGCCTTTCGAGGTGGCCTTTTTGGCTGCCCTATATATTATCAATTGCAAGTCACCACCCACAAAGGTTTGATTTCCTCCCTTACCTGGCCTCCCTCCACTGAACTTTTGCATCGTGTAAGATGCAAATAAGTAATATACATTTTACTTCTTACCAAAATGAAAGACTCACAAGAGTAGGGGGTTTTGTCTTGCTCTCTGCTCTTCCCCAGTAGCTGGAATAGTGTGTGGCTCTTGGTAAATATTCGTCGAGTGCTGGATGAATTAAAGTCCTGCCCCATTCTGCCCCCTTCCCTTCCTCTCTCCCAACCCTTTTCACTCATCTGCCGCCTTCTAAAGATTCTGTGCTTTACTGCTTGGCTACCCCGGTTTCTACTCTATCTCTGCCCCAGTCTCTCATTATTATTGCAATCACTGTACAGTAGCTTTTGTTTTGTATTTTGATATATACATAAATAATATCATGCTATCTGTGCCTTTGTTTAACTTTTATCATTAACATTCTCATATTTTTCCATATTGATGCATGTAGATTCATTTTACCTGCTCTATGAATATACTATCATTTTTGAAATCCATATCCCACTGCTAGACACTTAAGGTATTTCCAGTTTTCTTTTTTGCAGACAACACTCAGACCTACATCTTTGTATATGCACCCAGGTGTGTGAAGTCCTTCTCGGGATTTACTACATGTGGAAATGCTGGAGTTTCCCACATATTGTCAAACGCTCACCATGTTGTGTGCGTTCGTATTTTCATTATTAGGGTCTGGGATTCCCATTTTGCATCATCCTTACTGTCGTGTGATATTCTTGGGCGTGTTGGACATTGCCACTGATGGGACTGAAATGCGCCTGCTGTTTCCCTGGGGTGCCCCGGACTGCTAGTGCAGTCGAGCAGGTCGTCATATGCTTGTTGCCAGTTTGTGTTTCCTTTGATTATATTTTTTTGCCTTTTTTATTTTATTTTATTTTATTATATAAATATTTATATAGTCTAATCTGAATTCTTTCTCAGCAACACACTTCACAAATACAGTAGTCTAATCTGTGGCTTGTTGTTTCATTTCTAATGTTTTTTATGTTGTATTGTAGTATTAAATTATAGTCAAAATTCATCTTTTCTCCACCAAAATGAAAGACTCACAAGAGCAGGGGGTTTGTATGTCTTTAGACATCCTTCCTACCGATGTTCTTCTGTATTTCCTGTAAATGTCTTGTAGTTTTGTTTTCCATATTTAACTCTTTAACTTACTTGGAATTTTTGTATGCCACTAGAAAAGAAAACTTTTATTTAAAAAAATCTTTTTTGCTTGAACTGGATTTTCAACTTCACCAGTTGTCTCAGCATCATTAGTTGAATAGCCTAGTGTTTCTCTGCTTTGCACTGCCGCCACTGGCACATATCAAGTCCCTTTAAGGGTGCGAACCTTTTCTTAGTCTTAGTTATTCTGTCTCATCGATCTGCTTGTCCAACCCTGCGCAAGAAGTTGATTTTACGTTATAATAAGCCTTGATATCTATTAGGTGAATCCTTCCATTTCTTATTCCTTTCCAAAATTATCTTGGTTATTTTTGTGCATGAATTTTACAATCAGTTTGTGTGGTTCTAAAAAAGAACCCTATTGGATTTTAATTGGCATTGCATTGGATTTATAGATTAATTTAGGGAAATTGACATTTTATTTTAGTATCTTTTTATAACCTGCATCTTTTGGTAGAATTTTGCTTTTGTGGTTGCTGGTCCCTCTGCCTGGCACACTCTTTCTTCTTGCAGCCGCATGATTCGCTTCCACAACTCCTGTACATTCCAACTTTTCGTTACGGCCTTCCTGACGCAGCCCTCCCTATGCCTCTTGTCCACTTTCTCTCTATAGCACTTGTGATCATCTGATTATTTATATTTGTGTTCTATCTGCCTCTCACATCTGTGAGAGGAGCTCTGTGAAGGTAAGGATTCTTGTTGGTTTTGTTCATTTCTGTATCTCTAGCGTTGGAACCCTGCCTAGCATATAGCATGCACTTACTAAATATTTCTAAATGAATGAATATATAAATGAACAAATGGCTAGGGTGGAGAAATAGACACCTTCTTAAAATTTTTGACACATGTTGCCAAGTTGGCACCTGCAATGGTTTTTCAAAATAGATATCAACCAGAAATGCATAAAAGTATCTGCTTCCAACACTTATTACAGTGGCAGATTCATATTACTGTTTTTCATTTTGCCAGTCAGGGAGATGGCAAACATGATATTCTTTTGCTGTTTTTATTTTTTATTAAGATTGTACAATTTTATTGCCATATCCATGCAGCATAAAAGAGCAGCTTTTACTCAGGTGTTCTCTTTTATTAGAGAGGGAGCTATATTTTGTAACCCTTCCCCTCCCCTCCATCCCAAGTCACTGGTAAGGGGCCTGACCCCCGTGATTATCTCAGGGTTTTCCTGATTCACTTCCTGGTACTGAGGAGAGACCTGCCTTCCTGTGGGAACTGGGTACCACCAGAAGGGAGAGGATAGCTGTGGGGAGGTAGTCATGGTGTAGTCCATGTACTAAATCACCCTGGATTGATTGACCAGTGCCTTGATTATCTTATAAAATAAAGCAAAGATGCCATGCTTTCAAATAGTTTTTATTATTGATCACTAGTGAAAACTTGTAAAATGCAAAGAGATAAGAGAAAAAAGTATCCAGGAGCCCCACCACGCAGATAATTACTTTGATATTTACCGTTAAGTTTTCGTAACATTGCCTCTGGTCTTTTTCTTTGCATATTTTGAATATAAATAAGGTGATTCTGTATATGTTTATACCAATCTTTTCATCTAAAACCATCGCCATCATCCTAGCCGGCGTGGCTCAGTGGTTGAGCATCCACCCCTGAACCAGGAGATCACAGTTGGAATCCCGGTCAGGGCACATGCCTGGGTTGCTGGCTCGATCCCCAGTAGGGGGCGTGCAGGAGGCAGCCTGTCAATGACTCTATTCATTGATGTTTCTCTCTCTCCCTCTCCTTTCCTCTCTGAAATCAATTTAAAAACACACATTAAAAAATTAAAACCATAGCAATCATTTTTCATGACTTTTTTTGAAAAACAAACTAGGTGCAATTTCATGTCTGCATGACTTTCTGTGGACGTGGATGCATTTCGTATCATTTCCTGTATTTGGATGCAAAGCCGCCCCCTTCCCCATATTATCAGTCATAATGTCATTGTATCCTAATGTATAACACTTTTTCAGTTTTTAGGGTTGTTTTTATGGGATAAATTCCTAGAAATGAAATTGTGTCAAAGCTCATGAACATTTTTACTGCCAAATTGTTTTCTAAAGGAATCGTCTACTTGCACTGCCAATAGCAATGTTCGCGAGTAGAGCTGTTTTATGTCAATTAATTTGTGTCATATGGAAATGGGTCATCGACCCGTTCTCTTTTGGACCTGTAACAGTTGGAACTTCATTCAGAATGAACACTAATAAAAGCTAAAATAACTCTGGTGGTTGTGGTTCAACAGACTCCTATGGCAGCTTGCTGTAAATTTTAATAGCCCAAGGGGTTTTGATTTCCCTTCATTTTCTTTTCCTCTCTGCTGTTCCCCTCTCTCCCGGGTTTAAAACATGTTTTCCTGGCTGCAGTTAAGCCTTAGTACTTCTTGTTCTGTCTTTGTTGATTAATGAGTATAATTGACCCCTGTTGTCTCTATTATACAAGCCACAGCAATTTGTTTTTATGTAGCAGTTATTTTCTGAGCTGTCACAAAACTGCCTTACAAAGAGAGCTCATTATCAGCCCGAAGGAAAAGAATTTTAAGTGATGAAGTGAATAAAGGTCCCTAAGAGAAGGAGGAGGAGTCTTGGCTGTTCAGCGAAAGGAGAGAGTTCTAGGGGCAGAATAATTAATTGTTGCTTACGGACTCAGCAAGACTTGGTTATTTCTTGAAATTGTTAGATTAAAAATGCCTCCCCATAGAGTCTTGAAGACTGGATGTACAGGATTGAGTGCTGGTCCAAGAAACCACGGAGCCTGGCATTATATGGAGTGGGTTGAAGCCCATTGGAGATTGCTGTTTTTGGACGTGACTGTAGAAAACCCTGCTTCAATGTCTGCAGAAGTGGAGGCGACTTCGAAGTTGAAAAGTTTTAGCTCAACAGATATTGACCATAAAGAACACTTATATGTCATGTGGTCTCAGAACATAGTTGACTATTCATTTATATAGGGTTTTTTCTAATTTTCCCCTTCCCTCATGGCCCTGATGAGATTTCCTCATTCACAAAATTAACTGAGGAGGTGGCAGAGATCTAGGGAACAGGAGATCTTGACTTTAACGGAGTTGACTGGCCACACCCCGAAACAAATAGGGCCCTTCTGTTGCAGGGAGTCATCTTGCCTTCAGTTGTTCAGTTGAGAGCTTGTTTAGGGCATCTTGTTACATAACCTCTGTTTGTCAATCCTGCCACATGTTTCTCCTAGGACAAGAAAAGGGCATTAACCACAGTGCGAAGGGAAAAAAAAATCCTAAGTAGCATCAGTAAACTGTTAGTAATGGTGGCTCTGAATCGTGGACTGCAGCAGCTAGAGGAGACTTTAAATATCTTCTCTTTATTTTGTGTATTAGTAGATAATTTGTGAATCGCATAGAAGGTTTAATTTACTCTTACCCTGGTCCATCTAGTTCCTGAAAGAACTGAGTCTAAAACCAGTCTCCCTTCTGGTTCAGTACCCTTTGTACTGTGAGGCAACTTCCCACCAGTTTGAGGTGTCTTTTGGGGAATTCTGTTCTTATGCATTGTTGTGAGTATTTGATCCCAAACAGTTCCAGACAGACTGCTACTCTTAAAGTGGTGGGTTGTAGAACTTGCACAGAAACTTGCATTACCTTGTTTAAGACACGTTTTGTTTTGCTTATGAATGTTCAGAAGAAAGTTGGTTTGGTCCCTTCCGGAAACCTCTGATGCAAGAGCCTTTGGCTGGAGGGACAGCTCTGGAGAGAGCGGCGGGGGAAGGGCAGCTGGAAGGTGTGCAGGACCTGTTCAGAAGCAGCGAGGGCGGAGGAGTGCGTGGCATCTCAGAGCTCCCGGACTCCCCGCCTCCTGTTGGAAAGAAATGAGGAACTGCTGGTCTTTATAGAACGAGAGGGCTATCTTATGGGGAAGCGGGTACCTCTGCCACTGAGGGAGGGCAGGGCCTGGGAGGGTCAAGGGTCAGTCCCTGGGCCCGAGGAAAACAGCTGCCTTCTTGGTTAATCCTCTCACCTCCATCTTAAGAGAAGTTGGGTAAATTGAGCTCACTTAATGAAAAGAATATTATTTTGTACTTGTGAGTACAGATGGAGATAGGAGGCAACAGGCATCGTGAATTTCTTTAGTAAAGAATTTCCGTAGTCACTCTGCCCACTGTGGGGTTTAGTAACTAAGGTCCCATGTTAGGTGAACTTGCAGGTATAAACTTATGACAATATGGGGAGGGGGAGAGCAATTTCCTTAATTTCTTATGCATCAAAAATATACCTAAGTGCATCTTACATACATGTAAACCAATAAAGAGAAAACACTAAGTGAAGAGTATAGGGGCATTTTGTACAGTTTCAATGAATCCTAATTGCGCCTGTGTGTTTCATTCCCATCACCATCCTTTTTTCACGGGAAGCGCAGATGCTCATATTAAGATGCATTTTCCTGTCTAGGTTGAGCCATACCCCCAGTGCCGTTCCTAACCTTCTCCCATGTCTCGTGGTGGTTAGATGGATGAGTGCTTTATAGTTGCACCCCCCCACCCCCCCGCAATGAAATGAATAAAGGATAAAACTGCCTTGGTAAGACCTGTATTTAATTAAATGCACCATGTATGAAGAGTTGTTTCTCAGCGCCTCCCTCAGTTTCATTTATTCTCCCCAGAGCAGACCTGCCCAGCGCCCTGTGCTGACGTCGGTAAATGCACCCGCGTCACCTGGTGCCGGGCACCGCGTTGTGCGGCTAACGGGGCGCCTTACCTGCATGCAGCACTTCACGTTTTTCAAAACACTTTATTCAACCCTCATAAAATCCAGTGTGCTGTCAGCCTAAGAAAGGACTTAGCATTTTGGGGGCCTACCCTTGCGCCCTTGTTTTTCCCTGGTGACACGCCATGAAGCTGTTCGCTTGTCTGAGGTTTTGCTGTGTTAATGCTGTTTTGTCATGTTTTCCCGCACAGGTTACTCCGGCCAGGACTTTGACTGGGCAGATTATCACAAGCAGCATGGAACAGAGGAAGCACCTCCTTTCTGCTTCAAAAATGTAAGACTCTTGTTTCTTGCTGCTCCTTAGCTGTTGCTCACCATACGTTTTATCAATTGCTTTCTATTTATTGAGCAAGATTTGAGCGCTTCTGTGTTCCACGGGATCCTAAAACTTCCACAGGTTTTGAAAAGTCCTCCTTTCAGCTTGTATATTAGAATGATTCTGGGATGTAGTAACAAATTGAGTACTGAATGGATAGTGGCTCAAACATGCCGTACATTTATTTCTCACCGAGGGAAGGGTCCAGGGTGTTCCTGATTTCCAGACAGTTCTCATTGTGGTGAGCCTTGGGCTTAATATGTTTTGGTTTCATCCCCTGAATCGTTTGAGCAGTTAGGGAAAGAGATCCAGGAGAAGACAGCACTAGTTCTAAGATAGCTGGCGTTGACACACACTACTCACTTTCTGTTGGTGAGAATCACTCAGCTGCACCAGGCCAGGAGTGAGGCTAGGATGTGCCCTGGCTGGGCTCCTGTTCCTCAGTCATGATTCCAGACTGTAGAAGGACAAACTTTGATGGACAGCTAGCCACCTGTGCCACCAAAAGCTTTACACCTGCTTTGGAGTGTAATATTGATAAGCCCATCAATAGGAGATTCTCTGCACCTGAGGAATCTTCTTAAAATATGATCTTAAATTTTTTGTCCTGGATTATTTTAGTAGGATGCTAGTTCATCAATTTTGTACTTTGCTTTGCTTACTTGAAGCCCCTACCTTGTTCAAACAGAACTTATTGGCATAGTAATAGGATTTTTGTGACAAATAAAACAGCAGCGTGTGTCTGTGTGTGTTCATACATGTGTGTACTTGCTTAGTTACAGGAGTTGGTTGTATTCATAGTTTATAAATTATTCATTTAAACTTCATCAACCCTAGGAACTATGAAAAGGGACACAGATTATTATCTCTGATTTAAGAATGAGGCATAAATGTACAATATAGTCTAGTGTGTTGAGCATGCATTTAGTGGTGAAAGTTAATTCCTTATGCTAAGAAAAAAGACGCAGTCTTCCAGTTGGGGACTGCAGATACTATAGTGCAAAGTGCTTCCAAGCCAAAGACTTGTTTTCTAGACATGTGCTCCTACTGTTGCTAATTCACTGTGACCCCACCTGTAATTTGTTTGGCAGGGTAACAGAATATGAGAACTCAGAGGAGGAAAGGGTTGACTTAATAGAGAGAAACTCAATACTGAACATAAAAAATGGGTTTTGGAGAATTAAGTAGGTTGATTACTAGGTCAACTTGTACTCCTAAAAACAGAAACAAATCAGTAGCAGAGTGGAAACCAAAGCTTTGTAAATGATTAAACGAACTTTCTATTTGGATGGCATTGCCTTTGCACAAAAGTAGTTCTTCTGCAGCCTTGAAAGAACTGTATAGTGAGTGTTAGGTGGTATGAAAGGGACAGCTTTGTAATCATGCCACCATGAGGACAGCAGCCAGTTAGCATTCAAAGCTTATGAAGTCCAGTGCAGTCTTATTAAACTTTTTACTTGTGACAAAATCTCCTGGCCTTATGGCCTTTCATTTAGGATCATGGAAACACTCCAGTACATCCCCAAACCCCTTTACTTTGTGCTTTCTACCTGACAAGAAAAATCTTCCATTGATTCTTTAGCTTTGGGAAGAAAATCCTCACATCTCCTTTAGTTCTGTATTTAAGGAGTTGTTTCTTCTGTTCTACATCATTCTACCAAGGTTTCTTTTTATCTGTTTTCTGGTCCTATTCAGCCAGCTGTTTTCCAAATGCATTTTAATAGTGGAGCAAGTAGCCACATCCCCAGGTGGCCTCTGAGCTTTTAGGATTTAGCTACTGAGATTAAATCTGTTCTAGTAAGTACATTGGTGTATTCATTAGGGATGCACTTGTTACAAATATGACCCCCCTTTGTTTCTGGCTCCTCATTTATTTAATCGACAGGATTGTTATCTGCCTGTTGACGTATGCATTGCATTACTGGTACTTTGTTGAATTTTATTAGCTTGTTACAGTGCTCTTTAATGAAATGCCTATTATGAGTTCATTTTTAAATCACACATCTCATGTATAGCAGAGGAGAGGTAGTTTGGAGATGGATGCATGGGCAACATTTCCCTGAGGATGTTTAACAATCACAGGCAGTTCTGAAATGGATTGACACAGCCAAATGCTTAGTAAAATAAACTCACAGGTAACGGTTTTGCCATTGATCCTTTATAAATTACCCTCTGGCAGTGAGTTGAAACTAAAATAGGTTATGCGGTTGTAGCTTTTCCTTATTAAGTAGGATAAAATGCATTTTAACTTACTTAGAGACTTTTCAGGCACCCTATCGAGTTGTATTATCAGAAAGAAGCTCAATACATAACATGCGTGGATAAGTTAGTATGACTTGCAGGAAAATAGAGTAGCTTTGATTCCAATTTCCAAGGAAACGTAAAGGAAAGGAGCAAATTGGTCTCTTAGCATACATTGGATAATTTTGCTCTGTTTACATAAAGGTAGACTTTCATTTCAACTTAACTTATATAAAAAGACATATGTAAATGTGAATTACCTTGGTTTCCTTACATAACAAAGAGATGTAATATGTTACTTACAGGAACTTGTTTATCCAGTTTATATATTCAAAATAGATATATTTACATAGTATTGTAATGTCTGGTTAAAATTTATAGAAGTGGGTGATTTTGGAAAATTTTATATTATATTTATTTAGAAGTGAATTTTGCTTCCAATAAGTTCATACTGAGTTGGTCCTTCCAAAGATAGCAACTAAACACTGGACAGAATAAAAATGGCTACTGAAAGATGTGGAAAATGAACAAAAGCAGGCAGACTCTGGAAGGGAACAGGTGTTTAGAAGAAAGGAAGACCATCCCAAAATTTTCAGATGAGTGGCCTGAGGTCAGCCGTGGTTGACAACATATGCGATAACTAAAACAGTGATATAAAATGTATAATCTTTCTGGCCTTATGAACACATAACAGAATTTGGGCAACCACAGCTACTTGAAAGTAAGAGGAGTCACAGACAGGAGAGCTAGGAGGAGGAACCACAAATTCTGTGTATAAACCCCCAAACCATGTATTTGCCAGGCAAACTCCAAGCAGCCTAGTAGCTAAGCATGAAAGAACTAAACTAAGATTTGAGCTGCTTCTCAAGAGATAAGAATGTATAGTTTGAGTCCAACCAAGTTAATTGCTTGCTGAAACAGAAAAAGCAACTCTTTGGAGGAATATAACATAATCCAGAGTTTCTATGACATAACATTTAAAACATCCAGATTTCAATCCAAAGCTGCTCAATATATGAAGAAATAGGAAAATTTGCTTCATTCTTAGTGTAAAAGATTATCAGCAGAGACCAAACCCATTATGACCCAGATGTTGGTAGCAGACAAGTATTTTAAAGCCCCATCATAACTAAGCTCATTAGTGGAAAGCACTGGTTCCACTAATGTGGTTCTAAGGCCAGCTCCTTCAGCACCACTTGGGAACTTGTTGAAAATACAAATGGCTTCACTTCAAATAAACTGAATCACAAACTTTGGGATGAGGACCAGCAGTCTATGTTTTTAAAAGGCTTTCCAAGTGATTTTGATATACTCTAAAGTCTTAGAAGCATAGATGTTAAAGGGAAACATTCTCCTACTGAATGAAAAGCTAGGAAGTGCCAGAACAGAAGTAGAAGTATAAAAAAGAGAAATTCTAAAACTGACAAATACAATAATACGTATCTGAAATAAGCAAATTCATTAGAAGGGCTTAATAGCAGAATAGAGATGAACGAGCAAAGGGTTTATGAAATTGAAGATATAAATTATTCTAGCTGAAGAACAGAGAAAAAAAAGATTGGCTGGGGTTGGGAAGAAGATAAAGAGAATCTCGAGGATTTGAGGGACAATCTCGTGTGTAACTGGAGACCCAGAAGAAGTGGGCACAGATAAGGTGGAAGGAAAAAATATATGGAGAAATAATGGTCCCAGATTAACCAAAGTAGCTGAAAGATCTAAATTTACAGGTTCAGGAATCTGTGAACCCCAAGTAGCGTAAATACAAAAAAATACAAAAAAAACAACAAAAAAGACCCAATGTAGTCAAATTGCTGATAACCAAACATAGAGAGAAAAATTTTGAAAATTTCCAGAGAAAAATGATACATTTCAAATAGAGGAATAATAGTTTGAAAAATAACAAACTTCTCATCAGAAACAACAGAGGCCAAAAGGGTGTGAACCAACTTCTTTAGAGTGCTGAAAGGAAAAAAACAACAACCTATAGTTCTATATCCAGTAAGAAAGTAATTCAAGAATGAAGGTAAAAATAGACACTTCACCAAAGATATACTAATGGCAAACGTGAAAGCTGCTTAGCATCATTAGTCACAGGGAAGATACAAGTTAAAACCACAGTGAGATGCCATTAGACTTACCTATAAGACTAGCTAAAATGAGAAAAACTGGAAGTATCAATTGGTGAGTGTGTTTAGCAACTGGAACTCTATACACTGCTGATGGGAATGCACGATGATATATTGGAAAATAATTTGACAGTTTTTTAGAAATATACATTTACCATATAGTCCAGCAATCCTGTTTCTAGAGAAATGAAAACAGAGTTATAGGCTAAATTATGTCCCTCCAAAATTCATGTTTTAAAGTCCTAACTCCCCAGACCTCAGAATGTGACTGTATTTGGAGGTAGAGTCTTTATAGAGGTAATTAAGGTAAAATGAGGTGATAGGGGTGGGCCTTAATCCAATATGACCAGTGTGCTTATAAGAAGAGGAGATTAAAACACACACCACATGCATGGAGGAAAGAACATGTGGAGACCCAGGGAGAAGACAGCCATTTACAAGCCAAGGAGATTGGCCTCAGAAGAAACTGACTCCACTGACACTCTGATCTCAGACTTCCAGCCTCCAGAACTGTGAGATAATAAATTTCTGTTGTTTAAGCCACCAGATCTGTGGCATTTTGTTACGGCAACCGGAACAGGCTAATATATTTATGTTCACATAAAAAATTGTGCTTAAATGTTTATATTGGCCTTATTCACAATCACTAAAAATTGTAAACAAGTCAGATGTCTTTCAACTGATAAATGGATGGACAAACTATCGGACAGCTACAGAAACTACTCAACAGTAAAACAGAATGAACTACTGATTCCTGCAATAGTGTTGATGGTGCTCAAATGCATTTTGCTTAGTTGAAAGAAGCCAAACTCAACAGCTACAGAGTTTATGATTTCATTTATATGACATTATGGAAAAGGTGGAATTACAGGAAAGAAAGCAGATTGGTGGTCCAGGAATTGGGAGCCTGGGAGGAATTGATTACCGAAAGGCCAGTGCAAGGAGTTTGCGAGGTGAAGGTACTGTTCTGTATCTCGATTGTGGGTGGGGCTGTATGGCTGTATGCATTTATCTAACAGCCTTACCCTGATAAAACAGTGACCAAATAGAGTGAGTTTCCCTGTATGTAAATTTAAAAAATGTGCATTTAGAAGGTAAATAAAAATAAGAAAAAGCAGAAAGGCAAAATAAAGATAATTTCAGATAAAGGAAAACTGGGAATTCATCACCAGCACACGTGCACCAAAAGATGTGCAAAAGGACATTCTTCAGGCTGTAGGAAGATGATCCCAGGCCGAGACCCAATTTCTCTCCTTCAACACCCTTAGATGTGCCCCGGTCTGATGTTGGTGAGAAATCTAGGGAAGCAGAAGAGATGATCTGTATCCCAGTGATTCTGTAGGAGGAAGGATGCATATGGAACTGGAAAGAGAGGATCTATTCAACCTCTCACTCATTCAGTGCATATTATTAGGCACCGGCTGTGTGCCAAGCAGAGTCCTAATCTCTGGGATACAAATGAAGAAGGCATGGTTCTTTCCTCAAGAGCGGCAGGAAAGACAAACATGTGAGCAGTCTGTTTGTCTTATAAATAAGGTCTGTGTGTTCATGTCCTCTTCATCAGCTGGCTGGCCTTGCTGCTGCACTGTCTTGCTGCGCTATCTCCTGGCTCAGTGTCAGTTCTCTCTTTCAGACGTCATTCAGTCGGGGTTTCACGAAGAACATGAAGCTTGAAGCCGTAAACCCCAGGAATCCAGGAGAGCTCTGTGTGGCCTCTGTCGTGAGGGTGAAGGGGAGATTGATGTGGCTTCACCTGGAAGGTATGCACGGTTTGTAACCGATCTGGAGAATCTAGGGTTCATTCAGAAATGGCAGAGTGTAGACGACTCTGCACTTCTCAGAAGTGCCCTGCCTATGTTCCTTTTATTCAAACAGATCTTAAATTATTCAGTGTTCTCAAATAAGTGAAACTAATCAAATACAAATTCATACAGAGGTTCTCATTTTAATTTAATAATTTCATGAAATGAGATGCTGCCGTGATAATTATGTTTGGAACATAGTGATTTTTTTTACATCTATGATTATAAAAGCTAATGTCACAATTAAATTAATATGAGTCACTAAAACTTGTATTTGAGGTCTTGGTTATTATGAGGATAGAATTGTATATTTTAATATGAATGATACCCTGTGGTTTCTTTCATAGATGTTTAATTTTGTCTTAAATTATTAACTGGAGATGACTTTCTCTCCAAATATACAGGGATGGGCAAAGTAGGTTCACAGTTGTAATATAAATGAATAACACAATAATTCATAAATAATAATACAAGAATAAACTGTGTTTCACATACAACTGTAAACCAACTTTTGCCCACCCCTGTATATTTGGAGAGAAAGTCATCTTTCTAAAAAGTATAATAAACAGGATTTAGGCTTGCTTGTTTAGTGGTATTTAAACTGTTCTTTATAGCTATACTTTATTTACAATTGTACAGATGTGACAGAACAAGGTACTTTGTAAGCAGAACCTTGATCAGACTTCAGGTTTAGATAGAAGACTATATTTTCTAGATGGTACATTTCAATGAGAAAGAATTGAAATGAATTTGATCTAAGATTTTCTCCTTTCTGTGATTTAAAATAATTTGAGTTTTTTGTTTGTTTGTTTAATTGTCTTCCAGTTTCTAGCACTCAGTAGTTATTTCAAGTGTATATGGAAAAACAATAAGACTAGATATGAATAATAAAATTACGTTGGCTTTCCTGGTCTATACTTTAAATCTTATAACATGCTCATACTGCCATTAGAATAGAAAGTTTGGAAGGTCATAGAATTGCTGCTAATATCTTTATCCTTTTTTATCAGTAAGCAGGTCTAAAATGCATTGAAAGTTCTTAGATACAGACCTACATCTCATCAGTATTATAGTTCAGGAGAGTGGAAGGGTAGAGAGCACTGATTTTCATCTGAACGTCATAGGTGGGTGTCCTTAATTCCCAGGATGAAAACATTACCATGGTTTCGGATTTCCAATTTGAAATAAGAGGACATTCTCAAAAAGTTGATTGCTTAGTGGGTTTTCAAGTACAACGACCTCTAGTTGGACTTGCCCAAAATGTAGACACAGGCATAATAATGGTATTTATGCAGCTACAGGAATAGAATGTGACCTTATTTTCATTACTGCATGTGACGTTGAGTCAACTGCTCTTGAAGAAACGGGAGCTTTTGGGTGATTTTGAAAGCCTTAATTGAACACGCTACCTAATACTATGCTAAGATTGGAGCCTTGTTTGCATTGTTAAACAATTTGAAAACAAAAATGGTTAAGTTTAGAGCCCATGTGTTATCATTATTATTTAGCACATTATAGTTAAGATTCTTTGGCAGCCGTAATTTATTTAGCAGTTTGTACTTTCAGAGTGCTTTACAGCCGTTAATTACCTAATGAGGACAGCAGGAAGAATCTCCTCATTTATATAGGTGGAGAAACAGGCAAAGTCATTAGGATGTGCCTGGGGTTCAATTTCATTACTCTTGACATCTTTGTTGCTTAATTCACTAGACCCCACAGCTTCCAAATTCTTAAAAGAATGGAAAATAACTTATAGGGTATATTTAACATTTTCAACAATCTCTTTTCCTTCTTGCTATTTTTCTTTGGATATAAATTTCTGGATTTAGAGCAAAAAAATATATGTCAGTTCATGGCAGCTCTTTTGTTTATTCTCCAGAGTGCTTTCATTCTGTTGTAATGACAGTTAGTTGGCATTAGGAAGCAGATCAGAAAGTAAATTGTCCATTTTTCCAGACCCTACACATCGAAAGAAAGAAGTTTACAATCTGTTGACTATTATCTACCTGGAATTATTGGTCAAAATTATGCATTTGTCTCATCGAATAAAGTTCCACTCAATCTCCTTGCACTGTCTTAAATTTTATGTTTTTGTTTGTTTTGTTTTTGACACTTACTGAGCATTTACCGTTTGAAGTAACAGCAAGCCTGGTGGCACTTATTTCTCATTATTTCAGTTTTATGTAACAGTGTTTTCTTTCTTGGTCTTGGGGACAAAATGTTAGAGATTCACTACGGTCACTTTGTGGCTGTTAGAGTACTTTTACAATGATGGTGATTCTGATTATAGACCATTTATTTGACACTTTATATTTATGAAGTGCTTCATAACAATTTATCAGTTATATTTGTCCATTAAATTGATTTGAAGTATTTTCAACACATGGCTAATTGACCACTTGTAGGTCATTAAAATGGTGATTTTTATTTAATATTTCGCTTCTCTTTAAGTCAGATAGTTTTTTAAGTGTCTATAATGGAGCTGATATTGAAGGGGAGCAATGAATAAAATACATGAGATTAGTGTAAAATTATTTTAGGTGCATATTCAGAAAGAATCTCAAGCTCTCCCAAGCCGCTGACAGTGATGATGGGGCTTTGTGTTTGGGGAAGGACATTGCCATGCTTCCTCTTACGGTAATACTCTGCTCTAGGTAATCGTATGTGCAATCATAAGCATTATCTGTATAATAAAAATTTTAATACCTCTAGCAGTGCACCCACACACACTGGCTCCCAGGCTCGTTTGTCTGTCTGTGTTCTCACAATCCAAGCCATTTCACATGCATTTCAGGTCGTTTTCTTCTGGGATGACTAGGGTATGGGTGTTCTGTTCTCCCTCCCAGGGTGTTAACTCTCTGAGAGGGTTTACATTTTTGCATTGCCTTCTTGGTTTCCCTTATCCCCATTATTATTATTACTTTCTCATTTAGAAGAGATGTGATGTGCTCCACATTCCTGAATGTGAAGTATTTTAGCCTTTTAGCTGAGGCAGAGGTGCCTTTAATATTATAAAAGGTGTGACAACTAGCGGGCTTCATTTTTGCTAAGTTATTTAGCTCTTTTAGTTGTTGTCACTATAGTAGTTTTTGTAGAGAGTTTTAGAATGTGAACACCAAAACCTGGCTTTGAAATTAGGAGCTCTGTTATGAATGAAAACAGACAAGGGATTCCCAGTGAGAGTTTTTGTACTTGGAACGCAGGGATAGAAGGATGTGTTGTGGGGTTTGTTACCCAGAGCTTTCAGTTCCAGTTTGTAACGCATTGTGTATAAACTTCAATCTTTGGATCTGTGTGATTCATAGCTTTGGACAGTAGGTTTTGGTTTTTGTTTTTAAAAAAAATCATATCTTTATTGATTTCAGAGATGGGAAGGGAGAAGGAGAGATAGAAACATCAATGATGAGAGAGTCATTGATTGGCTGCCTCCTGCACACCCCTGGCTGGGAATTGAGCCCACAACCCAGGCATGTGCCCTGACCGGGAATCAAACCACGATCTCCTGGATCCTAGGTTGATGCTCAACCGCTGAACCATGCCTGGCCGGGCTGGACAGTAGCTCTTTTGAGTCCAGGAATAGCATCCTTCCCATGAACTTAACATTTCATATTGACAAGCACAGAATATGCAGGTCCCTGTTCGCCTGTGGTCCTTGGTTTCCGCAGGTGGCAGCCATCCTGAGCAATGAGCGGACTCTTTAAGCCTGTGTGCCTCATGTAGAATTTCAGTGTAGTATTTAAACAAGATGCAATGACAACTCGAGGACGCATTTGTCCTCTCCTTTTTCCCTCTTCAGAAATGCATATTCTTTGGAATTGTCCAGTGTCAGTTTTTTAATTTAGCTGATTTTTTTCTCAGCTTCTTGGCTGCCGTGAGATAGACCTTGGCACGTGATCCTCCCTTTCTCCACCTGCTTTAAGTTTTAGGCCTGATTTAAGGTCAGACCACAGCCCAGCACCTTGTTCCCTGACCAACCAGGCTTGCAGGGCCATATCTTCGCCCCCTTCACCTGCAACTGGCATTGCCCTCACCCAGCTTAAAACCATGTTGTTAGGGCCCGGCCAGGCATGGCTCAGCAGCTGAGCATCCACCTAGGATCCAGGAGCTCACGGTTGGATTCCCGGTCAGGGCACATGCCTGGGTTGCAGGCTTGACCCCTAGTCAGGAGTGTGCAGGAGGCAGCCGATCAATGACTACTTTGTCATCACTGACTTCTCTCTCCCCCCCCTCCCTTCCTCTCTCTGAAATCAGTAAAGATATATTTAAAAACACAAAAAAAATAAAACCATGTTGTTAGGAGTGATGGCGGCAAGGTACAGGCCTTTTACTTTGGTCCACAGACTTTCACATAATCTTGTTTTTGCCTCTTTTTTCTGTTTTCAGCCATATCCTGGTAATTTTGACGCTAAGTTGTCCTGATACATCTTTGTAGAGGGGGAACCTCTAGCCATCAGCCTGAGTGGAGGGGTGACCTGGCTGTGCAGAATCTTCAGGGGATTGAGAGGTCCAACTGCTTCTTAGATTTTCAACCAGTCTTTTCTCAGTTCAGCCCCACCCATCTCTTGCCTCCACTCCACTGTGTCTCTAGGGTCCAGCTGCCTGAATTGACTTGCTTCTTGCCTTGTCCTCTGTCCTCTGTAGACTCAACTATTTGATGAATGAATAAATAAGTGAATGAATAAGTGAGGTAATATGCTAAGTATGGTTAATGGAGTTTTGTGCCTAAGCCCTTTGTAACAAAAATTGATTCCATGTCAGACATAGGGATGAGAGCCAGAACCAGAGCTGACATGAAAAAGTATCTGGATAGAGGGCCTAGTTTGTTCCCATACAGGTTCCTGGAAAATAAACTTTGGACCAGGTGATCTTATTAGAATTGAGAAATGCTGGCATTCCTAGTATGGCTCCCAACCTCAAAACATTTTTTTTTACATTTGCAGTGGGACAGACCTTTTGAGATTCTAATGAAAGCTGTGGACGCTCAGAAAAATGTACTTGTGTGTGTATACAATTGTTTATGAAATTTCAGACGATTCATGGGCCCTCTTCAAGACAGTTCTTGGGTGGACCTCCTTGGAATTCATGGACCCCAGATCCAAACCCCTGCAGGAAAGATTCTCAGGAGATAGCAGTAGATTTTAGATCTGTCTTGTCCAACATGTAGCTTCTAGTCACACGTGGCTACTTCATTTTAAATTAACTAAAATTACGTTACAGTTTCAGTTCCTCAGTTGCACTCTCTGCAGTCAAGTGCTCAGTAGTCACTTGAGGCTTGTGACCGCTATTTTGACAGTGCCGATACAGAACATTTCCACTCAGGCAGGAAGTTCTTTTGAGCAGCGCTGTTCTAGATGCTCAGATGAGTCAAGAGTTAGTCCCTCAGGCGGTGGAGACCAGAACTCAGATGTTCTTGGAATGTGGGCCAGCAAAATGCAGTTCACTTCGATAAGTAGCTCGATTCCAGGCTGTAAGTTTCACCATTTAATAGTGAGATGAAAGGACATTTTTGATGACTTAGAAACTATCAAGAAAGCACAGTAGGTATCTCAGGCAGGAAGGGACTATAACAGGACTATAGCTGCCTATAAGATCACGGAGAGGGATGGAAGACAGAAGTCATGAGGCCCACAATTGACTCTTATTTTAAGGCCATGGAGTTCCATGGGTAGGAAGCTGTGATCCATGGCCTGCCACTGGCTCCAGCCCCTTTCACAACTACAAAGCCTGTGAGGAAATACTGGGACTGCTGTAGCAGCTTCCAGAGACCCTTGGAGCTTATGAAAAGAAATGGACATACCCAGTCCAGCCGCTAACACTCTGTCTCCTTGCTTGCCAGCAGTAATAATACCAGGAAGTCCTCCTCTGCCTCATTCTGTCCTTCACGGCTCACACGAGTGGATACCAGCAGTGGAACCTATTTTGAACTCAGTACTCTGTCGTGTATGGGAGTCTGGGAGTTTAATTTTTCAGATCTCCATCCCTGCAGGCAGAGAGGAGGGTGGGATTTGGTGCTGAGAGCCACTTAGCCATGGCCAACATTCTCTTTTTCTACTTAATCATAAAAGAAAACTTTGTTTTGTGGAAGTCAAATATACAAGATCTTAGATTACGTAATGAAATGATGGAGGCTAATTCTTTTCAGCGAGTTAGCTGATGAACAGTGAGTTTCATTTTTAACATTAAGTAACAAAACAAGACATACCTTGTTAGCCCTGCTCATACGTTGGGCACATCAGTGGATAAACAGGAGGCATTTTCACACCCCGGATACGGCAGGTTTTGTGCCCTTTTTGTTACTAGCAGTCCCTTTCCTATCTCCATTTCCCCCCCACATTTTTTCTCTTCATCACGTGAAGAAGGTTAATATTCATTTTCCACCTCTCACTCTGGTTGTTCCTTGTTTTTTACTGAAGATGGTTTCCCTTTACGTAAGTTTCCCTACAGTCATTTGTAATTCTCCGTCTCCAGGATGGTTCTGTCCCGTTTCCTCTTTGCAGCATTTGACCTACCTTGATCCCTCCTTCATAGTCTCCCCTCCGTCTTTTTCAGAATACCGGCTGGCCAGCTTTCCCTTTCCCACTGACTTTTCCTTAGATGAGGTTCCTGGTTTCACCTTGGTTCTGCTTTCCTCACATATAAAGGTCAGGATTCTTCAAAGTCTTTTTCCTCCCCGGTGCCCATACAATCTCATCTTTCTCTGTGACTTCAAATAGCGGTTCTGTGCTGACAAATCCATATGTCCACCACTCACAGCAAACACACTCATAACTCCCAAGCTCATCTACCTGCAAAGTGCCTCCATGTGCACATCAGCATTTCCCAACCAGATGTCACTATGTCCCCCCTGCGTTTGCTCATCTCTTCGAGTTTCGGTCTGACCTAATGGCACCATTATTTCACTCAAGTTAGAAACCATGAAGTCATCCAGGTGAGAAGCTCTAGAATAACTCTTGTCTGTTCATACCCCACAGCTCCCATGACCAGGTAGTCACTTTGGTAGCCCAGTGCCCCCTCTGCATCTCTGTCTCTTATCACTGCCACACCCCAGTTTGGGTCTTCATCCCTTACTCTTAGGACTTCAGTAGCCTCCTGCCTGCTTTCTCTACTGCCTTATGGGGCTCTAAGCGTTGGCTTTGTAAAAGTCATTGCCTTCCTTCTAACATGGGCGGAGACTGAATTTCTCATGGAGCTAAGACTCCCATTGTGGCATTTAGCAAGCCCCTCCTGACATATACACCTGGTTCCTAGATGTGTGATCCTGAGTACTTTTTGAGTTTAAAATCTCTTTTCCTATTTTTACAGCTCTATAAAATAGTGATTTTATACAGTATATAATAGTGGTTCTACGTTGTAGGATGGTTCTGGAGATTGGCTGAGAGAATCTATGTCTATAAAGGGGTCAGAGTTGTGTTCGGCCCATAATAGTCACACCAGACCAGTACGTGGAGGAGCAAAAAGAAAGGCAGTGCCTCTTCACTGCACCTTTCCCTCCCTGCACAGACCTTGTGCTCCATCAGAAGAGACCACTCAGGTATCTGTAAATATCCTGATACCGTCATTCGCGCTGTGAGCCATTGCACAGGGCTGTGTTCCCATCCTAGCCTATTGCATCGCACGGTGTTTATGCACAAGTTCATGTGCATTTAGCTCTCTCGGTGTTGCTGAATTGAAGTGAGGAATAAATAAAATCTGTGTTCCTGAATGAGAAAGTGATTTAGGATATAGCAGCTCCTTAGGAACTGCTGTTTTGCAAACCAAATTTTGAAATGGTGAGTGGTATTTTATACCTATAAACTAAAATTTAAAAACTTCTTGGTCATTTTTTTCATATGTTTGGTTCAGTACCAGGAAACTACCTTCCATATTATAATCGACGGGAATCCTACTAGAGTGCACATTCCTGGGGCTCCCACAGACCCAGTTCCTCTGAGTCCCAGGAGCAGAGCCTGGGGATCTGCATTTTAAAGTCGCCCTCCTCAGGTGAGCCATATGCACACTGGAGTTTGTAAAGGACTCTAAGAGATCCGTATGATGGGCAGAGTGTGGCCTGGTTCAAAGAAACGTGTGTGAGCCAATCTCTTCTGTTTAGAAGACCAGGTGCAGAAAAGTGCCCCTTAAGCGTTCTCATAATTTGTAAAAAAGTCAGGTGGTTAATAAGCATTTCTCTAGACTTGCAAAAATGAAACAAAGGAAAATGCAAATGTGAAAATAATTACATTTCTAGTCAGTGCAGGTGGTTTGAAGCCTTTAAAAAGAGGTGTGGCCTGCGTGAGGTATTGTTGGGAGGAGCTGCTTCAGCAGATCAGACTACGGAGCAGAATTTCCTGCACAGTCAGGAGATGGCCCAGCAGTGGGAGCTGTCTGTGGGAGCAAGCCCACATCTGCTTGGTCCCAAAAGCTGATGCTCAGTCGATCAGGTTGTTGGTGGCCAGCAACAGAACTGACTTTGGCTGTCACAGCAAAATGGGAATTTAGGAAGAAGGCCTTTTGATGGAGGCTCCAGGAGGCTTTGCAACAGGAGCAAAAGCAAAGTTTGGACTTTCAAGCTGCTGTTGTGATGAATATGACTTCTGACTGACCACACTCTGGTTCAAGAGGTCTGAGCCCGGCATCATCTGCTTGCAGAGAGAGGGTAAATCTGGCTCCTTCCCCTTCTGTGGTAGGTGGCAGTGGCTGCCTCATAATGGAATTCTGCAGAAGGGATATGGGGCCCTAAGAGGAGTAAGACATGCTAGATAGACCAGAAACAACAAACAACGAGAGAGAGAGAGAGAGAGAGAGAGCAAGAAAGAGAGAGAGAGAGGGGAAAGGAGAGAGGGAGAGAGAGAACTGCCCACCTCAAAGGCCCTGGAGCTAGACCGCTTGGGTTTGAATCCTGGATCCACCACTTGCAGGCCGTTTGATCTTTTTCTGTATCTCGGTTTACTAATCTATAAAGTGGGGATGAAAATAGTCCCTATCTCTTACGGTTGTGGTGAAGATTAAACACTTGGGAAAGTGTCTGGCCTGTAGTAAGTGCTGTAAGTATTTGCAGTCCTGTGAGTGTATATGTCTCTTTCTCCACACACATTTAGTCCCATTTCTGTGGTTTTCCTTTAGGTTGTCTGTTTTCTATCATATCTGGATCTTGCCAGCCACAGTTTTGCTACCCTCTTTATTCCTTGGTAATTTAGCTTTGGAGCTGACAAAGGGATACTCTAAAATCCTGTTACTAGGTGGGTACATGCCGACGGAAGGAAGCGTGACGGGTAGCCCAGGGGGTTTCCAGCGTCCCGTTCTTGCTAGCTCACCATAATCTACTAGCTCTTCATTCTTCTTAATCGCACACTGCACCCATCACTATTTGGTGTGACCTTTAACTATTAATGAGGGTACTGAACAAGGTTAACTTGTTTCCTTAAATACCTTTGCCTTTTTTCCCATCCCAGCTTTTAACTGAGATGGAGGGGTCCTTCCAGTTCTATTACTGGAGTCAATGAAAATCAATTGCCTTTCTCTCAGTTGGCTCTCAGTCTCTTTCCTCACATCCCTCTTGACTCCAGTCCCCCAGTAGCATCTGCTACTCCTGTGCTTGCTCGCCCAGGCTTGTTCTTGTCCACAGTTTGCTGGGAATGAAGCAATTATGTAGTAGGAATGCGATAGGGTTGTGTTTCTAAGATTTCAGTGCCAGCACAAGCCATCTCTTTTTTTTCATCCTGATATTCTGAATTGAACAGGTCACATTTGATTGCAGTGCCCTGAGTCATCTGCTAGATCAGACCATGACACAGTCTCTGTAATTAGAAGGGCAAGTGGAATTTTGTAGAAGTGGAGGGTAGATGCTGCTCTGAGGACACAGTCTCAGGGTACAGAAAATTGAAATACTATTTTATGGTTCCAAAGTGATTCTTACAAATTTATATGCTTGTACATTTGCTTTGTGAGTATGGAAAGTCTTTCTCCTCTTAGCAGTGAAATAAAGCATAGTTTAGCTTTATTCCCTTTTAAGGTAACTTGTCCTTCATTAATCTGACCTCTGTGGCAAGACTGTGTTCATGTGTGAGACACCTTTCCTTTCTGAATACCTTGTGTTGTGTTGTTACTGTGATGATAGTGAGGTTGTCATTGTAAAATCAGTAATTCATTCACAAGGGCTCAAAACACATGAAAGTATCTGGTCAGATTCACTCTCCCACTCCTGTCCCCCCAACCTACACCCACTCAGTTCTTTTCCCAGCAGACACCCACTGTATTAGTATTTTTCTTTTCCTTTTATATTTATTTCATGCACATATAAATATATGTTACTTCCCCCTTTTTAAGCAGATGGTAGCACACTATATATACAGAGTGTTCCGTACCCTGTTGAACACTGTGTATTCAACTATTCATACTCTTTTTACATATAAGTATATAAAGAGGTTTCTTATACTTTTTATAGTGGCAGAATATTCCATCTTGTGGATGTGTGTTTATTTAAGTTCTTCCTCATAGATGGAGATTTAGGCTTCCTGATGGTTTTTGAGATGAAGGGTCTGGATAAGAATGAATAAGTAAAATCCATATTGACTTGATGCAGCAGAATTGAAGTCAGAGATTGAGCATGGTCTTGTGTCATTTATAAGAGATTTTTCTATGAAATGATAAAAACATCACAGTGGTCCTTAGTGGAACATCTAGATTTGCACAGGTGGTTTTGGCAGTCCCAGAATAACCAAGAAAAGAGCATTGTTTACCTTTTTAATGAATCATTTTGTAGGCTACTGGGTCTCTAATCCTGGAAAATAAGGGGCTATGTTCTAAAAGACTATTCTGAATCCAGCCAGATGTATCAATATTCATACAATTGATAAAGGGAAATAAAGAATTGGTACCCATTATTCAGAACAGGATTGGGAAAGTTTCAGGCTCAGGAAAACTTTCTTGGGGGATAAAGAACCCACTTTTCCATTAGTTCTTGTTTAATACATGCCTTAATGGACTAGATTTGGGGGGTGGAAGAAAGGCAGGATTATAACTTTCTTGAGGATGTGGTAGCTGACACAGTGTGGCTCATAAATATTTGCGTAATTGAATGGAAAGCATGATCAAAGAATTTTAAAGTACTGTAAAGACAGACTTAGAAATGCATTAATGTATACATTCTTAAAGGGTGTATATATTAAAACATTAGTATGATGTGATGTTTGAACTAGCAGAACATTGGGAGGCAAAAGTCATAGTTCAGGAAGGAATAAGCTATGAAGTTCAGTTTATGCTGCTTTTTGAAGTACTCCTTTGACTTTGAAAATCTTATTTGTACCTAAACATCAGTCTGGAAATAGAAATATATCTTTTAGATGAATTCAGCCTGTTAGCAAACTTGTTACATCGCTAAGAAACACAAGCTATTTTTGTGAGTCTGAAAATGAGAGCATCTTCATCCCGTGTATTGGGGAAACAGCCCAAAGACCCTCTTCATTGCACCCTTCGGAGAATTGTGTGCCCTTGGGGACAAGAAAAATCACTTCCTTTTGAAGCTACTTGGAGGGTTTTTTTTAACCTCTTGTTTGTGCTGGGTTTCTTCTTATTTACTTGATGATTTCTTCGACAAATAGGTTAAATATTGACCTTAAACAAATAGAGGACCAGATATTTCTCCATCAAAATGGGTTTATTCAGGAACAACAGTGAACTGCAGTTTGGGATATATGATCGCGGAAGTTCAGAAACAAAGGAGAGCGACAGTGTTTTATGGAGTTGGGAGGGGCTGTTGCCAAGGAAGAGTCCACTGGAGGCTACTGAGAGTCCAGCTATAGAGGCTTCTCATTGGCTGAGCTATTCAGTCTCTCATTGGCTGAGCTGTTACTGGGCAAGGAAGAGTCTTCCTCCTGCGGAGGTAGTGAAGTAGTACCACTTGCTGTCAGGGATGCAGGTGCCCCGCTTCTTGTTGGGGGCCATAGTGAGTGCGGGTTGAGCGACACTTGTGTGAGAGTTTTCTATTCTAACCCCCATTTTATTTTATTATTTTACTTTTTATTTTTATCGTTTTATTTTATTTATATTTTATTTTATATATATTTTTATTTATATTTTCATTTTATTATTTTATTATTTTTTGGCTTTTAAACAACAGAAATTTATTTCTCACAGTTCTGGAAGGTGGGGTCTAAGCTCAGGGTGCCAGCGTGGAATGGCTCTGGTGAAGGCCCTCTTCCGGAACTCTGACTACCACTGCTCCTTGGGTCCTCACATGGCTGAACGGCCAGGAGAGCTCTGTGGGGTCTCTCTTCTAAGGCCACTAATCCCCTCATGAGGACTCCATCCTCATGACCTAATCACCCCCACTGGCTCCACCTCCTAGTACTATTACCTTGCAATTAGGCTTTTTTAAACCTCCGTTTTAAATGAGGTACCTGTTAGCCCTGACTGGGTAGCTAAGTTGTTTAGAGTGTTGTCCCGATACCCTTAAGGTTGAGGGTTCGACCCCAGTCAGGGCACACACAAGAATCAACCAATGAATATATAAATAAGTGGAACAATAAATCGATGTTTCTCTCTCTCTCTCTACCCCACCTCAAATCAATTAAAAAAATTTAAATGAGGTTTCTGTTTATTTTCACAGTTGAGTCGTATGAGAAACGATTTCTATTCATTCAACCGTGTTGAAAAGTAATCCCTGTAAACACGCTTGCATTTATTTAGCTTATATATATTTTAAATTATGGAAGAATTAAGCAAAGAGTAAGTTAAGATTTATAATCACAATAATTGCTTTCTTTGAAGTGACTGATGGCGATGATCATATGTGTGTTTAAGAACCTGCACTCAGTACTCTCTTCAGCAGCACATATACCTGAATCTGCAGTCAGGTGTTCAGGGTACTTTATATGCACCGATATCTTGGTTTAACACTAAATTGGGAACCCACATTTATCAAATAACATACTCTGTTTTCACAATATCTGCTTTAGGATGACAGTTAAGGGGTTGGGAGCCAATATAATGTCGCTAACATCCAAATTAAAACGGTTAGGACCATTTTGTGTTTGCTGGTATTTAGCTGTATGAAGTTACGTTTTTGAGGCGATACAGTTAAAAATTCATCTGGTGTCGTGTGACAGCCTGGATGTGTGAGGGGCTCTCCTGTGTCATTTTCATCTTGGTTCTCAGTATAGAAACCAAAGCAAAGCAAGATTAAGCAGCCAGAGCCCGTTGTTCACTCTCTATTAATAGAGCCCTCTCTTTTGATTCTTGGTTCAAGACTATCTTCTCTCAAAGTGTTTTTTTTTTTAAGGACTATTGATTTGGAGTAGGTGTTTCTTCTTTTCATTAGCTTTCTGGGTTCCAATTTTATTCTCTCAGTAGCTAGAACTTCTTGAAATTGTAGCTAATAACTATATCCAGATCTCGCCCTTTCAGAGGCTCAGCTGTGATGCTGATGTATCGCAGGGCATTGTTTATGATTATGAAACAGGAGGTAGGCAGACCCACACTAAAAAGACAGTGCTACCTAAGTGATTTTTGTGTGACATGGCAAAGCCTACAGGCCACAAACTGAGCTCAAAATAAGTAACTCGAACTTACACGGGAACACATTCCCTAGAGAAATTGTGTCGATTGTGTTCACTGCTCGTAACTGGTGTTATAGAGTCTGACTAGTTCTTTTTAACAGTCTTGTTTAACTTTCATTAATTAAAGGTTGACCTTTGCTTGATGTTGGGTGAAGAATAAACATGGTGGCTTAAATGTGTGCCCTGTGGCCTCCACCCCAAGCTCAGCCACATTTATTTAATTTCAAAGCTATTCTTGGAAAGGAAAGACTTGTTCCCTTTTCTAGCTTTTCTGGCCCTGAGGCCACTTGTTTCTAGGTTATTTCCTCCTCCCATTTTCAGTGGGATGTATCTCTTTTCCAAACCCCCACTCTTTTTGAACCCCTTGTACTCTTTGCTGTTTTATATTTCAGACATTTGTATCTGTCCTAAGACTATTGTTGGTTTTGTGATTAATATCCAGGAGAATGTTTTTCTCAGTCTCAGGGAAGCTGAGTATCCTCAGTATTTTTTTCAGTAAAACCTGTTTTTTTGACTTTTCAATGCAGGTCTGCAGACTCCTGCTCCAGAGTTTATTGTTGACGTTGAATCCATGGACATCTTCCCAGTGGGCTGGTGTGAAGCGAATTCTTACCCTTTGACCACACCACACAAAACAGTCTGTAAGTATCACCTCGTTTGGAGCCCAGATGGATAAGCTCTGGGTTTGGGTGAATAAATAGGTGGTTCTGTAAAGATAGGATAGCCAAGTTGTTAAAATAGAAAAGATTTTCCACAGAGCACAGAATTTTTTCAAAATCTCATTTATCCTTTAAGTGTCTGCGTGAGATACACATTTCAAGGCTGACAAACTAAGTCACAGTGATGGGACAATTGAAGGTCACAGAGAAGCAAAAAAAAAAATATCTGGAATAGTCACTCTGTTTTTTATACAATTTATTATTTTGATTAAAAAATTAAACTAAGTACTATATTTTTGTATTATCATATCTGAGAAAGGACTACTTTTTCTCATGAGGTTTACCCCCAAAATCTCATAATTGGTCCCAATAATTTACTGACATAGATTTAAATACTTAACTACTCTTAGCATTAACTAACTGGTGAGATTTCAACTGTACTTTGAAAAGAGCATTATATCACATCCTTCTGATCCCAGAAATACCAACTTATATGCTTTTTTTTGGTTTTTTGTTTGTTTTTTTATTTCAGAGAGAGGAAAGAGAGAGAGGAACATCAGTGATGAGAAAGCATTATTGATCCGATGCCTCCTACAGGCCCCCTACTGGGAATGGAGCCTGAAACCTGGGCATGTGCCCTGATTGGTTCATGGGTGACGATCACCCACTGAGCCACACCGACTGGGCAGAAATACCAACTAAAACAGTATTAGTGGGGGGAAAAACAGTATTAGTGGTTAAGCAATTCAGCAACACACACACTAAATATATACAACGGTGTGTTTTAACATACATTTTATAAGCATTATCTTGAAAAGGTATCATTTAAAACTCTTCAAACTTAATAAATCTTGGCATTATTCAACCATAGGTGTATCAAAAATACTATTTCAAAGTATAGGTCCTTAAAGACAAAGGGTTTTGCCCGGCCGGGCGTGGCTCAGCGGTTGAGTGTCGACCTAGGATCCAGGCAATCGGGGTTCGATTCCCGATCAGGGCACATGCCCGGGTTGCGGGCTCGATCCCTAGTTGGGGGCGTGCAGGAGGCAGCCGATCAATGACTCTCTCATCATTGATGTTTCTATCTCTCTCTCCTTCTCCTTTCCTCTCTCTGAAATCATAAAGATATATTTAAAAAATAAAAAAGATAAAGGGTTTTAATTTTTTGTGAAATAGATTATATTTCTCATATTTTTGATATTACATGCTAGCTTTACTTTCTAGCAGTATACTAGAATGTACACTATATGTATAATACATGTATTATATGGATAACTTATGTAGAATCTCAGAACAATGCTATAGAGAAAGTTCCATCTCACAGTTGACCTTTCATTTCCTGATGTCAGCTGATTTTGAAGGGAACCTAGAGTCCTCCTATTCGATATTCATCAAGAGTAGGGTGGGACAGTGTGTGAAATAAAGAAGATAGTTGCTATTTTGGACACAGTGGATGTTAAGGGATTCTTCTCCCCCACATACCATACTGCTCCATGAGTCTGATCCAATGAGAGTAATATCTTCCCCTCACTTAAAAATATTTCTAAAAATGCCCTGGCTAGTGTGGGCTCAGTTGGTTGGAGCATTGTCTTGTACACCAAAAGGTGGCAGGTTCTATTCTCGGTCAGGCACGTACCCAGGTTTTGGATTCAATCCCTGGTCAGGGCGCCTTTGGGGGACAATCTCTCTCCCCCCCCCCCTCTCTCTCTCTCTCTCTTTCTCAAATCAATAAAAACATACCTTCAGGTGAGGAATAAAAATGTTTCTAAAATTTTGAACTCAGGATAATTATTTCAATCTCAAGGCATTCATTTTTATTTTTCCCTCTAAATCTGAACCCACCAAACTTGACAGCTTTAGAAGTTTTGTTGGGATTGATTTTTGCTTATGTTGGAATATTTAGGAATACCTGTGCCAAAATTAATAGATCCCAGAAGCTCTGGTCTGTCTTTGTTAAGGTGGTTTAATCAATTATAAATATGAAATGGAAATGTTCTTTTCCAAAAAATTATTATTGACTGGTTTATGTTACTACTTGACAGACACATTTGGTAAGTACCAATCCTTCTTTCAATAATAAAATATTTTAGTTTAAAACATGCCTGTAATCCTAATTTGGGAGTAGCGGTATGGTAACATTGTTTGACTTATCACACTTTCTTTGGGGAAAAATGTCATCCGGATAATCGTGCTTGCAACAATTTATCTTACCAGGTGTGTTCATGTGAGGTATGATATGTGTGCCGTTTTCCTTTCTTATTAAATCACATTTTAAAACGAAGTAGACAGTGTGTAGTGATAAGATTAAATGTACTAAATTCTATTTAGACCTCATTTCTGATAAGTCAAAGTCTATTTTATGCTAGAAGAAATTAAGATAAAATTGTGGCATGAATGAAATAACTTGCAGTATTTAAATTGTTACTTTAAAACTGACAGTTTTACACTAAGCCATTTTTAAAAAATGCTTTTGCCCGAGTAGCTAACTGAACTGATTTTTCTTTTTGCCTGTTTTATAGCACAAAAGAAGAGAAAGATTGCAGTTGTGCAACCAGAAAAACAGTAAGATTTTCCTTTCTCTTCCTTTCCTTTTTTGTTGCTGTTTAGTTTTCAAAAACTAAGTGAAAAACTAGGGAGTGTCTTTATAAAGAATGGGAAGCGTGGCTGTTGTTATTGGAGTTAGTTCGCACTTAGCACAGTAGTACAGATAACAATAAAATATATCTACTGTGATTTATTTTGCACCTGTTGTGTGCTGGGCACAGCGCATGCTTCTAAAGGAACTTCTCCAGATTGTAACTTCCCACTTTGATTCCACTTCAGTATACCTGAAGGACACCCCAGTGGCGCACATTACTAGCAGTGGCTCTCTGGGACAGTGGTTCTTAATGCCCGAGAGGCCACGCAGCCCTACCCAGCATGTTCCCCATCACTAGTCACAGGCAAGCCTGGTGGGAGAGACTCCAGGCTGCTGCCCAGCTTGGCTACCTCCCAGCTGGGTGACCTTTTCAAGTTGCTTTAGTTTTTTTTCATCTCAGTATCTTCATTTGTAAAATACCTATTTCTTGGGGGTTTTAGGATGGTTAAATTAGATTCCGTGTGTGAAATTTGTAGGCCCTGCATTGTTGAATAAATATCGATTATCTCCCATTTTAAGTGTAATTTTATGAGGAAAGAGGGTGTTTGGGCAGCGTGTGTAGATGCCAGCAGTATGTTTTTGGAAACTTGTAACTGCGGGTAACATTTCATATATTGGAAAACATCTAAAATATACTAAAATACATATCCCTTGCCAAGCCTTTCTATTTTCCTAATATACTGGTGGAAATGAAATTGAAAACAGCATTTTTCATGTACCCAAGTTTAAATTGAAATAAAATGAAATTGAATAATAACTACATTGTTATTGGACAAATACCCATTTGTGGGTATTTCTTGAGCATTCATTTCCAAACAGTGTATTAGGCTAATAATCTGACTTCAGTTTTATCTGGATAACATTGAAATAGAGAATAAATAATAAAGTAATAATTTTATTGTTGAATCCAAATTTGAATTCCTAACTCCTAAATTTGCAGTCCGTGGATCCCTGGATTTCACCCTTTCTTTATACCAGTCCCCTAGACTGCTTGTCAAACACAGACAACTTGGCTCCCATCTCGTCTCCAAAATTTCTGACTTAGCCTGTGTAACAAGTTCCCAAGTAGCACTGATCTGCCAATTTGGGCACCCCCACTTTGGGAACCAATGCCATAGATGACCCAACCAACTAATATCTCTCATATTGATTTACTTTGACTTTATGTAGCTTTTCAAGTGTGGTTTTTACCCAGCCAACTTGGATTCCCCTGTAAAACCCATTCTACTTTCCCCCCCTAAGGCTACATATCTTTGTATTTATTCAGCAACTTTTTATTGATCTATAATGTAGACTTTTGTCCTAGAATAAGCCTCATCAGTGGGTAGGTTTTCTTTGAAGATCTTGTTTTCAGTGTGGCTATGACACACACAAGCACAATCACCCAAAATCAAAGGTCTGTAGAAAGTGGTTTTCAATTAGACATTAGAGAGAAATCTGACTTTAATTAAAGTCAATGTCAGTTGATGTTTCTTCATGTCTAAGATATAATTAAGGACATTATTATAATTCTATAACATGAGACCAGCCCAGGAGTGACCTAGAAGAACCTCATTGATCAGCGATGACCCCTCGAGGGTCAGATGTCTTAGGGTTATTACAAGAATTTGAGAACAACCTGTCTAAATGATCTTTTTATGTCTTCTTGCTGATGTTGCTGCTAGATGCACACATCCTATCTTACTAGGCAGCTTAGATTTTTGTAATAGTCATTTTACATTATAAAAAGACTTTGGAATGTAATGGTTTCTTCTACAGTGTGTGACCCATAAGAGTTATTTTCTTTATCAACAGATTGACATCCACAGTGCCTGTTGAGAAAATACCTCATGACCTTTGTTTATTCCCTCACCTAGAAACCACAGGTAAGTGAGCCCATTTAGGGCTTTCTGTCACTTCCCATTTTTTCATTGTGAGTGGAAACATGCACGTATTTTTAGGTCAATATGTGAATATCTCAGCTTTGAGCTTTTTCTCTTTTACTCTGTTGCTACTTATTAACAGATACCTACTCTTATAAAAAAAAGGCTTTTCTAAGCTAAATCCTTTGTGCTTCTTTTTTTCTGCTTCTTGGTCATTAGCTCTAGACAGTTCTCTTGGTCTGCAGGGAGAGGGCCCATGTGCTAATTAGAAATTATGAGCCCAGTTAAGTTTGTGTATCATGGAAAATCATGTGGAAAAAGGAGTGGAAAGTAATCACTATTAGGCATTCCTTTTTGATATTTTATGCCAGTCCCACTTGAATTTTTATAGTAGTGGTTAATACAGAAGTCTCTGTGGGCTTTTAAATTGTTTCTTAAAGCCCTCTGTGAATAATACATATTTTTTAATGTATAAAGTCCTGCATCTTACAGTAATCTTTGAAAACGCAAGTGTGAATTACCCTTTGACCACAAATCTGATTATAGACTTGTTCATACATTAAGTAATATATTTTGATTAAGAATTCTATTTGCTACTCAAAGTGAAACCTGCTCTGAATTCTAGGATTAAAACCTATATGCTGTGGAAAAATCCTATTAGTTGAAGTTATCTTTGTCTTCAGAAAGCAGTTTTATGAGTAGACTTACTAAAATTGTTTTTCCCTAAACGTGTGGGCAGAGTAATCCTACCAAAAAATTTCCATGTAAATGCAATTGTGGACTTAATTTTTTTGCCTGTTGTATATACAATTTAAACTTCAAAATGGTTTTGAAAGAACCGTGTCTGCAACTCTTTCAGAGTCTGTAATTGTTGTTTCACTCCCTCTTCTTACTGTTGGTTTTTAGTTGAAATTCCATGAGAACAAAACTTTCTGGACTGCTAAATTACCATCTTAATTACAACAGCTTTTATACAGAAATACCACTGTGAGTGTAGCTTAGCTTGGGGCAAGGTGAGAGAGCCTGAGTCTCTTAGCTGAAAGTGAAGCCTCTTTCTGTGTTTTTAGGCACCGAGAAGCTTTAGGATAATATTTTATCATTTAGTCAGTCTACTTTTTTCCCATGGCAGCTGGAGATATAGCTAGACCAACAAGGCTCCTGGTTTACTTTCTAAGTTGAAAGAATAATAACAGAAATGCAAATTTGAGCCCCTGTAAGGAGCTTTTCAAGGCCATCAGGTTCGCAAACCAAAGAAGGCCTGCAGTCCCTCGTGTTGGCCTGGGTGTGGGAGACCAGGAGCTCTTACACAGTGCTTGTTCGAGTGTCTTGTGGGTTAGTCATTGAGAGAACAGCTCGGCCATGTCTAGTAAAACTAAAGCTACTCAGACCCCATGGCCGCGCAACTCTACTCCTTGTTACATACTTGGGAGACTCTCTGGTCCTTAAGCAGAAGTCGATTTTTACAGTTGAATTCATTAAAACACTGCTGGTAACATTGGGAAAGGGGAAGCAACTCGATGTCCATCAATAAGAGAATGAAAACTCAACTGTAATATATTCCAACAATGGAATAATAACCAGAACTGAAAATGAAAAAATGATTCCAGGTAACCTCTAACCAACGTGGGTGGGTCTCAGAAACTTCATGTTGCACCAATAGAATGTTGCCGAAAACCTTTTATGAAATATTCTAAAAATATATATTGCTTGTTGTTACATACATACATGTATATGTGTGTGCTAGAACTTACAGACACGTGGGAACGATAAATACCAGCGCAGGGCAGCGGGTACCTCTGGGAGGGGTTTCTGGGGTAGGACACACAGGAGAACTTAGCTGTGCAACCTGATTTTTTTTTTTCCTTAAGCCTCACCCCGATCCCTTAGTTACGATTGTCTTAGTTTTTGCATGTTTTGTGTGTCTTGAATACTGCATAATAAACAGAAGATTTCTTTTATATGGTAGAAAGATAATCAGAATTTCTAAGGTAGTACTGTGTCTGTGAAACGTTCTAATGTTAAGACACAGTGCGCCTCTGGGTAGTTTTGCCAACCAAACGGACTGAGCAAGCCTTTTGTTGGTTCCTAAAGCGTCCGCTGTGCTGCTCTCCACACAGGCACTGTCAACGGGAAGTATTGCTGTCCGCAGCTCTTCATCAATCACAGGTGTTTCTCGGGCCCGTACCTCAACAAGGGGAGGATCGCAGAGCTGCCTCAGTCGGTGGGGCCGGGCAAATGCGTGCTGGTTCTTAAAGAGGTAAAGTGCTTTCGTAGTCCCACGTGGCTTATTTCCACAGGTGTTTAAGGTTTAGGGCCATTTCTGAAGGAGATAGTAGAAATGTGAATCAATTCAGGGGACGTTTACCAAGCCCCTCCTTTCTCAGTACTGTGGCCTGGAAGCTGGTCATATGAAGATGGAAAATGGTGTTTCTGCCCATGAAAGACCCACAGTCTAGTGGGAGGGATGCACATACATGTACATACCATCCTCCGAGTCAGGGGAAACATTACGCTAGGTTTGAATAGAGCTTCGGGAAGGCAGAGGAGGGATCAGTTGTGCCTGGAGTGAGGGCTCAGAGCTGGAGGGAAACCGTTTCCCCGAAGAGGTAAGTAGCTTGGAAGGGTAAAAGAAAGGGCTTCCTGTGACAGGAGAGGGTATGGTTAAGAATGAACTCTCCTCAGCCGGGTAGGAGCGGCGTCTTGGTTCCCTCCCTTGCAGAACGAGCACAGCGCCTGCTGGTAGGAGGTGCGTGAAGGATGCTTCCGTGGGCTCTGGGCACTCGCATGAGGTTTGTGCTGTGGCTGGATCCAGACAAAGCCCCGCCCGCTCATCACTTTGATGGTACCATTTCCCATTTCTCAACCTGCCTTTGGGAAACAACCTGCAGGTAGAGGTGAAGCCTAATTACGCTGGTGGAGGTTTCCCTCTGTTACATTTTTATAGCTCAGCCCCAGACAGTGTTTGGAGACGGACTGGAATTTTGGAACCATTTCTGAACTGCTCTTGAACTGTCAGCGTTTTTCACACACATCAGTGCTTTCTCTTAAGAAAAGGGACGCCGCATATGTCTTCTTTATCGCCCCTGTACTATGATGAATGTGTTTTAATCCCTTGGGCACAACAATTCCTTTATCCATTGAACAAATGTTGATAAGGCAACTCTGAGGAGCCAGGCACTGCATGAAGTAGTAGGTCCCCAAATCACCTGCCCTCTGCTTGTTTGGTTCTCATGTTCCTCTTGGGAAGATGACATGATTCTGAGCTTGGTGTACAGTCAGGTGAGTTTATAATAGAGACAGGAGCAAAGTGTTCTGGGAGCACAGGGAGGAAGTGACAAAGACATGCCAAGTGACACTTGCTCTGGGTTAGGTGAAGTAAGGTGGAAGTTCAGGGTGATGTCTGGGAAAAGAGAGAATCATGTATGGCTGGAAGATAGGATAGGTCCTTAGACTGGGGATAATTCGTGGGTGTAAAAGAGTGTTTGGAAAAGAAAATATCCCATCTTGCAGGGTTACCTCTGAAAGGCAGCAGCGATGTGGGTAAGCGGTAGGTACGACCACTGGTTAACAACTCTATAAACTAGTGCAGTCCCTACAGGTGTTAGACTCAATCGGGGAACCCAAACCAGGATTACCTGTAAGAATTTCTGTCACCACATAAACTAAGACCCTTGAATTGAGAACTGACTCTTCAGTCTGCCCGTGCTTCCGGGCTGAGTGCATTTTTGCTCCAGCGGTGTTGTATGCCTGAATTGGTGCCTGCCTTCATTGTGAGTGATCAGAACAGAACACGGAAGCTGCTAAAAATGCAGTGAACTGATGGGTTTCTTTGAAGCCGCCTGCAAGCTCCTGTACACTGCACATCCAGTTATTAAAATGAGCTCCTCGGTCACCTGCCGGCTCTGTTAACAAGCAAGATGACCTTAGGTTCCATCTCTCTTTAGCGGTTGGTTATTTTACTTTTACTACATGATTTTTTTAAGTCAAAAGTAGTTATCCCTGATCAATTCTCCGATAAGTACCAGCAGCCAGATTTAAAAGCCAGGCCAGAGCAGTTTTCTGATGACAAAACTAGTTTTCTGCTGATGTTCAGAAAATGCATGAGGCAGGAAGGGAAAAAAAAAATAAAAAGCCAGCACTTCAGTTCTGGGAGTGCAAGAAAAATGTAAGTTCTGCCAAGCCAATATTTATGCTAATGCTCTTCCTTCAGCACCAGAACCTCTGTGTGGTTTTAAATTTCATTTTACTTTGAGAGAATGAGGTAATTGGAGCAAAGACAGAGTGCATTTGCTTTTTCAGGCCATCGGTGCTGTTAGCAGTTACAGGTTTTCATATCTTTGGAAAGTGTAAAGTGATAGTGCCTTCTCTCTGCCTGGTCTGCTGGAAGCAGATAACGTCTGTGGGTTTCGGTGCAGAGCCGGCCTGTGCAGAGCTGAAATGCTGGCCGAAAAGAGGGGTCCTGAGCTCAGAGGGCAGTGTCCCAGAGAGGAGGAAGTTTCTGGCAGAAGTGATTATTAATGTGTGTCTTTACTCACCTCTGGTCAGTGAGCATGCTGAGCATTGGACTTGAGTGATGTTTTGAAGTGCTAAGAACTGTGACTGGCTCAGTCCTAGGAAGGGTGCCACCAAGGCAGGAAGGTGACCTCTAAGGAGCTGGGGCCAGAGCCAGAAGGTGGCAGTCAACTTTGGTCATCCCACATAAGGAAAGAACAAGCAGGCCTGGGGCTGGGGTTGGGGATGAGCCTGTTGATTCCCCCTCAGAGGCTGGGGCATTGCAATGGGATCCTGGACCCTGTTGCATGGAGGGTGGGACCTGTGAGTACAGACAATAAGTGGTGGTCGTTATCATAAATCAAACCTGTATCTCAGTATGATCATTGTCAACCAGGACTGTCCTTTCCTATCCCAAATACTTTCTCCTGCACGCCTGCTTCAGGAATGCCAAGGTGTCCCAAATACACACACAGACTGCAGATCTACGTGAGCCCTTGGCAAAGTTACCAGGTTTTGTATCCCAAGCCTGCCACACCTCAGAGGTTGTTATTGTCACTCTTATTGGCCATTCACAAGGGTTTTCGGGAAATTTCTGCTTTATGCTTTCTATGCAGTCTCCTTAACCACCAGGTCTATGCTACTTACTTCATACCCAGAGAAATAAGGCAGGTGCCGCGTGCTTGTGTCCATGTGTGAAAGAGACATTAAATGAGTGAGCCAGCCTGAGTGCAGTAGAGAAAAGGAGCGTGGAGCATGTAATGATGTATTTACTCACGTCATTGTGTCCTGCCATGAAAGGGCCATCTTCTGATGGACACGATGAAATGGGAAAACAGCCACCAAGTCCTGGTGGCAGAAATGACTCTGAATACACGAGCTCGGGAAGAATTGTAGAGATTCTGTTTTTATTGAGACTCTAAGGGCCATGGAGTAAAGGCAGCATAGCAGCATAATGCTCCTGGGGGCTTATAGAGATTGGAGAAGCATCCGCGGTCTTTCTTTTCTTTTTCTTTTTTAAAAAAATATATCTTAATTGATTTCAGAGAGAGGAAGGGAAAGGGAGACAGAGAGGTAGAAACATCAATGATGAGAGAGTCATTGATCGGCTGCCTCCTGCACGCCCCTGAGTGGGGATGGAGCCTGCAGCCCGGGCATGTGCCCCGACCGGGAATCGAGTGGAGATCTCCTGGTCGATGCTCAACCACTGAGCCACGCCTGGCCAGGCTGTGGTTTTTCTTAAACATTACTTGGTTTAAGTTATTTAAAGCCAGTATGTAACCTCTATTTTTAGCAAAAGGGAGAAACCTGTCATTTCCAGGGGGAATCTCTGGGAATCCTTTTTCACGTTGCCCATCACCTTTTCATGTGTGACACTCACAGTTGCTGTGGAATGGGCTGGGTTGGCAGCGGAAACGACCTCCATTTTACGTGCTGCTGTTTGGCAGCATGGACCGGTCGTTTAAGGGATGAACAGTTTGAGTGCCGACACTACATGAAAGGGAAGGAGTGGGAGAAGGAAGCTGACATTCACTGAGGAGCTCCTGTGCACCAAACACTATTGTGGTGTTTGCTCCTTCCACTGCTGGTAACACTCATGCTCTTTTCCCCTTTGTCTCTTCCTCCCTCTGATTATTCCTCCCTCTTACCCATACTGACCCACTGACCATTTTCTGAACAAACTGTTGTGCTGGATGGAGCAGGGGTAAGAGAGCAAAGAGACGTTGCAGGACCAGGCAGTGGAGTGCACTATCAGCTTGCTCAGAGGTCCAGAAAGACGGACATACTCACTGGATTTAACGTCAGGTCATCAGTGCCCTTTCCCAAAGCATTTTTGTGTAGTGGCTAGAGAGGAAACTAGATTTGGGTAGGTTGAGAATTGAATTGAAGATGAATAATTTGACAGTATAATTATTTTTTGTGAGATGTTTGGTTCTGAGAAAGAAGCAGTAATAAGAAAAGTCAAGGAGCTTCTAAAGAAAGTTATTTCACAAAGATGCGAGACAAGTATCAGTATGGGCCAATGGGGATAGAGAGACCAAAAGCACAGGAGAGTTTATCTTATGGGTTGAGGGGGCTGCATTGATATTAGGAAGAGGGTTACCTTTAAATATTTTGTTATGCAAAATTTTTATCACCTTTATTTCTCATAATATCCCTGTTGTAGAAAAGAAAAATTTTCCCCTCTAGTTTCTTAAATTCAGTGGCTGAGTCCTGCAAATTAAAATGACAAAAGACAGATTAACTGGAGAAAGTGTTTATTTTGAATGCACACAAGCCTCACAGAAAGGAAGTGAAATATTCTTACATACCATTTTAACAAAAGGCAATAAATTAAGGAGACGCAATAAGGCAAAGGAAAAGGGGTTTGGGCTTCTAGGGGTGGTATTGCGGGAAGGTAAATATGCTGGGGAAACTACTGGAATATAATAAGGGCTCTTTTAGTAGGTTTGTTTGTGCAGAGTCACCTCTGTGCCATCTTTCTTCTTCCTGTGACAAGGGTGGTTCTCTTTCTGGTATGGGAGAGATGAGACGAATGTCTTCACAAAGGGAAATTTATGCCCTGCTCTTGGGCAGAAAAGGGGAGAGCAGAGGGTTCCTCTTGTGTCTGCTGTTTTTCACTTGCCTTCCTGCAAAATAATCCATTGTCAAAGTGGCATATTCTGAGGTGGTGCGTTCTGACCCCCTTCGTTATGAACCAGGTAAATGGCAGTGCCCCCACTATACAGAGGAGGAGACTTAAACATCCTGCTTAAGGACTCAGGGCTTCTAAGGGATGGAACTGGGATTTGATTTGGAATCTGTGTATTTACAAAGGTTATTGCCTTTCTGCTATATAACTGTATGGGGACTTCTGTGTAGAAGTATGTTCTCAACAAACATTTCATGATCTCCAAGAGGTTGAGTGAGGCATTGCTCCAGCATGAATTATGTCCTGCTAGTTCATGGGAGGCAGGGTCCATGCTCCACATTCTGATCAAGAGCATCATGAACTGCAATGTTTAGCAAGTACAGTGATTCAGTCTAACTCTGGGTAGTGATAACAGCTGCCAACTTAGTCACTGTCCTGGACGTAACAACAATACACTAAGATGCCATGTACACAAAAATTACTTAGCTCACAATTCTAAAGTTTTACAGGGAGCCTATTGAATTCGGAGACAAATGATGTGGCATTGGGAAAAGTCATGGGGAAATTATTCAATATAGTATGCTTTATACAATTTAATTGCTACCTGTTTCCAGACTGACTTGAACTCTGGAAGGCATTTTCTTTTCACAGCCACAAAATACATTTTGATATGCAGCAAGTAACATGTAGCTCTGGGGTTTTTTCAGCAAAACACAATAAAAAGAATCAGTTGAAATTTTATTGTCTGTTGATAAACACTTGGCTCATTATTTCAGCCAGTTCTAATTGGATTTATTTTTCAACTCAGTCTCTAAATTGTACTGACGGCAAACAGTAAAATCAGATGATTATTCGAATACAGAAAACTTAAATACACCCAATCTGCTTGTTCTGCCTTGTCCTGGCTTTTTGGTGCCTTAAATGAACCACCTTTCTTGATGGGGCATCACAGGACCCTGGGAACATAGCAAAATGCTACTCCAGGAAAGAACAGACAGTTGCCATGCTGACTGCTGAGTATAAAATGTTTTAAGGTTAAATCCTCAGTTTTAATATTAGAAAGCTTTATTGTTTTTTGGAATTAAATCAGGATACGAACCACACCAGTTACATTCTGGAACACATCACATACATGAAAACTGAAACATGAAAATTCTTATAACATCTGCATCTCCTTCCTTCCTATTTATATTGTGCTGATCTCCTCCAAAAACATAGTAGGTGCTTCGGCAATGATGCCAGTGTCCCATCTCAGTAAGATATTTTTATCACTCTTTCAGTGGTGTTTTGCTCTGAAACATGAGGCATGAGCTCAGTGTCTGACTTGTTCCTCTTCTGGACTGGGGGAGACTCCAGGCACGCAGGTACTGTGTCCTATTCTAGTGTGTATGCTCCCAGCCTGGCACATGGCAGATCCTGACAAGTAGGCATTGCATGAGACTGAACCATAGGTCTCATGCTCCTGTGTACACTGTGGTGCACCTTCACATTCTTTCAGTTCTCTATCCACATAACAGCAACTCATGAACATGCCAGAACTTACAAATGTTCATTGTTAATGATTTGCTTATGGAAAGGGCTCCAAGGGAATCTAAATTCCTTGTCCTTTTCATTTGAGAAGCACATCAAGATTAACAAGGATGTGTCCTCTCCCCAGAGCATGCAGTTGGGGCTATAGAAAGGAAGTGCCTGGTCCTTTTGGGGGTGTCACACAATAGGCAGTGACAACATGCTTATTTTCTTGGACTTGGGACTTGGGAGTGAAGGGGTCATTTGAGAAAATAAGATATCAGTTGACGTTGGATATTCCAGACTTCCCTTTGAAACACTGCCATCTCTGAGAGAATTGTCCATAAATTGGGGCAGCATCAGGTGAGTTTCACATAATTGTTACCCTCCTTACAGGTATCTGAAGTCTGTCCAGAAGTGTTGGCATGAACCTGTTGTCTCCATCTTATTGATGCCTTTTGAAATTTATTTTTAAGAACAAAATGAAATTCTCAGTAGCTGGTCCGTCTGAAGAGTGATCCTGTTGAAGAATAATAGTCAGTGGCTCTTTGGAAGCTGTAGGTATTGTCTACAGGAGCTGAGACAGGACATGGAGGACATCGCTCATTCATAGGGTCACCGGGAGTCAGAGACACCTCAACGACATGTAACACACACATTGGAAGAAAGGCTTCATATTTTCTGCAACCAGAAATGTTAGTGAGAGTCTGCCATCCCCTCTTGTCAGCAGAGGGATTGGATTTTACTACCCTTTCCTCCCGTTGATAGCGAGCCTGCAGAATGTCCTATCCGACTTCTTCATAGCCCTTCACCTAATAGAACAAATGCTTCTTGTGTCAGCAGGGTGGTTTTCAAAGCATCCCTGTGTTAGCAGGACTGGCTACAAATGAACTTCATTGCTGTTCTTTTTCCCCCAACAGGTTCTTAGCATGATAATCAATGCAGCTTACAAGCCTGGGAGGGTATTGAGGGAATTACAACTGGTGGAAGATCCACACTGGAATTTTCAGGAGGAGACACTGAAGGCAAAGTAAGTGTTTTCAATTCTGGGAAATAAGGGTTCTTGTAATACTTGGTCTGCTCCTTTGAAACTTGTTCCTCTTTTTTTTAAAAAAAATTTATTGATTGATTTATAGAGAGAGAAAGGAAAGGAGAGAAAGAAAGATTGATTTGCTGTTCCACTTATTTATGCATTCATTGGTTGCTTCTTGCGTGTGCCCTGACCAGAGATTGTACCTGAAAACTTGGCATATCGGGATGATGCTCTTAACCAACTGAGCTACCCGGCCAGGGCCAGAAACCTGTTCTTCTTTTTGACGTAACCCAGAGAAATGGCAGCAAAAGGAAGGGCCGTCACCCTGCAGTTCTGCATACTGTGCGCAGATTGTTGGCATTTTGCGACACAGCGTTGCCTGGAGCCTTAGAATTCTTAAAGTGAACTAGATAGTTGCTCAACTAATACTTATTGTGCTAACCATTCAAAATTAAAATATACTGTATTCAAGTCGAATAGATTATTTGATCAAAAGGGGAAATTTTTATTAAAAGAACGGATATCCCTTATCAATATGCATTATCCATTAGCAGCTCTTAATACTTGATACTGTAAAGAGTTTAATTAAGCCAGGTCCAGACATTCTTTACTCTGACAGTTTTAAAAGATAAAGGGACCAATACCTCTGTTTGGTGTTGGTGAATGGGCTGCAAGCTGACATGTAGTTGCTCATTTGTTCCTTTATTCGGAAATAGGCTAATCGGAAAGGTGCTATTTTTGCCTCGTGTTAAGTTTCTTGAGCTCTGAAGCTGAGGGCACCCACTGGATAGCAGGCTCTTCGTCTAAGAGGCAGACAGAAAACGACCCATTTCTCCAGATACATTTACGTTTAATAATTGCTTTGGTATTCTGAGAGGGTTTTTAATATTCAGTTATGTTTGTCAAATAGAATAGGTCTTACTGGTCAGCTTCTTGTATAGGTGAACTAGCATATTGTTTAGATGTAACATTTGGGAAATGATGCTGTTGGAAAGAGGGAACCACTTTTCCATGGCCAGCGTGTAGATAAGCCCTTCTTTAAAGAAAGCACCTACCTATTCATAGTGAAAGCTGAGGAATATTACATAATTTGTGTGAACAGTAATTATTTACCCTGTAGTTAACCTTACGTTGGTACTAAGTAGAGTTGACGTACTGCATTTTTCTGCAACATTTTTTGTCAGTTGCCCACTCAGCATTTTCTAGTGTCTTTTTCTAACATCTCTGATTTTAGACTCGGTAAAAGTCACTTATGGTCTACAGATATTCTGCCAAGTCACAAAACTTAAAGGGAATATATGCAAATAAGGAGAATATTTATTTGTATGAAGTGGCATGTCAATGAAAGGTGGCACCATAGCTCATCCTTCCTTTCTTTCCCAAGAAGTATGTAAATCAGCTTCACATGTAGCCCAGAGAAAAGTAAAACAAGTTTTTCCCCCAGTGTAATATTCCATATAGTTCTACGTTATTTAAGGGGCCAACCATTACCGATGGTAAAACACTTTGCTATAAGGGTCAGTTCATGAAAGCAGTGATGGCAGAACACCTGAGCAAGTGTTTATACAGAAACTCTTATTAATTCTTATTTTTAAAATGTTCTATAACATTCAGTACATCCAAAAGACACCTAATGGATATGGAAATTGCAGAAGTAAAAACATCCTTAAACTCCATTAAACTCTCCCCTGCTCCTAAGTAAGCCAGAAACTCGCCCCAGACACCAAAGCGACAGGGAGCGTTCGTTTTGCGGTGCTTGCACTCACTTCCACGTTACCACGCCGATCAGAGCCTTCATTCATTCCAGCCTGATGTAATCAAAACAGACACCGTGCGATCCCTGCCGTATTGTAAAGGCGCTCGGTGCCTGTTATAGAAGATGTGACAGGGAGTTCCTGAGCAGGATCTTACACGGCCCCTGAGGAGAACACGTCTGTGTGAACGGGTTTCTTGTGTGGGGATCACAGTGGCCTCTCAGAGAGGCTGCTAATGATGACAGGTTTACAGCCAGCCGGAGCGCCCCTGTTCTCATGCTGCGTGTGAGTCACCTCTTTTCTCCTGATGTAAAATGGCAACTTTTTAGATCCTGACAACTTTGCTGTTTCTTTGGTGCAAATGAGAGGAGAGCTCGCTCGCTTCTGCCCGCGGAGCAGAAAGGCTGAGGTGGTTTCCATCACGAATAAACGAACTCGGCTCAGAGACCTGCGTTTAGGGCATTCAGCTGTCTTGGTTGTGGTCTCGGAGTTATAACATTACAAAGAGGGTTTTCAGGAAGAAAGGGCGTCGGAATCTCCACGGGGCTTTATGATGCTGCCGCTGAGTGTCTGGGTTCTGATGGGTTTTACTTCTGAAGAGTAAAAAGACTCATTTACTTGAGAGGCTGGAGATGCCGTTGAAAGATTTGACTTGTAATAGAAGGAAAACTAACACCGTCACCCTGTTGCTTGCAGCTGCTCCTCGTGTTTAGTTTTTCTGTTTATCCAACAACCAGACCTTTATCTGATCACCATGTAAGGAGCCTGTCATATTATGCATCTTCAAGATACATTAAAGGCAAAACTACAGTGACTGCAGTGCCAAAGGAAAAGTGGATTCTGATGTAGTTCATTTCGGCTGTTCTAGAGGAGAAAGTTCATTCCTTCCTATGAATTTAACTGTACTAAATGGACCTACATTATTTTGAATTTCAGGAGGAGGAATTTAGGTTATACCTTGGTGGAAATAAAAAGAGTTCCAACTTTATGCACCTAGAGACATTTAAATATGTTTTCCAGCATGTTATAAAATCTTGACAGGGAATAAAAAATCTTTTCTTTGAATGGCTTTTGTGATAATCTTTATAAAAGCCAGCTGGAGGCTTAATAGATTTTCCCAGTCATTTATTACAGTCATTCAGAGTATTTAAATAATTTTGAGTGAATTAGACTTCATTATCACCCAGGCAGGAGCTAGGAGATAGTGAAATCTTTACCTCTAGGTGAGTCATTCTTGGCTTTATGGAAAAGATATTTTGGTTTCTCGTTTTCCATAAGCAGTGACTAATTTTGTATGTGTTTTTATCCATTTCACTTTTGTGGGCCTTTTATTCACGCCCACATTTTATGAACAGTAAGACATAATATTTGGTTCTAAGGAGATTTATATGAACAAGGATTCCCAAACGGAGTGGCTTTTCATGAAAAGGATTTTGTTTCTTCATTTGTTCATTTTTACCTTGCTCAGATTTATGCAAACTCTCCTGAAAATGTCTACCGCACACACTACAGGAAGCAGGCAGGTGAACCGGTATGTGAAGAGAAGACTGAATTTCTGTGTGTGCGCTTAAATTCATCAGATAGCGGGCGTGGTGTTTCTGGCTCCACACAGACCAGTTTAGGAGGTTCTGAATTAGACGTGATCTCCCCAAAATAAACATACACCCATTTATTGCATAGTTCTCATGACTTGAAATTCAGGGATCAAGAAGGAAGAGGGAAATTTCTGAGGAGCTGAGAATCCCGAGACTGAAAACCAGTGAGTGAACCAGCGTATCGACCCTGGTCCGGATGCTGTGACCAGGGAAGTTTGGAGGGAAATCAGAGCCATATCTCCTTGTTGCCCATGAGAGGAGTGATTTTCTCACAGCTTGTGACGCTCCCCTACTTCTGCATTTATCGGTTGCCACCTTTCTTCCTTTCAGTTCTTCCTTTAATAAACAAGGATGTGGATTCCGCTTGACAGCCATTCTCACACCCCTCTCACCTCCCTGCCAAGGTTTTGGGAAAGGTCCTGATGTGGGCCGTTCTGATGATGGAGGGTATGACTTAGGCTGCACTGACGTGGGCCATGCTGATGGTTCTGAGCATCGTCAAGCCAGTGTCAGTCTTTTTACTCTGTATTTCTTTTGACTCAGAATCCATTTTAATTTTTCTCAACTCTACTGAAGGAGAAGAGACCATTTTTTCCAGCGCTGATTGTCCATCTTCATCCGTCTTTCTCCACCCTGCCGTACGCACTCACACGTGGAAATAAGCCCTGACTTTGGTGGGTGGAAAGATATTGGAAGCCGCTCACACTTCTTTGTTGATGTCAAGGAGCAGAAACCTTTCCTCTTATGTTTAATACCTGGGAGTTTGCAAATTAAACTGACAGAAGACAGGTTAGCAAGAGAACACAGTTTACTTACAGGTGCGGTGTGTATACAGGCAGGAGTGCTTCATGCTGGGTAACTCAGAGGGACAGTTAGGATTTGGAACGATACCTACGTTATACCTAACTTAGCGGGGGGGAAGGGAAGGTGGAGAAGAGGCCTCTAGAGGAATAAGAGGTGGGTTTCTTTAGGGAAGAGGAATCATTTTTTTAGGAGATCAAATGGGAGATAAGAAAGATTGTGATAATGTTTGTTTATGTGGTGCAAGTCTTCTTTCTGTCTTGGCCATGAAACTCCGGAGAGGGGATTTATGGTAGATTTACTCTTGGTCTCTCCTGTGATTAGATGCTGCCTCAAAGAGGGAATTTATAGCAGTCTTCACTTCTCAGAAGTTTCTGCTTTTAGTCAGATAATGGGAGCTCCGAAAAAGCTTCTTTCTGCATCTGTGGAATCTCTCATGTCTTTGTCTTAAAATAACCTTTATATCAACTCTGGGGTTCTGAGTGGGACCCCACATTGACAACCAGGAGAATACCCCTCCTCTGTCTGGCTAATGTTCTCTGACATCCTCACCTGCTTCAGAATAGGTGTCTAAGCATGGTGTTGTCTCAGCAACTCCCTCTGCGCTCCAAACCTATGGTCTCCCTCCCTCCCTCCCTCCCTCCCTCCCTCCCTCCCTCCCTCCCTCTCAGATTATTTGTAATGCCAGTGTGTTTTCTGCTGTGTACTAGCTTGTTTGTCTCTTTCACAGAACTTGTAATTCTTGCTTTAAAAACCTTATCTTTGTGTTTACAATAGCCTTGCTGGGCCCTTTAATAAATTATATGGCTCAGTCTTTTTCTCTCCAGGTTCACAATGAGAGGGTAAAGGGAACGGGATTACCCCACGCTTTCGAGCTGTTTTCCTCACAGATCCTGCCCACAAGATTATGTCATTGCGATAGGGCTTTTAAGCCTTTGTGGTACGGAAAGCTACAAAACAGATTCTTATTTTCACCGGCAGTAAAATAAAGAGTAGTGTGGTGATGAGGACTGTAGCTTCCCACCTGCACCAGCCTTGAGTGCTGCTAAAGGTGCCAGCTGCCCTCCCACATCTGCATGTCTGTCAGGTGGGGCTTCTCACACCTGTCCATTCATTCTGTCTTGGAAGGTTGTATAATGATCACATGGTGCAGAGTCCTCGAGAAAATAGAAATGACAGTATTACATAAACACAGTTGTCTCATTAAACCCCACCATTGGGCAGAATCTTAGAGCTGCCTTTTGCCTTCTTGGTAGATCAGTACCTCTCTGTTTCCTGTGTCTTTGAAAAACCAACCACAGTTGTTTGAATAGTTGCCCTGATTTGTTGACCTACTGCAAAACAAGCCGGATTATTGGTTCAGCCTGGAATTAGATGTTCCAGTTTATCTTCCACATTTGTGATAATAACTGAAAATGATTCCTGTACTAATACCACTTGAAAATAATCATTCAATGGCAAATATACATATATTAAGCTTAATGTAGTTTGAATCATTGTATAAGATGACAAAAATTATTTTTATTATTTTTTAAATGTTTATTTTAAAACAATCTCAGAATTATAGAAATATTGCAAGTACAGAATAAAAGGGGACTGTTCTTTGTCCAGATCAATTTGAAAGTTAGTTGTTGGCCTGATGCTCCAATCTCCTCAGTACAAATGGGCAGCCTGTATTTGTTTGTTTGATCAGGCCCTGGTGTGGCACCAGTCTCTCTCCTGTCACTTTGTTCTTCCCCACTTGGGGGCCAGCACTCAGTACCAGACCTTCACACCAACCCATGCTGGGCGTTCCCCCAGGTCCTCCTCGCCCTGCTCAGAACGCAGCGGTCTGCGCAGACTGCTTCCGTGTTCCTCTCCTCACCTACCTTCGGTGTGGATCCTTCCAAATGGGATTTAATTAAGAAGGACCCTTGGGACTGACACCTTTGGAAGAGAGAGGAAGGAAACCGGATTGGGTAGAGAGAAGGACCAACTGTAGCCTTGGGCAGCCGTGGCATTAGAATGACCCTCCATGGTTGTCTCGAGTTGGGCCCAGGTGGCCAGGCCTTTTTGCCACTGCCATAATTAGTCGTTGCATGAAGGTTGTCCCCAGGGAAGGGAGAGGGCAAAGCAGCTTTTGCAGCTGGGGCAAACCCAAAGGGGCAACATCTGGAGGTTCCAGGCCAACAGCACTGCTCCAGCCAGCACAGCACATCCTTCAGGGAAGAGAGTCCCAGCAGCACTCACAGTGTCATACCCTGAGCAGGGACACTTGGAGTCCCACTCGACCTCCTCCATCCTGCACACCTTCCTTGCCCAGTCCCCCACCCTTACTGCTACCACCGTGGCTTTTAGACAGAATCGTTCCAGAAGGACAGGAAAGAGGAGAAGAGTCCATTACTCTTAAACCATAATACTAAGTGAAATAAGCCAGTCAAAAAAAGACAAATACCATATGATCTCATTTATATGTGGAATCTAATGAACAAAATAAACTGACAAACAGAATAGAAACAGAGGCATAGATACATGGAACAGACTGACAGCTGTCAGAGAGGAAGGGGAGGGGGAGCCTGGGTGAAAGAAGGTGACGGGATTAGCCAAAGAACATATATGCAGAACCCATGGACACAGACAACAGGGTGGTGATGGCCAGAGGGAAGGGAGAGAGGGGCTCGATGGAGGCTGGCAAAGGGAGGGGGAATGGGGACATCTGTAACAGTGTCAACAATAAAGATAAAGAAAAAAACCCAGTACTATAATTCTATTTTTGTGGGTTTAGATTGGCTTTTCCTAATTGTGAAGGGTTTTACTGAAACACTTTCTTCCACTGAATTATCCAAATTTAAGAGAAAGAAAAGACCATCCTTTTTCCATGTCCCATGGCGCTTGTTCCCTTTACAGCTCTCTCATGTTTCTGGAAGTGTCTGCTTGGGAATCGGAGGTCTGGGAACAGAAATGCCTGTCTTTGGCCCCTACTTCCACAGTTTGAATTTTGACCTGATTTTCACGGTTCTGCTTTTTTACCTTCTGTTATTTTACTGTTTTTAAGGGACTTTAAGAACCTTGATATTAAGCTCTTTAGAAGAGAGAGCCCCAGAAACACCAGAATTGTGGTGGAAAATAAAACACAAGGGAAAATGTAGAGTCAAACCATGTTTTTATTCTCTGTTTCCACCAACGTTAACAGTGTGCTGTGCTCACAGAGTTGTGCTGTGTTTATGAAACACAGCAGAAGCTGTAGCCAGAAGCACCCAGAGTGAGTCAGGCAGCCCCTCCTGGGGGAGGGGGCACCTTTCTACATCTAGGGTGGTAGAGGTCCTAGGGCAGTCAATGGTCCTGCAAGGCTGTGGGACTTAGGCATGATCTTGTCTATGAAGAATCGCTTTTTAGTTCTTACTACACAGAAAGTCAAGCTCGGCCTCCTGAGACACAGAAAAACAAAGCAGTTGGGGAACAGGGGTGGGAAAGACCCATGAATGGACATAAAGGCCAGTTTTTCCAAGTTAGAATTTAATTTTTTTATTGTTGATACTTAAAAAATGATTTGTAAGGGAAAACTATTTAGTCTTCAGAAGGAAAAAAACAACAACAACTGGAAATCAATTCAGGAGCAGTTTGTTAATCTTTTTATTTCCATCACCGCTTTCTTAGGGAACCAGACCTAGGTTTTAAACTTAATACTTTATTCACAAATGGCAAAGGTGATGACCTCCTTATGTTACCCTCCGGTTTGCACCAATTGCCTCATGTCCCTGTGGTAGTTTGTGATGGATGGTTGGGGACCAGACCCTCCGAGTGTGAGAGAGCAGGCTGGCTAAGAGCTCCCATCCTCACTTCACTAGGGGCGGCGTCCGCCTTTCTCGGTAGTTCATGCCTCTGCCCTTTGGTTACCTTTCTGAACACTACACTTGCCCTCTGCCAGAGCTCCCCCTACCTGCTGTTTTTCTGGAATATAATTTCTTGTTCAAGATTTCCATTTGAAAATGAGGGTCTACATCAAGGGTGTAACTTAACAGGCTATTTGGATGTGTTGTCATTTCAGTGGACTCTAAGGTTAGTGAATGTGAACTAAAAATAAGGACCCATGATCTGCTGCCAACTGAAAAGTTTATAATTATTTTATACCAATGATCGTTTTAAAAAAAAATCTATTGAAAGTGATTCAAGCCTATTTCCATATGCTCATCTTTTCAGCCAGGCATTATTTACGACATTATTTACCATAAATATTTGGATGAGTCCTGCAGGACTGAATTTTGAAACAAGAATCCAACCTGCTTTCCAGAAGATCTGGTTTCTCGTTTTTATGTTGATGACCTCACTGCATATGGTTTTTCCTGGGCAGGAGAAAGCTTTTTTCCTCAAAACTGATGAGCAACACAATGGCAGTATCTAGATTCCGGAAGCATCTGGAATTGGTGTGAATTACATATGCCACAATGAGAATATGCTAAATGAAAACCTTTATTGTGGTGATTCTCTTTGCACTCTCATTACATATATTGTGGCATTTCTTAAAAATATTTTTGTAAGAACATGAAGAACGATAAAAACAAACGACATGGAAGTCACACAGAGCCCCCTTTATGTTAGGAAAGAAAGGGGTACTTTGGGATATGCTCTGCAAAATAGGTCTGAGTAATTCTGTAGTCTTGCCATCCCTTCTCCTTCCTTCCTTCTAGGTACAGGGGCAAAACATACAGGGCCGTGGCCAAGATTGTACGAACTTCTGACCAGGTAGCGGACTTCTGCAGACGGGTGTGTGCCAAGCTGGAGTGCTGTCCAAATTTGTTCAGTCCTGTACTGGTTTCTGAAAACTGCCCAGAAAATTGCTCCATTCATACCAAAACCAAATACAGTGAGTACAAATAATGAACAGAACATTGGTCCGGGGGCCTGAACTGCGGGGTCATGTAGGTGTTTGTGGTTTTTCAAACCTTTTGAATAGTTTTTCATAGGAACCACTGCAGAAGAATTCTCTAAGCTTTGCTGTGGCGGGTAGTTCTGTTTTCTAGCTTGGTCTGAGGAAGGGGCGGCTGATTAAAATCAGGACGGTGTCATTGGTAGGCATCTGCAAAAAGACAGGAGTGTGTGTATGCTGTTATGAGTGTCAGTGGACTGGTCGATTATGAAAATGATGTGGCTGAAAGAAGGGCACAGAAAAACAGGTTACTGGTGATGGCTGTAACCAGAATTACTTCTTGGTTTTTGACACTGAGGGATTATAATGAGTCTCTCATTGCCCTTCTTTACACAGGGCAACCTCCTTGTCACAACTTGCTTCTCCCCTGTTTATGCCACTTTCTGCAGACTCTTCAGTGGAGAAGTTTGGGGGTGCAGAGCACTCTTCCTTTGCTCCTGACTGCCTCTGCTTCTCCACTGGGAGAGTTTGCTACCAGGGCCCACACCGCCTTTGCTTTGACCTCTTCCCGGCAGGATGTTTCCTCTTTCAGCCGTCACCTCTTCCACGTATCTCCCATCACATTAGTGCCCCCTGCCTTCTCTTGTTGGCCTCCCCGGGCCCTGTCCTGCTTCTGTTCTGGTCTCCTTTATGCATCAGCCGCTCCCAGACACCCGCACTGCTGACAGCTCTGAGAAGTCTCTCTGATCCTGGCTTCTGCTCTTTCTACATCTCCCCTCTGTTATCTCTAAGCCACTGTGACGGTGTTTATATCCCCATCACAGTGACCTGGAAGTTTGCTCTACCAACCCACATTCCAGCCAGTTGCTAGGTGTCACCAGGACCCACAGGCACAGTTGGCGCTCTGTGGGCCCCAACCAGATGGGAATAGTTAACTTGTGTGTCAGAACTAGGAACCTGAACATACTTGAAATACTATTAAGAGTGTGAATTTTCATATATATGTATGTGTATACATATATGTGTGTATGTGTGTATGTGTATATATATATATATATATATATATATATATATATATATTCCCATTTATATATATATATATCCCCATTTCCTTCTGCACACACGGTCGGTCACGGAGGAATCGCAGGAGTCTTCTCCCCCTCTCTTCCCCTTGCCTCTGTACTCTGTCCACATATGTACATGTGTGTAACCTTTAAAAAAAAAGCTTTTCATTCTCTCCTCTCTTTCCTCGTAGCCTATTATTATGGAAAGAGAAAGAAGATCATTAAGCCCCCAATTGGGGAAAGCAACGTTGACAGTGGACACCCTAAACCAGCTAGGCGTAGGAAACGGCGGAAATCCATTTTTGTGCAGAAGAAACGGAGGTCTTCCACCGTGGACTTCGCGGCAGGCTCGGGGGAGGTATGTTCCAGCACTCCAGGAGATGCAAGGCCCTGGCGGCCTCAGTGAAGGCCCCACTGCAAGTTTGATCTGAATGGTGGAAACACGAGATACCAGAAGCCTCCTCCTTATGTGCTGAACAGATTTAACATTGGCAGCTGCTCTAGCTGGGGAAGGGCTGCCACTGGGACCCTGGTTGGGACCTTCAGGTCGGTTCTCAGAGGCCTCACCAGGTGGTTTTCACAGGGCCACCTGGGCAGGAAAGATCTAGGGTTAGAGCCCAGCCTCTAGTGTTCCCGAAGGCTCCTTTCACCTAACTCCATTCCCTGAGTTTCCCCTCCTTTGCAGGAAAGTGAAGAAGAAGATGCAGATGCCCTGGACGATGACACCGGGAGCGAGGAAACCGGCTCTGAGCTGCGGGACGATCAGACAGACACCTCTTCAGCCGAGGTCCCCTCTGCCAGGCCCCGGAGAGCCGTCACCCTAAGGAACAATTCCGAGCCTGAGCGCCGGCTGCCCGTGGAAAGGACGAGACGGGGCCGAAGAGTGCAGGCCGCCACCGGCGCTGAGGGCTGTGACAAGGGCCCTGCAGCCGGCCAGGACAAGGACATGGCTGAGGTAAAGCACACAGACCCTGGAACTGCCTTGTCTGGGCAGAGTGTTGAAGAAAATTTATTATAGTTCATGGCCTGGATTTTGGGACACCTGTTTAAAATACTAAAGACACTAGCAGCTGCTCCAGCCTAGTTCTAAGTCACGGGCAAAAGGCTTGGTGATTTCACGTCCTGACCGAGTGGGTCAGCGAACATCAGCTTGGAGTTCTGAGGGAGGTAATGGCGCCCCTTTTCCTGGAGGGCTTTAAACCACAAAGGATCCTTTCAGGAGCACAGACGGAAGTCCTCAAGGTCCCACTGAACACTAGACTTTCCCTTTATTTATAGGATACTCTGTGATGCCATAAAATACTAAATCAGTCTGTTGGATCTCCCCTGAACCCACAGGTGCTAGAGGATCAGCTAACAGGTCACTGGCGCTGTTGTCCCCAAAATAAATGGGGGGAATAGCTCGCTCTCTTGGGTACATTTGCAGATGCCCTTTATCATTCTTTTCTCCACTTCAGCCAGGGAGTCATTAAGCAGGCCCAGGATTTCCTGAACTTGGGATTCAACAACTGCTATTGCTGTACCTTTGAAAAATATTTTACCTCTGAAGGCACACAAATCATTGGAGGCAAAGTCATAACCCAGATGAGTTGCTAAGAAGGTCCCTAGAGACCACAGTCTCTGTGGCTTGTTCTGGCGCCTTGTGAGAGGCGTTGGGGGGGGAGTCCCCTCATGGTCCCAGAAGTTGTAGAGAGGACCCCACTGACCATGCAGTGATAAAAGAACCTCCTGCTTCCCTTATCTTGTAGGAAATAAAGCAGGAGGAGGAGGAGAGGCTCATTCTGGAGAGCAACCCGTTGGAGTGGACGGTGACTGACGTGGTGAGGTTCATTAAACTGACGGACTGCGCCCCCTTGGCCAAAATATTTCAGGAACAGGTACGGTGGTTCTGTGTGTATTTGCTGTGTTTATTATGAGACTCTGGATCTCAATTACACTTTCTGTTTTAGCTGCTTCCTGTGACACAGCTTTGGCAGGGGAGGGGGCACGTCTTCATGACTTCATTACTTCATTACGTGGGTGGGAGTTGGAGGTTTGGGGTCCATGTGTGGTCTTCATCAACACCTCCTTGGGGGACTCTTGGCCAAGAGGAGATGGAAGTCTGGGCTCCCCACATAACCTTCTCAGGCACCCCACTACTGGGGGTGGGATCCTGTTGCCACCTGGCCAGGCTGGAATTCAAGGCCCTCTCTCCACCTCTGCTGGCATGAGGGGGGTGGGCTGCTTCGCGGAGCAGTGGTTGTTGAAAGGTTCTGTCTCCCTAGGCTAGCCTTTCCCAGTCCTGTGGCTGGAGGGAGCAGGCCTCTGTCGGGCCTCTTGTCACCTGCGCCCATTGGCATTTCTGGGCTCCCAGCTTCTTTAGCAGTAAGCCTTGGGTATGGGAGGCAAACATACAAAACCCAGCGCACTCGCCACCTGTCATATTTTGGGTTCTGCAGTCCCAGCTGCTTGGCCTTCTCTCCACCTTCAAATTCCTTTTCAGCCCCACCTTCAAATTCCTCTTCAGTTTGTTTTATTTATAACATCCAGGGCTTTTAGTTCTGCTTAGAGGGTGAAATAGGGAAAAGTATGCTGGCTCCATCTTCCCCGAAGTAGTTTTCTGTACGTTGTGTTTTATTTCACGCTGCTTTCATCACTATTTTCTTTCTTTCTCCCCTTTGGCTTTATAAAATATTTTAGAGCCCATGGTATGTTAGGTGGGTGTTGTAATAAGGATGGATAAATACAAAAACAATCGATACAATCTATACCTGAAAGGAATTTTAAATTTAGCAGATGAAATGACTATAACTAGTTAAAATCTACTACATGCCATGATGAGCTGTAGGAAACAATGGTTTTTATTTATAATTTCCCTCAAATTAATATACAAACAAATCGCTACTCTCTGAACATACGCCACCCTGTAGACTTCTCCCTAGCCTCATACGAGAAGTCCAAGTTTAAGCCTGTGATGCATACTCTGCTGGGTTTGCTTCATTTGTTGAAATTTCTAGCACTAGGTCACAATGTAAATATCTGTCTCTCAAGACCCCGTATTTTTTTTTTAAGTTTTCCATATAATAAATTAAAAATATGTCTATCCAGTCTTTTTTTAGATTACACAAACCAATAGTCTAGAAAAAGGGTAATTCAAAGCAGTAAATCAGGAAGAAAAAAGAAAGGCCTCTGATTTCCCATGCTCCCAGTGAATTTCTCATATTTTCTCTCAAGTTCACCATAATGCAGTAATGAATTGTGAAAAGCAAATAAATATGGTTCCCAGCTCCTCCCAGGGGAGAGTAGTTCTTAACTACAAACGTCTCCGATTGACCACTAGAGTCTTTCGTAGACACCCCGTAAGTGCACCCTGAATGAATGAATGAATGAATGAATGGTGAGAGGGGCAAGGTTGCCTCCTGGCAGTCTGACTGCATTTCCTCTCAGGGAGACACTGAAAAGCAGATAGGAAAAAGCTCCATCAGACACAAGGAACCTGGGTAATGAGCATGTCTCTTCATTTAAAACACACACAGAAAAGAGAAAATTATAAGAAATGGGAGGATTTGGGGCATGCTGATAAGCTACGCCTCTGGCTGGAGAGTGAGAATACAACAGAAGTTAGAAGTCTTGCTAAAAGCATTGCATTCAAATGCGTGGCAAGTCCTGTGACACAGTGTAATGTGTGTACCTGTCCATTCATGTGCATTCTCCACATACACTGATGGTGGCTGGCTTCAGTCGTCAACAGGCAGATGTGGAAGGGAGCACTCTCTATTAGCCTAAAGTTATGTTTTTGTTTTAGACCCAAATGCCCAGTTTTAACTGAGAAATGTGTTTCAGTTGGTCCTATCACGGAACTGGAGAGGGAGCCTCTCCCACCTAGATGCCAGGTTATCTGTGGAGCTCAAGACCATTTATACTGTGAAAGGTTAACAGGCTCACGGGCTGATTTCCTTTTACAGGTTTCTAGTAACGAGCAAGTGAAAACAAAGCTGATTGGGGAAAAGGCTAAAAATACTACTTACGTTAAGTCTTTTTTAATTTAGTGCTTCTAAGCCCTGTTTATAACAACATCTCAGAAAGTTCCTTGCCTCCGCAGGCGAAGGCTTCTAAGAAGTGAAGTGTTCCCTGCATGTTACCACTTCTAGAATCAAGCAACGGGCAGGGCCCTCCCTTCGGTTGCTCTTCTCACGTCGGTTAGAAGCTTGGTCCTCCATACCTACTTATTTTTCATGTAGAGAGAAAAGCAGGTAGACTTTAATCAATAATAGCCTCAGCCCTTTTTAATTTTAAATTTCACATTAGGCCGTTTCGCCTGCCGCAATAAAAGGCTGCTGCCCCGCTGTGCTATCTGAAGTACGTGGGCACTTGAGTCCTTTCCTGTTCAATCAGACCTTTAATTACTAATTTTTGCTAATTTGCTCTATCATCTTTGAGCCTGGATGCCACGGCCATGATTGGGCGAGGCCTCCAGTGGGTCACTCCAGGCGCTGTATGAGTTTTTAGATGAACTGGAAGGAACCCGGGGTCTTTATTCACCAGTGTGTGAAAAAAATCACAGGGCCTGGAATGGTAATAGCTATGTGAGCTCACTGCTCTGGATGTTGTAAATTCAGAGACTATCATAATCACCAGGAGTATTTATAGAAATTATAAACTTCCCATTACTGGAATACATGCCTTATAATTCTGAAATGTTACGGCAACTGCTTAAAAAATCTATACTCTGTAATTTCATGCCATATACATGTATATTATCCAGTAAAACCCCCACATCTATAACCAAACACAAAACTCTCAAATAAAATGTTGCCTATTTGTTCACCTTTTATGAATCAGAGACATAGAATAATCAAAGTACCCAAATTAGCGATTTATTTTAATAAAAAAATTTCAGGCTAGTTTATAGGTTTACTTCACATTTAGACCATTCTCACCAATTCCTACTTCTGTAGACTTGGATATTCCCATTAAGGAACTGCCAAGTCTTATACTGACCTCTATATCAAACAAAATAAATTTAATTTTGCCATGTGCTAAGCATAACTTTCATGCTGTGTATTTTATTATATTTCATTTCCTCAAAATTAGTAGTCCATTTGTGGTAATTCTGTGTTGAACATGACAAGTGGTTTGCCAGCAGTTCTGAGTTATATGAAAGCATATTTGTAAAAATTAAATTAACTGTGAGGTCTGTTACTACAAAATCAATGGAAAGGAAAAACCTTTCTTCAAACCAGAGCAACAGCTGCATATGAGAGGAACTGCAAGGTGGGATTCTGCCGTCACTCCTTGGCTCCTTCCAGGATCATGTTGTGCTTCCATTCACCCATCTCCCCCTCCCACTCCTCTGTGGGGACCCTGGAGTGGTTGTTGGTTATGTGCAGTCTGCAGCGTGAGTGATAGTGGGGGATAGACATGTCAGTCAACCACATTTGATATCACTGAGCCACTGCCCTGGTTCGTCCACACCAGTGACAATCCCATGGTCAGGCTGCTAAATCTAGTGCCTTCCCACAAGCAGCATGACACTTTGGTGTTTGGATATCAGAGGTCTGATTTTATTCTTGGAGCATGTTCTTCTCAACATACGAACATTCTAGAGTTCTGTTTTACATCAGGGAAGATAGAGAGTGAGGCGAGAACCCAGAGAGGGCAGCGGAGCCCTGAGGTGGCTCAGTGCACGTTGACCACTCCTCCCATTTCAGGTATCGGCCCAGCTGTCAGTTCTTCACATATAAAAAGCTGGTATGAAGGATTGCTGTAATGAATTAGATAGCTTAGCCTTAATCTACCTTTGCCCTGTAATCTTCACCTTCCTGAAATTAGGAGAGTATCTGCAGACAAAATTTAACTGTGTTTTTCCCAGTTCTGTTAGTCCCAGATATGCAGGGGCTGCCATGTGGGCACTGTGAGACCCATTGAACACATTTAACTGCTCTTCAGAGGGAAGTTCAAAGATATGGACTCGATTCTACCCATCCAGGTTGCCCACATTCAAAGTCCAGGCCACGGGGTATGGACTTTCCCCTAACCCCCATCTGTGGCCTAAAATTGAGACCTCTTGTAAACTTCAGGCACACTCCCCTTGATTTCCACTGGCCATAAATGCCATTCTGAATTTTGTGTTTCCTATGCTCTTGGTTTATTTTATCTTATATACAGTGTGCTTTTCTACTAGTAGTGTAAGGGGTTCCTTTTATAATACACTTCTATGTGAACACTTCGTATTGTCAGACATTAATTTTTGTGGGTATAAAATTGTATTGTGAGCCTAATTTGCATTTCCCTGATTCTTGATGGGAGAATTATTGTCTTAATAATTCCTTGATTCCTTAATAATTATCTTAATAATTCTTATTGTTCCCTTAGGTCTCAATTTAGGTATCACTTAATTTCTGTAGCCTTCCTTGACTCCTATAAGATTAGTTCAGTTGCCTGTCCTGTTTGAACCTATAGCTCTGTGCCCATACCTAATCTTTCTGTATTTTAACGGTCTGTTTCCTTGCCTCCCTTGAGATTCATAGAGTCTCCTGGAAAGAGGGGGATCTTTGTTTTTTTCAATGTGATATCTCCAGAGACTATCAGAGTGTGCCTGGCACTTAGCAGATGCTCAGTAAATGCTTATTGACTGAGTGACATCCTTCACTTAAATGTGGTGCATGCATATAGCAGCCACCTTCACTGAAATTGTCTGTAGAGAGTTATATTTTAGGGCTGATTTTCCATTGTAATTGATTTTCTGTGTCCAAGGATGGTTAGCATGACTAAATGTAGATGTTAAAAGCTGAGCTACAATTTTCCTTCCAAAGTTTAATATCAAAACCATGATTCTAATTTCAATGCTGTCTCTACTAGCTAGCTTTCCTGGCATTAAGTTCAGTCTTTAAGAAAAACTTCCATCTCTTAAAATAAGTTCAGGTCTTTTCTATCCTGTTCTGTTGATTTCATTGAAGCTAATAGTTAAGCCTCCTGCACTTAGTTTTATAACATTAGTTTTCCCAAGGCTAACATTTGTACGTATCTTGGGTTTTTTTTGCTGTAGATATTTACAAGACAGCTAAGTAAACCATTAGTTTGAGAAATAAGCACCTATGTGAAATTCACCAATATGTGATGTCTGAGATGCATGCTTGCAGGCAGCCACATGACTGTAAGTCTTTGTGGCTTGTGGCAGCCCTGGGCACACTGCTTCCCCAGCTGGCAGAAGTCTGGTGTCCCGAGTTTCACTAATGCTCTCATTCCACCACTGACCTTTATCATGACGTTGGGCCTGCAGTCTCCTGGAGCCTCAGTTGTTCCCTCTGGAGTATGAAGAGTGTGCTGGTGAATGGAAAGAGAGGTTGAGTTACACTCAGTTACTCAACCAACATCTACATAAATAAACCCAATTATAGAACCAATCCAGTGAAGGGGTAAAAATATCCAGTGGTGTGATGCTAAAGCTTTGGATCCTAAAGCTCTCCCTGCGGCCTGTGCAATTTCACAGACATTTAATGAATATCATCACTATGGGGCCCCTGTGTATAGACAAAGGACTAAATAAGACAAAAATACAGGTAGCACTTCCTTCTGGGTGATGTGTGTGGATGTAGATATGTGTGTGCGTGTGTCTGCATGAGTGTGTCTGAACACCTATGTTTTCCTCTGGAAAATTGTGCTGTGTAGTTAGCGTATTTTTCTAGCATTTTCTCACCCATTCTTATGATGGTGAAATGCTAGACTTTGATAGGGAAGAGAGCTTTGTCTTTAGTACAGAACCCTTTTCTTAGTGCTCAGATTAAGTCACCGCCGAGTGTAGAAAGGACTGAGCCTGGGAGGTGTGGGGCGCTCTCCCCACAGGGAGCAGGGAGCTTGGGAAAGAATTCCCACAGCAGCTCACCTGTCCCAGATCTCCATCCCCACCAGCCTAGGCATGTGAATTTCAGAGTAGCCAAAATTTTTTTTTTTTTTAGCAAAAATAATATGTTAGCCAAAATATGAGACAGCCATCAAGCCAAGTTGCTCTTTCTGCCCATGCTCTACAGAATGGGACATGAGAGCAGGCCCTCCCACTTGGCCCCAGAGCGAAGGCTGCTGGGATAAATGCATTGCCTTGGTGTGCACTGTCTGGGCTCTAACCTGGCTTTGTTTTCTGACAGGACATCGACGGCCAAGCACTCCTGCTGCTGACTCTTCCTACGGTGCAGGAGTGCATGGAGCTCAAGCTGGGGCCTGCCATCAAGTTGTGCCATCAGATCGAGAGAGTTAAAGTGGCTTTCTATGCCCAGTATGCCAACTGACTCTGCGTTCTGGGGAGATGGCCCATTGTCTTGGTGATACAGTGTCTTGGGAAGGTTTTCAGGACTGGAACTTGTATTTTCGCAGATACGTGAGATGGCTCACACAGTCACCGGAAAGCAAGAAGCACGAAGGACGGCCTTCATCCACCAGCCTGTTCATAGTTCCATGTGTCTAAAGCACACACTGGGACCACATCAGTGGCCTCTAGAGAGTATAAATTAAAGTTCTGTGTCCAAGCCTGTGGGATATGAAGAACTCCTTTATATATCCACATCTCGCCTTTCTCCCACCCAAACCAGGCAGCTTCCTTTGAACAAGGTCCTAAACCAAGACCCACGTTTCTGTGAAAACACCTTAGGATGCAGTTGGTGTCTTTCTTCTTCAGTGTGGCCAAGGAGGTTGCCTGGCTGGTGGTTTTTGCTCTACTCATCCTCAGGCACATTTATAGATGCTTCTTTCGTACCAGTACACGTGTGGCTGTGGCTGCTATCTGTGGCTGCGTGGCTGTCACCGCAGTTTGATCTTGGTGACAATTCATTTCTTAAACACAACTGTAGGTGATGTTTCAGGATATAGGTATAAAAAGATGTGCTAAACCTGCATCGCCTGTCAGAGGTGCCTTTTAGGAAGTTTGGGGAGTGAAGGAAGGTGGCCTGTCATTGCTATAAGAGTTTTCCTTGAGTGAACCTAGAATGGATTTCTATTTTCAGGTTCCTTTATGGAATCTCAAACATCTCTAATGTTCTGATTTAATTGTGACCACACCAGGGAGAGACTCCTTTAGTCTCTCAGGAAATTTTGAGTTGAATAATGAAGGAAAAGCTTACTTTTAGAGAGCAGGAGTGGGAAGAGAATTGAGGGAAGCTTTTTATACACCAGCTACATCCTCTTAGAAGAATCCCTTTGAATGCTGCTCTCTGTGGTTCAGCCCTGGCACTCGTTTATAACAGGCTGACGGATGCAGTGGGGTGAGCACTGGACCTGGAGTCAGCCCTGGTCTTTACCTGGCGTGGCCGATTACTAACGATGATCGTATGTGATTCTGAGTCACTCTGCACCTCATTCCTGCAAAGTAACAGGTTGGGACACTCGACTGGAGCAGTGAGCACAGGTTCCCCAATCTCCTTCCTGCTCCTGCTAAAGGGAAGAGTCCAGATTGGCAGAAGTGAGAAAAAGAGTAAATGAAAAATGGGAGTGTCCCATAGCTTTTAACGCTGTAATTCCTGCAGCTCACTCTGACTTTGAGGCTCTTATGACATTTCTTGGGCAGTTTTCACTAAATCAGTGAAGAAAGATGTGCGGTTCTGAGAATTGGCTGGTTTTTTTTGTACCAAACACTTGATGTGTTAATGCCCCTGAGTGAACCAATATATGTATTCAAACCCAAATGACTTTTCTATTCTGTTACGGTAGTTGCCCAAATACCTTTTAAACGTATGTGAAGAAACCAAACCTTCAGCTTGTTCAGGAGTGAACGGGAAAAGCAGAGGCTGCACACCCTTCTGTTACTCTTTTACTATAACTACCTTGATCTTTTGGCTTTGATCAGAGTCTCAACAATTCCAGTAATACCATGGTGGGGGGAGGGCTTATTGGCTGCTCAGACTTCTGCTGCATTTGAAGGTGGGATTGTCAGATTTGGATAAATTTGATTACTGACGCTAACCTGTACTAACATTCTGTCACTGTTCCAGATGAACACGGAAAACAAACATTTTGCTCTTGAGACATTTTCGTCTCTCTATAGCTGATTTCTACAGTCCAGTTTTAAACATTTGGCAAGTGCGTTTGCCTAGGGACCACTGACAGAAGGACCTCTGTCCTAAGCTGTGCTAGTGGCACCATTGTAGGGATGGACTCTCCGAGGTGATTCATGCCTGGCTTGCAGTCCATTCTCTCTTCTAAGCGAAAGTTCTGACCCTTCTCGGTTTCCCAGCCCTGCCTTCTCAGCCACATGCTTTGGCCTTAAATGCTCAGTCTTGTGGAGTTAAGCTCTGTTCAGAAATTGGAAAGGGTATCCGTTTCAAGATCCTGGCATTCTTCCTGTGCTGACTCATTTATGATCTTTCACTGTGGCCTTTTCAAGCTCAGCTCTTTCTGGTGCATGTGGAACGGAAGGAAGGAACGTGGCAGCAGCAACATCATAATGCACTTGCAGAACAAATGTCACCTCCTCGTGCCCTTTCCAAGAATGGCACAGAGGAGGAGGTGCTACGCTGAAGTAGATCTTCTGTGGGAGTCTCTGGAGTTGCCCAGAGGAGATGGAAGGTTCCTGCCGCCAGCCTGGACAAGACCTGCCCACCATTGCTGGGACGCTTCCTGCTCCCCACAGGGCCAGATGCCCAAGGCTCTCCGTGCCCTCAGTCTCTCTTTGTGCTTCTGCTTTGTGTGTGTGAGGAGGCCATGCTGCAGGCAGAAGGCCAGCCTGGGTGATCACCATGAAGGTCGTCTCGTGCCATCTCCCGGCCCTTCTAAGAGCCAGGATACATTTTAGGACCAAGAAGATACTTTTGCTCCAAGTGTTGCCAACATCCTCCTGAACTTGGGTTCTTTGGGAATTTCCGTGATGGTGGGTAGAACTTCCTGCCAGTAGCAACTGGTCTGCAGAACTGTAAGGTGGTGTTCATTTCTCTGTACGAGTCACCTCTCACCAGCTTCAGTCTTAGAAATAGGACCAACTCCCAGGAACATTTTACTGTGTAGTTACTGTGTCTCTTAGGGCAGAAAATACTGATTGTACACCTGTAACCAGCCCCTCTCCAAATACCACCACAGCCCCTAAACCAAACGTTCCTTGGTTGAAGCCCTCCAAGTGATGCCCCTCCCTTTCCCTCTCTTCTGTCTCTCAGATAATCCTGTCCTCTGTGTACCTGGATCCTGCACACACCACGCCACTCATTACCTCTTGGAACGGCCGAGGAGCGCGTTTTCCCTCCCGGCCAAGCAGACACTGACAATCTGGATGTGGGTATAACCTGAGAAGAACTGCCACCTCATCTTTCATGATAAAAGCCCATCACTCGAGAACGATTGGAGCTGGTTTTAGCCCCTAACTTCTTGACTTCATTTGTACTGTTGGGAAAATACTCTCCACAAAAATATAAGCGTGAAAACCTCAAAAGAGCAGGGTACGCATAACAGAACTTCTGCGCTTTTCAAAATAAAAATGAAACAGGCAAAGACCAGTTGCCTTCACCATGGAGTTGTGTAGCAGGGAGAACTCATCTATTCCTTTTAAAATTAGGTTCATTTGATCAAAGTTTGACTCACGCACGGTGTTTGAGTTGTTACGGCCTTTAGGTTGCTTTACCTTATTTGATCATATTTGAAAGATGATTTCCTGTGTTTGCTTTGATTTGCTCCTCGATAAGTTAAAATGACTCGAATGTCCAACGCTGCCACCTCTGACCCTTACTGCAATCTCCAGAAGGTTGATTTTGATCAGCCTTTGAAGACTGGTCTCAGTTTCCTAATTTGTCTCATAGAATTTTGAGTGTGGCATCAGGCAAGTTCTGAGATTTTCCTTTTATCTTATACCAAACACCCCTTTCTAAGAGCTTTTCTCCCTTTGATTTGGAAGCACTAGGGGTTTTCACACTTCTTTTGTAAAGCACCCATTTATATTTATTTCTGTATATAGAGCTATAAAAACAGTCGTGTTAAAATCTTTGTTGTGGTATGAACATCATTGTTGCTCTTTGGTTAACATGGTGAACCTAGGCTCCAAGTACGCTCTTCTGTCTTTAGAAAGCTGTGATCGTGTGTGCAATGATTTGAAGGGAAAAGTAGTAAATTAAGGTATGTGTCATTTTTAAGGATGAACTCGTTGGAGAGAGATGCATACTACCCATGTCCCTTTGGTGCAATAACTAAATAGCAACCGTTACAATTTAATGCTTCTCTTACTTACTCACTGTCTTTTCCCATTCAAGGGATTTCTAGAAATTGCTTTACTCCCTTTAACTGGGTTGATTTTTAAAGTTGATTGATTCTCGTAGCTTTTATCGCTGGAGTTGGTTTACAAGGATCTAAAACATGATGTGATAAAATCGAACTGGGCTCTTTTCTCCCACTTCATTTACCTAAAAACTGCAATTGCTGACACCTGGTGCTGCCTTGGGCTTTGGTTAAAAGCACGTCTAGTTTAGATGGTGATTAATAACAGTGTCCTGAGCAGCAGACTCTTCCCTCTTACTGCTTTTGTTGGAAATGGCCAGGATTGGGTACCAGTGAGTACGTAGATCTTGTCACATGTCCAAGCAGAGCGGTGCTTCATATGGGCTGAAGAGCTGCATTGAAGAAAATGCAAAGTTCAGGACAAGCTGAAAATTACCTTAAGATGGGAAATTGGAGACAAAAATTCTTAATGACAGAAAAAGTAATCATCTCATCTGTCGTTCACAGTGGGAGCTAGCATGGTATCTGGAAGTGTGAACTGTCCCTAGTCGTGAATGTCAAAAGCCCTGTTACTATTTCACATTCCAGTTTGATTAGTTTGTGTTGAAATTTGATTCATATATCTTGCGTACGTTTTGGTGTGTAAAAGGGAAAATTGGGGGTTTTTACATTTGAGATTTGCAGGACAAAGGGCATGTTGTTGTTTTATTGTAAGACTGTATTCTGTATATATGTTTTCATGTAAATAAGTGAAAATCTATATCAGAGTTATATTTTAATTTTTATTCTAAATGGAAAAAACAACAACCCTTTTTACTTGAAAAAAATTGTAAGCCACATTGTTAATAAAGGAAAAGTAAATTCTATGGTGGTTGGTTGTGTCTTTGTGTCGAAGGTTATGCTTTTCAGGGTTTGTGTTAGAATTAATTTTGGGTTTTTTTTTCTTGTCATGCACTAAAATGTATGTTACAGAGTTTTAATAACCGTGGTTTTCAAAATCCTATGTTACCTTTCCGGGTCACCGGCTAGCTCTGGAACATTTCATTCAGGGAACTCGTGTTTGCTCTGTTAAAACATCTCTCTGTGTCCTCACACGGTCACCTCTGGCCTCCCCACTTTTAATGACTGTAGTTACTCTGTGATTATCTGGTGCGTTAGTAGAAGCACTAAGTAAATGACCATGTTTGCACTTATCATTTCCCTTGAGTGTCACCAGTGGGTCTTAGGTGGCTCAGTTGGAAGAGGAAGAGGTCCCTTTGCCACTCTGCCCTGTCACGGGAGCCCTCGGAGGCGGGTTGTGCTCCCTTCCCCTCCGCCGGGCAGACTCGGGTGACTTTACCTGGAGACAGAGGTCAGGCGAAAGGGGGTAGGAGGCATTCAGGGGAGGGAGCTGGAGCGACACTACGCAATTTCTCTTCCCCATCGCAGACATTCTCAAGCCTCTTGATATACTTTTGCCCTGCTGACAAGTTCTGCATATAGAAATTTTTGTTTTGTTTTTAATTATGGAAGCCTTTTCTCTTAGTAAAACCTTACTAACAAAAAGGAAGCCTGAGAGAGCAGACAAAAGTGGGAAGCATATTGTTCATTTTCTCAAAATTGAAGAAAATCGGACGGGTTATATGGCTGAGTATGCATGACCATTGTATTTCTGTTTGTAATGAAGATCTTTGACGGCAAATTTAAAGGGTGGATGTATAATGGAACAAAGTGGCAACTGAAAACTTTTCTAACATTTTCCTTGCGTGAGCACCATGGAACAACTTCACCTGATGCAGGTGCTTTGCAAGTGACGTTATCCTTGAGATGTGTCCCCTCTCGTCACTGCTTCCACGATTTCGAGACCGGTCTCAGCACAGCCTGTGCTGGAAATTACAAAGCCCGATTTTGGAAGGACAGTCCGCACATCAAGGGAATTACAGGATGCGGCTAATGTCCACGGCAGGAGCTGGGGAACTTACGTGGGAGTAGCTGAGGCTGTTAGACCAAGTGGACAGAAGCTAAGACAACATGGGAAATTCAGGAAGTTGGGCATTTACCCGACCTGGGATTTAATATTCTTGAATGGACAACTTGGAGCCAGTCTAAGGATTACCCGGAGATGGATCCCTGATGTTGGCCCACAGTGAACAAGATGGGAATTCCAGAATGCCCTTGTCCTGGTATTGAAGAAATCAGAAGGCTGGAAATTTAATGGGAATATATGTAAATCAAGGCTGCTGTCTTTTAGAATACAGTTTGCAGGGACCTCTTGAGAAAAAGATGAAGGCATCTGTTCTCAGCATGTGAGGGTTGGATGTCACGGAGCGTATGAGTGCATCTGAGTGGCACAGGGACGGACAGTGTTGAGTCCATGGAGGCAGGATGCACGTCCCCAGATCCGCTCAGCATCCATGGCCTTCCCACTGCGCAGCTCCTCTGTGGACAGCCCCAGCCACTGTGGCGGCTACTTCATCTCCCGCCACCCCCGCCGTCTAGCCCGCTCGCCTCCGCAGGGTGAGGGCCGGCTCCTGCACACATCTCACCCCTGCCATGGACGCAGCCGCGGGCACACTGGCATTCAGAGCCCACTGCACTGGGCCCGCCAAAGCTGCAATTCCTGCCATCCTTTCTGGACGCAGGACAAGCCGGGCTGTGGAATGTGACAGAACTTGGAGGTGCTGGGAAGTTCATGGGCAAACTCTGATCAGGGATGTAGCCAGCAAATAAACTTCTCGGCCATCCTCCCCTGGATGGACTTCCCTCCCCCGTGTGGTGGAGTGGCCAGACTGTCCAGAGACATTCCCAGGACTAAACAGCTACCTGGGCTCCCGAGAAATCATGGCCAGCCCTCTAAAGAATTGCTTTGCGTTGAGTTTACCCCCTTCCAAGCCTAACTGCCCTCAGCCTGGAATTCCACCCCTAAAGAAGCAGCTGGTAAGCTTGTTTTCTAGGGAACTGGCCTGAGAGAGGAGGCAGCCAATATTATACTTGCATATGCAATGTGCCAATAATAATAATGAAATATTCTAGTGAAATCCAGCTATCATCTGGGAGATCTACCAGCCTTGTGTCATTGGGACTGCGCCTGACAGGAATCCTTTTTGAATTTAAGACATGGGTTGGAAATTCAAATTTCAAATGTTCATAGTGGTTATTGAAGTAGTATGTGTGCATTATAGAAAATTCAGAAAATAAAGGGCAGTTATTAAATTGACTTATTATGTCCAACTACCACTTTATCATATTTCCATGCATATTTATGACAGTATTGAAATCAAGCTGCTTATACCATTTAAATTTGTTTCACTAACCATTATTTTGTAGTAATGTTCTCTGGGGTGGAGTTAATGTTTTTATGTATCTAATATTTTTATTTTAAACGTTTCAATAATTTTTAAAGTAATTCAACATAACAAATGTACCCAGCTTTGGAAAATATTGTTTATATTTTCCTTTAAAAGTTAGCATTACGTTTTCCAGCCTCTCTAGCATATACATGTGTTTTGGTTGGTATTTCCAGTGTTATACTCCTGCCTGTGAGGGTCATCCCCGCTCCACATCCCCCCAGTTACTGCCAATCTGATGGGTATGGAAATGGTATGGTAATGGATGGGGTGAGGCAGTTAAATTGTCCTATTCTGGTCGCCAGGAAACTCGTTTGCCCGCTGAGCTCACCTGCCATTCATCCCACCCGTGTCACATTTCACGTTTCCCTGTGTGCGTGGACTTGTGCCTGGCTCCAGAGTCTGTTTCGTTGGCCTGCTTGTCTACCCCATGCCATTGCCGCAGGAAGTATTATGGCCTCATAATAACGTGCGATGCCAGGGGGAGGGAAATCTCCCCGTGTTTCTCATCTTCAAAATTGTCTTGGCTGTTTGTGATCTATTGCTCTTCATCATGAATTTTAGGCACAACTTGCTGAATGCCGCAGAAAACTCTGTTCGGATATTTACTGGAAATGCGTTAAATTTATGGGAAAATTCGTAGAGCACTGACTCCTTCTGCCCTGCTGAATCTTTCTATCCAGAAGATGGTGGAAGTCTTTCTTTATTCATGTCTTCTATGACTCCTTCGATAGGGCTGTGATGTCTTCTCCATAGAAGCCTTATACATGTTTTGTTAAATATATTCCCTATACATTTTATATATTTTTGGCTACATTTTATATATTTTGGCTACCTTTTTCCTATTATGTTTAGTTCACTATTCCTGGGAACTCTATTGATTTTTATATGCTAATGTTCTATCCAGAGTCTTCAGTGAACTCAACTGAAAGGAATTTCCATTCTGAATCTTTTGCTCTTTTTTTATGTTTAGCACTAAATGATTTTTATGGTTTTGGGATTTTGGCTCGCTCTGAGTGGGAAGTATTTATTTATTTACCCTCTCCTGCTTATTGAATTACTGGTTTTGCATGTTCTATCCGTCCCGAAGAACAACTGTACAGAACCAGGTCTTTCATCGTTGGGGCAACCCTTAGTGATACCTTGTTGCGCATCCGCGCACTGAGCCAAGGCCGCTTGTCTCCCTTTCCCAGGGTTAAGCTCTGTTCTCATCCCCCTAGGGCCAGCCTTGCTTTGCGCTCCGAGAAGGCCTCCCCAGACCCTGGCTGCAGGCCCTGAGCCGTCCCGCCCCGTCTCTCCCGGAGCCCTTCACTCCACAAGAACGGAGCGTCCAGTGGCACCTGTTTGGGTCCTGCTTCAGAACCCAGCCTTTTCTGGTCACTGGAGAGGTTCACCTTATCACCTTATTTTCGAGTTCAGCCACACTTCCTTGATTTTCTTATTTCTTATTCTGTGTTTAGAACAGGAGAGATGTATCCGGGTTTACATTTACAGAGCCTAAAAGTCTTGACTACAAGTCTCTCAGATATTACCTTTCTTTAAAAAAAAAAAAAATTCTTCCAAGCAGCAGGTGGAATTAGAGCATGTTCTGAAAACGAAGCTAACATTTGCATTATTGCGGCAATTTAGAAATGAGGTTTTTACCCCATATGAAAATTCATATTGGCATGGGGTTCATTTAAGTTACAATTCCCCCAATGCTCAGCTAGTTGACATTTCTAAATGTCTCTTCTGCATAGTTTAACTCTTTGTAAAACCTCATGGTTTGAAAAAAACCTGCTTTGCATATTATTCCCTCTGACTTCTTGTCATAAGTCCCTAGCTGAGAGCATGGCCTCGGAGGGGTGTAAATGTGAGAATGGGTCTGTTTTGGTCACTACCACACACTAACAAGGCTCGTACCTACCACAATTTGAGCAGTGATCCATTCTCCCCCCTCTGATGTCATGATGATTAAGTACTGACTCTGTCGAAATACAGTCATTTTTGCTACGTGCCACCTATCAACGGGACTCACTTGAAACAAGTCATCCTTAATATGCAAATAGACTACTCTGTGCTGGCCCAATAATCCATATGAATGCACTGAAATAGAAACATTTTATGAGACACTTAAGCTTATGGGGAGCTAATTCTTCTTATGAGAAACCTAAGACGACATCAATTCATCTAACAGAAGTGTTTCAGACCTGCTAAGCAGGTGCACCGTGCTAAGTCCATTAGGAGAAAGCAGCACCGTGCTCGCTGCTCTTACACAGGCAGAAGCCACCTGGAAGGGAGGGAGGCCACGCGCTGAAATCGCTGCAGAGAACAGGAGCTAATGTGCGTACAACGCGGGTTCAGGCCGTAACTAGGAGAGAAGTGATGTTTATGCTTTTCAGATCCCTGTGCAAGGTCCCAGCCCTTGCTACTGGCCTTAGAGTGGGACTGAACATTTAAATGCCTCCAGGGGTCACCCAGGGTATGCAGATGAGTGCAGCGAGCTGGGGGGCACAACGGGAAGCTGGAGGGGATTCACCCTCCTGAGAAGGGGCTTGCCCTCCAGGGGGCTGTCAGTAAGTCTGGGCCCAATCGTTGCCTTATCCTCTCATTTTCCAAGGGGAACCCGAAATCTAAATATTTAGGCGAAATCTCCAAATTATTAGGTGATGATGGCGAAGGCAAGTGCCTACAGCTAGATTCCAGGCCACGAGGGGACCTCTGCCCTGCTCATTCTGCAAAGGCCTCAGTGGGGAGGGAGGCAGCACCTAGGGGCACACTCGATCATAAATGTGAGACATTTACCGAGGAGATTTGTGATCACTTTTTTCAAGGCAGTCAAATTTTGATCTTTTTTGACAGTAGTTAAAACACATCGGAAGCAATTCTTACTCAACCGAAGGCTTACTCATAACTGTTCAAAGTCAAAATGAAAGTGCCCGCGGTATTGTTTTACTCTGTGAGGATGCACAGGCGCGTGCGCGTGTTTGCTTTGGGGCAAGGGTGCCTGGCTCGGGTGCAGGTTGCCATCACCGCTTCAGTCCAGGAGAAAGGAGAGCCTGCATGTCAGGATATATAAGTCTAACTTTCAGACTTGCGCTGCTCCTAATTTTATGACCTGAGTCAGGTAAATTAACCTCTTCACTTTCCCATTTCTTCACCTGTAAAATGGGAACTAGAATCCTATAATGATTTGCACCTTGGGTGTGCTAAGTTCTGTGCTAAGAACTTAGGTAAATTACCTGACGTAAGCCTTCCAGTGTCACTGTGACTAAGCATTATTAGATACCGTTTGATAGATAAGACTACGGCCCAAAGGGATTAAACAGTTCACTTTTGGAAAACGGAGCTCAGACTTGAAACTTCCACAAAATGAGTGTGAGCACACTTAGCACAAAATCTAAAGTGCTATTCAAATTATATTATGTGCCAGCATCTGCAAAGGAACACCAATACAAAACTGTCGTTGTAAGCCAGAGATGGGAATCGTTTATTAATTGAGCACCTACTATGCATTGGGTGTAATGGGATAGATATAATAGAATAATACGTGGGTCTTGCTTGTGTTCAAGAAATTTACAATTAGAAGAATGAAAGTGATGAGTTTTAGAGATCTTCACTGTGGGTCAGATCCTTGGAGAACTCAGATATAAACCTCAGGCTCCAGCATCCCTTGGCTCTTGATCGCATATGTTATTTGTTCTCTTACCACCTAAGTGTTTTTTTGGTATTTAAAATGCTGTATTTTTTCTGTTGATAAGGTAGCCTGGTACAGCATCAGGTAATAAATTGTAAAAACATGGCATTTTTGTTGTTCTGTATTGTTTCTATTTCCCTTAAAATGTGCACTTTCTTTAAGGCTAACGGGCAAGAAACTAGCCTTTGCTACCTCTTCTTGTAATGCGTATGAAACAGCATTTACTCATTCACTTACCGTGTTAAGCGGCCTACTATGTGCAAGGCACTATGCTAGTGCCCGAAATTTAAAAATCCCCTAGATACAATCGTCCTTTCTGAAACTCAGTCTAGTAGGGGAGGGGCATGTGACATGGGAAGGTGCTCTGAGCAATGGGCGAGGACCCTGGGGTCAGGCTGACTAGGTTTGAATCCCTGTCCTGTAACTTGGGCAAGTGACTTAACGTCTGTGTGCTCCTGCTTCATTACTGGCAAACTTGGGATAACAGCATCGAGGTCATTTGATTGTTGGAAAGAGCAAATGAGATAACCCACTGTTAGAAATACCCCCTCAGAAATGCGTGGTTATGACACCCGTACACACACACACGAACGTTCATGGAAGCCCTGTTCATGGTCGCCACAACCAGCCCATCATTAGTTAGCAGAACAGATGAGTCGGTTGGGGCATAGGCCTACAAGAGGATGCTGTGCAACAGTGGAAATGGATCCGTTACATTTGCAGCTGTATGCAAAAGCATGAATGAATATTTTTAAAATAATATGGAGTGAAAGAAGCTATATACAAAAAAAATAGGTGCTTTATGTTCTGCTTCTATAAAAATTCAAAAACAGGCAAAGTCATAGAAATTAAAGCATATATTTTTCTGGATGCATAATTAAGGGCAAAACTATAAAGAGAGCAAGGGACTCAATACCATAAAATCAGTATACAATGGTTGGAAAGAGTGAAGTTGCCAAGAGCCCTCGGGGAGATTTCTAAGCATTTGGATGGGACCTGCATTGAAGGTTAGGGTTAGGGTTAGAGAGAACAGAGGAACCCCTAGGCCAGGGCAATAAAGTCTTGTTGAGGTGCAGAAAAGAGCAAGGGACATGGGACAATTAGAGTGGAGTGGGGGGGGGGCGAGTAAACAAGTTAGAGACCTGGTCCTGACTGGCAGAGAATATTAAACTATTCTACTAGAATCATCCATTCCTTAGCAACTGGCTACATCATATTTTTTCTTCATGCGTGTGTTAGCATCGTCTCTCCAGCAATATAAGAAGCCCTTTGAGAACTGGTTCTTGGCGTCACTGAATCTTTCCTCGGTTCGCAAAATCTTCAGTCACAGAATCCCACATCCCATCAGGTTAGGAGTCCTCATTCCCATTTTACAGAAGAAGCAACTGAGGCCTGAACAAGTTCAGGGACTTGCCCAAGATCACACAGTTTGGTCCCACCCTCAGCAGCTGGCACGGAGGGACCACGCTGTGCATATTTAGCAGTTTTTGACTAAAGCTGGGACAGACATGATCAAAAGCTTGGGAAGTATTTATTTATTTATTTATTAGGGGAAAAAAGATGCAAAAAGGCAAGTTCAACTCAAAATATTTTTGGCTTAAGAATTCTAGGATTTTGTTCAGCTGAGAGAGATAGAGAGAATCTTTGCTCTCGTCTCACCCCCAGGCCACCATGGGCAATCGACTCAACTGCCGTCAGCCCCTCAGATCACGGGGTACTGTTAACGAAATATGTTGATGCTGAATATTTCTATCTGGAATCTGTCATTTAGAATGTCATCTTCTAGGACAAGGTCACAGTCTCTCCTCAGAGCAAGCCGTGCAGATCTCATTAGCAACACTTAATCACATTCGAGAAGAGGCTCCAGTGTTTCGCTTTGAACATCCTACCCTCTTATGCCACTTAGCATCTGACGAGAAACCACTGGGAAAACCAAATAGTCCTTTCACGGGACAGGTCCCATGAAAGACGCAAAAGCAAATGCTTTAGTGGTTCTCTGGTGGCAAGATCATCCCAATGGGGATAATGTTTGGGTTTTTTTGTTTTGTTTTTGAGAAAAGAACCTCCGGATGTGATAAGCAGATGTGCCTAAGGAAAGGGCTGGAGGGAGTAGCAGCGGCCAGTAACACATTCAGTAATTAATGTGACACAATTAAATCTAATCACAAGAGCAGGGTGTGACGGCTCCAAGTTATCATCTAAAGTCAGTTTTCTCCAAGATGTGTTGGCCACAATATCCCATCCCAGAGAAGTGGAACAAAAATGTGTACTAATATAAAAAATGTACTACGGATTTACCTGCGTCGGGCGTCACCCCTCAGGTCTCTGACAGGCATTGTCTGATTCCATTTCCTTTCCTCACTTTTCATCTTGCTCTTCCCCGCGCTCCTTCCTAGCCCTGATCACTGTCTGGTATACTATACATTGTACTTATTTATTTTCTGTCTCCCCCACTAGAATGTAAGCTCCCTGAGGACAGGTAATTTTGTCACTTGTTCTCTTTTGCTGTATCTTTAGAATCTGGTACAGAGTAGGTGCTCAATTAGTATTCGTTGAATAAATAAATGAGCTAAGATCTTTACATGAATTATAGTATTGAATCACAATTCTTTGAGGTGGGGATTATTTTTACCCTAGTTTAAAGCTGTGGAAAATAAGATTTCAGAAAGGAACCTGACCACCATCAGAAAGATCAAGTGTCAGGGTGTCAGGATTAGAATTCGAGTCTTCCCACATCCAGAATGTTCTTACTCCTCCAAGAGCCATGAGCTAGGGGAACAAAAGCTTTCAATAGAGCCCGAAAGGTTGCCAGTTTGATTCCCAATCAGGGCATATGCTGGGGTTATTGGCTCCATCCCTGGAAGGAGAAGTGCAGGAGGCAGCCAATCATTTCTCTCTCTCTCTCTCTCTCTCTTTCCCTCTCCCTTTCTCTAAAAAAAAATTAAAAATTAAAAATTAATTAAAAATCTAAAAAAGGAAAAGAAAAGAGAGAGAGAGCCTTTGTTAGAATTAATAAGCAGGCCCTTTTGTAGAGAGATGTTTCATTCCAATTTCAGAATAATCCAACTGTGTTGGGAGGCATATGGTGAAGTTAATACAGTGTGGCCTATTTCTAGCCCAAAAATATTACAACAGTCACATTTACCAGTGTTCTTAAAAACAGCATCTCTTAAGAAAACAGCTTAATTTATGTTCTACCAACAGAGTCCTTTGCAGTAGGACTGGTGAAAAGGAGGGTGAAGGTTATTTTTTAATTTTTTTAAATATATCTTTATTGATTTCAGAGAGAGAAAAGGAGAGGGAGAGAGAGAGACAGAAACATCAATGATGAGAGAGTCATTGATCGAGCCCACAACCCGGGCATGTGCCCTGACCGGGAATCGAACCCTGATCGCCTGAATCCTAGGTTGATGCTCAACCACTGAGCCACGCCCGGCCGGGCAGGGTGAAGGTTATTGAACTAACATTTATGGAGCAGGCACCACGTGCCAGGTTCTTTATACTTATTATATCATGCAGTCCTGACGAGAACTCTGTGAAACATGCCGTCGGAGGGATATTTCCCTCTCCTGCGTTCACCCAGAGCCCTTGCTTATCTTCATGCACAGTACAGGTGACCTTTGAACAATGTGGGGTTGGGGGTGCCGGCCTCCCTGCAGTGTAACTTTTGACTCTACTGTCACCTTTCGCATCTGACGATTCAACAAACTGCAGATGGAAAACAGTATTTTTGATCTTCAGTTGGGAACCTGCATTTGGTAATGCAAAAATCCTGCTTTCTATCCGTGATTGGTTGAATCTGCAGGTGTGAAACCCACAAATATGAAGGGCCAACTGTATTGAAAAAGATCTGCCTATATATTAATTATTTATTCAATATATTATAAATGCTGACAATATATCGTGAGCTCTCTTGGTTAAAACATTGAAAGGCATAATCCTTAACCTTAAAGCATACAGGTTCTAATGGGAAAATCAGATAGAAGATTATCTGAGGCTAGACCATAGTCTTCTGAATTCTAGCCCAATATAATTTTAAAAAAACATAAGGTATTATTTTCACTTTACAAAGACCACTTTTACTGATAATTTGTCTTTCAAAAAAAAATAATTTATAATTTCATTTACATTAACATCCAGCATAATCAAATATGCTTAAGTTTTCCAAGTGTGTTTGAATTTCATATCTTGTAGATGGCAGCTTAATCCCCTAGGTTAGAACTAAGGTATTACTATCAGAACTCAAGTGCCATCATCATCATCATCATCATCATCACATGTATTGAATATTTATATATTTTTGTTGTCTAAAGGGTAATGGACACACGCCACAACATGCTGAAGTGCAAATATAAAATAGACTATATGAGGGTAGGTAACCTACAGGCAAAAAGGAATTAGAGCCATCCCCTGGGTTCTTAACTTGCAGTTTAGATCAGGCATAAATGGACTATGTACTCCGGTCAATGTTTAAGCAGAGAGGGAAGTCCTGTCCTGAACATGACCCACCTGTTTATAGTTCTGGAGTCAGAAGATATATGTGACTTTGTAACAGTGGAAGCTTCCTGGATTGGAGGAATGGCTTTAAAAAATATATATATTTTTATTGATTTTGGAGAGAGGAAGGGAGAGGGAGAGAGAGAGAGAAACATCAATGATGAGAGAGAATCATTGATCAGTTGCCTCCTGCAGGCCCCCTATTGGGGATAGAGCCTGCAACCCGGGCATGTGCACTGACTGGGAATCAAACTGTGGCCTCCTGGTTCATGGGTTGACTCTTAACCCCTGAGCCACACAAGTCTGGCAGGGGAATGAATAGCTTTTTTAGGAAAGTGGGGGGCTCTGGAGATAAACAACTGGATCAGCTCTTCTTCTACTGAGCTAACTTGATACCCCTCCTCCCGCCAGAGCCAGCTCTCTGCCTGACCACCCAAAAAGTTTCTAGGGTGTCTATATTCGCTATCTCACATCAATGCATTATACGGATTATATCATTCAATCCTCCAACAGCCTTATGAGGCATTGGCTATTATTATTTTCATTTTACACATGAGTAAACTGAGACAGAAAAATTACGTAAGCTAGTTGACAGTTATCAACTAGTAACTCACAGATCAGAGACTAAGTCTAACTCTCAAGTTCTTACACTTGACCCCCATATACTGCTTCTCAAGACACTGGATTTTAGTAAATCATGCTATTGGTATATAGATTCTATCTCCTAGATTGCTTCTAAATTTGTATATATTTATAATTGTTGTTATATGCTACATATGAACAGTGCCTAGACATAGTATTGAATACATGAAAATTGCTCAATGTCAACCCTAATGCGTGCAAAAAATAAAGCTAACAAAAGCCCCATCAATCTGTGCTCTCTGGTTTGAAGAACTGAGACTTTAAAAAAGGAGCCTGAAAAAAATCTTCAGAGGAACCAACAAACCAGCAGCTCAGAATATGGCAGAAAAGGGTATTTTCAGCACCCAACTCTGAGTAAGCATTCAATAAATACTGGCTGACCGGATAGAATAAAACCAGCAGATTTTCATGATTGACACAACATGGGATAATTGCAAAACCTATTTGAGGAACAACTTGATGAAGCAAAGCACAATTAAGTGAGAGGAGTATGATGGTATTAGATCACTTTGGTTTGGGGGCTAAAAAGCAGGTAGGAGCCTGGCTGGTGTGGCTCAGTGGTTGAGCATCAATCCATGAACCAAGAGGTCAGCGGTTCGATTCCTGGTCAGAGCACATGCCCAGATTGCTGGCTCGATTCCCAGTGGGGGACAGGTAGGAGGCAATTGATCGATGTTTCTGTTTCCCATCGATGTTTCTATCTATCCCCCTCCCTTCCTTTCTCTCTAAAATCGATAAAAACATTTTTTTAAGAAAGCAGCTAGGAGAACACTGCTAAGTGTGGACAATGCGTAGGCGAGGGCCAAATAGAATTTCTTCGACTTGGTAATTTTTGAAACTGTTTATACAATTGGTATATGAAATGCTGAGGAAATTGTTTTTAAATCTTTGCAAAAGAGCTGCTGCATCTCATCACTTAAGTCTGTGTGCATTTGTAACATAATCGCAATATATAGAGAACCTGTAATAACTGCACCTCTGATGTTTATTTCATCAATTAAATAATATTTAAGATTATATCCTTAGAAATTGTATTGTTGCAAGATGAAATCAGATATTTAAACTTCAGTGGTGAGGAGGGGGAAGGGGGGAAGGAATGTGAAGGTAGTTTAACAAATGGTAATTCTAAGCGTGTGAACCTGAGAAAGAACTGTAGGGATCGATGTGGGGGGAAAAGGGGACATCTGTAATACTTTCAATAATAAAGACAAAATTCCAAAAAAAGAACTGTAGGCTTTTCAATTTTCCATTGAAATGCAGCCCTCTGAGATTCTTCTGGTGTTTGGGAAGTCAAATTGTCTTATTTAATTGTGTAGAAATTGACAGATTCCAAACAAATAGAGAGAGTAATCATTGGAGAGTGCACGATAATCTGGCAATATGGAAATTACAAATTACAATATCTTCCCCTTGAGGAAATGAAATATGCAAAAGAACAACCGCATAATACAATAGCGTTGGTGTAATCCCTCAATAGCTACTGTTCACAAGCTATGCTATCACAGTTGCCTACTTCTCAGTAACGAATGCACAAAATTAAGTTTAAAGCGAATTATAAAATTCCTTTAAAGTTCAGCTTTTGCATAAAACGCCATCAGGAAATATCATAAAAATGCTCTGGCAACCAATGGCATAAATCTTGTAAAATGTCTATGCACTTTCCTGAACACCCTGTGTTTTTACTGTAATGCTAACACTTCTTTATGTCAGGGACTGTTTCTAATCTGTTTTCAGCTTATTACTCTCCACAGTAATCTCGGCCCTAAAGAACTAGAAAGATGTAGCTCTGCCAGAAATATTTTTTACAATCTTGATGTTATCTTAATAAGATCGTGTCTTGTACTTATCTGTGGAATATGATATGGAAATCCAATCCTGCTGGTGACGATAATATTCATTCATTCTTTATTTAGCAATACTTTGGTGAATATTTTCTACTTATGAGACCCAGAGCTCAGTATTTGGAGGGGTGTAGTCACCACAGCACACAGATTTCCCTTTTGGGGATTTACAGCTACTTAAAGAGCAGTTGGAATCACAGTTTTTAACATTAGTTCTCAGTGCAAGATCAAGGTCTTTAGCTAACTCCTGATTATTCAAAAACTTACTCATCGCCTTCTAAGACCCTGCCTTGCAATTTCACTGCTCATGGGTTTCTCCCACAGTGAAAGGACACAACGCAGGGAAAACTCACATCAACGTGAATGTGAGAAGTCTGATGAGAGATCTGCAGGGAAATGTCTGAGTCCTGTTTCGCTCACGTGAGGCATCTAGCATCGGCGTGCTCACTGCAAGCGTGCATGCCCCGGGTTGGTCAGGCACTAGGTGTGGGCAAGCTCTCTTTTATTTTTGTCTTATTGTTGCCAGTTCCACCTTCATGACTGTTTCCTATGAAGCTTTGTCGAAGCCTTATTTCTCCCCATATAAAGTTGGAAACTTTTGCTTTTCAGCTACCCATTTTCTAATAAAAATGAGTCACATAGTCTTTACAGAGATGGCATGTCAGCCCAAGGGAAGCTTTTGGAGTATGGAGACAGGCAAGAGGCTGAGACTGAAATACTCTACCGGAGGCCACATTTTCAGGACCGGGGCAAGCCAGCGGCCTGTCCTCATGAAGCAAGTCTTGAATGCTCAGGGAATCATTAAATGCCAGGGGAAGGTAAACGTCTTACGATAGCAGTGCTTCTCCAACATTCTTCCCAAAAGTAGTTCTAGGCAACAGTTGCAAAGGCACCAGAATCAGGGAGACCCCAGGTAATAAATCAATACTTGGACTTAACCATAGGACACTTCATGTGCCTTCTGATCAACCAGAGCCGCTTACTGAGCAAAGACCGATTGAGAGCAGAATGGTGGGAGCTTTATAGGAAAACTTGGCAAAACTAGAGGGGATTCTGTCAGGATATCCCATAGATGTCTACTCGCTTCTCAATCTTTGCAATGCTCAAAATGCATGAAAACAGGGAACTGTCCTTAAATGGATGCACATGAAAATGAATGCCCGGTTCACTGGAAGGGGAGACTTTGGTAAATTTTTGGTGGATTATTCAGAATTAAACTTATGAAAAAAGATAAAGGGACAAATTAAACTATAGCGAAGCACGCACTTCTGAAATATGCTAAAGCGTGTAATTCAGAAATTTATCAGGGGCTAATTTTTGTATTTAACTCAGTAAACACCTACTGCCTGTGATGCTCTTGCGCTGTACAGTGTGAAAAAAATGAAAGGTGTGGATTTTCAAAGACCAACATGTTATAATGACAAAGTCAATAAATAAGCAGAACTGCTGACCCAGGTAAGAATGCTGGATGTGGTCACTTTAGGGCGTACCGGAGGCTGCTGGTCAGAGAAGGTCGCTTGGAGAAGGCAGACTCCGGGCGGCAGGTTGGGACGCAAGGGATGGGGTGGCTCATGTGAGACCGGATGGGGGCAGGGTGGGTGCAGGCAGGGAGCAGGGGGCCAGCGCACCCTAGGCTTCGGGAGACTGCTAATGGCGGGTGACATGCACTCAGAGAGTAACACAGCTGGGCTAGGACACTGGCGAAATCTCCACATAGCTGTACACAGGGACGTGTGGGGGTGGGATTGGGGCTGACGATGGGGACTCATTGATCACAAAGAAAAATAGTTCCAGTGTGGTCTGAGGCAGGTTCGCAGCTACCTGCCCTGTTAACCACTCCCGGTAACCTCGGAGAGGGGACCTGGTTGGAAACCCCGAGCAGAGCTCCCGCGACAAACCTCAGACCTCTGGACCAGACAGTTTCTATGGTCTCTCTCGGCCATCACAACTTCAGTTTGAGATTTTTCCCTAATTAATAGCACTTAAAGCCAGGAATCCAGCATTACCCCTGTTGTATGTATCTCTTTTGTTCATTGTACCCTTGCTTGTGGAACGGGCCTCCCTGTTAATCCATAAACTCCCAGAGGCCACAAGCCACACCTGCTCCCCCTGCTTAGCATCCCCGGCCAGGTATCAGGGCTACATATTAACCCACGGGTGCCGCGCCAGTGCCTATCTACTTTTGGGGTTGAGATAGGAACCTCTAAATGAGTGTGTGTATTTTTTAAGTATACACAGGAGAGATGGTATGTCTCCAGTCTTCCTTGGCCTAGTTGTAAAACTTGTACCCCAGAATTGCTCAGCAAGAACATGATCCCACGTTTTCATCACCCCAGTTCAAAGTCTTGATGCGATTTAAATGGAGGGACGGGGAACAGCTCATTTAATTACCCTGCCATTTTAACTGAATGCTCTTTGACTTAATTTTATCTCAATGAGTATAAAGCGTCGAGAGACTCTCCCATAAACATGGAGCTGCTGCCTCTGACAGCTTCTGGGAAGGAGCCCCAGGGGGCGAGAGTGGTGATTTACGGTACACTAACGGCACTGGCACTGCAGACCGGCTCAGCGCCAGGAGTTTCCAGGGCTTAATTACTGCCTCTAAAATTTAAGCAAGAGTTACGCACTGAGCCGTACCCAGCAGAGGAGGAAAAAAGCACTGGCATAATTGCATAGCAAACAAGAGACTTTTAAGAGGTTGTGTTATTTTTTGTCATATGCCCTGTAAAGACACCAACCTAAATAACTCAGTTCTTTCTATGACTTGTGTTATCCATACTTTCTGTGGCCTATATTATCCATACAGAGACATGATCCATTTGATTCCAACTAAAGTATTCTATCCAGAAGGTCTGACAAGATTCTTACCTACTAGTTTAAAAGAGAGGAAGGAAGGGAGGGAGGGAGGGGGGGAGGGAGGGAGGGAGGGAGGGAGGGAGGGAGGGAGGGAGGGAGGGAGGGAGGGAGGGAGGGAGGGGGGAAGAGGGGAAAACCAGGATTTTTCTGTTCCTTTCAGATAGTCCCTGGTTAAAGATATAAATATTCCAGTAGTCTCAGAAAATTGTTCACATACTTTTAATTCTGTGGATCACCTGTTTCCAGCTCTTCCCCCACCTCACTGTTTAAATAGGCTGTATTGTTTGGAATTCAGAGTTCCAAAAACAAAACACATAATCGAGCCCATAAATAATGCTGACTTGCTTAGCGGTTTTAAAGAAATAACAATTAAAAAAAATAAAATTTTTCTTCCTTTCTCCCCTTTCTTTGATATGGGAAATCACTTTTCCTTAAAAGACATTGGATAAGCCCCCCCAAAGTTCTTCATTTGACGGGGAAAGACTGCCTCTCCTGTTCCCTTCTGAGCTCAGTTAATTGTGCTTTAAGGATTTTGCAGCTGTGAGCCTGAGGGCAATATTCAGAAAACCAGCCACTGATTGCCCACAGTCCTTAGGGGAAGCTAAACCCTAAACGAAGCTGAATTTCACAGATGCTAGGAATTCTGAAATCTGTGTTCAGCAACCAAACTGAACATATTGGGTGATCTCTGACATTTGGAAGCTAAGAGCCCTGTGGAAGAGAAACTACAGAGGAGGAAGGGGCGGTTCGCTCCCACCCCCCCTTTTTTTTTACCTGCCACGCCTCATTTCCTGGGACTTCCAGCCCTCACTCAGCCTCTGGGCCATTGGAGCTACCTGTCATCTCTGAGGCTCAGAGCATCCCCTGTGTCTGCGTGTGCCACTGCTCCTGCTTTCTCTCTGCCTGGCTACTGGATAACAGCTCCGACATCACCTCGCTCAGCTAAGACTGACTGACTTCCCAGCTGGCTGGACACCCTCCCTCTGCTCCTCTGGTACCTCACTATCTCCCTGCTCACACCGAAACTCTATTCAGCTTCCCTCCCAGCGAGGAGAGCATTCCAGAGATCAGGGAAGGTGCCTTGGTTTCTGTAGCCACACAGCCCAGCACACGTATTCACTGAGGTGCAAAGTCCCCAGTCGCCGGAACTCTTTTTTTAAAAAAAATATGTTTTTATTGATTTCAGAGAGAGGAAAAGAGAGAGAGAAACATCAATGATGAGAGCCTTTGATCGGCTGCCTCCTGCACGCCCCCTACTGGGGATCAAGCCCACAACCCAGACATGGGCCTTGACCAGGAATCCAACTGCGATCTCCTGGTTCTTGGGTCGACGCTCAACCACTAAGCCACGCTGGCCAGGTGGGAACTCTTTTATTATTGCCCTGAACCCCCATGGCACCACTCTACATACCAGTTAGAAAACCTGCAAGTCACTTTAAAGTATATTACTAGCGGGTGGATGGATGGTGACCTGAAATATTCTGTCTTCCCAAAAGATAAAATAAGGAGAAACTGGGTGTAACCAAGAAAGATCCATCCTCACCTCCCCTTAGGCCAATATGACATGAAATGAATAATAGTGAAATAATAATGTGGTTGGAAAAATCACCACCAAGGAAGGACAGTCACTGAGTGGGGCTTTAAAAGAGAAGAAAATCTCATTTAACAGCTCGGACTGCGAGGTGCTACAAGCCTCCTCAGCAGATTAAATGCATGAGTCACATGCCCTTAGTGGGCTGCTTGTCCTTTATCTCCCGAGTTCTCCGATCCCTGTAGCACGCTGAGTCAATTACATGCTCCAGGATTTATGTCAGACATACCCGGAGCCAGAAATTGTTCTGTGGAATTGTGAAATAGAAGAGTAAACTCCTGAGTATAAAAAGCAGAGGATGCTATTTGCTTTCTATAGTGTGTGTGTGTGTGTGTGTGTGTGTGTGGAGTTTGACAAAATAGTTTTTCTAAAGTCTCGGTATCATTTTTTTAATTTATGAATTCACTTTGTGATAGAAAGACTCAGGGACATCATTTAGATCACTGGAGTCTATGTGTGTAGCCTATCAGAAGGCGTGGCAGCGAGGGCGGCAGGGCCCAGGTGCAGTCCCACTGGGCCCCTGTCTTGGGATCATTGCTGGTGGTTGACCTTGAGAATGACTCATCACCTCTCTGGATTTCAGTTCTCTCATCTGTAGAATGAGGAGTTTAAACGAGATGATCACTTTCCAGCTCTAAAATCCTGCACTACAATGACTATTCTTAGTGTCTTTAGCTCTGTTCTAGCGTATTTGGGTTTTACCCTCCAAGAATTCTCCTATTATATATATTATAAAAGTATAGCTGCTTAATAAATAAGAAGGTACTAACTTTTAACTCTAAGTTTTAGGAAGTGAAATTTCTACCCTAGATATATTTAAGTGTAATTCGTTAGATAAAGAAATAACAGAAAGAGCATGGACGTTAAATGAATGCCCCCAGTGCTCATTGGCTACACATCCTTTGTTACTTTAAAGACAATGATAGCCTAGGTCACCAAATACATCTTTACTCCAAGCAGAATCTTCTGTAGGGAATTTTCAAGAAGTGTAGTCCCTAGGGCACTGGAATCATCCCTCACCATTTATTTTCTTTTTTTAAATCATTTTTTATTTTTCAATGACAGTTGACATAGAATATTATATTAGTTTCAGGTGTACACCTCAGTGATTAAACATTATAAAACTTATTAAGTGATCATCCCCCAAAATCTCATATCCATCTAACACCATATAGTTATTAGAATATTATTGACTATATTCCCTATGCTGTACTTTACACACCCATGGCTACACTATAACTGCTAATTTGTATTTCTTAATCCCTTCACCTTTCTCACCCACTTTCCTCAAATCCCCTCCATTTGGCAACTGTCAAAATGTTCTCTGTATCTATGAGTCTGTTTCTGTTCTACTTGTTCGTTTATTTTGATGTCTAGATTCAAAAAAGTTGTAAGCAAAATACCATTGATACACAAATGGTTCCTGGTTTGTTTGTTGTTTTTTTAAAACAGGGTTCTGTGTTCTTGGCAATCAGTGAAGACATGAGAAGTGTAAAGTACACTGCGTTTTTGCTCTGTCGTTCATGCATTTGGACGTATTTGTGACCAAAGATCGGAAGTCATTGAATGAGTGGCCACAGTCAGTAAGAAGCATAGAGGTTTATTTGTCAACATCAGTGAAAAGTGGGGACAGCATACATCTACATGAAAAGGGCTTGTATTTTATTATAAAGTGAATTAATGGGGTGGGGAGAAGATTAGGATTTCTCTCTAATATGATCTTCAGCCCTAAAACACCAAACCCCTTGTCAGATCTGGGCTGGTTGCTCTGTGGGTTCATGTACTGGGCTGAAAACCTCTGCACTGCACATCCTGGGCTGTTGTACTGGAAGGAATTTTAGTTTAGTGGGAAAAGTGAAAGATTTGGAAATATGCTTTTACAAACATGGATTGTTCTATGAGTAAACAGAGAAAATCGGTCTCTGAAGCTCTTTTTGCAAGCCCTGAGCTCAATTTAGTATAGCTCTAATTCCAGAGCTCTCTGAACTGCACCTACACATTATTCGTGCACAGATCTTTAACTTTTATAGCGATTCATTAGTTCAAGAGACCTTTGCTTTTATCTGAATCGCAGTTTAGTGGATATAGAAAAAGGCATTCATTCTGCACAGCTGGCGCTTTATTGGAACACTTCTATTCTTCTTGTAAATTATATTCTGACCTTTTGAAAATGGGACAGAGATTTCAAAAGTTTTATTGGACATTCTCTGAAAAGCTGTTACTGTGTTTTTGCTTCTTGATTTATAAAGTAGTCCTTTTTATAATATGTAGGTGCATTTTAAGAGGAGATTAGCTGTAAATAGGAGATTAGCTGTAAATAAACACTGCACACTTGATACTTTCAAGGGAAGGGACAGTGAAATCCTCTGTGATGGCATCATGCCTACAAAAGAGCCCAGAGGGTCTTTAGCAATAAGTAGGAGAGTATTAGAGTGGGTGGTAAGCCAGAGTGAGACGCTCCCTATATAGAACGTTTTTGGTTATAATTTTAAGCAGAGGAGTCATGATCCTTGCATTCTAGAGAGGTCTCAGGGTGTAACAGAGAGAATATTATCATCAAATGCCAAATTAAGGTACAGATGTGATGCTCAGAGAAAGGGCAAGATCAGTGCTGACTGGAGTTCTCGAGGTGGGAGCTGGAGGGACTTTTAGTGACATTGGAGGCCAGGTAAAGAAGGAATAAGAGATGGCGAGAGTGACCCAAGCAACACTATTGTCTTTCCCATGGGCAGCCCAGATGAACTGGGAACCAATAGTACCCAGAGCGCTCCTCATCTAAAAGACATCTTTGCGTGGCATTTTGTTAGGCTCTTTAACTGAGATTTGTACCTGAAGTTTCATCCTGGAGCCAGCAGCCGCCCACAGGCCTTGGCTCCTGGCTCAGGAAGGCAGATGCAGAGAGGCGGGTCCCCCAAGGCAGCAGGCAAACCGGGGTGCGTAAGAAAGTCAGCGTATGGAAAGAAAATATTTCCAGTGCAATTTATATCAATTAGGTAGGAAAGAAGCTAACCTGAGGGTAATACTTAACTTACAAGCTTACAGTTGGCCTGCAAGTCAGGTGGGCACGCGGTGTCGTGGTTTCTGAGTTCTGCTGGGCCCAGTCCCTTCTGAGCTCGCTTTCGGGGCACTGGGCGATAATTAGCTTCTTTGTGCTAACTGGACATTCTCTGAAAAGCTGTTACTGTGTTTTTGCTTCTTGATTTATAACGTAGTCCTTTTTATAATACATGCATTTACATGGGACAGTAAGTGGTTTTAGTGCATCGTTTCACTAACTGTGGTTTCATCATTTCAAATAGTAGGATATTTAACATACTTTGTGAAAAGATAAGGAGTGACAGTGCGTATTTTTTCTGCCTCACAAAGGTTTGCTGCATATTTCGTGGCAAAGTGTTAAAACAGTTGGAAACCAAAAGGTGAACTGCATTTTCTTTTCCTTAGGCAGGACGATGAGAACTCCAGATTGCTGACCTTTCTCGTGATGGAAGTGGCTGTCAGAGGGTGCTACCTGGCAGTAATAAATGCACTTAATCTGTCCTTTTGCGGTAGGCGGAAGTTAGCAAAAAAATAACGACTTTTTGAAAGAATCTCGAATGCTATGGAGAGAACATTTTGAAACTGGATCTTGGGATATGTTTTGATCATCATGTGACTTTTTTTTGAGGAAAATGGTTTAAATGAATCACATATAGAGACTTTCATATTTCATACTTAAGAAACTTAGAAACAGTGTTTAGCCAGTTCAACATTTTAAACAAAAGAATTTCAGGACATTTTGAATGCATTTGTTAGATATAAAAAATGCAGCACCTTCTGATTAGTAAATGAAAATATCTGTAAAGAGACAAATTTATTAGCTGAATTTTAACAAAGATTTGTATGCTTGATGGATGGGACAGAAGAGCAAATATTTCGGGCATAACCAATGACTTTCTACACCTGGGTTACAGCAGCCATGTTGAGAGACTGGCTGAATTTAGATGGACTTAAGTCACAAAGTATTTAATGAAATTCTTTAAAAAATGATATATATTCAATCACATTATACTCCCTAAGACATTGGTAATAACTGCTTTTAGTAGGAGCACAATTTTATATCTTCAACAAATAACCCATTATTAAAATTATAGTTCATCTTTTAAAAATTTCCATCTGTATATATTTTGGAATATACATGGGATATTTATATATCAATACATGCATTTACATGGGACAGTAAATGTATATATATGAGAAGAGTACTGCATGCATATGCATATATTTTACATGTAGCTTTTATGTGTGCGTGTATGTATAATGTACAAGTAAAATATATTATACTTTGAGAATGCTTGTTCTAAGTTTAGAGACAGTGGGTATAAAGGAAAAAATATTTAGGCTGGGGTCAGGTTCAAGTCCTAATCCAAGTTCTATATTTAAGATATGGTACCTTACACAAGTCGGATGATAGAATTCCAGAGATGAAGGGTGGGAGGTGCCTTCTTGCAAAGTCTCTGTGAAGATTGGGGGAAATATGATTATGTGTGTTGGTTGCCTGGCATATAGCAAAACAGACCCTCAGTAACTCATGGTGGTCATTAGTAGGGCCACTAGAGACCGCATGGGCGTCACTTAACTGTCTAGGAGAGGAAATGGAAGAAAGGGGAGGATGGAGTTGGTCCATCTGTTCAGACTAATGATGTGAGAAGCACCCCTGAACTCCACTTGTGAGCTCTTTTGAGATCTCATATTAGTTTGATAACTTCTGATGATTAGTTTCTTATAACCACATTTTCTCCAAGGGTCACGTTCTAGTGTATCACAGAGGGAGGCTATGAAATCTAAGTGCAAACTGACTATCTCTACTAGTAGCTCCAGTCTCAGTGCTTTTCATATTAAAATGCCACCAGGTTAACATTTCTTGATTTTAATTTCTTTTTCCCATTGCCTTGGATTCTTCATGTCAAGAGCACTCTGGATGGACCAGAAGAAAAAAGAGTGGGGCCCCCAAATTCTGTCAGGCTCTGGAGCATATCAGAAGCTAGGAAGAGAGTGTTATGTGAGTTACTAATAGAAACGAACCAGGGCTAAAGGACAGGATTGGTCTAAGTCAGTGATTCTGGGCGTTGGAGGGTTTGTCCCTCTGAGAATCTGACGAAATGTATGGATAAGGATCCTGTCTCTAGAAAACACATACACTAATGTGCTTACGATATTTTACATAGGATTTCAGGAGATCATGCAACCCAAACACTTTGTACATTTATAAGTACCCCCAGGAGTGATTCCTCCCATGGAATTTAGCATTGCCCATTCAGACCTCTCCTCTAATCAGATTTGGGATATTTGGTGTGAAATCAAAGGTGGTTTGATCATGTTCTTGTCTTATTTTCTACTTGGATCAGTTCATCCCACCAACACCTGGGCAAGGGGTTCTGAAAGTATGTGGTGCTCACATAAACATTGTTACTACCTTATTTCTCTTGTCTGCAAGCTCTGTGACTCTTCAGAAATGCTTCCCCCTTGAAACCTGGCAGTTTGACGTGTTTTCGAAGTTGGCGTAGTTGAAGCAAGAAGCGCCACTTCAGAGCGCACCTGTCCTGAGAGACGTGCGGTGTTGAACGGTTTCTATCACTAACGGCAGGGATTTAACATTTATTCATTGCTTACCGCGTATCAGATGCTGTGCCAGGTCTTTTTATCAAATCACATCATTATTTCTTGCAAAGTTACTATTAGATTCGATGTTACTGCTTTTGTTTTAGAGATGAAGAAATTAAAGCTCAGAGCATGTAAGCAATGAAGGAAGGACTTTTGTGCCCAAACTCCTAGATTGCAGTCCTGTCATTAACTCTGGCAATGCGAGGCTTCAAACATATTAATGAACTCTCTCCTTGAGTTTCCCCATCTGCAAATTGTGCATAACTGTCTGCCACCAGCTTCTGTGTATTTACACAGATGAGTGTTCAGAGGGTGGAGGTTTTGACTGTGGCGATACCATCTGCTACCCTGACACATATCTATATTTTACTTATTAATCAACAAAGTTTTCCTTCAGTCCTTCGCCCTCCAATTGAAGTTCAGGTGTAATAACACTTTACAAGAGTGAACTATTGTAGCCCCGAGGAAGTCTAATATGAACCAGCTCTCACAGCAAAGTCATTCTAGTTCCAAATCCAAAGAAAGAAGTAAATGTGAGAAATCCGTTTAGAGAAGGGCCTGCCAGTTTATTTGTAAACTTTACATGGCTGTGTCATCTGTCTGGGGTACTGTAAGCCAACAGCGTAAAACCCTCCAAATTGCTTTGTCATCAGCCAACTGAAGCTGAGTGAAAACATCATGGTTTGAGCAGGAAATAAGTTAATTTCAAACTTATTCTTGTGATTATTAGTCATATCATCATTAATTTTAAAAAATTATGTATGTGCATTTGTTTCTCTGCTTATGGCAAGACTGAGCCTTGGGAGCAGAGACTCTAAGTGAATGTAAATTCTCAAGTCTTCTCTGCGTGCTGAGGATGATGTGCTGGTGGAGATGGTGTTGGTAGTGCTCATACTCATGTATTACAGACACTTGGTAGTCACATGTGAAGCCTGCCGCATAGTATCAAATGAAATAAAATCTGACACAGCAAATAAAAGTAATGTGTGCCACTGTCAATTGTGCCATTTTGAGGCATATAAATGACAGAGCAATTAATGTCTGGAAATAGCTACTTTGAAGGTTAAGGAAAGTGATTATCTTACCTTACAAATACATAAATTCATGGAAGGGTCCAGTTGTTGGTGTTTGGAACAAAGAATGAGATTATCTTTCTCTGTAACTTTCCAACCTTTGTTAGATCAAATCATGGATCGGACCAGCGGTGTGTTTGGAGTGAAGGAGGACTGGAAGCCTAATTTTAGATTAGACATTGCTGAATTCCCAGTATCAAACTGAGGGCAGAGATTTTTTTCCTGTATTCTCATGGAGCTAACTGGATGCCTAGAAAGGACAGCAGGCGTGTGATTCCGTTACACAAATTAGCTCCTCACAAGGGCACTGTTTTATACACAGTGTGATCCTCCTGGGAACTGGAAGGACCAGAGTTCCATCAGGTAACTAATGAACCATCTAGATTGTGGCCTCATTCAAAAAGATCTTGTAAAACCTTGCTTTTCACTAAGCTATAGGAATACAGGGTTATCTCCACAATTTATTACCTCATGATGGTGATGGCCATGCTGACAAAATATCAGTACTGCCTGACCAAATGTTTCCATTGGACACCATCATTGCAGCCCAATTTTAATAATAAATTCATCAGTTCTTACGAAGTTGGCTGACCTAGAAGGTAATGCTTTTCTCCATCTAGGAAATTAAGTGTTGGTAAATGACTTCCTGCCCCACTTAAAACCTTTCACTGGCTTCCAATTGAAGGAAGAGACCACAAGCCTTGACAATAAGGCCTCCACAGCCCCATTTCCCACTGTTTATTTCATTCCAGCCATGCTGTCTTTATTTTCACTTCCCTGAATGTGCCAAGCTCCTGCTGCCACAGGGCCTTTGTATATGCTATCCTTACTGTGTAGGGCATTTACCTTCAGCTTTCTTTACATAGTCAGTCTCTATGCAACCTTCAGATCTTAGCTCAAAGGGTACTTCTCTAGAAAGGCCTTCCTTGGTGTCACTTCCTCTGAGACATATTGCATTGTTCAGTGTTACTTTCTTTTAAAATACTTCATTTGTAATCATACCTTGATTGGTTTACCAGTTTGATTATTTGCACTATACTGTAAATATATGAGAAGGGGTTTGACTAGTACATACAATTGCTTAATAAATATTTGTTAAGAGGATGAATGAAGAAAAAGAGAATACATGTGGCTTCAAGATAATACCTCCTCCATCATTAAGTTTGTGGCTTTTGTTCATCCTGGTCCAGGTTAGCCCCACTTCTTCCCAGGCCGCCTTAATTTCTTGTCTACTTTAGTTTTTGGGCCCCTCATTCTACATGAGTAAAGTACCTCATATCTTCAAATCTCTACCCACCTAACTGAGAATACAGTGGTCTACTGAGGAGAAGATAGCCTTCAGAAAAGAAGACCTAGGTTCTCTGTATTTGCTTATCTTCATCTGTAAAATGGACCTTATTTGATAGCTACTGGTGAAATAATACTACATAACACACAAACCATAAAAAAATGTTTTTCTCCCTCCCGGTCTGTGGGTGGACTGAGGTTAGGCAAATCTTAGCTGGGCTTGGCCTTGGCTGCATGTTGAGTCTAGATCTTTAGCATGTGTATCACATCGGGGTAATAGTTGAGGGGCAGGAACTATTTGGCATGCTTTCTTCTTGATGGACAACAGGACTGTAAAAGAGCAGAGGAAATACACACTGCTTCTTATGGCCTCAGCTTGGAAACGACACACAGCCATTGATGCCCACATTCCACTGGGTCAGAACAAGTCCCAGAGCCAAGGCCAGCATCAAAGAGGAGGGAAGTTCATGCTTCCCACAATAGGAGTTGCTACAGAGTTACATGGCAAAGGTCATATACATTTAATTTTGTAACAGGGAAGAGAGAGGAATTGAAAACAGCCTAATCTACCACAGAACCCTACACACGTGTGGAAGAATCAAACAGGAAACCTGTGAATGGGTTAAAACATTCATTTTATTGCTATTGTGCATAACACCTACATTTTTATTTTCTCCAACGAAACATAGTTTCTTGAAATATGTCAGAGTGCGACCTTGCTGTGCCATTGGCACCTCAAATCACCTTTCATTTTGAGTCACTGCGTGGCTGTTTCTCACTGCCTGTTGAATGAAATGGACCCCTCCTTGGCTTAGCATTCAGAGCTCTTCACAACATGAGTTCAGCATAAAGTTTCAAACTTTCTCTAACTCTAGTATGTACCTTTAAAACCTGACAGCCTGGGCTACTCATTGTTCCTGAAAACTCTTTGCATCGTCCTGAAGTTGTGTACACTACCGCCTTTGTGATAGACTATATTATTTATTAAAATTACTCACTACCCTCTCTGCCAGGCCCATCCCTGCAAGGCCTTCCTTGGTATGTCTCTCATCCATTGACATCAGGTTGTTCATGTGACTTGCTTTGGCTAAGAACATAAGCATGATAGAATAGAAGCTTTCAGAGCCATCATGGGATTCCCCCATGGGTATTTTCACTCTGCCATGAAAACAGCATGTCTCAGATAGTAGCTACTCTTCCAACTGGGTCCTGGAATAAAGAGGACACAGAGCAGAGACAGCCAACCCACAGATGACACTTAATGTTAATGAGAAATAAGCCTTTATGACTGTAAGCCACCAAGATGTGAGGGTTGTCTGTTACTGCAGTGCAATTTAACACAAGATGATTGATATAGTCCCACCAATGTGGTGGAACGGAAAGAGCATGGCATTCAAATTAGACACACCTTCACCTCTGTGAATCTTTTTCCACATTTGTAAAATGAGGATTAGTATATGAATTTTGCAAGATTATTGTGGGGATTAGTGATGGTATAGGTATATCTGCTGTAGGGAAGAACCTGCTATAGAGACAACCATCATTGATGGTAGCGCTAATGATCAGTATTGTTAATGTTATATTTTTTGTTGAAATGCCATCTATTTCCCCAATGATTTGACACTGATTGTGTCACAGAGATCTGTTTCTCTAGGTTCTCAAACAAAGCAAATCAAAAATCTGAGAAAAAGTCCAGAGAAGTGCTTCCTGAGGAACATCCTGCCCTTGCAGTTTCCACTGAGAAGCTCCACAGGTCACTGGTCTCCCTGCTCTCTGAGAGGTGTTGGGTGGGAAGGCCTTCCACAGAGATCAGGGAAACTGCAGATTTCTGCAAGAAGCCATTGCCACACCATGAAAAGTGGAAGCCATTGCAAATATAACAGTAATAAAAGCTACTGTTTATTGAGTACTTGTCATATATTAGGCGTTGTACATAACTCATTGAATCTTCACAACTTTACGAATCAGGTTCTATTGTGTACTAATTTTACAGTTCTGAAAAGGGAAGTACAGACTAGTTAAATCACTTACCATGTGAGATGCCACTACTGAGGAAGAGCCTCAAACCTAGGGCTGACTGGTTCTATAAAGCCCCTGTATTCACCACCACACTGTATCCGCCATCACACACACGCTCCTTCTGCTTGCAAAACTGCTAGACAGATACTGCTGACCAAAAATGAAAAACAAAAATTGTTTGCCACCAACCTGTTCTTTCTCTTTGTGAAAAAATAATTCTCCTCAAATCCAATGGGGATTTTATATTATAGAAAAAAGGAAGAGCCATATTCCTTCATCCTAACAGAAAAAATAGCAATAAAACTATACTTTTCCCTGGTACAGGATTAAAGACTATGTTTAGGAGACACTACCATCTCTCATGGAGAAAGTGGCTGCTCCTGTAATTGTTTTGAAAGTCCAATACTCGTGTAGGGGCTTTAGGACTCAAAATGAACATGAGACCAGGGTGCCCCTTGACCATTTTGTTACCATAATGATTTCAGCATTTATGAAAGCAGCTAATGACTGAAATTGCTATCAACATTCGCAGCAGAAAGTCTGCAAGTTGGAAATTGGATTTTCCTCTCCTCTTGCTAATGAGCTCTTTTCTCAAGGTGCCGATGCCTGGAGTGGAGAGGGAACTTGGTGATTCTTTTTCTGTGTTTTACACCCACGGATGCTTCTACTGAAATTCTAGCAACTCCTCTGTGACAGGGAGAGATTATGTGAAACCATAAAACTATTGTCAGAGGAAATGGCTTGGCTGGGGACACCTTAACAATTTAAGAAGCTGACTCTTTCATTGCACAAATTATGAAGTGTTTTCAAGTGAGTGTACACATGTCAGGTTCTCCTACCTCAGCAGTTGCAGTGACAAGAGAAAAAGAATTCTTCTTGTTTGTTTCATGGCCTTGGTGGTGTTCTCAAGTGAGGCAGCTGAACAGTGTCATATGGTTCTAGAAGAGTTGTTGCTAATGATGCTGTTTCTGCTGCTTTTTCCTAGGTCCCTGTGGCAGAGCCATACAAGCCCTATTTGCATGTGGGAATTTGTTGGACACGGGTACTTTTGCTCAATTACAAATGCAAATCCACAGTTGGAAAAGACTCCTGGTATACACAAATAGGAAGTGGGCATAGCCAGAGCAGAATTCAGAACTCCTTCCAGCACTTTGTGAAAGTGTGTCTAAGTCTGGATGAGGCCATTGAGGTGAGTCATGGGTTAACATAGCATTTCAATAGGGCTAATTCCTTGCAACAAACGAAGTGCATGACAATACTTAACAAAACTCTTGGCCAGTCTCCTCCAACACTCCACTCTAGGGGTCCTTGTTAATACACTCCACCCTTCCAGCCTACAATTTGCTTGAAGGCATAAGGGATACTGGTGACAACTATGTTTCCAACTCAGAAATTTTCAAACTCAACCAAGATAAATGTGGACTCATTTCAGAAATGATAGTATCTGACAATCCAGATATTACAGATAATAGTGGAAAGCAATAATTTTCACAGTAGAGATGCTAGGGGTAAAACAAGGAGACTTTCAAAGCCATTTGGAGAGGCTACCAAGATCAGAGTCCAGCTAAAACAATGTGAACTCCTGACTAAAATTCCATGACTCCCTGATAATAGTGTGTGTTGGATGCATCCTGTCAAAGATATAGTTTATGAGGAATTCCTGTGCCACCTTGTAATTTACGACTATGCTGCCCCTAAATTCGTCTGTGTGGTTTTTAATTTACTTAAATGTGCTAGCACCATCTACATCAAGTTGGCCTTGAAGAACTAAAAGAGCCCTGGCTATTATACAAAATGAAATTGTGTGTTCAATGAGAGGGATAATTTATTAAACAGACACTAGGCGCTAGATGCTGGTCCAAACACTTTACATATACACCTGGCAACATAGGTATTATTATTATTCTCAATTTTTCACATAAGGAATCTGAGACTCAGAAAGGCTAAATTATCTCTTCAAGGTTGGAGAGCCAGAAGTGACAAACCCAGTCTGCCTCACTGCAAACCCACTCTCCTTCTTCTGTGTACATGTACTGCTGACTGCCATGTAGATTCAAAGTCAATTTGGAAGCTGTTGTTTGTTTGTTTAAAAAAAAAAAGAGAGAGAAGAAAATCACTCCCAGTCCCAACATATCAGCAACATTTTGTTCTATTTCTGTCTCTCTTCCCCTTGCCCCATGCATATTTTCCTTTGTCGGGGTGGTGATGGCTTTGCTTTGGGCAGAAGCATGTCGTTGGCTGCACATGTCTTAAGTAGGGCAAAAGGATTAGCAGCTGCATTGACGAGGTGGCCCAAGAATGTTCCCTGAAGCCCTGTACAACTTGACTCACTTCAGAAAAACAACAACAAAATAGTTCAAATAGGCAGTTACGGGAAAAATGAGAACTGGAGATTGCTTAGATTATGGGCTGCTGGTTCCCTCCTAGGTCTTATCTCTTCTTGTCTTTATGAATGTCCTTGGGACTGCTTTCTCAGTCTTGTTGAATAGTAAGAATTCTGAGGTTAATGACCCTAGAATATAAAGTTTCTTTATAATATGAAACATTCTTCAGAAAAAACACACCCAAATAGGCCAAATTAACCTTAATCTATGCTTATTTTCGAATCTGCCTAATTTGTGTCACCTCAGAGCCTGTTTATGTGGGATTCTAGTCTATGGGACAGTGGTTCCTAGGTATTGGACTATGGGTCTCCGGCAGCTCACAACAAATTTTCCCTGGTCTGTAGCAAAATGAGAAAAGGAAATATGAGTTTTCCATAAAGCTAAATTCATTCAATCTAAAGCATTGCTCTTTATTCCCAGATGAAGTTCCTCTGTCCTGTTAGATAATGGGGTTTTGTTTTTAATGTCTTTATTTGACCAAAATATAAAGTAGTCAATCCTATGACAATATTCCAAGTTTAAACTTCTACTCTTTGGTGAAATCCTAAAGTTTGGAAACCTCTCTGGCTGTGGTTCTCACGAGCTCTCTGCAGACATAGGTCTGGATGGGTAGAGGAAAACAGCAAAGATGGAAACCACAACCATGATAATCAAACAACTACCACTGTAGGAATAGCTTATGGGGTGTCAGGCACTGTCTTGGGTGCTGTACATAGACCAGCTCATTTAATTCCAACAAGAATCCTCCGAGAGGGGTGCTGATAAGATTCTCATCTCCCCGAGAAGGAAACTGAAACATGGGGCTCTAGAACTCCAAGTTCTTATGTTCTAGTACCAATTCTCTGACCACAGCTGATGACTGGAACTCAGCTTATAGGACTAAGTATGATGAGATGTTATTTCCTACCCACCACTTGTATCCTTTAAGAAGCCTTCAATGACTAGTCCTTGCTATTATTTTCTTTTAATTCATATTTTATTCTACTTGATTTAGGCTACAGAAGCTGTACATATTCTTTGGAAACAACTTTTGCTGTCATCGCAATGCTAACAACCAAGCGATGGGATCCACAAAGCCTGAGGATTTGTACGCATTGTCCTGACATTGAGAAATGGGGCCCTTTTACTCCCTTCTCCATCCTGGTTACTTATTGCAAGTAGATTTCCCTGTGTGGAAATTAGTTTCAATATTTATTTAGAACATGACACTCAATTATTGTGTTCAGAAACCTGCAAAGTATACTTTTCTGTATATGGGCAAGGAGCTCAGTCTCCCCACATATCATTGCAAAGAAATCCTCCCAAACATACAATTAAAAAAACTTAAGTATGTTTAGAATAATATTAAACCTCAATGAAAATGTTGTCTATACATTTGTATGGTGTGGATGGTTTATTTTTCTCTTGACAGACTGTTTCCCCATGGACTTAGAGTGTGTGAGAATCAAAGCCATCATCAGAGTTAGTGGGCAGGGGCAGTAAAGGCCTATTACTTCTCCCAACATCAGCCATGGCCTGGAGTTCTGGGCATTGCGTTATCATGGAATACCCATTCTGGAGAGATTACAGTAGCAATTTTCATTATTGTTTTAATCACAATAAACCCCTGGCTCAAGTTACACTGCTGGGATCTTTGCCCTGTATTTAGAAGGTAACACAAAAAAATTCAAATCTGCCTGTTCTAAAGAGGTTGACCCAGCCGATTAAATTTAAGGCATTGATAGTGTTCAATGCAAGACAGTTTTTCGGTCTATATATTTTCATGTGATTGTGAATGACTCACTTGCTGTTAAATCCTTAGTGCTCAATGTTCTTTACAGGGAGACTTCAACTAGAATAAACATTATGGTGCCATATGTTCTGAATTTTTTGAGTAGTGTTAGTTTAAACTTCTCTGTCCCATTGTCCCCAAAGTACTCTGAACTTCAGAAACCACTTCTGCTGATACTGGATTCTGAAAATATAGTAATCAGAGTCAATAACCAAGAAATATATATATATATATATAGTTTCCCACAAAAAAGGGATATCAAGTGAAAGATGGTTCTGTACTATGCCTTTGACTGATTTATGTAAAGTATAATCCCTTAAGTTGATTGAGGATTTATGGGTGTCAGTAATTATGCTAAGGGCTTAGACAATCTTTAATCTCATGTGATCCTTAAGATGTCTCTGTGAGATCAGTACTATTACTTCCCCTGCTTTATAGATAAGAAAATGCAGCCTGGAAATGTTGAGTCCCTTGCCCAAGGTCACACAGCTTAACCATGGTTGAACCTTGATATGAACTTCAGAGCTCTGGATTTTAAGCACTTCACCAAACTGCATTTTTACAAGAACTTGGGTAGTTTAAAATCTCTTTTATTGTTTTCAATTCCTGAATTTAAGGATTCTTTTCTTCTCCTCCCTTGCAAATCACATCTTTCTCCTTCTAGAGACTACTATCTTTCTAACATGGCAACCCCACCAGTGCTCATTAGAATCTCTTGCCTGTTACTTTGTGTCTCCATTATTTTGCTCCATTTCCTTCTTTCTAAGGGACATCTTTCTGCTCTGGGTTTGACATATGCAGAGAGTAAGACACTTAAGTAGACTGATTTGTGTTGAAAGAGTAATGTGACCCTGACCAAGCGCCTCACCATGCAGGTTCCAATTCAACCTTCATAGAAGAGATAAGAGACGATGAACTTTGGACACAGACACTCCATTGGTAGATCTTAGGAAGTTTCTGTGGGAACTCTGAAAAAGACTCACAGTGAATCCTTTGTAGACTTTTCTCCCCCATTATGCTGCTGTGTGTAGTTCCCAAGAAAGAGTTATGTTGGCTCAATGGGGGGTGTCATCGTGAGAACAGATGGCATCAAGAAGGGCAGATGTGTACACAAATCTATGCACAGTATTTCTACTATTATCATTCTTAGCTATAGACTCTTTTCCTTTTAAGGCTGAGATCTGTATTGCTGAGTGAAGGGTTTTAACTCTTCTTTGCCTTCAGAGGCAGTTTCCTCAAAGTATCTTTTTGCAGGAATGGAGGTCATCTTCTGCATTTATGGGGCACCCAAACTATGTTTGAGAATGCTTGTATCCTGAAAGACTCCCAAGTACCCTTAAAGAAGAGCTATTCCCACTGTACTGATGTTAACTCAGAACCAAATTACTCTGCAAGGAAGGGAGAGAGAGACAAGATGATGGAGTTCAAAGGAATATCAGCTCTTCTAACCTATTTTCCAAATAAAAAAACTGAGCCCAGATCTCATAAATGACTTGCCCATAGCTGAACAATGCATTGCCTGTATCAAAGGGAGGCTTAGAATCTAGATATTCTAATTCCTAGGCCAATAGCAACCCTTAGCACCACCACCACTCCCACCATAGAACTAATCCATACCATGGGGGGACTCATTCATTCATTCAATTTTATTATCCACAGGCTAATCCAAGTCAGAAAACCTAGAAAACTTGGATTCTGTTCTCCACCACTCCCTATTTTCTCCCACTAAATATTGACAATTCTACATTCTAAACATCTCTCAATTGACCCCTATCATCTCTGCTATTATCTATTTCAGGCCCTAATTACCTTCTAAACAGACTAGCAAAAACCTAATCTAAAATTCTCATTCTTGAATTATGCAACCAAATGCATTGGGAGGCTTCTGTGTGCAAGGCAAGTGCCAAGCACTGGGGACCCAAGTGGGCAGGATTCATGACCTACACAAAGGTACTGACAGTCCAATTGGAGAGAAAGATGTCTTCAATACAATGGGTTAAGAAACTTTTTTGAACCAAACAGAGGGTGCCATGGGTACACATAAAAGGGAGATCTGACTGAGTCTTGGGTGATCAGAGAGGGGTCCCTGGAAAAGGGGACAGCTAACTGAAATGCATACAACAAGCATTCCTTAGCATGATGGGGGCAGGGAAGGGTGTAGTGTGTTCCAGAGGAGAGAAACAGCCTACACTATGGCCAGAAAGTTGGAGAAAAAATGGCACATAAAACTGTAGGAGAAAGTGTGGAGTGTGGATGGGAAGAGGTGAGAAAGAGGCTGGAGAAGGAAGCAGGGGGTATCAACTAAAGGTGTCTTAAGGCATCACTAAGGGGAGGAAAATCTTTCCCAATTCCTTAGTATGGAAGAATTTACTGCTCTTTCAGGACAGATGTTGATGTCAAAATCAGAGCTGCTTTACTCCCCCAAACAGAATCACAACCAAGTTCTTATTTTCAAGTCTCACTGAAAACAATTACTTTAATCTTTCAATTCCCTAACATTTCAAACAAAGTCTTCCATAACTGATAACACTATATTGTATAGTTGAAATTTGCTAAAATTTAAACACACTCAGAAACATCCAAAATAACATTTGACCAAACATCTGGGCATTGTGGCCCAGTCATGTTGACACATGAAACTAACCATCCCAGGACAACAGAGGGCTGGAAAGATGTTTCTGTTCATCTGTCTGTTTCTTTCCAACATACACATTAAGTCTTATTCTACATATGGGATGTGAGTCATTGGCTCTGTTTGGGCTGCGTGGAGATTTGCTGGAGCTCTGAGGCTGCCCATGGTAACAGGGAAATGTGGTTGGTGAGAAGATCATAGTGAAGTGAAAGAGGCCAAGCCTCCAGAGGCTGAGCCTTTTACTTCCCTCCTTAGAGCCAGGGTTTCCAATTGCTGGGAATGTGAGCTAAATAACTGCTCTGGAAGAAGCCAGCTACTTTTTCTAAAGGGGACATGAGCAGAGAAGGATCCTTGAGTCTACCAAGTGGAAGCTGTGTGGATTCTTGTATGTGTTGTCTTCTGGGGATTCCATTAACAACCTGCATTTACTGATTCTAACTACAGAATTATCTGCAATCTTATTCTAGCTATAGAGACCCTTATGTATGATGCAGCAATAGACAGATGAATACACTGTCCTCTCTGCCTCTTGCTTTAAAGTTTGAGGAATCCTCCCCAGCACCTTTCTGGCCTTGACTGAAATCACTAGAAAAGACCCATTTATGGACCAGCCTCTAGTCTCATGTGGTCAATGGAACCAGTGACACTCTGTGCCATGCAATGTGACTAGACCTGATTTAGAAGTAAACAACTGGGCAGCATCAACGTGCAGTTTTGGAGATTGGGAATGAAATATCATTCCATAGAGTTGGAAGTTCAAAGGAAATTCAGGTGGAATGAGTTATAGTTTTGCAACCTGGTATTGGCCTGGACTAGGAGATCTGACCTGGGTAATGTAATATTTCTGTAAACAGGTCACTAAATTAGGCTTCATGTGCCTCTTGCAACTCATTTATTTTCCTTTTAAACACACACACACAGGTATGTATGTGTGTGTGCATACATTTGTGCATGTATGTGCCTATATAATTAATTTTCCAATATGCCCCTCCCCAGCCCCCTCACCTTTCTTACATGGCACATCTGTGAGATTTTTATGGGCAGAGAGAAGAGCGAGAGTCAGCACTTTCCCCTGGATCTTGGCACTATTAGCAAAGCCCTGCATTTACTGAGGGCTGACTGTGTACTATGCTGAGAGCTTCACACTCATGTTCTCCTTTTATCTTCACAAACAGAACTGTGGGGTAGATACTATGATTACACAGTCTCCGTTACTAATTCTTCAGATCGTATCTCCATCTCCTCATTTTGACTTAAGTCTTTTCTCTTTTGCTTAATTATGAAATAGACTCAATTTCTACTTTCTTTTCTCCTTCACTCTTTAGACCTTGTGTCCTTTTAGTTCATTCCATATTTCAAATAATCATGGATTGAAACAGAAAATGAGACCCTGTGTTCCACATGTTTTCCCTAAAAATCAGAGGAACACTGAACCATTTAGGTTCTAGAAATTTTGAGGTCCAATTCCACTCAAAAATATCCATCCAGCCTCATCAAATTAAAATTCTTTTGCAAATAATGTGTTTCAACTCTGTCTGATTGATTTCTTATCAATTATTTGGGTGACACTGAATATCCTGGTTTCATGAACATTAATGAACATTAATGAACATTAATTTTAATGCCAAGTGGCATCTTTTAGGGTTGATTTTCCAATGCTTTGAAATTTGTTGCTCACCCTTAATTGTCAAGATCAGCTAATGATTTAAAGCCCCTGAGCTATTATGGAAGACCAAAATGAGCTAAGTATGGACCAAGGACTCGGGAATTCCCACCACTTTATAGGGTGAATCTATTTATAAAACTCAGGTGGAAACTTCGGGCTCACACCAGGCAAATTCAATAAGAAAATCTCTGAGAAGCTTCCTTTCAGATGTAACTTATACCAATTAACTCAGATAGGATTGAAATATTTGTAATTGTCTGAGGCTGGGGGTGGGCTGGCTCTGGCAAGGAGCTCAATATACTTTCCAGACATTATCTCATTCTCTCACGGACAGTATCGGATATTATTTCTGTTTATCAAGAGGATGAGCAAGGCATATGAAGGCCAAGTGACCTAGCAAGGTATATGAAGGCCAAGTGACCTGTGCTAGGACATTGGTGTCCAGTCTTCAGTAACAAAACTAGCCCAGAAATTGAGGTGATTCTCTCAGTAATTCAGGTTAGGCAGTGGCTATGTTTATATCATTTTGGGCAAAATTAACATTCTGCTTTTTTTGTTAACAGATCAAAACTGTGAGTTAGTGGTGGGTCTATGAATAGGGTCTCCCTGAATATCAAGGGAATTTAAGAGAGCTGGAGGGCCTTCAACTGTAATTACGTTGTAAAATAAACAAATAGATCCATAATACCCTCCACTTTAAATACTTCTATACCTACAGCTACTAGTAGCTACCATATATTGAGTGTTTTCTATGGTAATATTGATTAAGACATTTATTCATTTATACTAAAAAAGTATATTATTATAGGCTCTTAAAAAACAAAGTAATAGCAAGTGGGATTCCAATAATCTGTGTGCCTCTGCTTGCTATCATTATGCCTAATGACCTTCCCTCCTCTCCACCTATTGCAGTATCACCGTCCCTTCAAGGCCCATCCCTGAAGCTATATCTCCAGTGACCTCATTCTTCCCAGAATTCCCACTGCATCACACCTCCCAGATCGCATTGTGCTGTGTAACATCACTGTTTGTCCGTCTTGCTTTCCCTTCTAGAATGGAAGCTTCCAGGCAATAGTTCCCAGGTATAGTTTATTTTTTATTTCTTGGCACAAAGAGTCATAGATAAAGTACTTGTGACATAATAAGAAATATGTATTTGGTCTCTGCCCCTGGGTCCTGAGAGAGAGCTCCTAAATGCCTTGGAATTTCCTTGGTAGTAGGAGTGTCTTTTGTTTTAATGGGAAGATTCTGGGTGGGCTCCTGGTTAGTGTAAGAATAGAGACAAGTCACCAGAAAGACCAAACCATGATTAGAAGCTTGGAATGTTCAGATCCACCCCCTATCCTCCAGGAAGGGGAGAGGGGCTGGAGATTGAGTTAATAATTGATCATGTCTAAGGATGAAACCCCCATAAACCACCATAAGTGATGGGCTCAGAGAGCTTCCAAGTTGGTGAACACATGGAGGTGCTGGCACACTGGAGAAAGAGGACATGGAAGCTCCACACCCCTCCCCCATACTTTTCCCTATGAAGCTCTTCCATTTGGCTGGGCCTGAGTTGTATCTTTTATAATAAACCAGAAGCCATAAGTAAGTGTTTCCCTGAGCTCTGTGAGCCCTTCTATGAAATTATCAAGCATAAGGAGGGAGTCATGGGAACCCCCAATTTATTCAATCATAAGTACAGGAGGCTGAGACTTATAATTAGCATCTGAAATGAGGGGTATTCATGTATGATCGAGCCCTTAACCTGTGGGGTCTGTACCAATGCTGGATAGTTAGTGCTTTAATTAAATGGTAGGGCACCCAATTGGTGTTTGGAGAGTTGGAGAATTGGTTGGTGTGACATTTGGTGTCAGAAGTGTACTATGGGTAGAGACAAACAGTGTTTTCATTTGGTTACTTAACATCTATCTGTAAATTAGTGAAATTAAATCTCAGAGTTGGAAGGGAACACAGAGTTCATGTAGCTCAGTTTCCTGCTCAATGTAGAAGTGACGTCTAGGGCATCTCTAAGAAGGCAGAGCTGGTGAGCTATTCTTCCTTTCCTCATGGAGTTGCCATTGGCAGGAGGCCTCCCAGCCAAGACTATGTTTCATACATTTTCCAGCCTCTCTTGCTTACAGATATATGTAGTCATGACATTAATTCTTGTTACTGGATGTACACAAAACTAATATGGGCCAGGATTTTTTAAAAGCACATGCATTTTCTCCATCTTTTCTTTCCTCTCTGTTAGATGGAAGCAGAGAACTCCAGAGCTCTAGTGACCAGTGAGATAAGATGCAAAAGCCTGGCATCCTGAGTCACCACATGGAAGAAAGGACTAGCTGACCAGGCACACCAGCATCAGGTTGTTATGTCAACAAGAAAGAAACTTCCTTTGTGCTAAGCCATTGAAATGTAGGGAGTTATTTGTTGAAGCAATAACATTACCTTAACTTTATTAATTACTTTCTTTGGTGGAGAGTTTACTGTTCCAAATTTAATTGTTAGGAAAACCTTACTCACTGTCTTAGTCAGCTCAGGTGCTATGACAAGTACCATAGACTGGGTGGCTTAAACAGAAACATTTATTTCTTACAGTTCTGGAGGCTGGGAAGTCTGAGACCAAAGTGCAAGTGGGGTCAGGTTCTTGGTGAAGGCTCTCTTCCTCATTTACAAATGGTTGTCTTCATTTCCTCATATGGCAGAAAGCAGAGCAAGAAGCCAGCTCTCTTGAGTCTCTTCTTATAAGGGCACTAATCCCATCACAAAGGCTCCACCCTCATGACCTGATCACCTCCCAAAGGCCCCAGGGGGAGGGACACAAGCATGCAATCTGTAATTTTATGTGTCAACTTGACTGTGCCCATATAGCTGATAAAACACTATTTCTGGGTGTGACTTTGAGGATTTTTTAGAAGAGATTAACATTTGAATCAGTGGACTGAGTAAAGAAATCCACCAATGTGGTGGACTTTAGCCAGTTCCTTGAACACCTGAATACAATAAAAGGGTAGAGAAAGGGTGAATTTCCTCTGTCCTTTAGAGCTGGGACATCCATCACCCATTGTCACCTGTCCTTGAACATCAGAGTGCCTTGTTCTTGGGTCTTCAGACTCCAGGACTTACACAATCAGCCCCTGGTTCTGAGGCCTTCAGACTTGGGCTTAATTACACCACCGGCTTTCCTGGTTCTAGCATGTAGAAACCATATGATGGGATTTCTCAGCCTCCATAGCTACATGAGCCAATTCCTACCATAATATATATACAGGGTGTCCCCCAAAAATGTATGCACACTTTGAATAATTATAAAGGCAGTGTTTATTAAAATACATTTTATTTTCAAAATGTACTAGAACCAACTGTTAAACTGTATTATACATTTTTTTTGGAACATAGGGAGTCTGACATATTGGTTCTGTTTCTCTGAAAGAATCTGAAGTCCACAACACTCACATTGAGCTGAAAGCTCCCTTCTATCACTTCAATCCATGGGTTATTGTTTTGCTTTTTCAACCTCCACAAATTAATTGCCCCTTCATTGAGATACTTTTTCCATATTTAACAGCTATATATGATATTTCTCATATTTCCATTATCAGCTATATATGATATTTCTCATTTCTTTATTGCTGGATCGGTAAACAGACTCTTCCAGAAACTCAGCAGTCATTTTAAGGTTAAGCCAACAACTGCTGTGACCTTTGACTGGGACCATATGCTCCATGAGCCAGGCCTTCCTTGTCCAAAGGTTAACAGCCAAGATCTACTCATTTGGTTGCATCCTAGGGAAAAACCCACCCAGACACTTTCAAAGGGAAACTAAAGTACTTGAAGGTGCAGAACATCTCACAGATATACTAACACAAGCCACCACTCATTCATTCAACAATCATTAATGGAGCTCCTAGGTTCCCTAAGAGAGCTAAAGGTAAATCTGGAACATAGGGAATCTGACACAGTAGTGCAAAGGTCACTTTTAAGCTGAAACAGGATTTAATGAAGATGGCTAAAACAGTCACTGTCTCCAAATTGGGAGGCTAAACTATCTGTGAAGTGCTGGCCTGGTTCAATTTTCCCTACAGATATTTTGCAAAGTCCAGCTGGTAGTACTTGCTAACAGAGACCATGCACAAACAGAGCCCTTTTCTTCTTGCACAGCAGTTCTGTATCCTTGCAGAGTATCTGCCTAAGATCAGGCAATGTGGCCAGTGCTGAGCAGTGTCAGTCATTTTATGTATCTCCTGGTGAACGACAGTCTTTAGACCAGGTCATCTGCTTGTCCCTTCACAATAATTATTTTCTCTGCCTGCATTTCCTTATGAGCTACAGGATGTTATTTTAATCATCATAATTGTCAACATAGGTGACTAAAAATACCTCAAAAATGCAAATACCACCGAACATCATCATACTCATTGTTCAAAGCAGCTTTCTCCAGTCAACTGAGTGTCCTATGGTTTTAAATACAACCTCTGGTTAATATGAACTTGGTTACTATGAAGTTCATCTTGTTCTCAGTCTCTTGCATTTTAAATTATGAGGATTTACTGTTCAGTTTAGAGGACTGTGGAAATCAACAATAATACTCATATGCTATTCCTCTGGATACCTCCATGACAGATATGGATAGGTTATGAGGACAACTGGTCACCCAGCAAGTGAAAGAAGAAATAGAAAACTCCACAAGGTGCTGCTACTAATTAAATATGAGGATGCTTTAGAAAGCCCCAAGAAACAGCAACAACAAAAATCCTCTTTTGTTGACTGTTTCTGCATCTCCTCTCAGGACCAAAGAGATGTCTATACAAGAAGAACAACAGCCTTAATTATTGTCATGATTTGTAATTTCCACAGGTTTCAGTAGAGTTTAAAACTTTATAGAATATGTTTGTTTTTGTTTTGTTTTGTTTCTGTCAAAGAGATTCTAAAAATGTGAGTTGGACAAAGGATGAAATTCTATTTTGTTCTAGATTTCCTTCTTGGCTCTTTTCCACCTAGAGCTCCTAAGCAAGAGGTAAACAGGTTCACATACTGTAGGCGGGAGTGTAAACTGGTTTGGGAATCTATGAATGATATGCTTCAAAAGTTAAAACATGCAAACCCTTGACGCCGGAACTTAGAAATGTGGGAATTTGACCCTGGAAAAATTTAGACAAGTATGCAAAGATGCGTATCAAAAAAAGCTCATAAAACTGAGAAGACTTTAAAATAATTTTCAATGCAAATATATAGAGTGCTGATTAAGGATTTAGTGGTGACACAGCCCAACATGTGCTCCATGCACCACCGTGACAGATTTTGGCCAGCTCATTGACTTGGGGGGAGGAGGGAAATACACTGATAGTTGTTGATCTCTTGAGCTGGGGTCCAAGTCACCCAGCAAGAAGGTGGAGAAAGACATTAGAAAGTAGAAAGGGTGAGCCCCTGCCTAGAGTTGTGGGGAGCAGGCTGAGTGAGAAAGTGCTGTGGGGAGGACCACGTGGGAAGTCAGGTAGAGGGAGAGGTGAAAGACTAAAATAAAATGTGATCATTTCACATTTTTGCCCTTGCTAAACCTCTAATCTAGATACCATTTTGTCCTAATTTCTTTTTTTGTTTGTTTTTCTCATAAAACCTTTGCTTTTGTGTTTAGCTTGGAATTTACAATCATTCAACTCTAATGATTTCAAAAGCATTCCATACATTCTTGTAAAGGTTTTATGATGGCTACCAGTTCACTTTTGCTCTGAGGTTTAGCAAAGCATGATGTGAGCTAAGATATTCCTATTTGCAATTTACTGAGTAGCACCTCCTTGGTTTCCTCAGGGCTTGACAAGGCTGAGATGAAGACAGTTTCTTCTTAATGGGGCCTAGCACCTCTCCTCAGTCCATTTCAGATATGACCCCCCTGGTGCCTGGGAAAGAAGCCCTGTGATGGCACCAGGCATTGCATGCAAACAGTGGAGAAGCTTATAACTTATTTTCCCTTGAAAAACCAAAAATATGTTTGGCAAGTCTATTTATATCATTGGTTTGAGTGCACGTGTGTGTGTATGTGTGTGTGTGTGTGTGTGTGTGTGTGTGTGTGATAACTGAGAAAAGATGATAGAGAGTGTAGATTCCTGTCTCTGCGGCTTGGTGGGAAATTTCTGAGAACCAAACAAGGAGGACATCTGGGTTGACAGGTCAAGTTGTAACATCTTTATTAGCATCTAAAAGGATAGAGTGAGAAATGCCTGTTCAAGGAGATGGGTTCATTGAGACACCTTCAGCCAATTTCCACTTTCCCTCATCTCTTTTTTGGGAAATCATTTTCGTTTTTGCTTCTTTCTGCCAACAGAAAACTCCAGTAAATTTCCTAGCTCGGTAGCTTTTTCCATGAACACATGTGAATCGCCCTTTCTTTGCTAAAACTCTGCCCTGTTGTCCTGAGGCTTACTCGCAGTTGGGCACTTACAGCATGTGAAATGGCTTTGGATTAGTTAAGGAGAAGTGAGCAGTTTTGAAAGGATAGCAGAAGCCAGCAAAAGATCAAAAGTCTATGGCTTTCGATGGCAGAAATGGAAGAGGTGTCCCAGGCCACTTAGTCTAACTCCTTTATTTTACAAATTAGAAAACTGAGGCAGGAAAGACAGTGAAGCATCCCAGAGAAGCAGACCTTGGATGCTCTGACTCCCTATTTAGAGGTTTCTGCACTAAGTGCTGGTTGAATCTGTACAGGAGCCCATTGAGAACTATGGTGATGTACTAAGTTCCCATAAGATTGGCCAGCTAATCAACTAGGAAATATTTGCTGAGAACCTTCCACCTATGGTAGGTCCTAGGAGAGGAGTAGTGACGAGAAATGCCATGGCACTGAATGGATTTTACAGTCCACTGGGGAATATGAACGGTAAGTAAATATTTACCAACGTATTGTGCGCTAAGGAGAGAGAGCATAGTCTCAAGGGGGCATAAACGTGGGAGTGAGTCTAAATATTCCACAAGTCCTGTTTCATGCTTGATCCCCATTTCCAAGCCAAGTTTGGAGCAGGAGCTACGTTTCTTTTCCAGGAGGATGCTGCCCTTTGCAGGCAGGGCTTAGGAGAGGGTATGTGATATGTGGCTTTCTGAGATTGTATGGTTATACCCATTTGGTAGAAGAAGAAGCTAAGGTTAAGAAATTTAAAATAGTTTGTTTCAGCTCATGCAAACATGGAGGTGCAAAAAGAGTCATGTTGCATGAGCAGGAAATAGAGACGGAGACAGTGTTCTGTGGCTGGAGTGGCGTGTTGGGAGCAGAGAGTGGCAGGAATGTGTCTTCCAAAACTAAGCTCACCTCCTCTTCTGAGATGATGTGTACGGCCAGCCTTAGGCAAATAGTGGGCTTCATAGTTTTGTCTTCTGAGCTCTGAGCCCCTGGCAACGGGTCAGGCATCTCATGCCACAGCTCTCCTTAGGAGCAGAGACCTCAGGCTCCTTCCCTGACAGAGCCACTCCTCACGTCCTTCAGGTCCACTCCCAGGAGAATGGCCCCGACTGAAGAGAGAATATCTGCAGCAGGAACTTGGGAATGTGGCATGAGGAGACATTGACACTTTCTCAGCATCAGCCTTGGTCTTAGGTAACTTTTTTTTACAAATTGATTTTGGAGAGAGGAAGGGAGAGAGAGAGAAAGAGAGGCATTGATGTGAGAGAGAAACAGCGCTCGGTTGCCTCCCGAGCATGCCCCGACCAGGGATCGAACCTGAAACCTGGGTGTGTGCCCTGACTGGGAATCGAACCTGCCACCTTTCAGGGTACAGGATGACGCTCCAACCAACTGAGCTACACCAGCCAGGGTGGTGACTTTTTTTTTAAATTATTTTTTTCCAACCTAATTGAGGTATAGTTGACAATTTAAAATTGTATATATTTAAGGTGTGTAAAGTGATGTTTTGATATGTGCACACATAATAAAATGGTCACTACTGTCAAGCTAATTAACATATCCATCACCTCACACAGTTGCCGTTTGTGTGTGTGTGGTGAGAACACTTAAGATCTATTCTCTTGGCAACTTTCAAGTACACAGTACAGTACTGTATAGTCATAATGTTGGATATTAGGCCTCTGGAGCTTATTTATCTTGCGTAACTGCACGTTTGGATGGCAGTTTTTTCTTGTCAATTTTTTTCTTTTGTAGCAAAATACATATAACATAACATTTACTATCTTAACCATTTTTAAGTGTGAGCTTAGTGGTATGAAACACATCTGTAATGTTGTGGAACCATCTCCACCACCCATCTCCATAACCCTTTCATCTTGTAAAGCCAACAGACTACCCCATTAAACAATAACTCTCGAGGGCAGTTTTGAACATAAATCTAGGACTGTTAAAAACAGGTGATGGTTCGTTTGCATCATTAAAAGATGCCAACACACAATAAGAAGAAGCAAACACTTCTTTTCTCCTGTCTTGTCTAGGCCCACGTCATGGTTTCTAGTCTCTTGTTTTTCCTTCACAGTTATCTAGACTGGTGACATTTATTCCTGATTGGTGACATTTATTGAACACCCACCGTGTGTTGTCCTCAGTGCTTTCAGTATATAAGAATTATCCTCAGGAAAAAAAAATGGGAGAGAAGATGCTGCATGGGGCAGCATTGTAGAAATAATAAAGTAAACAAATGAGAAGGAGCTGGATCCCTGCTGGGTAATTCTTACTCCAGGAAGATTAGAGGCTAAAACCTGCAGTATTTGAATAGCTGTCTCTAGAAGGCCGAGTCCCTTCATGGTTTAGTTTAGATGGACATGAAGAGTATTTGGTGATAATGAGGCAGATCCTTCTTTTTCCATCTTCTTTATTGGTATAAAATTATATAACATAAAATTCACCATTTTAAAGGGCAGTTTTTTTTAACTTTTCACAGTTTTAAGTGTACTAAAGTGTCTTTAGTGTGTTCACTATGTTGTACAATCATCACCATCTAATTCCAGAAAATTTCCTTCTCCCCAAAAGAAACCCCATTTCCGTTAGCAGTCACTTCCAATTCTTCCCTTCTCCCATGCCCCGGAAACCACTAATCTGCTTTCTATCTCTACGGATTTGCCTATTCTAGACACTTAATGTGAGGGTAATAATACAATATGTGGCCTTCATTATTATTTTTATAGGCAATGAACATTTCTATTGTGCCTTAAGTGTACTTGCCTAATGAACAAAATTAAACTCAAGCTAATAACAACATTCCTTTCCTAAAAAATTCACTCCATCTCCTTCCTGCATCCAAGATCCCTTCTCAGGAGCCTCACTGCTCAGGTCTTGATGTTGTTTACTGTAACACGTGAGGCTTTTCCCTGATAACAATTCACTTCTCAGGCATCTAGCTTATGGAGTAGAACGTTAATTTGTATTGTTTATAGGAGCACTTAGGTTAAAGGGAGACAAATTATATTGCCTTCTGGCCAGCCTTGTTGCTCACCCTTGATGGTAGCTGGGGACAGAGCCTTCCAGGCATGGAAAGAGACTTGAGTTTTCCTTGATTGGCTCCCAGGGAGAAAGCTGAAATTGCTTCCAGCATTATTTGGTTCCAGCTGAGGAGTGTTAGGCTTTTTAAAAAATAAAATGGTTATACTCTTGTTAGGGAGTGGAGAGGTGGCCACTATGCAGAGCAGAAAACTGGGCTTGGTGTCAGGTCACCTGGGTCCTCAGCAATTTGAGACTCAGGTGTGGTTTTTAAAATATCTGAATTGGTAAAAGTAATATTTTTTGCTCCCATTGTAAGGTAATTCTGAGTGGAAAATTAAATATATGTATATGTAATTTATAAATATCACGTCAATATTGTGATTACTGTAATTGTTCCTGCAGTTCCCAGCCCATGACTCCTTTTAGCTCATGTAGCAGAGAATTAAGCCAAATAACTTTTCATATGTTCAGTCTTAGGCCAGTAAAATGGACAACTGATGTTTTTCTTATTTCCCCAATTCCCACAGGAGCTTGAAGAATGACGTGAGTTACAGATGTGGATAATTTCTAGAAAATGTGCGTGTGTGCGCGTGCATGCATGTTCCGGGGAGAAGGAAAGAGCATCACTGAAAGGCTGCTATAAACTCTGCTCAACGATATTTAGCAAATGGTGGGGATTTGTTGGACCTCTTTGGGTTCAGCATCTGCGACCTGCCTGGGGTAGCCCTGACCACCTGGGTCAGCGAGACAAGATGCACAAACTAGAATTAGTAAGTCATTTCTACTCACATCCTTAGTTGTCTCGTGTATAAAATGAGCTCTGAGGTCCATTCAGCTCTAAACTTTCACGCTCTAATGATTCTGTAATTTCCAACTCTAATTAGAGAAATTGTCACACAATTTATTCCAGTCTATAATCCTGAGTCTTGTAAAAGCCACATACCTGTTAGATATGTGTGTTAGGATGTTTTCAAATACAAATAAAGAAAAACCTTCTAAAAATGGTCCAAACAATCAGGATACTTATTTCTAATGAAATATGAATTCCAGGCAGGCAGTTCTCAGGCTGGTTCAGTGGCTTGCTCCTGCCCTCAAGGATCCAGGCCCAGGCCATCTTTCTGAGTTGCTAACAGGAGACTTACTGTGAGAAACTGGATTACACAATTATGCAGGCTGAGAAGTCTCAACATCTGCTGTCTGCAAACGGAGAGCCAGGAAAGCTGGTGGTGCAGTTCAATCTGAGTCCAAAAGATCCAATGGCATAAGTCTTGGTCCAAGGGCAGAAGATGAGATGAGATGTCCCAGCTCAGTGAAGTTGGACAAAAGGACAAGTTCCATCTTCCTCTGCGTGTTGTTCTAACCAGTCCCTAAACAGATCGGATGAGGCCCACCTACACTGATGAGAGTAATCTACTGAGTTCGCCAATTCAAATGCTAATCTCATCCAGAAACACCATCCTTTAGACCTGTGGTGGTTGTCATTATCATTGTCATTGTCATCATCATTGTCCTCATTTATGCTTAACTCAATCCTCTGTACTTCTTTCTGGACTTTTAAAACTGCTGGAGGAAAGCTTGGCATTTTAAAATACTAATGTATTTTACAAACTTGAAGGAGCGAAGCAGATCTATGTAATTTTTTACGTCTTGAGAACTCTATTTGTTTAAACTAACGCCTTCATTTTTTTGGAGTCCTCAGTACGTCAGTGAATGATAATGTGCTTGAGTTTCCATGAGCACATTTGAACATTACACCTTTGAGGCTCAGATGATATTTTTATATGCTGATAGCTATAATCAAGGCATGGGGATTACTTAGCTAAGAAGTGATGATCCATCACCATGGAAATGCAAACAGAACTTTAATTCATCACTTTGCTAATGGTTCTTCCCCAGTACATCCATCTGTCTCCCTTCCGTCTTTTTCCCTAATAAATATGCTGCATTGTTTTATGACCTCTCTTCTGAGTGTTAATATAAGAAGAGAGTTATTATGGTCCCTATTATATGGAGGCATGATGGAATGAAGGACGTGCTGGAGATTACATTTTCCTATCATTGGGTAGGTCTTCCAGATGGATTAATGCCAGTTCTTTCTCCCATTCTCAGCCCAAATCCCTTCCTTTGGCACTCTCACTTTCCTTTTACGTTCAGAATCAATCCCATGTTCATATGTTTATGCCCCAAATTGGCAAACCAGCATTCTCTTCCAAATGGGTGCCCTTGATGTCAACATAAGAAAAGTAAGACAAAATAGCAGGGCAAGGTGCTTTATTTACAGTTTTTATAGCCAAGATGGAAACTAAAGACTGTTAGCTTAGTCTGGACAGTAATCATATAAGCACAGATATTTGTCCATGCGTGAGATTTACCCTGAAGCACTGTGAAGTTTGGGCTAACACCTGATTTAATGTTTTGAATTTTCTTTCTCTGCAATCTGATATTGTTTTATTGCATGAATGTATTAGCTCTGGCTGCCATAGCAAAGTATCCCAGACTGAGGCTTAAACAACAAACATTTATTGTCTCATACTTCTGGAAGCTGGATTAAGGCGTTGTGTTGGCAGGTTTAGTTTTTTTCTAAAGCCTCTCTCCTTGGCTGGTAAATGGCCATCTTCATGCTGTGTCCTAATCTCTCTTTATAAGGACACCAGTCATAGTGGATTAGGGTCCACCCATTTTCCTCATTTTAACTTAATTACCTGTTTAAATTGCCTTTCTCCAAATACAGTTACAGTCTGAGGTGGTTAGGACTTCAACATATGAATTTTGAAGGGGACACCATTCAGCCTCTGACACTGGAATTGGTGCTTATAAAGTTTGGGGAAATTCTGAAAGGAGAGGAAAATGACAAGCTATGGGGCAAAGTCAAATGATCAGAAACTTCGCTATAGTAAATGCCTACAGCTGCCATGGCCTTAGTAATAAAGGGATTTTTCCAAGAGATATATTCAACATAGGCTTTTAAACTTCCTAGCCAGCTAACACAGGAAATGTATTAGATTTACACAGTAAGAATTTTAGAATTTAAGACATTAGGGATCTTGTGCATATACTTTCTTCAATGGCACCTCCAACTTGTAGCTGTTGAGCACTGTCCACCCAAAGGAAAGAGAGATCTGGGTTCCAGGAGTGTCCTAGTGATTGCCCTGAGAGGCAGGCAGTTTTGGAGGTCCCCAGTGCTGTGGGCTCTAAGGAAGAGAGTAGAGGCGAGCAAGCAAAATCAAAGCAAAAAGAAAAAGTGAAACAAGGACTAGGGCTGCAGACTAGGGCTGCCCAACATTTCACTGGAGTGGCCAGCATCTTTCTCTACAAATGACCCAGTTCCATCTGAATGGGGGCTTTTCTTTCCTAACCTCCGTAGAAAAATAAGTATTTTTTTAGAACTGTGGGTGGAATTCGCTCTTCAGAAATTGATATTAGCATCATCTTAGCCAGACTGCTGCTATTCAGTGAAGTAAAGACTCCTCAAGTCCCCATGTCTGCTGTGGGGTGTGCGGTGCAGGCAGAGAGGGCTGCTGGCATTGTTATCTCAGCACTGTGCCTAGCACACAGTAGGTGTTCATTGCAGCCTGGTGAGGTGACGCTGAATCTGCTTCAGTTTACCCAACAATGCTGAGTGGAAGCCCAGCTTGCTCCCAGGGGGTGGTGGGAGGAAATGCCAGGGTCTTAGAGTGGAGGGGCTGTTGGGGACCATGATGTCCTCTCTCCCCCACTGCTTTAAATGGATTAAACAGGCTAATTAGGGGCAGAGGCAGTCCCTTAACCCAAGTTCCAGCGTGCAATCACATTTGCCCCGTGAGCTTAACTCTTCCAAACTTGACCTCAGACGAACGGAGGTCAAATTATAAACGACTGCGGCACAGCCCCTGGGCGGCTGGTTCTGGAAGCGCAGGAGAAGCAGCGCTGGACGCGCCCCAGTCCCGCAGCGCGGCCACGGAACACAGGCAACAAGGAGAGGTCGGAGTGCACGCTGAGTCCCTGGAATTTTGCCTGGAGGTTGTTTGCCTTTGTTTAATTTCAAATATTCAGATTATCCCAGCAAGGTCTATTAGGAGGTGAAACTGTAGGAGGTGAAAAAAACTTCAGAGCAAGCGGAAAACAATGCATCTCTTCACAGCCCAATTACTCTCCCCTCCCCCACGCAGGCGCAGGAACCAGTTTTTCTGAGCAAAGACTTTTTTTCCTGCCTTTTTAAAGGAATGACAAATACTATTTACTAAAGGAAAAAAAAGGAGCTTGTGTCCTCACCACAAAATAACAACATTGTAGATCACACCAACTGAAGGCTCCCCATCTTATAAACATGGGCTCTGCATTACTCAGCGCTGAGTTATTACGTTTCATTGCAGAGAGCAGCCGACTCTGAATATATTAATGATTCATGCTCGCCTTGGCAGAACATAATGTATACTAATCACATGGAACCAGGGTACAAGAGCACTTTAAATGCATTTGTCCAGTTAATAGTTTGACTTAATCTGATATTTCATTGGGTCACCGACCTTTTCATTGTAGGTAATGTGCAGAGGAAAATGTATGGTCGACACCCTGGTGAATCAACAGAGGGCTTTCTGGTTACTAAGCAACGTGCTACTTAAGCTTTACCTCTGCATAATTCTGCCAATACTGCTTCTTTCAGCTGATGAACTTAAGTGTGGCTGTGAGCTTGTCTGCAGCGTGTGGGGGGTGAGTGGGGTGTGTGTCTGTGTGTGCCTGTGTGTGTTTTGCGGAGGGGAGACACCACAGGCACAGAGTAGCTCATTTATGCTGCTTTTTTATAGGCATTAAGCAATAAGCTCCCATAATAAACAACCATGCCAGAGTTAATACTCAATAAACAGTATGGTTTATAAGCAATTAGGGACCCAAATCTCAAAATAAGACAGTTCAGCAGAATGAGAGCATCTACCTTAACAATGCCTAGTGAGATATGTGGCTTGTTAAAAGTGTCATAATTCTCTTTTAAAAAGCAATTAACAGTTTGGGGTATTTGGGTCTGCCAAGCAGAGTTTCTTAATCAAATTTGAACACAATCAAAGAGCCACTTCACAGCTTTCAGTAATGGACAGCCGTTTACTGAGAAAGCACAGTTGAAAATGAAAGAATGAATTGCTGTTCTCTCTGTTGGTTTATCAACCTGAGAGTCCATTGAAGATGTCCAGATGAGTCAGATAAATGCATTTTGTCAGGTTTTCAAAGAAAGCCAGCCAGCTATTCTATTTTTGCCAACGTCCATGTTTCTTAGTAACTTTGTAGGTTACAAAAAAACACACAAACCCCCCGTTTTCTAGCTCCTTCTTTAAATTGTGGTAGGTGATTGGAAAATAACACACATTTTCTGTGTCTCATCTTTTACGAGAGTAAACACAGACACGTAATTCTTATTCTCTGCAGATGCTGGCCTGTTTTGAGGTATTTTGAGGTATGGTACAATAGAATTCAAACTTCAGTTACAGATTTCTTTTACCCACTGTATCTGAGGCTAACGAAGCGTATTTTTAAATATACTTTAAGCGAGGTAAGCTTCCAACACCAAGCCAAGGTGCTGGGAAACTGGGTGGAGACAGATGTGTTTCCTTCCTTCCCGGGACTCTCTGTCTACGACAAATTTATAATCAACTACACGTTTTCTTTTAGGGCACCATAAAATGAATGAACTGTAGAGCAATACTACTGACTCTCTTATCCAAAAATTGAATTTTTTTTTTTAATTAAGGAAAGGAAGAAGAGAGGAAGAAAAAGGTAGTGTACAATTAAGGTAGTTGGCAATGTCAAGTTAAACACCAAATTTAGAACCTGAGTCATCTTTTGCCTGTTTTCACCAGCATTAGCCATTTCAGAATGTTGTGCTCGGAGGCTGTCTGCTGACATTCCAGCATTTTATGACTTGCAGGACCCCTTTCTATCCGGCTGAAGGCGTGGGTAGTAGAACATAAATGTATTCATGCTCGTTGGCTTTAAAGGCTCCAATTTTATCTGTACAACGAGCAAGATAAATGGATCAGCTCTAGTGTTCGCTCTCCGGCAATCTATGATTTAGCAAATCACTGAGCTCTGAAGATTTTTCATAATGTATATGTAGGTTTAGGGAAGAGAAATCAATATAAGGAAAAGCAGTAATTAAGAGGGAAAAAATGAAGTCTAGGGACTTCTTCGACAGACAAGTGTAAATAGGCAGACTGAAAACCAAACTTCGAATGAACCTAATTTTAGAAAACCTTCCAAGCAAAACTCCTGGGACATAAATTAATTCTCAGAGCCAGGGCTGGAGCACTATCAAGGATGTCTGGGAAAAGTCTGCCTCCCTCCCAGTGGGGCGTTTAGACGACCACTATGCCCACAAAACACCAACATTTATCTGGAAAAGTACAAATAGTCCCCGAGCCCACATTGTTTATGTATTTTGTTCATCTTGCCAGCATTTAAAAAGTCTGCTGCATGTTCCATGTCCCAGACATTGTTCCCTGGGGTGGTTCTAATTGCCCTTTCCCTCACTTTACCTCCCTCCTCTGTCCCCATTTTCTAATTCTGAACATGGAAGATGAGGGATCAGTTATGAAGGAGCGTCCTAAGAGAAGATGCACATAGAGTCTTAAGGATTTATTCAGGAATGCAAAATTTCCTCTGTCTTTAGCTGAGTTTAGAGGATTGACCTAGAGTTTAAGAACTATCTGGCACTCTTTGGAGCTCAACCCCCAGAACAGAGTGCAGCGTATACATTCTTCTCAAAACTGCTCCTCGTGACTGTGCCCATTTATACAAAATTCCACAGTTACAAATGCATTTGTTTGGCAGTTATGTCAAGAGGAGTTCCATTAAGCCATAGTCAGCCGTTAGCTGTAGTTAAGCAGCCTGAGTCCTTTCCAGTATACCAAGCTGGCAGATTCTGAGTCATTGGTGATGAACGGGGTGGGGTGCACCAGAGCAGAAGTGGCCTCCTTGGTCAAGGAGAGAATTCAGTTAAATGCACAATTCCTGGAAGAAGCAAGGACTTGAAAAGGCAGATGGGGCAATACCCAATGCAAACCACACTCACTGAATGAGTCTGTCTAGGATTTGTTTGCTAGCCGGACCCCCTTCCCGAAAAAAGCAAAGTGGGGTTATATAGCTCGTTTAGTCCTAGCAGGTACTGAATTCTCATTTGGGTGGATGGCAAGATTTATCGAAGTGAGAAGCACAGTAAATATTGATGTGGCAATGAGGAGGTCAATGTTTATCTCAGGGGATGATAAATCCTGACAGCCACTGAAGCCTGAAGTCGCTATGTTGCGGATGGTGCCAGATGCATCTTAAATGGGCTCCCCAGCAGGAGCTGGAAATATTCTTCTAGCAGGTGTGTTTCTTTAGCCTCACTGTTTCCCACTTACTTTAATGGTTTAAAGAGTAGAGGAACAGAGAGGTTGGGGAAAGAGCCCAACCTCTCTAGTTTATGTGTATTTTAAAGACAAAGATATCATTGCCCATCAGAAACACATCGATCTTTCAATTTTAACTTTCATATTTTTAAAAAATCCACGGACTGGGACTTCCCCCACCTTTGTAACAAACAGAGGCCGTGTATGTGGGAGAGCAGGAAGGAACAGCTCTGAATGGCTTCATGTCTGCAACGCAGCTCGGCGTAGCTGAGCTGGCAAAGCCCATTTTATTCTCACAAGCAGTGGTGTACACTTATGCATCGATTTTTCACCTGCTTCCTTTAAATGTAGCTTTTCTTCCTCTGATTAATTAGTAAGCCAATGAATAAAAAGCAGTATCAGAGGGAGTTTATTAAAAGAAACCTTCCCTTGCTAGTCCACTGTTTCATGTAAGTTCAACATCAAATTGTCGCTCCTTTTGAGAGAGCGGTGCCTCGGCTCTGGAGGATTTCAGCTCTAAGGCACAGGCAGGCTCTGATTTGTGACCCAGCTCTGCCCAGGACTGTTTAAGGACCAGGGACACAGTCACAGACAGACAACGGCTGCAGCAGATAACAGCGGGGCCCACGTTGCCCACAGAGAGTGTTTTCAGACCATTTGGGACTCGATCCCTTCTTCCCTAAATGACCCCCTTTGTGCTCCTTGGTGCAGCAGCGGGTGAAGCCTCATATTCCACATTTACTGTCAAAGACACGCAACAGATTCCCGTTCACCATGCGACAGATTCCCATTCAGTAGAAATGGCTGAGCACTCATTTCTCCCCTGAGAAGAGATGTTGATGGAGGACAGGTAAGCAGGGCACCGGCTTTGGGCGCCTGCGGGGAAACAGTGTGAAAGACCTGGTGGAGGCAAAGGGACAGGGGTGGCCTTGCTGGAACTGCCAAGGTGAGTTTCATTAAGAAACTGCAAACGTGTTTTGAACAATTGTTGTGTGTCAAACGCTGTTTTAGGGCTTCAGGTGCACCGCACTGCACATATCCTTAAGAACACTGTACTCTGCACTTGTAAATGGTGAAGACGGTAAATGTTATGTTGTATCTTTTGTACCACAGTTTTGAAAAGTTGTAAATTCACTCATTAGCAAAAGGAAATGTTTTGAAAATACTGATGAAAGGAGTGAAGCACAGGAGACGGTTGTGGAATAATCTCTGTATTACAGGGGGCATGTTGGGTTGACCTGTTTGAGGGCAAGGTTCTTGACTCTAGATCCTTCCCAGATAAGGAGATGAAATTATGGCGCAAATGAGCCCATTTTCTTTAAACCCACGTGGATGGAAACCCACAGGAGAGAGTTGACCTTTTCGTGGACACTTATTTGAGTGCACTTGGCCTATGGAAAGCCCTCAGACAGGCACTCCCTCATTTTGCCCCCAGCCCTGGGATGTTAGTACTATTGTGAGCATTTATATGCAGACCAAGAAACTGAGGCTCGGGGAGGGAGGGTAAGTAGCTTGCATCCAGCTGGTAACTTCAGGCCCACATCCAAAACCCAAGTTCTTCATCATGATTATTTACTGCACCATTAACTGTCTCGTGAAAGGTTAACTTTGATTAATCATTCCCCTTGTGCACACCCATTTGTTCAACAGCTTCAGGGTCATCTATCCTGCTAGCAGCCAACACTCATTTCTCAACCTCATTAACCAAGGTATAATAAGAGGCTTCCTGAATGCCTCGAGGAAATAAAGATGTACCCGACCTCTGACGTTTCCCTGGTAGGACTGATTCCTAACCAACTTGTATTAATTAGTGATATTCCAAATCATTGGTTGGAAGCTCTGTTCTAGAGCTCACCAAACTTAGCCATTTACCTTTTCGAAAATCCACCTTTGCTCTTTCGGAAAGGTTGGGATAACATTTGTCTGCCATCTGTTTCTGTCCTTTCCCATTCCCTTCTAATTATGGCAAGACTTCTGAGAGCAAATCGTAAGTTTATTTGCTAACTCCAACACTTCCCTGTAGGAGCTGGGTGATTTGAGTGCAGTGAAAGAACGTAGCATGCTTATCTCCTGTGTTGGCCGTCTTCTCCTTCTTAATGATGCTTGCCCACTTTTTGCTGTGAAAACCAAGAAATCAGGAGTTGAGTACTTCTTTCTTCTCTTTGCAGGTTGTTGACAGTACATTAATTTTCCTAAGCACTGGGCCTATTTATTTCTTGTTGGGTTTATTTCTCGACATTTATTTTTTTAAATATGCCTTTTATTTTTTGTTCTTGGCATTTTTCACCAACCTGAGCTGTTTCTGGGCCACAGCCTCCTGGACACGACTCTCACGCTTTGCTGTATCTGGTGCATTCTTTGTGTAGTGGGTATGTGTGAGCTGATGCCACTTCCCTTATTCTCTGGGCCATGAAGCTATTAGCAAGGTTGACCAGGGCTTGTTAAACTCTAAGATTGGGAAGGAAATACATGATGATGTTCTGATAGTGAATTGGTGGAAAATTTGAAAATATCAGACTAAAAACCTTAGAGATTTTAAGAAAGTAACTATAGTACCATTATGTAGAAAGATGGAAGTCGTAGGGGGTAATAAATTCTTATCAACTGATAGTCATCGGGCCCCTGGTAAAACTTCCAGAACAGTTACACTTCTATAAGCAGGAAAATCAATATACTGTCAAATTTAGTTGACACTTACCAAAATCTATGGAGGAAAAACAAATCAGCAAACCAACAAATATTAGTTCTAGCAGAGGAACAAATGTGGAAACAGAGAAATTACAGGAAAATGTATTTTTTGACCCAACTGGGGACTGATTGCACAGAAATGCTAGCCCATGCCTTCCAGATACTTATTCAGAAGGCAGCTCTGCAAAGTCTTATGTATTTGGGATTATTTTAATTCCAAAAGTAAATTCTCATACTTGACATTAACTGAACCTATAATGGTATAATAAATCTATTGCAAATTCACTTGGGTTATAAATAAATTAATAGCTAATATTAGAAGAGATACAACATGGCAAGATTGCAGAAGATAATCCCTGCTTACACCAAATTTCACTTTTATCCAGGTAATACATGGGCATCGTTGCAGGAATCAAATACTCATAGTTCTGAACGGCTCATATTGAAAAATGGCTTGTGTTAGGGTGCATGAGAAGCAGAGCCTGAAATACAGATTGAAGCGTAAGTGGTTTCGATGAGAGGTGATTCCAGGAAGCAGTGCTAGAGAAGTGGGACATAGGAAAAGAGGGAAGGGAAGGGAAGGGAAGGGAAGGGAAGGGAAGGGAAGGGAAGGGAAGGGAAGGGAAGGGAAGGGAAGGGAAGGGAAGGGAAGGGAAGGGAAGGGAAGGGAAGGGAAGGGAAGGGAAGGGAGCCAGTTCAGGGAGCATTAATGAGTGGAACAGCCCTGCAACTGGAAGGGGTTTAACCTCACCAGGCAGCTCTGGGGGATGGTGTAGGACACACCTCAGAGCTGGCCCACCCAAGGATGAAGGAGTTAGAATATTTGACTCCTGGTTCCCACCCATTGTTTTTCTGAGATTCACTGGCAGTGGGACACCCCGTGCCTTCCAGGGGACGAGGTCCTCAGATGAAGCATTACAGGGACTTACAGATGCAAGCCACCAGCATGTGCAGGAAAGGTGAAGGTCAAGGCGATATGGGCAGGCACTGAAGTCATCTAAGACACAGCGCTCTCCTTCCCTCATCTCCCTCACCTCATTTCCCCTCTAGAGGAAGCACCTTTCAATGCTTTAGTGTTTCCACTATATGCCTCTATATTTTCCATTTACATACCTATACTACCATTCATTCATTTATAATTTTAGGTAACATCTATTGGCTATTTTAATATTTGAGGATTTAGCTCTCTGACTCCATCACCCCACTTTCCTTCCTCTTCTCCTATTTTCTCATTAGTGTTATATGTCAAATGTTGGCTATGACAATCAATTAAATAACACTCTATAAGGATTTCCACTAATGAGTCAAGCAGCATAATTTGATTACATTTCCTATCTTACACTACTTTTTTGTTATTCTTGGAATTACTGTCTCATTTTTCCATTGGCTTAGTTTTTTATGTACTTATCACTAACTCTTTCCAGATGCTCTAACACATCTGGCATATGCCTACTAATAATCTTGCCAAATGCTCAGACACAGCTCCAAACAATCCATCAGTTCCATGCTGCCGTCCACCCCTCCATCTGACCTACTCCTCCCCATGGGGGTGTCTTCCAAGCTCCCCACTCTTCTGTTCCAGTTTGGTATTGGAGCCTGGCACAGAGCTGACTCCCTGGGACTGTCCTGAGCTGCCACCCTGGGGTCTTGTTTTCTCCATCCCACGCTTTTCCCTTTCTTTATTCAGTCCCTAGTCGAGGTGGAGTATGTCCTTATTGGATAAGCATGCGGGACAGGTGTGTTCCCTGAAACCATCCAGTTTCTCTACAGAGCACTGTGTCTGCCCGGCCCCGGGTGTCTGGGAGCAACACGAGTGATTCCGGCTGGATTCCTAAAGTTCAGTGTGGAGTCTCACTGTTTCTTCTGTTTTCAGCCTGCCTGATACTGCTGACTGCTCTGCCTGGTGTCCCCCAGTCCAGAGCATATTAAATTCAATTTATTCAAACAGTACCCCTCTTGTCTTCTGCCAGGGAGAGGGGAGGGATGGTTCCCGGGCTGCAGGGGCTGGGCTGAGCAATACTGAGGGCGTGTCGTGCACTGTGTGCAGACTTGAAACGAGTCTTACTCTTTTTAGCCATGTGCTTAACCCCAGCCTTCCCTGTTAGAGCTGTCCCTCTCAACAGTTCTGTAAGGAGGAATGTGTCACTTCTCACAGATGTCTCCCCTTTGCAGGCATTTAACTCTCTGCACTACCAAGCCTGTGCCACTCCTGTCCACAGTCCACTGGATGTCTTCCAAAAACGTACGGATACTTCTTGTTCCCTGTGACACCTATTTACAATCTCCTTTTCCTACGAATGAATGCCATCACCATTTCTGTCCTTCCATTTCAGTGGCGGTAGACTGGACGAAGAGAAAAACACATGCGATCAGTCCTATATGTTCAAACGTAGTCTTCCGGTTCCACTAGGAAATGAGAGATCACTGTTCTGGATTTGGTCAGCTGCAATCATGATAGTAGATGGTGCATGAAGGGTTATTTTGAATAATGAGTTTTAAAAAAAGGAAGCTACCGCTTCTTTTTAGGACAGCTCAGTAAGGAGATAAAACTAAAGCTGTTGGGATGCGATTACAGCTGTGCACCATGCAGCCCATGGCCTCCCTGGGACTGTTGAGGAGTCCAGTGAACAGGAGGGCTGCCTGTCGCTGTCGGGAAGGAGGGGGTCTTCTTAGGACACCAGCCGGGAGGCCTGCTGAGTGTGCAGGGGAAAGACAGCGTGCTGGGCGGATCTACTTTATGGGCACTATTCTCAGAACATGTGTGTGTGTGGGGGGCGCTAGGCATGCTCTGCGTTGGGTCCGTATTTACCTTGTACCTTGCAAGCTTTGTTTCATGTAGGCTCAGACCTGATCCCCTTTTACCTTCATTATTTTAATATACATTTGATAGATGAATTCATGAGCTGATATGTTTTAGTATATTGCTTTCACCATGCTATGCCCTATCAAAGAACTGCCGTGGCTCGTTAAAAGCTTGCTGCACAGGGTCTCCATGTTTCTGCTGCTTCCTGGGGCTCTGTAAGTCTGTGTCTTCTTACCTCCTTACAACTCTTGGAATCCTCTGGTCCAGTCACTCAGGCCAGGCACTGGGACAAGGGGGGAGGGGAGTTGTTCAGTGGGTGTAGAGTTTTCATTTTGCAAGATGGAAAGTTCTGGAGGTCTATTTCACAACAAAATGCATACAGTGAACAGCACTGGACCATACCCTTAAAAATGGTGAAGATGATTATATGTGGAATCTAAAGAACTTAATAAACTGATGAACAGAATAGTTTCAATGACATGGAAGCATGGATCAGACTGATGAATCTCAGAGGGACGGAGGAGGGTGGGTGGGTGGAGGGGGAGAGATTAACCAAAAAACACATATATGCACAACCCAAGGACACAGACAATGGTATGGAGAGGGACTGGGGAGGAGGGTGGGATGGGGTGGGATGGGTCACTGGGAAGAAAAAGGTACATCTGTAATATTTTAAACAAAAATAAACAAAAACAAACCAAAAAATGATGAAGATGAGAAATTTTATGATTTTGTGGGGGGTTTTTTAACCACAATTAAAAATTATTGTTTGTCTTTTCCTTCCCAAATATAACCTATCCTTCCCATTTCAGCTCCAGGGACGGCTATGCTCCTAGATCACTCCCATCAGCAATGTTCTTTCTCTTCTTTGCACTCTTATTACATGTATTTTCTGGACCTCCAGTGCAGCACTTGATTTTGCCCCAGCTGTTTTAAGTATATAGATGACTTTCCCAGGAGGACCTCAAGCTTTACTAGGGTAGCCCTCATATCCTGAGCAATGTATAGGCTAATGGGACAATACTGTCATTACATAATAATTTTTGATGGATTGAATCCTGTCCATGGTGCTCATCCTTCAAGATCCTCAGAGAGTACATCTGCAACCAATCTTGATGTTACATTGTTGCTTTCTAGCCCATGGTAGTTGTGTTTAATATTTTATTGGTCCTTAATTTTAATAGCAAGTTGTTATAGAAACAAACCTTTGTTTTCTTCTAATCCATATCTGTAAGTCCCCTTTGCATTCACTAATATTTTTTATCGTTACAAATATTGGGACAGTTTCAAACAAACACCCATTTAGAAACCAACCACTTGAACTTTAGGAAACTTTTGACATTAACAAAATTAAATGATGTTTTCCTTCACTCTCATTGCTCTTCCAGCTATCCTCTGACACTCCTATTCTCAACAGAAATAATGTCACTTCAGGAAAGAGGCACTGACATTTTCCTGACCAAGGCACCTTTAATAATTCATCACCACCAACTATCCCAATGTTGTTGAATTGAAAAATCAGAACATTTAGTGAGATGTTTATAGCTAACTCCTCAGTGGAATGAATCATTTATTATTTTGTGCCATTTTTGAGAGAAAGAAAAATGGTCCAAAGTCCCAGCATGGGTGAATGCATATTTAATATTTTTAGTGCACATGCATTAAAAATCGATGTTTATTCCTCAGAAAAATAGGATAATACCAAATCTGATTGACTGATACGAAAGAAAATAACATGTCCTTTGGGGCAGCAAAGCAACTACGAGCGGCAAACTCTACGTGGTTTGGAAGGTGGTGAATGCGGGGTGTGTTTTTTTTTTGCATGTTTATGCTCCTCACTGAGATCACTGCCTCCTTGTAAGTTTTCTGGAACATTTTATGTTACCTAAAGGATAGAAACTTTGGTTCTACAATGTAACTACCATCAGATAAAGATTGAAAATGCTTTGTAGGCAAGCCAGAAGTCCCTCGAACACAAATGGACAAAATATTTCAATATTTGGATATCATTTTCAATTTATAAACACATTTTCTGATTTATATTTTATGTAGTATGAGTTGGGTTAGCCTGAATCATCACAGGAGGACTTCAAGGTTTTCCCTGTTATTTTGTTTGGCCTTAAGGTTTTAAATCTCCAGTTCTAAATCTCCCTGGGCACTGTCACCCTTGTAGACTGCATCATGACACATTCTGAAGAAGCCAAGATCACAGACTCAGCAGTGAAGAGGCCATGTAACAATGATGAACAACTAAAGCAGTAAGCGAGAGACAGCGCTTCCTGCCTAAGTCACAGTTAATGCTTGAGCACAAGATGACATGCACATTCATGAGAAAGTTCTCTTAGCTCCATTTGGGATTTAAGGCAATGGAAGCACCAAGTTGGAGCTGCTCATTAGCGGCAGGAGCAGCGGGTAGTTGAGAAGATGAAGATCAGGACCTGGAGCCTCTAAGCCAGTCTCCTATGTGTGTTGTCTTTGAGAAAATACATTGGTGCTCTCTGCACATCTATATTCCTTCTGTCAGCTCCATATTTCTTCTCGCTGAGGCTTCAGCTTACTAGAAATGTCATGAGGCCTATAAGATAAATGCTCCGAATGGCTCCCAGAAGGAAAAACAGAGTGCATCGATCTAAAGGGGGCTCAGTTTTTAAAAGTTATTGCTATTGTTATGCACCACCAATAACCAGCCCAATCTCCCCCGTCCTGTTAGGGCCTCCCCAGCATGCCCCACCCACCTTCCAAGACAAGGGCTCATTCCAGGAGTTGCAACCCTTTCCTTTTCGGAGAGATGCTGCACTGACAGTCCCGAGTGAACCACAAGGAGGAAAAACATCAAAGTTTATGACTCCTAGAAAGAGAAAAAACTTTAAAAATACAGATCTTAAAACTTTATGTTGTAGATAAAAATTCAGACAACCTGAGTAGGATGCTCCAGAAAGCAAGGTGGATTGGAGATGACGACATGGTTGGCATTTGTTGGTCAGAGCTGGCTTGGGGAATTTCCAGAGGTGGCAGGATGAGGCGGGGAGAGCCATATAGAGAGACGGGTAAATGTCAGCAAAACTGACTCCAGCACATGAGACACTTTTAGCATCTCAAAAATATCCGATCTGCTATCCAGTGAGCTTCTGGGCATTTAAGGATGAAATTGATTGTTCAGTGCTTTATATCTATGAGACTGCTCAGAGCCCTGCATTATTTTGTATTGACCAGTCCTAATCGTGCAGAAACAAACATTTACTGGGGTCTAATGGGTACCGGGCACCGTACTGGGTTCTGAGATCTTGTTGCCTAAGGAGAGGGAGTTTTTGTTTTCAGGGTGACGGGTAAGGAAATATATGCATTGTGCCACATGTTCTATTTCCTCCTTCTGCCTGTGTTTCTAAACTCAAAAGGATTCATAAAGTGTAAGATCCAACCTCTTTCATTCATCTCTCCATCTACACAGGACATGGGACAGTAGGTTTTGAAGCCAGTTATAATGCCCCAAAATTATAAATGAAGAAAAATAAAATTAATGGTTAAAGAATAGTTCATTTTTCTTCAGACTTGCTTTCACTATGAAAGGATTGTCAGACTGAACTACATTCGTAAAACAATCCTCAAGTTGTCATTAATATATTTTTGACAAGTTGTTAATACTCACTATGGTATTTATGAAACAGCAGGAACCTATTTTGGGGTGACAGCTTTCTCTGCTTCTGAATGTGTTAAAAACCCTGAAGTATATTGGGTGGGGGAAAGTCCTAAAGCCATTTGAAAAATGAGTTTAATATAGTCACTGGCAAAATGTTCTTTGAAATACAGAGTTTATAGCTAATTTCATTGTTTAGACAAATATCAGTGTAGTCAATGGGAGTGTGACTGTGTGTGAGTGTGTAATAGAGGGAGGTGTGTGTGTCTTAGGAGTGTCATTATCACCCAGGAGATTTTTAGATTTTTGTTGAGGTCCTTAGTAAACTAGATTTAATCCACTTTGATGCCAGAATGTCTAGATTAAAAGTTAAACATACAGACAATGATCTTTTCATCTTATGCAGTGCCCCTGAGGGTCAATGCTATTTTAAATGGCTGCACTTGGCCTAATTTAGACCAATGCAAGGAGAGAGCAGATTTTATACCTGTTTCAGAGTGCAGAAGCTAGAGCTGAGACATCAGGCGAGTGCTGGAATAAAGCACAGAGCATGTCTGCTCTTGGCATGCCAACTCGGCTGGTCATGTCCTCCTGGCTGGAGATTGTCTCCTACATGTGGATTATGAGGATTTTCAAATATATTCTAAATATCTCAATATCATAAGAGCTGACATTGTTGAGGAACAAAAGAAAGCCTCCCCATACAAGGTAGCATACAATGAATCTGAAAAAACCTAGGTCTGGATTCAGCCACCAAAATCTCAATGGTTCTGTAATTGGTTATAAGGCTTCATAAAACCTGGAAAACACAGATGTATTTTTATGTTAGCTTTTCAAACAATCTGTTGTGCTTACAAGACTTTCTCCATTTTCTTTATTTGCCACTTATGTTCATCCTGTGTTTAGACTGCAGTGTCTTCAGCTCCTACTGATGTTATCACCGCTGTAAAAGCTTGTTCCTGGCCATGAGGAATAAGACACTAAATGTCTTCCCTTGTGCTACGTTTTGCTGGGGTCCCTGTAGACTGCTCGGGCACGTGAAGGTTCCTGAGGGGGGGGTCCCCGCACACTGCTTCCCGCACACCCCTCGCTGGCTCCACCACGTCACCATCAGGTTGCAGCGAGGAGCTACCTACTTCACAGCTCTGCTCTTGGAGCACCCGAAACTTCTCCAAACAGATCTTGGTTTTAACGTTGTGCTTAACTTCACTCTCTTCACCTCTCAGTGGGAAAATAAAGAGCCCTTGTGTGGGTTATTTTTTCTCAAGATGGCATTGCTGGCTTGGTAATCTTGGAACAGAGGGGAGATATAGACAGTCCACAAGAGAGAACTACTATGTCTTAGCTTACTCAGCACCTTCCCATTACATACCACCAAACCCCTGAATGTAAGAAAATTTTCGTTGGACGCAGTGTTCAAATGCACAATTGAGGAAGAGCGGATAAAGATATGACTTGTTCAAGGTTGTGTAATAGTTGAAAGGTGGCACAAAGAACAGTGATCACACTTTCAGCTGAGAAGCCAGCAGAAAAATACTTGTCTTATGATACAACTGAGCTCCTAAAACAAACCCAAGGGCTTGAATCCCCTCAGCCTCCCCAGCTAAGTCTGGAGAAAATGCTTTACTTTAGAAACAGGATATCAACAAGTAAAGGAAATGCTGGATTGAACATTCAGGCTATAAGCAAGGATGACTTTTTTTGTCATCTTTGCCATTTTAATCGGCGTTGCTGGTTGCTATATAAATGCAGTTTGCGGCCACGGGCATCAGAGGTCCCGCAGGTCTGAGCAGCTCTGGGTAGTGCCTCACACCCAAGCCAGGTGCTTTGAAATGAACAATACTGATTTGTAGCAGAATCAGGATATTTTTCATGGCTCAGTAGTTAAAAAAACCACCCAACTAACCAAACTATCTATCAACTCAAACTCTGTTTCCTGACATTGGTAGTTATCACGGATGATAATCACCATTAGTGGCGTCATTTGAATCCAAAACATAATAACCTAACATTTAAAGAAAGAATAAACAGCTGGACAGAAGCCTGTTGACTGAATTCTACCAGATTTATAGAAACCTTCTGGAGTCAAATATGGAAACTGGTTACGTGGAGATCAGCACCACTCTCAAAGATTGTGGAACTACATTATGGGAACCACTAAGGAATGGAGACGGGGCGATGCGTTAATTTAGGCTTTCCTTTTGTTATTAAGCTCATGTAATGTACCTCATATTATACTGTTACATTTTCCCCTTTAAGTATGGAGGTGTGAGGGAAAGAGAATTGAGTATGATTGCTTAGCTGAGGTGAGGTGAGGATTTTAGGAAGCCGCAAAGCAGCGGGGGAGGCAGGAAGGACTAACCACGAGCTGGAAACTAGGCCAAGAAAGAGGAAAGTGGGAGTCAGGAGACAAATCAAGTTGCACAAGCTATTCACACCCGAAGACTAGAATGTCATTAGAGCAAATTCCAGATCAAAACCTCAGGTTTATAAGTCTTGGAAAGTAATGAGTAAGTGGCTTAGTTTTACTCCAGTAAACATAAGCCTAAAAGGGGTGGAGTATATATACTTAGGAAGATGGATACATTGGTTTCATGGGGACTAGGAAAAGACCTACATTCCTGCATTAGGGGACTGTCCAGTGAAAACTATACCCAAGGTGTACCTGGAGAAATGGCTTAGCTTCATGATGCAGTGGGCTCTCTGGCCCCTGCACTCGCGCACTGGGGACATGTTCAGTGGGGCTAGGCCTTCACCAAGGGCTCCTTTGAGCCACTCCTCAATAGACAGACTGGGTCAAATATTCAACAGCAATTTCTTTAGGACAGTACTGGGGTTTGAGAAGCCTCGGTAGGTAATACACCTCTTCCCCACTTGAGTTCTAAACTGGGTAAGACAAGAGTAAGGTAGAAGCAAGTTCTAAATATTACCTTGTCACTGGGAAAGCTAAGCATATTGGAGAGCGTGGCTTCTACCTGTGGGTAAACGGGTTTCCTAATGAAAGGCCAGCCCGTGTTTCTCTTTCCTGACTCACCTCCCAGACTATTACTCTCCTGCTCCAAGAATGAGGGAGATGTTAGAGCAGGGCCAGATGCATTGCATGAGTGACACCCCCTCCACATGGAATGGAGAAGGACTGTGGAAAAAACACTCCCTCCACCAACAGTCAGAAATCCTCTATCTTTTGAAATTGAGGGGAAAAATTAATTCAACTCTCAGTTGTCTAGAGTTGATTCACTAAAAGCTTATCTTGGAAGCATCCTCTGGACACTTTCAGCATCTACTCTCCTTTCTCATCTCAGTTCCTCAGGGGACCTCTCCCTGACCTCCACCGTTAGGTAAATGTCCCCATCATTTTGCAGCAAGACTGGATGTTCAGAACACAGAGCCCAGGGACTGGAAGCTGAGGCTCCACACCTGACTAGAGCTGTGTCAGCATAAGTGACTTCAGTTCTCTGTGCTTCAGTTTTCTCATCTGGAAAGTGGGATCAATGTAATACTTCCCTCTTAGCATTGCTAGGAATATTATATTAACTCATATTTGAAAAGAGCTTAAGCCCAGCCAGAGGTGGCTCAGCTGTTGAGCAACAACCTAGGATCCTGGAGACCACAGTTCAGTTCCTAGTCAGGGCACATGCCCAGGTTGTGGGCTCCATCCCCAGTGGGGGGGGGGGGTGCGGGAGGCAACCAATCGATGATGACTCTCTCATCTTTGGTGTTTCTATCTCTCTCTCCCTCTCCCTTTTTCTCTCTGAAATTAATAAAGATATATTAAAAAAAGAGCTTAAGATAGTACCTGGCACATCACAAGTACCTTAAAGGCGTTTTTTGAATAAAATGAAATAGGCTTTGTCATTGTCACATATCCTCTATTTCATCTCATTTGAAAGAGGTATAATTGCACATTTCTTTATGAGGATTTGATAATGTTGGCTCTCTTCCAAATTTATGGACAAGGACAGGGTTCATATTTCCCACAATTGTATTTCTAGCATGCAGGGCAGGAGCTGGCACACAGTTGTTATAGAGTAAATATTTGTGAAATGAATGAATCAACCAGTGAAGCAACAAATGGAGCCTTTTCTACACCTAAGGTTTTGGGATGATAAACGCCTCAGGGGGAATTATCAGGGATGTGAATGATCAGGGACTTGAAAGAGAAGAGATAGTATGAAGGGAGAAAGGATATAGAAAAGGGGGCGGTGGGTACTGTTGGACATGCACCCCTGTTCCAGAATTGTGTCCGCGGTTAGTTCTTTAACACTCCTGTTCTGTGAGTGTTGTTTATTTTATCAATGTGCTGGACTGGGAGGACTTCCTAGTCAACCTGGATATAGCGGAGAACCCAGAATTCCTATATAAAGAATGTCTAAAAGGGCTGTGGCTCCGAGGGGAAGTTGAAAGAACCCCTCCATTGTACTTCACATATGCCTGAGTGTTAACCGTTCATGTCAAAACATGGAGAGCATCACAGAGACGGCTGAGCCTCCCTTAGCCACTTCTTGGCAACTGCCACCAAACCCAGAAATCCTTTTATGCAGCCGCCTACTTGAACTTCAGAATCAGGGGGTCTCTGATGGTAATCAGTGTAGCCACATGGGCTGTGATGAAGGAAGCACATTACCTAGAAATGTAATGTGTGGCGTGGCGTGGCTTTTGGGGGAAGACACAAAGGGAACAAATGATTCATCAATAGATCTCAGACAATTTGGTCCCCATCAGAAAGCCTGCAAAGCAAGAATAACAAACAAAAGGGGAAAGTGAGAGGGGGAGCGGGCATGGGGAAGCCAGCCTTCTCTACCGGAAAGCTGAAGGTCCCAGTAAGAGACGGGGAAAATGGGTTGAAAATGGGGATGAATCATCTTAAATGGTATCCCAAGGAAATTGGTTTGCAGTTTCACAGAGGAAATGGGCCCCACGAAATGACTACAATAAAGGCTTTGATATAATAAATGTGTTTTCTTTGTGTGGGTGCCCACGTATTTTGAGCTTCGAATGCTGGTGAAAAGTTGGCCTTGGTTACATATTATCTGACACACCGTATGACACTTGACACACAAGGTTACTAGCCCCTTGGGACTCATTATATTCAGAACATTCTTTTAGGACCCAAGGGGACAAGGTCTGGTGTCTGGAACAATTCCCTCCAAAGGTCCGTCGGTAGCTGGGCTGAGCTCTGCGTGAACTGGAGATGAAGAAGGCTTTTCTAGGACCAGTCCAATTAATTAGCCGGCTGCCACACCGACCTGCTCAGGCCCCTCTCTCTGCGTTTGCCCTCGTGTTGGGGAGGCATCCTACCCTTTCATCTTTAAGGTTGCAGATCATTTTAAGAGTAAGATTCTCGGGTCAGGAACATTTCGGCATCGCTGACTCTAGCTTCTGAGAATTTCTAATGATCTTTGATCGCTTTTTGGGACCACAGTGAATATCTTAGTTTCTAAATATCACAGCACAGCCGCTATGAGACACTTACCAATGTGCTTTATCAAATCAATCCATCAAATTAGCTTTCTATCCATTTTAGAAACAAAATGAACTTTGTGTTGAAATGTTACACACATGCAGAAAAATGCATAAATTATTCATGGGCAGCCTGATGAATTTTCACAGTCAAACTGCACCCAGGTAACTACTGCCGGGATAACGGAGAGGTCGAGCACCAGCCTCCCATTTCCATTAATTAATTAGTTAATTAATTAATGTTTTTTATTTTTATATTTTTAATCCTCACCTGAGGATAGTTTTTTTCCATTGTTTTTCAAAAAAGGTGGAAGCGAGAGAGAGAGAGAGAGAGAGAGAGAGAGAGAGAGAGAAATGCCGATGTGAGAGAGACCCATCCATTGGTTGCCTCCTGCACGAGCCCCAACCAGGGCCGGGATTGAGCCTGCAACTGAGGTACATGCCCTTGACCACAACTGAACCTGGGACCCTTCAGTCTGTGGGCCGACGCTCTAACCACCGAACCAAACCAGCCAGGGCCATTAATTAATTTTTAAAAGGCTGCTGACTTCTATCACCTTTTTAAACATTATTTGGATGGAATCTCAAAGTATGTGTCCTTCTCTGGCTTCTTTCTTTCAACTTTATATTTGTGAGATTGTTTTCAAGTTGCATTTATTGAGTTGGTGCATTTTTAAAAATCTTAGTAGTCCCTTTTGTGACCATCCTACTATTTATTCACTTATTCTACTGTTGATGAACACTTAGGTTGTTTCCAGCTTGGGACTGTTGTGAATAACATTTCTAAGAACGTTCTTACACACATCTTTTGGGGCACAAATACACATTTCCATACCTAGGGGTGGGGCTGCTGGACCTTAAGGTACATCGAGCTTTATTAGAGAATGCCCAGCTGATTTCCATGTTGCTACACCAGCTTACACTCCCAGGCAGGGCACGAGGGTTCAAGTTGCTTCACGGTTTCACCGAAACATATTTATTCTTTGTCATATTTATTGTCGCAATTCTGCTGAGTGTGTACCTCACTGTGGTTTTCATTTGCCTCTCCCTGATGACTCACTGTGTTGAGGACCCTTTTTATACACTTATCCTTAGAGCTTTTGTGTAATTAATAAAGAACATTTAATCCCCTCCCCTCCTTCCCCCAAATTCACCACTCTGGAAAACATGGTGAAGTCCCTTCAATAAATTTTAACTTATATGTGTGACCAGGTTTTCACTAAAAGAGGGCCCAAGGTCTGCTAAACAAATGCCATTGAGTAGAAATGAAGATGAGCATTGTTTTGCTGCGGTAAAAGATGCAACAGTGTAGTGTCAGAGGAACACAGGGTCCAGAGACAGATCCAATGGGGTCTATGTCTTTTAAAACCATCAATAGCCCTGGCCGGTTTGGCTCAGTGGTTAGAGCATCGGCCCACCCAGACTAAAGGTCCCTGATTGGATTCTGGCCAAGTGCACATACCTCGGTCGGTTGCAGGCTCAATCCCTGGCCCCAGTCTGGGGGGCATGCCAGAAGCAACCGATGGATGTGTCTCTCACATTGACATTTCTTTCTCTCTCTCTCTCTCTCTCCCCCTTCTACTCGTTCTGAAAAGCAACGGAAAAAATATCCTTGGGTGAGTATTAAAACAAAAAAACCCTTGAACAACCCTGACCGGTGTGGCTCAGTTGGTCAGAACCTCGTCTGATGCACCAAGGGGTGGAGGGTTCCATTCCCAGTCAGGGAACATACCCAGGTTACTGGTTCAATCCCCAGTCAGGGTGTGTGCAGCTGGGGGGTGGGGTGGGGTGGTGGAGGTGGTGGTGGCTGATCCATGTTTCGCTCTCACATTGCTGTTTCTCTCCCTCTTGGTCTCTCTCCCCCTTCCTCTCTTTAAAATCAATAAAAAATTAAAAAACAAACAAAAAAACACACCCCATGACATTTTGCATAGGTGAGATGAAATTAAAATGGACATGAAGGGTTACCCCGAAGGCAAAATGAAAATAGTTCCAGGGTGTGAGAATGAGGGGAGGGGAGTGAGCTTGGGAAAGGACCCTCTTTTGCTTGATAGAGGACTGTCTACCCGTGTGAGCTCTGCCCACCTACCTGCCCACCTGGGTCCTGTGCACACGCCCTGGCTCGGGAGGCAGCCGCAGCATGGTGGGGGGACCGTTTCACCACCTCACATCTAGCCCTTATTAGGGTTGGTACTGGATTTGCCTGAGTTTTCTTAGTTGTATCCTTATTTTTCCTCTTTCCATCATCTAACTTCTACTTTACACATACCCTTTCCTACACACACAACCCAGCCCCGAGTGGATTTATGTAAGCTAGATTCACTCCTCCATGCTTTGCACACACTGTTACACTTTATAGACACGCACACAAAGCCAAGTGAGGTAAAACCCCACACCGCATAATTAATCAATGGCAGAGTCATGATCAGAAATTAGAGGTCCCTGCCCTAGGTCCTTACTTCTGCTGTTATTCCTCCAGTGTCCCAGGGCTACATTGTGTCACCGTCATTGTGGCCACAAACATCATCTTCCCTTATAGGACAGGAGATATGCTCTACGGCTTCTTCTTTGTTTCATTTTGTGTGACTGTTGGTTCATACTACCTTTTATGTGTGAGGGCCTTATCTCATAAAATGCTCCTGTATACGTAGTTGCTGGACTTTATGCTTTCAGCATATTTTTTCTGAATTACGTGCTTTTCTTCAGAGAGGTATGGCAGGGGGAACCCACACTGCCACACTTAGCCATCTCAGAGGCATCTGAAAGCGCATGCAGACTCAGTTTAATATTTTGTGTTTCTGTTTTTGAAGTCCAGGTGCTGTATCATGTGAGAATCTATCTTTCACCTGCATTTTCAGCATATTCACAGACCACGTCTATTTGTTCAGATAGACCAATGATCTCCGAAGTGGAGTGTGTGCATCCCAAGAAGTTCATAAGACCATGCCTAAGGTTGGTGGAAGAGCTTACTAAAGCTTTACCTTTATTATTTCACCCCTTAAAATGTCTGTTTTTGCATATGTTCTATAACATACAAAAATCATTTTATATATACACACACATACACACATAAACCTTATATATAAATTGTAAAGTACCTATTTTGGGTAGTCTGGACTCATATTACTTTAATATTTAGTGCACAGTCAATAAAGTATAGAGATCACTGTCAAAGACTATAATTGAATGATTAAAATAATCAATCAGTATTTAAAAGTCTAATTTTGGCCGTGGTATAGTGGAAAGAGCCTGAGAGTCCAAGTCAAACAAATCTTCATTTAAGCCATGCCATCTATTTTATTTTAACCTATTCTCTTTTGTCTTCATCAAGATGACATCATCATAAATGCAACTAAGACACAGACTTCAACAGGGACTTTTCCTGGGTCCTCTGAGAAAGGCATCTGGAGGGGTTCAGTATATTAGGAAATAAAATGGATAAAAAGGAAGTGACTGAGTGACAATCTAAGTTGCGCTGCTTTTGTATACAAAACAACTGTCAGTTACATTCTGCTAGTACAAGTGTCCTCCAAATATTTTAACATGTTTTTAACCCACCTCCAAACATCTAGATCCCTTTCTTCAATAACTGTTAGGACATAAGAACTGAGGCTTCCCAGGGCTGGATGTAAACCATTTATGTTTAATCCCTAGCTCCACCCACCATTTGCTTTGAAGTGCATTCCACTTCTCTCGTTCCATCTCTGTCACTCACCAGCGCGCTCTACACAGCTACCGCCCTCAGTTCCAGTGTCCTTAGAGTGTTGGATGCTTGCTCCAAAGTGCCTGTTGAGAAACTGTGCACCAGTCAAAGAACCCAGCCATTCGTGACAAGGATAGGCACGCGCAAATAAATGCTCCCATTCTCCAGGGGTCCTTGAGATCCATACAAGTAACATAAATTTAAAGCTCCCATTGGTAAAATCAGGAAGACTGACTTTCCTTTGCAATGACTAATTGGCCTGTTTTTAGTCATCAATCTTTAATTCCTAGTTCTCAGGTGTCTTTTTCCTTTATACCTCAAGCCCTATCTCTGAGCACTAATGTTGACAGTTAGATTAGATAAAATCAAGATGAGATAACACAGATGGAGTGTAATCTATGAAACAGAGGAAGTTTCAGCAATGTACTTGGGGCACAGAGCAATTTTGTGTGATCTCAGACTCTAAACTATAAAACAATTATATTTTACGGCTTATGATATTCAAGATAAATTTGGCTACACGTCTTGGTTTTTGTACACACTACATGACTTCTTGGTGGTTCAATTTTGCCTGGTGATGAATGATCAAAGGCCTGTTGATTGTGAAGTAAACCCACTTTGATCGCCTCAAAGGGATTTGTGTATGGACTTAACATTTCCAATGAATGGTCTTCTCAGTGCCTTTGCCACTCAGAACACATTTGTTTCCCCAAAGATGCATATTTGTCCAAAATTTTAAACCAGAAGACAAGTGAAAGAGGCTTCTTTTAAATTAGGGTTTCTTTAAAAACTCGACAAGGATATGAAAGGGCCCATATGTACACACTAGTGTACCAGTGGGAAAGCCAGCAAGAAAATCACTGGCAGCACACCCCAGGTGACATCCGCCTGCTGTGGCGTCGGAGAGTGGATGCTGAAGCTGGACTGCCTGAGTTCAAATCCCAGCTCTGACACTTGTTAGTTCTGTGACCCTGAGGAAGGACCAAGACTTTTCTGTGTCTCAGTTTCCTTGTCTATGAAGAGGAGACAGAAGTCCCCCCTGCGGCAGCATTGTGAAGATTAAGTCAGTGGGTCTGCACCGAGTGCAGATCGTTCCCCAGCATCGTAAGTGCCCTGTTCATCCTGACAGCACCATTAGTTGTTAAACAGAGTTGGAAAGACTCTGAGAAAGAAGGCAGGGAAGTGATTTTGCCGTACTTGGTGGTGCCCGTTGAAGTGTATTGTTTCTTTCTTTCCATTACCTGAAAGGTCACAAGCAATGAAAGCATATGAATTCAGAGAGGGTTTCAGGCCGAAGACAAGTTCATGCTGAGGGAAGAGCAATGACTCTACTCACGACGTGGTTCTTCTGACTTTTATTCCGAAGGTTGTTTTCCTAACTTGACCCCAGGGTCTTCACGATTCCTAGTAAGGCGGGTGGTCGTCAAGTCAGACTTTTTGAATTTCACAAACCTTGCGAGTCACTCAAGGAAAAGGTGCTCAAGTGAACTGTTCAGGCACAGGGAGTGGGGATCCCTCCCACAGAACATGAGTGACACAAGAAACCTGTGCTTGCAATCTGTTAAGTGAGGAGTTAAATGGGCACCCCACGTCTCAGAAACCCTGCGCTACTCTTGACACCATCTCTGACGGCTACGTCGTCAATAAATGCATAGTAAGCTGACGACTATAAGAAAGCCCTTTGACTTCACTTAATTTCATTTTTTTAATATAAAATGAGAATGATATCCGTAGAAAGTAGGAAAATTGACAATCCCAGGGCCCGTTCAACAGAACACCTCACACACTTGGATGTAGGTTCTTAACGATGGCTATTGTGGCAGAGACTGTAATGTGATTTTGTATAAAAAGCCACAACACAGAGATCAGTGAGCCAGGGTATTTTGATGTTCTCCACATCCAACCCCTTTACTAGCTTCTTCATTCTGCATCATCGCCTGGGGACTTCCCCTGAAGGATAAGTCCATGGGGACTCTTGCCCCTGGGGGCATTTCCCCCAAATCTTTCCTCACAGAACCCTAATATCAAAGGAAAAGAGTGTGTGTTACATGGAACTTGATAAGCCATCATCATATTTCACATTCTAAGTGTCACTTCTTGCTAACCTCTGTTTGGGATCAATTCACGCAACTCTGAGCAATTTCCTTTTCGTCACAAGTCATTAACTCCCATAATGTGATCACTCCTAGTTGTCTTAAAATAACAACGATACTAACTTTGCCGTGTTGTTTTTAGTAGCAACGTCATCTGTGTGCGCAGCATTTCAATCTACAGCTCTATTGCCCTTAAACTGTTCCTTTCGTAATTCACTCATTCATCAAAAGTTTCCCCTGACTGTTTGTCATCCGTGCCACTTATATCTGCCACGAGCAATTTAAGAATAGCTCTGGAGGGTGACAAGAAAATGCTGACATCTAAATACAGCAGTGCATTAGGATCTTTAGATGTGTACCATTTAGGTACAGTATGTAAAATGCTCTATAAGATTAAAAAGAGAAATTACAGTTTCAGAGTGTGTTAGATTAGCAAACAGCCAAGAATCACGGCTTCTGTGTCCGGCTTCCCCACAGCTTGACTAGTGGACCCAAGGAACATTTAGCAGAAACCCAGGTGGACTGTAATCCCTCACGGGGATTTATTGCAGAAATATCCTCCACTCCCCTTGCTGTCCCCTGCTGTGGGATGGACCAAGGATGACAGGTGGGCACCCCAAAGCTACCAAGAATGTGCCATCTCCCCTGGAGCTAATATAACTCTGTTGGTGGAGTTTTGCCAAAAGTCTTGGCAAAATGGTATCATGGATTATATACATCATTGTTATACTGATAATCTACCAGTGAGAAACTAAACCCTAGAATGGTGGTGAGTAATTTAAAGCTGGAATAAGTTTCAGAGGTCAGTTACATTGTGGATGGAAAGCTAAGCTCCCTGAAGCTGGTGACCTTCCCAAGGTCATTCAGTAAGTTTGTGAGAAAACTGGGAGGAAGAATTGAAATCTCTGACTTGCAGTCCACTCCACTAGGCTGTCTTTTTGGTAAGCACGTTTATTCATTTTATAAATGTTAAAAAGCTTTTTAAAACTTTTACACATGTGAGTAACTCTGCTGGACAGTGTGGCACACTGTCAGAGGTTAGATGGTGGGCCCTGTAGCGCTGGAGGAGCCGAGTTTCAGTTCTGGCCCCACTACTTCTTAGCTCTGACACTTGAGCAACTTAAAATCTCCACACTCAATTTATCTATCAAATGAGTGTTGTGAGTTCTACATGGTTTCATGTGTGCCTAACATACTGCCTGGGACACTGGATTTTTTTTAAGCTGGAATTTATAGAGGGTATCAGACAAATAAGAAAATTTCTCTCTCAGAGATTTGCTCTGAGTATATACAGCACTTAGTGATCTTTTAAATTCCCAGCTGGGATGTGCAGGGATGCTAAGTAATGATCCCTGGCCTCAGATATCATCTAAAAACATCTAAAACACAGATGTTTCAAGTTCTAGTTCCTTGCATGTCTGCAAGTATGAATGTTCCTACATGCTGTCTATTTTCTGTAAGCACCCCAGGATGACAGAGTGTGAGACATAGACTGGGCCTCTGTGGTTGGCTATATGAGGACGCAAGAGAATATATGGTTGAGAAATCTATTTTAAAGTTAGAAGGTTGTGGTTTCAAGTCTCCTCTTCACTGATTGCTGCCAGTGCGGCCTATAGCAGGTTATACAGACTCTAAGCCTAAGTTTCCCCATGTGAAAAAGTGGTTTAATAACAGAATCTGTTTTATGGAGTTATGGTGATAATGAAATGAGTTAGTAGATATAAAGCATATCACTTGATACCTGGAACATACTAAGTCTTCTAAAAGATGAAAACCATCATTATTAATATCTATTTCAACTTCTTGATTTTTCAGATATTATAACTACCACCCAGAGGACTTCGGCAGCCTGCCAAGATCACACGGCCAGTCAGTGGTAAAACCAGAGATATAACCCAGATTTCCTGTATATGAATAAGAGATTTATTATTGCCTCTGGTCAGGAAAAAAATCAGCTTAAAACAATGATATAGTTAATTAACATTTTCAAGCAGTAGTGATCACTTTTGATTCTAAAGAGTACTAGAGCATAGGGGGGAGTCCTGAGTAGGAAATGTGGTTTCCCCCTGCAAAAAAAAAACTGCATAAGGCCTGAAGAACTTGCCTCAAAGGCTTCAACCTCATGAATTAGGGAGCTGGGCCAAAAGAGTCCCAAAGATATTAAATAATATTATAGCGTAATGGTCTTCTCAGGGGGATCTTGGCTATAAAAAGAAATAAAGCCTCTCTTATTGATAAGAAGATGGAGTCTCAAGAGAGAAATATAAGTTGAATTCCATACAGCCAAGGCTTATAAATTCATTGTTACGAAGAGTCTCTGAAGGGTAGGGGAAGAAAACACAGTTCAATTTCTGTATGTCAAAATAGTGGTTGCCCCCCAGCCAGTAAGGTTACATGATCCAGTAGACAGAGCTTCACAGAAAGAAGAGAATTTGCTTTGTTAATGGGACTGCTATGACAGTATTTGGTTATTTATTGTCATAGGAAGGGGTCTGGACCAGTGGCATACAGCAGCCACCCAGCAATGACTTGCAAGAGCTGATGGTGCCCATCTTTTCTCAAATCTGTGTTTGGTGACATAGTGTTGGTCACTTGAAATCAGCTGTGCTGGGAGCACTTACACCATGGAAATTGGCCAGTGCTACAAATCAGGGGCTTTCCCCCTTCACACAACTGAGACTTATCTTTTCTGTGTTCTCTGCCAAAAACATCCTTGTCACATAAGAGAAAGGGAGAGGGAGAGGGAAAGAGAGAACACCACTCTGTTTTAACAGGTAGCCTAACACTATTCATGTGTTATATTTTAGAAATGACTTTTTAAAAAGTGTGCTCCCTGAAATGAATTCTGAAAAATCTTTTTAAAGTTGAATTCTTCATGTTTATTTATCTTATCTAAACAAAACAACAAAAGCAAATCGTATTTGGGGAAAAAATGCTAGCCAGTAAAGTATAAAAGGCTCAGGTATAAAAGTTAGAAACAGAAAAAATTATGTTAGTGGAAGGTTTTGGATTTCTGCCCTTTTGATCACTGAAGTCTGGTGAGTTAGGAGCTGGGGGAGATCCACAGTGTCATCAGTTGAAATACAGACTCCCACCCCTGGGGTTTAAGAGGAGCTCAATAAATAACACATGATGCCCCACTCTCTCTTAGAATGTGCTAGACAGGGTCACAGGAGTCATGCAGATGGATCTTAAAATGTCCCCGTGACTGCCACAAAAGTGAATCTGGTTCTGCTAACAGTCCTAACTCAGGTGCTCAGGTTCCCACTGCGCTGGAACATCTGGGGCCTCCCACCAGGTACAGGGAGCAAAAAACAACTGCTGCTTCCCCCAGACCACTGAGTCCCCCCAAATGGGAACAACTGAGCCAACAGGGCTAGTGCCTTCTCCCCAACCCTGAGCAAATATATTCACCATTAAGCTTTCCTCATAAGGAAGGGACAGGAAGAGGGTGTTATTGTAATGGGACACCCCTCTCTATAAAATAAAACATAAGGAATGGGCAATGTGTCCCCTCCATTCCCTATGTCCACTGAGAGGAAATATATTATGGGCATTGTGAGCTCAGGGTCCAGAGGGAGAGAGACCCAGGTCCAAATCCTGACCCGTGCCTTCCTTGTATTGACCACACATGGACAACACAGTATCTCTCAGCCTCAGCTTCCCAGCTGTAACTGGGTAGTTCATAAGGCTTCTGGGAGAGTCAGTGAGGTATTTCATGGAAACATTCAATATGCATGGTTAGTAGCCGGGATACGTTAGCTATTATGAGAATGATTGTATATTGCAAGGGGTATGCTGCCTTTGGGTAAGACCAGGGTTGCACAGTCATCCAGCCTGCCTGTGCAGTGAAGGCCCAACCAATTTCTAAAGGAAAGGATTCAAGTTATACTTCAAGTTTGAATCGAGGTTAAGAAATTCCATGTTGACTTGTCAAGAGTAACAAACAATACCTTTTTCTGTGGGGCCCCAGATTTTGAGTTGGAGAATATTACATTATCTTCAAGGTCAATGTGTCCTTCATGCCAGTAGGAGATGGATATTTAGCAAGTCAGGTTATTCTAGAGTTTCAAGCCCTGGCTAAGAAATTCATCCTTTAACTTCCCACCTGATCCAGCCTGGCGAGTAGGCAACTGAACACTAGCCTCACAAGTGGAAGGAGAAATGTGCTTTGTACCTTGTTCACCCTGAGACTTGCAGGTCAGTGCTTGAGAAGGATGCTATGTTGATATCAAAAGACTGTGCCTATGTAAAGAGTTCTTGGGTTCATGTGTGTGCACACACATGAGTGTGTGTGCTTTTAAAATCTTAAACACCTATACCTTGTAGTTTATTAGTGTCAAACTTAATAATTTAAAAAAAAAAATCAACCTTCTGTACCTAACTTACTCCACATCATTTGAAATTAGAGAAACATGGGTTCAAATCTCCACTTTAAAAATATGTGACTGTGGACAAGTTACCTTATCTAAGACCCAATTGTTCCCCTCTGTAAAATGGGATAACAGCATCTACCATACAGGGTTGAAGATTAAGTGACATTGCATATATGAAAGCATGTGACACTAACTGATAAGTAGGACCTATTTTCCCTTCTGTCATGTGCAGTTCAGCCCCTTAGATGTACCGTTGAACCTTGAACAACATGGGGATTAAGGGTACAGACCCCCACAGAGTCGAAAATCCTCATATAACTTTTGACTCCCCCAAAACTAATCTACCAATAGCCCACTGTTGCCCAGAGGCCTTGCTGATAACATAAACATAAACCTTGCTGATTAACACGTATTTCATGTATATATGCTGTATCCTTACAATAAAGAAAGCTAGTGGGAAGAAAATGTTATTAAGAAAATCATAAGGAAGACAAAATACATTTACATTATTCATTGAAAAAAATCCATGTATAACTGGGCCCAGGAAGTTCAAACCCGTGTTGTTCAAGAGCCAACTGCAGTTGATAACCTCTTAGAGTGTTTGAGTCAAGCACTTCACTTGCCTTGGAATGGAAAGCCACCTTGCAGAGACCATGTGTTACCTATCTAAAACAGGCAAAACATTATTAGATTAAGTTTCATAAGTTAGTGGAAGTGCACTGACAAAAGGCACGGAATACAAATAGCTGTATATTGTATCCCTAGGAAAAAACAGCTAATATTTACATTGACTACTGACAAGAATTAAGAATCAGGGTAACGGAAGATTTCAAGATGAGAGTGTCTACCATACTGTGGTAAACTTTAAAAGTAAAGCTGTGGTTGACTTTTTTTTTTTTTTTTAATGGAGAAAGTAAAAAAAAGAAAAACTAGAATCCAAAATGATGTTTTCAATTGAACCATTGCTTCTATTTTATTTGCGAATCTCTGGTCCCATTATTTACACATTATAGAGTGTAGATTGTATAAGATGATGATGATTTTTACTATACATTATTAATAAAATGCCCCACAAGGATCATAAAAGCAAAGGTTATCAAATCTGTCCTGAGTTGAAGCAGGTGAGTTAGTGAGCACTGAGCCATGTTCTGTGGGATATATTCAGAAATTCGTTTTAAATTCTATGTTTGCCAAGGAAAATGCCATAAAGGAAGAATAAAACTGGTTTTTAGCTATTCCTATCATAATACACATCTGCAATAAAAAGCAGCCCATCTTTTGATCATGGAGGTGATTTCCTGGGTATTGTTTCCAGCGCTTTGTTGAAACAAGTACCCTCTCTCCCTATGAACCTTCCAGGAGAAGGTTCACTGCCCTGACAATTTAAGCCACATCTGAGCCTTCCATGTAATTTACACATTTCAAGTTAGCTAATGGGTTTTTTATATCAAAACTACCACAGACAGAAAGTCTTCTTTGAATCTTCATCTTGAAAGAGACACTGAAAGACACACGTGAAATCCTCCATAGGAGCTGCTAAAGACAGGTTATGTTAAATTGTGACTGAATTAAACACAGTGAACTTTTGAAGAGTCAGATCTTTACTTTGAAATTTAACGACAAAAGCAAAGAGGACATCACGTTAAAATTCAAATCTCTTGTTCCTCCAGCCTTTTCAGATTAATGCCAAGAAAATATATTGTACGCAAAAGAGATACCCATGTATCTGAACAAGTGGCTTTAATATTACACTCTGGGTAATGTAATTTCCCATTTGGTAGTCGTGTTCTCTGATATGCTCAGAGGAAGCCTGGGAAATCAAGGGCTGTACTAGTTGCACAGACCTTTCCCAACACGGTTACTTTAACATTAACAAGTGGCTATTTTTTTTTTTTTTTAAATGATTGATTAATTGATTTGAGAGAGAGAGAAAGAGAAGGAGAGAGGAAGACACAGAGAAGCACTGATTTGTTGTTCCACTCATTTATGCATGCATTGGTTGATTTTTATATGTGCCCTGCAAGGATGTAACCTGCAACTTGGGTGTATCGGGACAACACCCTAACCAACTAAGCTACCCGGCCAGGTCTTACATGTGGCTATTCTTAATTAAGAAACATCTACAATAAAAGTGGCAGCAGCAACAACGTGTTCATTTTGCTAATTTCCATTGTGTGGAGCTCATTACATCAAAGGGTTGTTACGGTATTGGAGTTGGTCCTCAGGGATGAACAGGGGACTAACACTCAGAGGGACTTGTCTGTGGTCTGGGGCAGGGTCAGCACACTATGGGCACAGCTGACTCTGATCTGCAGCGGGCTTTTGTAAATAGTTTATAGCCATACCCATTCACTTACATGTTGTCTCTGGATGCTTTCACCTATATCAGCAGAGCTGGGTAGTTGTAACAGAGGCCATATGGCCCACAAAGCCCCAAATATTTACAATCTGACCCTTTCCAGAAAATGTTCTCTGAGATTGGGTCTATGCTATCAAAATCACTGATACAAGAAGATATTTCCTTATCACCCATAAAGTAGGGAGTAAAGCAGCAGGTTGCTGTTAATAACATATTCCCAGAGCTTTATTACCCTTTATTGGTGCCAAAGAAAGGAGGGAAGCTTAGCAAAGGAGGTGTTAGATTTAGAACAGACTATATCACACTAGGCCCTTTATCACAGAAAGGGCTCAGGCAGCAGCAGAAATGGGGATTTAAAGACACATTTGTCTGGGGTGGGGAATGACATTTTAGAGGCCCTATAAGAAACAAGTCAATTCTGCTAAGAAAAGGAAGTTCATTTAAATGAGTTAATCCTACTTGTTTTTCCAGATAGGTGACTGATTTTATTTTCTTTCTTTTCTAAAGGGCAAGTGACATTTCTCTCCACGAGTTATTAAATGTGTACTATGGCTTTTGGGTCACTGCCTTTCAGATAAAACCATGACTGTTACTTTTCACAATGGATTTCCCTTTCATTGTTTCATGATTAAATGTGATGCTATCTATTAAGCATGTAATTGAATTCTAATTTCTTGCTGTTTCATTTATTATATGAATACATAGTCACTCACTATGTATTTGATGTGTGTGTATTTACTCGTTATATCATGCATGTAATTATCATATTTATTCTTTTTATCTCACTGGTTACTTCTCCTTGATCCACTTTGCTGGTCACTCCTCCCCTTCCAATCTTCTTAGTGTTGAAATACGCCAGACTAAGTCCTTGGGCCTCTTCTCTAGTGTTCATTCCTCTGATGATCTCATCCGGGCCTGGCTTTAAAAATCATTTCTTGATGACTCACGCACTTGTATCTTCAGCTTGATCCGCTCTCTTTTTCGAAACACTCCTTTATCCAACTTACTATTCAATATCTCCACTTACGTTTAATACGCATCTCAGACTTAACATTTCCAAAGCTGGAGTTAGAGTCATGACTCCCTCCCTCCCTCCCTCCCTCCCTCCCTCCCTCCCTCCCTCCCTCCCTCCCTCCCTCCCTCCCTCCCTCCCTCCCTCCCTCCCTCCCTTTCTTTTTTTAATTTTAATTTTAATATTTTATTTTTTTTTCTTGATTTGAGAGAGAAAGGAGGGGAGAGAGAGAGAGAGAGAGAGACAGATAAATATCCATGTGAGAGAGAAACATTGACTGGCTGCCTCCTGGATGCACCCTGACTGGGTATCGAGCCCACAAATTGGACATGTGCCCTGAGCGGGATTCGAACCGGCAACCTTTTGGTGCACCAGACAATGCTCAACTAACTGAGCAACACTGGCCAGAACAGATTTCTTTTAACCAGTTTCCATGCTCCCACCCTTACCTCTATATTCTATAATCTCACAGCAGCCACAGTGATCAAAAGAAGTTTCTACTCCAATGAAACCTACCAGTAATTTCTTCTCACTCAGAATAAAAATCAGTGTTCTTATAACAGCCAGCCAGGCTCTCTCATTCTGAACCTAGTTCCCTCTCAGACCTCATCTCCAATTACCCTCCCCCTTTCCCACTGTGCCCCAGTGTAAGTGACTTCTTTACACTTTCTAGAATATTCCAGACACAAATCTGCCTTGGGGTCCTTAAATTTGCTGTTCCCACTGCTAAGAATGCTCCTAATCCAAAGAGCCACATGACTCATTCCCTTATCTCCTTCAAGAAATTGCTCAGATGTTACTTTTTCAAAGAGGCCTCCCTGACAGCTTGATTTAAAATTGTTCCCTGCCCCTGCTGTTTGTATTTTTTATCTCCCTTCCCTGCTTTATGTTTCTCTATAGCATTTATCAACTTCTAACATACTATATAATCAACACCTGTGCTTATTTGTTACTTATGTATTTTGTGTCATCTTAAACTAATTATAAATATACACTACAATACATAAAATAATAATATATTACTTTATAATGTACTGTGATCTATTTCTGCCACTCTTTTTCATTCCTACCCACCTCATTGGAAAATTAACCCACAAAGGCCAGGGACTTGGTCTGTTTTGTTCATTGTATCCCATTACCTAGAATAGTATCTAGAAAATAAATAGTTGTTTAATAAATAATTGTTGAATAGATGTCTTTATTGTCTCCTGTGTGCACAGTTCCTTACTAGGGTATTGGGACCAGAAGAAACATGAGTCCTATCTTCCAATTATTTAAAATTTGGTTGTGACTCCTTAACATTTTTCTAGAACACAGCAGAAGAAATTCTTCCCTTGTGACTGCAAGGAAAGTGGTCAAAGACATACTCAACTGAAATAATTAAGTGTCAAGGAGAGGCAATATTTGGTCACTTCATGAAAATGTTGAAGGAGTTCAGAGAAGGGTCTAAAGTAATAGGGAGATAACCACAAAGGAGAATGAGAACTTGCTTGAGTTTGAAAGTGAAGATAAAGTCTCAATAGATCAAAAAAGCACTTTCAAGAAGAGGGGGTGTGATGGGGAGTGGAGGCAGAGCTCCCTGTTCTACCTGGACAGTTCACGGTCTGGGGAATCACCGCTCCCATCTGTATCTTTCTTGCTGCAAGCCATAGGATTTTCTTGTTTCCTTCCCTTTTTTAAAGATGCTTTTCACCACCAACACCACCATCACCAGCCGGCCCACTTAATCCAGAGGACCTTTCTCCATTAGACCTACTAGTTAAAGTGTGACTATTTTAGGATAAATTATCTGACAAAAATATGAAGCAGAGGGCTGAGGTAGCATTGGGAAGGAAAAGAATGGATACCCAGAGCAGTGAGCAAATTAAATTAAGAATGTGCACTTCCATAGAGATGCACATTCCCAATTTAGATGTGGTACATATATACTATGGAATACTACTCCGCCATAAGAAAAGACGAAATACTGCCATTTGCTAAAATATGGGTAAATCTTGTGAATATCATGCTACTTGAAATAAGTCAGACAGAAGAGGCAAGAACCATATGATGTCACTCATATGTGGGATATAAAACTGAAAGCAACACTTGAAGAAACAAGACAAACAAACAGAAACTTACAGACACACACAACAGGATGATAGAGGGAAGGTGAATAGGTGGTGGAGGTAAAGGGTTAAGGGGGTGAAATACATGGTGATGGAAGGAAATATGATTTTGGGTGGTGCACACACATTACAATATACAGATGATGTATTACGGAATTGCACGCTTGAAACCTATATAATTTTATTAACCAATGTCACTCCAATAAATTTAATTAACTAAATAAAATAAAATAAAATAAAATAAAAGTAGTTAATGTTTTCAAAAAAGAATGTGCAGAGTTTGGAGATTTCTGGCTGCATGTGATTAGAAGAGGAAAGGTGATGTAATTAGTGAGAGAGAGAAGGAGGGGCCATCTATTTGCAGTCTAGGGGCATTTGTGAGGTATGTACAAGAAGTGTTGAGTTTGGGATGACTGTGGAACAATGAGTTAAGAAGCCTTCACAGATGATTGTGCGTTTGGTGAGGGCTTTCCAGTTAAAGGTGATAGAGGTATGGTAGGAGAAAGGGAAAGGAACTGAGAAATAAAGGACAAAGCTTTTGAGGACACACAACGTCTGTGGTCAGGAAAAAAAAAATCGGAGAACTGGACAAACAGGTGGAGAGAAGTGAGGACAGGTAGGCAGAAATCAAGCGAAGAGCCTCAGAGCATCCATGCTGAGTTTCCGGAGACTGAGAACCAAGAAACTAAATGGGCCAGGACTTTTGCGAAGATCAAGTGAAAGGACCTTGGGGAGATGTGAAAGGGTTAACCTTAAAGAACAGGGTTGGCGCTTTTTCCTCGAGAAAGATTATCTTCTTGGTGTTAAGGTTGGAGAAAGTGCAACAGCAAGAAAAGCAGTGCTTTTGTCAAGGACATTTAGTCGCTCAATGGTAGCAGAGGGAACTGAGCTGAGGTCTCTAATACCCCATTTAGGGGGCCATTTAGTGCACAGGTGTGTGCTCCAAGGCTTAGTGCCTGGAGGTGTGATTTTTATCCTCAGCTCTTAGAAAATTAGAGCTAGATCACCAGGCAGACAAGGGAGGTCATTGATTTTTCTCTTAGAAGCAGGGCCCTTCCCTGCAGCTGGGAGGAAATGGAAACATGAGTCCTCTCATCACTTCCAATCAGCGAAAATCTCTAGTGGATTTTCTCAGTAGATGGGGCATTAATGTGCATATTCTCACCAAAATGCAAGCTAAGATAACAAATTTTGCTGACAGATTCTCTACCTCCCTTTCCCTTCCTCTCTCCAGCGAGCCTCCTTTCCCTTTTCCCCAAAGTCAATTGCATGCTGAAGAGGGGAACAGTGGGCTTTAACACCTCTCCCAAGGAGAAGCTGTGACACCCGAACATTTGTTCAGAATACTTCATGGTGATCTCATGACAAAAAGTGGAGAGGCAGAGAACACATATCCATTCATGGGCTTGTTCCAGCTTCAGTCCATGTGCCAGATGGACAGAATTCTGCCTTATTTTGTTCTTTTGAGGTTTTGGGGGTTTTCTAAAAATATGTTTTTATTGATTTCAGAGAGAAGAAGGGAGAGGGAGAGAGGGATAGAAACATCAATGATGAGGTGAGTCATGGATCAGCTGCCTCCTGCACGCCCCCTACTGGGGATCGAGCCCACAACCAGGGCATGTGCCCTGACCGGGAATCGAACTGAGATCTCCTGATCATAGGTCTATGCTCAACCGCTGAGTCACATCAGCCGGCTGTTCTTTTGAGTTTGCTTTGCCATTTACCACCTAAAGCCATCCTCTATGGAACCCAAACGTGAGGGAGCTTCCTTTGCACCCTGTGCCACCTCGAGATTAGACACAGGGTTTTCCCATATCCCACCCAAACTTCAAATCTGGTGCAACCAGTGGAGACAAGCAATGTTGATTTTACTGAAGCTTTCGAGAGACATTAAAACAAAAGGTTACATCGCACAGGAAAACCTCATAAAATTACCTAGAGAAATCCCCTGCCTTTTCTTCTCTTGGGGTTAGTTCTTTCCTCCTCTTTTGAGTAGTCTTTTTAGGGGCAGTTTTAACTTTAACTCCCCAGATCATGCTTTCTCATATTGCTTTTCTTAGTAGAATAATTTAGCTCTCTCTGCTTCTCCTGTTCGCAACCTCATATTTATTACCTCTCTCAGCCAGCAATGGCTCTTCCTTTGTTGAATCCTCTCTAGAAAGCAGAGGGTATCGTAAATATAAATGGCTATGCTTGTATGAGATACTGACTCTCAGAATCCTTCTGGATGGCTCACACTGTGATGACAAGTCTTTGTCATGGAACTTATATCAGATTCCCACTCACCATTAGAACACAGGGAAGCAATGGGAACGTTACAGGAATATGGCCATTGTGTTCAGGTAAAAATCATGTTTTTGAGAAAAGCAGTCAAAACATGGAGGGTCAAGGTTACTTGCAAGGGCAGGAAAAAAAGCCAGAGCGTTTCTCTTTTAAAACTATTGGGCAAGACAGGGCTGGTGGAAAATCATGGGTGTAAGAATCAGTATTTATGAGAAGGATGAGCTCTTGCTATGCTCAAGACTGAGGTATGAAGTAACTCAGGCAGATGCATTTTTAAAAACAACACAGACTAAATGACTTCTGGTAAATATTCTTTAATGTATAATGCAAGGGACTGAGGGGTCCTTAGGAAGCAGAAATTAGGAAATGCAAATATAGTGACCACATCCTCAGGTAACCACACCCATAGCCCTTACTTACCTGCTGTGCAGACCTCGAGCTTTGCGTGTGCAGCGGTGAACATGCCACTGAACGTCCCACCAGTGAGGGTGCTCTGTCTTTTTCCTGTAGCCCCGCTTTGCCCTTCAAGGTCAGGATGCCACATTTTGATCAATGTGTGAAAGAAGTTTTCATTACATCTGAGAGTCCCTGCAATTGTAAAAGTGTCTCTCAGGCGGAACGTTGAATGGATAAATTCTTTCATTAATGTTAGAGCAGTATTTTTCAACTTGCGGATCATGACATAAGCTTATCGAGTTTTAACCACTTAAAAATGAAATAAATTAAAATAGCAAATACCGGAGTGTATCTTATATTGAAGAGAGGTAGGTTTCCATGAAACTTTTATTTGTGCACAGTGGGTCATGGTGTAAAATATGTCTTCTTTACTATAAGCAGTGGTTGAAAAAATTGGGGAAACACTGGATAGAGAACCAAGCATGAGTCTACATCACATGCAATAAATTTTGCCTCATAAGTATAGAATGAAGAGTTTTTCCTTTTCACACACACAAAAATGACCTTAGCAGGTCATGAAACCAATTTAGTGGATCATGACCAGCATTACTGAAAGCAAACAGAAAACGTCAGAGTGCTTTTACGTACCTGTTAGAAGACTTTTGTTTCTGTCACGCATGAACATATAAGCCTATAATGCTTGAGTGTACTGAGACAGGACGGAAGATATATTTCTTACTGTCGATCATTGTCAAATAATTTTTTTTTGTCAATCCTCACCGGAGGATATTTTTTCCATTGGTTTTTAGAGAGATTGGAAGGGGAGGGGGAAACATCAATGTGAGAGAGACACATCCATTGGTTGCCTCCCACATGCACCCAGACTGGGGCAGGGGATTGGACCTGCAACCCAGGTACCTGCCCTTGACTGGGAATCAAACCCACAACCCTTCAGTATGTGGGCTGATGTTCTAACCACTGAGCACACCGCCGAGGGCTTCAAATAATTTTTAAAGCCACCATTACATAGTGTTCTGGGCAATAAAGGATTCTACTCAGCGAACAATACAGTGCTTCCCATGGATACAATTTAATCCCTTCAAGCGTGCTGCCAAAAGACCAGTATTCAAAAGGGTATCAGGAACACAAACAGGCTGAGAACCACTGTTCTAGGGAGAAAGGAAGCTAATACTGCTTTTCTGTCTGGATACTGAGGAAATTCCAATTGCTCTTTCCGCAGTGCGGGTAAATGTAGAATTAACTGTCGTCATTTTCTGGAAGCCGATGTTAAGATCGAGTTTGGGGTGCAAAGTGCCTGTTAAAAATCAGCACCTGCAAAGGGAGGGGAGAAAGTGTCAGAGGAAGTGAACACTGTGCAACCCAGCAAAGGCTTGTAGCTCTGGGAGGAGTGGCCCCAGTCAGAGTGGCCTGTGTTGGGCAGAAATGGCCAGTTCTTGTGACTCAGAGCCTGCACTTAGTCATAGGATGCAGCCTGCCCCCAGAAGGGGATGCCCTCAGGTTAAGTTGCTCTCTGCAGCTGAAACCAACCCTGAAGGAGCTAACCACACTGCACAGCAAGTCCCTCCTTGAACGGGATCTGGGCAGCACACTTCCCCAGCTGAAGACACCAGGTATTTGTCTGTGGATTGAGGACTGGCTCCAGATGCAAAGATGGCTGGAGAGCTCATCACTGGAGGAGTTAAGAGAATCTGATTATCCTTGGGCACTGTGTCTCATTCACCTAGAGTGTAGTTAGCTTTGTCCCCTGGTTGTTATTGGGAGAATTTGCCCTACAAGGCAATCTATTCTTTCATTTATGTAGTCAATACATTCTCATCGAGCACCAGATTCTGTGTTGGTGGGATTTCATGACAAGAAGCCCTCTCCCAAGTCCATCTATTCTATTTCTGGAGATCTATTTGTAATTCCTACTAGTGAGATTTACAGTTGCTTCACATTTTATGGATTTACAGTTGTATGAATTTACAAAGTACAAGTTATCTTATTTAATCATCATGAAATGTAGGATCATCATTACCCCCATTTAGCAAATAAGGAAACTACCTTAGTCAGCTGATGCTGCTATAATGAAATCCCATAGATTGCATGGTTTAGACAAGATATCTTTCTCACAGTTCTGAAAGTTGGGAAGTCCAAGGTCAAAGTACTAACCTATTTGGCTCTTGGTGAGGGCTCTCTTCCTGGCTTATAGACAGTCACTTTCTTACTGTGTGATCATATGGTCTTTCCTTAGGGATTTCCTGACAGACTTTGTCAATGGCCTGTGGAATTCCAAATACAGGTGTCCTTTACTCTTAACTGGTCAGCAACCCTATCAGGAAATGAAATGCAATTCATCTGGGAAGACTTGTCCTTCCCAACTTTGGTTTACTTTGGTAATTGAGAATGACCTGAATCAATCTGATTCTTGTGGATTCTGCTTCTGCCTTGCTGGAGTAGTCCTTGCCCAGGATAGGACATGGGAGGTAGATAATGTTTGCCTACTCCATATTCAGTCTCTGAAATGTTCTTACTTTGTGCAGTGTACATTGACCAACTCTACAATTGGGAACCAGAAACTTAGTTTTAGTAGCCTCAGATGCTTTGCCCATATTGCCATTTTTAAGTGTACCCAGTTAAAATATTTTATAAGTTTTTGAAAATCTATTTTACAAAAATGAATAAATGAAAACCCAAAAACTGGAACTGCTAACTTCTGGCAAGAATATCTGGTCTCATACCCTCAACCAAGTCACAATTATAAATCATGCAGTGAGCCAAAAGTGGCAAATTTTAATATACAAATAGATACTTGTTGAAATTAACTCAGTCTATGATGTCAGGGAAGTCAAAGAAAAAAAAGACAAAATCCTGGAAGAACACTGATGAGGGGCGTGTATCTAAGAGGTAAGGTATAATTGAGAATTTTAATATTATTTAGCTTTGGGGTAATTAAGCTCCTGTCTAATATTACTTTCAAATATGTTTTTAGAAATGTATGAAGCATGAAAGTAGAGTCTTCCTGTAACCAAAATGCATGACAGACTGAATAAGTGGTGTTGGAGGCATACACAGAAGTTTCCAGGAGTCCGAAGAAGGGAGCTATCATATTAATTGGGATTTAGGAGATTGGGAAGTGCTTCTTCTAGCACGTGGCATTGACGATGCTTCTTGGACGGCTAGTTGTGTAGGGTTTCTTTAGCAGAGATGGCCAGAAAGGGAATGTGTGATCAAAGCCATAGAGATCGGAAAGAGTGGATGATGCTGGAGATGGTGAATGGTAAGGTTTGGGTGGGCTTAGGGTGCAGGAAAAAAAGCACTGGTGAGAAGAGAGGCTTAGAAGGTCAGCCAGAATCTCCCTGTGGAAGATGCCATTGATGGCTCTTCCAGCATGACCAAGACTGTACTGCAAGCAGACGGCTGGGTAAATAGATCCACTTGAATTGCCTAAGACAAATGCCTTCTGGATCTTGGACAGTCCAGTATCGGGTGAGAAGCCTGGGCTGGGAAGGACTTTTTATTCTTCATGTGGTCCCCCACCCACAACACCAGCAGCACCCAGGACCTTGCTAGAATGCAAATTCTGGGCCCCATCTCATACCTACTGATTCTCCATTTCTGGAGTGGGACCCAAGAATCTTTTTTGACAGACTTTCCAGGTGGTTCTGATGCATGTTAGAGATTGAAAAGCTGTGGCCTATCAAGGGGATCAGAGAGGGTCCTGGGTCAGGGATAGAGAGACTAGTGCAGTTCTAGGTCCACTGGGCCAACCCTGAAACAGTTTCTGGGTCATGGCCTTGGTGCATAATCTGGGGATGACTGAATGCAGGGTGTGGGAATCCCAAAGGAGCCTGAAGCTGAGCACTGGGTAGAAAACCAGTAACCAAGTGATCTACAGGTAAGTGAAAGAGGTACAACAGCGGCAATTCAGGGAAAGGACAAGAAACATCACCTAAAATGAAAACACCTGTCAGTTCCAGGTGTTGAGGGCTTTAGTATTTTTGAATGTTATTCTCCGAAGTTGTAGTAATATTTAAATAACTAAAAGAAAAAAAAAAAAAGACAGGCAATGTATTAATTCTTTCCACAGCACTTCACTGTCAGCTGTCTGTGTGTCAGAACCTCCACGGGAACCACATCATACCCAACACTTCCCTGCACCACTGCTTCTTTAATCTTAACTTCTCCGGTCCTACTCTTTGACTGCGGAACTCTCCACCCCAATACTCAGTGCCTTCAAATGACAAAAAAATGTACATTTCTCAGGAAACGGTCCTCTGGACAGGACTGGAGAGGGGATAGGTAGTTTCCGCCTCACCCTGATTCAGGCTTCAGGCTCCTGAATCTTCTGGAGGCTCATCCACGTGTCTGGCTCAAGAGACCAGGGCTGGTCTATCTGGGGTTACCTGGGCACAGCTACCCCTACATTGTCCCTCCGGAACACTGGTTTCTCAGAGGCCAGTTTCTTATGTGGTGGCTCAGGGCACCAAAGATAAGTGTCCCAAGAGAGAGCCAGGCAGGAACCCAGACAGAACTGTCACCTCTGCTGCATTTTTAAAAAAATCTCACAAGCAGGTCACTGAGGCTGGTCCATATTCAAGGAGATGGAAATGAGACTCCACTTCCTGTGGGGGGAGGTCAAAGGATGTCAAATAATTTTCAAGCTGTCCCTCCTCTTGTACCTTCTGCTTCTTGTTTACTCCCACTTCTGAGCATCAGTGTCTTCATTAATATGGCCTTCTAGCTTCAATTTACCAGCTGACCCTGGCTCCTGGTTTTTCTTTCCTCTCTGGTTTGATACTGTTCAGCCTGCCTACCCATCACTGTTTTATTTATGTGGCTTTACCATCTCTTTCTCCTGTTATGAAGGGTAATTGCTGACTAGAGTATCTGTGAGCAGGCAAAGGGCTATAGCTTGTGACCTTTCATCCTTTCCAAGTTCTAAACAGGTGAACAGTTGAGAGGGGAAGAATGTCCACCGCCATCCCACACAAGGTTCTGGAATTATCCTGACCCCACAGGTGTGGGCCCTGGGTTCTGGAGTCTCTGACCTGGAGAAGTAGATGGGTGGAGATCTGCTAGCACCCCCACCCTCCAGGAGCATGTGCAGGCCCCCTCCCCGGTCCTCCAGAAGGTGGGTGATGATCTACAAACCTGACCTATCAATCTCTGCTTGAGGTAGTGGAGATACCCGGGGCCCAATTCATTTCACAGCACAAACTCTTATCACTTGCATTATTGCTATGAGTGGACTGAGAACTATTCACAGAAAGCACATTTAGCACAAAGAAAGTACCTCGCTGAGTCCAGCTTCCCTGTGGTTAGTGGACATCATACCTAGGCTTGCCTCCTGTAGACAGAACATAAACAGCCCATTCAAACCAAGAGCTTCTACAGAACCCCTGTTACTGTAACCAAGAGCCTCAGAAAGGAAGCAAAGATTCTGTTATTTCTTACCTTGTGGAGAGATACCATTGTATTGTAAATTTTACTGTACTGTAAATTTACAAAGGAGCATTAAAAACAAATAGCTGTATGCCTGGTGGTTCAAAAGCAGAGGTCTTATTAAGACAGATCAAAATGGAGAAAAGAATCTTTAAAGCAACCAGTTTTCTTTATTGGGTGGCCCAAGACGGGCTGGTAATCCAAGAGGCGTTTTCAATGGTCCGTTGTGGGGAGCTGGGGTGGGTGGAGATTGTGCAAATGTTGCACTGTACCAGTCTGTCCTGGGCCCAGGGCTGTTTTGGTTTCCTACAGGAACTGTAGGCAGAAAAGTGCCTTATTCATGGATAAACAAAGCCAAGTTTGTGAGCAGGAGATGATTCTATTCAAAAAGTTGGAGAAGAGGTCAGAACCTACCAAATTTAAACTCACTAGAGACACGTGCAAAGGGGTTATTCAAGACTCCCCCACGCCCCTCACACATAAGCTCTCCTCAAGCCCACCAAATGTATGAGCATCCATGTAGCTTAAGCAGGGCTTCTGGGAGTGGGTGTGGGGAGGAAATAAGCTAGAGGCCACAGAGAGCCACATGCAAAATCAGCCACAAAACTTCACTGGAGAGTAAAAGACATTAACACAATTGCATTAAACATTTTATTTTTTAAATTTTTTTTTTTACTTTCAAGAAAAATTAGGGAGCTCCTTCCCACAAAAAGCAAGTTAATTTCTCAATACTAGAGAAGTTGAATTTTTTCCTTTCATTGGCTCCTTCACCTGAAATCACAGAGGACTTTTAAGCTATAGGGTCAATGAGATTTTTCTAACCCATTCTGCTCAAAGTAGAGGCAGTTTTCCAGATGGGCACCCACAATGTAGTGGGATCCAGTATGGAACAGCGGTCCTCTGTGGCTGGCTCCCTGAGGCATATGCATGGTGCATGTTATGTCTTTAAGTTCAGATGACTGGGATTCTGCCTCCTCCACTTGCCTTCCTATGCTCCCCCTGCTCAGATGGGTGCATCTCAGCCCATTTGGATGGAGCTCCGACAATACCCCATGTCCTTGTCTGCGTACTCACCTGAGGAACAATACCCTTTCTAGTGGTGACTGAGAACTGTCTTACACCAGTTCCCAGCACTTGCATTTGTCTCTATTCTTGTGACGCTGAGCTCCACACCATAGATTGGATCCTTTAGCATGCTGGACTCTGGACTCCTGGCCAACCCTACCCTTTGGAACCAGATCAGGTGCTGGATACTTCTAGCACCAACTCAGCCTGCAAATGCTAGTTTCTTTTCTTCTCGACTGAACAATTAAGGGTAATAAAAGAAAGCTGCATCTAGAATTTTGGTTCTTTTTTGTCACTGTACTTATCAGAGAATACCTCCTTTTCTGAGAGAGAGAATTTAATAGAAAGTTCAATTCCTGCAGCCACTGTTTGGAGGGCCACCCCAACACCTGCTAGGTTGTTCTGGGGTTCTCTATGAAAGTTCTTAAGCCACACTGATAAGTTAATAGAGATGACCATAAAGACCATGTAGTTAGTATTAGTGCCCTGTGGGAGTGACACCACAGCCGTGTGAGAACACAGGTTCCTTTGGCATTTCCTTTCATACCTTCCTCTAGAGATGCTTGTAGAAAAGTGGGAATAGCCTCACTCCCAGCTGCCAAGGAAAATGGATGGAGGGCTTCTCTTCCTGTGCTGGCCCCACTCTTCCGGCCCAGGAGAAGTTCATCAGGATAGAAATAGTATCTCATGGATTTCCTGAATACCTTTCAAAGAGCATCTATTCCACATCATTGGCAGCTGAGCTGCCACTTTGTCCTCATAAATTGGAAGTGGGAGCTTCAGCTGTTTCCTACACACTCCTCTCATCGCCTTGATTTTTTATGACATTACTCATTACTCAACTCCGCAGCCTCTCTGTAGCTCTGTCAGTGGACTGCCTTAGCTTCATAGCTTCCTCCACTGGGTGTAGCTTTCAATATGCATCTGTTCTCAGAAACTCTAAGCAACAGATTACCAGCTCCAGCCCCCTTGCAATTGCTCTGTTCTCCTTGCTGTTGTGAGCTATTCATCTTGGGCTTTCTTGACTGTAATTTCCATTGGGTTGGGAGGAAAGTGAAGAGAGAGGCAAAGGCTTGTGCTTAGCCCACTATCTTGAACTGGAACCTGGAAAGTAAGAAAAATAAGTATTTTTGGGCCCCAATTCCACGCTTACTGAATTTGAATCACCAGATGTGCTGCCCAGAAAAAACAGTTTGTGTTTTGTTTTCTTAAACTCTCCTTTGGTGACTCTGAGGCAAGCCCTCCCTTGAACAGTGATTGGATCCCAGACCCGCTGGATTGAGACCCAGCTTCCAGGCAGCCCCAGATTTGCTCTTTCCCTGCTTCCCAGCCATCCGAACAACCTATATTTTCTTTTTGTCCACCATGATACTTCATTCTTATGCGCCTTTGAACATGCTGATCTAATCGCATGTATTTTGTACCTCATCTTCTTCACTTAATAAATTCTATTCATTGTGTCTTCAGTGGAAACCCTTTCTAGTTGCTCTCCTGCCTCCAGAGCTGCTTGCCTACAGGACTTTACTTAGAATGGGCACGCGATAAAACATTATTAAAATAACATTGAACTATATTATAATTCAGCCAGGTTATGTTGATTAACAATTTGGAATAAGGACAACTTTAGCAAATAACCAAAAGCCATGAAAGACCAAAGAACAACTGTATTCTTCTGGGTTCAGTAAAGATGAGAAATTGAATATTTCTTAAAATGGCATGCAAGAATGCATTAATTTATTTTCTATACTTGCCATTTCAACCTCAAACCCTCTACGTCATCTCTAATTCTCATCTATGCCTTTAAATCCAGTGCAACTCCATAGCTCAGCAAAGAACTGCCATTCTGTTTCCTGTGACATCAACCCAGCTGTGTGTTAAAGACAATTAATGTACAGAAAAGTTTATGTGGGGGAAAATGTACTGCCATCCAGTGACTTAAGGGTGTGGACCTGGGTGCACCAGGATTAGAACTATAATCCTTTGGATTTCAAATGTGATAACAAAGACAGAAATGGATTCAGACGTCAGTGAAGACAAAGCCATGTTTGTTCAGACATATGTTTCAATTGCATCTCCTGGGAAAAGCTTACTTTCTGCAGCAAAATAGGGGAGGGCTTGGATGAGGACTCAGGTGAGTGAGCCTATATGCTAATTTACTAATTAGCTTCAGGGACTTAAATTTTAGTCACCTCCACTGTAAAACTTGATGCTTCCCATTGTGCCAGATTCTTTCGCAAATCAAACCGTGCAGACAGAAATAAGTTTTCTCTCGGGGATGAATTTTATAAGCTGTTATATTGCTTTCTATGTTGCAGCTCACGTTTTGGGTACTGTAGATTGGGTAACTGAGGGCAATATTTTTTTTATATACGTGAGAGAACTAGGACAGCCAATCAATTCAAGTCTAACGTTTAGTGAATGCCTACTCTGTTTCCAGCTGGAATCTCAGGCCCCAGAGGCAGGAATTGTCTTATTGTTTTTGTAACTGTGCCAGGCAGATAGTAGGCAATCAAGAAGCATTTGTTAGATCACTGATGAATCATAACTGAATGGGTGGGGGAAGCCGGTTGAGGAATATGCTGCCAGGTTTCTGCCCACGAGCTACTCACTGTCTAGAGCAGGGATCGTGCACTTAGGTGTCTACGGGCCTGGAAGGTAGAAATAAGCGAGTGAAACGGAGTGTAAGAAAAATCAACTGCCAGAAATGGATTCAGTCTTTCTCTGTTTTTCCAGATGTGTTGCTGTAAGGCCATAACAGAAATATGTGTAATAGTAGAGTTTATGTTATCAACTTGAAATTAAAAGTAAAATAAACATATATTTTAATATGTAGTTAATTATACTCTTCAATTTATATTTTATGTATTTTTATTTAGTAATTCATTATGCTTTGGATTAAGACACAGAAACCTGACAGTTTTGGGTTTGGGGTTTTTTTTTGTTTGCTTTTTGTTTTTGGTACTAAGATAACAATATGGTGTCAGGTCTTGCATTCTGTGTTCAATTTTAAATTCTTTAACAGGCAGTGACATTTATTTTATTCTGTTTTATAATGAAAAACAGCTGTTCACAGAAGTAGGGATTCTAAATGTGGGTAGATTCTTGCACAGTGATCTTGTTTTTTTAGTTAAAGTAACCACTCTCAAGATGTTTGCAACATTCTGCTTTTCTAACATCATCATATTTACTCTTCATTGTAGTGTAGTACAACTTCCATCTGTAGCTTTTATTCAAATTATGAATATTAAACCAGAGCATGAATTGAATAATGCTAGTTTATTTCATAAAGCTTGAAATCTGAGAATTTCCTTGCCATTCGGTTTTCAAATCTATAATTTTGGAAATGTTTCACTTTCATTTCAGGAAATGGATTTCAGGAAAGGGTCTACAGCCTCTCATGAAATTACATGTGAACAACTTTGTCAGGTTCAAAATTCCTAGGATGGATTAATGTCAACCTGAAAGGCAAAATCTGTAGTCACTCTTTGCTGGTGAAATGTGGTGATGTTTTTCTTTTGATTGCATCAATTTCAAAAATTAATAAAAATTGCTTTGTCCCCATGGCAAAACCAACTCCCCCTGACCTCCGTGTTATGGCACCCTAACAAAAATGAACTATCTATGGCTTTAGGCCTAAAAACAGTGTTCATGGTGTTGTATTTTCTAAAGCTTTAGTACAAAATTCATCCTGGGTGAACAAGTTAACAAATGACTAAAAACAATGCCCTTACAAACTGTTATCATCTTGGATTTAAGTATGGAGCAAATCCAGCATGGACTGTGATCATTCCAGAAGCCATATTTGTACTCCAGCTTACTAATTTGGACCAGTCCACTTTAAAATTTTGAAACTTTCTCAATACAACACAATATCCTGTCCTGACATGCATAGCTATCATAAGGACTATGTTCAAAAGTTTTTATCAGACTTTTGTCATATCAAAATTCCAACGAAAGTATATGACATACAGCTAACTGAGAGTTATATCTGTGTTCTCACCAGCTATCATAGAAAACATTATAATTTTGGAAATTATCTATTTTCAAGTAACTTGTCCTTCGAGTTCTCAGCCTTATCTCCAGCATTCTGGGCACAAGCGTTTCTGGTTAGACTTTCATTTGCAAATACTTGTTTCTGTCTTATACGTTGCTGCTCTCTAAAGATGCTGTTATAAACTCACCATCTGAAAAGGTTATGATGCCTGAACAAATTGTTTCACTTAATATATAACTGTGTCTCACAGCAGCATTACTTATTTCACTCACATTATAGTGAAATAAGTGAAATTTTATTTTTTATTTCATTAGGGGTTTTTTTTGGTTAAATTGTATTTTTGAATCATATTGTAATTATGTGTAATTATATTTTTAAATCATATTAAATCATATTCATTCAGGTAAAACTTACCCTGCCTCATGGAAACCACAATAAAGGCCATTGTCCACATTTTCCCCTTGTTCCTTCGGCATCCTGACTGACTCTGGTGCTTCCCCATGTGGCCCTGCGTGGAGTGGTGTGTCCCCTTCTCTTGGGATCTGTGAATATAACACGCTCTCTTTTAATGGCAGTTGTCTCCTGATCTGTTTGCTTCTCCATAGCTAAATAATAATACAATTTATATTTTTAAATAATATAAATTGGGACTAAATGTGACATGAAAAATGATATCAATTCACACACATTAGCAAATAAGTGTACATCTAAGTCTTGAATTGTGAAGTTTTATTTTCATAAAAACATTTCATAAGATTTATTTGAATTTCCTAAAGTTTGAATTTCAAATTTTATTTTAACTTAAATAATTTTAAATACATATTTTGATAAAGATTGATTATAACTTCTACTTTAGGAGAAAAATAACCTTTTGGAAAATATATGAAACAAATGTTACCCTATAAACTTTACATTGACTTTATGTTTTTAATAAAAATATATTTAACCCTGGGCAGTGTGGCTCAGTTAGTTGGGCATTGTCCCATGCACCAAAAGGTTGTTGGCTCGATTCCCAGTCAGGGCACATACTCAGGTTGCAGGCTCAATCCCCAGGAGAGGGTGTGCAGGAGGCAACCAATCAATGTTTTGCTCTCACATCGATATTTCTCTCTCTCCCTTTCCCTTCTCTCTCTTGAAAAAGAAAAACCAATAAAAAAATAAAAATATATTTAAGTTGTGTATATCTTAAGTAAAAATATATTTTACTTTTTAATTCTCTGGATCATTGCTGTCAAAAATTATATGTATATTGATTATGAAAACATAATGATTTTGTTGAAATAAAGCCAATGAAACAAGTTTAATGGAATAAATATAAAATAATTTATGAACTATTTGTCTTTATTTTATTATGCATCCAAGTATCATTGGTCCATCCACAGCACACCCGTACATGTGCAATAATAATTAAGTTCAGTTGTCACTGGTATTTTGATGACTTTCCATCAGATAGAGACCATAGATTTATCCATATTTTTTATTTTGTCATTATGAAGGTATATTGGTGAAGTAGCAATATAGAACATATATCCTTTAATAGTTTGCGTGACTTACAACTTTTAAATATTTAGGTGTATGGTATATGGGCCTACACTGGTACTCCCGTCCCAGCCCCATAATTGTTAGCAGTGGCTAACAGACATACTTTCTGTTTCTCAGAATGATATGCCTCCTCCAGCTATATCCTTGATCAGAAAGGCTCTTTCTCTGAAGTCTTCACATGAGGACCCCTTGGTCACTCATCTCAGCTTCAATGTCACCTCCATGGCAAGCTCTTCCCTAGATCCTGGCTCTGTAGGATTAACTGGTTTTATTTTCCTTATATCTTGTATCCCTACCAGATATTTCATAATCTATGACTTTGTTTACTTTCTGTCTTCTGTCATGAAAATACAGACCCTAAACAACTGAATCAGAGTCTTTGAAGTAGGGTCCGCGGGTAGTAGTATTTTTTTAAAGCAGTTTAAGGTGCAAGCAGGGCTGAGAACCACTGCTCTGGGGCTGCTCTTGCTTGTATGCACAAGGAAACATCAACAGAAATGTTCAGGGAGGCCTTGTTTGCAAGAGCAAAAAAAATAAATAAATAATGAAACGTGACTGAAATATACAGCACCAAGAAAATGGAAATGTAACTTATTCATAAAGAGCAGTAAATAGTCTACATCAGTTAAAATAAATTACCTAGAGCTACATAAATCAACATAAATAAATTCCCCAAACACAAGTATGAAAAGCAAGTTAGGGAAAGAAGGGTACAGTAGTATTTATAAAAACACTAAAGATGCAAAACAATAAATAATTGGTGGATACACACATCTGCAAGTAAATTAAAATTTTTAAAAAGTCCTAAGATCATTAACGTCAATTTCACGAAAGTAGTTATTTCTCTAAAGGGAGAGGGTCAAGGGTCAGGGAAAGACAAGCAGGAGCTTCAAGTCTTATCTTTAAGGCTTTGTTTAAATGTTACATTTAACAGAGCACACTGTCTGTACTTTTCTGTGTCCTTGAAGTTTTTTGTAATAAAAAAGATAATTTACAATGTTTTTGGAGGTACTATCCATAGAGCTTCATGATAATTTGTGTCAGTTTTCTGGACTTTTCATGTTTTGTGGCAACTATTGTCTTAATTCACTTCTAACTCTTCCTCAATAACTAAGACTATAATGAAAACCTGAGAGCCATCTGCATCCTCTTAGCACTTTAATAAAGAAATTTGGCTCCCAGCATCTTGAATGCATCTTGTAAACATTGCTTTTACCCCTATGCTCAAGACTCACCCATTAACTCATCCGCTTATTTATTCAATGAGTACTCGTTGAACATGCTTAAGTGAGGAGATGAGTAGAATTTTATCCTGGGATACAGTTTTCTTATCCTGTTCCTCGGTCTCTCCTTTTGCCTTAGGGTCCAAAAATTGAAATGTAACTTTTGCCATGTTTATGGCAGGTCTATTTTAAATAACTTGAATAATTTCATGGTCAGAATATCTTTGCTTTTTATATTCTCACCCATTTCATAATATGTGATTTAAGTTCCTCAAATTTCCCACATGTCACTAACAGAGCAATTGAAACAGAAAGATGTAGGGCAGACTTGGGGGAGGGGTGCTGGCTGGCACTTACAATTCCCCCTGTAAAGCCAAAACTGGCCGTAATGAATCTCTAGAGAATCTTAGAGATTTTTATGATTTATAACAGTTCGAATTTCTTGAGGACCCAGATTATGTCTGCCCCTTGTCCACACATATGTCATACGCCAAAGCCATTATCCAGGTTTTCACTTAACAGTGACTTTCTGTTTCACGTTGTTGGGAACTTAGTATCATCCCACTGACATAAGACATTTAAATTACTGGGTGTGATTCTTCCTCTATCTATTTTTCAGTCTGTGTAGCTTTCAACTAGCTGCTAGCTCACACCTTTGGTGTATCTTTAGCTTTTTAAAATATGTAGAAAAAGAAGTAAAAAGAGCATTTATTTTTTTAAATCATTCAGATTTCAGTTATTCTCCAAGTTCTTAATTAAATTCTCCCACCTGCCCCGCAGAAGAAACTGCACATCGTAAGCCATAAAAGCCTTTATAAAGGGAGTTTACATTGTCTCCCTGTGGCTTAGTAAAATATGAGTACAAATTAGATAGAACCTGTGAAATTACAGTTTTATGAGGGGCTAGGGATGATTCAAGTCGAAGACTTACTTTTCATTCACATGTGAAAGAAACAAAATTTTTCCGGATTAAGTTGGCTGGAGGGAAATGTCATGCCAGCATGTGTAAAATGGCGAGGGACTGCTGGCTAGAAAGGCGTAAATCAGAAACCAGCCTCACCTCCTCGCTGGGGAAATTGCCACCAGAATGCTTATAAATAGCTCTCTCTGTTTCCCAGTTCTGTCGGGAGTAGCGGTGGGTATTTAAATGAAAGCCATCACTGTGTACAGCTCAAGGCAGGCTCAATGGTTTCCTTATAGAAAGCCTGGACCTGGAGGTCTCATGGCAGGACCAGCTGTGACTTTGTCAGGTTTGCCTGGGTAAAGGTGGCCCTTTGGGGCCCAGGCCAGAGGGCTCAGGTGGGGTAATGGCTCAGCATGCAAACCGTGCAGGCTCCAGTTACCCAGCAGAGGTAACTAAAGGTAACCCAGAGCTCAGTAAAACCAGACTCCCAGACCAGCCTACAGGCCAGCCTGAGACTTCCTCAGATCCCTGAGCTATTTGTTTCCCTAGTTCTGAGATTTGGGATAGGCGATCTCAGATGGATGCTCCTAGTGTATGCCAAACTACACTTCTAACTGGGACTTTTGAATTCAGCTAAATCCCATAACCACTCCTCTAAGCCCTAGGAAATCTTTAGGTAAGCAATACGGAGTCCTCCAAACTTTTCAGCCCATTGAACTTGATTCTCTTTGATGAATGAGGCCGTGGCTCACCCATTGTTCCTTTCCCCATAACCCCTAGCAAAATCCATTTATACTAAGGGCTCCACAAATGCTTGTTAAATAAATAAATGGGCCTTTTCACTTCTCTGCCTGGAACCGAGAACATCAGCAGTGTTCAGGAAGAGGGCTGCCCACCCGTCTAGCCTTGGAAGTAGCCTCAGTCTTCGGTGTAAGGGTTGGCTCAGTTTACAGCCACGTGGAGTTCAGGGACGAAGGAGAATCAACTTCTGTTAAGAGAAGTCAGAGGAGGCAGAGAACATCAGGGTTTTGTGCAACTCCTTGATTAAAATGCAATTCCAGCAAACCAAACACAAATAATACGGTATCTGGGACTGATCAAAGCCGGGAATAATCCCCCACCACACTGGAAGTCATAGGGAAGCAAGTGCTCTTTTGGTCTCGGATGGGTGCGGAACAAAGCCGTGGGTGACTTTTCGTGCACTTCTCGGGGCTGGTTGGGGAGCCTGGCTCCCAGGGTGAGCCGTGCTTTCGGTGAGGCTGCAGTAATTCCTTTTCGCACCCCTCATGGGCTAAGACAGAGATGGAATGAGGCGGGGGCACGGGTTTCTTCCAGCATTAATGTTCTGCGGTTGCCATCTCTCCTTCCCTTAGTTCTTGTCAGAGACTGCAGAAAGGGGACCCAGGGCCTGGGGAGTCCACCTCGGACCCCCTTTTCCTGCTGTGGCCACATTCTTTCCCTCACACATCCATTTAATCTTGGTTTGGGCAACTGCTGAGCAAAAGCAGCTGTTTGCTTTGCTGACATTACTTCCTTCGGGCTGTCGACATATGTACCGCTTGCCATTGCTCTGGGCAAAACGCTTATGTTTGATTAACTCAGTTTTAAAACACATCATCCGCGGAGGCACTAACGCTACTGGATTTATCTGCCAAGTCGGTAGCTTCCGATGAACAAGTGTCGTTCCTAGATAGAGAGGACAAAGGCTGTCCCACATGCGGCCAAGAGGGAGAAGGCGATTTTAGCTGAGATTTTTATTTGATAGGCTCCAAACTACAGGTTGTCTCTTTCAGGAGTGAGAATCATTCCACAGGAGTGCTTTTAAGTGATGTCATTCATGGAAAAGAACTCATCTATATTCGGATTCAGTTTATCTTCTTAGGTTTTAAATACTTTTCTATTAAAAAAAACTTTAAAAAATGTAGTTTTTTGATGAGTCAAGGACTGCTGCTGTGCCTTAAGCCAGAATAAAACACACGGAATACATTTAAATGAATTGCAAAGTGCATTATACTCTAAAAATCAGCATTAAAATGCACATTAATTTTTGCAGCTCTTAAATACTTTGGTTGCTGAGGAACTGCCACCATTCTGTAATTGAAATAGCTCTTCAGATGCAATTTAGTTGCTGATTGGTTTTTAAGTATTTTTAAAAGCTAACAGCTCAGATGGAAAAAGGTGCTATACCCTTGAGTTTTAAATAGGAGCCCAGATGTCATCATGCTGTGGACTCATTAGGCCACTGGAAACCACATTCATTTTCTCCAGAGAAGGGGTGCTCCACCCCGAAGCCTGACACACTGTTAACTGCTCAGGAGACCACAGAGCTGGCTCGACATCAAATACAAGATGTTGGTTATGAGGAAGTTATTGTCCTCTGAGCGAGTTAACCAGGTCTCTTATTAACTCCATTCCCCAATTCACACATTCCATACTTTCCTCTCTTGATTTTTATTACCTGTGGCTTTTTGTCAGTTTCAAGAAATGCCAAGTAGGAAAAGAAGAAGCAGAACAAAAAAGCGAGTCCACGTTGGTATTCACTGGCCGGGAACCCCTACAGTTGTAACTGGCAAGAAGTTTCAGCAAAATGCCCAATGGGGCATCAGATGCTCTGTGGATTTATTTTTTGGGCTATGGCAGGGAGCAAAAGGATACTGCAAGTTGAATGTGTGCCTGTAGCAACACTCAATAACTTTAAGATTAAAGAGAAAAAAATCTAGGGATTCTTAGCTGTGGGCCTGCCTCCTTGATGTTAACAAGGCAGTTTTAAACTCATTGATGGACGTGATAGCATGTGTTGGAGAAAATGTGGAGGTATCATTAGTTCCTAAATTTCTCACTTAAATCCTTGGTTTCTTAACTTTCTTCTATGACAAATAGTATGAATGATATATTGTTAGAATATTATAAAGTTGACATGCAAAGGAATAATAATGCTTGCAAACCACAAATTGCTGTGTGAATGCAAAATGGAATTACTATTAGGGAATTCTGAAGATTAAGATTTGGGAGGAGACTCTAGTGAGCTCACCAGAAGGGAAACCACAAAAACCTTCAGAATCCTTTGGTGAATTGTGTCAGATCAGACGGTTTGTAGGCAGGAAAAGATCCAGATTCAAAAACAGGTTAATTGTGCTCTATGAGTTCTGTACAGGATCCCCAACAAAGATTGAGAAGGTAAATTTTAAGTTATAGGAAAATTTAGTTTGTACTTTCTTCTTACATATAGAATGCCAGGAGAAAAATGGTTGGTAACAGAAAAAAAGAAAGCTTGGTTTACAATAACAAAAGTAACAATTACAACATCTATAATTTCTTGTGTTCTTAACTGAGTGCCAATTAGCTCCATACTTTATATTCATTTTAATTTTCACAAAACTCTATGAGATATTATAAATACCTCCTTTGATAAATGAGGAAACTGAGGCCTAAAGACATTAAGCAATGGGCTCAATCTCATAGAGTCAGTGGTAGCAACATACATATTCTAACATGACTTTTCTAATTCAGTGCAAACTATATATCCCTATGTTTTGACATAGTAGACAGACAGGAATGATAGGCCAGATACAAGTCACCAGGGCAGAAAGCCCCAGGTGCCTAGCAATGGGCAAAACTGGGAAAACAAGTATTGTAGAGTAAGACCTTGCCCCCAGGGTGATCTTTCATCCCTTAGCATATCACTAGTCATGCAGTTCAGACTCTCCCCTGACTTTTCCTCCCCTCACATGTTGCTAGTCATGTGGTAGAGCCACTTATAAGAGGAACAAGTGAGCTGAGAATAGCCTCATATGACTCCCATACAAGCTCTTGCACAACCACTTCCTTAAGCATTAAACCTTCAGGACAATGAAGTTTTGGCCAGAATTAAATAATCTTAGGAACAAAGCCTCATGTCTGTTGACCACAGAGACAGAGTTTTGGTCAAACTGAAGATAATATCTAGGCTTCAGTTGTGTTTCAGCTCCTGGCCCAGAAAAGCAGCAAAACCAGATGGAGTGACACCATGGCTGACATCAGGACCAGCTGCAAAGACTAATGACCCCCTGCGCTAGTGCCAACCAATCAGTAGAGACCACGATGCTGAAAAGACACACCTGGAAAAATTGATGAGTATTCTATTGAGATCCTCCCCTGAGACTTCCCCTAAAATCCCAGCCTTTGGAAAGCAGATAAAACCCCTCAAAACAAAGGACCCAGAGTGTGCCTGCTCCCTCTCTTAAGCATGCCTGCACCTTTTTCCACCCCCACCTTTCCCTAGGCAGCTCTCTCTGAAACTCACCAACGCCTTTTCCCCTCTTCTTCTCCCAAGCACGTTTTCTTTGCCTGTCTTTCTCCTAAGTTCCAAGGGCCTTTATTTGCCTCTGTAAGTTGTTTCTTGAGTTTATGCAGCCCAGCTGACTTACTTCTACCTTTGTGACTTTCTACATAAACTTTCTCTTGTATTTGAGTCTTGACTCTGAATTCTTTCTTGGCCAAACTCAAGGACGGAGGTCTAACATTGGTGCCATTTGCCACGAACAGTTTCACTCACATGAACTATAGCCTCTGAAAGCCACGGTTGGTAAGAAAACTCATCCAAGTATGAAGAAGAGTATGGAGAAGAGATTCCAAGTTAATAGATTTTTCTTTTTCCTGTTCAAAATAGGTGCTACAATGTCTAGTTTATTTGTCTTATTAAAAAAAAAAAAGTTATACAAGGGAAAACGTGTCCTAAGCCCATTAAAAGAAAACTCACCACTGATCTAGGATCTCGTGAAGAGATGCAGAAATGGATTATCTTCAAGTGACATGCTTATTTAACTCACTTGAATAGATCATTATTTACATTATACCATCAAAATCTGAATAAAATATGCAGACACAAAGACCACCTTCTCCACAAAAATCTCAATGGAAGTTTGAAAAACAGAGCACACTATAGTTCATTTTCTTTGAAAATATACTGATGACCCTTGGAGAATGAATTTTAAACAATTCCCCCAATATCCCCCTCTGCAGCTGAAAGTTTGCCAATCAGATTGTTTTCTCTCTCCTAATTATGCAGAGTTTGTAGGCTAAAAATAAAATAAAACAAAATAAAAAATAAAAAATAATCCACAAACCAACAACAACAATGAAAACAGAGACAAAAGCGTAGTGTGCAGAAAGTGTGGGGCTGAGGAGGCTGCAAGATCTTTATAAAAAGCCCATCTTTGTTTTTGTGATAGAAAACCAAAAATCCTTGATAGGCAAATGTCAATATTTACACAATGTGAGGTAATGTACCCCAGGAAGTGACTAAAAGAACTGTGAAAGGGACTCCTCCTCCGAACTATTGTCCTTGATGCTGACAGCAGGCACCCTCCCTTTTGATCCCTGCCACCTGTTGCCTGCAGCTAACAAGATATTCACTAAATGAGACACTGGAATCCTGCAGCACCCCGGGACTGCTATTCCTGCCCCTAGCCCTCCATGCAATTAGAAGAGGGTCGGGAGGGACCACAGAGTGAAGTGGGGCAGGGAGAAGTCAGAGGCAAAACTGACCGACTGGCCCAATGAGGGAGGGCGCGCCAACAGGACTGCAGTCAGGATTTGTGTTAAGAGAATCCTGGAAAGTCTATTTTCTACTCATGATGAGGCATTCGTGGTTTTGAACAGCACGATTTGAAAGGTTTAAAAGCTCCGTGTGTAGCTGAGATAAAATAGATCCTTGCAGCAAGATTGCCAAGCTGGAATAAACAAGAGAGAAGAAAAAAAGTGGAAAGAAAGGGGAGAGGGGAAAAGGTGCCCACACCACTTATGCCCAAATGAAATAAACCCTAGACCCGCCTGCTGCTGCTGCTGCTCCCAGATGTTTCCAAGGAAAGTGTACTGGTCTTGAGTGTGCACAGGATGCACTAGGAATGTGGCTTTCTGGAAATCCAGGATATTTCACATCTTCCTGCCGGTGGTTCCCTAATTAGACTGCACACTAGCACCTCCTAAAAGTCCTTTCAAAATAACCTAGTGCCTGGGCCCCACCTCTAGAGATTCTGATTTAATTTGTTCAGGGTAGCATTGCTCCTTCTTTTCTTTTTCAGTTCGTCTCTTGAGTCTAATGTGCAGCCAGTGTTGAGACATGCTGCTATTACTGACTTGCAAACGTCTCTTTAAAAACAGCCTTGATTACCTGTCCTTTGGCAGGTGTTTTAGGTACTTTTCTAATTTCAAGTAGAATTTCAATTCCCATTTTAATGAGCTGGAACAACAGGCTTCCCCAGGAAATACCCTGACACAGGCTAAAACTGGTTCTGTGTTTCTTAATGTCTAAGGTGCACATTTCCCCCACATCTGAATGTAGCAGAAATTAGGATGCATTTCACAATCAGTAAGACTGTCCAGTCATTGTTGGACCAAGCAGCAGTCCCGATGAAGCTCCCAATGGTTTGACCCATGCACACTTGGTCACAAGTCTTCATGTCTTGGCCACTTCAATTGTGCTATGTGAATTGCTGCAACCATATGGGTTTAAAGCTTTACTGGATACTTAAACTATCTCAGAAAATTCCACTATGATTTGACATTAAAATACAAACTTACTGAGTACAAAGAAAGAAGGGAAAGCAGAGAAGTGGGGCACACGTTCACTATTAGAAAAACAATTATCTGTCCTTAAAGGAATGACTGCAATTCCTTGTGTTCTTGCAGAGGCGCAATGGAGTGCTCTCTGGCATCTATAAGGGAGACACCTCCTTACTTGCAGAGAGAGCAGGGCTCCCTCCTGAGATAGTGCAAAAGGATTTCCTATCCCACCAGCCAAGCAAAAAGAACTGATGCCAAAACTCACAGAAAGGTTAAAAGTGGTTTGAAAGAAAATTGGAGGCAATAATAGAGGATTTGTTTGGTTTAAAGAAAAGCTTTATCATCAATGCTTTTGGTGGCACAAATGACAGGGTCATGAAAAAAGCTGCCTAATAATGATAGAGTTAAAAAGTAATATAAAAGCATCATTTCCTGACTGTGGAGAAGTTGTAGAAATAACATAACCAATTTTACTTTGCTTATATTTTCCTTTTAAGGTATGAACAAACCAAAACATTTTTAATGCAAGATAAATCTGAGAGCTCTTTCAATAAGTATAATATGAAACTTCTAAGTATAATAAAATTTGTGTTTGCACTATGTTTTTTACTTACTAGTGCATAAAATAATTGTGTCTTACAATCTATTGGTTTCTAAGGTTTGATGAAACCACGGTACTTAAATTCTCGGTTAACCAGCATAGGGAGGGAGTGTGTTTTCTGATAACTCAGATGTTCTGGTTATTAGAGACAACCTAGGATTTGTGGCAGGACTTCATGCTTTCACGAAAACCAATTGATAAAGATTTCTAATGTTGTAAAATACCATGAAAGCAGACTAGCGTGTTTTCCCAAACAAGTACATTTACCTCTGTAGTTATCAAATTTCTCATATATAAAATAACAGGGTGAAAAATGGTTTCCAAGGACCTATCTCAGCCACAGCTAGAGGCCAGAAAAGGGTGAATGAGGGGAAATGAGGCCAAAATCATGGATGGACAGACAATTTAAAAATGTTTTACTTGGAAGAGACAATTAACATTCCAGTCCTCCTTCCACCATCGGCTTCCACTATCCACCATCACACCCAGGAAACTATCATTTGTTCCTTTGTTCATTCATTCAGCATGTGCCATGGATGTGCCGGGCACTGGGGATAAGAGAAGAGAGGTGAGAAGTGCGAGGCAGTCTCTGCCCTCTCTCAACTAAGGGTGCAGCAGTGAATTTTATTAAGATTATTTTTGTGCGGACACACAGCAGACAGCTCTTTCAGAATCAGAATCTTGCTTTCAACAGAAGTTAGTTCCCTATACATAAAAACAAGCAAGCAAAAAATCCTGTGCTCCATGTCCTCCCTGCCCCCCTTCTGCCATCCCCAGGGGTCACAAAGAGTGTCTGATAGATCAGAGAAATCCTGGGGACACCTTGATGTTTATTCTTGTTTAATCCACAGGGGTCAGTGTCCCCTTGGTTTTCCTAGGAAATAGCTCTGATGTCAGAGCCAGTGAGCAGATGTGAAGCTAGGAATGCTGAGAGAAGCTCGGGTCCCAGTGTTTCATGCCCACAATAGACCAGCCCTGACAAATCCAATTCACTCCCGCGAGCAAGAATGAGTAGTCACCATAGTAGGTGAGGTTGTGCTAATCAGTTGCTCCTGATTTGCCTTGTGTTTGAACAAACAGTCAAACAATGAGAAATCTTCATTCAGGGAGAGGCTCCAGCTAAGCTAATGGCAAATTTCAGTGTTAATTGAAACCTTTCACTAGCAACAAGTAGAACCATTGAATTTAATGACCTTTAATAGGGATGTTTCCCCCTTCAGTTTAGTATTCATTCATTTTGATGATGCCAAAGTCTTTCTCTGTGTTCAAAGGAACAGAAAGAAGCATTTATTTTTGTTAGCTGTTCTTCCAGCCCCTGGGGAGGCATTAGGCAAGGCCCTGCTCCGCTCAGAAAAAGGCTGGCTGACCTAGAGCCCGTGGGCACGGCTGGCATCCAGCAGGATTTCAGGCTTTCAGCTTCCATGCCTCTGGATTTCTCCTTGAGGACCAGGGCCCAGAACAATGTCCCTAGCTGAATGTGTGGCAAGTGTCACTATGACCCAAGAAATGAGTCAAAACAAAACAAAGTGTCTAGACTTTTTTTCCTGGATGATGACAGATTTCATTAGCTGCAATATGAGCCCTTTCTTCATCATCTGACATACTCCTACTCCAAAACTATCTGCCCTTGAATCGGCAATGAATATTTTGATTTTCCTGGATATCTTGTTATGAAACATTATTCTTACTAATGGAAATGAGAATAATTGGGGGGGATGTTATACTAATATTTGTTCCTAAAAACATTCTCTAGGCCCTTTGGAAGGGGACGCCAGCAGTGGCAACACCACCTGAATTTTGTCATGTGGAGATCACCCTTGAATCCTTTACTAGTTTCTCCTGTGGGGGGCGGAGAGAGGAGCAACTGAAGGAACCAATACAATACATATACAAGCTCTATTTAAAATGACATGCTATTTGTGTGTGTCTGTGTGTGTGAGTCTGTGTGTGTGTGCTTGTGAGTGCACAGGCATATGGAAAGTCTCAAAGAATATTTGCTAAAGAAGGAATGGGGTTCTGGGGGACAATTATTTGCTATTTCTTCACACCACCACATGTTTGAAGTTTCTACAATAAAAATATATTTTAATAATTGAAAATTAATACAAAAAAGAGAAGGTAGGGCCCAGACCGATTTCAGAGAGAGAGTGTGCCCTTGTTGACTGTGAAATAGATAACCACCAGAGACAGTGCCTTCTGGAAGCCCCGATCCTATGTAGGGCCTCCTGAGTAGAGTGGTGGGGACAGCTGACAGCTGACAGTGAACCCACTTTCTGCTTGCTCTGTGAACGCCCAGTCTTGCTCATCTTGCAGTCAGCTTTTGAGCCCGTGTACTCACTGGGTTCATTGTTCAGATGGGGACACCAAGGTTCAGAGATGTAACATGAATCGCTTTAGGATTAACTGTTGGGGGTGGGATGCCCAGAGTCCTGCCTGACTGCAGAGCTTGAGGTCTTAACCACTGGGCAAGACTGCTCTCCATCGGGAAATAGTTGTGCCATGGGGTGGAGCTGACTGAGCACACTCTCTCAGGGTATTCCGTAAGAACTCAGTTTTGCTTGTAACTGACAGGCCGTGTGTGTGTGTGTGTGTGCGTATGTGTATATGTGTGTATGCATTCCGGTGTGTGTCTTTGTGTGCATGTGAGCATGCGTGTGAATGTGTGTGTGTATTTGAAGAGTGTGGGAAGTGGAGACATCTTTTTATTGTCTATCTTGGCCTGCAAAGTTGAGAAGGTAGGGTGATCTGTCTACTGTCCTTTGTTTTGCATGTGATTAATGCTTCTGAGTTAGACCCCGGTGCTGATGCAGTCACAGGGCAGGTCTGAGCTTGTCTGAGCTGGTTTCTCTGCCCTGACTTCTCTTCACAGGGCTCCATCACATGCACATTGTATTGACAAAAAGAAGCGAGAGCATGAAGCAATGCGATTCTCCATGCGATTCTCCAGAGCAACCCCTCACCACAGCTGCGTGTCACTGCCAGCACCCCGTCCTCCCCGGGCCTGGCCAGGAGCTTCATCTCCATACACCAAGACCAAGACGCTACCATTCTGATGAACAACTAAGAATCATGACACAACTCTGTCATTTTGCATTCTAATTTCAGAAAAGAGCCAAGTAGCGGCTATTTGCAGTTGGCACCTGAGCTTGTTTTCACGTTTCCCCCTTGTAACTGATGCTCAGAAGATCCTCTTACTGGCCATGTGATTCAGGATCTTCCTTTGGGGAAGCAGAGGTGGCTGCTACTGCAGTGGGAGGCATTTTGAAGAGGATCTCTGAATGCAATGATTTCCTTTATTACCAGTCTCAGTTGTGGAAGTTACTATGCTCTGAAATGCTTCCAAGCCTAGGATCATAAAATAAACCTTAGACATTGCTTAGGAAACCTCTTGCATTTACAGACAGCAAACCCCTTGAGGGCAGTGACTGCGTGTTCTTCACAGTCTGTCTCCCCAGGGCTTATTTTAGCACAGTGCCTGGTGGAGAAACTGAAACCTCTAAATGTACAGTGCTTGCCCATAAACCTGAGAATTCACTAGCAAACAAATGTGGGTAAGTGGGCACAGGGGCTAAAATAACTACTTGTTAGAAATCACTTTTGGAATAATTGCCTTAGGGAATTCTCAGACTTTCTCAACTTGCAGATAGGAAAACTGAGGCTCAGAGAGACTCAGATTGAACAACTCACCTGTAATAGACCTAGTACTGAAATCCGAGTCTTCTTTAATTTGTGTTACATATTCTATTAAAAGGACCACCTCTTACAAGGAGAACTTTTTTTCTTCTGCAGATTTTATCAGGGCAGAAGGTATCATAGCTGAAGGAATCAGATAGGAGGCAACTTATTTCTTCTTATACTGTGGAAAAGGGCAGGTGGGGGCAAATCAAAATACACAATTTGATCAACATGGCTGTCATTGACTGCTACACTGTGCTAGAACTTCTATATTTCCAACTTAGATGTTTTCCTCTCTGCACCTTTCTCAAGAATTCTGCCTCACTCAGGTAATAAAAGCAAAGGCCCTCAAAGCTCTTAGGAAAGTCTTCTAATGGCTCGTAACAAGGAAAGGGCTGAGGAGTGGGGGGAGGGATAGAACATTTAGCCAGTACTTGCGTGACAATTGAGATCCAACAAACCGTGGCTCCCTCTTTTGAACAACAGTGATGAAGAAAAGTCCCCTAGAGGACCTATGCTAGCAGGCACATCCACCTGGAGAGGGTGTCCAGAAGGTGAGAGAATCTTGTCCTAGGAAGGGGACAGAGGTTAGGTGTGGGTGACGGATACCACTATTTCTTCCTTTGTCCACTTCACCCAAATAAATATGTTTCTGACTTTTTATCAGAGCTTAGTGTTTCACATGCATTTAATTATACTGACCCAGGAGGATGGGTCAGAGCTATTTGCAGATATAGAGTGCAACTTTGGGAAATCTTATCCAATCTTCTACAGGATACTTTACCCCTGGGGCAAAGGCCTTCAAATTCCCAGTCCTAGATTTCAGAGCCACAGATCTTTCTGTTAAGAAAAAGAGAGGGTGAGCCAAAACCTCTGGAATTTTCAAATGCAGTTTATCTGTTTGTTCTTATTTGGTGTGGCACGAAGTCACTTTAAATCTCTGTTCAAATATCTTTCTTTAAATTATTTTACAAAGCTATAATCTGTGTGAGGGATCCAAAAAGATTCACTCTGAATTTGTATCAAAGACAAATATAATCTGAGATTGGGGCTAAAGGTCCTCAGGGCGGCTGGAGATAGGATTGGAAAATGGTTTATAAATAAGATATTGAGCAGAAGAATGAGCAGAAACTTGGATATTTCTGGCACAGAATAAAAGAAGAAAGAAAGAAAGAAAGAAGAAAGAAAGAAAGAAAGAAAGAAAGAAAGAAAGAAGAAAGAAAGAAAGAAAGAAAGAAAGAAAGAAAGAAAGAAAGAAAGAAAGAAAGAAAGAAAGAAAGAAAGACCTCATACAGAAAAGCACAGTAATGATAAGGCTCTCTTCTCACCAGTGGAGTCAGACACAAAGATGAAATACTTGGAGCGAACACACCTTCCATAGTCTTTCTGTTCCTGCTCCCAACCCCTGGAAAGGACTTAAGACTAAGATTTAGAAAGAGAAGAGGCAGCCTGTGGACTCTTCCTAACCAACCAAGGCACACACCTACAAAGGAGCCTACAGGGATTGAACTCCTATGACATTTGCTGACTTGGGGAACATGTGGCAACTAGTGATCTCTAACAGACAAAAGAAAATCAGATTTAAGAATTTATTTAGGACACTGTCAAGGGTTAAAAGAAATAAAGAACTGAGAACAGAGCCAGCTACATGATCTGTGGGACCAGTGCAGGATGAAAACGTAGGGCCCCTGGTTCAAAAAGCAAAAGTGTCATTAAAGGCACTACCTTGTAGAGCTTTTTCTTTTCCTCCACGGTCTCTCTCTTGATTTCTCATGCTGGTTTTTATGTTATTTAATTTTAATTTTATTTTATTAATTTATTTGCCATTTAATGTTGCTCTAAGTAACAAAAAATTTAAATTTAAATTATTAGCCTGAGTTTCAGTAATCATTTTTACTTTGTGCGATGCAAGTTTTAAATGCAAATATCAGTGCATTTCATGAGCCTGAAGAATCAGCAAGACTACACAATTCGAATTTCAGAGCTAATACATTCATATGGGTCTCTTTTTTAACAGAACAATGTGAAAAAAAGAAAAAGCAGTCTTTGATGTCTGGGAACTGAATTTGACGTTCACAGCCTTGTCTCAATGTCATTGCACATGGATCCGATACTTCCAGTTAAGCCATGTGTTCTTCTGGTGGACATATACAATCTCACAGAAACCCATTCACACCAGGCCACTGTGCAACCCACAAAATAGCCAACACCACCCTCTCCCTGAATGAGTGACAGCAATATCTTTACCAGTTACAGCTGTAGCCTCACTCTACTCTGCTCCTCCTGCAGATAAGATTTATTGAGATGGCCACTCACAGGAGTGCCCATTTTCTGACAACACTTGATCTAGAACATCTGCTTTCTTAAACTCTCCCCAAAATCACCCAGCAAAGCCCAAATCCTAGAGTAGTTTCTAAGAGCCTCCTACTGAGATTGTCCATGATTCCCGTGGATAATGGGAATGCCACACTGCAATAAGGAGGAAACCCAACTTGTTAAACTGCAGGTGTGCTCCTGGAGGGCATTCTCACTAACTCAAATGCTTTTATTTCACCTCTTGAATGTGGGTGCACATTCTACCAACACCCTCTACCTTTAGCTTAGAGATGAGTAAGGAAGGATGAAGGGAAAAAGGACTCTGGAGTGCCCTATCTTTCCCTTCTAGCTCATCACTTTTAGTGTAAGTGATCACTAATACAGGATACTGCATGAGTAAGAAAGGGTTCCTTGGTTGTTCATATTTCTTAGAATGCCACTGCTTTCATTCTGCATTAGAAGTTCTTTTTCAATCAGAAAGAAGGAGGCACCAGCATCTCTGTTTACTCAGTCATAGACATAACCCATTTACCTTGAACTCACTTGGAGTCTCATTGAAATCCCACAGATTATGGACCAACTGGAATTCTGAGCTCATGGAGCGTCATAAAATTTGCACGTCAATGGGTGACTATGAATGGTGGATGGCTTATGGGGCAAATCTTTTCTGCTCATGTGCATGCTCCATTGCTCCATCAGACCTCATTTACCAAATACAAGTTCGAAGAAAACATTATTAAGAATTTCAAGATAGTGATAGCAGATCATTAAATGAAGCACAGGGCCTTTCTGAGCATGGGGCTCCATGCAAAAGCCCAGGTTGTGTGCCCACCAAGTTGGCCCTACCGGGAATGAATTAAGAGTAATGAGATCCTAAATAGTACTTAATAAATTGAACTCAAAGACCTGTTCTTAATCTTTTATTCAACTTTTCATACCTAAGGGGCCTATAAAGCAATTCCTTCAATAACAAGGAACAGTGATCCATGGGGCAGCCTGTCTTGTTTGGAAAGATGCCTTCTCATCCTACCTCATCATAAGAATCACTACACTAAAAAATGTTTGGCCTATGAATCATGGGATGTAATGTACAGCATGGGAGTACAGTCAACAATATTGCATTAGCTTTGTGTGGTGGCAGATGGCAACTAGACTTATTGTGGGGATCATGTTTCAATGTATACAAATGTTAAATCACTATGTTGTACACATGAAACTAATATGATATTGTATGTCAATATACTTCAATTAAAAATGCTTGTTATTTTTTTAAGTTCAGCTGTGAAAATATTTTATTTTGGATTTTTTTAAATGGAGAAATTATGAGTGTGGACTAGTTTTAAAGCTATATTCATCATATCCATTGACACCCTATACCAGCAAACTTCAATTCATTTAACACTTAATATTTAACATTTAACGAATATTTATTCAAAAGTCCAAAGAGACAGGCACTGTTTCAACAGCTACAAATTCAGGGTTGAAGGTCCCCAAGGCCCTGCCTTCATGGCTCTCACCCTCTAGAGGAGGGGCTGGATCTGAGAAGGAAACAATCCCTCTTACAGATAGGCATGGCAAAACCACTTCATAAATAAGTCACAGCAAATGTTATACAACTAATTCAAAATATAACTCCATTTGTACCAAGGACAGACAAGAAGGCAATTTTTATAGTAACTTATGAACTCTCCTTGCCTTAAGTGAAGGATATCTGCCTCAGAGTATGTTCTTGTTGTTGCAATGATTTTATTACTCAGAACTTGCTCTCTTGGACAGGAGCTTGTTTATTCTACAATTCTAAATCTCCTAGAAGTATAATAGGAGCCAAATATGTAATTTAAAATTTTCTAGGAGTCACATTTAAAAAAAAACAGGTAACTTCATAGAAAAATTTTATTTAAACCTGTGTATCCTAAATATGATCTTTTCAGCATGTGATCAATAGAAAATTATGAATCAGATAGGTGCCTTCTTTTAATTTTTTAAAAATATGTTTTTATTGATTTTAGAGAGAGGAAGGGAGAGGGAGAGAAAGAAACACTGATCCGCTGCCTCCTGCACGCCCCCTAATGGAGATTGAGCCCAAAACCCAAGTATGTGCCCCGGTCAGGAATCAAACTGTTGACCTCCTGGTGGATGGGATGATGCTCAGTCAACTGAACCACACTAGCTGGGCAATAGGTACCTTCTTTTACATTCTATATTTTTACTGCTTCTTTGAAATCTGGTGTGTGTTTTTATACTTTTGGCACATCTCAGTTCAGTCTGGCGTATTTCAAGGGCTCAGTAACCACACAAGGCCAGCAGCTACCATAACGGGCAGAGCTGCTCTGGGTTTGGTGTCATAGCCAAGCAGCTGAGCAAAGTGAGAACCATCATTGTGGCTCCTAGATGGAGAGAAATGGTTGCTGAGATTCTGGGACAATAGTCTGGAAGCTCAATTTTAGTACCATTAAATATGGAGCTCTAAGGAGACTAGGTTAAGATTCCAAGGTTAAATTTCATTGAGAAAGAAAATATGATTTGAGAGCAAGGTGTTAACAAAAAGCAAATACCTGAGTCATAGCTTAGGGTCAAGGTAAGGGATCCCAGGATGGGTTTGAACATAAAAAGAGATGCAGTAAACCCAGGGAGGAGCACTATTTTTGCCTCATCAACTTGATAGCTGAATCAATCATTTTCTTTTGGGGAAGTCCATACTCTTTCTGATACAATTATTTTTATCGCCTGTTTGGCCCAACTTCACTAAGATATTAGTCTGAATCTCCCAACCCAGTGGTCTTTGAGCTGAGGATGGGGATTATTTGCTGCCCCAGTAGTTCTCCACCCCTTTCCTGACTCCAGCTCCTAATATTCCCACAGCATAAATTCATCCCTACAAGTCCACTGAGCACCAGAAAGGTGCTTGCATTGCACAGAGCTGGAGGTTTCGAGCCTGCTAAGTCTGATGCTTCAAGCAGAGAGAAGTTAAGCCCCATCATACAACTGCATCCAATTTCCATTTGAAAATTACTTTGCAGGAAAATGGCACTGAGCCTGCTCTCTTTTTCACCAGCTGATTCTCTAGGCTTTCAGACCCTGGCTTATGATGACGCCAGAGAGCACTGGGTTATGTAGAGTGAGAGAGGCTCTAGATAAAGCCATGTCCTGTTTTACAATTCAGAGCGGAAATTGGAGCTGAGATAGAAGAGCAGGGGCTGGACTGGAGAAATGGATTGGATTATTGCATTAACCCATTTCAAATAAAAACTTTCACAGAGTAATCAATAATTCAGTTTTATCAGCTTGTTAGTCTGGGCAGATGACATTTATTTTAATAGGCACTGCCCGGTGGGGAATATGAAGTTTTACTTAAGGCGTGCTTTTTTGAAAAGCACGGAGATGCCTTTGCTTATTTATCTATAGTTGTATGATGCCTCTCGAGTCTCTTTATCCCTTCTACGTCATGTAAATTTCAGAAGTCTAAGTTGATCAGGATATATTATCTCCTCGGTTCCTAGTCCCTCCTTACCCTGCTTCTCAAAACAGGTTTGTACTTCCTTTGCCTAAGACACTTTGGTTAATTGAACTATGCCTGACTATCCACTTCTTTTTGTTCCTAGAAATTACTTTCATAATTTGCATTATATTTATTTTATATTTCACTGTGTTTCTCTCCCTCTCTCTCGGGTTTGCCTGACATTCCTTGCTAGATTTTAAAGTATCTGAGGCTACGGCTGGAATCTTTAATTTTGTTATTGCAACATTCTTCCAACTCCTGCAACCATTTCTCCCATCCATTGTTCCTGCAGACTGGGGTGGACTAATCACAATCCAACAGCCAAACCTGGCCCTCCATCTGTGTTTATAAATAAAGCTTTATTGGAACCGCCATGCTCATTCATTTCTGTATTGTCTCAGGTTGCTTTCATGCTACAATGAAGATTTGAACATCTGCAACTGTCCCGGCCCACAGATTTTAAAGTATTTAATCTCTGGCCTTTTACAGGAAACATTTGCTAATCTCTGCTGCAGACTTATGCCCTTCAGTCTCCTACACATACCTTAGAATTGGAATAAAACTAGAACATTAAGGCAGCAAAGGGATGAGGCACACATGTCAAGCAGACAAGGCTTTGACTCCTGTTGACTCTGTTACTCCCTGGAGAATTCCCTGAACTTCTCAGAATCTCAATCACCTCATTTATAAACTGGAAATGATAATATCAGCCTCACAAAGTTATCGAGATAATTACCAGAATAAGCTTTGAAAAGTGCACAGCATAGTACTGGGTGGATAAAATAAAATAATCCCAATAAAATAAGTGTCATAATAATAAAAATGACGCAAATCATCATCATCATCATCATCATCATTACCAATTGCAACTTCTTGTATGAAAGGCAACCCTTAGGTAGAACTCTGTCCGGAATTACTCTCCACGGAAGCCCAAGAGCAAAGAGGAAATGTGGTTATTGGGACGTTCTCTATGAAAAAACATTCCCCAGACACCAGGTCCTTCCTTGTTCCCTTCTCCTAGGGAGTCCTTACTTTATCAAGTGCCAGCACACATCACCTACCATTTTTGAGGTACACCCAGTACTTAGGGTATAAATACACAGTGTTTATATACAGGAAAGATTATTGCAGCTGTCCACTCTGACATCATTCAGTTAGGTTCCCTTCAGTATCATTGGAGGTGAACCCTGACTGTCTTTATGTTAGGTTTAGTGAAGAGTGGAAAGTTGTGGAAAGATATGTGTGTGAGCTACCTGTAGTGACTGGGGGACACTTAGCAAGGCCTGTTCCTCATATTCTAGTACCCCTTCATCTGGAAGAGAGAGGCATCCCACACACGAGGGTTTCATGATCTGCTTCAGGGGAGGGCAGAGGTCAGAGTGACCTTCCTGCTTCTGCCATCTCAAATTCCTTCAGCTTAAATTAGTCAATATTTTAAGGGGACATAGTCTTCTGAATCCTGTCAAAAGCAAGTGGCTAAACAAATAGTATATTTTCATACAGTATAATTTCATTTGGAATGGACAAGGCTTCCTGCATGGGGAATACAGGTCAGTTCTGCCGTTTGGTGCCATACGCCTTCCTAGAAGTTGCAGGACTGTGCAGCAACGAGGTTGGGACAAACACTCAAACATTCATCAGTGACACATTTAAAACAAAGACAGAACTTAATAAAAAAGGTAGCACATCTTTACACAGCTTAAATGGGTAGGCAACACATAAAGACCACACTAAGTGTGGCACTTTGCTCTCGGGAAAGCCCTGAAGGTTGGTTCCTATGAGGAAATGGGACAATGGGACTGAAGGTTGCAACACTTGGTGTGGATGGGGGTGGCTCTGACTGGGTGCAAGGAGGCAGCTGGCTGTGGTTTGAGATGCGTGTGTGTTTTGTAGCTCCCTACGTGGCTGAGGTCAGTGCATTTAACTTGTGTTTTCATAGATGAAATTGCATGTAACAGGAAATCTGTGTTAATTTGTGCTGTTCCCTAACACCTCAGTTTCATTGGAATAAATGTGTATTTGCAAAAGAAAAGGTATAGTAGAACTGACTGTATATTAACAAGATTTTATATACAAGCAAAGGGGGGAGGGGGCTCTAACTCCAAAATCTATAAATCTTGGTTCCTTCCATCTGCTGCTCTCCATCTCCAAATATTGCTGCTCTCCAAATATTGGGGTGCACTGTCACCTAAATCTGAAGCTGAAGGGTTGTAGCCCCCTCCAGAGGCCAGGGGACTTTCAGCTAGGAGCTCTCATGAGCTACAGCCAAGTGCCTAAAGAATATGCCAGGTAATTTCTAGAAGCCAGAGAGGGATAAGGGAAAGCAGGTTGGGGGAAATCAGGGTGAGGAAGGGAAGGGGAGTGATTCTGGTAGGAAGGGGAGGTGTTCCTTGTGCCAGTGAAATGATGAGGGCACACTGGGCCATTGTCACTGGCTGAAGTGGGAGAACGTTGGGGTCATCTCTTACAGATCTGCTCAGGGCGCTGCCCTGAATTAGCTTCTGCAAAGTGGGCATTCTAGGGATCTTTGAGTGTTCACTGAGGCCTTATTACTTAGTGACAGATGTGTACCCTGGAGCTGCAGAAAGCAAACGATTAGTTATAAAAGTGATTGTGCACTTTTATAGCCAAGACAAGGTAAATGCTTTAAACCAAAGGTTACATTATCCAAACAGAAACACTCACTGTGAATATTGAAACAGATTCTCCAGTCCACAATTCAAATGATCCCTTTAACAGTTTGTTTACAACCCCAAACCCCTCATAGTCCCCATTCTCAGCATCACAGAGCCTCTGGTCAGGGGCCTGTCCCTTTCCTAGGGACACAATCCTTTTTTGCCGAGAGGATGGCAGTTTATTAAGTGGGCTTCCTAATTCCACTTTTGTCTCTGAAGTCCATTCGCGGCAGATGCAGCAAATATGATCTCTTAGAATTAGATGTCTCACTATGCTCCTTACTTCAGCAGTTTTCTATTGTCCCTGGAATAATATCCATGCTCTTTCAAGGGCCTCCCAAGCTCTGTCTGGTCTGGGTGATGACTCCCTCTCTTGTCTCATCTCCTATCACCCTGTCTTTTTTGCTCACTGAGCTTCCGGGCACACTGGTGCTTTTCTGACACTGGAACACCACACACTTTCCCCACTTCAGGTCTTTACGCTCCCTCTTCCCTCTCCTGGAATGTTCCTCCTGACTCCTTCACTGGCCAGGACCCCTAGCCACATACCAACTTATATAACACCTCTGGGAGGCCTTCTGCACCACCGCCCATCTATTAAGAATTGCCTCCTCTATTTGTTTGCTCTCTCCTATACTGTGTCTCCCCCGCCCACACCACTACAATAAATATTCCAGGGGAACAAAGGTTTTCTCTGCTTTTTCCATTGCTGCATCCCCAGCATCTAGGTCAGAGCGCAGCACATAGCAAATTCTCAGTAAATATTTGTGAAGTCAGTGGATAAACAAAAGTAATGGGAAGGATGCAGAGTGCGTGTTAACAGTGGTTAACTTTGAGGGTGGAGAATCTTCGGTTTTTACTTGTTACACCTGTGCATTGTTTATTTTGCAACAAGAACACACAGCTTTTGTAGTTCAAAGGAAAAGCATCTCTAGGTATTAAGTGGGATGATATCACATGGAGGAAGGGCCTCCAGGAGGCATCCCGGCACATCCAGACCTGCCAGCGTCATCCGTCCCCGGTTTGCCCTCCGCCTCCCTTGGCAGAGTGGGGTGTCTGTGGGAATGTATGAAGCCAAGTCTCGGTAAAATATAGATGGCACCTACCTTTTTTTTGCCATACACTTTTGATATTTCAACCTCAAGATATCAACCCCAAATCAGTTCATGAAGCCATTCCTGGGAAAATGACGAAAGAGTAGCACCTGGTTGCAGAAACCAAAGCAAATGGTCAGAAAATGGTGACTCCAGGCAACTGATGGAAACCAGAGGGACAGAGCTGGAAGGAAGAGGTGGCCCTGTGTGGCTGAGTCCAACCAGGTGGGGGCTGTGGGTGAGCCCTGAGGAGGATTCGGTGTTGTTGCCGCTCCTGTACAGCCCAGACCTGTGGTGTGGACCGAGCCAGCACTAGGACGGACTGAATCAGAGACAGTAGGAAGGGAGGTGAAGGGAGCCAATGAAGGCCGCTCATTTGGAGCAGATTCTCATGTTTGCTTTGGAGTGACCAAAACTTTAAACAGATAACTTTAACTCCTTGAATGTAAACAAATAGTGCTGAATTGGGGAGATCTGGCACATATCACCATACTTTGACCCACTACAATCGGCTCACTATGGTAACTTGCTGTGATGAATAACTGAAAACAATGTACCCACCTAGCTTAGATGGAAGATGCCTTAGAGGGAAGCCTGAATACCTGTACAACTATTAATATCCATTCCTCTTCCACCATTGAAAAAATTTTATTTGTATATTGTGCAATCAAGGTAAATTGTTATTTCTAAAGACTTGCTGCTTTTTCTGTAAAATAGTCACAATGATAATATAAACATAATTAACATTCACCAGCACTCACTGAGTGCTTCCCTCAGCCCCTGTGCTGAGTGCTGCACAGAATGTTTCATTAACCCTCACAGTGACATCACGAGGGAAAATGAACAGGGCTCCCTCTTCTCATTTTCAGTGAGGAAACTGAGGCCAAGAAAAGCTTAGGCACTCACTTATCTTTTCAAGGTCTGCGAATGGTGTGCGAGGTCTCAAACCTGGAAGACCAGAGTCTGTGCTCCACTTTCTTACAAACTTAAATTTTTCAAATAAAATTGTGGGAGGAGATCTATATACCCAAATTTAAGTCCTAATTCACAATTTCCAGATTTTTAAAAAAAATACAGATTGCTTTGAAATGCACTAACAACATACCAAAAATGGTTATTGGCCCATAATGCAATTGATGTGGGGTTTTTGTCTTGGTTTGACTTAGACATAATTTTATTAATAATTATTGTGAAAGTAATAAGAATCTTGATAAAAATGCCTAACAGGCCTAAAAGTAAAAGAGCTCCCCCAGCTTCATTTCCAAAAGGTGACTAGCACTAGCAATTTCTCGGCCAACCTCCAGAAATATATGATTTCTTTACAAACATATGCATAAATGAATATATACATATCTTTGAAAATAAAACACCAGACTTATGGCATAGTTTTCTACAACTTGCTTTTTGCTTTAAAAACATGCACATAACTTTTGGTTCATCAATAAAACATATATGCAGATACATATGCAAAACATTCATTGCAGTCCATTGACTGTTAAGAGCAAAAGACTAGAAACAAGCTAAATGTTCACTAATTAGTTAAATTAATTATATAGTGGCACCTCGGTTTTTGAATATAATCTGTCCCAGAAGACTGTTCGAGTTCTGAAATGTTCAAAAACCGCGGGATCCACAGCCGACAGCTGGGCCTCAGGATCTTGCCCTCAGCGGGCCATGTGGCATGTTCCACTTCAGAGGCGTGTTTGAAAACCGAAGCGTTTACTTCTGGGTTCATGGCATTCGTAACCCGAAATGTTCGGCAACGGAGACGTTCTAAAACCGAGGTACTGCTGTATTACATAAAATGGATTACCGCCTGGCCTGAGTGGTTCAGCGATTGAGCGTGGACCTAGGAACCAGGTGGTCGCGGTTCCATTCCCCGTTAGGGCCCGTTCAGGGGGGTTGTGCAGGAGGCAACCGATCAATGACTCTCATCATCGATGTTACTCTCTCTCTCTCTCTCCCTCTTTCTGAAATCCATAAAAAGCATATTTTTAAAAATTTAAAAAAACAGATTACCACACAACATTAAAAGAATTATATATGTGCTGAAATGGGAAGATGCCTTTTATTGTTTTTTATCCTTTATTTAAATTTCTGAAGTCAGTTAATGGGAAATACACATATTTCCCTCAGGAAATACACATATTTCCCTCACCACTATCTTGCCAAAAAGACTTACTTAACACTTGTAGTTGAGGCCGTGTACAGGATTATTGCTAGAAATTTGTCTCAGAAGCAATAATTCATAAAATTTCCTTTGCTAACTGCAAAACAAACGTCTCTCTAGGTGCCCGTAAAGTGCTGTTCTCCTGTGTGCTTCCATGGAGAGAAAAGGAAGAGACTGGTAGGAACATATTTTCTTGTTCCAACTGTAGCTCCTTGTCCAATGCCTTTCCTACTAACCCATAACATAAATTAAAAATAAAAATAAAACAAAACAGAACAGTAAATCACCCAAGTAAACACAGGCCTAAAGCTTGGTAAATAATTCAGCAAGCAGGTATTTTTCTCAAAGTTTTGAAGAGATTGTCAAATTTTATTTCTATCAATGCAGTACTTTAGGGAGATTTTAAAAGTCTGACAATATTCTCAAGGTATCCTTAGCAGAATAAACTGAATCTTAGCATTTAAGGCTCCTTCCTTCACCTTGTCCACACAATTGTGGCTTCTTTCTCTTCGGGTTCCCTGACATTCTAAGCATTTGTCCTTAAGTCCACTATTGATTCAGGTATAATGAATGAAAGGTAAGAGTTTTCCCTAACACCTGTGGTTTATTATTTAAAGGTATCTGAGTGAAGCGTTATCCTTGATCACATAATGATTTTAATATCATCAGAGTCAGGACTGTATTTCAAATACTGCTAACCCAGTTCTATGAAAGGGGCTAGGCAT